>NW_026606072.1:15142500-17542500 GCF_029834395.1 Sorex fumeus
GAGTCTGTGCTATGTTTCAGACACTATTTTAGGTGTTTTGATGGATAATATTGAGTAAATAGAAAGGAAGGGTTTGCCCTATGTGTTGTAATTATTTAACCTATAGAGTTTTAAATTCAGATTATAGAGGGAATTGCCAGAATACAAGTTGAAAAAGAATGTTGAAAACCATGAGCGGCCCACCCAGGTTTGATCCCCAGCATCCCATATGGCCCCCTGAGCACCCCTCTGCACTTAGGAGTTACACCTCCAGAGGAATAACCAGGAATAACCCTGAACATCAGTAACCCTGTGCCTTCAAAATAAAAACATACAAATAAACAAAAAATTTTGAAAACCATTTTGTTTGTCCTTGAGTTAAGACAAACATGCTTTTTACTACATTTGATAATTAATTTCATCATGATTTTTAATCCAAGTCTTGATATTCAGTCATTACATTTTGCTTAACAATAGATTATTATAGATTATTGTATATTTTATTGCCCTGAGTTATTTAATAATTTTAATTAAATAGCACTGTAGCACTGTCCTCCCATTGTTCATTGATTTGCTCGAGTGGGCCCAGTAACGATTCCATTTTGAGACTTGTTGTTACTGTGTTTGGCATATTGAATACATCACAGGGAGCTTGCCAGGCTTTGCTGTGCAGGCGAGATACTCTTGGTAGCTTGACAGGCTCTCCGGCAATACATTTAATATGTATTAAATATTCATACAAAATGACAGTTTGATCAAACAATATAATTCCTGAAAACAGTTTTTTTTCTGAAATAAACAGTCTGATTAGACTTAATTTGGGCCTTTAAAAATGGTGTTTGCTCCAGAACTCAATTGCCGCCATGCTTACAGCTGCTTTCCACAAGCTTGCACAAGCCTCATCCATGAGTGAATCTGCTAGAAAAAACCCACATATGGGATTTGTGACCAAAATCTCCAGGCTTACATGCAGAGGGAATGGGCACCCTCCCCCAGCTCCCTGTGATTCCAGTAGCCTGGCAGTCATGGCCATGAACTGCCTCTGGTGCTATGTAAGCTCATTAATGACCATGATCCCGAACCTCAGAACTTTCTCTCTCGGAAGAGAGTAACATGAGCAACACGCCACAGAGATGTCTCTGGACTCCAAAGTAGCATCCACTTAAAAAAAAAAAGTTGAATTAACCTCAACTGCATCACCATGTTTAAATTTTTAGAATTCATACATCTCATGCTCTACACCACTGATGTTCCAAGATAAGGGCTTCATAGTTTGTCAGGGTGAAATACAACAATCTTCTAACATTTTTCTCTAAGGATACTTTTTGGATTCTTTTTAGAGGATTATTCATAACAAGCAATACAAAGTAAATTATTTAGGCCCTGCTTTGGGGGCAGGCTTTGGGGGGTCAGGGTGGAAACATTCAACATATGGTGATGGGAAGGTGTAATGATGGTGGGATTGGTGTTGGAATATTAAATGTAATAAATTATTGTGAACAACTTTAAAAATAAAAATAGAAAAAATATGGTGTTCGGCATTGCTTTTCATTAGGGGGATATCCTAACAAATTATTCCATAAAAAGATTAGTATGTAGCTCCCCCATCTCTGTCATATTGGCCTCATTTAGGACTCTAAATCAATAAGGCTGATGTAATATTTGATCAAAATAGATATGGAACAACCCTCAATTTTCCTTTGGGTTCAATCCCATAGAAAATTCTTTTTAAATCCAGTGACTAGAAAGGTGCAACTGGGCATAGCCTTTGGAATATTCCAGAGAAGGCCTCAGTTAGCCACTCTTCTTTCCTGTATGTCTCTGTACTTGGCATACTCTGGATTTAATGAAGCATCTTCAATGTCCATCCCTCTTGAGGAAGATAATTCATTTACTGTCAGATAATTGTTTATGAATGGGATGGCCCTGGCCCCAGTATAGGGGCAGCAAGTCTGCTAAGCAGATGGGTTACTCCCTACCCCCACTATCCTTCCAGTCCTGCTGTTGGCTCAAATGAAAAGCTTAGGTTTAGAAATTGCCAAAAAGCATTTGGCAAAGGGTCTAATTTACTTATTTCTTTACAAACACTCAATTGACTAGATTTTTCAAAGAGATATGTAAAAGAAAAGGAAGCTCGGTGCCAACCTTTAATAACCCCAACTTCTAATGAGATGTTATATATTCTTTAAAAAGTTACAAAGCAAAACACTTAAAAGTTATAATTACAATGCAAACTCAAGGCAGTTTTAGTCATTTCAGAACCTGAGAAAAAAAAGTTTCCACAGGAATGTGCTTTTTTTACCATTCATTTAAGTTTGCTAAAATATATAACTCATCTTGGCTGTTATTTTGTGAGTTATGTACTGTCTGAAGTTGCTTTGCTTTGATCTTCCAGCATGCCTTTGTAACACTTCTAACATCTGATGTGCATATGGAAATCTATGCTATTTTTCAAACAATGGAAAATAAGTGCTAGTTAGGTTAGTCTCAAGTTTAAATTATAAGAATGGAAAGAATGGACGACTAAATAAAATCCTTATATTTAATATATACTATGTGACAGTACTACAATTCATATGTATATTTCTTTGCAGTGCAATAAACCACTGTAATATGTGTTTTAAAATATTAGCTTTACTGTGTTCGATCTCTAGGACTGCATAGGGTGCCCCATGCACTAGCAGAAGTGATCCCTGAGCACAGCGCTAGGAGTAAGCCCTGAGAAGCCCCAAGTAAGGCACAAAAACTAAAAGAAAAAAAGAAAGAAACAGATATGTAAATTCATTGCAGCATTGTTTTTAGGAGCAAAATATTAATACAAGTTGATTATACATTAACTGAATAATAACAGATATGATTATTTGCACGTCTACAATGTATTTGTGTATTACTTAACATAAGGAAATTGCGGTGCTGTCACACAATAAAAAGCAACACACGTGGTAAAAAAATAAAAGTAAAACATAGAATAAAATATTAGCTTTGTGGTTCTAATGCTTTTTTTACATATAAATGAAATATGTTTCTCACGATTTTTTTCTTTTATCTTCTCTTGGATCAACAACTACCTGTAATTTTGCCATATTTCAGCTCATAAGAGATATTCCTGAAGATTATATATAAAACATTTATAGAGCAGTTATATTTGGTTAAATATTTTTCCTTACCATCATCTCATTTGATTGCTTCAGTAACCTTTAGAACACAAAGGACCTTATTCTAATTATTCGAATGAAGAGACAGCTCAAAATTATGAAATCATTTGTTCAACTTCAGGTTATAGTTGGTAGCAATTCAAAGGTCAGAAACCAGATTAAGGCCCGAGCTATAGTACAGTGGGTAAACTGCTTTCCACATGGTCAACACCCTGAGCACAGAGCTAGGAGTCTTGAGCACTAATGAATGTGGCCCAGAATTTGCCCCAACCCCCACTACTACCAAAAAAAAAAACCCAAAAAAGAATTAAAGTTAACTGACAGTCCAGCCTCCCTTCTGGGATATTTGACCTTCTTCATTTTTCCTTCTTGTGATTTAGAAAAATAAGTTAAAGAATTCCAGCAAAATTAGAGAACTTTTTGAAAATCTGAATAATTTTAGAAGTCCCTATTATGTAAAATATGGAAATAATATTGCCAATGAATTAGGCACTCACAGCTAGGTTCTGATTTATTAATTTTCAGACTCATTTCTTCGACGTCCTAATCTGAACACCTTGACTGGAAAGGTCTCAAGTGATCTCTTTCTTTGTACTGTTGCTTTTATAAGGCAGCTCGTTTGACTTGTTCCATCATCATCTTCCTTCACTGAGTCCCAGAAGTCGTGTTGCTAATTATTGACCCAGGCAAACCTCAAGGAGGATAAAGGTGGCTAAAAGTGGAGCGTTCTTTATATAGAGCTGCAATGCATTTTCCATTTCTCAGAAAGTGCAATGCATTTTTAGCTGCAGTGTTCAAAGACAAGTCAGTTATATCAGCACTTGAGTTTCTATTAAATAACAATGGCTTAATTCTTAACCATATTGTTATTTCTATTAAATAACAATAGCTTAATTCTTAACAATAGCTTAATTCTTAACCAGTCAATTTTATTTTGTTCTGCATTAACACATAAAAACACTAGGAAATAAACATTTATTTATTCCATAAATATTTTTCAAAATTTCACCAGGAGTAGAATATTTAACAGAACTAAAGATGTTTATACAAGAAATTACCTTATTGCAGGACCTTTCAAATGACAAATTTCACAGATGTATTTGTTAAATTGAAATTATTCATCATGTGAATTCTCCAGTTTTGTATACTATTTGGGATATTATTAAGTTATTAAAAGTATGGAGTTTGGAAAGAAATTTAGGAGTCATCACATGTAACACTTTTATTTTAGAAATGATATTCTGATGACCCATACAAACCATATGTATTTTCTAAGAATGATCATCTAGTTAGAATTTAGAAGGGGCATGCTATTTTTATCATAAACTGTTATTTTAGAAATTAAACATGTCAGTATTTGTAATTCAGATACTATGAAAGAGGACCGACAGATTTCCTAGAGCAGTGCCTATTAGTGAAAATATTATACATACTACATATGTTATTTAAGAATTTCAATAGTCATAATAAAAACAAAATAAAATAATTTTGAATACATTTTATTTATATATTTTGTTAAATAAAATTTTATTTCAACATGAAATTAATAAAATTTTAAAATGATTGTCTTACATTCTTTTTTAATAGTAAGTCTTCAAAATTCAATTTAGTTATTATACTTTTAACATATCTCAATTTGGCTTATTTCAAAATACAGCAGCTATATTTTGGAGAGGGAGAGAGAACAAAAGGGAATGCCCTGCCACAGAGGCAGGGTGGGATGGGGAGGATGGGAGGTGGGAGGGATAGTGTGACCCGTGATGGTGGAAAATGGACACTGGTGGAGGGATGGGTACTTGATCATTGTATAACTGAAACCCATTTTATGAAAATAGTTCATAAAAATTAACAATCAGCATAGTTAAAGATTGGTTTAATGTAAAAGAATGGGAAGTGGAAAGTCTTCATAATGTTTAGGCGTAGGTTGAGAACAGATGCTATCATTTGCATCCACATTCTCTTGGTCAAATGTCAATGGCCAAGCCCCAAATCAATGATGTAAAAATAAAAAGTAATACAAGAACATTTGCTGAATAATAATCAAACTCGTGATTTAGAACAGAAACTTGGAATCCGATGGGGTTTTATATGCGAGCTTGTGGTCCTCAATACCTCTGGGCTGAGCCACACCCCACCACCAGTCCCTTGAATTAAGCCATTTGGATTGGTTGAACAAATAAGGACAGGAGTCACCCTCAAGTTCCCTGAACAGAGCTTCTAAAAGACTTCAAATAGGGTACAGGAAGCTAGAGCAATGTCTCAGGGAATCTACAATACATGTGCCAAACCCCGATGTCAATCACTGACACCACATACCCCTCCCCAACTTTGCTGGGTCTGTATTTTGTGGTCCCAATACCTCTGGGCCTTAGCAGTGCTTCACTGAAGACCTGAGCATTGAACATTTTGGTGAGGCTAGCCAAATAGCCAAGAGATTGGCTCCTGGGCATTTCTTGGGAGATCCCCTGCCAAGAAATGCCTTGGAACACCAGGTTTTCTGACTGATGTGGAGTACCCAAAAAACTTTTTAGATGATAAAAAAAATACTAACAACAACAAATCCTCACTCAGTATGGTTTCTTTTATCCTATCATCGAGGCTTGGATCCATAAACTTCTCATTGAGCTAATTAATTATTGCTTAGAATTGGAGCTACCTACTCCGTGATCACTTTGTGTTCATGATTAATTTCCTTTGCTCTTATTCTATAGTATCAGCCAATTCTTCTCTGAATAAATGTTGCTATTACCTTCCTCTGCATCATTTTGTATGAGTGATAAGAGTTAAAGGACTTTTTTAAATGCACGATTTTTCCTTAGCATGTATGGTGGGTTTTTTTTTCCATTTTTTTTCCCAAAAACCCAACACATCTTGGAAAGTCTAAACAAGACATTATGCTAATTTGGGTACAAATTAAGTATCTCAATAATCATTAAAAAACTATGGAGCTCAGGGAATGGTATAAGGTTTCTGTCATTGCACAGTTAAGTTGCATACACCAAATTTGAAGACCTCTTCAAACTTTAAAATTTCTAAATTACTCCTTAATTACTCCATAAGTAAATGAGCTATTTTTGAATAACTAAATGGAAAACATAAGACTACATGCATTATATTTCATTTATCTACGTATTCTCAAGCCAAGACACCCTTCTCTTGCTTAACCTATAATGGGAAAGGGGGCACACATTCTCCTAAAATGTGTGTCCTTTTAGGAGACCTTCTTTCAATACGAATACTAGTGACTCTGTTAATGTATTATGCCAGTGTAGTTCATTTCCTATTTCCCTATGCTTCCTAAATTCCACTCAGCACTTTTTCTTATTTAATTCTGTGGCTTCTGCTGCTGCTAGTAATGATTAGTGACTCAAGAAAGCCACAGAAAAGTAACTTTTCAAGCACAGTACTGCTCGCAGTTCCCTTTTTACATGATCCAGATGAAAAATGTGTAACTGATCTCACTCCATCTCACAGACTTTGGCTCAGAAAACTTTTTCTCTTTATGGATATTTTTCCTTTGAGACTCTTCTTAATATTGAATTCATTTTTGGGATAAAGGAGAAAGGTAAATTTATAGGAATTCCCTAGTAGGAGTAAGTGAAAAGACATAGGCTAGGCCATAGCTTCTAAAACTCTGGACTGTGACCCCTGTGTTTGTAAAATTTGATTTTATAATAAATGTTTTATGATTTATTATCAGTAATTTTATTTGTGTACATACTGTACACAGTATACATGTTGTATACATTTTTATTTGTATAATACGTACCTTGTATTGCATAAAAACATCTCCGGGGAAAAGGTCATAAGTGGAAAAAGTTTAAAAAGCTGTGAATTATGCAATATGGTAGGTATATTGTAAGAATCTATGAGTGTTTCAGATTGGAAGAGAAAGAATAGAAGGGAAATCAGAGAGTGGGAAATTTCAGTAAAAATAACTAATAAATTGAGACTAAGCAAGAAATAGTGTTAGGCTGAAACTACTCTGAGTATTATGTGACCCTGCTCCATTCCTGGGTAAAATACTTATTTACTGAGAAAGGATCATAAAGCAATGGATTTTGGAAATGGAGTAACTGCACATTATTCAATTTGTGACACATAAACAGAAAACAGGACTGTTTTAATTAAATTGCTTCATTTTATTTGTAATAAATAGAAATAAGGAAAGTCTTTAGAAAATCTCATTCATTAGATTTTGGATTGCCTGATGAAAAAAGTAAAGGACAGAAGGAAAGAGGTAGGAAAAGAGAGAAAGGTAAGAAGGAAATATGTACTTTAACCTCACTATTTTTAAAAACCAATATTTATTATTAAGAAATTTGGGGGCCGAAGCGATAGCACAGCGGGTAGGGTATTTGCCATGCACGCGGCCAACCCGGGTTTGATACCCGGCATCCCATATGGTCCCCTGAGCACTGCCAGGAGTAATTCCTAAGTGCAAAGCCAGGAGTAACCCCTGAGCATTGCTGGGTGTGACCCAAAAAGGAAAAAAAAAGAAGTTTGTATCTCCCTCAAACAAGTCTTATGCTACTTTTATTTAAATCTTGATGATTAAAGATTTGTTCAATCTCAAAATCTGTGTTCTTAAAATGGCTCTAGGGTATTAAAGAAATGATTATCAATGTTATCCCCTCAAAGTATTTTTATAGATCTCTGAAGAAATATAGTTACAAATAAATGTTCTCAAGTTAAAGCTTAATAAGTCACAGAATAGTATGTAAAAAATTATTCTCCATATTTTCTCTGATAAAGATTCCTTATATATAATAGCTCATAGACTGTCTGTCTAGAAGCTTTGATAATGATCTATATTTTATTTGTTTTTAGATCACATCCAGCTGTGTTTAGGGCTAACTCCTGGTTCTGTACTCAGGGATCACTCTTGGAGAGCTCGGGGGACCAGAAAGGGGACCAGGTATTGAACTCAGATGAGCCACATGTAAGGCCAGCACCTAATTTATTTATCTCTCTGGCTCCATGATTTATATTTCAATAGACTGAAAGTGTCCCTTTTTTTTTGTGGATATTTTGAGTCCATCATGTTTCTAGACTAAGTTCCATTTACTGCTAAGTGTCTTTCTTATGGTCGTTTATTTAGGCTGTTTGATTCCTATTTCCCTCATTTTCTCCACCTTTTTTGCATGTTGGAATTCTGTGATAGAGTTCTAGGATAGGAGGACACATGATTGTCCAGAGACACTCAGAAAGGTATGGTTGGCGATGAGACCTGGACTCTCCTGGCATTTATGTGTTGGGACCGGGTGGGTCTTCCATTGACTCTTCCATTGACTGGTTTTGCTTCATTGCCTCAGAAATGTTGTGCAGAGTTTTACTTTATTTTGCCTTTTGGTTTTTCAGTTCCAGTAGAAAAGAAGCAGGTCTAGAATATATCTTTTTGCCTGCACTTGGGAAAATGTATTTCCAAAATTCCTCCTAATATACAAATTTTAAAGTAATTAATTTTTTTTACTACAGTATTTGTAGAAACAGTTTCGGAACAGAATATTTTATTACTTTTCCCAGAAGAATTTTATTGTGCTTTCTGTGTTACAAATGCATAAAATATATAGTCAGTACATCTAAGACAAAATGTTTTATAAGATACAGTAATTTTATGTCAACTCAAATTTTTGTAGCTCATTTTTATAGCACTTATTGATATTTTACCTACACTTAAAAAGTTTCAGAATTATTGCTGAATTTTATATAGTATAAAGGAAGTTATTGCTGCATATTTTCCATGGTATTCTCTCCATTAATGGAAAATCACTGTCAGCTGGGCTAAAGCCTACAGACCGTGAGCAAATGTCTGTTTTCTTTCTACAACTGAGTGAAAAATTTTTTACAAAGGTTAAGAGATTAGTTTTTCATGCATGATTAGTTTTTCATCCACATGCTTTTAAAATGTTCTATTGAGGTTGTGTTTTTTTTTAAATCCTGATACTAGAAAGAAAGAAATTTTGAATTCAAATACTAACCGTGTGAATCCCTCTTAACTCATTTTATTAACTTTATTTTCCCCAGTCAATGATTTGTTTTAAACTGGGGAAGGAAAAATACTTCTGAGTACTTCTGGAAAAGTATATCTAAACCTTCATATTTATTCTCTCCTATATGAAATTAGGTTGTATAATTAGGATTCTGAGATCCAGACCCACAGTGTTAATTTTTCTTTCATTAGATTCCAAGCTCTTTAATAGCAAGGAGAGACTTCTGCTTTTCAGAGAGGCCTCCAGATATTAGTGCCTTTTCTTTTTTGGTGTAATTAATTTTAAAGTTTATTATTTTACTTTATTTTTCCCTTCTGTTCCTTTCCTGTGGTGGTAATAATCAGGAGTCACATGCACAGTGAGTTGTGGTGCTCACGGGGAGTCACTTAATTCAGTCATAGTACTCACACACACTCACATGCAGTACCAGGTGGTTCCCAAAAAGCGAGTGGCTAAGACTTTGCATGAGCAGCAGTGGGGATCAAGCTCTTTGACTCATGTTTGAATGGCAGGCAGTTTTTGCTTCTGAATCACCCAATAAATTTGGGGAATTTGAAGTTGATAACCTTTTACTTTTTCTCCTATGTGTTGTCTTAATTAATAACTGCTCCAAATAGACATAACAGCATGCTCTTCCTTCTTAAGATAAAGGAAGTTTCCCTTCTCCACAATTGGAGATGCGATCACAAAAATTAATCTCTGTGAAGATGTAGTTAAATTATTACAATTTCAAGAATCACCTTTTCCAGAAAGAAATAGGACTTAGGTTGTTTCTTTCTTCAATACACTATTATACAAACATAGTACATTCAGAGCCTGTAGAGGTAGTACAGTGGGTAAAGTGCTTGCCTTGCATATGGCTGACCCGGGTTTGATTTCCAGCCCCTTATATGGTCCTCTGAGGCTGCCAACAGGGATCCCTAAGTGCTGTTCCAGGAGTATGCCCTGAGCACTGCCGGATATGCTCCCCACTCATCAAAAACAGGACAAAAATAATACATCCAGGGATTATGGATCAAAAAATAAAATATCTTGACTATCATTATAACACTATAACAAAATTATTTTTAATATTTTAATATTCATTCTTAAATTTTCCCTTTCTATAAGTTACAGGGAACTATTTTGCTCTGCTTTTCTGATTAAAGAATACTTTCCTATTTTTCAGAACATTTTTCTTCTTTTAATGACTTCCTTAGTACATTGGAAACATAACTCTTCCATATTTTCTATGAGTAGATGGCCCTCAGGAAACAGGCAAATTTTCCTTTAAAAATTAAAAACAATGCAGAGTACTTTGTGATTTCAGTTATTGCATCTTAAAAAAAAATTCAGTCTCATGTGCTTGCCAATTAGTAGGTTCATTCCCACTTAATTTGACTGTACCAAGTTATTCAACTGTGTTGTGTCTTTATTTTCTTATGTGTGAAACATAAAATATACAAAATGCATAATGACTTAATGCTGTGTTTACTACTAGTCATATGGTATTATTGGTTTAAAACTTCCTCTAATCTGACAGAAAAGACAAATTTTGAAACAGTTTTTTAGTTAGTTTTCTAGTTCTTAATTTGCTAATATATGTTCCCAGTGTATCCCAGCTAAGAATAAATGGTGGCTTATAGAAATACTTACTCTAGATTTTTTCTTTAGGCCAATTTTAATCTAGACACTTATCCCCTTTCCCTGTCATTTGTCAAACTAACTCACTTCAGGCTTACTGTATATAATAAACATAAGAAGATATCTTTTTAAAGGAGGAAGAAAGATCAGTAACAACGAAAATTCCATAAATTCTTTCATCTTACTACTTTCCAAAAAGTTAAGATCAGATAATTTCCACACATATCTGCTTTGGTTTAAGGAATATCTGACTACTGAGTCAACCGTCCTAACAGAAGACCAGGAAATATCAAATGTAGTGAATAGTTTATAATAAGTCGGTCTGCTTTCAGCTCTAAGAATATCCAACTGAGTAACTTCAAGGGAACTACATAGAAAAACAAAATGAAGGGAAATAGTTTAGACTCTGGAGCTTCTTATTTCCTGTGAGCAATGCATTGCCTGGCCTTCTCTCACCCAGAACCCCATTGTCCTCACATCGTCTTCCTGCTAGTTCACTGCGTGTGTCTGGTTAAAAAAAAATTAAAAATTTAAAAATAATTATTTTTGAGTATCAAAACCAGATTAAGGTTTTAATCAAATTTGCTGCTTATCTGCCTGAAGAAGTGTCCCTTTATTAGACTAATAGGTCAGTAATTTGGTGTGTCTTCTTATGTTTGATAGTCAAGTGGAGCTAGATTGTATCTCCTTAATAAAAACAAGAGCTGTTGGGGGAACCCACTGGTCCTCTGCCTAATTGCAACTATCTAAGTATGGCAATGTGTTAATTGATTTCGATAAAGAGTTGAAAAAAGTAGTTAACTGGTCGGCCAACCACTGACTGAAGAAGGCAGATAACACACACACACACACACACACACACACACACACACACACACACACACCTTGTTTCCATTCTCAGCAAGTGGCACAAATGTAGTAGTTGCTTCTGAAGGGCCAGAATGGGACTGTACAAACCTCTTCATGGTTTGCCAATCTCCTTGCCAACAGGTGCCCTCCAAGTCAGTGAGTCTTCTCAAAAACTAGAAATATCTTTGGCTCAGATATGCACTGACATGCTAGAGGCAACTGTTGTGTGAAAAGGGAGTGTCCCAGAGTTCTTGGTCTCAGAGTATCAGCATAAAAGGCCAGCTGAGAGGGGCACGCATTTCTGTCCATAACATAGTCTCACTGGCAAGTGTTTTTTGAGTGCGCACAGTCTCAATCCCTAAGTAGACTTGACAGTATAGTATTCCACTGGGATGGGAGGGGCAGCACTTGAACCTGGTGTCAGGTTTTAGAGTTAAATGTCAAGGGGAAGTTTTTCCTCACATTCTACCTCTACCCAAGTGTAACTTAGCAGAGAGAGTCAGAGAGAGCTGAGAAGGATGTGTGTCTAGAAGTTATTATGACATCTGTTTATCTGAGTCCTGCCACATCATCAAGTTTCACAGCCTATTAGAATTAAGTTTGATGAAGATTATTTTCTCCTCCTATACCTGGAGCTGACACATGTCATGTCCCTGGCTTTATTACACAGGCCTGTGATTGTGGGAGTGAGATTGTGGTCTAGCACATACCTTGAATGCTTAAGGCCCTGGATTCAAAATATAGCACCTTCAAAAAAATAGAGTCCTATCTGTGGAGAAATTATTAGTTTGCTTAAACTTAACAGGATATAGCTTTTTTTCTCTTCTACATAATCCAGACTGCATATTGTATTCCAAGCACTTCCAGAAATGATCCCTAACCATTTGGCTGATAGCAAACTCTGAACAACACTAGGTGTAGCTTATCCCTTTCCCCAAATCCCTATTTTTATAGTCACTTATGTAATTCAAAAACTTATGTGCTTATGCACTTATGTGCATCGAAAACTATCACCCAAATCCCCACTTTGTGAATACATGGAAATTCAGTCAGGGACGTTGCATCCTTTAGAGATATTTGAACTCTAGATTTAGAATTAGTACATTCATAAGGCTTATGACTGAAATGATCTTCTTTTACATGCTATAATCATTAAACTAGTTCTTTTCCTTTCTTTTTTGGGTTGGGGAGATGGCCACTATCAGTGGTGCTCAGGATTTACCCTTGGTTCTCTGCATAGAGATCACTCCTGGAGGTGCTTGACCCTATTTGCTGGGTTCAAACCCAGTTCACTTACATACAAGGGAAGGGCTCATTGTACTATATTTTTGGCCCAAAGCTAGTTCTTTCAAATCATATTACCTGGCTCCTTTCTTGAACATTGAATGTAGTTTTGTTGTTGATAGTAGCTTTCACAGTTGACAAAAAAGGAAAACTCATGAAACTATAAATCTACCACTTTGGGGTTATTTAACCATGAGCCAAGCATTTACTTGACTAGATTGTAACCCTAAGAAAAAAGACTCACATTATTTTAAAAAATAATAATAATACCTCAGTCAAGTGCTACACATGTTTGAGTAATTAACTTTGAGAAATAGGTGTTTGGAAGATATAGGTACCAACATTTTCTCTCTGAAGGTCATGGATGCTGAATTACCTTGATCTGTATGTATATATAAGTATTTGAATCATTTTATTCTTAAGTATTTTATTCTTCTTTGTGTATTTGGAAATTTTAAACATAACTATTATTTTTGCATTTTTTGCATTTGCATATTATACCAAAGATAATCTTATTAAGTACAAAACAAATTAATCAGGTGAAGTTCTCTGTAGACATTTGAGTAAAAACTCTCACAGGGAGATTAATTTAAAGATTTTTTTATAAGCTACTTAATTACAAAGCACTTTAAAATTATTTTATCTTAAGTATTCATAACAAAATGACTATATTCTGAAGCCTGTCAACAATGCTTCTTAAATATCACTTTGAATTTCCATTTCTAAAACCAAGTGAAAAAACAGTTGTTTCTCTACCAGATGAAATGTGGTAATGACATAGTCACGAAATACAACACAAAATAATTTATATTGTTAATTGAGTTTTCTCTTGATTTCAAGGTAAAATATATTATATTTCTAGGCAAAAGACCTAAATAGAAATTCCCCCAAAGAGGAAACATTATGACCAATAGACATGAAAAAACTCTTCATCATTTATCATAAAAATGACAATGAAATATCACTTCATATGAGTATTATCAAAAAAGAAAAAAAACAACTTTTGGTAAATATGTAGGAAAAAAGTATATCTCATGCAGTGTGGTGGAAATGTAGAATGTTGCAACCACTATGAAAAATAGCGTGTTAAGATTCTTTAAAAAATTTAAGAATGGAGATACCATATGATCCATATAGGCATTATTTTATAGATATTATCTAAACAATAAATTTATATATGCATAGCCCTACATTCACTGAAACATTATTTCAATAGCCAAGATATAGGAAATAATCTATCACAAACAAATGAGTGGATAATGAAAAAATATCATATGATTTCACTCATGGGTGGAAAATAAAACAAGTGTGTAAACTAAGCAAAACAAAAACAAACAGATTATGAGCGCATAATACTATTATTAGCAGGGGTGAGAGCTGGAGTGGGGAACTAGGTAAATGGGGCGGTTGTATATTAGTGGATTGAAACTGATCTGTTAAAATGCCATATTAGCATAGAGTGCTATACACCTGGAATCTGTATGATTTTATAAGTCAACTTCATATAATCTAGAGATTCGTAATTGAAATTTTCTGCATCTGTTTCTTCTGCTTCCACTCATTGACAAGCAATAGTTGAGGACAAATATCTCCAAAATGAGTTCTGGGGTCCTAGAGGAAGGTAGCTTATGGGTTTGCTTTCCCCAGTTAAGTGAGTTGGTAGCAAATTTTCCATGCTGTCACAGGATTTAGTATGCAATGGTGACTCATTATCCTCTGATATGATAAGTGGTGACCCTGCAGGCAGACTTTACTTAATATGTGCTCCCATTGACTAAGGATCATTGCTCAAGCATTAAAATTTGACCTGGCGAGTGGGGGCCAAAAAAGTAGCCATGGTATAATAATGAAGGAGACCTTGTACTCAGATTTTAGACATTGTGTAATAGCGAGTAGTTTTATCTTTATATATTTTAAAATATAAGTATAAAATATAAGTATAAAATATATACCTGTTTTCAAAATACTTAGTATATTAAGTATAAAAAGTATATATTAAAATCTATTCTATATTGCAAGTACAAATATATATCAGTTCTACTGCTAACTATAATGCTTAAACTAAAAATATATTTAATTTTTAAAGTTTCATGCTTTGTCTTAACTACAGAATATGTGCTCCTCAGATCACTAAAGCTACATTGCTTCCATAATCACAATCACGATCTCGACCATCCTGTTGCTCGTCAATTGCTTCGAGCAGTCCCCAGTAACAGCTCCTTCGTCCTAGCCCTGAGGATTTTTAAAAAGTGCCATATTCAAGGCTCTTTCAGGGTTAGGAGAATGAGACCCATCATTGTTATTGGTATTTGGCATATGGTGTACACCATATGCCAAATGGGGAGTTTGCCAGACTCTGCTGTGTGGGCAGGTTACATTCAGTAGCCTGCCAGTTTGTCCAAAGAATGAGATAATAAGACTTCCATAATAGGACTTTGAAAGAAACAAAGGACCCTGATTATTAAAATCGATGGTGAATATCTTATGCTATTTCAAAATGATGTATTTTACTTATCCTTTGAAAACCAATTTTATTGCAGAGAAAAAAAATGTATTGACATGGCCACTAATCAAATGATTGAAGGAAACAGGCCTTAACCTCAGCTATATCTGTTTCACTTTGAACTAACAACTACCATTCATATTTCCAGTTTCTCTCATTGGAGTAGGCACTTAACTCAAACTCAAAATATAACACTGAAACTGTGTAAAAATGAGTTGGCCCCTTTTATAACCAGTCCTGTTTCTTTCTCCATTATAAAATACTCTGACAACAATTTATAAATCACATTTGCATGACTGAGACATAAACCTGAAAGCTTTGTAACCTTTCCCACAGTGATTCAATAAATAAATTAAAAAAAAACAATTTATAAATCACTAGTCAGTCTAATATAGAAAAATTTAACAAAGTATTTTAATATAACCGGATAATGATGTTTTAGTTTGGTCAGTCAAGTACCCAAACCCTAGGTTCATTATTTTGAAATCTCATGTGTTATTTTAAGGAATATCATTTCTCTTCCCAGCTGCAACTATTAGGTCCTCAAGGGTCGCAACCACATCTTGGGCTTTATCTCTCATATCTAGTATGAGCTGGATCGTGAATAAGTCTCAGCAATAAATGCTCATTGTTTTGGTTCACTAGTTAGCAAGTAAGATATTGCTCACCATTATCAGACTAGTTCAGGAAATAGAGTACAATCTGGAAATATAAAATATGTCTCTTTGTATGAATCACTTCTTCCCAGAAATTCCCTTCCTCCCATTTCCCATATCCGGGATCCCAGGTCTGTTGTACATTCTATCATTCTTTTTCCCTAGAGCCCATGGGTGTTTTATGGATTCATAAAATAAATCTGAAACCTGAAAAATAAAAATTATAAAGCATTTAATTATTCAGAATATTTTATTACTCCAAAATACAAAATAATAATATACTATTCAGCATATTTTATTGCTCCAGAATACAAAAAGAAAATTTTAAAATCAAGATTGCAATTTAATTAGATGCTCAAAGTATAGCATTATGTCAACTTCAGTAATTGTCAAATATGTATTTCTAGAAATTCCATTACAATTGAAAAAGAAAAACTTGGGTGTAATTTTTTGTTGTTGTTCATTTTGTATGCCAGCTGAGTATTCTAGAGAAATTAGGGTTATTCATTATTTTATAGTAGCCAGATAATTGTGAAACATTATTAAGGCGATTTCCATATTTTTAATGTCACTGTCACTGTCCTCCCGTTGTTCATCGATTTGCTCAAGCGGGCACAGTAACATTGTGAGACTTGTTACTATGCTTGGCATATCGAATATGTCACGGGTAGCTTGCCAGGCTTTGCTGTGTGTGCGAGATACTCTAGGTAGCTTGCAGGACTCTCCTAGAGGGGCGTGGGTCCATTTTAATAATCACTGCACTTCAAATTATAATGTTGAGTTACTGTAATGTAACTTTTTTAAAAATGTTACCTACAGAGAAATCTCCGAATCAAGCAGAGAGTAATTTAACTCCTGGGGAAATGAAACTCAAAGAACTATCACCAGAGTTGACTTCCATAGGTTTGAGTGAGAGTTTAGATCTATCTCTCACCATCTGGAATGACAGTCTGCCTTAAAAGTGATCACTTTGGCATTCTTACTTGTAACTCGTTTGCATTTGAATTCCATGAAGTACCTCCTGTCAATTACCATTACTATCCTAAAGACCCTTTTCTTTTCTCTTCTTTTTTTCCTCTTTTTCTTCTTTTGCAAAGTATATCATGCCAAATACTGTTTAAGAACACAGAGAACTCACTATAGTATTAACTCTGAAAATCACGGATCTGTTATTTGCAAGTATTTTTCAGAGGTCATTGCATGCCTGGAATGAACAGGGTGTCTTTTTTTTCAGAGAACAGATTGATATACAAGGTCATGTTAAATTGTATCTAAGTCTTTCTCCCTATTCCTATCTTTTCCATAGGAAGTATCTGTTTAAAAAGGAAAAAAACTCATTGAAAGCTCTTCTACAAATATAAATCACACTTGAAACATTTCAATTGAGTCTTTGATGTAAAACTTTAATATATAGATATTTTGTGATGGCAAGTTTAAAC
Source organism: Sorex fumeus (assembly GCF_029834395.1). Lineage (NCBI taxonomy): Eukaryota > Metazoa > Chordata > Mammalia > Eulipotyphla > Soricidae > Sorex > Sorex fumeus. Next base: position 15,159,982 of record NW_026606072.1, read on the forward strand.
TGAACTTAGTAAAAATGTACTTGTACTTGGTCAAGTCTTTAAAAATGTTACTGCAAATGTAATACTGCACCTCAAGTAATTGTGCTTGGATCACAAATCACAATCACAAATCATCCTGTTATTCGTCGATGGCCTCGAGCAGGCCCCAGTAATGTCTCCTTCATCCTAGCCCTGAGATTATATTCAAGGCTCTTTAGGAGAGTGACACCCATCATTGTTACTGGTATTTGGCATATAGGGTACGCCACGGGGAGTTTGCCAGACTCTGCCATGTGGGCAGGCTTGGATAAAAAGGAAAAAATGTTCTTCATTTCCAGAATTAGGGCTGGAGCGATAGCACAGCGGGTAGGGCGTCTGCCTTGCACGCAGCCAACTATGGCTGACGGGAGTTCGATTCCTCCGCCCCTCTCGGAGAGCCCGGCAAACTACTGAGAGTATTTGATATGCCAGACACAGTAACAACAAAGTCTCCAATGGAGACGTTACTGGGCCCGCTCGAGCAAATCGATGATCAACGGGAGGGCCTTTACTTTACTTTACTTTACTTTACTTCCAGAATTAAAAATATAAAATTAAAAATATAAAAATATAAAATTAAAAATATAAACCAACCATGACTTTTTAAAAAGTTGCTGTTGAGAAGGCCAGAGCAATAATCTTGTGGATTAGGGTACTGGCATTGCATGCTTCTAACCCACATCTCATATAGTCTCTGAGGCCTGTCTGGAGTGATCCCTGAGCAGAGAGCTAGGGGTGAATCCTGAGCACTGTTGGGTGTGTCCCCCACAAACATATAATAATAAAATTACTGCTGAATACATTTGTATATTTACTGCTTGTCTGATATCTAAATCCTTGAAAAATAGCACTGTAGCACTGTTCTCCCATTGTTTATCGATTTGCTTCAAGCAGGCACCAGTAACATCTCTATCGTGAGACTTCTTGTTACTGTTTTTGGCATTCTGAATACGCCATGGGGAGCTTGCCAGGCTCTGCTATGCAGGCAGGACACTTTCTGTAGCTTGCCAGGCTCTCCAAGAGGGACAGAGGAATTGAACCTGGGTCGACCATGTGCAAGCCAAATGCCCTATCTGCTATGCAATTGCTCCAGCCCAAATAACTCGAAAAAATACAAATGTTAATTCCTATTGTGAAAACAAATGTTAATTTCTCATAATTTTAATGTCTACACACACAAACCACCAATGACTATGAATAATGCATCTATCCCTTTCTCTAAGAATTGCTTAAACAAGTTCAATAATTTTTTCCTTTGAGTTTCTATTTTCTTAGTTTTTGAGGTTCTAGATTTCCCCCAGATGATGTCTAGTTATTAAAACATTGAAATCTAAATCAATTTAACATCTCAAACATGATTCTTTAACTTCCTCTAGACCTCAATGCTTTAAACTCTTTTATAGAAGAAATTACAGTACCTAGCTCATGAGCTATTTTTAAATATTAAGTGAGGGGATTTGTGTAGAACTTCTACACATAGGACTAGCACATTGTGGGCATTCAGTGAGTGGATCTGTGTTGTCATTTTCAGATTATTTCTTCTGCATCCAGAGACCTGAATTCTTGCCTAATTCCTTCATTCAGCTGTCTGAGAAGACACTCTCTGTGCATTAGTTCCCTCATTTGACAAATTAGAGTGTAATATGTCTTTTTGCGGCAGTTATAAAACTAAGTGTGCTGATAATACTCATAAAAACACTTCTGAGTAGCCCCAATCTGGTTCTTAGAATCTTGACCGGACTGTAAAATTTCCCCCTCCAGAGACACTGTCAACTCATTCACAATCTATGTGGAACTGACTCTCAAATTGGTACAAACAACCTCTTCATTGTCCTGCCAAGATGTGGGGGGAACTTCCAAGAAAAAATCATTTCTTTCTATTGAATCTCCAAAAGTTCCCTGATATAATTTAAATGTTGTATCTGGGTTGAATGGGTTATTACATAATAGCTTCTCCAGATTAAAACTGGTTTTTTCCTATTTAAGAAATAAGATTTACTTCTTAAAATAATACTGGTATAAATTTGTTGCCTACCTAATACACATCCCAGGATATGTTTTACTCAAATCAAAGAATATCTTTATTGTAAGAAAATATGATCTCTGTTTTGGAAAAAAAATAGATGGGGTATCTAGCATAGATTTTAGGTATAAACATTTATGAAAAAGAGATAGCAGACTCGGTTTTGAAGTGTGATTCCAGCTACGAAGCAAATGCCACAAAATGTCACAAGAAGAAAAGTTGTTAAAGTCTTATCTGCCATTATTGACCAAAGATACATACTGTTGTTAAGTAAACACCCTGTGAACCAGATATTGTGCTAGGTACTGTGAATACAAAGATGAATAAACTCATTCCCTATTTTCAAGAAACAATATTATGGAGACACATATTCCTATTCAGGGGCAGACACTGGGAATATAAGAATGAAAAGCAACCATCTCTTTCCCCCTTAATAATTGTGGCACACAATTTTCTTCATAAGCATTTTAATCCTTCTAATCCTTTCAACAATACCTTGAAGTTTTCATTATATAGATATTTTACCTCCTTGGTTAAATTTATTCCAAGATATTTTATTCTTTTTGGTAATATTATAAATGGGATCATTTTCTTTATCTTTCTGCTAATTTATCATCCATTGAAATGCAATGGTTTTCATTTATTTATAAGTGTAACCTGCTTGTTTACTGTATTTGTTTATTATTTCAAGTACATTTAAGATTCTTATGAATATATATAATGTGTGTAAATATGTATGCAAGTGTAAATATCTATACACATACACACACACACACATATACACACATATGTATTACCAGGTCATCCACAAAGAATGATAACTTTACTTCTTCCTAATTTGTATTTCTTTTTTCATTTGTCTATATTTCTGGCTAAACCTTTCTAGCTACTCCAATACTATTAGCTAAACTTTTCTGGCTAATCCTTTCTAGTTACTCAAATGGTAGTGGTGAGAGTAGCCATTTTATCTTTTTTTAAGATGATATAGGAAAAGCTTTCTGGTTTTCACCATTGAGTATATTAGGTGAGAGTTTGTTTTTAGGGCCTTTGTACGTTGAGATGTGTTTCTTCTATATCCATTTTATTTTACTTTTTTAATTATAAAGAAATAGCTTTTTTTATCCTTTTGTTGATTTAGATGATCTTTAAAGTTTTAGTATTCCTGTTGTTGAAGATGCTATCACAGTAAATGATTTGTGCATCTCAAACTGCTTTGCTGCCCTGGTATAACTTCCACATGATCTTGTGTATGATGCTTTTACTGTAACTGTTGACATTAGTTTGCTATTATTTTGTTGAGAATTTTTTTCATCTTTGTTCATCAGAGATATATTTCTAGTTTTATTTCTGTGCGTGACACTTTTATGTAGCTTTGGTATTAAGATAATCTTGACATCATAAAACATTCAGAAGCTTTCCTTCTCTTTGATTTTTGAAATACTTTGTAAAGGATTGGACTTTAATCTTTTAAAGTTTATAATTCATTGGTGTAGCTCTTTTGTCAGAGGCTTTTATTTGGGGGAGCAGATAACTGTTCAGTTTCCTGGCTTTTGCTTTGGGGGAAGTTCTTGATAACTGTTCATTTTCCTTACACATAATCAAACTGTTCAGATGTTCTAATTCTTTCTGGTTTAGACGCAGATTGTTGTATATTTTCAAGATTCACTCATTTATCTTAGAAGTTTCAATAATTTTAGTGTATAGATATTCAGTATAATTTCTTGTAATCACTTGTATTTATGTGATATCACTTGTAACATGTTTTGGTTCTGATTTCGTGTATCTAAGTGATTTATTTTTTTCTCTGTGAGTCTAGTCACAGGTTCTCTATATTGTCTAACATTTTAAATCATCTTTTGGTTTGATTAATGTTTCATATTTTTTTTCTTTTATTTTCACTCTTATTTTTATTTCTGCTTTCTATTGGCTTTTAATTGTAACTTCTTTTCCCAGTTTTTTTAGATCTAAGGAGATGTTATTTGTGGATTTTTCGTGTTTCTGTTCAGGTCTGGATTGCAATAAACTTCCTTCATTGCACTACTTTTGGTTCATACCATAGGTATGACAGCTTATATCTTTGTTACCATTTGTTTGTAGGTATTTTTTTTATTTCTACTTTGAGTTCTCTGTTGATGAAACAGTTGTTCAGTAGCACGTTATTAAGTTTCTGCATATTTATGATATTTTTCATCTTTCTTCTTTGGTGATTTCTAGTTTCTTACCATTATGACTGTAAGAGATTTTTGGTATAATTTAAGTTTTTATAAATCTTTTGAAACTTGCGCTGGATTTCAATGTATACTCTATTTCCTAGAAGTTTCCATTTGCACTTGAGAGGGGTGGCGTTTTCTTTTGACCCTCAGTGGATTTTCATATAAAATCCTTCTGTTTTAGTGACATTAAGGGCCACTGTTTCTTTGTTGATTTTGGGGGGGGTCTAAATTAGTAAATGGAGTGTTTGTTAAATATGGGTCTTTTTTTCCAGTAGGTGGTGCTATGGCTTTAATTTTCGTTATTGCATGCAGCTGTCACTGTTGCGTCAGTCGATGATCAGTGTGGATGCTGGTGGCTGCTGTGTTAATAGGAAGGCGAAGCATTCATTGGATGTTAACTGCTGCTCTGAGTTAATAGGGAGAATCCTGGCTTATATATTTGACCCTGTTGCCCCTCCCCCATGGGGTACAGGCTCTGACACAATGGGGTATTGGTATTTTTGTGGCAGGAGAGAAGAGAGGTGAAGTTGTAGTTATGTGTAGTTTCTCTAATGTTCTCTTTGTTGGAGGCCCCATGTGATGTGTCATATGGTCTTCCACTTAGGGATTTTCTGGAGCTGCTGGTGAGGATTTTCATTCCATCTCTGTTTTGCCCTCCCCACGGCCTTGGACAGAACTGGTGGCATAACTAGTTCTCTGCTCTATTTCCACTACCTGCATAAGATCAGATTCATGTATGTATAGTAGTACAGATGTGTAAATCTCTCTAGAGTCCTTGAATGATGAACTGATTGACCCTATTTTCAGTTGATCTGTTGGTTATAGAGTAAGTGAAAGAAATATAAGAAATATCTTTCCCATTATGCCAATATTCCACTGTCCATTTTTAAATCAAATTGTTTGGTGTATTTTGCTAATGGATTGTATGAGTTCCTCATATATTTTGGATATTAACCCTTGTTTTATGTGTGGCTTAAAAGTATTCTATCACATTCCATAGGTTGCCTTTTTATTTTGTTGTTTTCTTTAGTTTACAGATGACTTTTAAACTGATACAGAGATATAATGCTATACCAATCAAATATTTAATGACTTTTTTTTACAAAAATAGAATGAACAGTTCTAAAATTCATATAGTATCCTCCCCAAAAATAAAAAAGAACAAGTGCAATTCCAAGAGACAACAAATCCAGAAGGATGCATGATACCTCCTGATTTCAAACTACTTTGGAAAACTATAGTAATCAAAATGGTATGGTAATGGCAAACCCAAAAAGCAGCTCAATATAGTGTATTAGAGAGCTCAGAAATAACAACAAAGTCTCCAATGGAGACATTACTGGGCCCGCTCAAGCAGAAATAAACTCACACATTTATTTATTCATTGTCAATGGAGCTAAGAACATACAACATGAAGAAAAATCTCTTTCATGAAAGATGTTGGGAAAACAAGCTATCTACATATAAAAGAAAAAAATGGTGTTGGAGAAATAGTACAGTGGTTAAAATGTTTGCCTGCACTGACCAGCCCCGATTTGATTCCTGGCACTGCATGTGGTTTCCTCCAGTAACCCCAGGAGTGATGCCTGACCACAGAACCATAAGTAAACACTGAATGCCACTGGGTATGACCCAACCCCCTCTATCCCCGAAAAAAGTATTACCAATCTCCATGTTACTTATTTATAAAATTTGCACAAAAAGTTCAAAGATTTAAATGTAAGTCCTAAATCTATAAAACCTGTTATAGAAAAACATAGAAAGCAATTCTTTCATTAATTTTATATCTTGGAAATTATGTTTTTAGATTTGTCAACAAAAAATTCTAAGCAATTTGAGACTAAGTTGAAATTATATTACTATTATTATTATTATTATAACCTGATTTTTTTCAAAAGAGGGAGAAAATTTGAATTTCAGAACTCTTCAAAATGTAATACTCTGTATTTTTCCTCAGTAGTTATAAATTCCATTCCAAGGAGGTTCATGCTTTATAGGAAAGTCCTTAAATCCAATTGCATACCTACTTGTGTATAGTAAAGTAAGAGAGACTGCTATAGGTCACTGTCCTGTCACTGTCTTCCCGTTGTTCATCGATTTGCTCGAGCAGGCCCAGTAACGTCTCCATTGGAGACTTTGTTGTTACTGTGTCTGGCATATCGAATACTCTCGGTAGCTTGCTGGGCTCTCCGAGAGGGGCGGAGGAATCGAACTGGGGTCGGCCATGTTGGCCGCTTGTAAGGCGAACGCCCTACCCGCTGTGCTATCGCTCCAGCAAAGTAAAGGCCTTCCCGTTGATCATCGATTTGCTCGAGTGGGCCCAGTAACGTCTCCATTGGAGACTTTGTTGTTACTGTGTCTGGCATATCAAACATGTCACGGGGAGCTTGCCAGGCTCTGCCGTGCGGGCGAGATACTCTCGGTAGCTTGCCGGGCTCTCCGAGAGGGGCGGAGGAATCGAACTCGGGCCGGCCATGTTGGCTGCGTGCAAGGCAAACGCCTTACCGCTGTTATTTGATCTGAAATTCTTAAGATAAGGGAAATATGCTATTCTTTAATAACAAGGAAGTACTTGTAGTTCTAATGTTAAGTGATTTGTTATTAATGTTAGAATATAGTGTGAAATACCAGGAAACTGGAAACAATGATAGATAAATTAAAAACAGCAAGGGTCTGTAATTTCACGATTCGTTTTTCCTTAAAGCATTACTTAATTTATTTAGAGTTTGAATTTAAGTGCATTTGTCTGGCCTGCATATTTTTTGATAGTTGATAGCATGATTCTAAGAAATCTGCTCATGATAGTTTGAAAAACATAGAGTGTATATTGTAACCTAAAGATAAGATTTACAAAGAAGATAGATTTGAAATTTGGGAAAATACTATATTTCAATGTAATACCTGAGAAATCTGGGGTTGTATGGTAAAATCATTCTTTCCATTGATTTTATTTAGTGTTTCATGTTTAATTCATTTTTCCTGATTAATTTCATTACTCCCACAAGTCATGTTTGTGAGTGATAAGAAAAGGGAAAATCATGACATAGTGTGTACCCACCTAACACCTACCATGTTTTCTATATGTGAGTTTTTTTATGATTTTGCCCACTTTGTGTTATGGGAACCATTAAGAAGTACAGGACTCATTTTGTTATGGTATTTGGAACTTTTATTACTAATACTGTATTTTTTGGGGAAATATAATCAGTTTATTAAACTTATTTACAAAGTACATATATAATTCTTTCAAGTTTAGTTAGTGACAACATCAAGTAAGTTATCATGTAGATAAACTACTAATATGCCAAAGATTGTGTAAGTAGTATTCAAATGACTGGTGTAAAAAACATCATATTACAAACCTCATTCCCCCCCCCAAAAAAAAGTGAAAGAAAGCACACCATATGTAATTCAACAAAATATCTACATTATACACTTTAGTTCATCTGGGTAATGCTAGAAATAATAGCAGTGTTTAGGTCAAATATGTGTTTTTTGAAGCACTGCAGGGTAGAGCCGCATAATTCTAAAATCGAATCTCTCCAGATTCAAGCATCCTTGTTAGCCTATTCGGAATTACATACCTGTTAGTAATGATAATGTAAAGAACAACACTGTATCTGTCCTATTCTGAAGCTTTTCCGATAAAAAGATAGAGGACTTTGATGGGGATCAGAACAATAGTGCAGAGGGTATTTGCTTTGCATATAACCAATAGGGTTTGATCCCTGGTATCCTATATAATGCCTGGAACCCTCAAGGAGTAATTCCTGAATACAGAGCTAGAAGTAAGAGCTGAGCACTGATGATTGTGCCTCCCACCAAAAATAAACAAACAAAAAAAATCACAATAAAAAAAGAAAATATATAGAACATTGAGTTATGAAACATGGATCAAGGGAAAGAACAAGGAATGTGTAACTTGCCTTGCATACAACTGACCCTAGTTCTATCTGATTCCACCCCCAACACCACATGGTCACCTGTCCCCCACTAGAAATTAGTACTGAGCACAGAGCTAGCAGTAGTTTGTGAGTATCCAGTGTAATCTGGTGTAACCCAGTGTCTCTCCCCACCAGCCCAATTCAAGTTACAAAGAATTATTTTAGAAACTTTCATAACAAAAATTGTGTTTAAATGTAGCACTGACTGTCGCACTGTCCTCCCGTTGTTCATCAATTTGCTCTAGCGGGCAACACTAATGTCTCCATCGTGAGACTGGTTGTTACTGTTTTTGGCATATTGAATACCCCACGGGGAGCTTGCCAGGCCCTGCTGTGCGGGCGGGATACTCTCGGTAGCTTGCTGGGATCTCCAAGAGGAACGGAGGAATTGAACCTGTGTCGGCCGCATGCAAGACAAACACCCTACCCACTGACCATAAAGTTAGAAGTAAAAAGTAATTTTAAAAATGAGGAATGATGGTAATGGAAGACATAAAAAGGAAGGCGCAGATTCAAAAAAAAACATTTAAAATCAGATCCTAGGTTGGAAAGACTGGAAGTCATATTCAAAGTGGACCTGAGTGACAGAATGATGTGGTATCAATGTACAGAAATAATTCAGGAAGGTGAGCTGTCTTTGATGTGAGTGATAAGATGAGGATAACGGATTCTTAAACACAAGCAGGATGTGCAGGTGGAGAAATATTTTGGGAACCTGGAAATGTAACACTGCAATCTACCAAACTGATTGGGACCAGAAAGTAAAACTTGAAAGCCTTCTGGTATTAATAAGAAATATTGTTGAAGAGGGCTTAAGGTGTATGAGGAAACTGAGAAGCCCCATTAAAAAGCAATGGGATTGTACATACCTATGTAAGTAAACACAGAGAGGGAAATCAATGAAATTAGAGAAACAATCAGAAAGACAAGAATAATCTGGAAAATGCACCTTTAAGAAGGCAGGAAACAGTTTCAAAAGGAAAGAATGGACAGAGTGAAATAGTGAATTTGAATAGTGAACGAGAAGACAATAGATCTGTTGACAGGTAAGGAAACTTAACAATTGGATTGTCCCTGAACTGACTACAACTACAAATAGAAGCGTTATGGAGGCACGAGAAAACTAAATGCCCTATCATTTCTGATGCAGGAATAAAGGGAGTGAATTGTTTAAATTTAAGCAAGCTATAATATTGAATAAGAGTAGGGTCATAAAAATTATTTTCTACCTTAATTATTAGAATTAGAAGAGACAATAGAAATGTACTCATGGGCCTGATAATAAATACTGTGCATCTTCCTTTCTCTGAAATGGCAACTCAATGCATTGCTCTGAAATGCTTTGACTATTCAGGCAAGTTGCATATATTGTCAAGATTCTCACTTAAACCTGGCTTCTTTTTCTTGCAATGTGGGAACTTGCTTTTTTCTTGGGAACTATTTTTTACAGTGTTTAGAAGATGCCCTGTAAGTATATGAATATTTCCAAAGAAAGGTTCGTGGAATGCCATAGGACGTCAGAACAAGAAAGTGAGAAGAAGCACAAGGGGCTGTACTAACATCCTGTGTATATATGACAGCAAAGGGAGTCGGTGAACTGCATAATTTCTCAGGGGCAGAGCCTCTGGGGAAGGGTAGAACAAGGGCTGATTATGTCAGGAGACTTTAACATACAATATCCAGACACCGCTTTGTATGATTCTTGTCATTTTTTTTTTGAAATGGCAGCCAGAAAATATAATGATAGCCCACACTCTAAAAGACGACAGTGCTCCAAATCCATAATAGCAGTTGTTTACTTTTTACTCAATTTCCTCCCCACCCCCCATTAGTAGCACATTAAAAATCCAAGCAGTCAAAGAATAACCTCCTCAGGTAGGCCACTCCACCCACCATGAGTAGTTTTATAAACTTCCCTTGAATTTATAAAAATATGTGGTTGGTTAACCTGCCTTAATGTGTCAGCAGTATACTAAGCATGGCACAGAGCTCGGTAGGGGTGACTGCCCCTGAGCAATCATGAAAACTGAGAAGTTCAAGGAGATAACTACATGGTGGCAATTTATTGACACTACCAATAGGAAGCTGGTGGGTCACTGAGGGGGCTATCACAACTGTACCTTGAAGCCTGAATAGGGGAAGAGGTGAAGGGTTTGTTATAATACGCGGCAGGAGCCTCTGGCGGGATGCCTTACTACATTAATTTTCCAAGTACTTTGGGTGGGTCACAATTGCACTCCAACATCCTGCCGGCAAATGCTAAATAAATACCAAGATCACGTCAGACTGGAGAACCAACGTACTCACTAATGTCATTTAAGGAGTCAGCATGCTTCATTTTTTTCAATGGATAATTTACAACCCAAGGAATTAAAATCGCACACCCAAAGGGACAGGTGACCTCCGTGAAAATGTCCCAAGGGGTAGGTAGAATAGTTCAAATGCTTCTTCTCCCATAACAATTTGAATCCACCGAGAGTATATCCAGTGTAACAACAATTTTTATTTCAGAAGAGGAGAGTTGTGGGCAAGGATCCGTCTCTGCAATAAGAGATGTTGAAATGATACATGAGCTCATTCCCTACTGAAGAAACTGTTAAGAATTAGCAAAGCTCCCAGCCTTTGTGTATAGAAGTCAAGAAAATGTGCATACGATTTTCAAAAAGAAAACATGTTTTAGAAAACAATGTGCAAGGGAACAGCTTCAGGACGTGCAGTCACTTGTCCAAGGATAACACATTAGATTTTTCAACTTTAAACATTCCAGCCTGACCTGATGGAATGATGCCTGCCTGACTCTGTTGCATTTTTTTAAGGCAATTTACATCTCTACAACCAAAGCGTGACATTTCATTAAATCTGCTGAGAAGGAAGGGCTGCTCAATTCCTCTCAACTTTGCATTCGATAAGTTTTTAACGTGGGACTTTGAGAGGAAAAAAGAAAAAAAAGAAACAGATTCTTGGGGGAGGGAGTAGGGGAAGACAACTCTATTGCAAAGGGGTGTGTGCCTTATAAATGTGCTCAGGGAATTTTACCCTGAATAATTCAGACTCCTCATTTCCTCGAGGAGGAAATGATTTTACAAGTTTTGAGAGATCTCCTGTCTGCTTGGCGAGTTTACAGGCGGGGTTTCTGCTGCAGGAGGACCCACCCCCTGAGCATTGTAAATTTCAGCAATTGACAGGGCCGGCCAGAGTTGCGGTGGTTTTTTTTTTTTTCCTCTCTCTCCCTACCCCCCCTCACTTCCCTGCGATGTTTTGAACTGCCTTCCTACAGACGTCATACAGCCCTTGAGGAATAGTTGCAACCCAGCGAGATTGAATGATAGTCCTCATTCACAAAGACCTGGAGTCCAGTCTGAGCAGGGGACACAGCGGAAGTCGCAGGTACAGCAGCGGCCCAGGCCAGCGGGGAGGGCTCAGTTGCCTTGCTGAGTTCTTGGCTCTCTGCAGAAGGGTTTCCCTGCGGTCGCCCCAGATGGACCTTTCCTGACAGCTCTCCGGGGTCACCGGACCTCGCGGTCGTTTTCTTTTTCCTTGCATTCTACCTGAGCTCTTTTTGGAGTGTTGGAAATCCTTAAACTGGTCAGGATAGAATTGCAAAAAAAAAAAAAAAAAAAAATGAGATCAAGTGACTCTTTCACTGCGTTAGTTTCCCTCGTGACCCGGTGAAGAATAGATTTAAAATTCAGTTCCTCCCTGGGCAATGCAAAACAGAAAAGAAACTGTCACTTCCGAATAGCTTAGTGTTGGAGTGAATTCAGTTTGAAAGAGAAAAGAGCTCCTCCTGAGTTTTAGAAACTTCCCAATGTTCTGGACTGGAGTTGGACTCGGGAAAAATTCGAATTACTTCGAGCAGCCTTCCTTGGAGATGGAATATATTTAAAACTCTCTTTGTAAAACAAACAACAACAACAACAAAAAAACAACAGCTGAAACGTATTGATTGGAATACTTGAAGACTTTTTTTTTTTTTACCTTTTTTCTTTCAAAATGAGCATTATAATGAAGCCAAGGTCTCGGTCTACAAGTTCCCTGAGGACTACAGAAGCAGTTTGGTAACGTGCTTTTTCTCATGTTTCTCCTTTTTGCCTTTTAGGATTGACGTAATACCTGGGTATTTAGTAATTGCTGACAAGGTTCAAGAGTTGGGTGTGATGTTAGGCTTTTGTAAGAAAGAGCACTGTGTTGGTGGCATTTTTTAATCTTCTCTTTTGTTTTATCTACTCTAAACAAGAGTACGTGCTTTATTTTTTTAACCCCATGTGGATTATTGGCAGTTTGTCCGGTGATCACTTTTAAAGAGGAAAGAGACTTTGCAGATACCGTTGAGAGTTTAGAAAATGAAAACTTACTATTTTTCACACTCTAAGTTGCTAGTTTCTCAAGTGCTGGCAGCAAGCAGGCTAATAGTTGACAATCTGCTGTCTTTAGAAAAAGCAACTTGAGTTTAGCAGAAACATGTTAGAGAAATTAATGTTATGTATTTATTGTATGACCAATTTGAATAACACGTGACTAGGTGAATCAAATTGCTTATTGGCTATAATCTATATTTTATTTCCTTGATAACTGTTCACTAAGTTTGTTGGTAATTTTAGTGTTTTAACCCTAATGATGTTTGTATCTATTCATTGTAATGTTTTGTTCTACTCTTTCTCCAATACTGATTTGAGATGCTCATAAGCATGTGATCCTTAAGCGTTATTTTCTCAATCAGGAAGTTTTAGATCTAGAATAGTTATTTGCAAATATTTGTATGGCTCTTTCTTAACTTAACCTTCTTATCTTAATTAAATTGTAAACAAAATAACTAAGTTCACCTCTTTGCAATGGAAATGACCATACTTCAGATAGAAAAAAAATAAAGCAATCATGAACTATAGGTAATTGGGGACAGGATGAAAGCAAAGCAGGCAGACAAAGTGTATCATGCATTATTAATATTTGAGCAGGGGACTACAAATATAAGTGACCAAATCATTTGTGTAAGAAATTCAGCCCGCACATGGTTGTATTGTCATTTGCTATTATTTTCCTATGTTTCCTAGTGGACTGAAGTCATTAATTCAATGAGATTTATTAAAACTTTAGGTGAAAACTTTGTCTCTCAGGTCACCTTTGATTCCTTCCAAAAGACATCACAATAAATTCTTCTTCAGTGTTCATTAGAATGTTTTTCCTTTCTTCTAGTTCACTTCTTCCTTCCTTCTTGTCTCCCATGACCCTCTAATCTCAGTTTTGTAAATATTTTGCATAGTGTTGGTGGGGTCAGAATTATTTGTTTTCTTGGTTTGGGCTATTTTGTTCCTATTTTTTAATTCATACCCGGCATGGCTCAGGGACTATTCCCAGAACAACTGCTCAAGCATCTCATACTCAGAAGTGCCCAGGGAACCATGTGATGCTAGAGACCCAAACCCAGGGCTCCTTCATGCAAGTCTGTACTCTATCTCTTTGAGCCATCTCCTAGGCCTTCAAAATATTTTCTGTGTGTGTGTGTGTGTGTGTGTGTGTGTGTAAGAAGTGCATTTCTCTTAAAAGTGCACAATTATGGATGTCTTCCCAGTTATTAATGTTATAGCTGACTTTCTGCTAATTCACCTGTGTCAGAATCTATCTGCTGCCTCCAAATGAATCTTAGGCTAGAATTTCTGTAATTATACTTTTATTATTTCTTCTGTCATTCAAATACTATGCCTGTATGTATTCATTTAAGTTTATACGTGATCAGTGTGTACAGGTTATAGATGAAGTCTATAGAGTAAATACAGTGTATGTGTAGTCATATACATACAAACATCACTGTCACTGTCACTGTCCTCCTGTTGTTCATCAATTTGCTCAAGTGGGCCCAGTAACAGTGTGAGACTTGTTACTGTGTTTGGCATATCAGATACGTCACGGGCAGCTTGCCAGGCTTTGCCATATGGGCGAGATACTTTCGGTAGCTTGCCAGGCTCTCCGAGAGGGGCGAAGTAATCGAACCCAGGTTTGCAGTGTGCAAGGTGACCGCCCTACCCACTGTGCTATTGCTTCAGCCCACATACAAACATGAATACATAAAATTTACTCAATTACAAAAACCAAAAGAACAATCTGTCTTTTCTCTCTGTGCCACTGAACATTCAAGCCCAGGAGAGCTCTGCAGGATGATGTCTCTTCCTCACCACTTTTCACTGCAAAACTTCTCAAACTACTGCCCCTCAATCCCTTGTTGTGTCTCTTTTCCAGCACAAACTCTATTTCAACCTCTTAACTGTTTAATTTTGTGAGAGTTGTCTGTGGATTTAGCATTTCGCTTTTTTTTAAATGATTTTATTTTATCCTGGAATTCAGAATAGCTTATTGTTAGGGACCCATCTTTTGGCTTTACCGTCTTATTAAATTTAAGCACGTGGCCCACTTTCCACACAATTGCCAGCTATTCATTCAGATGCCTCTAAGTTCAATGCTACTTTGGGAAGTTTGTTATCTGCCTTTTACGAGAATCCAGTGCTTCAGGTTACTTTTTTTTTTTTTTTTTTTGCTTTCACCAATCTGTTTATCTCCATCCAAGACCATAAAAAGCAATCCTCACTTGTTTTCAGGCCCCGTTAAATCCCAAAGATACTTTTTTAAAAGGAATTTTATGTTAAACTCCTCATGATTTCTATACCCTTACTTGTAATTCGCCTATTCAAAATACAAGTGTTAATGTTTTATAAATTTTTAAAAAATTAAAAAATAGTATCCAAATTTCATTGCTTCTTTGTTACATATGTGTCACAATGTATATGCGTCATAATTATATAATAGGGTTTTATAGAATATTTCTTTTATTTATTCAGTACATGAACAGAATGTTAGAAAAGAATGTTAATATGGCATTTATGGCGTTTAGTATTCTATAAAATCATATACAGGCATAAATGCATGGATGCATGTATCATAATGCCTACATGCATACATTCATATGCTGAGGAATTGTTAATATGTGAATTTCCATATGCTCATAGAGAAAAGAAATAAGTAAATATTCATTGGGAATCGTTTTATTTTTTATTTTATTTATCATTTTAGATATTTCGGTAATAATAGCCTGTCTTTAAATTCTATATAAGAAATAGGTAGCTATGTTTCCACAAACAATTAAATTTTATGTACTTTAATTTATGTTATAAAAAATAATGCAGGACAGCATTTTATCTTTTACAGCTATATCCTTGGAAGGCTTCTCATCAATCTAAGACAAATACCACTTAGTTTAATTTGCATAAAAAAGTGTCCACCTTCCAAATATAAACATAAAGAACTTTGACTGATAAGACTGAACTTTGTTTTGATGTGCTGTCAGGCATTCTTTACCTGCCTTAATTCGTATTTTCATTCTGAAATCTGTGAGAAAGGAGATGCTACTGTGTAAAATTGAACATGGGTCTTTTATAAAATAAATTTTGAAATAGTTTGACTTGTAAAAATAATTTTATGCAGCAGTTTAGATGACTGTGCAGTGATTGCCTTTTAGGGATAAAAATGGCAGAACAGAGGTGGGAAAGGCATTCTTTTTATCTCTGAGTTTCTATGTTGTATGAGTTTGTTCACTAAGCAACTATCATAGCTGTAGCTCTTGTACAGTAAAAATATATTTACTCTTTGCATTAACAAGGTCACCTTTGTGTGTGTGGCTATCTACATACCTGGTAAATAACTGTTTGCTCAGTGTCCAAAATCTGGTAATTAAAAAGTTTAATAGGAGATGTAATCTGAATTTATGAGTTAAGATCAGTAACATTGATTGAATGCTTATGAACTTTCTCTACCTAAGGCTATAAAAATTCAGGCTGGCTTTGAATTCTTATTTTGTTCTCAATCACAGTAGAAAGGATTAATTCAGACTTGAAACTACTAGTTTTACAATTGAGGATACCAAAGAGGTGACATAACTGATTAATATGCAGGTGAGAAAAATCATTCCTGTCCCCCACTATTCCATCCTCGACAGTAATGTTTTTAAAATGCATGTTTTAAATAGTTGGAAATTCTCCTGTGTTTTGCTTCTTCATTTCACATAACAGATTCTACTTATCTAAAAATAAGACATTTAGCTTTCATTTTATTTAGTCTTTTATGAATGAAAATGCTGCAAAAATTTACATACACTATCTCATATAGTTCTTATTGAAAGGAAATAGTTGTTAACCCAAAATTTACATATGAGGAAATGAGACTAAGGATGCAAGAATTTGGGCAAAGTCATCTAGCTGCCCAGAAAAGCTAGAAATAGAATCGAAGTCTGCCCTGAGAACAGTGAGTGTTCTTTTTACCTCAGGATCTTGCGTCCTTCTGCTATCAATAAAATGATCATTTTAAGGACTGCAAATATTGTGAATATATGTAAGCACACAAAATCATTTTATTAGCCGGTGGGTGGTTGACGAGGTAAGTTGAAATCTGTTTGGAGATTTGATCATCTGAAGTCTAAGGCTAAATTTGGGTGATGAAAAATAATGACAGAGACTTGTAGCTAAAGGCTTAGAGTTGGTATGTTCTCTCTCTGTAGTGAATAAGGCTGTGTGCTCTGTATTAGAAAGAAATGAAGAGTAAAATGTTAGTGACTTCCGGTTTTTAATAAATGGTTTTTCCAATTATGTTATCAGTT
Organism: Sorex fumeus; assembly: GCF_029834395.1. Taxonomy (NCBI): domain Eukaryota; kingdom Metazoa; phylum Chordata; class Mammalia; order Eulipotyphla; family Soricidae; genus Sorex; species Sorex fumeus. The sequence continues at coordinate 15,176,821 of NW_026606072.1, forward strand.
TTACTTTGTTCTTTGCAGTTTCTATAAGGCTTTAGATTAGAATTAACTACTGTGTTTCACACTTTGTACAAAGGTTCATACTGTTGTAAATCAGCTTTGGAAAAGATAGAGATCTTTCTTTCTCTGTCTTTCATGTAAGGGGATTTTGGAAAGGTGGAAGCAAGTGGAAATTGCATACTTCTGTTTAACTATCCACTGTGACTTGGCTTTGCAGAGGAATAGCTTTGGAGACCTTTCCAGAGGTTTTTTTTGTTAATGTAGGAATAAAAAGGGCAACTGTTGATACAATTCTAGGATTGAAACTGATTAGATAACAGTTACTATATCAATAGATCTAGAAAATAAATTTATGTGAACATCTTTATATCAGATTTCAGGGTTGGTAAGGCCTTGTTTAAGAATTTATTAAGCTTTTTGTTGCTTCAGGAGGTGTCACGGTTGCATGCTGCCTAGACATTTCCAGATCTATGACCTGGGCCAAAGAATCCACAAAACTGTATATGCAGATGGTGGGCCAGGGTGGGCCAGGGTAGGCCGTACTGCTGGGGCATCGGGAGGTATGAGGGTGTGAAAGAGGCTACCCACTCCCGCGACTCTGAAAAAGCACCAGAGTTCTCAGTCCAGGCGCTGGTACCTGCAGTTATTCGGGGTCTGGCATCTCTGTAAAGTATTCGTGAGGCGGTGGGGTTGAGCCCTCCGTGCAGCTGTAGTGCTGAGGCTGGGCGCTGCGTGGATCCTTCTTTGGCTGTCCTGCCTCCTGGGGGTGCTCCGGGGCTTTCAGCAGCGGGAATGGCATTTCCATAAGATGTAACTGCTTGGTGCAACTTTAGTTTGGGATTTGGTGGAGCAGGGCCTGATGAGTGAGTGGACATTGTGACAGACGTGGCAGGCCGTGGCGTGGGGCTTTTTTCAGAGTTTTCATCATAGGGTGAACTTCTTTTGGATCCTGTTACCTAAGTTTCTGTCACATGGGTTATGTAATGGACCTAGAGATACACAACTTTTAGTGAAATTATTAAAAATATCATTCCTGGGAATATATCCCAGAGAGGCAAAAAAAAGTATAGTCGAAGTGACATCTGCAATTGTCTGTTTATTGCAGCACTCTTTACAATAGCCAGGATCTGGAAAAAACCTGAGTTCCCAAGAACAGATGACTGGTTAAAGAAACTTTGGTACATCTACACAATGGAGTACTATGTAGCTGTTAGAAAAGACAAAGTCACAAAATTTACATACAAGTGGTACTACATGGAAAGTATCATGTTAAGAGAAATGACTCAGAAAGAAAGGGATAGACATAGAAAGATTGCATTCATCTGGGGAACATAAAGTAACAAAATAGGAGACTAACACCCAAGAATGGCCGAGATTAGTACCAGGAATTTTACTCCATGGCTTGGAGGCCGACCACACATGCTAGGGGAAAAGGGAGCTCAGATAGAGAAGGGAGCACCAAATAAAGGGTGTTGGGAGGATCCTCCCAGGATGGAAGAAGCATGCGGAAAGTAGACTATAGAACTAAACATGATTGTCACCCATTGCCTCTTTTGCAAACCACAACACCCAATAAGAGAGAGAGAACAAAAGGGAATTCCCTGCCACAGAGGCAGGGTGGGATGGGGGGTGGGAGGGATACTGGGATCCGTGGTGGTGGGAAATGGGCACTGGTAGAGGGATGGGTATTTGATCATTGTATAATTGTATAAAACCCAAGCACAAAAATGTTTAAGTCTGCAACTGTACCTCATGATGTCTCACTAATAAAAAAAATTTTAGTAAAAAAAAAAGTAAAAAAAATAAATAAATAAAAATAACTTGAGGGGGCTAGAAAAATAGTCTAGTGGGCAGGGTGCTTGCCTTGCTTGAGGCCCACCTGGGTTTTGATCCCTCTACCCCTATCTCTATGTATTACATATGTATATAGGCTGGAGCGATAGCACAGCGGGTAGGGCGTTTGCCTTGCACGCAGCCAACATGGCCGACCAGAGTTCGATTCCTCCGCCCCTCTCGGAGAGCCCGGCAAGCTACCGAGAGTATTGGATATGCCAGACACAGTAACAACAAAGTCTTCAATGGAGACGTTACTGGGCCCGCTTGAGCAAATCGATATTATATGTATATATATACACATATATTCTTGTATATATTTGACAAGTTGGGAAGAGATGCTGCATTGGTAGTGCATTCTTCAGCAGAGAAGTGTTTCTTTCATCTGTGTTCTTCATAGTGGGGTTCTCCACCCTTTTTTTTTATGATGTCTCTAGTAAATAAAGCTCCTCTGTGCTACTGACACTGCAATATTCTATTCAGTGCCTTTAAACTCTCTAGGCAACATGTTACTAAAATTGGATTGATTATATGGACCGCAGCTGCTGGTTCTCCCAGCACTCTACTTTTTCCCATTGAGCTGGGTACCATACCATGGTTGTGGCCTCCCCTGGCTAAAACTTGCCTTTCAAGGAATGGTAAAGGAATACTGTATTTTTACTAGTTCTTGCAGTCATTTTAATCAAATAATGATGTCTTTCAATTGCAAGGAATGAGGACATAAACATATAGAAATGATGGATCTGGAGCTCATTGTTACTAGCACAATTGGGAAAAGCAAATTCAAGATGAATTTGAAGAGGAATAATGTGAATAAACTATAAAGGAGTTTTTAATCTTTCCTTAGTGAAAAACACCTCGGAAATACTGGTAAAACTGAATAAATGTAACAAGAATGGAGGTGGTTGTTGTGGTGCTGGAGTGTTTCATCACCGCTGTTGATGAAGAATCTAGTTACAAAGTAAACAGTCTTAACACTCAATATAAATATTTTTAACTACTTTTCTGGGCCTTCCTAAGGATTGGAGTCCTGCAGGAGCAAAGACAGTGAGACTGGACAAGATACTATTAAATAGAATCATAAAAAAGATCACTAATGGGAGATCATGCATGTAACATGTTTCAACTCTCAACCCCTAGCTCTGTGGTCAAGTTCGGCCTAAACAAAGAAGTACTTAAAAAAAAAATAGGGAAATCCCAGAACTGCTTAGTCATAATAAAACTATGATTAGTGATAAATCAAAAACAAAAGGTTTTTGAGTTTTATTTGTTAAAAACCTTCCGGGAATCGACATGTTATTATCTCATTCTTACTTTGGACAACCTGGCAGGCTACCGAATGTAGCCTGCCCACACGGCAGAGTCTGGCAAACTCCCCGTGGTGTACCCAATATGCCAAATACCAGTAACAATGACGGGTCTTATTCTCCTAACCCTGAAAGAGCCTTGAATATGGCACTTTAAAATCTCAGGGCTAGGACGAAGGAGACGTTACTGGTGCCTGCTCGAGGCAATCGACGAACAACAGGATGATCGTGATTGTGATTGTGAAAAACCTTCCAGTTTTTAATAAATTGTTCTATTAGTCATGATAAAATCATGTATCATGGATGATGGATTAGGATGTCTATTGAGGAACCTAATGGAAGACTAAACTCTGTTCAGAACAAGGGAAAAATTGGGGAGAATTGGAAGTATGGAAAGAAGTTGAAGGGAGAATCAGAAGGGAAACCAATATGGAAGAACTCTAATCCATTTACAGTCATGTGTCCACCACCTTTACCCTATTTAATCATGTTGCTAGCCATCTTCTGGGCAAAAGCTGGCAATGATTGACTTGAACATAGAAGACATTTTCTTGATTTACATCACCCCGAGGAACTTCTGCCAAAGAATACAGAAAGACAACTCTAAGCCTTTCCACTTTTCTACTAGCCAGAGGAATAATACAAAATTAGAAAATCAGAAACAAGGTATAGGAATATATGCACACAGATTTGTGCTTCTGAAGCTTTCTTATAGGAAATGGTCTCGGTGTTTTATAACCCATGGAGTCAAAACATTTTGCTTATATCTAATACTAATCTCCCCTGTTTAAATATTAACCTATTTCTTCCTAGTTATCAGTAGATAAAAGAACAATGAGTCAATTGATAAGTAGATACTCCTTTGTGACATTTGAAAACTCAAAAGTAAGTCACTTTATAGGTTTTCTTTTTTTTCCATTTCATACTGTAAAATATTTATTGGAAACTGTAAAGTAGATAGCACCAGTGTGGCTTGTTAGAAATAAATGTTTCATAAAACATAGTTTCAATATGTCATTGTTTTCGGCATCACACAGAGGAGTGCTCCCATTGTACTAATTCTCATTCCCATTTAAAATACATTCAAGATTAAAAATTTAACTCCTTTTAATTACTATGCATAAAATATACATGTATTTCTGGGATGCATAAGTTAATAATTTCTAACATTCATGATTCCATTTGGTTGCAGTGTGCCAAAGATTTTGTTTTGTCCAAGGAATTTATATGATGTTAGTTAGAATAAATTATCTAATGGCATCTTCCCATGCATATAAGCCAGTACTATGATTGTTCCCTTTGATATTGTTACTTTGTCTAATAACAGCAGTAACTGACTAACAGCTCAATTACCAGCTAACTTGGAGCACGAATCTTTAATCTTTAGGGATAATCAGTGTAGTCACAATTGTAATGGTCATAGAAAAGGTATTTTGAGCACTATTTTTGCCAGATACTGTATTTGATGTTGTACATCGTAGCACTCAATTCTTTTTTTGGCTCTTAAACAACTGTATGAGATAAAATTAAAGTTGCATGGCTCTATGAATTATGGGTCAGTTAATTTTTTAAATAACCCAATGGTCTCATTTAAATCAGAAATTGTTATTGCTATTCATTTTTTATTTGCATTTCCCCCACTAGTTGGACCTCCTCGGTCACATATGGTTCAGTCTTAAGTAGGAAATTGCTATACTTTCCCTTTTTATCCTACATCGTTCCAGTTTCTTTTAACCTTGTGCATCTCATGAACATGTTTACTTTCTGTATTAGCTTTTCTTCTTCTTTCTGGTTGTTGTAATTGCTGTTCTTCTAGAGATTTGGGTACAAGCCTTCAACCACGAACCACAGATGTTTCAAGAAATATAATATGGACTTTGTCATATCTTTCCTTTCTTTAACTTACTAGCTGGCTTCTGACATATTCAGCTATTGACGCGCTCCTACTGGTCAGTAAATTGGGCTGTCTTCTTCCTCTCTGGCGTTTTACCAGTATGTAGAGCCATAAAATCTGGGAAATGAAAGGGACCACAGAGAATAACCTATAATCTAATTCTCCCCACCCCTGTCCCCTTTTTGGAAATGGAAAAGTTTTGCTAGACTTGAACATTTCTAGTCAAGTAAGGTCACAAACAAGTGTTAGAAGGGATTTCAGTGCATACGTGGTAAATGGTTTTGCTGGAGAAAGATTTTTTAAAAACACAAAAAAGAAAGGTGAGATCAGAGAGAGAGCTACAACTGAACAAGGCAAATATGTGAATGCAGTTGTCTTGTAATTTATAAATCTAGTGCATTTATTTTGTATTGATTTTGGTTTTGGGTTGCACTCGCGGTGCTCAGAGCCTACTCCGATCTCTGTGCTCAATGGTTATTCGTAGCAACACCTCGGGAACCATATGAGTTTCAAGGGATTGAACCCGGGTTAACTGCATGAAAGACAACTATCTTACTCCTGTATCAATTCTTTGGTCTACACAGGTATTTTAAAGCTTTTCCTGTGAAGTTCATCAATTTTATGGTGTTTCTGTCATAACCTCTTCAAAAATGAGCTGGACTATTAAATAGAGGGATGTAGCAGTTGCAGTTATAGCAGTCTATGATGTCATAGCAGATCCCATAGAAAATTTAGCACTGTTTTAATGAAAATATTCCCCAGGCAACTGAACCCTCATCAAACTTTTTTGAAGCTATGTTTATCTGATTAAGTAGCTAAAATCGATGCCTCAACATCCTAACTTCTTTGTATTCTTCTAATATAGTCTCCAAAAGAAATAAAAACAATGGCAATTACTATTTCTTAAGAGTTTATTGTGGGGTAGGCTCTGTGCTGTGCATTGTGCATTTGGGCTTCATAAATCCTTTGATATATCTGTTAAAATTACTCTTTGTTTTAAAATTATACCATGTTTACTTAAGTGAACACATATATGCTAATTATATAAATTAAATGAATTTAACTTTCAGAAATAAAGTGAAAGGAGTAGTGCTTATGCATCACCCTTCTGTTCTCCCCTTTAAAGCCTTTCTCCTTTTAACCTTCCTCCTTGGGGTCATCTTGTGGTTCTGTGTTACCATACTCTCACTGCCAATATTCCTTACCTTTGGCTTCCTCCTTGTCTAGTCTGACAGTACATTCTTGGCTGTATAATTCACAGATTGTTACATCCCTAGCAGATTTAACAGAGAGATTTCCTCCTTACTAGATCCCAGAATGGGAGGAGTCCTGTTCAGTGTCCTATCCCATCCCTGCTCAGTCATATAGGGCTTTAGTCCCTTTCTCCATCTGTTTCTAAACAGCAGGCCAAAAATGATCTCTGAGTGGATGATTTGTTCTTGTGGCCTACAGTGTCACTTCAGGATAAGCTATAAAAGTATGACGGGCTAAAAATGTAGAGAATGCAGTCTCTTCGTAAGAGTAGACAGCTTTCAGAGTCTCCCGTGTCCAGTTATTTTATTACGAGTATTTGCCAAAACAAGTATGCAAAAACATTGCTCTATCATAACTAACCACTCCACAGTTAGCAGGTGTGATTGAGGGCACAGCTAGCCGCCTTGGCAGCGAGCACTGGACTAAAGATTCTCTGAATGTCTGGCTTGGAAAAAAATAGTCCCAGCTATGATCAGAGTTCTGTTGTTAAAATTGAGATAAAAAATGAATCCAGAGAGAACACAGGGGATTGCCCTGCCACAGAGACAGGGGGGATGGGGGGATGGGGGTGGGAGGGATATTATCCATGGTGGTGGAAAATGGGCACTGGTGGAGGGATGGGTATCTGATCATTGTATAATTGAAACCAAAGCACAAAAAATTGTAAATCTACAACTTTAAAAAAAAATAAAATAAAATAAAGGGGGAAAAAAAAATGAATCCAGAATTGTTTCTCCGGTGATAAAATTATAAACCTCCTGCTGTTACCAACCATTATATATAATAATATACTTTGTTATTAAAAATATTATATTATGTGTATATGTGTATAATATGTGTATATTATATATATTTTTCATGTGTAGGGTATGCAGTTATCTTCTTGCCCACAATTACTTGTGAAATGTCTCCATAATTTTAAGGTCTTCCTTGTATAAATAACAAAAAAATTTGGGACTCCTACTTGTTTGGAGAGATAGTATAGCAGGTAGGGTGCTTGTCTTTGACATATTTAACCCAAGTTTGATCCCCAACACCACATAAGATCCCCCGAACCCAAAACGAAGATGGCTAATCTTTTAAATTCATGGTCAATTAGAAGTAGCCGCCTGGAATAAAATGCTGGGCGCTGCTTTGGGGTTCAGAGAGAAAAAGTGCTGCTCTTGGTGGATTCTGTCCGCCAGAGAGAATCGGGGAACATGTCGCTGCTGGGCTTTTAAGTGACTTTGGTCATTCCAGATGTTCATTTGTTTGCTTTAGGGGACCATACCTGGCAGTGCTAATGGCTTAGTCCTGGCTCTGCACTAGAGATGACTCAGATGGATTCGGGGGACCTTAAGTGGTGTTGGGGATCAAACCTGGGTGAGACATGTGCAAGAAAAGCACCCTACCCGCTATAAGTTCTCTCCAGCCCCCAAATAACTCTATAAGTCTAAACTCTGACATTAAATTTGATTGATAATAAAGTTTGCAAAAATTGTATATATATAAATTTGTCTATAATTTTGAAAATCTTTGTGAACCATAAAAGCTTTTTGAATCTTTCATGTTCATCCTTCCAAAGTAAGAAAAAATACTAGACATAATCAGTGGCTACTCTTATAATCACCAGCATGTTTAAAAGATTACACTAGCAACCCTCAGATATGCTCTGAACCTCTCTCAGCCATTTCTTGCCTCCAACTAGTATAACCACGCCAATTAAAAAAAATCACAGATTATTCACTTCTGGTTTTGAGTTTTATATAAAAAGGCTAATAGCTTGAACTTGTTTTTCTGTGATTGGCTTATTTTGCTCTGCAAAATTAAATTGCGTGGTTAGCCATTATTGATGTTTGTGATTTATTCTTATGTGTTGTTAATTTAGCAGACTTTTGTCTGAACTGTAAATACAGGGTAAAAATTTGATGTGTTTATTTTTCAAACCATAGTTTGCCTTTGTCTGAGCACTAAAAACAATTGCCAATTTACAGTCAGGGTTTTAAAAGAATTTGGGCTTTTTTGTTTGTTATATTGTTTGTTTGGGGGGTTGCAGGACTCCAAATAGTGCATGTTGAAAAGATCATGCAGTTCTGAGGATCAAACCCAGAGCCCTGGCTGTGACAGACATACACTTCTGCTGATGAGCCGTCTCCAAGCCTGGTCTAAATACATTTTAATGTCCAACTCTGTTTTAGATTTACGTAACTCTACCCCCAGTGGACTTTTCTTCTGGCAATCTTCCCAGACCACTCCTTTCAGAGATAGAACACTCTTCTCATGTTCTCCTAAGGCTGGGTACCTTTCTCTGCTACAGTTCTTGAAGCAACTCAATAGTTGTCTGCTCTCTTGGCAGTATCTCCTCTTGAACTATGTTGTAGATCATCTTTGTATCTCTTTGCTTAGTGCAGTGGCTGATACATCACCAGCACTCAACATCTGTCAGTTGTGTGAAGAGAGAAAAAATTAGTTCTGCATTATGAGAAGGAAGTTATAATCAATTTTTCATTTTTAGTGGAATGAGAGGATATCATGCAGAGTGAAGTCATTTAGAAAGAAAAGGATAGATGCAGAATGATCTCTCTTATATGTGGTACTTAACGATACACAGTAAGGTAACAATAAAGGTGCAAAGGCAACATAATGGGAGAACTGAGCCACCAGTTGAGTTGTGAGGGGCTCGAAAGGGAGGTTTCTTGGGAAAGGGATACGTACACTGGTGATATGGTATTGAAATTATGTGCATGAGAAGCCATCATTAATATCTTTATAGACTACAGAATCTCAATTAAATATTGTTTTTAAAAGAACTACCTAACAGTAACAAAGGAATACAGAAATGCTTGTGTGTTTTATGTATTTATCATCCAGTAACAGGGCTGGCCTATGACTGTCAAGATGAGCAGTTGAGAGATTTGCTGAGAGAAATAATAGGACACCTCTCCCCCCTTTCCAGGTCACTCCTGCTTCAGTGTGAACATTTTAATGCCATCACAGATATCATTTTAGGCCAAATTCAGAGCTAGAAGGGCAATCAAACATCTAGGATTGGCCCAGAGTTTTAACCACCATTACATTATATTCTTGACTTTTTATGGTAATCTTAATGCTTCTTTTTAAAACGTTTTCTATATTGTTTTTAGGTTTTTAAACATTTGTTTGAAAATTTCTTTTAGGCACCAGAGTTAATTATACCGCCAATGGTACCATTCATGGTAGGGTTTTACACATAAAACAGTTCAGTTTCAGAAACCCTCCACCAAGTGTCTTCTTCCCGCCTTTGCTTCAGTGGTAGCTTTCAACCTGTTTCTTCCCTCCCCTCCCCCGTGTAAGCTTTCTACTTAAGATAGGTATTAGGCTATGTTGCCTTTCCCCATTTGTTATTCCCCTACTGTGTTCTGTTTATTAACCCAGATATGAGAGAGATCATTCTGTGTCTGCCCCTCTCCTTCTAAGTTGACTCAGGATGATTCTCTCAAGATTTATCTGCCTAGCAGCAAATTACATGATTTACTCTTTTCCTATGACTGTTTTTCCATTGCGTTTGTGTGTGTGTGTGTACCATAGTCTCTTTTAAAATTTTTTTCTTAAGATACCATGATTTACCATGCAGTTCCTTTATGCAGTCATCTGTTCTGGGGCACTTGGATTGTTTCTATATTTTGGCTATTGTGAATAGTGTTGCAATGAATCTATTTCTGAGCAGTTTTCTTGAACCCTGGGGGCAGATGCCAAGAAGTGGAATTGCTGGGTCAGATGTAAACTTAATTCTACTCTTTTGAAAAGTATTCATAGTGTTTTCCGAAAGGACGTTTCCACCAGCAGTGGATGAGGGTCACTTTCCCCCCTACAACCGTGTCTACTCTGTCTCCAAAACCAGAGAGAGGGTAGCATTCCTGCTTGTAGTGTGAACTTTTCCCATTATTAAGATAGCTTTTAGCTTTGTCATACTATTAGATTCAGATGTTTCAGAATGTTAATTAGGAACTAATCCTTAATTAGGATAAATGCGTAAAAGCTTTTGTACAAGGAATGTAGCTCTGTAGTCCAGCACCTGCTTCTCCTGTAAGATGCCCTAGCTTTATTCTCAGTGTGTGTTACACACACACACACACACACACACACACACACACACACACGCACACGCTTTAAACAGAAAAGTAAAAAAAAAGTTCTGGTAGCTGTTTTATTTGTTGAAAATGTTAGGCTGCATATTCATTGCTTCATTTGGAAATGTTTTTAGAATTAATTCTGACCCAAGCACTGAGCTGGCTGTTAGACAACGCTAAAGTGCATAATCCTCACGTGAATAAAATTTATAGTCTAGTGGTTCTCCAGAGTATTTCAATCAGGCAGTAGGTTTCAACTCTTACCAACTACTATATTCCTGGAATTTTATTTTTGCTTCCATGATAAGAAAATGCATTCATAGTTAAAATGTTTGTCAGTTGTTGAGAAATCCAGTGGTGAACAGAATATATTTAAAACCTCACCACTTAAATTATAGGTGGTTTTATATGAAATAAATCTAGGATATTTGATTTTTTTATACCAAAAATATTTTTCCTGAGCTAGAGAAATATTTTTGTTCTAAACAGTTTGTTTATTTAATCACTTCCTAACAAGGTTGTATCTGCCAAGTAAAATATTCAAATTTATTTTATTCAAATAAACCTTAAAACCCACAGATGTCTTTTTTATTTAGATGAATTTAACTCTTAAGTTTTCAAACATAAAATATATAAGTGGGAGACTTTATATATGGGAAGAGAACAGCAATAAATGTTTGCGACAAACTGAGTTCTAAACCTAAGTATTACTCGTAAAAGTAATATTTAACATAATTTTACTGATTGCCAGCATGTCTATCTTTTCAGATAATCTCTAGGAGATTTATTTTCATAGCTCTAGTTAAACTTTGAAAAAGAAGTTGGAGGACTCTGTTTTACTAATAAGGTGAAAAAACTTTTTCTTTCCACAAATAACTACTAGCTTGTTCGCCAGGTCTCTAAATAAAGTAATTTTACTACTCACCATGGCTAAGTGCCATTATACTTCTTTCTTCATAATGTAGAATTCATAGCTATAAATGCAGGAACGTGAGTAACGTCTTTTCATCAAGTGGAATCTAATAAAAGCTTTTGAAAGAGCTGCTGAAGACCAGATTTCATGTAGGGAACCCCCCCAATGGTATTCATGACCCACTATAGTTCTGGAAAAAAGGATTTGCCCTTAAGGATTTGCCACTTCAGGGTACCACACAACAATCAAAACCCTGCTTGCCAACTAAAAATCAAATTATTGTCAGACTCTCCCAGTAAGTCACACTATTCTGATTCCCAGTCACACATCAGAACTCCTGACAGACCCACAGTGGTCAAATTTCTGATTTAGCATTGCTTAGTCTTGAGCTCAGTCTCACCCTTTTCACTCATCCCATTTATATACTCTACCTCTTCAGTACATACTGTGGGTGACTCCATAAGTAACTATAAATGTTCATTAGTATTCAGAAAAGTGGTAATATTTTTGTTTATGAACTTTATAGACCTTCCAGCCTGGTTGACTATTATTGAAAGTAGCCCGTGGCTCTTAGACCGTTGTTTGAGATTCTGTGTTATCCCCTCTGCTCCCCTGTTCATCCCCTGTACAGCCTGCTCCAAAAAATGATCTTAAAGGAAATGATAATGGAAATTCTACTGAAATCACAATAATATTTAGTAAAACTTATAGCTGAATGTAGAGTAGTGAATGTATTTTTAACTTAATCTACCTTTTTTCTATAAGTAAATTTACATGTACTTGGAATGAACAATCATACTTCCAGCTAAAGCTAGGCTGGAATTGTTTAACATATCCTTCTTAAAATATATATGCTATTATTTTTTAAAATATTATTGTATTTAGAAATGTTATTTTAGGTTTAGGTCTTAATATACATGTATTATTTCTGTGTTGGTGTTAAATGGAACCTACAATGATGTCCCAAGATGACAGACGTGTAAGATCTGCTTTTATAGAAAATTTATTTATCAGTACTATATAATTTGGAATAGTTTTATATAAGGTAGTTTTATACTGAAAAATATGTGTCTTTATCTCTTTGGGGATGCAATGGTGTCTCCCCTCCTTCAGGAACTAACTGGGCAAAAATAATTAAACAAATTAAAGTATTCCAGATTTGAAAAAGTGCATGTACTGCGTGTGTGTGCATGTGTGTGTAAATACTTATACCTGTGCTTGTGTATGTGTGTACCCTGGAGATGTATTTTAGTTGAAGTGATCAGGGATGCTAAGTATTGAAATAGTAAAGAAATAGGGATTCAAAAATTGAAGAGGATTATGGTTGGATCTGAATATGAGTCTGATCTGAAGAGCAAAAATTTATCTTTCATTTAAAAAATGAAACATGAAAGAAATGCTAAAGATATTGTTCTTGTACGGACCTCCCATTCAGACCACCCATGAAAAGCTGGGATTCTGAAATGATGAATTCCCCACTCTCAAGCCTCTTTGCTGGATTATTTTCTATGTGAATTTGACTCTAACCTTAATGTTAGCTTGTTTTCTTGAGATGGGCTAAGGTCAGAGCAAGTGAACTTGCCCTAGGAATAGAATGAAGGATTTCAGGAGTCAAAGTGTCCTTAGGATGTTCTGTTGCATTGAATCTCTCTTCTTTGAGCAAAGTTCAAGGATCGTATTAGAGTGGAATTGCTACACTAGAAGGGCTTTAAATTTTTTTGATTGGGTTTAAAATTTTTGTTTTCTCCATGTCTCTTCCAACCAAGAATAAGAAAATAATTCCCAAAAGTCATTAAAAACTATTTAACCCTATGATCATTTTTAAGGCCAGCGCTAGTGTCTGTATTTCTATGTGGTAAATTTGTTCTGACTTTAGATAGCAAACCAATCTAATCTACCAGGCATCACATTTTGAATTTTCTTTTACTACAGATCCAACATAGATTTTAGCATTCAATTGCCTTGGCCTCAGGTTACTTAAGATTTGAGTTTAAAATGTAACAGGTTACTATTTCTTTATGGGTATATATGTTCTACCAGCTGGTTGGGATGATTTTTGCCAAGGGACATAATGTTAGCCATCAACTGACCTTAGAGAAGCTCCCTGTGACCACATGACCAATGCAAAACAAAGAAGTTCTTATGAGCTTAGTAAGTATGTGTGATATAGGTGTAGGGTGATGAGAGGGGAGACTTAGACACAGTGGGAGAGGAATGCTGGTACCTGGTAGCAGGTGCAGTGCAGTAATACTTATTTCTGAGTTAGTAATATTAATACTACTGCAAATCACATAACCCCAATTAGTTATTTTAAATAGAACTCTGGAGTAAAGAAATTCTGTAGCGCTGAGGTGTTTGCCTTACACGTAACCAACTGATTTGAATCCCCAGCACCATATATGGTCCCTTGAGCACTGCCAGTGTTCACTCCTGAATAAAAGCCTATAATATAACGCAAAGCCTATAATCAACTGATTTGAATTCCCAGCACCCTCTATCGTCCCTTGAGCACTGCCAGGGTTCACTCCTGAATACAAAAAGCCTTTAATAGCTTCTAAGCACAACCTAGTATGGCCCAAGGCTCACCCCTAACCACCCTAAAACATAGAATTTCTGACTGGGAGGATTCCCAATAGATATTTCTAGTATTCTCTTCCCTGAATATTCATAACTAATTCACAAATTAGTTCTATCAATCTTAAACAGTAAATACATATTTGATATGTTTTAACTAAACCCACCAGCAATTGCTGCCACGGTCACTATCCTGTGTTCATCCTCCCAGTTCTCAACTACATTCTGGATCTATAAACAGAAAATTAATGATAGCAATTACAACCAAACATAAGCAACCTAAAATATGAGCGAGAAATGTAACCTATTTAATTCTAATTCTTTTGACAGCCAAAAAATATTGATCTATGCATAGTCCTCGACTACTCTACTAAACATATTTTGCTAGTTGATTCTACCATTCTTTGACCACAAAGAAAAACAAAATTCCCTCGGCCCAGATATGTCTAAGCAGAAATGCCAGTGCACCTAAATGAACCACTCAAAAACAAATCCAAAGTGAACTACATAGAAGGGAAAAAAATCAGAGAATGGAATGCATCCAAGCATAGCCCAGTGTTCTCTGAGCCCAGTGATCTCTGAACGCGCAGTAATATCTCTTTACACCATCAGAACTCCATGCAATTAAATTTTACAAATTTTACTGCTTCTCTGATGCTTTCCATTTCTTTCAGTGACGGTTTTGCCTTCTTGGGATTCTAATAGTCTAACCGAGTCTTGGCAGTTGATATTTATCATAATTGAAACTAAGATTCCCTTCATCCTTTCTCTCTAAGACTCCTACTTTGAGGCTGAAAGGTCACTAAATATGCTCAGCATTTTGGAAACCACATAATGAATTCAAATAAATTCTTGCCTGTTAAAAGGAGGCTTCTCTTTCTTAAGTTCCAGAGCTTACGTAGAATAAACCATTTGGGTTTTGTCTGAATTTCTTTTGAAAGGACCTTACTGTGCTGCTTCTCTAGTGGTTCCATATTAGAGGATGGGAAAATCCTAAGTTTTTAAAAAATATTCTCAGAGAAAATTCATTTTTTCTCAGTAATTATAATTAAGATCTATTGGAGTTTTGCAGGTTTCAGCAGTTTAAAGGATATTAGATATTTTCATTATCCTTGAGGATTTCTTATACTCTACACAAACCTAGGAAGTTGACTTCTTAACATTTATTCTACCTGTAGTACCAAAAAGTGTACAAAATGTTCTGCAACAGTTTTTGCATTAGGAAACTGGGTAAAATCTGTATGTCAACCACTATGGAACTTTGAAATTTATGTAATTTATATTCAGTGATGATGACATATGAAGTAGGTTTGATTAAACTCTTTTTTTTTTAAGTTAGAAATCATTTTCAACTCAGCTGGTTTGTTTGTTTCTTTTTTTAAAATTTTGCTTTTGGGGTCACACCTAGTCACACTCAGAAGTTATTTCTGCTTCTGCAGTGAATAATTCTCCTAGTGGTGCTTAGGGACCATATGGGATATCACGGATTGAACCCTGCCATGTGCAAGGCAAATGCCCTACCTGCTGTACTATCTCTATGACCCCTGATTAAGATATTTTATGCTTCCTTTTGAAGTTACAACCATGTTATTGTTGGCATTTGAAAAGATGCTACTCATATGTACCCACTTCATTATTTTTATTATAGCTCATTTATATTTATAAATGTAAATAGTTTATATGTATAGATGTAAACAATGAAAATATTATGTTATACCACCCCTTTATGAAAACATTTGATCACAAGTCTGTACATGAAGAGTATTCTGGCTCTTTGGAAGAAGGATCTTTATTGAAATATAATTTACAGACTGTGCTATTCATTCGTTGAATGTGTGCAACTAATTGATTTTTATTATATTCGCACAAGTGTCAACCATTACCACAGTCAACTGTAAAACTTAGTGGCTTAGAAGGATGACAGAATATACTCTGTATCTTGACATTCTTCAGTTATCCTATCACCCACCTGACAGCTCTAAGCAGCTACTAATAATATGTCTTTGTCTCTACAGATTTGCCCATTCTAAATACTTTATATCAGTAGAATCATGTGTTAAGTGGGGCCTTTCATAAATGACTTTTACTTCTTATGTTTTCAAAGTTCCTCTTTGATTTAATATGTGCAATTAGTATCTCTTTTCTTTCTATAGATATATACATTGTGGGCTGGAGCAATAGCATAGCAGGTAGGGCGTTTGCCTTGCATGCAGCCAACATGGCCGACCCAGGTTCGATTCCCCCACCCCTCTCGAAGAACCCTGCAAGCTATGGAGAGTATCTCGCCCACAAGGCAAAGCCTGGCAAGCTCCCTGATATTCAGTATGCCAAACACAGTAACAGTTGTCACAATGTTACTGGGCCTGCTCAAGCAAATCCGTGAACAACAGGAGGACAGTGAGAGTGAGATAGATATATTGTCAGACTCTACCACATTTTATTTATTCATTAGCTTGTAGAAATTTGGGTTATTTTCACCTTTATCTGTTGGTAATAATGATGCTATGAATATTTATGTTTGAGCTTTCTCATGAACATATACTTTTTATTTCTTTAAGAGAGGACTTTGCTGGGTCAAGTGGTACCTTTCTGTTTAACTTTCTGCCTGTATTACAAATTGGCAGTATTCTCATTCTACTTTACCACAGAACCGTTATTCTACTGAATAAACTGTCACGGTCCTCCCATTGTTCATCGATTTGCTCGAGCGGGCCCAGTAACATCTCCATTGGAGACTTCGTTGTTACTGTGTTTGGCATATCGAATACTCTCGGTAGCTTGCCGGGCTCTCCGAGAGGGGCAGAGGAATCGAACTTGGGTCGGCCATGTTAGCCGCTTGTAAGGCAAACACCTTACTGCTGTGCTATCGCTCCAGCCCCGTGCTCGCTTCGGCAGCACCTATACTAAAATTGGAACAATACAGAGAAGATTAGCATGGCCCCTGCGCAAGGATGACACGCAAATTCGTGAATAAACTCTATCCTTACTAATTTAGTCTGATTTTAAATGAAAGAGTCACAACGTCCCTGTTTATGTGGAAATATAGATTCTTGACATATATGAATATGCTTCCTCCAACTAGCACTTTTTTTTGCTTGGGCACTAAAGATAATGACAAGAGTCGATAGCTTTGGAGAGGAAGTGACTATAAGCATAAGAATTAAAGGTAGAAAAAGTCTAAGTATTTATCATTTGAGTTTAGGGAATATTTACTATTCACATTGATTAAGTTTTCCATATGTCTCATTAGAATTTCTTGGCCTGTGCTTTATATCTGCCATCTGTACTCTGAGATAGTCCATGCGACACCACCACCATAACCCAAACTTCTTGCCATTTGCTCAATTTTGATATCATTTTCAGTTGTTAGGTAAACACTTTTTTTTATGTCTTTAAGAGCCAAGATATATGTCAAAAGCAGACATTGTTTTATTCTTGCTCTAATATTTTGTTTCCTGAGGCTGGAATGATAGAACAGCTGGTAGGGGGGTGTTTTCCTTGCACACAGCTGACCCAGGTTCAATCCCCTGCATCCGATATGGTCCCTTGAGCCCTTCCAGGAGTGATGCCTGAGTGCAGAGCTAGAATAATCCCTGAGCATCACTAGATATAGCCCCAAAACCAAAAAAAAAAGTTTTTAAAAACGTTTCCCAAATTTATCTCTATGAACTGGTAGACACTAAGTTTAGTGTGTGTGTGGGGGGGGGTGGAGAAGTAGGGGAAGGGGTAAGCCATTTAAGTGGGTGAACCCTGGAACTGAGAAGCAAGAGCTGGGTCACACATAGTCACACGGTCACACTTAGATTTGGAGAGCTGCTGAGGAGGACTGGTGTATCTGATGTCCTTCCTTCCTAATTTCTCACAATCTGTCCAAGTGTTTTGTATTGGTGACTGGAGGAGGAAAGAAATAATTTCTTCCCACATAATATCTATCATGCAGCTCTGAAATTACTTGATGTTTGCTTTCCTTTGTTTGAAAATCAGTTGTTTTAATGAAGGTTTTTCCATGCATTTAAAATAAAATCTAGAATGAAATTAGAACACACTGAGTATATTTTTATTTCTCTTTTCAGTTTAATTATCTTGCTGTATCAAATTATAGAAAAGTGTGCCCATTAATTTTCTTATTGGTCCAGCCCTTCCATCATCCATTCCTTTATTAATTAAGTTTTCGTTCATTCAGCACTGCTGGGACTGTGTCTCAGTGAGGTTTAGTGCTTCTTATGATGCCATAGAGAGATTTCTCAACTGGAAGATGAATAATTTAGCTTCCTTTAATGCTCAAAACCCTTAAGCTTTTCCTAGCTCTGTAAACCTGACTCCTGAAAATGACATGCCTTTGTTTCCTACTTAGTTCTTCTATAAAATGAAAAAATAACGTCAGAAGTCAATATGAAAGTGACAGGGCAGGAGAGATGATAGTACAATGGATCAAGTTCCTGCCTTGCATATGGCCAAATTGGGTTTGTTCCCTGGCACTCCGTATGGTCCCATGAGCCCACCAGGAGTGATCCCTGAGCACAGAACCAGAAGTAAGCCCTGTGCGTAGTCAACTGTGACCCAAAAACAAAAAAATAAAAAGGAAAGTGACAAATGTACTTCAAGGAATGACCGGGGATGTGGCCTACAAGGTGTGAGCCTTGCATGTAAGAGGCTCTGAGTCAAAAGACATGTGCTGCATGTCCCACAATGTAGAACCTGAGGATGGAGTCCTGGGGATCCCCTCCAAGCACTGCTTGTTGTGTCTCCTATAAAAAAAATACTTAAAAGAAGACGCCGAGAAAAGATACTGAACCATTACATCTTCAAGAATTGCATAAAATCATTTAATTTTATTTGAAATATTTAGAATAGATATTTCTTAGAGCCAAAAGTCACTTTTAGAAGAATAAATCTATAAATGAAGAAACAAATGCACTTTCCTTCTAACACTGTCTGCATTGTTCTGTGGAAATGAGGAATATGTCATATGTGGTGATTGTGTTTGAAGACAAAAGGGGCGGAGTGATGGCGTTTAATGAAGATGCAATCAAAACAAATATTATATCCATCTAACTCACCTAATAAGTCCAGACCTGAAGAAGTCATTTATGAAGATAAATAACAAACGGGAATATTATTATAATGTCCCATTTTATTTAAAAATGGCAATATACTATAAAATATTTCTTTCAGATAATGACACATTTTCCCCGAGACCGAACTTTTGCTTATTTTTATAGAAGATATTGACTAATCACGGTAGTTTTTCAGAAATAGACAGTGAGGCAGCTAGTAATTCATTTGCCAAGTGTCAACAGAGTTAACAAAGAATTTTGTGTTATAAAAACTTCCTTTTCTCCTCCAACTAATAAAACAGGGAGCGTGCTTATTTTGACACTTCATGTTGAACATGCTTAGAAACTGTGACTCTACTGCTGCTGGTGATCTCATTGCAATTTCTAAGGTTGCAGCTGAGCTAGACTGTTAGGCAGAGTGCTTTTCTGAATGCACGCGCACCTCATGGAGAAGGCCGTGGCAAGAATCATGGGTATTTCATTAATTTCTGTGTCTCATCCTTTCTATTCTGTCTCATCCTACCTGGACTATCACTTCAAATTTGATCCGTATCATCTAAATGCAGCAGCAGGATCAATCACTGACATCTTTAGAAAATGGGGTTAATAGGCACCAATTAAGAGGAAAGGGTTAGTGGGGCTCAGGTGAGGGAGGCGACCCTTTAGTCTCCAAACCTACATCCTTAATTACTCTGCAGATCTCTTTCAGAGACCACTTGTCCTCATGGAAAGATGCCTCAGTATAATCTCTCCCATCCCTTCCCTTCGTGGTGGTGCTGATGACAATGAGTCACACACTTGGTTTTAGTGTTCACACATTTGCAGTGTCTGCCAGAGAATACACACTTCAATTCAGGTGTTTGTACACCCTCAGTTGTGATGCAATGGAGGTCACAAGCTCCGTGGTAGCCCAAGGATCACAAACAGTATTATCGTCAGCACAGCAGAGTCTGGGAAATGGAGCTCTTAGCTCATGCCTGCAAGGCAGGTGCCCTACAGCTCCACCAAGAAGTCATACCCTTGTGCCCTTGGTACAACTGTTTCATAACATACGGCACAGTAGGGACTTGTGACCACATCAAATACAAAAAAAAATAATAATTTGTGCTTTCTAGCTGCACCCTGTTTTGGGGAACACCTTTATGTTTTACTCAGTAGAAAAAGGCAATGAGATTCTTGCCATATTATCTAAGAAATATTTTTTTTTTAATTTTATTTATTTATTTATTGAATCACTGTGGGAAAGGTTACAAAGCTTTCAGGTTTATGTCTCAGTCATGCAAATATCAAACACATTTCCCTTTACCAATACTTATTTTTACCATGAAGAACCCCAATAAAACCCCACCCCCCACCCCTCCCCGTCCCTGTGAGGCAGATGCATTCTAGTTAACACTCTATCTGCTTTGATTAGATTCATTGTTTCAATAAAAGATTCACCACTATTATTTAGAGTTTACTCCCCCCCCCCAAATCAGACATGCTGAAAAAGCATTGTGAAGTGATTTGCTTTCTACGGCTGGGTTCAAGAATTAAATGTTGGTTTTGGATTTCTGCTCTTTTACCTATTGACCCTGGAAGTATTTCTACTGAAAGTCAGATAGTTAAGAGATTGGTTTCTGTGTTCTGGAGTTCTGGCCGTGCTGGAGAGCCGCTCGCGGGGGGCAACCGGTGGCCTCGGTAGGGCGTGAAGGGCGGAGCGAAACGCCCCCCTTCCCCTGAGGTTTTAGTCGCCCCCACACTCCCGGCTTATACCTGCTGTCCACAAGGCTCCCATGTGGCCGCCATCTTTCTTTCCAGAGAGGAGAGGGCGAATGGGGCAACACCCTTTCCCCTCCGGCAGACTTGATGGCCTGGATCAATGCATAGTCCATTCACTTTTCTGCTCCAAGCTGCTGGGTTCTGCATTAAGTCCTTGTGCTTCTGGGGCCGTTTTGATCAGGATTCAATGACGCCATGTGTTTTCTCATCTTTAAAATAATTTTATTATGAAAATTCATTTATGTATATTCCGAGATTTTTCCAAATAAAGAAAAATAAGTTGTAGTGCAAATCTTAACCTCACCACTGTTAATTCTTAGGTATTTACTTTATCTAAGCAAATTGGATATTGAAGAAGTCAAATGGTGCTCACTTTGGCAGCACATATACTAAAATTGGAACGATACAGAGAAGATTAGGATGTCCCCTGCGCAAGGATGACACGCAAATTCGTGAAGCGTTCCGTATTTTTTTGAGCTCTCATTTGACCCAGCAATACCACTCCTGGGAATATATCCCAGAGAGGCAAAAAAGTATAGTCGAAGTGACATCTGCACTTGTTTGTTCATTGCAGCACTCTTTACAATAGCCAGAATCTGGAAAAAACCTGAGTGCCTGAAAACAGATGACTGGTTAAAGAAACTTTAATACATTTACACAATGGAGTACTATATAGCTGTTAGAAAAGATGAAGTCATGAAATTTACATACAAATGGTACTACATGGAAAGTATCATGTTAAGCACATGAGTCAGAAAGAGAGGGATAGACATAGAAAGATTGCATTCATCTGGGGAACATAAAGGAACAAAATAGGAGACTTAACACCCAAGAATGGCAGAGATTAGTACCAGGAATTTTGCTCCATGGCTTGGAGACCAGCCACCCATGCTAGGGGAAAAGGCAGCTCAGATAGAGAAGGGAACACCAAATAAAGGGTGTTGGGAGGGTCTTCCCAGGATGGGAGAAGCATGCTGAAAGTAGACTATAGAACAAACATGATTGCCACTCAATGCCTCTTTTGCAAACCACAACACCCAAAAGGAGAGAGAGAACAGAGGGGAATGCCCTGCCACAGAGGCAGGGTGGGATGGGAGGGGGATGGGGGATGGGAGGGATACTGGGATCCATGGTGGTGGGAAATGGGCACTGGTGGAGGGATGGGTATTTGATCATTGTATAATTGAAACCCAAGCACAAAAGTTGTAAGTCTACAACTGTACCTCATGGTGTCTCACTAATAAAAATTAAAATCAAAAAAATAAAAATTAAGAAGTCAAATGGATAATGCTTTTTTATGTACAGATTTTTGAACGTCAGCATTTTACCATAAAAGAATTTAATATCATTAAGTAACATTTAGTAATGTTATTTGAAACACTATACATGTGCAGGGCTGGAGCGATAGCACAGCAGTAGGGCATTTGCCTTGCACGCAGCCAACGTGGCTGACCCGAGTTCGATTCCTCCGCCCCTCTCGGAGAGCCCGGCAAGCTACCGAGAGGATCTCGCCCGCACGGCAGAGCCTGGCAAGCTCCCCGTGACGTATTCGTTATGCCAGACACAGTAACAACAAAGTCTCCAATGGAGACGTTACTGGGTCCGCTCGAACAAATACATGTGCAAATAATTGTTCCTTTAGAATGTTTCATGTTTGGGGCTGGAAGAGAGCTTCCAAGGAGTGGAATCCCTGCCTTTCACACACAAGACCCTTGCTTTGCCTCAGACCCTGAGTGTTGTCATATGTGGCCCTCGTGGCCTCAAGAGACTACTTGTAAGTGCCCCTAAAGTAAAAAAGAAATTTATAATATAAACATATCCCTATTGCCGGACACTTAGACTATTTCTAATTTTCTCAAAGATTAATAATAATAGTAAGGGGTATCTCTAAACTAAATGTTTTATTTCTGATTTTTCCTTAAAAATAATTATGTGTAATAAATATGCCTGATAACTATGTCTAATAACTATGCCTAAGTCTGTGAATATTCTGACTAATTTATAATGAAAAGTATTTCTAGAAAGAGTATGGCAGGCTGCCCTCAAAACTACACTACTCCAGAGTTCTCATTTTACTGCATAGTCATTAGAGTTTTTATAATTATTTTTAATTCACATGGAAGATTAAATTGCAGAGTTGTTTTACTTTCCACATTTATTTTACTGACCTAGATGACCATATATTTTTATGTTTATTAGACATTTGTTTATACCTTTATTTCTTTATTCATTAAAGCTATTGGAAGATAAACTTGAACTTTAAAATGTTTTAAAATCTGTGCATATACGTATTTTATTTAGGTCGTAGTTTTTCCGATTTCAATCTGAAACTAAATACAATTTGAAACTGGTAAGCACTAAATTTTTATCCAGCATTATTTCAGTAAAAGCATGCAACCCTTAAGAAAAGCTTTTCTTCATTCCAAAGGGAAAGAAAAAACACTATATAATAGTCCTTCCATATATTCATTGCACAAAATAAATTGTATAATTTTACCCAGCCTGGGAGGTGGTGGGCCCAGGAGATGGTTCAGTGGCAAAGAAGTACCTGCCTTGTAAGCATGAGGCCATGATCTCCATACCTGGCATTGTCTGCATACACTGAGCATGATCCCAGTGACAGTGTTGTCCAGGCCCCCAGGTGCTGCAATAGAGTATGTGATCTCAGGCACACAGCCAGATATGTGAAAGTACTGTGTCTGAAGACGATGTGTAAGCAGCACTGAGAGCATAACCCCCTGGTGAGCACCACTGCCAAAATGCATGTCAGTATCACAACTCAATGAGTCTGACCCCTGGTGAATGCGTGTGTGTAAACTGTGAAATGAAAGTGCAGGACTCCTGGTGAGCACCACAGCCGGATGTGCAGTCACCAGGAAGGTGCCTGGTCGGCCTCTGCTCATCCCAACCACAATAGCAACCAAGGGAAGGAGGAAAACATTTCACCAGCTATTGTCTTTCTAAAAACATCATTTCATGTGAAATTATGGTGAAGAGTAAGTGGGGTTTAAAGCTTTCTTTGTGATGAAGGGTTGACATTTGTACTAAAGAGTGATGGGGCCTTAACTGTGATCGCCCAGATAAATTGCCTTTGAGGAAAGTAGCACTAGACAGCTGCGTCTGTGTGGAATGGACTGCTTGTCTTTTGTTATGGCATCTATTCAGCCGTTGCTGTAACTCCTCGGGAGTCAGAAATAGGAACAAAATGACCCACTTAGTTCTTTCAGCTTGGATTATTTGGAATTAAAAAGCCCTGACATTAAGTAGAGATAACAGTATCAAGGGGCCATTGTTATTGGGGATGTTGACTGTATCTTAAATCTTTTTCCTTATAAGTTCAAAATAATCATTTGAATCTGCCAGATGTACATCAATAACAAAAAATAAATTCATAGTATATTTTCTGTGTAAAAGTAGAAGAGATAATTTGCTCATCTGTGTTACATTTCTAAGTCAAGTATTTAACCTGTCACAGTATTATAAAGGGGTTGTTTACTGTGTGCCTTTTAATGTAAGAGCATTTACTAATTAAACAAATATTGCATGACACTTGTCATTAATTAGCTCAGTTAGCATGGTAGTAGGGTAGATACTATTATAAATCAACTGTTTTTACAGTCACTAATTAACTGACTTCATTTCATGGAAGAGTCATTTATTTCAAGAGACTGCTTCCTGTTGTGATCAAATGAGGACAAATATATAAAATGATTTTTAGGATTATATTAAAGGGGTGCTGAGTGCATATGTATAGGGGCCTAGGTGGTTTCATAAACAAAATTGTAATGTAAACATTATATTTGTAACTGAAAAAAAGTTTGCAAAATCTAATTGAATTTTCACCCTATCCATTGAGCATACATATATAGAAATTCAGGTACACTGTGAGACTTAGTATGTACATGTTTTTGAATGACATAAATATATCCTTTTTTAGAGTGCTCACCAAGAAATAAAATAGTCTCACTTTATCTGAGTAAATATCTCCATCCAGACTATAAAATTGACTGTGAGTCCAAACTGTTTACAAGGGGGCCGGAGAGATGCTACAATGGGTAGAGTGCTAGCCTTGCATGCAGCCTACTGGGTTTAATCTCTGGCATCTGGTACAGTCCCCTGAGCCTGCCAGGAGTAAGAACTAGGCACAGCACTTGTGACCCTCCCAGGAAGCAAAACAAAATCAAATTGTTGACTAATTGGATCATGTGTTTACTTTGTATTTGTATATTGATTGACGTGAATATTGATCTGTTCTTCCTTTCCAAAAGAAAAACCATGTACAATGTGTCTATAAATAAATGATCTCAGTAAGAGTACCAATATCACAATTTTTGAAATAAGTCACTATGGCTGAAAGTGGCACAGAAGATTTGCGTACTTCCCACCTTGTGATATGTTTTTATATAAAATTTATTAAGACTAGACATGGCTTTGATTAGATCTGTGATATTAGCACTATTATTTAATTTGAGACAGAAGGATAACATGTAATTGTGTACTTGGGGGACGTTTATTTGTTTCATTAGAATAATGATCCAGAATTGTTAATATTATTCTGTGTAGATTTATTTGTTCATCGTCCAGTTTATTTTTATTGTGTAACCTAACTACACATAGGTCTACAGTGAAGCAAAACAGAGGGTAAAGCATGTTTATTTTCATTTATTTTTATGAAAACTCTTAAAAGCTTTCCTTCAGTATTTAAAAAGAAAAAAGATGAATACCTCTCTGAATAGATGTAATTGTATTGTTCTAACAAAGCTGAGTTTGTAGAACAAAAATGGATGGTTGGTTTTTGGGGACTGGTTGTTGTGTGTGTGTGGGAGTGTGTGTGTAGGGGTGTGTGTAGATGTGTGTGTGTGTGTGTGTGCACGCTAACCATTGTCACCAGGACAAAACTCCTTGGAGAAGACAAAAAAAGCATTTTCAAATTTCAATAAAAAATTGGAAGTTATTTAATCAAATTCTAGCCACTCTTCCACTCTTACATATATTTTACATGTGATATACATGCATATATATATGCTTATCTATGTTTTGTTCCATACATGCATACGATTTTATTTTCTTATTCCTTGAAATATTTTTGAAAAGCCTGAAATCATTTTACAGACATAGGGGAAAGAAATCAAATTGCTTTTAATTCAGTATTTACACTATGTTTGGCTTTGTTTTCTCTGCTTCACTCACATCACCTCATTCATTTCCCTAACTCCTGTGTGACATAAACTGTACATTTACACATGACAGACCCAAAATGCAGGAAGACTGAAAATCTATCCAAAGGCACAACACTATTGACAAAATCATGATTTGACACCAAAAGTGTGACACACACACACACACACACACACACACAGACACACACACTTCTATATATACAAAATAGCCTTAATTGAGAAATAAGTTTAATTGAAGATTGAATATTGGTTTGCCAAGTACCTGACAAATAGAAAATCTTTGTTGAAGTTTTTTTAAAAAACAGGTTTATTAGAGCCAATTTTATTTTTCCTTTAAAGAAGCATTTTCTCTCATGGCTTATATGTGCAATTATAAAATAAATTAGAGGTAAACAGATAATCATTTCCTGGCTGCCATTTTGTCTGTGAGTCTGACATGATCCCAGAAGCAAAAATTATGTTGCACCAAGTTTTATGTGATATTGCTTATTTAAGGATTTTTTTGACCACTTATTTATGATATCCAGTTACAGCCACTTTATTTTCCTTTTTGGGCAAAGCACACATTGCTTGACCATTATTTTGGTGGAAGTTAACATCCACTGTCACTTTCAATATGTCCTTGTATGCCCAAGTTCCTAATTGTGGCATTGGAGTTTGGAGTTTGCTTGACAGCACAATTACCACCAGATTTACCACTGGCGGGCCCCTTGGGGAGGCGTGCTCAGAGGCCTCTTTGTTCGCATGGACAGAAGGCTGCTGCTTCACATTGCATCAGGAATGCTTTTTTCCAAAAGTAGTTTCTCACTGAATTATTTTGTAATAGCTCATGCTTTTATAAGTATAAAGTAAACATGTTTATTATGGAAAAATTGGGGACTGCACAAAGGTACGTGTTATAAGTATAAATCACCTTTAATTGCCATCTTCAGGAAGAGCCATCATTAAGACGTCTTGGTTTATTTCCTGCAAATAAAATTTTTAAAGCCTTGGCAATTTAAAGTCTATATACACAGAGGTATTTAAGCATACAAATGTATGAAAAAATTGGATCCCAAAGATTTAACACCTGGAAATACATTGAATACTGTGTATATATCTTACCCATTGTGTGTCAGGTGACTATATCATTGTTTCCTTTTATGCGTATTTATCACTTACATTTTAAATAAATATTTATCATGTCATACAAGCGGCCAACATGGCCGACCCGAGTTCGATTCCTCCGCCCCTCTCGGAGAGCCCGGCAAGCTACCGAGAGTATTCGATATGCCAGACACAGTAACATGTCATATAGTATTAGGGGAAAGCCTAACATTCTTATCGTGATATAAGAATCTATTTTAATATAATAAAATTATTTACCCATTCTTTTAGTCACTGGGCATTTAAGTTCTTTGTTCATTTTGTGAGTCATGCTTTTTAAAATATCTTTATAAAAGAAATCTTAATCTGTATTAATATGAATTCAGGCAAATTTCTTAGAGATGCTATTACTAGGTAAAGACTTACTGTATTGCTGGATTAAAAGATTTTTAACTGATTTATAAAAATGCTCTTTAAAAAATGTGATGAATCATCTTTTCTTTCCTTTCTGTTCCTTTCTTTCCTCAAGTTTTGTGGTGCTAAACACTTGGCCCTCACAAATTTAAGGCTTGTGCTCTCCCTCTAAGCCACATTCCCGACCCTTCTTTATTTAGAGAGAAAAATACTGTTATTAGGATCCAGACAAGCATTTGCCTTACATTTGACAGACCCAAGTTCAATGAACAGCACCCCAGCACCCAATATGGTCTCTCAAATCCTACCAGGAGTGATCCCTGAGTTACAGAGCCAGGAGTAAGCTCAGAGAACTGCTGGTGTGGCCCCAAAACATACATATATATATGCTTATATACATTGTCATTGTTATTTAAACCTAAAAGTAACATTTTGGTCATTTGAACATTCTTGTTTCCTAGTTGAGAAATTAAAGCCCAAGATCTATTTAACAGACAGAGGAGCATGAAAACTTTCCAAACTGGTCAAAAAGCAGTCACATTTCAAGTTAGTAGAGAAATTGTTTGTTCCTCTATTTAAATGAATGCTGAGCTTTCATTTTGGAAGCGGTGTATTTCAATGTTACTTCTGCATGCTATATATACTTCTCCAGTAAGTAGGGCCTCTACCATTAAAACAAGTTTCCTTTAATTCACTTTGCTTTTTGTAATAGTATCAACCTATAAAATTCTCCATCACAGGTACTGGTTCTCAAGTTATCGTGTCATAGTAAATGCTATATGTACTTTTTTTTAATTTAAAATTGTGATTCGGTGGTTTGGGGTAAGATCTAGAACTATTCATTTTAATGAGCGTTGCAGTTATTCCCAGAACAGATGATCCTTGTAACAACCACATTGTGAGACATACTAACATGAGGAGCAACTCTGATCTCTTTCTGCTTTGATACTGCGGTTTCATCTGAATGATATTTTCTATATATATATATATATATATATATATATCAGTTTCCTTACCTTTTCATTTATTTATTTTTATTGAATCACCATGAGATAGAGCATTACAAAAATTTTCATGATTACATTTCAGTCATACAATATTCCAACACCCATCCCTCCACCCGTGTAATTTGGAAGCACCAGTGTCTCCAGTTTCCCTTCCACCCCTTCAAGCCACCCCTACCTCAGTAGGCCTCTGTGGCAGGTACCTCTCTTCTCTTTCTCTTTCTCTCTCATTTTAAGCATTATGGTTTGCAATACAGATGCTGAAAGATTATCATGTATATATATATATATTTTTTAATTGTTATTAGTGAAATACCATGAGGTACAGTTGTAGACTTACAAATTTTTGTGCTTGGATTTCAATTATACAATGATCAAATACCCATCCCTCCACCAGTTCCCATTTTCCACCACCACAGGTCCCAGGATCCCTCCCACCCCCCATCCCTCCCATCCCACCCTGCCTCAGTGGCAGGGCATTCCCCCTTGTTCTCTCTCTCTTCTTTTGGGTCCTGTGTTTTGCAAGAGAGGCATTGAGTGGCAGTCATGTTTGGTCTATAGTCTACTTTCAGCATGCTTCTCCCACCCTGGGAGGATCCTCACAACACCCTTTATTTGTTGCTCCCTTCTCTATCTGAGCACCCTTTACTCCTAGCATGTGTGGCTGGCCTCCAAGCCATGGAGCAAACCTCCTGGTACTAATCTTGGCCACTCTTGGGTGTTAGACTCCTATTTTGTTCCTTTATGTTCCCCAGATGAATGCAATTCTTCTATGTCTATCCCGCTCTTTCTGACTCATTTTGCTTAACATGATACTTTCCGTGTAGTACCAATTGTATGTAAATTTCACGACTTCATCTTTTCTAACAGCTACATAGTACTCAACACTCAGTTCTTGTCCAGAGTGGTCATTTCCAACTAGTATTGTTATAATGAACCCTCCTCTATCTTATCTAACCTCCATCCCTCACAGCCTTGTGATAATTCTCAACCATTGTCCAGTCCTCCTGGACCATTTTCCCTGGCCATGGATAATAGTCTCATACTAGTTTTTTTAATCCCACAAATAAATGTGGTCATTCTATATATGTCCCTCTTCTTCTGATTCATTTCATTCAGCATACTCTCCAAGTCTGTCCATTTATAGGCAAATTTTATGACTTCATTTTTCCTGACAGCTGCATAGTATTCCATTGAGTACATATCCCGCAATTTCTTTATCCATTGATCTGCTCTTGGACACTCAGGTTGTTTCCAGATTTCTGACTGTTTTGAATAGTGCTGCAATGAATATAGAAATGCAGGTGGTGTTTCTGCTGTGTGTTTTTGTATCCCCAGGGTATATTCCCAGATGTGGTATTGCTGGGTCAAATGAGAGATCAATTTCTAGTTTATTGAGGGATGTCCATATTGTTTTTCAAAAATACTGGAATGGTCAGCATTCCCACCAGCAATGAATGAATATCCCTCTCTCCCCACGTCTGTTATTCATGTTCATTTGGATGTGTGCCAATCTCTGTGGTGTGAGATGATATCTCATTGTTGTTTTGATTTGCGATGATTAGTGATGATTAGTGATGTAGAGCATTTTTTAAAATTTTTTTATTTATTGAATCACCATGGGAAAAGTTACAAAGCTTTCAGGTTTAGGTCTCGGTCATGCAAATATCAAACACATTTCCCTTTACCAATACTTATTTTTCACCACGAAGAACCCCAATAACCCCCCCCCCAAACCTCCCAATGCCTGTGAGGCAGATGAATTCTAGTTTACACTGTATCTACTTTGACTAGATTCATTGTTTCGATAAAAGATGCACCATAATTATTTAGAGTTTACACCCCCGATCAGACATGCTGAAAAAGCATTGTGAAATGATTTGCTTTCTACAGCTGGGTTCAAGAATTAAATGATGTCGCACGGCCGCATTAGTGGCCACACAGTTTTGGGTTTCTGCTATTTTACTTATTAACTCTGGAAGTATTTCTGCTGAGAGTCAGATAATTAAGAGATTGGTTTCTGTGCTCTGGAGTCATGGCCGTGCCGGAGATCCGCTCGTGGTGGGCAACTGGTGACCTTGGTAGGGCGTGAAGGACGAGCCAGGAACGCCCCCCTTCCCATGAGGTTTTAGTCGCCCCATCACGACCAGCTCATACCTGGCTTTCCACAAAGCTCCCAAGCGGCTGCCATCTTTCTTTCCAGAGGGAACTTTTTTATGTGCCTTTTGGCCATTCGAATTTCTTCTTTGAGGAAGTTTCTGTTCATTTCTTCTCCCCAGTTTTTGATGGGTCTGGATGTTTTTTTCTCATAAAATTCTACCAGTGCCTTGTATATCTTTGCAATTAACCCCTAATGAGATGGTTATTGGGTGAATAGTTTTTCTCCAGTTCCATGGAATGTCTTTGTATCTTGGTCATTGTTTCTTTTGTGGTTCAAAAGCTTCTTAGTTTAATGTAGTCCTGTTTGTTAATCTTTGCTTCCATTTGCTTGGTCAGCTGTGTTTTATCTTAGAAGATGCCTTGAGTTTCAGTGTCGTAGAGGGTTTTGCCTATGTTTTCTCCCATGTGCCTTATGGATTCAGGTCTGATATTGAGGTCTTTAATTCATTTTGATCTGATTTTTGTGCATGATGTTAGGTGGAGGTCAGAGTTCATTTTTTTACATGTAGCTGTCCAGTTTTCCCAGCACCATTTGTTAAAGAGGTTTTAACAATTTGCTTATCTGTTTGGAGGGGAGGAAAACACTAGTTTCCTCTACCTGGTATTTTTTCTTTCAGTGGGGTAGAGGTGGTGGATTGGGGCCATGCCTGGCTGTGCTCAGGGCTTTCACCTGACTATTCAGGGGTCTTTCCCGGTGAGCTTGGGGAACAATATGTGATGCTGGTTTCAAAGTGCCAGCTATGTGCAGGGCAAGTGCCCTTCCCACTGTACTGTCTCTCTGTACTTTGCCTGGTATTGGTATGAGAGCTATGCAAAATAGATGCAATTTAAAAGTGTAATCTTTGAAACATAGTATTCAACGATGCTACTTAAAGCAGTTTGCTTTCTAAAGAAATATTACAGTGATTAGTCTTTCCTTAAAGATCAAAACGTTACAGCCAGTATTATTTAAATTGGAATCTTTATAACTTTTCAACTAGTATATACTCACGTATCTGCTTTTATATCAACATCCTTCCTGCATTGGTAAATTTAAAAACACAATTTTAAATGACTGACATTGGTGACAGTTTATTGACTAAAGTTTTATGTCCTATTGTCCCTTCTGACATGGTTAATTTCCATTTATGTAGCTCTCATTATTTTTATCCTCTTATCTACACTGATACAAACCTTTGGAGTTGAGATTGAACTGTGATCAAAGGCAGCAGAAAGTTTGTTTAAAAAAAAACAGAGGAGCAAGCATCAGTGAATCGTGTTGAGAATAAAATTGTGATTCTGCCACCTCTCAAAGACTCCTTTAGGAACAATTGGCTCTCCCGGCCACTTCAGAGTCTGTGCCATGTATCACCCATGGCAGGTGTTTACACACTTAATTTCCTCCACATGGCTCAGCAAGAAAGCTTATCAAGGGGCCAGACAGATAGTACAGGGATTAAGCATTTTATCTTGCTTGTGGCAGAATTAGGAAGAAGCCTTGAGCACTGCCAAGTTATGGCTTCAACCGCACCCCAGTCCAGAAGAAAACATCTGTTAAACAGATTTTTAAAAAAAAGACTCTGGAGGCAGAAAAATAGTACAGTGGATAGGTCATTTGCCTTGCAAGTGGCCGATTGATACCCAACATCCCATATGGTCCCCTGAGTACCACCAGGTGTGACCCCTGAGCACAAAGTAAGGAATAAGCCATGAGTACTGTCAGGTGTGGCCAAGAATTTTTTAAAAAATGACTTATTTTTATTTCTCTTGAGTAAATATTTACCATTGAAGTATCAGTGTCATTTAACTTTCTAATAAATCACCTTTATGTTTTATAAAGTGTAGTAAATATTTATCATTGAAGTATCAGTGTCATTTAACTTTCTAATAAATCACCTTTAGGTTTTATAAAGTGTTTGACCATTTTGCATTCTCAAGAGCACTATAGAAGATTCTCAGTCATTTTACATTTCTTGTCAGAACTTTAAAGAATTTTAAGCAATTATTGTACTTTATTAGAATTTATATTCAATTAATAGTCACTTAATTATTGTAGAGTCAAAATTGCGTTAGATATTGAGGACATTGAGATACATAAAGTAATCTCATTAGGTTATTTTCTGTGGCAGTGGCTAACCAAACTGACACGATAAAGGGCCTTTAGGCAATATGCAATGTTTGGCTTGTTCCTACTGAAGATTGATATGTCTCAAAATTGCTAGATGCTAGATAGTCTACTCTTTGTAAAATAAAGTAATTTGACTAATGAACTTACCTGATGAAGTAGGATTCCTTAAAGCACAAATCAAATACCATAAGACAAACTATCATGACACATGATAAAGTTCCCCCAGAAAAATTCCCCAAAAGAAAAGCTCTCTCAAAGGCCTACTTATTTCAAGTCAAATTTAATTAAACCATGTAGCTTACACATTTTCATGAGTGTCAGTAGAATTTCCCTCAAAGCTGCAACTTTGTCAACCCAAGTTACCATTTCTTCTGCCCCATAAAAGGAGACAGCATTTGCTAAGAACTTTCTGCACGTCAGTACTTAAACAGGCCACACATTCTCATTAAAACCTTGTAACAGCTTTTCCTGACACCTAGAACCTTAGAAAAGATATGCCAAGAACAGAACAATAGCTACCTATAACATATAGACATCCAAGAAATTATTTTCTCTGTCAGTCAAGTGCATAAAGAAACTATGCTGCCAAGGTCTCAGCAATGACTGATCCAGACTGGTATTGCTCAGAAAGAGTAGGATCATAGCTATACCCATTGTTCTGCTTGCTCAGACCATATAGAGTAGAAAACCTGTTTATTTAATACTGTTTTAGACATTAAAATTATTTCATGTCAGTAGGATCAACTTGGCTTTATTTTAAGTAAATTGTCCTTAATTGGTTTGAAATATGTCCTCTCTCCTTGGAAGAAACTCTTAACCTGTTGTCCATCAGGATCAGTAACCTTAAAATAATAACAGTAAAAACTTACAGAGCACGAGCAAGATGGCGGCCACCTTGGAGCATTTTGGAAAGCCAGGTATGAGCCGGTTGTGAAGGGGCAACTGAAACCTCATGGGAAGGGGGGCATTCCCGGCTCATCCTTCACGCCCTACCGAGGTCACAAGTTGCCCCCCACAAGCGGCTCTCCAGCGCGGCCATGGCTCCAGAAGCACAAGGACTTAATGCAGCTCCCAGCAGCTTGTGGCAGAAAAGTGAATGGACTATACATTAAGCCATGCCACCATGCCTGCCTGGCAGGGAAAGGGTGTTGCTCCTTTCCACCTTTTTCCCTCTAGACAACAAGATGGCAGCCGCCTCGGAGCTTTTTGGAAAGCCAGGTATGAGCCGGTTGTGATGGGGCAACTGAAACCTCATGGGAAGGGAGGCGTTCCTGGCTCGTCCTTCACGCCCTACTGAGGTCATGAGTTGCCCCCACGAGCGGTTCTCCAGCACGGCCATAGCTCCAGAACCACAGAAACCAATCTCATAATTATCTGACTCTCGGCAGAAATACTTCCAGGCTTAATAAGTAAAATATCAGAAATCCAAAATTGTGCGGGCGCTATTGCGGCCACGCGACATCATTTGGTTCTTGTAACCAGCTGTAGAAAACAAATTATTTCACAATGCCTTTTCAGCAGGTCTGATTTTGGGGTGTGAACTCTAAATAATAATGGTGCATCTTTTGTGGAAGTAATGAATCTAATCAAAGTAGATAGAGTGTTAACTAGAATTCATCTGCCTCACAGGCATTGGGAGGGTTGGGGGTTGGGGCATATTGGGATTCTTGGTGGTGAAAAATAAGTACTGGTGAAGGGAAATGTGTTTGATGATTGCATGACGGAGACTTAAACCTGAAAGCTTTGTAACTTTTCCCACAGTGATTCAATAAAAAAAATAAAAATAAAAATAAAAAAACTTACAGAGCACTCACAGCCAATCTCCACAGGCTCAGGACAAGATTTATTAAGATCCAGAGACTCACAAATAAACCTCGGAAGAGATCAACAAGTTTCAGAGATGCTTCTGGACCCCATTCACCATCCACTTAAAATTTTAACTCCAGCTGTATCACCCGACTTGAAATTTTAGAATTCCTGGAGCGCTCAGCAGGAATGTGACATCTCATACTCTATACCACTGATGTATCAGGAGTAGCATACCACATTGGATGCGGTATAAAGTAGAAGGCAACTGAACTCTAACAAACATATATATTAGCACACAATATAATATATAATATATAATATATATTAGTACATAAGGCTCAACTTGTAACAGGATGTTAGTATTCTCTTATACAAAGGGTTTAATGGCTCCAGGGTGAGATATAACAATCTTCTAAGGAAACTTTTTTATCAAATCAGTTTTAGTGGATTATCCATAACAACCAATCTAAAATCAATTATTTAGGGCCTGCTATTGGGGCAGGCTTGGGTGATGGTTGGGAAAATTTGAAATAAGGGTGCTAGGAAGGTGTAATGATAGTGGGATTTGTATTGGAATATTAAATATAATAAATTATTGTGAACAACTTTATAAAAAAATAAAATTTAGTAAAAATCGAAGTTGAAAAAAAAAACTTACAGAACACTTCCAGACCCATGATGTATGAAGCACTTTATATGTTAAGCAGTTCATATTTTATGTAAATATTATTATCATTCTACAATATGGGAACTCTATTTCTATTTTGAAAGTAAGAAAAACGAAAATGTGAATAGGTGAAATCACTTGCAGACCTTTAACTATATAGCAACTGAGTCAGGGATTCAAAGCAGGGATCTCTCACTGTAAAATCCATGACTTAACTACTACTCCTTACTGAGCTTTTTGAAATTATATCCAAAGAGGTATGTGTGTATACTTTTTTTTAATGAAGGTTTACATTTCTAAAGATTTTTAAGTTACTTGGTTCTTTAAGTATCATTTATCTCTAAAATGTGAATCCCTCTGCTACAGGCTAACTATATGTTAGGAGTTTTATTAGAGTAACCTGAGCAGAAATAATTTGTTCCATGCCCGGTGGGTCTCTGTTACTTGTGTTCTCAATGGAAAAACTTGGTTAGTTCACTAGAAACATTCGCAGATCTTGAGCTGAGAGGCCAGTGCATCATAACTGACATTTCTTGCCATTGTCATTTGATCTCTGTTCTCCTTTGAGCAGAGCATCAAGTTGCTACTAACCTTCAAATTTAACCTAAGCCAGAGAATTAGGAAAATTGCCGGAATATAAGAAGGAGGTGAGCTCATGGGCAAATAAATCACTCTGGAACATTAGATTTATTTTCATTCTATCACGCTAAAATGAGCATTTAGTACTAATTCCAATCTTTAGGCATGGATTGTAATCTGTTATTAAATAGTTAAAATGTTGTAATTAGTAGCACAGCGGGTAGGGCGTTCGCCTTACAAGCGGCCAACATGGCCAACCCGAGTTCGATTCCTCCGCCCCTCTCGGAGAGCCCGGCAAGCTACCGAGAGTATTCGATATGCCAGACACAGTAACAACAAAGTCTCCAATGGAGACGTTACTTGACCCTCTCGAGCAAATCGACGATCAATGGGAGAGCCTTTACCTTTACCTTACCTTATTTTAAAATGTAGCTAGTAAAAAATTTCCATTAGTACCAAATAATCTCATTTTGAAACAAGGACCAAGTCACATTTTAATTTATTCTAGCAGAAGATACAACCAAATCTTAAAAAAAAAATAGACCTTAGAGTCAAAGTATTCAAATATGAATCAGATACTAAACATATTAACACCTCCATTAAAAATATAGTTGGACTCTTTGAAAGGAGAAACTTTTATGTTGGCTATTAGCTTTGGTGTCAGGAAGTGTAGCAAGTAATAATTTTATCAGGGTCTCACAGTCCTCAGATGTATGCAGTTGACCAAATTAAGAGCATTTTATTGAACTGTCAGAGCAATATATAGGAAATCAAAGTGTATTTATGGGGAGAAAACTAAAAAAGTAATGGACACTTACTGAACATGTACTGCTTTCAAACCAGTCTTCAGGGCTCTCATATTTATTTACCCATTTTTGCTTTCTAAACGTAAGTATTGTGTCATTCATTTTTAAGAAGTGGGAAATCTCAGGTTCAGAGATCAGTGTGGCTTTGCTTTAAAGGTCCTGGAGGTGGCAAATGACAGAGACTTTTCAAATCAAGATCGGCTTCAAAGCCCATGTAGCGTCTATGTAATGATACATCTGGGGAACTACATAGCATTTCGGACCTCTTTTTGAAGAACTCTAGTATTTCTTATTTAGGAACCACTGGAGAGTAGAAAAAAACTGAATTCTAATAAATTAAATCATGAAGTTCTTGCAATTTACTTATCTGAGTGCTTTTTTTATCCAATTAACAATAAAAATCAAGTGGTATGATGGATATCAAATGCTGAGAATGCTATGTTCTCTATTGTTAAGTTCTCAACAATTGTAGCTTCCATTGCTACTGAAGTCACTAGGCCCCCACAGGTGATTTACATAAGGTGGGGAGGAGAGAAAGGTCACTTTCTCCTGATCCATCTTCCATCACCTGGGACCCGCTGGGAAGACTGGACTTATAATGCCTGTGATGAGTTGCTGTCCACCATAGACCAGAGCCCTGCCAGCCCCACTAAGTGGCTGTCAAGCCACATCTGATGTCCACTTGGTCTTCTTGGCGTGGGATTTGATCCGCACCACCGGATTTCTCAGGGAGCCAGAGTCTCATCTTGGAGCAAGAATTTGTTCTTCATAGGAAAGGACAGTCCTAGGCCTTGCCTAGGGTTACCAGATTCTTGCCTTACCTCGCAGAAAAATAATTTCAGAGATAGATGAGTGATGAAGCAAAATAGATTTCAGTTGCAGGGCTGCGGTAGGGTGTGTGCCTTGCACGCAGCCAGCCCGGCCAAGCCGGGTTCGATTCCTCCACCCCTCTCAGAGAGCCTGGTAAGCTGCCAAGAGTATCTCGCCCGCACGGCAAAGCCTGGCAAGCTACCTGTGATGTATTCAATATGCCAAACACAGTAACAACAAGTCTCAAAAAATGTAGATGTTACTGGGCCCGCTCGAGCAAATTGATGAACAATGGTTGGGCAGTGTTTGTGTGTTTGTTGGGCTTTAAGAAGAAGGAGGGAGAGAAAGTGAGAGTGATGTGCACAAGAGAGAATATGGGCAGAGGCAGACTGAGTCCTACACAAATCCCAGCATTAGATATGAAAGCATGAAAGTACACATCTCAAGAGGGGAGATGTGAGCGACACATTTGCACCACATGTGCTTGGCCAGTTGGGTGGCTGCTAACAAGGTTTTCTCAACCTGCCCCCATGTGGGGCTTCTACCTAGGTCAAAGTTTGTTGCTAGGGGAATAGAGTTGGGAGTGGTCAATAATCTTTGGAATTCCTTTCCTGGCCTTTTGTTCCTCCTGGAGCTTCTTTCAAGTGGGTCCAGCCATCTTTGGTTCTACTCCTGTGCCAGGTGAGGGTCTTATCAAAGCTTGGTTTCTGTGTTTGCAGCCTTGGCCCTATTGATTTTATTACATCCTAGAAATTCTATTGCCATGGACCCTTCCCTGTGTAACTGCCTATATCAGTAGATGCACAAAACCCAGACAATTGATTATGGAATGGCTTTTCTCTTATAAACTAAAGTCAATATATAATGTATGGACATGGCGAAAATACATCACAAATTGGGGCTGGAGCGATAGCACAGCGGTAGGGCGTTCGCCTTACAAGCGGCCAACATGGCCGACCCGAGTTCGATTCCTCCGCCCCTCTCGGAGAGCCCGGCAAGCTACCGAGAGTATTCGATATGCCAGACACAGTAACAACTATTCAGTATACATACACAAACATCTTTCTGAGGAGAGTACTATTTCTTCATGCAGCAGATGTGGAAACAGAAGTTCAGACAAGTAAATATAAGTTGTCCAAAATTATCCTATTAGCAAGTGGAAGATCAGAATTCAACATAGGAGGGATGTTCATCAAAAACTGGTAGTTACCCATTATACTATCATGCCTCCTCTCCCCAGGTATTTATTAACTTAAGTATATCATATGGATTTATTAAGCACCTGTCATCTGCTAATGTCTTATTAGGCTGTGTAGGCAAAACACAGGAATTGAATTTGCATGATCTAGGCTCAAATCTAAACTCCATAATTAGCCAACATGTTATTAACTTTTTCTGAGGTACCATTTTCTCATTCATATGTAGGATGACACTTAAGTGTATTTCACAGGAATGTTGTTAATGGCAAATAAGATAATGGATATAAACATTTAGTAAGTGGCAAAGCACTGAGTAAATGTTATTTTTGTTATGATGCCTAAAGTAAGTGACATGTTGCCTCCCAACCTCAAATAGCTAGGGCAGGTAGTTGATAAGGGGAAGAAATGTTTCCGAAACCGTTCGTAGTACTCCTAGGCCCTGTTTTATTGAGGACATGAATAAGGTGTTGAAAATTTCAGTAGCAAGAATTGGAGTGCAGTAGAAATTCAACCAGTATGTGTGTGGCTTTGATATAATAATAAAGATATCATGGGTATAAATAGTACATGCACAAAACCCAGACAATTGATTATAGGCTAATATTAAACTTCATCAGATATTAAATATATCTGATGAGAGAGCAAGAGTGACCTAGAGAGAGAAAGTGAGAGAGAGAGAGAGAGAGTACTTGCCATAGAGGCAGGCAGGGGCAGGGGGTGTGGTCTGAGGGAAGAAAACTGGGGACATTGGTGAAGGGATAGATGTTGGAACGTTATATGACTGAAACGCAATCATGAACAACTTCATAACTGTATCGTACTGTATTACAATTTTAAAAAGTAAATAAAATTTGAAAACAAATCAATAAATGAAATTTATGCCGGATGTTAACTGAGAAGATCTGCTTCTACTGACACTCAGTGGAATCACTTAATAGAGAAGAAGACAGGCAAGAAAGAACTTTATTAAGAACAAGCCACAAGGTTGAATGTGGTGATTACTCACATCCCAGAGAATCCTTTTACCTCCGTGGTCATAAGCAGCCTATGGAGAAAAGGAGAAGAAAGTTTTGCTAAATGCTCTTACAAATTCATAAGCACCTGAGTGGTCAATAAACTCCACTGAGAACTAGTCCTCTGACATAAGCATCTGCTTTATTTTTTCTTCAAATCTGAAAGAAAAAGATTTCTTGTCTGATTAAAGGTATTCCCTACATGGCAGAGGCTTTGGGAAAGGACAAGATAAGAGAACTCAAACATTCTTTACATACTCAACAGTTTATGGCGAAAGTAGTTTGCAGGCTTTCAGTGGAGCCCAGCTCTTAATACCTTTCTCTAGTACTAAGAATAACATGAGTAAAGGTCTCCTTTGGAAGAGCAAGAGATGAAATTTGAAGTAAGCTTGACTATGTCTTACCATAACCTAAGTGAAATGATAAAGAATTTTATTCAGGGGCCAAGGACCTGGCTCAAAGGGCTTGTTTGACATGCTAGAACTTTGCTTCAGTCTTTCACACTGCATGATCCCTGAGCATTGCCAGGAGTGGTTCTGAGCACCACCTCATGTGGGCTTTCATCAAATAATAATTTCATTCTGCTTCATAGGCTAGGGAGTACTTATTCAAGAAACGATTATTTTCTCACTGCTACAAGTTCTTTATCTCACCATTTCTCTGCCTTATAGTTCTCATTTTTTTCTCTCATAAAGAAATGCACTTCCTTTTGCTGAAATAAATACTCCTTAGGGTATGAAATAAGAGCCCCATTGTCTTACAGAATTGGTTTGTAATATATGTAAATAGATTTAACCACAAGGTGTTCCCCAAGTTATTGAACATTTTCAAAGCACTTGAGGCTTTATAAATGTTTAGAATGATTAATGAGGTTACCAAGGCAGAGGACCCTTATAATAATCCTTTCTCAACTTTTTCGCATAGAGTTACACAGAAAATATAAACACAGCCGTTCATTTCAGAAAAGAAAAAAAAATCTTTCTCTGAAAGGTTCCAAGCATTGTGCTCAAGGCAATGAGGTCATACCTCAGTGAGTTCTAACTGGGGAAATTAAAATAAGAATTTGTCTTTGCTTCAACCTTTATAAAATTAAAATCAATCCAGTTGTTTAATTCTCTATTTAAATATTTAAATGGAAGGTGAAAAAAATTTGTTTGAATCATAATCCTGGCGCTTTATAGAACTGAGACTCTGGGAAAATCATAACCCTTTTTTCTGGGCCTCAAGTTTTTTGCTAAGACCTTCCCACCACCTGTTGCCATGGTGAGTTGCATTCAACAGTGGTTTTACAGGACTTTCAAAATAAGGGAAGAGCACGTGAAAGGCACTGAAGGACAGGGCCTCTGGGCAGAATTGTCTTGTTTTCCTTAGGACAGGTAATCACAGTCCAGTTCATGACTCAAGGCACAGATGGAGTTCTCAGAGGTCGCAGTAGGCTGCAGCTGCAGTGCCCGTGATGCCCTGAGTGTATTTCCATGTGATCAGAGGAACTAAGTATGTGAGTGGGATTAGTGACAAATATGATATTCAAACACATAATTACAAGTTTAAAGGACAGCTGTTCAGGAAGAAGCCAGAGCACATCAGTGAGCACTGATGTGGTTTGAATTTTTTTCTTGTAAAATTTAATTCCCAGTTCTAAATTTTATAGACTAAGAAAAAGAATGGTAAAAAAAAACATACTTTAAGTTTTTGTTAAGTTCTAAAAATCGGTCACGGTCCTCCTGTTGTTTATCGATTTGCTCGAGCGGGCCCAGTAACATCTCTATCATGAGACTTGTTGTTACTGTGTTTTTGGCATATAGAATACATCACGGGTAGCTTGCCAGGCTCTGCCGTGCGGGCAAGATACTCTCGGGTGATATCTACGCCAAAGAAATGCTTCTAAAAGCCCTAATGTACGTTTTATGAAGTGTAGGATCTTTAGCCTTGCTTTCAAACTTTGATCATGATTACATTTTTTTAAAGTTCAGCAAAATCATATTTGGGGCTTTTATCCAGTCTAAGTGTTTAAAACACTCATACCTATTTTTCTGATTCTTTTAGTAACAATGTATTTCTAAAAAATAATAAAATGTACTTGATAAGCTGTGTTTTCTATAAAAATAAGAGCATTTCAAATTTAAATTGTATCCCAGTAATACTGATTTTATATTAAAAGGCTGGAGATTAAATTTGTATTTGCATATTTGTACTCTGGTGATACAGTACATTTTATATTGTATATATCTGTATAGACAGGCCAGGGAGCAAAACTATTACAGGTCCTGTTAGTAAATAATAAATCTGAGGATCTTCATGAGTGTCTAAAACAAATCTTTGCAAGTTTGAAAA
This sequence comes from Sorex fumeus, assembly GCF_029834395.1. Classification (NCBI taxonomy): domain Eukaryota; kingdom Metazoa; phylum Chordata; class Mammalia; order Eulipotyphla; family Soricidae; genus Sorex; species Sorex fumeus. The sequence goes on from NW_026606072.1 coordinate 15,218,667, forward strand.
TCTGTCCCATTACAGATCGTCTTCTTTACAATGCACTTAGAGCTTTGTGTACTGTTTTGGACTTCTCATTTGAAAAGCATCATAAGTCACTTTTTAAAAGGAATAGAATTGGGAAATAATCCAAAAATAAAAGCCAAGATTCTACAGAATAAATTCTACAAGAAAAGAAAAATGAAAGAAACACACAGTTGAATATCCATGTCCATCCCCCAAACTGGCACAAATAGATGATTATATCCAAATACTTTATGTATATAATTGCATTAAAAAGTGAGGAATTTTAATGACTGAAGAATTAAATATATAATTTTCATAAAAACATAGTTAACCTAAAATGAAGAAATCATCAATGACATGTCTTCATAATTAGATGTTTAAAAAAGTCAAAAGTGTTTAATAAACAGCTATGCTTTTTTCTTAGTGTGAACTTGGCAAGTCAATAGATGTATGAATCTTTTCATTCAACAGTTCATACTGATTTTTTTCAAATCCCTTTTAATTTAAGGGCAGAAACTAAGTGCAACTTTTAGTTTTTTTACTGTTAAGTGAGTTCTGTTCTCTCAAGTGGTGTCCCTTAATAATAGGTGTTAATGAATATTTGTTAGGTGAAAAGACGGTCCATTTCTGTGAACCACTCCTCCCTTTGTCATGTATTGCTCATTGAGTTCTATCTCTAAAGTGATAGTACATTGTTTCTTATATCATATATATACATATATATGTGCAGGGAAAGTTCAGATTAGACACCACCTTATCATTTAAGAAGTTATAAGGCTTATGTGTATGTTTCTTCCATGTCTGTCCCTGAAAGGACAGTTAGTCTCTGAGTTCTGAATGGGAAGAGTTTAAGATATCTATTTAACCGTTAACATTCCAACTCAATTCTGCTCCCATCCCAAATGAATAGCAGAGAGTAATGAGTTCTACTCTAGATCTGCTTAAGCTTTGAAAACCCATATTCCTTGAAGCATAAACCATTAGATTGTCATTTTGATTTAATCTCCTTCTAAGTAAGGCAGGCCTAGTTTGACATGGTACTCCTGAGACCTCACTGAGCCAGTGAGGAGGTGTGGACCTTCTAGTTCTCTGTCTCTTCTGTGATACACAGACAGATTCACACATCATATTCATGTGGAGCTCATCCTTGCTAGCTTTCCGGGTTGTGGTAAAGGTAGAACACGTTTCGATTAACTTCAATCCTTTACAGAACAATCACAGCTAAATGTAAGAATTATAAACTTCATTTCCAAAACTTCTTAAGCACTTGGGTAGCAACAAATGTCTTAGATCTGTGTTACTGAGGATGATCTAGTGGTGGGGTGGGAGTTGAAACAAGAGTGTAAAATGGTGACAGTACGAGATTATTTCACTTGGCATCCGTTTTTCAGAGCAGAAATATTAAGAATAAAATGTGTGACTGTTTGATATATTCTCAGTATATCAAATTTGCTTTTTTGTTTTATAAAAACAAAATTAATGTATCTCCCAAATTAGTTGTCTTTAAAAATGTGTGACTGTTTGATGCATTCTTTGTACTGCCAGTTTGGGTTTTTTTTATATTACTAAATCCCACTAATTAGTTGCCTTTAAAAAGTGAGTTTCTTCTTCACCGAGTAATTTTGTGTGTGTGTGTGTGTGTGTGTGTGTGTGTGTGTGAGGAGTGGTACTGGAGGAGAGGCAGCAGCTGTCCTTCTTATGCTTGTTTAGGGACGTGGACCCTCCAGTGTAGTATTTTTACCATCGACATCCAGCTAGCAGAAAGAGAAGGAGCAGGAAGGTGAACCTCTGAGAAATGTTATGAGCTGTTCCTGAACATGGCATGCACTTTCTGTTCATTCCAGTGACGTGGTGAAATCTAATAGCAAGAGAAGCATGAAAACAGGACTTCTTATATGCCCTGAAATCAGAGAGTGGGATTTGGCAAACTGCACACAGAATATGCCACATTCACCATCTTGAAAATTCTGTGCTCTTTTGTGCTTTTAAACTGTTGTTTATTTGTCCTTAGTTATGATCACATGCAAAACTATACCAAGAAACCAGGAGAGTTTCTTTCTCAAAATCATTGTTAAAGTGGATCCCAATGTCTTTAAACCTTTAAAGGATTATTTGACAGCATGGATAATTCACCCAGCATAAGAAATAAGCAGGGAAAATAATTCCAAGTGCTATAACATTAAGACAACACATACTGTTTTTATTCTCTGATGTATTTTGGAGATTTGAAGAAGAGAGTGTTTGTAATAATCACAGGGTAATGCTCTCTTCACTGTATTATCCTAGTCAGACTGAAGACATCATATCTAATTCAGATCACACAGCTCTCTGAAGACCTTCTATGTTCTCTTCTGCTCCTTTAAAATGGAAAACCCCATCTGTTTGGATCATTGAGGTTGGAAACTGAGTAATATCACTTCTTCAAAATAGATTTAATAGTAGGTCTGCTGAGTTGTTTCCTGACCTGTTGAGCGTCCAGACCCAGAGAAAAAAACATGGTGTATGAGTTTTTGTATCCATTTGTGGAAAAGAATGAGATTTATGTTTTAGTCTTAAAGGCAATTACAGTAGAAATGTTGCAAGTTTTGTTACCAGTTAAAATCTTGCCTCAGCACTTATTTAGTCTTAATATAAACTGAATGGTATTTTGACAAAGGATTCATAATTTAAATTTTATTCATTATGTTAAAGTCTTTGAAAATTAATTTTGAATGTGTCTAAGTAAACAAATAGCTATGGATGAGATTGAGAATAGATTTTTTTAAAAAATCCCTGAGAGCCAGAGAGATAGCTTAGTGGACTGGACTTTATGATTTTCTGTGGGAGGCCCAGGTATATCCCCAACTCACTGAGTTCTCTCAGGAGTAATCCCTAAGCACCAAGGCAAGAATAGCCTCTAAACACTATGGAATGTGGTCCAAAAACAAAAACAAACTAAAATAAAATTCCACATCCCTCAAAGGAAAATTATAATCTCTGTGGAGATGGTCCAGTTTGAGAAGCACATCTTTTCAACCACCATGACTTGAGTATTTCCTCTGGTAGAATCATCCTCCTCTTTTTTCAGACCAGCTGATAATCACAGATCTGAAAATATAAACAAGTGCAAATAACAAGAAACATTCTGGAAGATATGAGTAAATTTTGGAAATTTGAGCTATGAAAACATAGGAGGGGAAATGATGGAAAATAGCATTCCGCCTGTTAAGAAAGAACTGTGATAGTACATTTTCTATTTTCAGCCATTTCATTGTTTAGCCTTTTTTTTTTCTGGTCCTGAAAAACTTGAAAGCAGATTAACTATAAAACTAATGAAGATTGGGGCTGAAGTAATAGTTCAGTGGTAGGGTGATTGCCTTGCACATAACAGACCCAGATTTGATCCTTGACATCTCATATGGTGTCCTGAATCTCCCCAGGAGTTATCCCTAAGTACAGATTCAGGAATAACTCCTGAGCATTGCCAGGCATGGCCCCAAAACAAAAACAAACACACAAAATATTGTGGTATGAATACACAGTTGAATACTCTGCAACTATAAGAAAGGTCAAAATCAAGCAATTTGCTTCTCCGTGGACAGAGCTAGAGGGTATCATGTTGAATCAAGTGAGTCTCATGGAAAGGGATCAGTACAAAATGATCTCTCTTGTACAGTGGAATAAAAAGATACTCAATATAAGGGAACAACAAGTGAGCCAAGGCAACAGAACTGGAGAGTTAGTTCACAGGACTAAGTTCACTGGGAGAGTAGAGTTGTATAGAATGGACTTTGGGACATTGATAGAGGGAAGTGGATACCCTTATACTAGGTGTGGTGTTGTAATGATATAAGCATGAAACTGCCATTAATAGTACTGTAAATTACAGCATCTCAAAAAAAATATCTCTGAAATGGTAACGCGTTTCTGTCTGGTGAATTGTCCTAGATGCAAATAGATGCATTGTGCACCCCTTCTCCCAGTGGTATCATCCACGAAAGTGGCCAAATAAACGTCCTCTCAGGTGTCATATTAAAATGTGGGGGTCAAGTTTTTGATTAGGAAAACTGCATTTGTACCTGTCACCACAAAATACTGGTTTCTTCAATTCATCTGTGTAGATAATCTGAACAGAGGAGATATTAAAATGGGAAATTTTGAGAAGCACTCTTTTCTTGACTCTGGAGAAGCTATTCAACTTGCACGTAAAATTTGGACTGGGAAGTATCACTGACATTAACGAGACACTGGTTTGATAGTCTTGCTGCATTGATAGTAATGGGTCAATTATCCACTCTAAAGAGCAAACAAAAATTTTAATAATTATCCAAATTCATTAAGCTGAAAGGTAAGACATCCCCTCTTTCTGAGTGGCGAAGCACCAAATGTTTCCATTGTCGTATTATCAGGTGCGGGAGCTGCAGTACATATCAGAGTGCTAGACTTAAAAGATAGGTGGTAACGTAATTGTGCATCCAGGTCCAAGGGCACACCTAGTAACCAGAAACATCAGGTTTAAAGGACTAATTTCTACTCTTTATTCTCTTCTGAACCCCACCTAACTTGATAGGATCCCAGGCCTTCCCTGGAGCCCAGAAGAAAATGTTTTCTTTTTTCTGCTCAGTGAAAACTATCTGGACAAACATCCACAGTCCCATCCTCTCTGGAAGTTATTGCATTGGAAGTATAGGAGTGGGGTGGAGACAGTGTGAAGTAGCTAACACTGTCAGGGAGTTCTGACTCCAGCATCTGCCAACTCATGACTAGGATGATTCAGATGGTTTGACGGAACCAGTCGGCAGTTCACGTCTTTCTTACCTGTTCCTTAGGTTCTTCTCAAGCAGGGTGTTGAGTAGAGAAAACAACCCACATGAAAATTGCCCTTGAGATAGAGTAAGAGCCACAGAAAGAACCATAATTGTTAACTATCAGAATATACTAATGTACCAGGCAATGCGCTAAATGCTTTCCAAATGTTTTCTATTTCACTGAGAAGCCTGGAGCAGGGAACTGTACCTTCCCTTATCAGGAAGTGGTGGCTTAGAAAGGTATACAGTAGCTTTCCCCAGTAGTATGGATTTACAAAGTGGCAGAACCAGGATTGGAAATTTAATACATGTTTTCTAATTCTAGAGTGAATGACTTAATAGCAGCAGTTTTATATTCTCTCATTTTTCTGAAGGGAATAAGGAAACAGCAAAATCTTTATTGTCAACACACCATTTTTCTAAATATGACACTCTTGGATGCTTCTGGTGTTGTGGGGGTTCCTGGTGTTCATCCCATCATGCCTGCATTCCACAGCTGCTGAGTTCTCACGAGGATCTTCCTAGTCAAGAATTTCAGGGAAGCGAAGCATTAAGAATGGAATGTCTGTTGGTCGGAACTTCCAGCAGTTGCTCCAGTAACATGTTCATGCCTTGCCTCTTCCTTCCTTTAGAGTAGGAGCTATAGAAATAAAATTAGCTGTTAAGTATCAGGAATCCACTAGTATATTCAACACTAACATAAGGTCCTGAGGAAGAGAGAGATGATACATGCTTAGGTCAGAAGTAGAACCATGACATACCGGAGAGCCCAAATCACTACCAAGAAGACAGATGAAATGTTTTCAACCAGAGAAGCAGGATTTGACAACAAGCTGAAAGCTTGAGAAATGAGCCTAAATGGACAAATTTTTATGCAGCCAGTTGATACTAAATGTAAGCAAGTGGAGGATGCTGAGTGGAAGGTGGATTTGAATAAGTAGTCCAATCATTCCCCTGATGGAGAACTATGTGGGAAGCTGGGAAGAAGCGTAACTGGTAGGCTGTTCTTTTTATGTTTGGGTTTTGTGGGGGAAGTTTCCATGGAAAGGGATAGGACTAAGAAATGAACGGTCGTGAATAATTCTGGATACACATGATCTCCTACAGTTGTGATCACAGCAGGCCAACAGATCATGTTCTCTCCACCCACTCACAAGGCCTTGGATTCACAGACACATCACTGCTTCTCGTACATACCTTCTGAGCAACACCGACTCAGTTAGGGACCATGAATGTCATTGAATGGCATTCAGAACAGCAAACCTTCCACATACCCTCAGCCCTTTTCGATCTCAAACGAACACTTGCACCCAATAAGGGTCACTAAATGGGACACATCAGAGACTCTATATCTTACTTTCATATGAAAAAAATTGAAAAATCAGTTGAGATGTGGAAAATTCAAGAATTTAGGGTCAGATAAATAAAAACCTAGTCCCAGAATTAGCCTTGGCGTGTTTGATCTTGAACCTGAGCAGAATGTTACTTTTAGAGTTAGCATTTGAAGTTCCTTCCAGGTGAGGAAGCGAAGGGTAGTGCTTGATCTCCAGGGTCTAGTGGAGGTTTTGAGATAGAGACATAAATACGGGGCCGTTCTTCCAGTTGTGTTTAAAACATCAATGCAAACTCTCTGGTCTTGAGCACATTACTTAAGTTAGAACCATCTCTTGCTGCAGATTCTGCATTGGCGAAATGGAAAATATAGTGCCCGTTTCAAAGGATTATTGTGAGAATCCAGTGAGATAATGAATATAAAACAGAGACCATGATGTCTGGCACATGGAAACTGTGCCAGAAGTTTTATCATCATTGTGATTATTATTATCACTATCATTATTATACTTGGACAAAATTAGTCTCCCCAATTCTTGAGTTGCTTTCCCAAGCTTCTGCTAATCTTACGTTGGTCTCCATCTGGTTGGCAGTGAGTCATGAGAACATTGACAATATCAAAGTGTTTGTTACAGAATGTGTTTGGCCTTGAATTTCTGCCAACGGAACTGAGAAGTGAGGCTGTCAAAGACAGAGTGGAGCTGAGAAGGGACCCAGGGACAGTGGTGGAGGGATGTTGGCATTCTGATGAAGAGTATGATACAGTAACATCATTTAATATCATTAGCATAAAGTAGGAAGACTATTTCATAATAATATGAGTACTGTTATAAATTTGGATAGTTGAACTTTAAAAAAAAACAAGTACCGCCTGGAAAATTCATGTCTGTTCCTTTTGATACCAGCATCTAAGGGTAGCGCTGCCTTTCAAGGCCTTTTGGCCCAAACCTACCCTTTCCCCAGAGTCTGTCATCAGCCCTAATATTTGAAGAAAACAGCTTCTGGATATGTTTGTTTTTTGTCCAAAATCTAATAAGACATCAGGGTTTTTTTCTATTTATTTGGAGCTTTTCCCAGGAGATATACAGGAGGCCTAGGGGTTCTGTTAGCAGTTCAGTGCCAGGCCCTGTGTTCTGTGTTGCTCAGGCCCTGTGTTTCCCTAGGATGCTGTGCTACTCAGGCCCCGTGCGTGCCCCCCTAGGATGCTGCGGTGCTGCTCAGGCACTGTGCTCCCTTAATATGTGGTCCTGCTCAGGCCCTGCGCTAGGGCCTGAACCATGATTGACCACGTAAAAAGCCTGTGCCTTAAACCCATATGCTATTTCTCTGATTCTCAGTGGCCATTTTCAGCTCTTCATTCTCAATCTGTTTGTAATGTTAAAATTAATACTCTCTCAGTGACATGATTTTATTAAAAGTTGGTGATAAAATTTGGTGACTTTCCTAAAATCTGTGAGTTCTCATTCTTTTGGATAATATTTTTGTGTTTATTTTCAAATGTCTCTAAGAGATGGCTTAGGTCTTTACGTTTAACTTGTAATAGATTTTCCTTAAGAAAATGATCTCTGTAGCAATACTCCTGCATTAAAAGAAAGAAAAAAAGAAAAAAAATGATCTCTGGGGCTGGAGGTTAGGACAGAGGGTCAGTGCTTGCCTCGCGTCCAGCCTTGTTTCAGATCTCTGGCAACATATATCCCCTGCGCATCTCCAGGGGTCACTTCTGAACACAGAGCCAGGAATAGCCCCTAAGCACCACCCAGTATGGCCTCAAACCCCCAAAATAAATAATGAAAAAAAAGGGCTTTTTGAAAAGAAAAAGAATCATCTCCATCTAGTGGACAACTACTGTATTACAGCATACAAAGAAAACGGTTAAAGCCCTGGGAAGCCCATTTCAAGCATTTTATGACCTATCAATATGGTTTTAGTTTTAATGGGCGCTATTATTACAAAAATATTAGCTGTGTCATATGTAGCAAACACTTGATCCATAACTTATATTGTAGAGCGTTTTAAAGTTAGACTTGCTTGATTTGTTAAAATTATAATAACAAATATGAATGATTAATTTTTGGCATAATCTTGGCATTGAATCAGCTGAACTAAGGAAAACTAAACCAAAAATGATGGCCCTATATGTTATATTTATGTTTATTCATAGCAAGTTAGATATTCTCATATTAAAGTAACATTGGTCAGTAACATCATTTAAGTTTCAGGTATACAGTACTATATTTTGACATTTGTGTATATATATATATATACACATATATACATATATATAGTTGCCACAGAAAATCTAGTTTATATCAGTTTGACCCATTTCATTCATTCATTCTAACTCCCCTTTTTGTAACCAGTGAGCTTCTCTCTGTTTAAGAACTTTTGTTCTGTTTGTTCATTTGCTTTGCTTCTTTATTTCCCATACTAAATAAAATCATATAGTAATTCTCTTCCCATTATTTATATTACTTAGTTTATCTAAGTTCCATCCATATTATTGCAAATAGCAAGATATAATTTTTTGTAACTTACAGTATTCTATTGTGTTCATATGCCACATTAAGTCTTTTTTTTTTAAAGCAAAACAGCTTGATAGTGAAGGGACGTCAACATAAACATTTTCACGTGTTCACATTATTAGATTCTTCTCAGACTGTGAAGCGCTGCCACAATTTTCTTCTTAGAACAGAAATCTCCCATTATTCTCCCCATATTCAAAGACTTTAATATCTCTCAACTGTATACTAACCCTTCTAAAGCCCTCTGACATTACTCTTGTATTTAGCCTTCTCATATCCCAGCCTGAACTAATCTTATCTATTTTATTTTTGTATATCAGTGTACTAGTACTGTTTTGTAAATGTTTGTTTAATTAGGCTTATTCAAGAAGTGCTTGCAAAGATTCTGAATGTGTCTCTTGAATGATGAGGTTCCTTCCCCCTTCTGACCTTCCTCAGAATTGCCAGAAGTCTTGTATACATGAAATGACTATCTAGTTGAAACAAATGTTCCTGTTTGGGTGAGGCAGTTTCTGATACACAATAGTGTTTTTCATAACTATGAATCAGAGCTGAATGGACATTAATGTCCATTCAGTCAATCAGTAAGTCAGTCAATCCAGTTTGTCACTCCAATAACATTGATAATTAACTTTTCTTGGAGCTGGTATCCTTGTTGATATAATAATTCTGTTCAAATAGTCAAAGACCAAATTCGTCAAAGACCATTATTTGTCAAAGACCAAATGAATATCACCTATCAAGTGACACATATCAAAGAAAAATTTAAATTAGAAACCATGTTTAGATATGATTGAGCTAGCATATTAATTTTTCCTGTTTATATTTCTTGATGAATTACTTTGGAGTCAGTTTTTATTTGTTCATTGATTCATGGGTGATTTATCAAACATCGGTTCACTAGTTAATCCTTCCACTTTGTCTTCCAAATTTTGGGTCATAGCATGAGCAAAAATCCAGTAAAGAGATAATTTAAAAAATTTTTTATTATCTGGTTAGTAGTTTGCTTAAATATTCTAAGGGGAAAGCATTGAAAATAACCTTAATTCATGTGTTTATTTATTCAAGGTTCTTTCTTAACCAAATATGTGCGGAACTGTCTTGCACTATCATCCTTCCATAAGAACATAAAAATTGACTTTATTGTCGTACTTGTTGGCCTTTGTCTAGAAAAACTTGTGATTCATTTATCACGATGGTAAAAACTGTGATGTTAAGGATGTTAAGAATTTAGACTTCATTCTTGGAAATCTCAGAGTCTAAAAGTCTAGAAATGGAAGGCCTTTTCGACCTTTTGTAATGTCTGGGAATGAAGAAAATGTTAAAAGATTGTGAAGAAAGAGCTCTCCTAAAATAACTGATGTACCAAGACTGACTTTTTCAGCAAAAACTAAATCCTCAAGGATGAAAATGGAAGATTGAGTAATTAGGGGAGCATAAAATGATTGAAAGCCTAAGACAAGGAGATGGGTATTTGGTGATGTAGATGGATAAGCACATCACACTGAGGAAGGGAAAGCAGTTTACTATAATTGAGATTAGATTGTTAAAAGTATTAGTGAGCCAAAGAATACAGCAGGTAAGACACTTCCCTTGCATGTAGCCAACTGGATTTGATCCCCAGTACCATATGTAGACCCTCAAATCCCTCCAGGAGTAATCCCAGAACACAGAGCCAGGTGTAAGCCCTGAGTACTGTTGGGTGTGCCCCCCCCCAAAAAAAGACTATTTGTATAAATGAGAAAATCAGACTTATGCTGAGGACAGTGAAAGAGTTACAAATGTTATACATTGCATTTTAAGAAGATTCACTCAGTAAGGGTTGACAAATAGATGTACTAATGTAACTTAGGGCCTAGACATACTACAGCAGACAGGGCATCTGCCTTGCATAGATTAAATTCTGGATTAAATTCCAGGCCCACCTGGATTAAATTCCTGGCATCCCATATGGTCTCTCAAGGACCTCCAGGAGTAATCCCTGAGTGCAGATCCAGGAATAACCCCTGAGCAGGTTATTCCTCAGGTGTGGCCAAAAACAAAACAACAAAAAAGAACTTAATTTATAGGTTGTTCTAAAGTAGGTGAATCTTAATAGAATCACGAACTTAATATATTGACAATAGGGATGGATGAAAGTGAATACAATAGAAATCCATGGCTGAATAGGTCTAGATAGGAAGGAGAGAATTCCAGTTGTGTGAAGTACGCTATGGTCATGTTATGGACATATATGAAGCATGTTATGGATTGTAAATTTCCCTCCTCCCTCCCTCTAAACTCCCTTCCTCCCTTCCTCCCTCCCTCCCTTCCTTCCTTCCTTCCTTCCTTCCTTCCTTCCTTCCTTCCTTCTTTTTCTCTTCCTCTTTTTCTTCCCTCAAAAATAAACTCTGTACTTGAACTATTGTTTTTAGAATAATTTCTTGTTAATTGAAGTTGAGTTATAGAGATTTATATTCTTTTTGATAAGTTTTTTTGTGTTATCAAAACCTTAGGAAGACAAAAATATATGTAGTCACTGTGTATGGTGTGTAGGGTTGGGTGTGGGGTTATTTTTTTTTTTGCATTTGTGTATTTTAATATTATCATTTTTGACATCAGAATTCAGGTGCACAATTTCCCACTATCAACTCCTAAACTGAGATTTCTCTTTATTATAATATCAAAATGTAAGTACTCTCAGCAGTGTCATTTCCCTTCTTTCCTTTCTAGTTTCGATGTGGACAATGGCACATCTTCGGGACGGAGTCCCTTGGATCCCATGACCAGCCCAGGATCTGGGCTAATTCTTCAAGCAAACTTTGTTCATAGTCAACGTCGAGAGTCCTTTCTCTATCGGTCTGACAGCGATTATGACCTCTCTCCAAAGTCTATGTCCCGAAACTCCTCCATTGCTAGTGATATGTAAGTATAATGATGCACAAAGATAATTGAGAGTGCTTAGAGAAAGTCAAGTTTGGGTTTCTATGGGTTGACCAGTGATTTGTCTTAGTGTTCTATTTACCTCTAATTTAGAAGGAATGTGTGTAAAAATTGCAAAACTGAAGATGAATTGTAGATTACGGAGTGCATTATCATGCTTGATAAGAAGCTGGTTAATGATTTGGATGAATTATATATATATATGTAATATATTACATTCAGATAAAAATGCATAGGGAAAGTGAGAATATAATTTTAATGAAAGCATTTATATTTAAATATTAAATTATTTTGGGGGGCTTTTTGTTTCTAATATTTTGAAAAACATTAAAATCTGTTTTCAAGTCCCTGTGAGATTAGGGTGTAGTGTTTAGAGTATAGATGGGAGTATGCAATGTTTCGAATACATTGTAATTGATGTGCTATACAGATATTAGCACTGTTTTGCCAAATCATTGGGGAGATCTCTGTGAACTTTGACTAAAATCATTTTTTAAATATAAAATGCTAGAGGTAAAAACAGAAAATATTATACTTAAAATGTTTGGGGAATGGCACAGCTTAGAAAATAGTTGCTAAAATTAAAACTGAGGGGCCGGAGAGATGATACAATGGGTAGGGCACTTGCCTTGTATATGGCTGACCAGAGTTCCATCTCCAGCATCCCATATTGTTTCACAAGCACCACCAGTAGAGATTCCCAAGTGTAGAGCCAGGAGTAACCCCACTGCATCCCCAAAACTAAAATAATAGGAATTATAATAATAAAATGAAATTAAACTGATCATTAAGAGGGCAGAAAGATTTTCTAGCTGGTGTGAGGAAATGTGAGAGGAGAGAGAGAATAATGGGACCTGACAATAACAGAAGTTTTTTGCTGATATTTAGCATCATCATATTCTTATTTTTATTGCATCATGATTATTCTGTGGTGAATGATTATGTAGTAAAGTGACTACAGAGCATTAGGCCATGTTGAAATTCACAGAAACAGAAAAAAAGTTAAATATTATAGAGGCTGGTGTGTAAGGAGTAGGTGGGGGAGGGGTTGGATAGCTAGTGGAAAAGGAAAGATCAGAAAATTCCAAAGGCAATTTAATGGTGACATCAGCATAAGAAACTCAGGAGAATGGACAACATAGTGGCAGATTATGGGTAATAAAATTAAAAGCCCGGCGGGTGGAGGAATAAAATAAAAATCAATATATTAGCAAGTACAGACACTGTTCAGAGGGCTTGAATGATAAAGGAGGAGAGAGAACCAAAGCTGCCTGAAAGAAAATTGGATTCAAGGGAAAGTTTTTTTTTAAATTCAGGATATTTATGCGGAGAGAAGGGACTAATAAATATGGAGCTTGATAACAAAAATGGTCATATGATCAAGTATAGGGACGGTAGTACTGTAGCACTGTCCTCCCGTTGTTCATCAATTTGTTCGAGCGAGCACCAGTAACGTCTCACAACAAATTGTAAGACTTGTTACTGTTAATGGCATATTGAATACGTCACAGGCAGCTTGCCACTCTCGGTAGCTTGCGGACTCACCAAGAGGGGCGGAGGAATCGAACCTGGGTTGGCTGTTTGCAAGGCAAACGCCCTACCCGCAGTGCTATTACTCCAGCCAAGTATAGGGACTATCTTTAGAAAAGTAGAACAGACAAAGTACTCTGAGGAAAAAATTTGAGAGAGGGGGATATAAATTTGGAGCTAGAGGGGTAATATGTTTGTCAATGAATGGTTAATGATCTACTTTTCAGGTAGATCATTATACTACTTTTATTCAGGTTTTAATATAGGTACTCACTGGGGCCTCCAATCCGGGCTGGAGCGATAGCACAGCGGGTAGGGCGTCTGCCTTGCACGCAGCCAACATGGCCGACCCAAGTTCGATTCCTCCACCCCTCTCGGAGAGCCCGGCAAGCTACCGAGAGTATTCGATATGCCAGACACAGTAACAACAAAGTCTCCAATGGAGACGTTACTGGGCCCGCTCGAGCAAATCAACGATCAACGGGAGGGCCTTTACTTACTTACTTAATATAGGTACAAAGTATAGCCATCCACAATAAAAAGCAGGAAAGATGGACACCATCTATGAAGATAGATTTAAGAGAGGTTTCTGATCTGCAGATCATATAAAGAGAGCAGAATAGCAAGGTGACTGCCCAATAGATAATAATAAACAACGTTGAATAGATGAAGTTTCAGGTCATTTACTGAATCCTAAAACAAAGTGAAACAAGATTGCTTTAGATGTAGGCAGGGATTGATTTAAGCAAAATTAGTAAGCTCAGGGGCTGGAGACATAACACAGCGGGTAGGGCTTTTGCCTTGCACGCGGCCATCCTGGGTTTGATTCCCAGCATCCCATATGGTCCCCTGATAACTGCCAGGAGTAACTTTCGAGTGCAGAGCCAGGAGTAATCCCTGTGCATCGCCAGGTGTGACCCAAAAAGCAAAAATAAAAAAATAAATCATTAGGTGTTTCTTTGTAAAAAAAAAAATAGTAAGCTCTATTTTGTGTATTTAATATATTCTAATTTCTACAATCACAGTGATTGATTTTGGGAAATAGTGTATAGATTGTTTCTTTTATATGTCCTACTCATTAAGACTCAATATACATGGACACCTTTTGAAAAACCTACAATAGTTCATATTTAAATAGTGATTTTCTTTCCAAAGCAAACTTTCAAGAATGACCTCATTTTACCTTGTACCTATTCAAGGGTAACTATCTGATGGGACTCACGTAAGAATGACAAATTTAATCAGACCATCATGCAACTCTCTGTATTGTTGAAAATGGCTTGACTTGTTCAGCTTTAACATTCCCTGTGGATGTTTACTTTGGAACAAGAAAGTTTTTCTTCAGCACTGACTCTTGGAAAGCCTCCTTTCTACCAGGGAGATTAGATTTCTTAGAGAAGCCCAGAGACCAGAATAAAGTGTTACTATTTCAGTATTTAATCTGATGCTACACCTATCTTTTACACATAAGGGATTAGTATGCCTTCTTCTTTCCCTTCACATGAGGCTTTGGTTTAACTTCGTTTTCTTATCCTGCCTAGTTTATGGTAATCCTAGGAAGAGTGTGCTTAATTCAACTGTACTTTATAAAGAAGGACATCACATATTTTAAGCACTTTTGATAATTGTATATTTATTGTTCTAAGTTAAGCTTCCATATCATGAAGCTCCGTCCAAAATTCAAAATACTTACAAACAGAAGGAGCTGGAGGATAGTACAGGGCGAAGGCACATACCTTGCAGGCAGCACACCCAAGTTTGATTGTGCCACGGCATAGCGTCTCCTAAGCATCTCCAAATACTCCCAGAGCACAGAATCAGGAGTAAGCCTTGACCATCATCACTGGGGGAGGCCCAAAAACAAAAACAAAGAAACTAGAGAAAGGTCAAATTTAATGACATTGAAGGCCTGTGATGATCTATTTGAGTGAAATATTTTGGAAAACCTTTAAGTTCTCTTTAATTTTAAATGTAGTTGTTTTTCTGAGAAAGTGAGAAAGGAGGTAACCACATCCTAATACACAGGGTATCAATATCTTCTTTGAACAAATACTAGTTAAATAGTTGAAGCACATGGAGAAAATAAGACTAATAATAAAAATTAGTAGTAATAAGCATCATAACATTCATTCCTGTATATTAATTACCCTTGGCTTTTCTAAATATCTTCCCATCTGCTGTTGCGTTTGACAATTTCCACAGACTTGTGAGAAGGGATTATTTTACAAGGGAGAGATTCAGGGTTCAGGGACCTTAAACTTTATTTCTTTTTTATTTTTAATTCTTTGGGCTTTTGGGGTCACGAAGCTCAAAGGTGACTACTAGCTCTGCACTCAGGAATCATACCTGGCAGTGCTTGAGGGACCATATGGGATGTCAGGAATTGAACCGGGGTTGGCCACGTGCAAGACAAACGCCCTCCTGGCTATACTATCATGCTGACCTGACCAACATTTGGATTATTAGCAAGAGAACACTATTTTACTAACATTCTTGCAAACATAGTACTATAACTCTCACAGCAGAAACAGAAAATTCATTTGACCCAATTAATTACTTAGCATTCTGAAAAGTAAAAACTATATATGGTGCTGTTGTTTGTTTTAGGGGTCATCTGTACTGGTGGTTCAGTATGAGGGCCCAAGGATGAAGCATCAGGCCTTCCTTGTGGTACCAACCTCTACCACAGCCATGCCAGCAGTGCCTAATGGTCTCTTTGGTTCTATTTTAAGAATAAAATAAAAGAATAATTTAAGCTATATACACAGTGTATTTATATGTGTTTCCAAAGAACACAATCTCTAAGGCAAGTTAAGGAGATTTTGAAAACCAAAGCAAAATGCTAGCAGTAACCTGTGTCATGCTCACCGTGTCTTGTGGTCCTGGATGGATGAACTGAATTGAAATTTAATTGGATCTTTCTTCATCTTGAAGTCTAAGGAGCTGATGGCTTTGCAAGTGAGGTTCTAGTTCAGTCAGTGTGGATACTGTGCCGGTTCTGGTTCCCCAACGTCTCATATGATACCTGAGCTCCTCAGGGTTTTCCATTGCTAAAAATGGTAAAGGTAAAGGCCCTCCCGTTGATCGTCGATCTTCTCGAGCAGGCCCAGTAACGTCTCCATTGGAGACTTTGTTGTTACTGTGTTTGGCATATCGAATACTCTCGGTAGCTTGCCGGGCTCTCCGAGAGGGGAGGAAGAATCGAACTCGGGTCGGCCATGTTGGCCGCTTGTAAGGCGAACGCCCTACTCACTGTGCTATCGCTCCATTGCTAACCTTCCTAAATTATCTTCTACCACTCTAGAAATAATGGAGTGCACTGATTGGATGGCATTTTTGGGTGAGTGTCAACTTATACCATAGATCTCTGAAAAAAAACAACAAAAGTTTCATTTGGAGCTTGCAGTTCTTCTCTTTGTTCATCTTTTTGTTTCAATTTGAGATTTAAAAAAAGAGGCAATATTGAGATTTCTATATAAACCTCTGTTTTCACTCACAAATCAATCACTTTAAATATTTATTTTTGCCTGCCACTCTTTGGTCCTTGGTGATTCATTCTTGATGTCTCCTGACTCTTTTCTGAGCCATAAAAGGAAAGATAATCACACTGTTGAAACATTAATGTGATGTGTTTCTTTAAAGAAATTATACGTAGGGAGTTTCAGTCAAACATCTTCACTAAATTCTTGCCTTATGAGACAATTAACATTGGAGAAAGAAAGTCTTCAACCAGATCCTGAGTTTTCTTCAAGGGAAAAATATCAGGAATATAAGATCCTGGACTTTGCTGTCAAGTTCCTGGCACTTTGTGGTGGTATGGTTTAGAGCAGATTCACTGAAGGAAAATATCTTCAGTGATTCCACCTGCCAGTTGCACTTCTCTCAGGCTCTATGAAAGCTTGCCTTAATTGTCTTGGGACTTCTGAGCTTTTCCTCACCTTTGGAAAAGAAAAATTTGCTGTCACTGCCTATTGCAGTTATGTCTAAACATATGCAAGCCTGTCACAGGGAGCAGACGGGGAAAAGCAGACAGAGAAAGAACAGCTGTGCACACCTCTGCGAATGTAGAGGCTTCTCTGTGGCAGGAAATCATTTCAGCGATTAACTGGATCACATTGTCTCGAGTAAATATTATGAATGATCCCAAGACTGAGACTCAGTGCTTCAGTTCAGAGAGAACTGGACTGTGTGCTCAGAGTCCAGGCTCCCAGGATCTCTCTCAGCATCCGTTCCCTTTGGGTGGGAGGAGAGTCAAACAGAATTTGTTCTGTCCTCCCAGGCCTGTTTTATTTGTTTGCCTGGTTATTGTTTGTCTGATGGATGTTTTCCCCCGGGGAAAGTTTTTTTTAAAAGCAAGCATTCTTATTTATATGTTATCTAAATGTCCCTATGTTGATTTCTCCCAAGGGCACTCAAATAAATACCATTTTCAGCTAAGAATATGTGTTTCCAGATACTAAAAGGAAGACAGTAGGTGAAAAAAGGAATCTTTTACATGAAGTCATAAAGTTAATCTCATATTTTGACAGCACTTTGAAAATTTATTGTATCTTTCATTGTGTGTTGTTTGGGGAGGGAGGGCCTCCTGAGCACTGCCTGGAGGTTCTTTTTGGCAAAACAAGCAGTGCTGAAGGCACTTGTTTGGGGGCCCTCCAGAGAAATTGTCAGGGTAGGATTTGGTGTTAAGGATCAAACCAGATCTGCATCATGCAAGGTAGACGCTTTGTCTACCATACTTTTTCTGTAGCCCCTTAACGTGTATTCTGTATGTGCAATATGTTGAGTCTCCATTCGTTTGTTATACCTATTAAGGGATTAGGCAAATTTTCTAGCACTTTTTTTTTGCTTGACTTTTGCTTTACATTCCTGTAAAGCCATCCTTGCTTCTACTGTTTAGCCAAGAAAGGAACCTGAAGTTTCCCAGACAAAGAATTTGCCTGTAATCCGGTAAATCCATATAAAACTTTGAACATGGTAAACTTAGATTTCAAAGGTCCATGATCAAACGTAGTAGTCACCATTCAAATTTAGGAAATTCATAAGGTCAAGAATATTTCTTCCTCTGGCTCATCTTCTGAAGACTGGGGAGTAAGGTACATACTTTGAGGGTTTTTTACAGATTTTTGATATATGATCATATCATATGATATATGAAAGGAGTAAAATTGACTGACATCAGCATAGTCTTGATAGGGGATGTACAATTATTCCATAACTCTTTTTTTCTTTTTTCGCTTTTTGAGTCATACCTGGTGATGCACAGGAGTTACTCCTGGTTCATGCACTCAGGAATTACTCCTAGTGGTGCTCAGGGGACCATTTGGGATGCTGGGAATCGAACCTGGGTTGGCCGTGTGCAAGGCAAAGGCCCTACCCACTGTGCTTTTGCTCCAGCCCCTTATTCCATGAACTTTAACGTTTAGTTTTTTGTTTTGTTTGATTTGGTTTAGTTTGATTTTGATTTTGGAGTTTCATCTGACTAAACTCACAGGCTATGCTCTGTGGCACTGGGCTCAGGGATCCATATCATGGCCAGGGATCAAACCCAAGTCAACTGCATGTGAGGCAAGTATCCTACCTGCTGTACTCTCTCCAACTCCAGTGTTGGACATTTAATCCTAAAAACAATCATATATAAGGAAACTAGAGAAATTATCATTGACTCAGTTTCATAAATAACAAAATTCTGCTCAGATATGTTGTGCCCATGCAATATGTGTGCATGCAATCACGTGCATGCCCACACACAAACACACACACACACACACACAAACTATACACCATGAATTAGATTCTAGGTATTTTGACCCTGAACATAGTGATTTAGATCAACAGCTGCTGCTAAACTGTTCCTTCAGTATTTGCTGACTAGACTTATTTCTAAATATAAGGTATCAATTATAGATGAGAAAGTAATGATTTAGTAAAGCAATTAGACTAAAATCTTTAGGTTTTTTGTAAGGGATGAAGAGTCTAGATTACCATGTGGGCAGATCTTTTGATTGAGGGCCTCTGCCAAATAATCAGGAGCTTTTTTTATGTTACTATATCAATAACCTTTTCCTCCAAGCTTAGAATAGGTACTTCTCCCCCTTCCCAAGTTATTTAAAATATTGTCTTCCCTTAGAGTTTATAACAAGTTTTATGAAGATCGTCCAGGAGATTTACTGGTTAACATAATTGCCATTAGCCACAGATGACTCTCTTCTTAATTTAAATTGATTAAAGTTGAATAAAACTAAACTCCAATTCTTCCACTGCACTAGCCACATTTCAAGTGCTAAGTAACTGTGCATGACTAGAAGATACTATATGGGATAGCCAGTAGAGAGACTGATGTTGGTGTGGATGTGGCAAGAAAGGGACCCTCCTTCACTGCTGGTGGGAATGCTGACTGGTTCAGCCCTTTTGGAAAAACAGTATGGACGATTCTCAAAAAATTAGAAATTGAGCTCCCATTTGACCCAGCAATACCACTCCTGGGAATATATCCCAGAGAGGCAAAAAAGTATAGTCGAAGTGACATCTGCACTTGTTTGTTCATTGCAGCACTCTTTACAATAGCCAGAATCTGGGAAAAACCTGAGGGCCCGAGAACAGATGATTGGTTAAAGAAATTTTGGTACATCTACACAATGGAATACTATATAGCTGTTAGAAAAGATGGCCCTCCCGTTGATCGTCGATTTGCTTGAGCGGGCCCAGTAACGTCTCCATTGGAGACTTTGTTGTTACTGTGTCTGGCATATCGATATGCTAGAAAAGATGAAGCCATGAAATTTACATACAAGTGGTACTGCATGGAAATTATCATGCTAAGTGAAATGAGTTAGAAAGAGAAGGACAGACATAGAAAGATTGCTTACATCTGGGGAATATAAAGTAACAAAATCAGAGACTAACATCCAAGAATAGCTAAGATAAGTACCAGGAGGTTCACTCCATGACTTGGAGGCCAGCCATACATGCTAGGGGAAAAGGCAGCTCAAATAGAGAGGGGAGCACTAAATAAAGTGTGTTGGGAGGATCCTCCCAGGACGGGAGATGCATGCTGAAAGTAGACTATAGACCGAACATGATTGCCACTCAGTGCCTCCTTTGCAAACCACAGCACCCAAAAGGAGAGTGAGAACAAAAGTGAATGCCCTGCCACAGAGGCAGGGTGGGATGGGGGGGGTGGGGGTGGGAGAGAACTGGGATCAGTGGTGGTGGAGAATGGGCACTGGTGGAGGGATGGGTACTCGATCATTGTATAACTGATACCCAAGCACAAAAATTTATAAGTCTATAACTGTACCTCATGGTGCTTCACTAATAAAAATTTTTTTAAAAAAGAAAGTCTTCTGCCATCATCTTCTATTTGACCATGTCCTCACTTTTATGTATCTAATATATCTTGTTACCATATAAAGAACTTTAAAAACATTACTCTAGCTGCTCATAAGTCTTTTCCCTAGCAACCTGTTCTAGAGAAATCCCAAGAGGGCCTGGCCACAGATGCTAAGAATAGGCCTATCAAGATAACTGTGAAAGAATCAGTTCCTAGAACACAGAGTGTGAGGGGATTTGTGAAAGTCAGCTCTGTACTCAGCCCTGTTCTCTGCATGATCCCCCCCCCCCTTCATGGAAGTTAGGATAGTAATTTGTGACGTCAACACTCCTGGCAGAACTCTCTGTTAGTCTAGCTTTTATTAAAATAAGTGAGTATGCATAGTAAGCGTGTCTACACATTGGTACTGGACACCATTTAACTTACTGGAATTAGAAAACCATCAATATTTATTTGGAAGCAGATTGCCTTTTGTGTCATCATGTAATTTATCAAATCTGAGGATGTTTATTGGTTAATTGGCAAGCAAACAGACAAAAAAAAAAGATTTGATTAGAGACTCCTTGGCCCCTGCTTCATTAATTGCAGTTTTATTTCTTATTAGTGTATGTAATACCTGGGACAAAAATATAAGGGGTTTTGTTTTTAAAATTTGAGGGTTGGGGGCTGGAGAGATAGTACACTGGGTAAGGCATTTGCCTTTCATTGGCCAACATAGGTTTAATCTCCAGCATTACATACGGTACCTGAGCATTGCCAAAAGTGATCCATGAATGCAGAGCCAAGAGTTAGCCATGAGGACAACATGGTGTGCACCGCCCCCCCCCCCTCAAAAAAAAATTTAAGACTGGACCTTCTTTTTTAAAATATGAATAAGAGGTGAATAAATTATCTTAACTTTAGAAAACTACTAAACTCACGCTCCTTTCTAAAGATAGTTGAATTTTTGTTTGGGGTTTTATTTGGTATGGGTGTGTATTTTTAATTTTAAGACATTATTTTCCAGAGCAGTTTAGATCCCCAGGAATTTATTCTTTTTTTAAATTTTTATTAATGAAATACCATGAACTACAGTTGTAGACTTAACAAATTTTCATGCTTCGGTTTCAGCTATACACTGATTGAGTACCCATCCCTCCACCAGTGCCCATTCCCCACCTCCAATGCTCCCAGCATCCCTCCCACTTCCCCCCCATTCCACCCAACCCCTGTGGCAGGGCATTCCCCTCTGTTCTCTCTCTCCTTTTGGGTGTTGTGGTTTGCAAAAGAGTCATTGAGTGGCAATCATGTTCAGTCTATAGTCTACTTTCAGCATGCATCTCCCATTCTGGGAGGATCCAACCAACATCCTTTACTTGGTGCTTCCCTCTCTGTGTGAGCTGCCTTTTCCCCTAGCGTGTGTGGCTGGCATCCAAGCCATGGAGTGAACCTCCTGGTACTTAATCTTGGCTATTCTTGGATGTTAGTCTCTGATTTTGTTACTTTACAATCCCCAGATGTATGCAATCTTTCTATATCTGTCCTTCTCTTTCTGACTCATTTCACTTAGCATGATACTTTCCCTGTAGTATCACCTTTATGTAAATTTCATGACTTCATCTTTTCTAACAGCTGCATAGTACTCCATTGTGTAGATATACCAAAGTTTCTTTAACCAGTCATCTGTTCTCGGGCACTTGGGTTTTGTCCAGATTTTGTCTATTGTGAACAGTGCAGCAATGAACACAGAAGTGCAGATGTCATTTCAACTGAACTTTTTTTGCCTCTCTGGGGTATATTCCCAGGAATGGTATTGCTGGATCAAATGGCAGCTCAATTTCTAATTTTTTGAGAATCTTCCATACTGTTTTCCAAAAGGGCTGAACCAGTCAGTATTCCCAACTAGCAATGAAGAAGAGTCTCTTTCTCGCCACATCCACACCAACATCAGTTGCTTTTTTTCTTTTGGATGTGGGCCAGTCTCTGTGGTGTGAGATGATATCTCATTGTTGTTTTGATCTTCATATCCCTGATGATTAGTGACGTAGAGCATTTTCTCATGTGCCTGTTAGCCATTCGGATTTCGTCTTTGGGAAAGTTTCTCTTCATTTCATCACCCCATTTTTTGATGTGGTAAGATGTTTTCTTCTTGTAGAGTTCAACCAGTGCTTTGTATATCCTTGATATCAACCCTTTATCAGATGGGTATTGGTCAAATATTCTTTCCCATTCTGTAGATTGCCTTTGTATTCTGGTTATTGTATCTTTTGAGGTGCAGAAGCTTCTTAATTTAAAATAGTCTCATTTTTTTTTATCTCTGTTTCCACTTGGTTGGTCAGTGGAGTGTCATCTTTGAAGATACTGTTAGTCTCAATATCATGGAGGGTTTTGCCAAACTTTTCTTCAATGTATCCTATGGATTTTGGCCTGATGTTGAAATTTTTAATCCATTTTGGTCTAACTTTTGTGCATGGTGTTAGGTTGAGGTCTAAGCCCATATTTTTGCATGTGGTTGTCCAGTTATGCCAGCATCATTTGTTGAAGAGGCTTTCCTTGTTCCACGTTACATTTCTTGCTCCCTTATCAAAGATTAGATGTTCACACATTTGGGGTTGTATGTACGGATATTCCACCCTTTTTCATTGGTCTCTGGCTCTGGCTTTGTTACAGTACCATGCTGTTTTAGTTATTACCACTTTGTAGGAGAGTTTGAGGTTGGGGAGGGTAATGCCTCCCCGCGTCTTTTTCCCAAGATTTGCTTTAGCTATCCGTGGGAGTTTGTTGTTCCATATGAATTTCAGGAGTGCTTGATATATATCTATGAAGAATTTCATGGCTATCCTTATAGGAATTGCGTTGAAACTGTATAATGCTTTCGGGAGTATTGCCGTTTTGACGGTGTTGATTCTCCTATCCATGAGTCAGGAATATGTTTCCATTTCCTCATGTCCTTTTATTTCATGGAGTAGCGTTTTGTAGTTTTCAATGTAGAGGTTACTTTGCCTCCTTAGTTAGGCTGATTCCGAGGTATTTTATTTTCTGGGGCACAATTGTGAACGGGATTATTTTTTTCACATCACTTTTCTCTCTCTCATTATTTGCGTATAGGAAGGCCATGGATTTTTGGGCATTGATTTTATAGCCTGCGACTTTACTGTACAAAACTATTGTTTCTAGGAGTTTCTTGGTAGAGGGTTTAGGATTCTTGAAGATACAGTATCATATCATCTGCGAATAGTGAGAGCTTGATTTCTTCCTTTCCATCTCTGATGGTTCTAATATTGTTCCTCTTGGCATTATCCCCTAGGTCTCTGATTCTCCTTAGAGCTATTTTGAGGTTTTTTCCCATTGCTTGTTGTTTCCTATGCGATTTCTGTTGTTCATCTTCAAGCTCACTGATCCTCTCTTCAGCTGTATTCATCCTACTGCTAAGGGCACCTACTGAGTTTTTAATTTTGTCTACCGTATCCTTTATTTGTGACACTTCTTTTTGTAGCTTTTTTTCCCAGAACATTCTTTATTTATTTATTGAATCGCTGTGGAAAAAGTTACAAAGCTTTCAGGTTTAGGTCTCGATCATGCAAATATCAATCACATTTCCCTTTACCAATACTTATTTTTCACCACAAAGAACCCCAATAAACCCCCACCCCCCACCCCCTCCCAATGCCTGTGAAGCAGATGAATTCCAGTTAACACTCTATCTACTTTGACTAGCTTCATTGTTTCGATAAAAGTTGCACCATTATTACTTAGAGTTTGCCCCCCTCCAATCAGGTTTTGGATTTCTGCTATTTTACTTATTAACCCTGGAAGTATTTCTACTGAGAGTCAGATAATTAAGAGATTGGTTTCTGTGCTCTGGAGTCATGGCCGTGCCGGAGAGCTGCTCGTGGGGGGCAACTGGTGATCTCGGTAGGGCGTGAAGGACGGGCCGGAACGCCACCCTTCCCATGAGGTTTCAGTCGCACCCCCACCCCCAGCTCATACCTGCTGTCCACAAGGCTCCCATGCGGCCGCCATCTTTCTTTCCAGCTTTTTGTAGCTTTTTTATTTCTGCTCTTCTTACTGTATTTTCTCAACTATCCATTCTACTGTTTCTTTCATTTCTTCCTTCTATTTTCTGGATATCTCCTCCATTGATTCTTTGAGTAAAGGTAAAGTAAAGGTAAGGGTAAAGGCCCTCCCGTTGATCATCGATTTGCTCGAGCGGGCCCAGTAACGTCTCCATTGGAGACTTTGTTGTTACTGTGTCTGGCATATCGAATACTCTCGGTAGCTTGCCGGGCTCTCCGAGAGGGGCGGAGGAATCGAACTCGGGTCGGCCATGTTGGCTGCGTGCAAGGCAAACGCCCTACCGCTGTGCTATTGGCAGTTTTGAGATTCTGGTCTGATGGTAGTGGGTTATCAGATTCTTTGAGTAGATCCTTGAAAATCCTCTGCCATTTCGTTTTGGGATTCTTTATCAGAGAGAGCATATTTGTGGATAACCCCGGTTAAGGGTTCAGGATTCTTTTCTTCGTCCTCTCCTTGTAGTGGAGATTTGTGCTGTTTCTTCATGTTGTTTTGGTTGTCTAAAACCCTGGAATTCACTAGCACTGTTCCCTCTTATTGTGGGAAAGGATTCTGGATAAGGTCGGTCGATGATGGTCACCTTTCTCCCTTTCTAGAGTCTGACCTTCCTCTCAGGCCTTATTCTTTGGCTTATGATGGGCATCTAGTGAAGTTTTGGAGGAGGTGCTCTTTTAATATTGGGTCTTGTACAGCTTCTTGCATACTGGTCTTTTGTTCGAATTGGAGTAGGCCAGTGGATTATTGTTGTAGTGGGGGTGGCCAGAATTTTTTCCACAGAATTAGGTGATAAAGGCTGGGATGAAAGTCTAGAGTGCTGGGAGTGGGAAATATAACTGCGGCCTCAGAGAAGGCCATGCACACTTTTGAGGAAGCCATGCCCCCTAAACTGGTGGTCATGCCCCCAGCCAGCCCAGATGCTAGTCCACAGACCTTTTGGGGCGGCAACTAGTTGGGCTGGTGCTTGCTGCAGAAGTTGAGGCAGGTACACCAGGCTGGGGTTCTGGTGGCAGCTGGCTTTCAGGGTCATGAGTTTAGGTGGGGGGGAGGGGGGAGGCACCAACCCTGCCACCGACTGGTACCTGGAAGAGTTAGCAGAGGGGGGTGGAATAGCTCAGCTTTGGACTCGCAAGGTGTGCCTCAATTCCCGTCCCCCGCAGACCAAGATGAAAACTGGCCGTTCTCAGGGGATCTAGTTAGACGCTCGGCCCTGGGAAGGGGCTGTGCCACCGGGTGGGTACCTGGATGAGTGAGCAGAGGGAGGCGGAACCGCAATTTATTCTTAAATACAAAGAGTTAGGGCCTGGAGAAACAGCACAAAGTTAAGGTCTTGCTCACGGCTGACCCTAGTGCAATCTCCTCCTACCACATATTGGCCCCTAAGCATCAACAGGGGTGACCTCCGGACACCCAGGAGTAAGCCCAGTGCATTGCCAGGTGTGGTACAAAAACAAACAAAAGAATGATGGGAGATTTGTTCTGTGATGCTGCTCTATAGCAGGTGGGTATATATCTTGATATACCACAAACTTTCAATTATGCAAAATATATGATACCTTGATATATCACATGCTTTTAATCATATAAAATACACACGAGACATTGGTGGAGGGTAATGAGCACATGGAGGTGGTAAGTTGTGGTCAATGTACATGAAAACCATAAAAGTTACACTGTTATAAACATGCTACTAAAGTACATTAAAAACATGTAAATATATATATATATATACACACATATATGTAACCTAAAATGTAGTATTTAACCTAAAATGTAGTATTTTCAATGATATTCTTGAGTTTTTTCTGTTTAGTTGTATATATTGTTATCTATATACAGATAATGGTGCAATAGATCCCCCCATACATACACTTTTACCCTCCTTATTTGAAAAATAAAACCAGAATATTTCTGTGACAGAGAAATTGCAAAATGTTTGTAAGATTAGACAGACACTATTATACATCACTGTCACTGTCGTCCTGTTGTTCATCGATTTTGCTCTAGTGGGCCCAGTAACATTGTGAGACTTGTTACTGTGTTTGGCATATCAAATATGTCGCAGTGAGCTTGCCAGGCTTTGCCGAGTGGGCGAGATACTCTCGATAGCTTGCTGGGCTCTCCGAGAGGGGCCAAGGAATCGAACTTGGGTCGGCCATGTTGACAGTGTGCAAGGCAAATGCCCTACTCGCTGTGCTGTCACTCCAGCCCCACTATTGTACACAAATATGTGTTATTAATATTAAACATAAAAAATGTATATATGCATAAGTGCCATACTTTGAAATATTTTTATTTTAGTTTGGGGACCACACCCTGTAGTGCTCAGGGACTGTTCTTGTCCCTATGCTCAGGAGTGACCCCTAGTGATGCTCAGGGTGGTACAAGGAATTTGAACAAGGGTTAGATGGATGTGAGGCCAAGTGACTTAATTCCTCTACTGTCTCTCTGTATGATAAATGCCATCTTAAAAGACATAATGGATATAGTCCTGACACGTTCTAAATATGGACATAAGATATTTATTATTATAAGAATAATCAACAATCACATGGACAGAAATGCAACAACTATTTTATTTTATATTAGAGTCACTGTCACTGTCCTTCAGTTGTTTATCGATTTGCTCGAGGGGGCCCCGTAAGATTGTGAGACTTGTTACTGTGTTTGGCATATCGAATACCTCACAGGGAGCATGCCAGGCTTTCTGTGCGGGCGAGATGCTCTTGGTAGCTTGCAGGGCTCTCTGAGAGGGGCATAAGAATCGAACTTGGGTTGGCCCTGTCAGCCGGGTGCAAAGCACGCCCTACCTACTGTGCTATTGCTCCAGCCCAAAACGTGAGTCACTGGGCAGAACTTATTTTAGTTGTTACTGTGTTTGGCATATCGAATAAGTCAGATAGCTTGCCAGGCTTTGCCATGAGGGTGAGATACTCTCGGTAGCTTGCCGGGCTCTTCGAGAGGGGCAGAGAATCGAACCCAGCTCGGCCAGGCTGGCTGCATGCAAGGCAAACACCCTACTGCTGTGCTATCGCTCCACCTCATTTTTGTTGTTATTAGTCACTTTTTGTTGTTCCTTTTTTTTTCGCATTTAGATGTAATTCTTTTGTTTTAGGGCCATATTTACCAGTGCTCGGGGCTTATTCCTGGCTTTGCACCCAGGATACTTCTGGCAGGCTTAGGGTACCATATGGGATGCTGGGGATTGACATCCGGGTCAGCCATATATAAGGCAAGCACCCTACCCTCTGCACTACTGTTCGACCCCCAACTTTTCTGTTTCTTGTCTTTCACATACATTTCACTGTTATGAAATGGAAAATATGCTAAAGATTGGGTATTTTTTTGAAAGTGTTTTTGTCGCTGATAAATCTGTTACAGAGGCAGAATTTCACAGTGTTTAACTACAGAACCTTCCCAACCTGAATTTGGGAACTTCATGGAGATGTGATTTTGTTTTGTTTTGTCTTTATTTGATTTCCCTTTTGTCAGTTACAAATAAAATTTTACTAGAGATAGCATAAAGTTCTTTGCACAGTTCCTGGGATATGGCAGTCATTCAACAGATGTTATTATTTTATTATAATTTGTTCAGATATTTTAATTATTATTCAGTTTGTTGATATGAAAATCAGTGCTATGAGTTTAAATAAGAACATCAAAGATCCGTTTTAAGAAATTGAAAATAATATTAATATGGTACATTTAGTATTCAGAACAACAAGAAATTGAATTACTTTGCTGGGCATCAGTGAAAGAGACTTCAGGAAAAACTACCATACAAGTTACAATGTGTGAATAAATATAGGTTTACAAGTGACAGGAAGGGTAATTTCCTCATAAATCTGAGTATATACCTGAACCAAATTACCTGTGTTTTTGTAGACTATGGCTCTTGTTTATTTCTTACGAAGGAGAGAAGTTAGTTACTTTGGGTTTTTTTGTTTGTTTGTTTGTTTTCTTTTTGTACTAGTATGAATGGGCTAGAGCGATAGCACAGCGGTAGGGCGTTTGCCTTGCACGCAGCCAACACGGCCAACCGGAGTTCGATTCCTCCGCCCCTCTCGGAGAGCCCAGCAAGCTACTGAGAGTATTCGATATGCCATACACAGTAACAACAAAGTCTCTAACGGAAACGTTACTGGGCCCGCTCGAGCAAATCGATGATCAACGGGAGGACAGTGACTAGTATGAATATAAATATGAAGGTGTTTTTTAAATGGGGGTAAATATTTCTACTAATTAACTAATAATGATATTAAACACTACTGAAATCCTTCAGAATTATGTAGTACTATATGCAGATAGATACGAATTTTACTTCGAGTTTAACTGTCACTGTCACTGTCCTCCCATTGTTCATCAATTTTTGCTTGAGCAGGCCCAGTAACGTCTCCACTGTGAGACTAGTTACTGTGTTTGGCATTGAACATTTTTTAAGTGAAGGATATTGCTTCACACTATAACTGCTTTAATTTTGCTCCTGTATTTACTTATATTTTGATTTGTTTCTCAGAAGAATGTTTCTAGACATTTTATGTAACTAGCAAAGTGCAAGCTTCAGCTATTGGGACTTTTGGCCACAGGACTGACTGAACTTTCGTATTAAATGTGTTTTTATACTTAATTTTTAAAGAAAAATAAAATAAAAATAGTTTAATATAATTTTGTATTTAATCCTTAGTTGCCACAATATCAAGGAGGAAAGTCACTGTCAGTTGTGGCTGAGGTTGTATTATTAGAGACTATTCCTGGGGTTTTGTAAATGAAAATATTGTTTATTTCTTTTTATTTTAACTTTCTTTTTTTTTAATTTTAACTTCCAATGGAACAAATTTTGAATGGAAAGGCCAAGTAGGAAGAATATCCTTGGTATTTTGCAAAATCATGAATCACAGTTTTTCTTGATTTTTGTTTGGTTTTTGACTACTGGGAGTTTATTTTTTTAAAAAAATCATAATTGGATCAGAGAGATAGTATAGCAGATAAGGCACCTGTCTTGTATGCAACTGGACTGAGCTTGATCTCATTACCACATGGGGTTCCCTGAACACAGAAATGATCCTTGAACACAGAGCAATCAGTAGGCCCTGAGCGCAGCCTGGAATGGCTCCATAAAAGGAATCATAATTACTTCTTCATAATTATAAAGGGTTCAGTATACTTTAAATGTGACATTATAATTTCCCAGAGGCAACCTTTTAAGAAAACATAAGTCATCTGTTTTCGATATCTTTGGACAAACATAATTTGGTTTCACAAAATGTAGCAAGATTTTCCAGAATACATTTATTGTATGAGCCATAGTTTCGTGATTTTAATTAAAAGACATAGTTGCATAAAATATTCAACATCCCTATGTGGTTAGTGTGTTCAGTGTACTCATAATTTATAATATAGTATTTTAATATTTAATTCATATGCCTGTTTAATCAAAATAAGCATTTTTCCTTGAGAAAGTTGTGGAATTTCTTGCTGTTGTTGTTGTTTGGGGAAGAGGGGGTGTTGTTTGTTTGTTTGTAATCTTGGGCAATACCGGTTGTGGTCAGGGCTTACTCCTGACTGTTATATTCAGGGATCACTCTTGACTCTGCTCAGGGATCACTCCTTATGGGGTTCCAGGGACCAAACCTAGGTCATCCTGTATGAGGCAAGGCAAATGCTCTGACCACTGTTCTGTCTCTCCAGCCCTGGACAAATTGTTTTAAAAGAGTGACAGAATAAATTAAAGTAATTCTGAGAAAGCCATTCAATTTTTTAAAACTTATTTTAAAATAGAATTAGTACTCATATTTTAATATGTTCAGATTGATATCTTCTTGAACATTTTAGAAATTGGCAAATATGATATATTAAAGATATTTTTAAAATGTAAAAGATGAAGGATTTTTCAAGAGTCAATGTTTAATTTTGCTAACAGAATATGATAATATCTATATTATTCAATTGTATATAAATACTTATATTTCAAAAAATTATATATAACATAAAGATTCTAATAGCCTCCATTGGGAAATAGAATCAACAATTATCTCTGAGTCTTTAACTTCTTTTATATTCTCCCAAAATTTTACAGCTAATATGTTTCACATTAAAATGTATAACTGTGAAAAATGATGTAAATTGTATTTTGTATTTTCTTAATTATTTTGCATGTTTGTATTTCTGTCGGAGAGCAAAGAGAGATTGTCATATTCCTCTTGTAACTATTTTTTGGATGTTGTTAAATAACTAAACTTCCAGAAAATAATATGTACATATTTAAAAATGAAACATACTTGTTTTGCTGTATTACTAAAAGATGTGAATCAAGAATCAATTGAAAAATAGGCATAGTTTTGAGTCTGAAGGAAAATAAACTCCATGATTTCTAACTACCAATTACTAGACATTGATTAGTTTCCTAATCTTACTGACAAATTCCGGAAGAAAATAGCTTTCTAGCTAGAGAGTAACACAAAGATACTGCAGTCAGTACAAGAGCAGATTCAGAAAATCTCGATCTATGGCTCCTCTTCAAAGTGCCAGTGTATATTGATGAAATTTGCAATGTGAATTTCAAAGCCAGTAGGTACTGTGTGGCCAGTGATGCTTTCAGTATTGTAGGACTAGAGGTTTTTGCTCAGTTAAATGTAAACTTTCTTCCAATTAAGTGCATTTTTTTCTCCTTCTGGTTCAGTAAAAATAACACATGAAAAGGTAGTTGCCAGAATGTTTGAACACAATCTTAAAACAAGCTAATTCACAAAAATTTGTTCAGGGACTGCTGGTTTGTTGAATTTTGTTTTTAAGATGACACAGAACTTTTCTGCATTTTACTCGGATTGTTGGTTTGTGAATTTCTCTTTCAGTTCCTTGCTAAGATTCTTGACTTCTTATTCCAGAAAGAATAGGACTACAAAATAATCAGTGCTGTAGTAACTATCATTTCATTGTTGTATAAAATATGTGACCGTCTAAGGGAAAGGATGGCAGAAAGGTACCTGACATAGTTCTTGACTGTTGTGATTCCTCCTTGAAAATAAAGGAAATTCAATGCTTTGTAACTCTTCTCCCTGCCTTTAGTAGCTGGCTCTAGGATTCCCAGTCTTTGGGGGCGGGGGGGGGGGGGAGGGCATGTTGGGAGTGATTCCCCAGGAACTGGTTTTGGCAACTCTTCACACATGGTTAATGGGGCAGTACTGAGGCCACAAAATCTCCTGCCGTAACACTAGACAGTGACCAGGAAACTG
This sequence comes from Sorex fumeus, assembly GCF_029834395.1. Lineage (NCBI taxonomy): Eukaryota > Metazoa > Chordata > Mammalia > Eulipotyphla > Soricidae > Sorex > Sorex fumeus. Next base: position 15,250,369 of record NW_026606072.1, read on the forward strand.
AGTTCCCATGGAACCACCAGTGTCTCATCCTGTCAGTTCTAGACATTTCTTGTCTTGTTTTCGACTGTGGCTATTACCTGAATACCAATCTTCTCAGCACTCATGTAACTATTAGTGCATGGAATAAGTACAATACCAAAAATAACTTCTTTACTAAAGGCCCTCCCACCCCACCTTCACTCTCTCCTTGGAAAGTTTTTTTTTTTCATTTGTTACATTGTGATTTGCAATATTGTTAAGGACAGGGTTTCAGCATACAACGTTCCAACAGCTGAGTGTCCATCTTGTTCCAAGTTCCCCTCCTTACCGCCCTCTACCCACCACTGGTGAGCTCAATTTTGCCCTTGGTAAGCTCAGTTCTATAGATCAGTCCCCAGGTTGTGTAGTCTTTGGCTATTTGCTTTTACCATACTATATTGCTTGTATACCACATATGAGGGACTATATGTGGTATAGTCCTTCTGACTAACTTCTCTAAGTAGGATACCCTCCAATTTCATCCATGTAGCTGCATATTGCATTTGCCTCTCATAGCAAAGTACTATTCCATTATGTGTAGGTCCCATAATTTCTTTATCCAGTCATGTGTTTTTGGACATTTGGTTTGTTTCCAGAGAGCGGCTATTATGACTAGTGTTTTAATGTAGAACACAGCTGTCTTTTCTGAATAGAGTTTTTGGTGGGCCCTGAAGATGAGGCCAAAATGTGGAATTTCATAATTCGTATGAAAGCTGAACTATTAGTTTTCTGAGAAGTGCCCATATTATTTTATTTATTTATTTATTTATTTTTCTTTTTTTTCCTTTTTTTTTATTAGTGAAACACCATGAGGTACAGTTATAGACTAATAAATTTTTGTGCTTGGGTTTCAGTTATACAATGATCAAGTACCCATCCCTCCACCAGTGCCCATCCTCCACCACCACAGGTCCTAGCATCCCTCCAAAAAACACTCCAAGACATATCATAGTTAGAATGATTGATGCTGCTGATAGAGACACAATACTGCAAGCAGCAAGAGCAAAGAAGGAAATCACATACAAAGGAGCATCCCTTAGATTCACAGCAGACCTATCAGAGGGAACCCTCCAAGCCCGAAGGCAGTAGCGAGATATAGTCAAAAAACTCACAGAAATGAATGCTTCACCAAGAATACTCTATCCGGCTAAACTCTCACTCAAAGTCGAAGGAACAGTACACTACTTTCTAGATAAACAGCAGCTCAGGAACTTCATAGACTCAAAACCAAACCTAAAACAGTGCCCATATTATTTTCCAAAGAAATTCAACCAGTCAACATTCCCACCAACAATGGATGAAGGTGTCTTTTGCCCATATCCATGCCAGCATTGGTTGGTTTTGTGCCTTTCAAAGTGATGGGTTTTTTCTTAAAGAGATCCTTAGTTACTCGTTCGTTAAATTTGTTGCTCTCATGTTATAATGTTTGTTTTTATTTAAGTGAAAGATAACATTACATAACCCAGAAAAAATGTCACCCTGAGACAATTTTAGGTCTATCAACAGTGCTCACTGCACGTATTTGAGTGTAATTCCCCATCCATTCGTAGAAGGCCCCGTCATTCATTCATAGGAAACTTCTCATCCATTCTCAGTCATCCCCATCATTTTACAATGAGTGCTGGGAACCCTTTAACTCACTTCAGTTACTAAGCTTTCTAATTTAAAATATTGCTAGCTGGGAACTTCAAATATATCATGTCAGAATTGTTTTCTACTAGAGGTCCTTTTTTGGTGTGTACATTTATTGAGTTCATTACGCTCACACATAACTTAAGTCAAATTGTATTTAGAAAAAAATTTTTATGGGTGTTAGTTATCAAATATGATTTTAATTATTATAATAATCAAATTGTAGAATAAAGTTCAAATATATGTTCATGTTACATTTCTTTGGGAGGAAGTCAAGGTGTTGGACCACACCTAGGGGATATTTCTATGCTAAAAAGTGATCCCTGACAGTGCTCAGGGTACCATATGTGATGCCATGAATGAAACCAGGGTTGGTCCCTTACAAGGCAACTGTCTTACCTCATGTACTGTCTCTCTAGCCCCATGTTATATTTATTTCCTTCCAAACACAGAAAGAAATATATTTTATCTTCATCTTTGCTGTATTTGTGATAGTGCACTGTACATCAATACTTGCATACATCTTTTAGAATGCTTAGGAATAGTGCTTTTTTTAATGAATATTGTTACACTGTATTCAACCAAAAAAAGAATTAAAAGTTTTAATGAACTTTCACAGCTCAGCTTAAAGTGAAATCCAATATAATCCGTATAAAAATTGGAGAACTTATTTCTAGGAGTTAATATCAGATTACAAAATGATGTGTGGGGTCAGGATGACTTAGTTCATAACTAAGGAAATAAACTTTGCAGTCAGGCCATTCGAAAGCATTGCATGGAAGAAAAGACAGTATCTTTGGAAATGATCTAGATTCATCTGGCTTTCATTTTTGGTTATCTGAATGATCTCAACACAGAACAGGTGCCCTTGAAAATTGAGTTTCTGAAACGAAGGGGGAACAGAGTCACACACATTTTCTTTCAAGTGCATTCTGACCTTTCTCTGCTTTTTATTTTCCACACTTTGGATTTCAAGATCTCTGCATAATTTGCTGGTGACTGTAACAACGGACCTAATTATTGGTAACAATCCACTTACTAACGTCACGCACACCATGCTTGTGCTGCAGCATATTTTACGAGTGTTGTTTTATTAGGTCACTCCCATCCTCGCAGAATTGTTCATGAGTGAATGGTTCACTTGCAGTGCTCTCCGTTAGGGTCATGTCCAGGAAGGGTTGTTTTGTTTTGTTTTGCTTTGCTTTTTTGGTTTGTTGTTTTGTTTTGTTCTCTTTGGGTGAGAGTAATTACATTCGCTTTCCATGAAAGCACTTTGACTAGCTAGACCGAGACCCACCCCATGGAGAATTTGAAAATCCTCCTCACGTATTGTAGGTGCCAAAAAATGCCACGAGGGAGCTCTCGATCCAGGTTTCTTCCTTTCCTCCACGTAGAATATTGCACAACTGCCTCGCCTTTCCCTGGTCCTCCGAGTCATCCCTGCTGACACCTTGCTCCTGCAGCCCCCGGCATGCTGTAGCTGAGGTTGCCGCAGCAACAGCACACACGGGGGAACATTCCCCCCGTAACTACAGCGGCTGGGACGTGAGTCAGTTGAAAGTTTCACTGGGTTTTTATTAGTCTATGATGCAGTCCCAGGCCATCTACAGTTCCGAGCCTGTCCAAAACTCACACACGATGATGCAGTACATTCAGTGTTCCTCACCTTCAACGGTGCAGATGGTCCAGGAGCCTCTCTCCAAAGCCACCACTTGCCGCCTCCTTCCAGGGTCAGAGGCTAGGCTTAACACCCGGGTCCCACCGCTGAAACTCCGTTGCTAACATTGCATGTCCTGGCTGTTAAGTAAGCAACGGTGACTTGTGTGATGATCAAGAAGTTTCTGACTTCTCCAGGGAATGGCTAAGATCCCAGAAGACAGAGTTTTCATGCCAGCAGCTGGGAAGAACATGTGCTGAAGAATAAGGATGGAATTACTGTAATTCTTCATGGGAATTTATGAGAGTAGAAATTGATATTTTATGTTGATCAAACGTGGCCACCGAGTTGTTAGTAACATCTAACACAGGATTTGGTTTCTTTTTCAGACATGGAGATGACTTGATTGTGACTCCGTTTGCTCAGGTAAGCTGAGTTTGGTGAGTGGTTTCTCAGGGGTGTGAATGTTCACTCTGGGAGAATACTTCTTGTTCATAATTTCATTTTAAATTAAACACAAATTATGAATATAAAATTCGGGCTGCATTCATTTCATTTAAAGCCCTTGCTAGAGAATGCGGCCTTAGATTGGTCTGTTTCCTATAAATTCATTGATCCATAGAGTCTCTTTGCTTCAAATTGCAAATTACTTAAGTGACATACTTAAATGGCACCATATTTCCTAACTTTACATAAGCACTAGAAGCAGAAAGCTCCATCACAGCTTAAATTACATTTAGTATAATTGATTATAAATGATCAGTGCATGCAATTCAATATTCCAATTCAACCTGGTGTTTTATTTACTCACTTGTTCTTTATACAAAGATCTGATTGAATGACGTCTGTTTGTACCCTTTGATTATACAACTCTTGAAAATATTTAAACACATGAAAAAATGTTAGAAAGCAATGTAAGAACCTAAGAATTTTAGAATAAATGTGTGTGTATATATACATGACCAAATAGTTTATGCATAGACCCGTACTTCTCGACCCTAGATAGCTACATACTAGAAAAACCTAAAAAGATTTATCCCAGGTCTTACCCTTGATTATATGAGTTTAAAAATCTGGGTGGGATCCAGGAACCTACTTTTTGTAAAGGCCTCAGTTTTTTTGCACGAAAAGTTGAAAGTAATTAATCTTGACAGGCTAGGGGTAAATGAGATAAAAACTAATTCAACCTGATATGTGATCCAGTTTTAAACTCAAGACTAGTTACTATAAAAAAAATAGTTAAATATTGAAATACCAGTCATCCGAGGAGATTGTAAAAATCGTGATTAGTACCATATCGAAAGTCATTGTCACTGTCACTGTCCTCCCGTTGTTCATCAATTTGCTCAAGCAGGCCCAGTAACGTCTCTGTTGTGACAATTGTTACTGTATTTGGCATATTAAATACGCCACTGATAGCTTGCCAGGCTTTGCCGTGCGGGCGAGATACTCTTGATAGGTTACCCGGCTCTCTGAGAGGGGCAGAGGAATCGAACTCGGAACAGCCATGTTGGCCGCTTGCAAGGCAAACGCCTTACCTGCTGTTCCTATGGCTCCAGCCCATATCAAAAGTACCACTAGTAAATTGAGCAGCCCATTCAAGTTTTCTGAGACTTCTTTTTGACAACTAATGAAATTGTGTGACACATCTGGATAAAGACAATTTCCAGTTCAGAGCCAACTCTTATTATTAAGTCACCCACCTTAGGCAAGTCACTGAAATTTTCTAAGCCTAGTTTCCTCTCCTCTGCTCAAGAAAAGTTCCAAGAGAAACTACCTCACAGGGTACAATACCAAGCTTGTAAAATACTCAGCAAATTTGTAGGAAATAAAATAATGAATTATAAGATTCTTTTTTTAATTTTTATTACTGAAACACCATGAGGTACAGATGTAGATTTACAAATTTTTGTGCTTGTGTTTCAATTATACAATGGTCAAACACCCATCCCTCCACCAGTGCCAATTTTCCACCACCACGGGTCCCAGTATCCCTCCCACCTCCCAACCCCCCATCCCACCCTTCCTCGGTGGCAGGGTATTTCCTTTTGTTCTCTCTCTCCTTTTGGGTGTTGTGGTTTGCAAAAGAGGCATTGAGTGGCAGTCATGTTTGGTCTATAGTCTACTTTCAGCATGCTTCAGTTGCTATTTTTAATACTTGATCACGGGCCAGAGGAATAGTACAGGAGTTGAAGCCTCGAATGTGGCCCTACTTTGGTTCTATCCGGGCACCAGAGGTCACTCTTGAGCACAAAGCCAGGAATAGCCCCCAAGTACTGTCAAGTGTGACCCCAAATTCCCCTACTTACCCTCTCTTCCCACACAATATTTTTGTCACCAGTAGAGGGCATTTATTTCATCTCTAAATTTTCATGATACAAAAGGATTTTTTAAAATACATGTGCATTGTTTGGAAAGTAAGACTATGCATCATTCTTCCATTCTCTCATTGATCTAAATGTTGTAATTTCTTTAAACCAAAATTTTAATTAATTCATAAATAACATTATAATGGCTTTAATTAATGCATGCAATTAAAAATATAAAACTATCACTTAACTTTTAGAAGGGTAATATCTTCTTTACTTAAGAGTTTGCTAGAGATCATGAACTCTTTCAAGCACTATGTTAAAAATATTTACCCTTCTATGAATATGATTTGATCATATTTGTAAGAGCAAAATTTTATAAAGCAAAGGATTTTTAATTAGAATTAAAACTCTATAGCTTAGTTTTAGTCTTTGATTTGGAGGCCACTCCCACTGAATGCTCAGGAGCTATTTTCAGCTCCGTGCTCAGGAATCACTCCTGGCTGCCTGGGGGACCATGCAGTGCCAGGAATTGACTCCAGGCTTTCTGAATGCAAATTAAGTACCCACACTTTGGGCTATTTCTTTAACTGCCATAATCTTATTCTAAATTCTGAGATCTAAGTGACTGGATGAAAATCAGGGAAAACTGTGAATCACCTTCATTAAATGTAGACTCAATCATTCCAACTTGAATAGATTAGGGTGGTTTTTCTTGCTTTTTACTAAAATTTCTAGACGTTTTGATGATGAAAATATATAAATACATAGTAAAAACTGAAAATAAATGATTCTATATGTAATACCTTATCATTTTATTAAAACTAGCATTTATTAATCTGACTGCCTGATATATTAATAAAATTAAAAAGAACATACATATATATGTAAAATATCATTTAGTCATTTCAGTGATGTTGAATAAGTATATTACATCTTTGAATTGAAATTTTGAATATAAATCAATTCTGTTAAATGTGGTATAATGCTGGAGCCATAGTACAGTGGGTAGGGCATTTGTCTTGCACGCAACCAACCCGGCTTCGATTCCCAGCATCCCATATGGTCCTCTGAGCACTGCCAGGAGTAATTCCTGAGCCAGGAATAACCCCTGAGCATCGCCGGGTGTGACCCAAAAAAGCAAACAAAAAAAGTGGTATATCTGATACCTGAAAATAATCTTGTCTTATATTTAAAACTTTGCTTAGAATTTGCTTAACGATTTTTTTAAAGATACTCATTACCTCAGAGACTGTATATATTTTCCCATGGTTACCACAGTTTTCACTAATGGCCTTTTAACTCTAGGGTATATGATCTAGAAAGCTATACTAGAATTTGGAAAACATCAAAGCCTGTTAAACCTTAAACTGTTTCACCACTGATGATAAAGCATCATGGCTTTATGCTGGGGAAGCCAGTAACTAAAGAGGTGGTGGTAGTTTTGTTGTGCTTTCTCCTGAGCCCTATGTATGAAAAAAAAAACCTCATTTGTGAACCTAACCGCATTTAGTGCCTCAAATGTTTAATCCAAGTCACAGCATTTAATGTTTAATAGCAGTATTATAATGCAAAAGTAGAAAATTCTTGTGTCACTTAAAGTGGTACTGGCCTTTAACGTTGCTTTGTTAGATCACTGGATCTAACAATGCTGGGCTGAAGGCTCTTAATTTCAGATGTTGCTGATGGAAGTGTTCAGGTAATACTCAGTAGGTCAACGATTCTGCCCTTCCCCTTGCATGTCTTGGAATTGGAGTTTACAATGAAGGAATAAATTCTTCGGTGAAAAGACCCTATTATTTTCAATTTTTTTTTGCATAAAAAGTTTAGAGAAGAAATATTTTCAAAGGAAGAAAGAAGAAACTTTACCATGATTCCAAAGCCCCAAATAACTACTATTGACAAATCCCCTTGGGTTTATTTTTCTGTGTATAGTTTTTCACATAATTCTTAAAAATTGCCCTCCTGGTTTCTAAGGTAGTCAGAGGCCTTCTCCACATTACTTTATGAGTGAGCGCTTCTCCGCCTAGTCTCCCTACCTCCCCCAGTCTTGGTTTCCAATGAAGCTTAAAGAATAAAATCCTCAGAATTAAAAAGAATTTAGGAAGTCATACAGGGATATATTTTTTCCTTTGATGGACAAAGCTAAGACCTAAAACATCATGAAGAGTGGTATTCTTCAAAATAGATCCTTCAGTACCCCTCCAAATTATAACTGAATGTCTCAAAAATTGCCAAGGGTAGAAATTTTACTGGTGATCAGCCTATTCTCATTTCTACTTATGATTTCTTTCTTAAGTTTTCCCCTATAGACTCAAAATCCTCTTGATTTCAAGAAAGTGACGGCTTTAAATATTTTTTTTACTTAAATTATATAGTGTTCTCCTAGTTTATGCTGAAATATTTTTATTTGGGTAATTCCTTAGGCACAAAGGTGAAGTGCAAAAAGGAATCCCTCTACTCCGCCTTATCCGTCACTTGGTTTATTTTCTTCAACATGCAATAACCAGTTGGCCATTTTTCTTGAGGATCAAAAAACACCAAGGAAGGAAGCACAGTTGGGATGAAATGAAGTCCTATTAATTACAATCTGACTATCTTGTAAAACTTTAAGTATGATGTGTCAAAATAAGTAGAATCTCTTATTAGAGGAAACATAGAGGATACCTAGATATTATCTTACATCCCTGGAAAAGCCTTCATGTCATCCAGACTGAGGATATGTGCCTGGTTTTAAAATACTGAGTGGGAACACACAAGTCATTTTACCTCTTCCTCTAACAAATACGCAGTATCTGGGAAAATTTGGTGGGGGGGGAGGGAGGGGGGCGGATATAATAGCTAATAACACTGTATAAAATTACTATGTTGTTGGTAACGGAACATTGTCCTTGAGTGTCCCTGGCTTGTGTTATCCAGGATTATCCATCCTGTGGCCTCATCATAGCTCAGCTTGCTGAATTCCCCCTATGCTCCTTGCCAGACAATAAAGAAAAATAATCATTGCATTTCCATTCCCTCTCAGTTTCCTTCCTCCTTCCTTAATGTAAACAACAGCTAGTGTCTTGTAGAAGTCTAAGTTCTTGCCATGTTGAATTTCAGAAATTGTTGACAATAAATTTTGTAGACATACAAAAGAACAAATTTTTAAAAATTTTTATTAGTGAGACACCATGAGGTACAGTTGTAGACATACAAATTTTTGTGCTTGGGTTTCAGTTATACAATGATCAAGTACCCATCCCTCCACCAGCTCCCATCCTCCACCACCACGGATCCCAGTATCTCTCCCACCCCCCATCTCCCCCATCCCACCCTGCCTCTGTGGCATGGCATTCCCCTTTGTTCTCTCTCTCCACAAAAGAACAATTTTTATATTTAAATAAAACATAACTTGTGAATAGACTTTATCTCCTATCAAAAATGACCTATTTTTCAAATAATTAAAATTTAACTTTTTTTCTAGAAGTAAAACCAAGACATTCTTTTATATATATATATATATATTTATTTATTTATTCACCCATGTGCTCTTTTTTTTTTATTAGTGAAACACCATGAGATACAGTTGTAGACTTACAAATTTTTGTGCTTGGGTTTCAGTTATACAATGATCAAGTACCCATCCCTCCACCAGTGCCCATTCTCCACCCCCACCAACCCCAGTATCCCTCCCCCCCCCCCCACCCCACCCTGCCTCTGTGTCAGGGCATTCCCTTTTGTTCTCTCTCTCCTTTTGGGTGCTGTGGTTTGCAAAAGAGGCATTGGGTGGCAATCTTGTTCGGTCTTTCTCCCTTCTTCCTAGGCCAGTGACAGATCATTGTGTTTTATTGCCCTCTAGTGCCTAATAGCAAAAGTACAGTTGGCTTTAGGATGAAAAGCATGATGTTTAAAATCATTTCTATTGTTACTTTCTAAGCAGAGGTCTTTAACAATAAAGCTATTGCCGCAGTTCTTTTTTTCCCGTCAAAAAGATACTGGTCTCTAAGTTTTTCCAGAAATAATTGAAAGAGCATACAATTACTTTAGGTTATTATGTTCAGTTAAACATTTTAAACAACTTTATACCTGTTCTAGTCAACCTTATGGTTAATGTTTAGAAAAACCTAATAAGGTCTGAGATTATTGTGAACAAATAACATTAAAACCTTCTCATGGGCTAGAACATGTACAAAAGTTTTACATATCACTATCTTAATTTCTTTCTTAAAATGCGTTTTTTTTTTCATTCCCAGAGATTTTTTTTTTTACCTGATTAAACTTTTGTATGGAAGCACAAAGGAGAAAAAAAGTACTGAACTTTAATTGTTTAATCATTGAGCTGTGAAAGATTTCGGGGACCGTTTTTGCTTAACAAGCATTAAGTAGAGAAAAACTTATAGAAGCATTAAAAATCTGATTATAGTCCTCTGTGTTGAACTCAAGGAGAATAAGAGATACCGTTGAACTCAGGGACTTAAACCAAACTGTTTCCAGCTCTCCCCAAGCCTAAGTAGCAGATATCTCACTCTGTATCCAGCAATGCAAGTGAGGCTTAACAGATAAAACACCAAAACAAACATTCAACTTTACCATATTTTTTATAGCAGGGGTGAAACCTTATTACAGAAAAGCAGCTGACTTATATCTTTAAAAAAACTAACATTTCCTTTCAAGTTTCATGGGCTCTGTATTACATGCAGCACTATTTCTGTTCACCTCGTTCTCAAATGTAGTATACTTCATTATGATTTGTCAGAATAAAATGGGATTTTGAAAGTGCAGTTTTGCCTGGGAAAAGAATCACATGCCATGCAACAGTCTTATTTAAAACCCTCCTTTCATCTCTTTGATATTTTACTCCTTAAGCATAAATTAAGCCTGCATGGTTTAATGACAGTGGATCATTTATCTGGTTTGTTTCTGCATCATTCAAGATTTCATGCCTAATGAACGACCTCATGTCTGATGTCAGCAGTTGGCTATTTGAATACTCCGTCATAGACAGTGTGACCTTTCAGTGCTGTGAGCTGTTTATATGTGATAATGAGCCAGCTTTTTCCAGTGGCTGAATTAATCATGGTTGGCACCTTGGGCAGCACCATTAACTCCTTCAGAGGGTAATGCTGTAGAGTGCTATCCCAGAGTATAAACAGCTCCCAGTAACATGAAAGAATTTATGCCAGTTTTAAAATATGTGTGAGGAGACATTCTTTAGAAAAGCATTTAGACTGACGTTAGTCTAGGTCAGTGCTGAGTGAAAAAAAATCCAAAGACAGCACTGGAATCCTTTGAGCAATGAAATGAAATGTCCCATGCCTCCTTATTTTCAGAGATAGACATTGAGTAAATCCTCTATGCTCGTGCCAGACCATTAATCAAATGTTAGGCTACCTCCATGAGTGAACATGCCAATGCTCTGTGTTTGCCAGGCACTGTTCTTGGCGTCATTCCACATCACCTTCACAACAACCTTATGAGGTGCGTAGCCCAGTATTACAGATGAGGAAATGGAACGTATCATAAGAAAGTGTATTACGTGACTATATTTGAGCACTGAATATAGAGCAGACATCTAGTCACCCAACAGGGTATTTGAAACCTGTGCTTGAATAACATTCTGGTTACCTTGTCTAGCTGAAGGGCTGGAGCCATAGTACATAGTACAGCATTTGCCGTGCATGCCGCTGACCCGGGTTCAATCCCCTGGCATTCCATATGGTCCCCTAAACTCACCAGGAGTGATCCCTGAGTGCAGAGCCAGGCATAAGCCTTGAGCACTAACAGATGTGGTTGAGTTCTCATCCAGATTACCTATCATCTCACCCAGGGGAGAAAAAAACCCTGCCTGGTTTTGAGAAAGAAAAAGTATGGGGCACAGAGAAGGGAAAACTGTGCTTGAAAGTGTTCTCCCTCACTCTCGATCCTAGTTATTTTAATACTTTTCACTTTACTTACAAAGGGAAGTCTACCGGACATAATATGAAGGGTGAAGATACTGGTCTTATCATGGCATATATGTGGATATGATGAGCCTGTGTCTTCCTATGTTTTTTTATTTTACTGAGTATCCTGTGGGTCTAGCACTGTGTACATGCAAGGCTTGACTACTGTATGTGAGAAATGCATCAAGAGAATCTTGTAATGTATGAAATTGGAAAAACTTACTGAGTATCCTGTGGGTCTAGCACTGTGTACATGCAAGGCTTGACTACTGTATGTGAGAAATGCATCAAGAGAATCTTGTAATGTATGAAATTGGAAAAACTTAATGAAAAAAAATACTATTTACTAGAGAGAGTAGTTATGAAGCAAAAGATGAAAAAACAAGAAAAAAAACAGGTTATTTACTTTGCTGACTCTGAAACTATGTGATTCTTGGTGAATTTTCCAAAGGAATTTTGGGTAATTTATTTTAGATTTTGTTCCTACAGTGATCCTTTATTAATATTCTATATTGTATGATTTCAAATTAGCATTATATACAACACACAATGTGTGTATTTCCCAAGATACTGTTTTAGTTGCTGAAAAATCCATAAATACGGTAGAAATTTTTGCATTTTTACATTTTTGCAATTTTGCATTTTGCTAGAAATCCTTACAATCTAGTCTCTCTGGATTTCAAATGAATACATGGAACTTTGCTAAGAGATTCCTTTGAGGTATATGAATTCATTACAATCAATATCAAAGCTTTACTTAGCAAATTTCTTACTGTCACCAAACCATTTTAAATTGCATTAAATATGGTCCTACTTCAAGAAGTTTAAAGAATCCATATTTGTTGTAGGTCTTGGCCAGTCTGCGAACTGTAAGAAACAACTTTGCTGCATTAACAAATTTGCAAGACCGAGCACCCAGCAAGTAAGTAATCTGTTTTTTTACTCCTTACACATTGCTGCATTATTTCTCAATTTGAATGAACTCAGGCAATATATTATATTTCTCTGAGCTGTTGCTGTGTTGTCTGGCCATTTACACTAAGTCATATGATGTCCTGTTAATTTTCTATAAATACTTTGTAGGGATGATTCTAGTATCAGAAATGAAACCGTATGACAAATAAATATGGTGATCCCATCTGTCAGAAATCACTTGGCATAATCATTCCCCTGCTCAGTTATTTATGCTCAGCGTAACTTTATAGTTTTGACTGACTCTATAAATTAGCCATAGCAAATAATCTCATCAAGCCTTAAAGTCAACCCAAAGTCATCCTCCCAGTAAGAAGACAACACTAACTTTGAGGATCCGCAGCTCAAAGAAAAATCTTGGATTATCCTGATATTTTCACTTTCATGTCTGAAGTATAATGAAGCAACTAATAAGATTGTGTTATGCATGGTTACCAAAGAAGCATTCAAAAACAAAGGAGAAATAATTAGAATTTGGGAGTTCAGTAAAGGTGAGAAATCAAAATTGTCCAAAATTAAATGGAAACCTGATTAGTTATCAAAAATACTTTATATTGACAACCTAGTATGAATAGTAAATAAAATATTATTACTGAAATATGAGCTCTAGTGGCTAGCTGAAGCGATAGTACAGCAGGCCTTGTACACAGCCAACCCAAGTTCAATCACCAGCATCCTATCTGGTCCTCTGAGCACTGCTAGAAGTAATTTCTAAGTGCAGAGCCAGGAGTAACCCTGGGATACATTTGGGCGTGCCTTACCCCCTCCAGAAAAAGGGAAACTCCAAAGAATTTCCAGGAGAAAAATACTTATTTTAAATTAATATTAAGAGGACAGCAAATAGAAAATTTTAAAAAGAGATAGTGAGTAGAGATTTGTAATAATAACTCACCTAAGTATATAAAAATCTGTAGTAGTAACTACTTTTTGAAGGACCTAAAACATTTGAACTTTCTATTTCATGAAATATAATTAAGTTCCTAAATTCACATTTTCTGTGATTAAAACAACAGCAACAAAAACTTTGGCCATGACAGCACACTTGCTGTAACAGAATACAGTCTTAGAAAACATCAGTATATTTGCTTACAATTCAAGTAATTGGCTTGGAACCCAGAAACTTGAGTTAACCATCAAGTTTTCCACATGATGAATTTTTACAGTCTGCACCTTCAGCCTGTAAGATTGCACCTCACATTCTCATAGACTGGTCTAACTGTAAGTTACACTTTTATCCCAGTGTACATGTAACTTGTATGGGAACATTGTAACAAAATAAACATCACAGCCCCATACTGATATTGTATCTTTCCATTTTTGTCTTACTGCATCTTTTACTTGCATGCCTTTCCCAGCCCATGTCTTTGTGCCAGTTTGTTTGTTTGGGTGCCTCTTGAGAATATCAGTGCCCAGTATGTCTGGCACCCAGCATGATACCCAGGACAGAGCAGTGTCTCTGGACTGTGCTTGCGGACTAGAAGTCGCCACATCGCTTGTGAACCCTACGGGTTTGCTGACGTATTTGTTCATTACCAAACACGTCATCTGTGTTCCCTGCCAGTGCTTATCACACCAATCTCAACAGCAACTTGGGGCCTTTTTTGTCATTTGGTAGCTCAGAGGTCTAATCAGGTCCTCTCAGGATGTCTCAGCCCTCAAGGAGAAATGAAGTGATTGGTATTTCTCCCAAACATTATCATTCTTAAATTTCACCCAGTGACTTGCAGTTTTTAAGGACAAATGAGAAAGTTTATAGGTCCTTTTCTGATTCCGTCAGACATGAACTCTCTCAAGCCTGTGACTGGCAAACAGTTGATCAGGCAGGTGGAAAGGCATCACACTGTTTTTTCTGATTCGGACGGGATGATGGAAGGCACATTCTGTGCATGACAGAAGTTTCGACTGAGTTTCAGGAACAAACAGAATGGAAGAGAGCAATGAGAGAAGGATAAGAAACCATAGCTTATGCCTGGATTTTATTACAATATAATGTCCTTCGTGCCCTTACAGCCTTGTGCCTAGCTAATTGATTTGAACCAGATCAGCATCCTTGGGTGTCAGATTCTATCCACACACAGATAAATCCTGTTTGAGTGCCATGATTGAAGACATGCTTTCATGCAGCCAACTCTTATTCAGTCCTCAGCACATGTTCCCTGAGTGCATACATGTGCAGCCCTGAAGGCCACCTTACCCTGACACTACAAAGCCTGAGAACCAGAATATTCTCCAACCTTCACATTAATCTTCTGGCCCAGTTGACTGAAAACTGCCGGGAGGGGCCCTTAGGCCTTCCAAGCTCTGGTTGGGAGACTGACCCCACCAAATAAAATAAAGGAAAAGATGATATAATACTGGTTTATTACTTGGTGACCCTACAGTAACCACTTTTCTTTCTGGGCACTCATGCTAATAGTTTTTCACTAACAAAAATTTAAAAAACAATGTAAATGATGGAGAATGGGCACTGGTGGAGGGATGGGTACTGGATCATTGTATAACTGAAACCCAAGCACAAAAATTTGTAAGTCCACAACTGTACCTCATGGTGTTTCACTAATAAAAAATTTTTTAAAAAAGTCACTAGACGGGCTGGAGAGATAGTACATTGGGTGGGGCGTTTGCATGTGGCTGACCTAGGTTCAACCCTGAAATCCCATATGGCCCCCTGAGCACTGCCAGGAATAATTCCTGATTGTATAGCCAGGAATTACCATGAACATCACTGTGTGTGGCCCCAAAACAAAAACAAAATAAAGAGAAGAGAAATAAAAATCACTAGAACAATCTTGTTTTTAAGTTTCGTACTTCTGTTTTAACATTTTATTGAATCATTGTGAGATACCCAATTACAAAGTTTTTCATGATTGAGTTTTAGTCCTACAAAGTTCAAACACACATCCCTTCAGCAGTGTACATTTCCCACCACCAATGTCAGCAGTTTCTCCTCCAGCTTGTTTCTATGGCAGATACTTTTCTTTTCTATCCCCCGCTGCTGTGTGTGTGTGTGTGTGTGTGTGTGTGTGTGTGTGTGTGTTTATGTATGTATCTGTGTCTGTATCTATCTGTCTGTCTCTTCTTTTTGGCAATGTGGTTTACAACAGTGTTACTGAAAGGGTATTATGTATATCAACTTACTTCCTTTCAACACTCAGTTCTTGTCCAGAGATCATTTTCAGCTATCATTTCATAGCGGTCCCTTCTCTGTCCTCACCACACCCCTACCTGAAGTCTTTAACTCATTTTAATTGGACTTTATTGCATAGTATCAGAGGGAGGTCTGAAGTATTTTGTTTGGGTTTTTTTTTGCATGTAGCTGACCAGTTTTCCCAGCATCACTTGTTGAGGAGACTTTTTCTTACTCCACTTGATTTTTTTTTCTTCTTTGTTGGGCTGGAGCGATAGCACAGCAGTAGGGTGTTTGCCTTGCTTGCAGCCAGCCTGGCCGAGCCGGGTTCGATTCCTCCGCCCCTCTCGAGAGTCTGGCAAGCTATCGAGAGTATCTCACCCGCACGGCAAAACCTGGCAAGCTACCCGTGGCATATTCAATATGCCAAACCCAGTAACAATAAGTCTCAAAATGGAGTCGTTACTGGGCCCACTCAAGCAAATGAACGAACAATGAGAGGACAGTGACAGTGACACTTGAAGATTAACTGATGGTATACCTCATATATTTTGAGGATATGCAACCCTATTCCATTGGACTGAGGGCCTTTTTTCATTACAATATTATGTTGTTTTAATTACTACCATGTTGTAGTTTGAAGTTGAGGGAAGTGATGTCTCTCATCTTTTTTTCTCCAAGGATTGCTTTAGCTATTCAAGGGCAGAAGGTGGAAGGAGGATTATTATTTTATTTTATTTTTAATTTTTATTAGTGAAACACCATGAGGTACAGTTGTAGACTTACAAATTTTTGTGCTTGGGTTTCAGTTATACACTGATCAAGTACCCATCCCTCCACCAGTGCCCATTCTCCACCCCCACCAATCCCAGTATCTCTCCCACCCCACATCCTCCCCATTCCACCCTGCCTCTGTGGCAGAACATTCCCTTTTGTTCTCTCTCTCTCCTTTTGGGTGTTTTGGTTTGCAAAAGAGGCACTGAGTGGCAATCATGTTTGGTCTATAGTCTGCTTTCAGCATGCTTCTCCCATCCTGGGAGGATCCTTCCAACACCCTTTATTTGGTGCTTCCCTCTCTATTTGAACTCCCTTTTCCCCTAGCATGTGTGGCTGGCCTCCAAGCCATGGAGCAAAATTCCTGGTACTAATCTCAGCCACTTTTGGGTGTTAGTCTCCTATTTTGTTACTTTATGTTCCCCAGATGAATGCAATCTTTCTATGTCTATCCCTCTCTTTCTGACTCATTTGCTTAACATGATACTTTCCATGTAGTACCATTTGTATGTAGATTTCAGGACTTCATCTTTTCTAACAGCTACATAGTACTCCATTTTGTAAATGTAAGGGGGTTATTATTTTATATGAAATTCAGGAGTGTTTAGTTCTTTGAAAAATGTCATTGATATCTTTATAGGGACTTCACTGAATCTGTGCAGTGCTTTGGGGAATATTGCTATTTTAATATTAATCTCCCAATCCATGAGGAAGGGATGTATTTCCATTTTCTTGTGTCCTCTTTTATTTCTTAAAGTAGTGTTTTGTAGTTTTCTTTGATCTTTTACCTCTTTCGTTAAGCTAATTCCAGGGTACTTGATTTTCCTGAGTCATGGTTGTGAACAGGATTGTTTTTTTAAATATCTCTTTCTTTTATTATTTGTATACAGGAAAACCATGGACTTTCATATATTAACTTTTAGCCTGCCACTTTACTATACATGTCTATTGTTAGTAGGAGCTTTTATTGTAGAGTTTTTAGAATTTTCTAAATATAGTATTATGTCATCCACAAATAATGAGAGCTTGATTCCTTCTATTCTTATCTGGATGACCTTAATATTTTTTTCTTGCCTACTTGCTATGGCAAGTACTTCCCGTACTATATTGAAGAGACTGAGTGAGAACTAGAACATTTCTGAACTACCTGAAAGCCCTTTTATTGTTTGCTCCAAAGAGTCTGGGATTCCAGAACTCAGAATATTGCTCAGCTACACATTGCTAACTTAAGTAACCCACTCCCTTTCACAACTCCATACCTTTTTTCACCCTTGAAAATTTTCTTTTTGTTGTTTTCAAGGTTTTGTCAGGGCTGACTTCTGGCTCTGTGCACATAGATCACTCTAGCGGGGCTAGGTGGTCCCTATGCGGTGTCAGGGATTGAATCTTCTATGGGTAAGACAAGTTGTCCTACCTACTCCTCTATCAGTCCTGAACCTACTCTTAAGATTCTGGCTCACTACTAAGTAGTTTATCCCTCTAACGAATCATCAAACACAATATGATCCACTTTTCCTTCCTTATTGAAATACAAAGTTCTCAAGTGTCAGTTGTGACATTGATATTAACAGAAGACCATAAATAAAAGATCGTAATCATGTAACATATTTCCAGATGAAATGGGTATGTTCTTGCATTTTCAATGCAAATTAGTGAAAGAAATAGTACAAAAATTAATGGAATAATAAGTAAAAGTAAAGTAAAGGCCCTCCCGTTGTTCATCGATTTGCTTGAGTGGGCCCAGTAACGTCTCCATTGGAGACTTTGTTGTTACTGTGTCTGGCATATCGAATACGTCATGGGGAGCTTGCCAGGCTCTGCCGTGCGGGGGAGATACTCTTGGTAGCTTGCCGGGCTCTCCTAGAGGGGCGGAGGAATCAAACTCGGGTCAGCCATGTTGGCTGCGTGCAAGGCAAACGCCCTACCGCTGTGAATGGAATAATAAGTTCTCATAAAAATAATAACTATTTGTATATAGACCAGACCTGTTTCAGAGTTGCACTATCAAATATTCATCTTTCTTGTTTATGAAACATTAATCATTTTCAAGTTTTTATCAGACAGGAATTTGATTTATTTTGGGGGGATGTGGAGGAAGTGGTTTGGGCAGTGCTGGGGACTACTCTGACTCTGTGCTTCATGCTCGTTCCCAACTGTGCTTTTATCAGACCACACAGTTCTGGAGATTGAACCAGAGCTTGCAAATAAAATTTAAATGTCAAATACATCAGTAAACTTAAAGGTAAGGAGCCTTACCAAATGTTGGCTGGCGCCAAAATAGTGAGAATTGACCAGATTCTATGTTGCTTTCCGCTTACAATGCCCACCTCTGCTCATAGATTGTTCATCTCAGGAAGGCAGGTTTGAAGAGGGTTTTGCAGAGCCTGCTCTCAGTACAGATGTGTGGCTGTGAGTCCAGATTCCACTGAAGTCATTGTGAATAAGGCATCCTTACAGAATGCAGACCCTAGAAGTACATACCTTCAGTTCAGGTCTCAGCATTCTTGCATTGAGCATAAGATTCAACATCTCAAGTGTTTGTTTTCTTTTTGGATAAAATGGAAGCACAGAAATGACCTGCCATATGTTTTGTTGTGATAACTAAATGAGATCATTGATCCCAAGCATTTAAGTTAGCACAGCATCTGGTTTATTGTATTTATGAAGCATTAGCCAGTAATAGAGGTATTACTAAAATAAAAATTTAAAGATGCCAGACATCCTTGGAGGTGTTACTTGTTACACGTTTGGGTTATGTTTGGGGTTTTTTTTTAGAGTATTGTGGTTTTAAAAGGTTCCAGTTGTTAGCCAGAGTGATAGTACAGTGACTAGGGAGTTTTACTTGCACTGGCCAACCCAGGTTTGATCCCTGAAATCCCATATGCAACCCCCCAACTCAGAGCATCACCTGGAATAATTCTTGAGTGCAGAGCAGGAGTAATCCAAAAACCAAATAAATAAATGAAAAAGTTCTAACTGTAACAACCATACAAAGTTATATTTTTAAAAATTACAATAAATATATTATAAATACTTTTTCAGTATTAATTTCAGATCTTGTTGACTATTGGATACTTAGGCTAACTTCTGTAGGAAACGTCATTGAGTGCAGTTTTTCATCTCAGAGGGTTTACAATCATTCTTTGGAATTTGACAAACAACTGAAAAAGTAGACAGTATAGAATACAGTCTATTTAAGTGCCTTTATAAGTATGTCTAAAGTCTATAGCACCTGTTTGGAAAAGTAATTAATATATCTCTCAGGTACATAAAGGGTTTCTCAGATGAAAAAAAAATGGAAAATAAAAATGTTAACAGCTTTTGTAATGTGGTTTAGTTTATAAGAAATCATTCAATTCTGATAATTCATAGACAATCTTGATAACTTATGTCCCAAATGAAAGCTTTTGACAGCTTTAGAAAAATCCATTGTGCATTGATGACTTTTTAAAGCCATTAACTATGTATTTGCTCAGAGTCCTGGCTTAGTTGAATATTATCAATAAAATAAAAATGTCTGTCAACTCTTTGGCTTTTATATCCTTGGTTTTTACCCCCTAAATCTTAAAATCCCGTTAAGTCAGGATGAGATTTAACAGGGTATGTTTGTTTTGACATGAGTGATCTGATCTGTGCACAAGAAGGAAAGAAGGGAGCCCAGGAACTTAGCTGGCTTAGTCTCAAAGAACTCTTTTCTTGCATGTTCTAACTTAATGCTTTAATTTTAAATGACG
Source organism: Sorex fumeus (assembly GCF_029834395.1). Classification (NCBI taxonomy): domain Eukaryota; kingdom Metazoa; phylum Chordata; class Mammalia; order Eulipotyphla; family Soricidae; genus Sorex; species Sorex fumeus. The sequence continues at coordinate 15,270,516 of NW_026606072.1, forward strand.
TGTTTGAAATGACTCAAATATTTTTCAAATCAACAAGCACCACCAATTGACTGCTTTGTGTTTATTTTTCTTTTCCTTTGTCAGACGATCACCCATGTGCAACCAACCATCCATCAACAAAGCCACCATAACAGGTAAGAAAACTCTGCGAGCTTATTCTTTGTTGCTTATGAATAAACCCTGTTTTCTAAGATTTTCATTGCATTTTTTCACTGATCACACAAGGTGTTCGTTTAAATTATTTCTTGGAAAATCTTTATGTAAGTACCTCTTTTGTAGGTGGGGCGGGACAGGCTTGCCCTCCCAGTGGTGTTTAGAAACCTGCCAGTGTCAGTACTGCTTAGCCCATCAGTGTGGGTCTGATAATTTGGACTGGGGTCTGGGGAAATGGTACTACTCAAGTTCTTGGGTGCTGGTGTTTCCCAGGCCACCCTAAGGGGCTCTGGGAGACCCTGTTGTGTGAGAAATAAACTCAGGACCTCATGCGCATTGCTCCATACTTTCGAGTTCTCTCTCCACTGATGTATCATATTTAAAAACCTTTTAAGTATATATGTCCTTACTGTGTGTAATATTTCTCTGAATATTTGTATTTTGAAAAATAGCAATACCTTCAAGATAACTGACCATGGTGCTTTCATGCTAATGATATCAGCTTGATGCTAATAGGTTTAATGAAAATGAAGGCAAAAATAAAAGACACCTTATTGAGTTATCAATATCCTAGTTATATGTAAGAAAGATTACAATTCCAGTACTCCTGATTTATTCCAAGAGAATTGAGAATACATTTCATTTAGTAGGGAAGGGAAGAGGTATTTTTACCCCTATTAAAGAGAAATTCAATAAGATCAAAAGAAATGATGTTCAAGAAAAGAAATGGGAAGAAAGATGTCAAGGTCAGGAAAATAAAATTACCCCAATTTTTATTATATATGTTTTAGAAAGGAAATTTACCTGAACTGAACCAAACTGAACCAAAAACAGAACAAGTGATCTCATTTTTCTAAACTTGAAACCGAACTTATTTAATCATATCTTGAAATCCCAGTTGGTTCATTAAAATAATTGTCTAGAAAAGAAAGTCTGTATTTTCTAAAATTATTACCAGAAGAAAATTAACATTTTCTCCAAACTAGACCAATACATCATTTGATTCAGGTATCTTCCATGAGCTCCTCAATCGTATCATGCTGAGAAACTCTATTTGAGAATTTAGTGAGCATGATTTGCTTGAGACATAACTTCATGTCCAGTCTGCACTTTCCAACCAGATTCTTTTCTGGGTACCACTCCGGAACAGTGGTTGGTGTTGTTCCTCTGTCCTGGGTGTGTTTTGAATGGGACTTGTGTTTCCATAAATGTTCAACTATTGGTTCTCTTTTCCATTTTATCTTTCAAGACCTGATTGTTGGTGTCATTTAGCTGGTACTTCCAAGTATATGTTTGCTTCACCAGTTTTCTTCTTGACAGTGATCAAGAGAGCAACAAGACCAGATTTCTATTAATTTCACTATATTACTTTTCTTTGGTGGGGATACAGTGAATATGTAGCAGTATTAGGTGCATGGGGTCATGCCCAGAGGTGCTTGGGAGATCATGTGCCAGAGATAGAATTCAGAATCTTCACATGTGGGAAGCTATGCTCTACTACTTGAGTCACACCCACCCCCTCACTAATTTCAAATACCTTATTAAAATAAGTCTTTTAATTAAGAAAATCCTTCTTCAAAAACCAAAATTCTTTGTGAGCAAGACTTCACTAAAATGAGATGCACCCTTTGTAGCTATGCACTTGCCAGGCTATTTTGAAGGATGGATAAGCTGATTTTTGTGTGCACGTGATCAGGATACCATTTGGAACCTCGTCTTGAATCCTGCTTTAAACACTAGGTCTGACCCCTCTGAAGAGAGACAACCTCTTGCCAAACTGGCTTTTTACAAAAGCAAGAATCTGACACTAGTCTGAGCAGAATACAGTGCTGTTTTGGTCCCCGAAACCTTTTGTAGCTTGGGGCCAACCAATGAGCATCCCCCCAGAACAGCTGCAAGTACCCAAAGAGAACTGCTGTGTCCAGAAATGTGGAGGGCACCCTGTGGGCAGGGCAGCTGCCCCTCCTTCTGCTGTGAGCCCAGCATTGATTCTGAGTTGACTAGCTATACTCAGAGAGCACCTGCTCGGTTGTGAACACCTATGAAAGTCTCCAGAGAAGTGCCCAGAGATGCTTACAGAATATTGGGATCCAGAAGTGATCCAGAGGGAACTCTAAGCCTCTAACATGTGGGAATCAAAGTCAGTATAGGTTCATTTTGTATCGTGACCTGAGGACTAGGGACAGCGGGGCAGAAATATCTAGGAAGGGAAACTAATTAACTGTTATTAACCGCCTGGTGCAGCTGTGTTTATCACAGTGCACCACAGGAAATTAACTGACTAGAGAAGAGAAGTCTGTTTCCTTGCACAAGCAGAGCAAACCAAGAGCCAACTGGGGATCAAGGAATGAGGCCAGCAACTGATGACTCAACCTTCAAGACTTCTCTCCCTCCCAAGGGAGCCCAGCCCAATACCTCTACAGTGGTCCTAGGAAGTGTGGGAAAGGGAATCGGAGGAATCAGTGAAGCATCCTCTAAGATGAGCTTGTGTTTCGTGTCTAAGTAGTGCTTCCACAAGTGATCCATACTACTTTCTACACTAGCCTTGGTTGCAGTTTGGAGGACAAAGGCATCTTTCTCTTTTTTGGCTTAAAGATGGTTGATTTTCCAGGTATTCCCTGAAGAATTTTTTAATGGGGCAGTTGATTCAATAGGTTAAGGAACCTCTGTCTGGAGGAGGAAACGGCACACTGGTGCCCAAGACTACACTGGAGCTCAGCTCCGGGGCTCCCTGGAGGATAATGACAGAGATCTTCCCTGATGCATGTGCCTGGCACTGTGTTTCTGATTCAACCCATGTTCTCTCATGATAGTTGGACATAACTTTCCTCTACCTCTGTTTCCCCATGCAAAATGGCAGTCCTACCTCTTGCAGTTATTACAAGTCAATGAGTTCTTATGCAGGGTGCAGATAATAAGATAATGTGAGCATCAGTACATCTTATTTATTCAGTTTTATTTATTCTGCATATCTTATTTATTCTGCACATATCAAACTTGGTATGAGAGAAAAAAATAAGCCAGAGAACTAAAGGAAGAAAGGTGAGGATAGTGTGGGAGGGATGAAAAAAAGACACACATCATCACAATCTGACCTTGCAAGGGCATAACAGTAAATTTATGAATCCTCAAAATAGTGTCAAAATAGACACTTTCACTGTGTCTGTTAAAAATTGGGCCTCTTATTGGTCCCAGAACTGTGTTTTTCCTTTTATCACAGACATTGGTAACACTGTAATATAAGCAGATAATTTTTTAAATGTAATAACTGGCTTTGGGTCATACATAGCTCTTTAAAGAAAACTAACTATAAATTTTCCATAAATCAACATCTTGATTTAAAAGAAAAAGTTAAGAATTTTAGCTGTCAAGCTAGAGAGGTAGTACAGTAAGCAAAGCACTTGTCTTGCTTTGGTTTGCTCCCCGTCTCCTCATATGGTCCACAAGCACCACCAAAAGTGATTCCTGAGCAGAAACAGGAATAAGTACTGCCAAATGTGGTCCCAAGCCCCTTCCAAAAAAGCACTCAAGCTCTCTACGTGTATCTCCCTCCGTCTCCTATAACTTTACCTCTTAGATATACTAATATTCCCCTCCATTCTGCTTTGCTGTCATTCCATTTAATGTTTTTAATTTTGGGTTTATATTACTAAGGTTAAAATATGTTCATCATCTGTAAATTTTTATTTTCCATACAAAATTGATAAATACAAATATCTAAATCATCAAATTGAATAAAGTTCTCAAATGTGCATTTTTAAAACAGCCATACCACTAAATGGTTCTTTTGTCCTATACTATAAAATAAGAAAAATGGTGTATGTATTTGGAACTTGAGTAAAAACGCTGACTCTAATTTATTTTACTTCATAATTTTAAATATTAAGGAACGAATCCCTAACTTTTGGTGTTGAATCAGAAATTCGGGGAATAACTTAGAAGTTTCCACCCCGTTTTAGAAAATTCGTCACTGTCACTGTCACTGTCCTCCCATTGTTCATCGATTTTCTCAAGCGGGCCCAGTAACGTCTCTATTGGAGACTTTGTTGTTACTGTGTTTGGCATATCGAATACATCACGGGTAGCTTGCCAGGCTTTGCCCTGCGGGCAAGATACTCTCGGTAGCTTGCCGGACTCTCCGAGAGGGGCAGAGGACTCGAACTCGGGTGGGCCATGTTGGCTGGGTGCAAGGCAAACGCCCTACCGCTGTGCTATTGCTCCAGCCCCTCTGGAGATTTTATTTAAATTTTAAATAAATTTTTTTAAAAATTTATTTTTTAAATAAATTTTAAAAAATAATAACTCAGCACTCCCATAGTCCTCTCAAGGCTCCTTCTGCCCACCCAGATCATTCTGGTGCTCCCTGGAGCCAGTATCACCCATTCTGGAGAACACTAAGTTAGTTGAAAAACAGAGCCTTTTTGTTTAAGAGTAACTCGCTAAATTTTTCTTTCAACAACCCTTCTTGGTTCCTGACATTATTTATTTCTCTTTGCTACTTTAAAAACAAAGTGAAAGAGGACATTGATGATCTGTCCATTTTCCTGGTACATTCCATTTATGGTTTTGCTTCACACACTGTTATTGCTTAGAATGAGACTTAGAAGGGAGTGAAAGAGAACTAAGGAGTGTGTGGAACGTGAGGGGGCAGCAAAGAGTCAGAGATACCCTCACCAGGCCTGCTGGGGAAAGCAAGTGATGGCTCTCGAGACACTTTTATTTAGTCCGCAGCATTTCATTTTCAACCCATGTAAGTTCAAGGAATGTGTTCTGCAGCCATATGACGGATCTCTGTCACATCTTTAGAATTTCATTTCTTGCCGCATATTTCCAAATTCTGTGTCTTTAATCTTTTTAGTGTATCTTTGGATTGAAGATATTCGTGCAAGAATGCAACTCACAAAAAAATAAAATGATGGAAATTTCTGTATTCTAACGATGTGACAATGATTGTCGTGATTCAGGTTTCCTTTTTCTCAAGTCCAGGATCAGTTACACCCATATAGCATCACCCATGAGATTAGGATAGGCTTCAGACCCACCATCCAATGTTTTACAGAAAGTAAAAGAAATATTCAAGGGTGTTAATTTCTAATTAATCAAGAATTGGATACATAACTAAAATATTAGAAAGTATAGAGGCCTAACTTCTCATGTGGTGAGTCTTTATGATTAAAGATGCTTGTGCCATATCCACTGATTATTTCTTAGAGCAGCATTTCCCAATGGGAAGGAGGGCATGTAGCCCCCTCTATGCCAACAGGATATTCCATGGGAGCCACAGTTGAACAACACATAAATGGAATGTGTTGAGGGGGGGGGGCAGTCAGTGGGGAAAGGAAGCTCAAGAAGGAAATAAGATCAGGAAGGGTTTATTAAAAAGTTGAGAAACAGAATCTAGAGACCTTCAGAGTGATAAAGGTGGGCTATAAGGCAAAGGAATTCTGGTTTCTAACTTAGAAAATACCAGTTCTTCTATCCAAACAATAAAATGAGTAGAGTTGCCTGCTCTTTACCTATAGAGGGAGACATAGGATTCTGGGACAAGCATAAACCAGCACACACACATAGTTTAGAACCCCAAAAGGTTTGATTTTAATGTAATTTTTTCACTCTTGATATCTATAACCCAGTTCAACTACTACTAATCAAATGAGGGACGATGAGAAGAAATTGCATCTTGCAAGGGTATTGCCCTTCTACAGCACAGAGCCCTTGGTAAAGTCCAGTAAAGGGGGAAACAAAATAAAGATGTGTCATTAGAACAATCTTTGTTTTATTATCTGGACTAATTATGTAACACTTTGAGCATATTCCAGAAACTAAGCAACAATTTTATGATGCCAAAATCATGAGAATAGCTTCTTACATGAAGCTGCCATTTAAGATGTGTGTATGTAAAAAAATGTAAAGGCCCTCCCGTTGATCGTCGATTTGCTCTAGCGGGCCCAGTAACGTCTCCATTGGAGACTTTGTTGTCACTGTGTCTGGCATATCGAATACGTCACAGGGAGCTTGCCAGGCTCTGCCGTGCGGGCGAGATACTCTCAGTAGCTTGCTGGGCTCTCCGAGAGGGGCGGAGGAATCAAACTCAGGTCGGCCATGTTGGCTGCGTGCAAGGCAAACGCCCTACTGCTGTGCTATCGCTCCAGCCCGTGTGTATGTATGCACAATAAAAACAAACGTGTGACTATATAATAAAAATTAAATATGTGAAATAATAGTTGGAAGTGAGACATTTGGAAGGCTTTAAAAAGGATCTAGGTGAATGAAACAGATGAGACCTTATGATATAATGAACAGCCATGGGGCTGGGGAGAACGCGGTGGGGGGAGGGTTCTGTGCAGGGAGGAGGGGGAAGACCAGGCCATGGAATAAGCGTGTTTCCTCCTCGTTTTGTCATTCTTCTGTTCTCTTTTAGCCACACATTTTGGACAACCCTTTAAGAATCACCAAGAATGAGCGCTCAGGGATCTTGTTTAGGAACATGATTGCAAAATGCTATAATAGCTTATGTTCAGTAAATTTACTATAAAGTTAGTAAAGAGTGCATGTTTGTATACAGACTGCTTTTTGGAAGCAACTCTTCTGCTCTTTAGTTTTTGATTCAGTACTTCTAACTACTTAGTATCCTTATTTTCTGTGCTAATGAAATTTGACAAAATTTAACTTTGACCCCAAAAAATCCCCATCTTAAAAAGTCTGCTGGATGGGGTTTGGGTGTGCAGTAAAAACTTTGCTTAAGTATAATGACTGTAATTTATTTTTTAAATAGATGACCATTTAGAGGACATAAAAATATTTTCATCCTTATGTCACCTTGCTTTACCTTCTTGTATTTTTATTTAGATGAGTAGAACTACATATATATTATTGTGTAAAAAAAAACTGATCTAAACCAGTGATTTTATCATACATTTAATTTGATCTTTATTATCTTCATATGTGCTATTGATATTATTACTTTGAATAATGAAATGAGAATGAATATTCATATAGTCAGCACAATAAGAAGTTTGAGCCAAGCCGCTTGCAGTTGAAAATCTTGTTTGTCTCTGATTGGCTTTTTTTTTATTAGTGAAACACCATGAGGTACAGTTGTAGACTTACAAATTTTTGTGCTTGGGTTTCAGTTATACAATGATCGAGTACCCATCCCTCCACCAGTGCCCATTCTCTACCACCACTAATCCCAGTATCCCTCCCCCCTATCCCACCCTGCCTCTGTGGCAGGGCACTCCCTTTTGTTCTCTGTTCTTTTGGGTGTTGTGGTTTGCAAAAGAGGCATTGAGTGGCAATCATTCGGTCTAGAGTCTGACTGGCTTTTTAATCTTGACCAATTTACTTAAATTCTCTCTATTTTTTCTCATCAAGAAATTCTATATCATTAGTAAACATAGAGCTTCTTCTTCAGAATGTATTAAATAAGTGCCATCTATCATGATTGCTATCATTTTATTATTTTCATTTTATCAATGCATATATTCTATGTACTGTGGCTGGTGTATAGTAAGGTCAATGTTAGAGATAAAGAGAGGACTGAAAAATTATTGTTGGATTCAAGAAATTCACACTCATGGAGAATAAATCACGAATATAGAAGTGCCGTAACTAAAACCAATCCAAATGCATGCATTTGAAAGTGGGGGAGGCATGTTTTCAACCTAATAAAAGCTTCCTGTTGAGGTTTGTGGAATGAAAGCTTAGGTGAAGATTATCTCAAATGAAGGAACTAGAAAGAGTTAAGATATGGATGCATGGAAACTGTGTGTATATATATACATATATACATATGTGTGTGTGTGTATATATATATATATATATATATATATATATATATATCCTAGGAATAGCAAAAGACAAAGAGAGCTGAAAGACTACATGAAGGGACAAAAAAAAAAAGAAAGAAAAAAGAAAAAAAAAGGCTGCAGGAAGAAATTTGTGAACGTGAGACAGTCCAAGCATAGATTAAGGCAACAAAGAGAGTATTAGAAGCCAAAGTAAATAATGGTGGACTTTATTTTATGAGCAGTAGAAAATCATTAATCATTTATAAGCAGAGAAACAAGTACCTGTTTTAGAACTGGACGATTGGAAGCTGTATAAGAAACAGAATGAAAATGAGAAAAAGAAATAGAGGCAATATCTGACTCATTAGGAAGCTGTAACAGGCTAGTAAAGGGTAAAGGTAAAGGCCCTCCCGTTGATCGTCGATTTGCTCGAGCGGGCCCAGTAACGTCTCCATTGGAGACTTTGTTGTTACTGTGTCTAGCATATCGAATACTCTCGGCTAGTATGTACTAAAAAATCATCAACTTGGACTGGAACAGGACTGTGTGGTATTGGAGGTAGACATTACAGAGGAAAGAATTTACAACTCTTTTCAGAGATAGAGTTGAGAAAAGTTAGTAGTTGCCTGGCAAGCAACCCATGACGTATTCGATATGCCAAACACAGTAACAAGTCTCAAAAATGGAGACGTTACGCTTGAGCAAATTGATGAACAACGGGAGGACAGTGTGACAGTGTGACCGTAGTTGCTTATATTTAAGTGTGCGTCTGTGTGTGTCTGTGGAGTCAAAACTGAAGCTGTATGTCGACATATTCACAAAGCGTCGTGTGTATGCTTCAAAGACTGAAAACACCCAACTGCTAAATAATAGTGAATTATACATAGGCGTGAATTTTTTAAAAATTATTAGAAAATTATTTTTAAAGTAGAGAAATACTTCTAATTTAAATACAGTGTATTAAAGTGCCCAGTGTGCAATAGACCCAGATTTAATGCATTTTAGTATGTATACTGGACTTTATTTAAGACATTTAGCAAAACAGATGGATTTAGCATTTTATATGAATCAGGTGACAAGTATGTCGATACTTCTTGGGGCTGAGTTGTCTGCCTCTCTTCTACAGAAGGTAGTAAAAAGACACTCCCTAATATGTTTTAAGAGTGAGGTGCTAGGATGCAGCATTAACTTTATTTTTCATAGAATATTTCTTGGATGGGACTGTACTCTATTTATTGATTTCTTTTTTAAAGTTTATTTGTAGTGATGGCTGTTGAATCCGGAGCTGGCATATGTGCTACCACCTAACCACTCTCCGGCCCTCTGTTGATTACTGGGCCTATGACTTATTGTTATTCTGGACTGGAGCAATAGCACAGCGGTAGGGCTTTTGCCTTGCACGCAGCCAACATGGCCGACCCGGGTTCGATTCCTCCGCCCCTCTCAGAGAGCCTGGCAAGCTACGGAGAATATCTCGCCTGCACGGCAGAGCCTGGCAAGCTACCCGTGATGTATTCAATATGCCAAACACAGTAACAACGAAGTCTCCAATGGAGACGTTACTGGGCCCACTCGAGCAAATCAACAAACAACAGAAGGACATTGTTTGTTTGTTTGTTGTTAATTCTATTATCCTCCAACTGATGTGAAAAGCTACCATGAAAACAGAAGCTCTAGGGGCCAGACTGATAGTACAGTGGGTAGGGTGTTTGCCTTGCACAAAGCTGATTCGGGTTCAATTCCCTGGCACCCCATATGGTTCCCCGAACCCGCCAGGAGTGATCCTTGAGCGCAGAGCCAGGAGTAAGCCCTGAATACTGCCAGGTGTGGCTCTAAAACAAACACAAAAAAAGGAAACAGAAGCTCTGAAGTCACTAAAATCTCTTTAAGTCTCCACCCCTTTCTTACAATCTTTCCTTACTTAGAAAACGGCAGTATTTCCCCTACCTGCCTCACCAAAGGATTTCCTAAGACGTACTCGAGAATAAACACAAAAGGATAGATCTTTCAGAACAGAACCTCTGGAGGAAAGCTCAGGATCTGTGTTTTTAACACATATTTCCAGGGGAATCATTTTGTCAAGAGAATTTGGCAGAATAATGGAATACAGAATGAAGTAGCGAGTGCTGCTATGTACAGTGTAGCCATTGGGTTGCTGGTAATTTGTTGAAATGCACAGTCTTTCTGGGAAAAGTGGACTAATGCTGTCCACACCCCCAGCTCACAAACAATACTGTCTAGGATAAATAAGATAATAAGTGTGAAGTACTCTGAGATTAGGGGAAGGATATACAAGGTGATATTATTATCTGTGCTGTCTTCGTCATCATAGTCGTCATCACCTGGGCCCACTCGCTCTTATCGCTCAAACTGTGTACAAGGTTTTAATGAAACCAGCTCGTGCCTCTCCTTGAAGAAAATGAATTATCGCATTCGCATTTGTGCATTGGGTGGGAATCAGTTGGGGAAATGTGATGTTACTAACTGTATTCTTATTGCCTTCTCAGTCACAGTACCTAGTCTGCTTAAAAAGAGAAAAGGAGAATGACAAAGCTGCATTCTTAAGTCACTCCCTTTATCCACAAAATGTTTCCCACCCATTCTGCCTTCAAAAATATTCTAGGCATACTCAGAAAGGCAAAATTGTGGTGGGGCAAAGCAATTAAAATTCCTTTAGGTCTAATTTACTAAATTTTATTGGTCAGATGTTACACTGAATTGTTTAACTCTGCAAATTAAGTGAGGAATGCAGTCTGAGTATGTTTTCAGTATCAGAAAATGCTCTTTAGAAAAGTCAACTGCTTATTATATTATTACAAATATTAATCGAAGTGAATATTTTTCACATAGATGAGGTACTGGTATTCTCCATGCAAAGTCTCTTTAAATTTTATGATAATCTAATATGCAGCTACAAGTGACAGAGTAGAGATGATCTGACTCAGAGACAGCGTGTTAAGTGTTCCCTCTTTTTGGAGTTGGTGCTCAGCCTGACCTGTGCCCAGTCTGGGTTCTGTCTCTGGTCCTACATGGCCTCCTGAACACTGAAAAATGGAATCCTGCCCCCCCCCCTCCCCCGCCCCCAAACACCACTGGGTGTAGCCCTGGAGGCCTCCATGCAGGGTGGCTCTAGTGACTCCTGGTCCCCTGCTGTACAGAGCCCAAACAACACAATGCCCTGGAGTCCTCGTATTGAGCTGCTGGCCCACCTGATTGGCTGGGTAAGCCTAGACAATGTGAGCTCTTACTTGGAAGATCACAGCTCACTCCCCCACCTCTCCAAAATACTCAAACTATTGTTACCCCCTTGTCCATGCAGCTATTTCCTCAAGATTTTTTTTTTTCTTTCTGGCAGCTCCTAGCATTTTTTAATCTGCTTCTTCCTTCTTCTCCATTGTGAAGGGTGAAAAACAGATGAGGAGTCTGGGCTGTCTGTGACTGAATGTATACGAATATACGGGTGAGACACAGAAAGAATAAGATCTATGGGTACAGAGGTACCCTCCATAGAACCTGCAGTGGTCATTTCTATTCACTGAGGGTAGATCCCTGCCAGGAATGTGGGTTCTGAAAGAGTCCGTCAGCTCTGACAATTGTCCCCAGATCCCCCTGTAGTGCCCATTGTTACACAAGTGCCCAGGGTAGGAACTTATCAAGGAACAGGCCTTGACTTCTGTAGGAACAAAGGCCAGGAGAAAATTTCACAATGTTGAGGGTATAGCGATGCTTATGCCTAGACATTTCCCTGGCTTGAACCTCTCACCAGTAAGAGGAAGAAATAGCTGCTTGTTCAGAGAATACCTGTTTTGATGAAGCAATGTTATAATGCATCTTCTCTTTGAGTTTGGGTCTTTTCATTTGTTAGTTTCTTAGGTGCCCGTTCTAGCTACAAACCACCTAACTTTCAATCCCTCCAATGCATTTCCTTTATATGTTCCTGATTATCATCATCTGAATATTCATGCCTTTTTTTTTTAGTATCTTTTCTTTCTGATTATTTTTTGACACTATTGGCACTTGAGAAGTATTTTCATTTCACCATATTCTACATTCCTGGAAAAACATATGGGTGAGTGTGGCATTGTTGTTCTGCGTGTATTTTTTGTTGTTGTTGCTGGTGGTGGTGGTAGCAATGGGTATATCATACAACCAAGAGCACTTGGCGGGGGAGGAGGGAGGATACAGAATTCCTGAGTCAAACAGGCTAGTGCTCTACCATTTGAGTCACATCCCTGGCCCTGGGTGTGTTTCTGACATTTGCATTACTGCATTAGAAGTTTTGATGTGGGAAACTTGAATTCTGTGTGTCCTAACTTGGCTTTCACTCAATCAGTCTCTCGGATGTGAACATTTGTGTTTAGTCTCTAAAGACCTGATGATGGGGCCGGAGCAATAGCACAGTGGGTAGGGTGTTTGCCTTGCACCTGGCCAACCTGGGTTCGATTCCCAGCATTCCATATGACACCCTGAGCATCGCCAGGAGTAATTCCTGAGTGCATGAACCAGGAGTAACCCCTCAATATTGCCGGGAGTGACCCAAAAAGCAATAAATAAATAAATAAATAAATAAAGACCTGATGAGGCATTTTCTATTATCCCGGAGGTTAATAGTATTTAAAACAAGCTAAAATATCTTTAGTAGAATGACAAAGAGCATTAAGTCGCTAGAAACTAGACGATAAATAGACAAAGTAAAAAAAAAGTAGAAGAAAGGCAGGGAGGAAGAAATAGGTCACAGTGATAATCTTTTTCCCGGAGCACCAGGAAGCTGTCCGCACTATGGTTTATTTCACTTTGAAACTGAAAAGTGGCTGGGGAATTCCAACTCAGGAATGTAGGGAAAAGTTAGTAGCACAAGAAAGTAGAGGATAAAGCAGTAAAGATGAACTGGTTTCAAGTTGTCAAGGAGGAAAACAAAGGGACAAATCATGGAACTCAGACTGACCAGATGAGGTACTGTGAAGCTCCCAGATGCTGTAAAGGTAGGACTGTGTGTTGACTGCACATTTAACTGCATACGTATGTAGAATGGACCTCCATTGGTGCTGTTTGGGAGACGGGGGTTGGGTCACACCTGACAGTATCAGGGACTGCTCCTTTCTCTGTGCTTAGGGGGCTATGCACTGCGGTTTCAAACTGAGTACAGCTGAATGCAAAGAAAGGGACTTAACCCTTTTACTAGATCTCTGCCCCCCCTTTGCTCTTGCTGCAGGTATTTACCTTCGAAAAAATTTCAAACGGTTATAAGTTTTGTTTGACTCTTTGATATACAAGTCAGAACATCTGCAGAGGAGAAAGAGCAGAGCTCTAAAATCAGGGGGCCTGTTTTCTTGTCCACTAAGGTGAGACTTAAGAGTTATGGGTAACACTTTGTGACATCAGTAGAATAGCCATTACTCTGTTTGCTATTTAAATATGAAAAATCATAGTAACGATACTGATCAAATTTTGAGGATTACACAGAAAAGCCGTGTAAAAAAATGTGGCTCTCTATTTTTACATAATGATTCGTTCACATTAAGAGAAAGGTAAAAAGTGCTTTCCATATTGAAACGTATATAAAGATACCATGGGATATTATTCAGTCATTTAGCCTCAGAATTATATATGTAAGTCGTCCGTTATTTTAGCCTTTCAGTGTTGCTGAAGGCACTTGGAAAATGACTTTAGAGAAATTCACAGGTCATATAAGAAAAGGCTTTTGCTGGTTTACTATCATGCTTTACCTTTGACCAAAAATACTATTCTAAAAGTCATTACCAACCCTTAGTCATCAAATAGCACATCAGATTAGTCTAAATAGGTTAATTCTACAAATGAAACTACTGCAAGGGATTCATTTGAAAGAAGCATGAAATGGACTCTGAAGACAAGTCTAAGTGTTCTAGAATCTTAAAAGTAATAGCAATATGTGGAAAAAGCAAACACAGGTTTTCATGTGATGCTCTGAAAGATTTGAATTCCAGTCAGTTTGTGAAAGACTAGGGCGGCAATCTTTAGGTGCCTTTTGGGGTAGGGGGTGCATACCTCACAATGGTCAGGGGTTACTCCTGGTCCTGTGCTCAAGAATTACTCCTGACAGTACTTGGGAGACCATGTGGGATGCCAGGGATTGAACCTGGGTCAGCTCCATGCAAGGCAAACACCCTCCCTGTTGTACTATCACTCTGGCCCCTATATGTCTTTTGAAAGCCATTTTTTGTACAGTGCATTTCCATGGATTATCATGGCCAAATTCTGTTCCTGGAAATTACTGGAAGTCCTGGAGATAAAGGAGAAGGTCAATGATTCCCAGCTAACAGAATCTAAAGAAGCCCAAGTCCTCATTATTTCCACATTAAGGGCAACAGAATAAATTAGCCTTGTATTTTGTCATAATTATTTTTCTCTGAGACAATTTAGTTATTACTGGGCATTTATGGTTCTTAAGGGCTGGAGCGATAGCACAGCGGGTAGGGCGTTCGCCTTACAAGCAGCCAACATGGCCGACCCGAGTTCGATTCCTCAGCCCCCTCGGAGAGCCCGGCAAGCTACCGAGAGTATTCGATATGCCAGACACAGTAACAACAAAGTCTCCAATGGAGACGTTACAGGGTCCGCTCGAGCAAATCGACGATCAACGGGAGGGCCTATGGTTCTTAAGCATCATGTTCTTTGAGGTTACGTACAGGCTCGCTTACAACCTCCCCAGAGATAATGGTGTATCAGGAATGATCACTTAGTGGCAAGAGAAAAACCAAGTCTGCTAACCTAATCAAAATGAAGTTTAGTGGAAGAATAGTGGAAAAATTCCCAACTCCCTTATTATTAGTAGAAATACTGGAGGATCATATTTGGAAGAGTTGATGCTTGAAAGTCACAGGTTAGATACAAAGAGACTTGTGGCAGAAGCAACCCATTAGATCCCTGCAAACTCTTTTCAACTTCTTTATTATCCTATATTAAGAATGTAATTTCAGGGGCGGAGTGATAGTACAGCAGGTAGGGTATTTGCCTTGTACACTGCCGACCCCAATTCAATTCTAGGCATCCCATATTGCCTCCCAGCACCACCAGGGGTAATTCCTGAGTACAGAGCCAATAATAACCCCTGAGCATTGCTGGATGTGATGCCCCCACCCCTGCAAAAAAAAAAAGAGTGTAATTTCAGTGAAGGGATTCGATTGGTCTAGCTTTGGTCTTGGACATTGGCTTAACAGAGAACAGGGCAGCTAGGTGTTCTAACTATGTAACATATGTCATTAATGTAGGGAAAAGTTTCCACTGTGGAGCCAGATTACAGAGATTCATATCCTAACTCTGCCACTGGTAGTTGGCTTCCTACAAGCCTTTTTCTTTCTTTCTTTCTTCCTTTCTTCCATTTTTTCTGTTACATCCAGTAGTTATCATGGGTCATTTCTAGCATTGCTCATGAGGCCATGTGTGCCATGTATTGAAAAGTATGCACTCCAGCTCTTTGGGCTTCCTTAACCCATTTAACCTTCTAGAGCTTCAAGATTTTGTTGTTGAACTAATTATTGAATAATAATAATTTCACTGTCACTGTCACTGGCCTCCCATTGTTCATCGACTTGTTCGAGTGGGCCCAGTAACGTCTCCATCATGAGACTTGTTGTTACTGTGTTTGGCATATTGAATACATCATGGGTAGCTTGCCAGGCTTTGCTGTGTGGGCAAAATACTCTTGGTAACTTGCCGGTCTCACAGGAATTCTATAAATATTATCTGATGTGATATTTATGAAAAACTAAGCACAGTGTTTGGCACATAGTAAGCACTTGGTCATTGTTGCTTCTGTCAGTGTTGGGGATCTCTATTGGAGACACAAGCTGATTTCCTGAAAGAAATTATGGTGATGTAAGAAAGGGGAAATAAATGTGCCTGTAAAAAATAATAAACAATGATTATAATGAAATTAAGAGCATTGGCCTCAAAGCACTATTTATTTTGTTAACATTTCTTCACAAAAAAAAATGTTCTTTGTGATATTGTGGTTGTTAGGAATACAAAATGGCTCTTGCTCATTAATGTTTTCCTGAAAACACAATTCCTCTATAGGCACAGAAAGCATCTTTCTTCTGCCTGATCATTTGTTCCACCCACATTTATTAATGCTTCCTCTATATCTAGGTCTATTGCAGTGTTATGATCTGGGCCCCTTGATTTACAAATGTGAGAATCAAAGTGAGGAATAATTCATGTTCTTGTAATCTTTGTTTAATAGCAGTCTAAATGGGTCGCTGTCTAATAAGTCACTAGCTAATTAGGTTCACTTTAAGGGATATAAGAAAGTGGAAGGGAAGGATTATTTTTGCTTTGTAAGTTGCTGAGAAAAACAGTTTAAGGAGCAAATGAATGAGTGGGGTTTCTGAACTCATTTGAACTTCAGACAAGAATGTCTGCACAGTGGCATTTATCAAAAGCCTTTTAACACCAGCCTATCCCTCCATTCCAGTAAAGTATAGTATTCCTGAGTAGAAAGAATCTGGAAGAAAATTTGAGGTCTGCTGGAAAATGCATTTAGGCCCATGAGCGAATTGAGATGAATTTGCGTCTCTAAACCATAGGAAGCTCACTGTAGAACACTGTCCAAGCAACTACTTGCAATGTCAGGCCTTGTGAAGAGAGCCCAACCTTGGGCTTTTGGCATTCGACTGAGTGTCACCATGGCAGGCCAGTCAGAAAGAGCCTTTGCTGCCCCACAGCTGTTGCCTTTAGAGCCACAGAGCAGCTGAGGTGCTGACCTCTGACCAGATGCTTTTATCTGACACCCACATTCACACTTAACACTCTGACCAAGCTTCTGCAGCCACCCATCCTGTATCCTCTGTCTGAATCCATCATCCCAGCTCTGATCCTTGTTCATATCACCACACCTCAAGCATAGGCTGTCCTCTCACCTGAGGCTAGTCATTCTTCTTTACCACATCTTCAGCATTATCCAGTCAGCATTATCCAGTCAGCATTATCCCCCACACTTGACTGTCCACCAGGCTTGCCACAGCATGTCACCTAGGGAAGGAAGACACTATTGAGGGTTTCTTTTTTAAACATCTGTCTTTTTTCAGTTCAGGTACATTGTAAGAGTTGGTGTTTGGTTTCACTAAGTCAATGAAGAGAATCCTGGCCATGCCACCTTGTTTGCCTTTTGACTTTGAACAAGTCATTCTCTAAGACTCAATTTTCACATCTATAAAATCTAGATAGTAACAAGCCTATCCCACTGTGGTAGTCACATCAGTGAATTTCAGAGACAAATGAATCATGCTTAAATTAGAAGCTCCACATAAGGAAAAATGAATATTTTTTAATCTGATATTTTTCTCCCGAAAGTTATTTTCCTTTATAAACTTGTCTTCTATTGTCTGTGTTCATAAGAAACTAGCTACGCCTGCAAAAATGTCTGCCTGTTTCCAAGGCCAGTTCTTTTCTACATGTTTAAATTCCTAATTGTGCACACAATCTTACTCACTCTATTTTCATGTGCAAGCAATTAAGACTCATTTAACAGTCCTCCCTCTGGAAGGTTTTGTTCTCCATCTGCCACAAATCAGATTCCTTAGGAACATGTTTGATTTTGAAACAATGTGAAGTACTGCTCATTTTTTTCAAATTTCATTTATGTACCATTTTTAAAGTGATGTAAATGGACAGCCACAAAAAACTCAGCAGCTGGTCAAAACAAGACATCAAAGAAACCATTGAAATGGGGCAAAAAAATAAAAAAAAACTAATATGTTAGAACAAAGCCAAACAAAAACCATAGTCTGATAAACATTCCTCAGACACATTTCACTCATAACAAATATTTACTTAACCACAGGTTTAAAATATGGAAAATGGGAATGCACCCCAGTCTCACTCTAGCAGTCTTTAAGAACACAGCAGTATATATGCAGAAGAGTGAAAGAAGCCAGATGAGAAAAATAGAAAGGTTTAGAATTTTAAATTTTGAGAGGGTGAAATGAGGTATAACACTAAACATTCAAATAATAATAACCAGAGGAATCACAGATTTGTGTAATACTTCGTTAGTTTAAAATCATTTAGATAGGCCGGAGTGGTAATATGATGGGCCGGACACTTGCCTTAGACACAGCCTACCCGAGTTCCATCCCAAGCACTTCCAGGAGAGACTCCTGAGAGCAGAGCCAGGAGTAAGCCCTGACCACTTTGGGGTGTTTCCCAAACAAAAGTAAAATAAAATGAAATGAAGTTAATCAGATAATAGTTCTCCCTCACCACAGAGGAAGTTTGTTTTCATTAACGTATTCTATGGGCTTTTTAAAAAATCAAAAAGAAGCTAATATTTAGCTTCTTAAGGAACATTGATATTCAGTTGTGGGGCTGGAGTGATAGTACAGCAGGTAGGGTGTTTGCCTTGCACGCGGCCGACCCGGGTTTGATTCCCAGCAGCCCATATGGTCCCCTGAGCACGGCCAGGATTAATTCCTGAGTGAAGAGCTAGGTTTGCATCGCTGAGTGTGACCCAAAAAAAATCCAAAGGCAAAAAAAAAAAAGAATTATTCAGTTGTGAATACAGATAAGTGCCTGTAAACTGGTCACTCTCAGAAAAAAAAATTAAAGGAGAAGAGTAGCTTGTTTTGAAGAGTTTCAAGTTAAACATCACAATTTGAGAGCTCGCAGAAAATAGTTTCCCATCATTGAGGATTGAAGCCAACCATTCCTGTAGTTAATGCACTAAATCCCCATTTAATGTCAGTTGGATATTTTGTACACCAGCTTCCTAAAAGTTTAATAAGCTAAATTGTTTTGATATCATTTAATGAAAGGTTCTAAAAAAGTTGAAAATATTATTATTATTTTGGGCAGTGTTGCACCTGCACATTTCTAATGCATTAATGTAAAATATAGACCAATATGCTTTCAAGTTAGGCCTTCAAAGGTTTTTGCCCAGATTCATAAGTGTGGTATATCCTCTTTTCAGGAGTGGAGGCTTCTGGCCCATTGGCCAGATAAGGCCCACAAAATCATGGTGTTTGGCCCTACATGACGGAACAGACATACTCTTCTTATTGGCTGCCTGTGACTCATCTGCCTGTACTGTATGGCCCATGAATGATGTTATAAATATCCAAATGGCCCTGGGCAGAAAAAAGGTTCTCCACTCCTCCTTAAGTGTTTCCCTACAAAGAAAAGCAAAGCTAAGAGTCACCACCACCTGCCATGTTTTTCACTTTGTACATGAGCATCAAATGACACCTCTAAAAAAGAAAAAAGAAGAGCTGAGAAAGTATTGTTGCCTCAATGCTAGAGGTCCAAAAGCAACTTCTGAAATTTTTCTGGGAGAAATGGCACCTAAAAATTCGCAAATAGTGGAATTAATGGGAGGAGAAACTGCACAGAGGAATGTACTTTTCACTGACTATTTATTAGAAAGCAACTATATTTTCAAAGAAGCTCAACTCAAAAACGCAGAGACATGGTATCTGCTATTTAAAATGAGTGCCATGGTAGGGTGTATTTAAGGTTAAAATCATGTTTGTGTGCATATGATAGAAAGAAGTTGATTCTTGCCGAGAATTTGGGATTGAATTATCTTAGTGTCTAGCTTATTTACATTTTATTTAGGAGAAACGATTTCAGGTTAAATTCTCTAGAAAAAGCTAAGGTTCATAATCTTAAACATT
This sequence comes from Sorex fumeus, assembly GCF_029834395.1. NCBI lineage: Eukaryota > Metazoa > Chordata > Mammalia > Eulipotyphla > Soricidae > Sorex > Sorex fumeus. The sequence goes on from NW_026606072.1 coordinate 15,290,110, forward strand.
TGGAATGAAAATCTTTGAAAGGTATTTATGTTCTTCCTCTCTTTCAAGCATTTATTAAATCTAATTGCTTAGTGACTCTGTTTACCATTATGCACTATTATGTATACACATCATATGCATTAGACACGTTTATATGTCTTTGTCATTCACATATTCCCTTAGTAACTACTGGTGTATAGATATTTGGGCCCCTTCAGTAATGAGACCAAACTTTGCTTTACTTTTCTCATTTGCTGATCCCAATGGTCACCCCTTAATTACTGGGACTTGTTCTTCGTAAATCTTTTCTAACCTGTTGCTTCTTTTTCCTTGACAAATCAGGTTCCAAAATAATTGCATTGGGCCTAAAACAAGAATAAATTAGCTTAAAATAAAAACAAGATTTGGGACAACCCTTCTTTATAGGATTTAGAGGTTGGCCTTTCCTATATTAATAAATGCAAAAAATGCATTTTAAAATACACTTATTTGACTGTTCTGGGGTTCTGTTCACCTACTTACTAGTATTGAATAGAAAAAGTTACAAATGATCTCTGGATAAGTATGTTGTCACCATTCTACGAGGGCTAATAAAATTAATATTGACTTATCATCCACCAACAGAACACTATGTTCTGAGTTTCAGGGCAAAATGAATGAATAAGATGTAGCCCATCCATGAAGTATTGGCAAGATAAAATTATAGTTTTGAGAATCTTCTTAGGTAGTGTCATGATTGTGTTACAGAGATGTATTTCTCAGCGTTTTTTCTGACTATGGTCAGTGGCCACTAGTTTTGTGCCATGGCCCTTCTATTATGTGATTTTTCACCTCTGGCCCTATTGGAATATCCTTGGGAAGGAGGAGGGGGGCACCACAACTTTATGACCCCTACTTCAGAACTTCTTAAACTTTTTTCACCATGACTTTATCTGAGAAATTTTTATATGACCCCAGGTATATAGACATATAAAATATACATAAAATTGAATATTTACTGATATTTATGATAATTGTTAACAAATTTTTTGCAACACTACATTCTGTTACATGACTCTAGATGGACTCATGGTCCATAGTGTAAGAAGCTAGGCATATGAAAAAATTATTAAGAATATGCCTAAGAATTCAGAGAATTAAATTTAGATTAAATTCAGATAATAAACATTAGTGGACTTTGTACTATCTCAAATACTTGAGAGTTAGTTATTTATCTAGCCAGACTTTCCGGAACAAGCGTGTTCATAGATGATCACTCAGAGGTTTAGGACTGTTTCAAGCATCTAGCAAAGCAGCAACTTTTCATCCAGGGCAAGTGGCTATTACAAAAGAGAGGTGATCACTTATAATTTGTGTACAGATCTTCATTTATGCATCTGAAACTCAAAGTCGGGAACTTGTGGAGAGAACAATGATGTTAGATTTTAGGGATCAGAGCTATCATCGAGCTCTGCTATTAGCTCTCTGTTTTTGTCAGCAGTTTAACCTGAATTTTGTCAGCTGCTGTCTTTGTCAGCAGTTTAACCTGAATTTTCTTTTCTCAGATGAAGATATGAAATTAAATGATATCTAAGGATATGACTACTTCTTACAAGGATGCATTCAATTGCCTTTTTTTTCTTTAGTTTCATTTCTCTAAGATGTTCTAAATGTATGAACTTGTTTTCTCAACATCAATCTTTGAAAGATATCCTTGATACCATTTGCTATTTTGAATTTTCAACAAACTGTTTAAAGAAAATTCTAGCTCCCCTGGCTAGTCATACTCTCCAGTTGGCAGAAGACTTCATGTGGACTTGATGGTTGCCTAGAGCAACAAAATATTAGGGACAGAAACATGTTGAGGGACTCAATTGTATAAGTGACTCAGAGCCAGGAGACCTTTTTTAAATTGACTAGAGCCCATACTTAGCTAGAGTGGGTATTTGTCTATGCCTGTCTGCATTGCTGCTATGACTTGGAGAAGCCTGTTAGTCTCTTTGTGAAAATACAGAAGTCAACCTTGAAATCTGCAGTGAAGAGTTTAGTCAGAAGTCACTCATTCGACACTCCTCACACATGAAAGAATATTAGCACTAGTAAATATAAACAAGCTGAGGAAGATGGGCTTTGAAGAGAACGTGTATCAAGAGCATTATGCAAACTCTAAATTAAAGAATCATTGTAAGACCTACTATTCAAAACCAATTATGTCTTTTGAGTTAGGAGAGTCCGTAGAGGAACTGCTTATGAAAATGAGTATCCTTTTCCTCCTCTCTATTGGAGATAGTTTCGAACTAATCTCTAAGTTAAGATGTTATTTAAAAAAAAAAAAGTTTTATGTCCTGAGGTCATCCCCTTCTCTGTCTATTAGACTGTTTCTGTGATACCAATTACTTCTGCTCGTTAAGGAAGTTATTAGCATCTGCCAGTCAAGTCTTTTGCTTCAATTGTTGCCTGGAGCAAGAATTGGAAGAAAAAGTATTAGCCACCTTTCTTATTAGCAGTAAAACTAGTTTCATCTTAATTATGTATTTGCTTGGTTTTGTTTTTATACTGAGTACACATTTTTTCCAATTGCACATTAATAAGGTCATTATAGTAATTATATACTATTCTTAACCTGATTGGATACTTATGGAGTATCATGATGATCACAATCTGGTCTTCTAGATTTGCATTTTGTTATTTGTATTCAATGTTCCAGGTTGGTTTTTTTTGTTTGTTTTTTCAATGATTGAAAACACATAGTTTACAAGGGTAACTCATTCATATAACTAGAGCAGCTGTTTGGAACATGGTTTTAGATCACTTGTGTGCAAATGTCTTTTTGCAGTCCTGGATGGCGTGGAACCCATATACATTACGTGACATGTGAAACACATGTGACCCTGGCAGATGATTCAGCTGACCTTGAAAACTACAGCTGTTAGTCACTTTAAAAACAATGCAATACAAGTGATTTACTAGGCTTGGCTTTGAACCTCTTTCTGCTTACTGATGGGAATTTTGGCCCTTCAAGGAGAGAAATATAAATCTAAAACAATGGAAGTGTGTCATCCTGGGTGTTAATGTTGTCATTAATTTTAACACTTTTCATGAAAAGTGCAAAGAAGACTGCTTGGTGTCACGGCAAAAGAAAATAAAATCAGTAACACCCGTATGCCACATGGCTTTATTTTGCTTTAGTGTTTTTGATTTAATGAAGAAATCCAAATTTGATTCTTGTTTTCTCCTCATCCAAATCAAAAGCAGTCTATAAGCTCTTACAAAGTTCAAACCTTCTTAGTGTACTATAAAATATTTTCCTTGCTTAGATGTTATAGGGTGGAAGTTTAACATCTTCTTGTTCTTTTAAGTACTCCTGTTAATATTTATATCAACTGGAGTACATACACACACATAAGCTGAATTATTTAAATATACATTATATATGCATTGTTTTGGATAGAATTTGGTTTAGCCTGAGTGATTGAGACTTGAAAATATATGTTTTAATAAAGACAGAAATTTATTTCTCTTTTCAATGAAAGGACCCAGAGTAGGCAGTCTACAGTTGATATAGCTACTCTAAGATCTTTAGAAATCCAGGTTTCTTCTCAGATAATTCCTCAACTATTTCTGTGCTTCCATGACTTAAGATGAGAGTGCCAGACATCACATCTAAGTGACCAGCAGCAGGATGCAAGAGAAAGGTAACACTTTCTCTGTTATGCAAGAGATTTCCAAGAAATTTCACATATTCCATTTTCCTTTGCTTCTCTCAGTTTAGTCCCAGGCCACATCCAGCTTCAAAGGAGATGGGGAAACAAAGTTTTTTTCTGACAGCCCCCTAATTTGGATATTTGAATATCCTTTAAGCAAATAAGCTCCCTCCTAATATGTGTTTCTTGTCTGCCCAGTGTTTTTCACAGCCCTTGCTGTTCTGTGCTCCTTGCTACATGTCTTGTTAAAACCCAGTACTCTGTCTCACTGTATGTCATCTTCTCTTCCTTGCTTGAACTCATGGGCAATGGGTTTCCCATATCACTTTGGGCTGGTCTTCTAGCAGAGTTTGCTTACCTCAGCTGACCACTGGGTATCTTTCGGCACCTTGTCCGGACTACTCTTTCCCGTGGTCTTCCAGCCTACCTCTCTGTTTGTGACTACTCACCCAGCTCTACTTAACACGTTTCAGTAAATGTTTTTACTTGCTGAGTAATGAAGAAAATCAAATCAAGACATGAAATTCCTCAATATGTGCCTTGTCTATTGGCATCCCACCTTTTGTTCCTTCTGCAGCCTCTGCCGAGAGTTTAGCTTTTTGTTTTGCAGCTCCATGTCAGTGCCTGCACCATACTGGGACATTAGATTCTCTCTGCTCCAAGTGCTGATACCCACCATTTCCCTTTCTTTTTCTCACATCTTCAATCTCTCTCTTTTATTTTTTCTGGCTTTTGCCCTGTTTTTGTTTCTTTTGAGCTTATAAACAATACAAAAGCAAACAGCGAAGAATAGTAAAAAAAAAAATCATTTTCAGATTACCAAATTTGTACGGCCCCCTTTAAAAAAAAATCACTCAGAGGGCTGGGGCAGTAGTACCGTGGGTAAGGCATTTGCCTTGCACACGGCCGATCTGGGTTCCACTCGTGGCATCCCATATTGTCCCCCCACGCACTGCCAGGAGTAATCCTGAGCACAGAGCCAGAAGTAACCCTGAGCATTGCTGGGTGTGTCCCAAAAACAAACAAATTAAAAAAAAATTGCTCAGTGCCTTCTGAAAATCTACCTTCCTTAAGTAAACAAATAGAAGGTCCCTCCCTTAATTGCAAGCCCCTCTCCCCAATTTCACCCAAAGTTCCTCATCATTCCAGTAATCTCGGGTGCAGTATCCCCCACATTGGAAACTATTTTTACCTAGTTCTTGCCCTCCCTTTTTTCTCAAATGTTTCTACCTTTTTATCTCTTACACAGTATTCAAGACATTGTTTCTGGATTTTCCTACACTTCTCTGAAGCACTCGCCTTCTGTGCAAGAACTCCTGTTTACATTCTTAGTCCACATCGTAGAAGTTTTCCTTGGAAACTCTCTTCTCAGTCAGTAGTTATTACAGCATTTTGTACTAAAAGGCATTTTATCTAAGATAATTCTACTTTCTTCATACTGCTCAGAATGCTTTTTCTCATATTGCTTTATGGTCTATCTTCTTTGGCTCTTCCGGCCTTTCCACACCAGTTTCTGCAACCTTTTTGACTTATTGCTTTTCTCATTATGTACATACCTAAATACTTCCATGTACCTCAGTAGTTTTACTTCTCATCGAGGGGAGCTTAAACTCAGCTCTCCTGAGACACCTTTCCTGATTTTCAGATTAATTCATACAAAAGCCCAATGACTGACAATATCCTACCATTTATACTATATGGTATGTTAAGAACTGTTCTTCAGATAGAGAAGGGAGCACCAAATAAAGGATGTTTGGAGGATCCTCCCAGGAGGGGAGATGCATGTCGAAAGTAGACTATGGACTGAACATGTTTGCCACTCAATGCCTCTTTTGCAGACCACAACACCCAAAAGGAGAGAGAGAACACAGGGGATTGCCCTGCCACAGAGACGGGGGGATGGGGGGATGGGGGTGGGAGGGTGGTGGAAAATGGGCACTGGTGGAGGGATGGGTATCTGATCATTGTATAATTGAAACCAAAGCACAAAAAATTGTAAATCTACAACTTTAAAAAAAATAAAATAAAATAAAGGGGAAAAAAAGAAAAAAAAAAAAAAAAGAACTGTTCTATGATGTCTTCATAAATCTGTTCTTCTGACTCAGAAACACCTTTTTGTGATAGATTTATTGAGAAAAACCTAGAGTGGTATGAGGGGAGAGAAAGAGAGAGTTGTGTTCAAGAACATAGGCTACTCCAGAGTGGAGAAGCAGTAGCAAAAAAAATTCAGTTAAAAAACACTTCTATCCAGGACTGAGTCTTGGGAATCGCATATCACTCCAATAAATAATAACTATACGTCTATTTCACTTTACAAATGTTTCTCAGATATTTTCAGTTAATGCTCTAATTTATGTACTCATCGGTCCTCCTTGGATTACAGTAATAATACTTGAAATAGTGATTTTGAAACCACTTATCAGTACTTAGAAGTTTATGAAGTGTATGTTATATGATTGAACAAAAATTGTAAAACCACTTCAATAGTATAAATGACAAGAATTGTATTAAATGTTGCTAATATGGGGCCAGAGAGATAAGTACATTTGGGAAGGCACTTGCCTTACCTTCGGCCAACCCGGGTTCCATCCCTGGCATCCCATATGGTTTCCTAAGCACTTTCAGTAGTGACCCTTGAGTGCAGAGCCAGGAGTAAGCCCTAAATATCACTGGGTGTGGCCCCAAAACAAAACAAAATATTGTGGATATGTGTCAGTTTTGCCACGGATCTTTAAGTAAAAAAAAAAAAATAAGAACTGCTTTCTTAAGCATTCTGCTTTCATGGTGCAGTCAAATTGATCTAGTTGAAATATTAGGCTTGTTGCTTCCATGCCTTCCATCGGCCATAAGATAAAATCTGAACTCTGTGGCATGGTACACAAGATCCCTGTTCAGCTATATATCATTCTATCTCCTTTCTAGTTACTCCCTGTCTCCTCGTTCTTTTTGTAGCAACCTTCAACCCAGACATTCCACATCATACAACTTCACGCATTTTTCTCCTGTAGGATTCGAATTCACTTTCCTCTGGCTCACACCATTCTTTCAGTAAGGTGACACCAGGAATCTAAGCCTTTTCGACTTCTGTGGGCTGGATCAGGCCTTCCTATGTTTCTGTATCCCCACACCTATCTCTAGAATGGCTTTAATACAATAGTTTTAAAAATTGATACCCAGGTCCTCTTTATTATTAAACAGTCTTTTCAATAATGTGTGAGTTTTTTTTCCCAGGTCTTCACTTTATATGGTGTTAGGACAATGTTTTACTTAATGCACATGTGCCCAGTAGACCTGGTGTTGGAAAGGTCCTTATATACCTCTTCTCAGAGCTTCTTGAAATGAGTATTACTTAGGATATAAAAGCATGGAGCAATAGAAGCCAGAGTGAATGCTTTTTTTCCTCCTGCATAAGAGATGAAGTGGGATGAAATTGTCTGGTCCCTTTGATTGAAGAAATAGTTGAAAGACACGAACAGTGGATGATATCTGTAGCATTGTACTTCTTAGTGAGAATGACAAAAATTACTCACATGGGAATTTTTTTTTTTTTTTGCTTTTTGGGTCACACCCGCCGATGCTCAGGGGTTACTCCTGGCTTTGCACTCAGGAATCACTCCTGGTGGTGCTCAGGGGACCATATGGGATGCTGGGAATCGAACCTGGGTTGACCGCGTGCAAGGCAAATGCCTACCTGCTGTGCTATTGCTCCAGCCCCACACATGAGAATGTTTTTGTGATAAAATTCCTTTTGGTTTATTCTGCATGGCATTTAAGAGTAACCTCAGTAATCGTTAATAAGCCCAGTCTCTATCCCAGTTGTTTCTGGTGAATCTCTGAGCACAGTATTTATTCAGCTTTGTGGAAAAACTAGGGGAGCATATCTGTGATCTGACCAGTGTGCAGCTCAGAGCCAAGTAGACGCTGGAGCATTTGTGTGATGTGTGGAGTGGCTTTTTTTTTCCCCCTTTGGATTTGGCTGTAGTTTGATTTATTCTCCCCAGACTTGATCTCTTTGATCTCTTTCTCACATCTTTGCTATGCTTCCCCCTCCTCCACCACTTTTCTTTTTTCTTTTCCTGAGAGGGGTAGAAAAACTCTGCAATGCCTTCCTTTAACACTTTGGATCAATTATGTTGTGTTGTTTTATGACCTTGTACATAGAGCTGTCTCAGCACTCCACACCAGCCTCTGACCTGTGAGACTAATGAGAAAAGCAAAATGACTTCAAGTAGAAGGAAGTGGTTTGTGTTGTGGAGAGAAACTTGGAAAGACACGCTACCAAGAACACTAAAGACTCTGTTTTCTCTACTGTCTACAGCTGGGTTAACACATTTCAAAATAACCAGTCAATTTAGTTAATCCCATCAAGCATCTAGTTGGTTCAGTAAAGAGGAAGGGAAAATATACCAATGGTTTTTGGTCAACAGACTTAGCTTTTTGTAACCTTGATCTCACTCATTTCCAGGGAATAATTTCAACTTTTAAGGAGATGAAAACTGCTAAGGTTAGTTTCACACACACACACACACACACACAAACACACAAAATACACTGGAAATATTCAGCACTTTTATTTTTCTCAATGACTTAATTTAAAAAAAATTGATATACGTTCTATGATTTACAGCACTGTTATTGGTGGTTTCCCATGATCGTGATTTCAACACAACATCTATCACTAATGTACCCCACCTCCCCACACCAAGGACTCTTGGTGTTCCTCCCCTACAAAAACCCCCCAGATGCCATTCACCGTTAGTGGGCATGTCATCTGATTCAGCATTTATGGAAAGCAATATGGAGATCTAGTCAAAAAAATTAGGAAAATAACCCCCACAAGACCTAGAGATACCACTTCTTGGCTTCTGTCCCCAAAACACAAAAATATTAATTTAAAAGAATACGTGCACACTTCTGTTCATCATAGCATTCAGTATAATAGCCAAGGTATGGAAAAAACCTAAATGCCTAGCTCCAGTGAATAGCCCAGGTGACTTCAAAATAGGTAGATAGTATAGGTAAGTAGGTAAATAATATAGTTGTAAACATGAGAAAGTAATATAGGTAATAGGTGATATAGGTAAATATAATTAGATATAATATCTATAATATAGATAATATAGGTAAATAATATAGTTGTAAACATGAGGAAGTAAGGTTAAAATCATTTACAGAAATTCGCTTCTTTCTTTTTCATTCTTCTGCTAGCTAAATATTTCCACTTCCTTCATTATGTTATTTCCTTTACTCTTCTCTTCCTCTTTTTTCGGTTGTTGCTGTTTTGCTGTTTTTTATTCAGGGGCCATGCCTGACAGTGCTCAGGGCTTACTCCTGGGATACATGCTCAAAGATCACTCATGGCAGACTCAAGGAAACATGTGCTGCTGCAAATCAAACCCATGTCAGCTGTGGGCTAGGCAGGCAAGCACCTTATCTGCTGTGCTGTATCTCAGCCCTGTTCCTCTTATTCTTAACCTCGGTAGTCATGAAACTCTTTGACAAGCACTCTACTGAGACTTGTCACATGCACCATTACACCCAATTCTTGTGAGAAGCCTGTGACACAGGTAGAATTACTACCCCTTCCTACTGAAGAAGAAACAAAAGTTTGGAGAATCTAAGTATATTTGCCATAATTATTATCCTCGAAATTTGTTGTTGTAACTCAGACTCTGGTAGCTTTAGATAAGATTTCACAGTCTGAATATTTTCTCACTCTTTTGCTTCTCCCACTTCATCATTCCTGCACTCTGATGTAGTACAATAAGCAAAATCAAGTTTTACTTGAGCGACCATATTTTCTTTGAAAGGAATGGGGATATTATATAGCATTGCTTATGGGCTACTTCCCAGTTTCAGTGCTCTGGGGTTGCTATTGGGAGTGCTCAGGGAATTGTGTGATGTTGGGGATCAAACCCAATACATTAGCCTCTAGAACTTGTGCTCGAGGCTTTTGCAGCATCTCTGCTGCCCATGTTTTCAACCAACCAGTAAAGCATGGGATCAGAGAGATAAGGTATCTGCCTAGATACCATATATTCTCCTGAGCACTCCTGCCCAAATTCTGAATATTAAGTTTTCTGTAAAATGGGGAAAATTGTCCATTAAAAATTGTGTGTGTATATATATGCATATGTGTATATGAATATATATATAGACACATATATATTTTTTTCTTTTTTTATTAGTGAAACACCATGAGGTACAGTTATAGGCTTACAGATTTTGTGCTTGGGTTTCAGTTATACAATGATCAAGTGCCCATCCCTCCACCAGTGCCCGTCATCCATCACCACGGGCCCCAGCATCCCCCCCCACCCCCCATCCCCCCCGTCCCATCCTGCCTCTGTGGCAGGGTATACACACATATATTTTTTAACAGAACTTTTATCTACTGAATCAGAACTTTCTGATGACTTATTCTGGAATGCTCTCGGGGGCTGGGGGTTGTTATCCAGTCTCCCAAGAGGTGCTAAAGAGACCTGGAGGCCCCTCCTGGCAATTCTCAGCCAGGTGGACCATCAGTTCACTGTTTGGTGTGTTCAGGCCCTGCAGTGCTGGGAACATCTGGGGCCATTCCTGCTTTGTGCTCAGTGGTCTCCAGCACCCATTGGTGGTACCTGGTCTGCAGCCAGAACAAGCCAGCTCATATAAAGTATACTTCATGATCCCTGTACTATCTCAAGTCCCTTTCTGGGAATACATCTAAGAGTTCTAAGAAGATATTTTATATTTCCAAGCCATGGCTAAGAATTGAAATTAACAAAGGTCTCATCAGCATATATACATATATATGTGCAGTATTCCTATCAAAACATAGATTTGAGTAGCAGAAATAAAAAAGCTGAAAAGAAGACAAATAAATGTCATTTTTTACATGGATTATATGGTATACAAGGTGTTTTTTGTTGTTGTTGTTGTTGTTTTAGCTTTTTGCTTTTTGGGTCACACCTGGCAATACACAGGGGTTACTCCTGGCTCTGCACTCAGGAATTACTCCTGGCGGTGCTCAGGGGACCATATGGGATGCTGGGAATCGAACTTGGTTCGGCCACATGCAAGGCAAACGTCCTACCCGCTGTGCTATTGCTCCAGCCCCCTATGGTATATAGGTTTTGAGAAACTATTCCAGTTCCAGAGAACTCATTATAATTCCCAACTTTGTGACAAATCCCATTCTACATTCTGGGGCATGTAGTATCTTTCTTGAGACTCTGCCAATTGTTTTTTAAAAGTAGGTATTCTGCTTTCTTTCTTTTCATCAACTTCTGCTCTTTATAGTCTCGGTTTCTGCAGTATTTCATTCAGCTGGTTCATGACATAGCTTCCTAAGAGCCAGTTTTATTTTACCCCACCTACAAATACCCTTAAAAAAACTGCTTTTGAACTTACAAATTCACTTTTAATTTATCATTTACAATTATAAATAAGCAGAACCTACTCATTTACAAATACTTAGACAGCTTTATTGTAGTCATACTATTGGCTCATGGTGAGTCTGAATTACCTGCCTTTGAGTTAGATCACCAGATGTTCTGTGTAAAAATTCGATCAACATTTTAACATTTCTTTAACAAATATCTTAAGTTCTTCATATGCCAAGCACAAAGCATAGTTCTTTAAATATAACGGTGATCAAAAAGAAACATTGTACTGGTTCTGACCCCTATAAGCTAAGAGACAGAAGAGTGAAACTATGCATTTGTCAGTTAATCATAGTTCTGAACTCTGAAATAGATAATATATTTAATATGTGTTTATGAAGTAGATAATTTTAAGGATACATGCCCTTTTGGTGGTGGGTGGATGGCATTTGGGTCACAGAAGCTCAGGAGCTTTCCTGACTTTATGCTCGGTGTCTTCCTGGCAGGGGACCATATGTGGTGCTGGTGATTGAACAGGGGTCACCCACATGCAAGGCAAGCACCTATTTCCAGATACTGTCTATCTGAGTCCTAAAAGAAACATTTTGAGAGTAGCAAACTAAAAGAAGTCAAGTCCTCATCATATTCTTGGACTCTTCTGCAAAAATAAGTGTTTATGTCTAAAAAATTGAGTGTTCTGAGAAAATTCCACTCAATCAAGAAGAATGAGCAGGTTTGTTTTAGAAGCTATTTCTTAAACCAAATTTTCAGTGATTCTATTGTATAGTTTCAAAGTCAGGCATTGACTTCTCTCCCTCCTGTTTGTTCTTCCACTCAGAAGTCTCTTTCTCTGAAAAATGAACACTGCTTCCCTTTTCTCCTCTTCTACTTCCCATTTCTCCTCATCCTGCGCAAATACAATAACAACACCTTCCCAATCTAAGACTCCAAATTTGGTTCTCCCATGTCACAGTACTCTAGATGAAATCACTACGTCTACTAGATTCCCAAAATATTCATTCAAATTTGAAATACCTAGGGCTTTTTATTTAGTCCTGGCTGTGTTAATTTTGGGGCTTGTGCTTTAAACCATTTGAGGTAGTATTTCACCTGAAAACTTCCAAGTAATTTCTTAAATAACACAAAGATTTAAAAAAAAAGAAAGGAAATAGTTTAGAAGTGAGCACTTAACCTTACATCTGATTAAACTTGTTTGAGATGTCTAGCACCACATATGGTCCCCTGAGCACCCCTTGGTGTGCCCAAACCCTAACCACCCCACTATCTCAAAAACAAGAAAAAAAAAAGGAAAAAAACTTTATAATGAATCTGGTGTTCCTTTGGACACAATAATGAGAGAAAGGGTAGTTTTAGGCAATTTTGTTAAACCATTCTGAGTAATAATCACACTTGGTCTTAAATATGTTGACAAAAGTTCATGGGCTACAGGGAGAGATGAGTTTTATCTTTGTCTTTAAACTACCACAAAGCAGAGCTATCAAACCCCAGCACACAAAAAAATGAAGGACTGTCTTTTGTTGTTGTTGTTGTTGTTTTTAGACTTGAAGTTCTTCTAGATTCCCATTCAAGGGCTTTACCTCCCCATCTCAAGGTCTTTACAAACTTCCTTTATCCTTATGCTGTAACTAGTACCTGGCATTCCTACTTCAAGGTTCCCAGGTGATATTTTTAATAGCGTTGTTTGATGCTGCAGCCAGCTTCACCGTGGTTTCGGATGTGATATGCTGCAATGGCTCTTGGGGAATATTAGGACAAACTAAATTCCAAATAAGATAGCATCAAAAGAACCTGGTCCCTAGCAAAAGAAATTGAATATTTTAAAAAGAAGATTTTGGCTTATTCCACACTGGAGAAGCCTGTGTTCTTTCTTGAGTCTTTCTTTCTCTCCCCTCACACTTTTCTTAAGTCTGTTTTTTTCAATGAAACAATTTGGCAGGAGGAAGGGAGGAAGGGAGGGTGAGAGGAAGGGAGGGAGAATGAGCTCATTCTTGTGGAGCCCTTAATGATTAAGAGAAAATATATACCATAGATCAAACTGAGTTTGAAACTGCTTTTGAACTCAATTCAGACTATTTCTTTGGACTTATTCACATATCATTTGCCAATCTAGTCCTTTTTTGTTTGGCTTTTCTGCCGAGTTAAGCCTGAAGATGTGTTAGTGTGAGAGAAAAAGGTACTGTTAAATTAAGGAAAGGGGGAGGGGAATAATTACACCTTTACTCAGAGCATCACATTCTATGAGCTGATGATTGTCAAGATTAGGCAAGGATTACTACCATGACTACCAAAGTAGGTCTGGCATCTCTTACACTTAATCCTAATGCCTAGGCATAGGCTAAGCAAAAACATTATAGGACTCTGCAGTCTAATAATGGTGAGTTTTCTCTTTGCATAATAAACACCAGTGCTCTATTTGACTCCTGTGTGATTATAGTAAAGGCCCTCCCGTTGATCATCGATTTGCTCGAGCGGGCCCAGTAACGTCTCCATTGGAGACTTTGTTGTTACTGTGTCTGGCATATCGAATACTCTCGGTAGCTTGCTGGGCTCTCCGAGAGGGGCGGAGGAATCGAACTCGGGTTGGCCATGTTGGCCGCTTGTAAGGCGAACGCCCTACCCGCTGTGCTATTGCTCCAGCCCTTGTGATTATAGAGTAATAAAAATATTTCCCTTGCTATTGAATAAAACCAATGGCATAAATGTATTTTTATATAGACACACAAATTCTAACATGCATTTATGCATGTATTTTAGTTTAGGTAAGTGATTTTACTTCCAGTAGATCTTTTTTATTGGTGCATTGGATAACCTGTCCTATATAAAGTTCCTTTCGAAAAGTCATTATTGGTAATGGATTGATTTAAGGCAGAACCAGTTGTGTAAAAATATACATAATGCCCAATTAAAATCATAACAGATAGCTTTTACTAAGTGCTTACCTGCCAAATTCTGGACTCAGATTTTATTTCACTCTCTTCTGCACTGTGTGAAATTCATGTCTCTTGTCATTTCCGTAAGTATGCAGAAGCTTAGTGAAGAATAATGCCTTGAAGACTTAGACAATATTTGAGGCTTTATAACACTGCCTTGCAGAACCAATATTCCAAAGTCACTGCCACTGAAATTCCAACAAGTAAAAGTCAGTAATTTAAGAAATTTATTATTTATTTTCTTGTTGCAGATTCCTCCACTAATGGCATGACTAAATCACCAAGTTAAGATTATTAGCTTTAGTACCAAGTCACTCTTCAATAGAAATAGAAAATAACTCAGATATAAATGATGCAAATAGAGGCTGAGTTAGGAAGACATGTGAAGAATCCCCTCTGACCAATAAATCACAAACTATTACTTAACATATAGTTTCAGGAGGATGATATTCTTAACTTGTCTTATTTGAAACAATGTGGGGACTAGACAATGAGGAGTTTAAGAAAAATCATTAAAGTAATAGAATTATAGGGAAAAGAATAACAGTCAAATGCCATACATGTCTGGGCATGTGTTGGAGATAAAATATATATATAGCAAAAGAAAGAATGGTAGAAAATAATAAGTCAAAACTGTTGAATTTACTTTATAACCAAATCTAAGTTTGATTTAGAATTGTGGAAACAAAATAATTCTTAAAAATATCTGAGTGCCATTTATTTAGAGAAGTATTAAAGAAGAAGAAATTTAAGCAGTGCTGTGATCTTCATGGGTTAAACACAGAATGAAATTGTAGATCATTCACATTATATTTCAATTTAGTCAATTCAATCATGGCCCAACTCATTGGAAAATATAAGCATTGACAAGCAATAAATTGTATCAATTTTTAAAAAGCAGAATCCATTTAGAAATAACTTGAGATTGGAAAAAGCTCTAGTTCTACTGAAAACTCTTAAGTAATTCTTTTCTGCTTTCGAGATACAATTTTTGTCCTCTGCTATCAACTTGAGCGATAGCATAGCTGGTAGAACATTTGCCTTGCACACGGCCGACCCAGGTTCAAGTGCTCCATTCCTCTCTAAGAGCCCAGCAAGCTACCCAGAGTATCCCGCCCACACAGCAGAGCCTGGAAAGCTCCCCGTGGCATATTCGATATACCAAAAACAGTAACAAGTCTCACAATGGAGACATTACTGGTGCCTGCTTGAGCAAATCGATGAACAATGGGAGGACAGTGCAAGACTATCAACTGGACCATAAGAATTTATTATTTTTGTTTTGGCTTTTTCTTTTTCTTTTTGGTTTTGGTTTTTGGAGACCATACCCAGCCATGCTTAGGACTTACTTTGGCTCTATGCTCAGGGATCATTCATGGTAGTGCTGGGGAACCAGGTATTTGGCCAAGGTTCAAACCAGTGTAGACCACATATAAGGCAAGCAGTTTAAGCCGAGTAATAGCTCTCCAGCAGTGTCTTCTTGTTGTTGTTGTTGTTGTTGTTGTTGTTGTTGTTCTAAGGAATGTTAAAAACAAGCTGAAAAGACACTCAGATTATTTGTTTAGGAGTCACACCCTGTTCTATTGGAGGCAGGGGCTGGATATTTCTGATTTGGTGCTCAGGAAGTCACACACAGCAGTGCTTCTAAACTATGCAGTGTCTGGGATTGACCAAGGGCTTCAGCATACAAAAGTATACGCTTTAGTGTTGTGAACTCTCTACTTAGAAAGACATTTGGAAAAAAAAAAAATATATATATATATAACGTGTGTGTGTGTGTGTGTGTGTGTGTGTGTGTGTGTATGAGTGTGTGCACGCGCACGGGGACAGAGGAGGCAATCAGGGAGAGTAGATACTCTCACTGGTGCTTGGGGAGCCATGCAGCACAGGCAATCAAACCCAGGGCTCCCCCATGTAAAGCATGCATTCCAGTCTTTTGTACCCTCTCCACAGATCCGTGGCTTATGGCTTTATCAGTTGATATTATGTTTAGAGAGGTGAAAGTTGTTCATGGAGAGTATAACCTGAATTTACTCTTTTTGCCATTTCTATGAGTTTTATTAAGGGCATTTTTTTACTTGGAAATAAATCAATAGGTAATTATTTACTGCAATTTTTTTTATAAAAAGTCTTATCCAACTACATTATCAACTTATCCAAAGTCTTATCCAACTATAAGGCCTACTGCTCTGCCCTCAGCAATATCTAAAGAAGAACCTCACCAAATCCTATTTAAAAAGAAGAATAGCAAAACTCTCAACATTTGACTGCAATATTTTATTTGGAAGACAGTGGGTCAGACCATTGTCATTTCTTGATGAAACAACTAACTCATTTACCGACTTTGGCGAAATGAGTCAGTAGCTTTGAAGGATTACTTTTTGATTCTGTACTATCTATAATAATTCCCACCTATGCCTCAAGTGTTTTTTAGAATGGAAACTATTTTAAATAAGTAAAGGATTCTTTTAAAATGTGTTCTAGAAAAGATCAAATGTTCATCATTTATTCTATATTATGTAAACATTTTGTGTTCATACAAGATAAACACTTTCTCTAACAACGTTTCGAAACATAATAGGAAAGTAATCTTATTATGTTAGTATTATGAAAAGCATAATAGGGAAAGAATAGCAAAGTTTTTTATCATTTTTTAATAATTTTCAGAAAATAAGAATAGCATTTTATTTTAGGAGCTCTTTGTTTATTTGTTTGTTTGTACCCATATCTGCAGTGCTCAGGGTTCTGTGTTCAAGGGTCACTCCTGGAAGAGCTCAGGGGACACATACAGCCAGTTATTGAACCTACGTCTTCTTCATGCAAATCATGTGCTCAACCCGATGATTGTATCTCTTAAAAACCTAATATGACTTGTATTTGGATATATATTTTATATCCTCAATTGTTTGTAAAAATATTTATGTCTCTTAAAAACATTTGCCTGCGCCTGGGATCATGTAAGTGATACCAATCTTTAATTGAGCCTGATGGTATTATCTGTAACATGTCCTTTATGCAAGCAATGATTTTGTCCTTAATATCTCTGTCATAGGGATTTTCTTGATTTCTGAAAGAGTTTTGGTTTGATTTGTTTTGGCTTAAACAGAAGTGACCTCTTTAATCTTTGTGGGAAAAAAATCATAAAATTTTATTTAAAATTCAATCGTTGGAACCCTGATTTAAAAAAAAAAAACCTACAGGGAAAGTGGATATACATTTTCAGTGGCTCAAGCTAGTCAATTAATCTAAAGTTTATTTGTTTATAATCTATCAAAAGTGAAAGTGTCTGTTCCTGCCTCATCTTCAGATCCACAGTTCTAGAGAAACACTGAGAATGAGGAGTATACGCGAGGATAGCATGAGTTTTGAAGTCTGCCAATTTTGTACCAGATTTGAATTTCCCCAATTAATTTACTTGCTGAATACAGGAATATCACTGAAAACCTTTGAGCTTCTTTTCTACTATAAGCCACCTAGATACACGGACAATACCATGTATCATTACAAAAAATATAATATACAGAGAGAGACTAACAAACAAAAAACATTTCACAAATGTACCTCTGCACTTGAAAAGGGTCACTTCATTAAATCAACTCTTGTTTTTAAGATTTTAAAAAGGATTAAAAATCTCTATTGCATCTTCTAATTTAATATCTTTAGGGGATATATTTTATAATAAGCACATTATTTAGATATCCGCTTCAAAGTGCAAGACATTATTAAACAATAATAGCATAAAATAGCTTCTGGATAAGAAATTTTAACTTGTGAATAGGGGTGCTGGTGAGAGATTGCTCAGTGAGCTGCAGCACATGCTTTGCATGCGGGATGCACCCCCCAATGTCACATGGTCCACTGGAAGCAACCCCCAAATGCAAGCAAGGAGCAGCCCCTGAACAACACAGGATGTGGCCTCCTAAAAACAAAATAAAATAAATTGTTAATAGTGGGAAAGTTTCTAAGAGGGAAATACAAAGACCCATAATAAACATATCTACCATTTTAAGTTAAAACTCTGGGTTAGTCAGCTTAACTAGGATAATGTTTTGTTTCAATGTGATTTATGTTTGACCTCTGAGAAGTTTTTATTAAATAGACACTTTCTTCCCTGTCACCCAGGTTGCAAGCTATGGCAGGATACACTTTGAGGCTGAACCCTATCCAATTCCATGGCACCTAAATATAAATTGTATTCTTGACAATATTCAAAAAAATGGTCAGTTAAGGTACCCAATCTCCTGTAGTATGCAACTAATTACACGAAGAGCTCATTTTAAGAGCTGAAGTAACATGAAAACACCACTGTTTCTTTGTCTCATTTGACAAGCCCATCAGTAGCATTCACTGACTTTTTTCTTTTTCCTTTGTCTTTGCTGTCTTTATTCTGTCTTGCTTGCTTCTCCGAATACCACTTAAGAGTCTTTGAGTTCATCTGAAGAGTCACTTGGTGAAGTTGTGTTAGATCTGTGAAGTAGCTCACTGATCATCAGTGCAGTGTCCATAGAGACAAGGCAAGTGAAAGCAGAACCAGCCAGTGACGCATCTCAGTGTTCTGTGGTCACAGCTGGCGATGGCTGGTTCCATCTCCTAACCCACAGTACCCTTGTCTTTCTACACAGTTGGCTGCCTTTGTTAAGGACAAAGAGAAGAATTCTCTTTACTAATAGGAAATTAGACTTTAAAGTCACAAAAGATGTTTTCCTTTATATATAACCATAAATTCCCAATGACTCCTTTATTTGGAGCTGCAATCTTTGAAACACATGGCTCACATTTATAATTGCATTAAATTGAAACACTTATTGTCAGTTGAATTTGCCTTATTCTTCCTTGCTGACCAGCTTCAGAGATGTAGTTGTATACACAGCAAGCAAAGAACCAGCATAAACCCTGTGGAATTCTTGAGACCCTATTGAACTTTCCCAAGTTCAAAGCCCACTAATTCCCTATTGGTTCTAAGATCTAAGTTGTCTAGGGGCACCAAATCATTTTTTTTATAAAATGCCATCTAAATGAGATAATTGTGAACAATACCAGAAGCACATGAATTAAGTTATTGCTTAAATTCTCATCTGCTCAATTAGATGGGATTTGGAATGTCTTTGGCTTGCTCCCATCATATGAGTAAAGTATAAGATAATAAAATGCTCTGCAACATTGTATTAATTAGAAAATATATTAAGTACTTATTGTCCTCCAGCCACATCCAAGCCATCTACGTACATATTATCATTTTTTATAATTTTCTTGGAGTTAATTAGTATGATTCCCTGTTTTTGGAAGGTGGCTGTATAGTTTACTCACAGACATGCCAAGTAAGTGGAAAGAGCTGCAACCCAGGTTAGGTCAGGCTGATACAATAACCACTTACTCTCTTTGCTAACTGGATTTGTCTGCCCAAGCTATAAATCTTGATCTTTCAGCTGATTTATTGATGAGGGCATTGCATTGTACTTTTCTTCAAAAAATAAATCTAACAGTAAAAGCCAGTCAAGCTGATTGGAGTTCAAGGCTGGAGAGATAGGATAGTGGGTAAGGTGCTTGCCTTACAAACAGCCAACTGGGTTCAATCCCTGGCACCCTACATGGTCCCACAAGTATCTCTAGGAGTGATCCCTGAGCACAGAGCTAGGAGTAAACTCTAAGCTCAACGTGGTTTGACCCAAAACAAAAACTAACCTGGAGTTTGCATTCACATAAGTCTTTAGGGATAGCAATATTTGAGGGTATGGAAGGGGTAAGAGAGGAAGAGTGAAGAGGAAGAAAGGAAAAGGAACTTAGTACTTTTCTAGAACTTTTAGTATTATCTTTTGTAAATACAATTTTATCATACTTCCCAGTACTATTTATATTCTTTCTAACCCCTAAGTAATCCACTACTCATAGATCATTCTTTATAACAATTGTAAATTCCCCTTTTGTTGAGAATTTTTTTCTTTATATTTCCTTAAAAGTGACCTCCATTGAAGACTTATGAAAAACCTATCATACAGAAACTGAATAAGACTTTTAAGTCTTATTCTAAGAAGCATGTTGTTATTGTAGTGATCTATGTTAGGGGTATTTTTGTATTTGTAACTGGTGAAGCATAATTTTTTAAAGATAATCATTGATATGAAACTATAAATTACAAAAGCATTAAAATATTATTTTTCACTTATCAAACCTCCATCTAGTAGGAAACTCACTATTTTGTATGTTTTCTACCCTTTATGTGTTTTCCAAAAAAGCAAAGTTTATCAGGACCAGAGTGATAGTACAGTGATAGGGCATTTGCCTTGCACATGGTCAACTTGGGTTCAATTGCCAGCATCCCATATTGCCCCACAAGCACCTCCAAGAGTGATTCCTGAGTGCTGAACCAGGAGTAACCACTGAACACTGCTGGTTGTGGACCCAAAAAAAAAAAAACCCAAAAAAGCAGAGTATAGCAAAAGGCCAAGTTTTCTGAGGCCATCAGGTTTTCAGAATAAAACTAAACTATACATTTGCTTTAAGTCAGACAAACATCAGGTTATACTCAGAGTGTTTAAGACTTTTGTAAGCCTACATAACCTAATTTGCAAGTGAGACTAGAAAAAAAAATGAAAATTGAGTTTGGAGAACTTTGTGGCTGAAGAGACAGGAAACCGAGTTTCAAAAAAATTTTTTTAACTAGGAAAGGGTGAGATGCATCTCAAGAATAAAATAGTAAACAAAACAGGAGAGAAAACGATTTTAAAATGTGTTAGAAAAGGACAAATAAAAGACTAAATTGAACTTATTTATCTTTCTTAGGTATTAAGGACTCTTACAGGGCCAGTAGGATAGTACAGCAGACAAGTCTCTTAGCTTGCATGTGCTGACTCAGGTTTGGTCCCCAGAATACCAAATGGTCCCCTGAGCCCTACCTACCAAGAGTGTAGAGCCAGGAGTAAGCCCTGAGCATAACCAGGTGTGACTCAACAACAACAACAACAACAATAATAGTAATGATATCTTGACATTGTCCATAGTGCTGTGTTACTAACAGACCACAGAGTCAAGACCTGGGGCTTATTAATAAAAATACAAGTGTAGCCTAAAACTACTTCTTAAAAAAAAATACGGTTTTAACTGTAAACATGCTTGAAAACTGCAGCCCCAATTAATTTAGTCAAACAGGTTGGTAGAGAAATTGAACAAAAAGAATATTTAGACCAGGGTATAATTTATTCTTTGGGATAGTTTTATAAGTGAAAAAACTGCTCATTGTTTCTTTTCAGGTAAAAGCACTGATATTATATTTATTTCATTAGCAATTAAAAAAATCAACAAACACGTTGCCATTTAATCCATTCATGACTTTGCATTTCCCTTTTTTTTTTTCTTTTTTTTGACCCTTCCAAGCAGAGGTCCTGTGACTGTGATATTCAGGCCAGATTATTTGATACTAGGGCCAGCCTTGCTGTGCTGTTCAGATTCAACAATGCAGGGGGCCGTTTGCTGCTGGTGATTGAACTCTGGTCCCTCTTTGTGCAAAGCCGCTGAGTCTATTTTGCACTTTTTTCCTGCCTATGGGTCCTGAAGCCTCTGGCACCTTCTTTCTTTCATAGAAGTAAAATATCTCTTGGTAGAGTTTATAGTTTGTAAATGGAAGACTGTGCATGTTTTTAAGTGCAACATGTATATGCAGCTCTAAATTTTACCTTCATAGAAGTAAAATTCGCCTTCTTTATAATAATCAGGAACACTGATTTTTCTGGAACCTAGCCAGATGTCACAACCTTCAAAATGTGGCTGTCTCCTTGACTCTAAGATGTAAATCCCTTGGGTTTTAATCTTTTATGAGAGAAATGATGTCAAGGAATATTCCTGCTCCTCCTGTTGCTGTAACCATATCTATGATAAGAATGTTTTCCAGCCATTTCTAAGTCTTGACCCTCTGATACGCATTCTTGTATCTATTATGGAATAAAGATATCAAGCAGAATTTTTTTTTTACTAAACTTTTTTCTAAGTCTCTCTAAATCAATATCTAGCCATGTTTATTGGAACTGATAAGGTAGACCTCAGTCTAAGACTTTAACACTCCCTGATTTCGGGTTCCTCTCGCATGAGCAAAATGAATGTGTGTCTAAAGACCTATATTTCCATCCCAATGAAGCATAATCCCAGTCATCAGGTTTATAATCCTAGAAGGATATTAAGTCCAGCAGTTCCCCCACGGAGAGCCCAGTGCACCCCCCCTTCTCATCCCTGAGTTCTTTAACTAGACATTGTGCAGAACATCACTTGACTGAGATTTATAGCTATTTTGAGACATGTCACTAAAGAAAACTCTCAAGCCAGGCTTCATCTCTCACATCTAAAGCACTACAGCCACTTAACAGACGTATAACCCTCAATAGTAACTCTGGAAGTGCCTGTTGCAATTGCTTTATCTGCTCCCCCAAATCTCTAGCTTTTTGGCCTTCTGAAGAATTGGTTATCTTCCTGTCAGCCCAACTACTCATATGGAACTGTGACTACAAGCATCCGTGTTTCCCGTTTTGAAAGAGGTATTATTATTTAACCCTCTGACTCCGCCCCAACCCCACCCCCTCTAACATGAGCCTGATTTTCCAGGATCTGTCATATTTAGCTTTGGAATCTAGAGCTCACACTTGCACATCTCTTGGCAAAAATCTCACCCGCACGGCAAAGCCTGGCAAGCTACCCGTGACATATTCCGTATGCCAAACACAGTAACAAGTCTTGCAATGTTACTGGGCCCGCTGGAGCAAATCGATGAACTACAGGAGGACAGTGACAGGACAGTGACAGTGACCAAATCCTAAAGAAGTCTTGATTTTTCTTTATGTGTTTCTCTTTGTTGAGAAAGCGGGGGGGGGGGGGGGGGGGGGGAGGGGAGAAATGGGGGAATGTTTCTCTGTCCTAGAGAAATTCCCCTCCCCGTTATCACCATAGTTCCTCCTTGCACACATGACAGTCAGGGAATTTTTTTTCTTTTTCTCAAAAGCAGTTCTGATTGCATCTGTCTTCTGCTGATATCCATCAGCAAGTCCTCCGTTTCCGCAGGGTGAATGAAGTTCTGCTCCCGTCACTCTGTACAGAGAAACAGAGGTCCTGGGATAAAATGACCAAGGGCTTTGGTGTTTCAATACACCTGGCCTCAAGTGGTGAGTCAACCCAGGTGTAACCTTTCTCATCAAGTTTCCTCATCAGCCACATCAAGTAATGAACATTGTCAGGAGGTTATTGCAGAAATGGCATGAGATTCCCAAATGTAAAAGGCCTGCTATCAAAGGAATGCTCAGTAATCCAGGTGTTTTTCCCTCCTCTCTCCATCGGTTACGTATTCCTTGTCCTTCGTCGCCCTGCCCCCAAGCACCTTTCCTTTACTGTTCTTGTCCTTGCCCTTCTCTGTCCGTGCTCGCCCCTTACATTGAGGTGCCCACTAGGACTGCAGCTCTTGTGTACAAGCCCACTGGCAGTCACACATTTAGTTGTGGTGCTCACATATTGTGCTTTTTGTAGTGGGGATCTACACCAGGAACCCCTGCAGCACCCAAACAAGTACTCAAGAAAAGGGGCTCCTCCTGGTCCTGGCCCTAGGACATCTTTTAGTTACTGTGCTCACTGATGCTTGCACTTTGGGATGTTTACACATACTGGTTGTGGTATGGTTGGAAATCCACGGTGGGACCAAAGGTGGCAGAGAGCAGAGTTTTCCAAGGTCATGCTTGGTGTGTGTGGCAGCCCTAAGGATTGCACTTACAGCTGCAGGCACTATTGCAAGGCTGCAAGGCCGGACTTATAAGCCTCTGAGCTATTCCTCCAAGCACCACAGTGACCTTTGGAGACTTTGTCCTCCTACAGAGGAGGGCGCTCTTTTATCTTGCACTCCCTAGGATTTTAGCCCAAGGGGGAAATTCCTGGAGAAAACATGCTCTCTCACACCTCTGTGTACTACGCATCTATTGTTTGGTCACTTCAGAACTCGTCTCCACCCTTATGTTTCACAGAAACCAGAGAGTGCTAGGCCCTCAAGATCACATTTCCTTAACCCTGAGATTCGCCTTTCCTCCTCTCCTTTCCATAAAAATCACTTTTACATCTTACAGTGCTGTAATATTTACAGATCTTCTGTTTTCCTGAATACGCCATTGCCTTTTGAAGGGGATCCATGTCATATTCATCTGGGAGTCCCCAACCCCTCCCTTTGATCCCAGTGGATTGTAATCAAATGAATGAATGTTGGGAAAACAGAATCCATTACAATTCTGAATGTGTCCTGGTCTGTCAGTGCAAAAAGCGACAGAGCCGTGCCTGCTGCAGGAGTGTCACAGGCAAGAGATGAGCTGACAGTGATACTGAGGACTTCTTGCTGTAAAAAGGCCTGGAAAATGCAACCGAGTGGAAACGGCTTCAGCTTTCCTTGCGTAAACGGTTACTGCGGGGACATGTGAGGGGAATACGAACGGCGCTATGAGAAACACGTGCACGGAGTGACTGTGCTTCTGATGCTGTTCTCAAATCTGAAACATTACCCACTTTCAGGGACAAAACTGAAGTAGCATGTGTCGCCAGTGTTTGGCTTCCTCTCACCATGGACACTGTAAACACGAGATTCCCTCGGGACTTCTCCTTTCACCTTGTGGGGGTTGAGGAGGGTGATCGTGTGCACGAGCACAGCACCTGCCACCAGGGATAATTTAGGTTTTCCACTGTGAGTTCTTCTCTTCAGCGCAGCCTGGGTCAGAAAGAAGGGTCAGTCGCATGCAAATTGTTGATTACATTCAGTAGGTGGTATATATATTTTTTGAGACATACCCCCTCCCTAAAATAACTTTAAAAAAAAATCTAATTTCATAGATCTTTCCATGTTTTAATCAGGACCACTTTATTCTTCTCATCCATAACATAAAGTTGCCCCTTACCTTGAAAACATATGTGAATTTATTATTCCTAGCGCCACAATATGTCTTCTCCACCCCTCATGTCCAGATTCCCAGTTCCTGTACAGTAGTGTCTTTTCTCCTGTAAAATTGTACATCAACTCCAGGTTAAAAAAAAAAAAAACTTCTTGGAATTAATCCAAAATGTCCCTTTACCAAAGTAACATTGAAATTCTTGCACTAAAGAATAGAGATGAAACTTCCAACCATGGACTATTTGGAGGACCCTTGTGTATCTATGTAGACTAAGGTACAGAGGAGCTGGAGTGCAGGCAGGAAAAAGTCCCTCCCCCACTCCCCCCTCTCTGATGCTCAAGTCTCTATAGTGAGGTCAAGACAGGCTGGGATTAACCAGCTTTTCCAGTTTGCCAGGGACTAAAGAGTTTCATGACATATGGAATATTCATCTGCTAAAACTAGGATAGTCCTGAAAATATTGCAAAGACTCAAGACTTCCACTACCCCTTGCTGTATACTTTTTATTTTCTCTTTTTTCTTTTTCGCTTGTTCTGTTTCTCTCACTCCCTCTCCTTTCTCTCCACACCTCCTTTTAAAGTCTCATTCCTTTGAAAACATGCCTTGATCTTCATTTCTTCGTCATAGAGCTATGTGCAAATATTTAAAGATTTTGGCCCAGTACATACCTAAAGGAGAGTGTACTCAACTTACAGCAAATGTTTTCATATAAGAGAACTGAATGGAAAACAGTACCAGTAATGCCAGCTCTTAATTGTTTTGATCAAGGATGTCTGAAGCAAAATATTAATAGCTTCTTGCATATTCCTCTAGATTGCATGACACGCTATTCTGCACCATACTGGTTTTAATTTACAATAATCTTGCTGTTTTAATTATGTGTTTATATGCATGTGTATATATATATATGTATGTAATTAATATTCTATAACTTATTCTTCTTACCTGGGCTGGAGCGATAGCACAGCGGGTAGGGCGTTCGCCTTACAAGCGGTCAACATGGCCGACCCGAGTTCGATTCCTCTGCCCCTCTCGGAGAGCCCGGCAAGCTACTGAGAGTATTCGATATGCCAGACACAGTAACAACAAAGTCTCCAGTGGAGACGTTACTGGGCCCGCTCGAGCAAATCGACGATCAACGGGAGGGCCTTTACCTTTACCTTTACCTGGCACATAGTTTTCCATTATGGCCACTTAACTTTGTTGATAAACTTGGAGAGTACTTATTTTAAAAAAAGAAAATTACTTCAAATAACTTCCTGTGTCTATCCTTTTGTGATCACATAGCCCCCAATTTAATAGTGTTTAAAGTATAATTTTTTAACTTTACAATGAAACAAAATGATGGTCATCCAGTAGAAACCATACTTCAAATTTTGATCTGTTTCCAGGGTAACTTCTGAGGATCCTGAGGCTTGGGGTATGGTGGTGGGGTGGGTCGTATGAACTATGCAGAGCTTGCACACTACCTCTGAGCTATAGCCTCAACCCCAGTACATGATTTTTAAATGGGTAGACAACAAGTGATAGAATAAATTTGAGATTCGGTTTCCTTCTTCTTGTTCATCATTATGATATATGGAGAATTGGGAAATGAATTTTAGCAGAATGTACAGCAGATTGTCTCAGGGTGGGTATCTTGCTCACTGGGTCTTCCTGTCACTCAGCATAGCACCTCGTATATCAAGGAGAGTGGATATGTTTCATGGGCTAATTAACCAAGAGAATAATTAAGTAAGTAAAACTTGGGTGGATTTAATCTACCCATGCCAATGACAGGTATTTCTGGAAAGTGGCCTTAACCACAGAGAGGGTTGTGCTTACAGACCCAGAATTTCAGCCTATCTTAAAAACACATATATTTACTTGATTCCAAGTCAATTAAATAGGATTGGCGAGTAAAAGACAGAGGTCTCTGATCATCAATCCAGAATCAGAGATCACATTTAATTGAATTTATAATGGCCATAACACCTCTGTTGTGTTTGTAAGGTTGAAAATTTCTTAGAGAAAACAACTATTACTACCACTTGTCAGAGGACTCAAAAAATGACCTCAGTGCTAAGAACAGAAATCAAACCAAAATAAAATGAGCCAAATCGCAACAGAAATGAATGTGCTTTAGTGGAGTTGGCTGATTCTTAGAGCTGCTCTCCACAGAGCACCATCCATCAGAATAAGGGCGTGTCCTTCAAGATAAGCACATCCTTTTCATAGGATGTTTGTTGAACTCCCCTGTGTCAGTTGCTGGGTCATTTGGGGTCTTAAGGAAAAGTTTCTTGTCCGTGCATTGAATTGCACATATATTATGTAACTCAATGCAGCCCAATAGCCGAAACTGTGGTTTTATAGCTATTAAAATATGCCACAAACCAAACCACCTGTGAGGTGCCTACTCAGCAAAAATGCCTATGCAAAAAGTGGCCATAAAAATACAGAAAATGAGAATAGAAGAGGAGCCTACATAACAGCCTAGAGCTGGTGTCTTTTCTGTCAGGAGGGCAGTGTTTCCCACCTTAAACAGTACTGTCCGCCTGGAAGGTGGCTTGCTGGCACCAGCCAAGAGGTACCAACAGCCTCAGGTGCAGTTTGGGTTAGGGTACGCTCTTTGTTCAATTAAAGAAGGCAGATTTTAAAGGGAGGCACCAGGCATTTTTTTTCTTCAGAGGAGAATGTAAGTTTGTGAACCTTGGAGCTGCATGAAAAATGTTCCATGTAAATTTCTCAGAGGAAAATGGTGGTCAGGTGGGTTGGAATTTAAGACCATTGTCACTATGTGAGATAGTCACGTAAAGGGGAATAAATCAGGTGACTATTGTGGATCCCCCTTTGGAAAAACTGCAGTTATGCTGATTATGATCAAGCACTAGAAGAGATGCCAAATGTATTTTTAATATGAAAATTGTGTTTTGTTGGTGTGTGTGTATGTATGTGTGTATATGTATATGTGTGTGCCTGTGTGTGTGTGTGTGTGTGTGTGTGTGTGTAAGTAAACTCAGTGTATAGCTTCTCTGTAAAATGTGGGCATGTCTGAAATAGAGAAAAGGTCAGATTTGTATTTTAACATCCTGTTATGTTTTACTAAATACAGAGAACTTTAACTTCACAAAGAGAGATCATTCTCACTTGTTCACTCCCTTGCTGGTTCTCTCCCCCACCACCCTCGCCACTCCTTCATCCTCTCAGACGTCATTTAGTGCACTTAGTGGTTCCAAACATGTCATTTGAAGGTTCTGATTGAAAGTAAACTGTAGAAAGAATGAAGTAATGGATTGTCCTCAAAGGCCCTTTGTTCTGCTGATTTAATCAATAGATTTTTGTTGCTGTTGTTAATAAGGCATTAATGTGGCCTTCCACTATTGAAGCAATCCAAGAAATTATAGATACTTAGTACAGTGTACCTTTTTTCTCTCTATCATTTTTCTTCAATAGATTTTTTCACTTCTTTCCAAATCTCACGGTCTTACCCCATATTCTGTCACACAATTTGAAGCAAGGGTGAAGTGGCATGAAAAGAATAGCAATAAGGAAAAGAGAAAGTAAATATAAGTTAATGTACTGTCAAGCTTGTTACATTTGAAACAACAACAACAGCCCAGCTCATTACAACCCAGCTCATTGCCAGGTTACGGAAGTTATTGTCTACAAGGTTGTGTATGGAACCATTGTGCCTCAGAACATCCCACTTGAGGGAGAAGGGTGAGCAGGTTTTCTATACACCTATCTTTTGTCTCTCATAAGTCTGTTTGCTCTACAAAACCTTGACTCCGTTGCCCTTTCAGAAGTTCTTACAGAAGCTCAAGGATTCTGGTATCTTCTATGGAGTCGAATGTTTCCTAAAGTCAGAGTTGTTTGTCGTCTAGACCCCCTGAGCCTGCCAGAGGAAGAAAGCAAAAATATGAGGCAGTTTGGCAATTATGGCCAAGACTCTCCTAGGGCAGTACCACCCCAGAAGCTAGAAAACTTCACTATACCAGGGAACACTTGGGCATGGCTGACCTCCATAGGTTACAAATAGAGCCCAGTGCACCCACCTACTTGACTGGCAGATTTCAAATGGCTCAGTACCTATTGAATCCACCTTCTCCAATGTCCCCATTTCATGCACTATAATTAACGCTGCATCTCTAGTTGCTGGAGTGCCTAATTTGTAGCAGGTGTTGTTATTAAATACTTCTCATAAATTATCTTGTTGAAGCCTCATTACTCTATGGACTCCATTTAATTGAAGGAGGGGGGAAAAAGTGGGACTGAAGCAGGTAAAAAATCTTGCCTATTTTCATAGAGCGAGGAGGTGGCAGAGCTGGAACTTGAAGCCACGTCTTTCTACCTCTGAAGCCATAGTTCTCCTGCACCAGAGGAGGATAGAGCTAGAATGCCTTGGTAATCCATCTTTACTGTTCCTACTGGAAAAGTGTGCATTTTAGCGTGAGTATCAGTGATGAAGGGACCTTTCTGCTTTATGAATATAAAATTTTTTTAAATGTATTTAAAATATTTACTTATTGGGGTGAGGAGTCATACCCAGTTAATCTCATGGCTTACTCCTGACTCCATGCACAGGGATCACTTCTGGCAGTGCCCAGGGGAACATGTGCGGTGCCTGGGGTCAAGAAATAACCAGAACAAGCACCCTGCCCCTGTACTATATCTTTTTTCTCTCTCTTTTCATGTGAGAGAGAAAGAGGAGGAGAGAGGAGGGAAAGAGAAAAGGAGATTTTGAGGTACATTTTCCGGTTCTTCAAATAAAAGAATGTTTGAGGCCCAATATACTCATTGACACTAGCCATGATAGTAATGTCAGTGAAATGAATGAGGAACTGTCTGCTGCATGAGGAACATCTCCCTTCACTAGCACCATCTTTATTTGCTCCCGTTCTTCATTTTTCATTTTGCTTCGGTTTGGAGCCACACCCAGCTGTGCTCAGAACTTATTCCTGGCTCTGCACTCGGGGTTGACTTCTGGCTTCGAGGATGAGCTGGGGTGTCTGGGACCCAACCTGAGTTCGCAGCATGCAAAGCCAATACCCGACCCGCTGTACTGTCACAGAAGCCGGCTGGAAATGTTTGACTTGCATTAGCATTCCCTCAGCTTGTGAAGTTTGACTAACAAGAACATTTCTGATACATCATCTTGAAGTCAAGTAAATAATATTCCAGTGGACCAATGGGAAAGAAAGCAACATCCAGAGTTACAGTGAAGATGTTCAAATTATCAATATCACATGATTGCATCATTGTCACTGTCACTGTCCTCCCGTTGTTCATCGATTTGCTTGAGCGGGCCCAGTAACGTCTCCATTGTGACAATTGTTACTGTGTTTGGCATATCAAATATGTCACAGGTAGCTTGCCAGGCTTTACTGTGTGGGCGAGATACTCTCTGTAGCTTGCCAGGCTCTTCGAGAGGGGCAGGGAATTGAACTTGGGTCGGCCATGTTGGACGCTTGCAAGGCAAACGCCCTACCCGCTGTATTATCGCTCCAGCCCAACATGATTGCATGACATATATAAAGTAAGACCCTATCATGCATGTTTAGGTCTGTGGAGCAGCACGAGAACTTTCGGAAAGGGAGAAAGAAGCCAACGTTATCATGTGTTTGTTCATTTTATGTTTCCCTATATTAACTATTTTTAAACTTTATGATAAAAGGTACTGCAATGGAAAATAAAATTCTTAATATTATTCTCTTGCATACCATCCCATGAACAGTGTTAAGATTAGTAGATTTTCAGCTTACACCTGTGTATTTTATTATGTAGAGGCAGTTGGGTTAGTGTTTCTCAAGTGGCACAGAGAGGTGACTCTAGACAAGAGTAGTATAAAGAACGTGGCTGGTGTTCTGTTTATCATTCATTTATTCCAAAGGCTGGGCACAAGCACTGTTTTGGTTTGCCTGTGATCTACATGCTTAGCACAGCATTTGGGAATCTTTAGTTTACTTTTATCTTTAAAGTTTATAACCTGGGCCTGGAGTTATAGTACAGGGGACAGGACGCTTGCATTGCATATGGCCGACCTGGGTTCGATCCCTGGCCTCCCATGTGGTCCCCTAAGCACCTCCAGGAGTGATATTTGAGTACAGAGCCAGGAGTAACCCCTGAGCATCAATGGGTGTGACCCAAAAAAAAAAAACAGTGGGGAAAAAAGAAAAAGAAAAAAAATAAAGTTTATACCTGATAAGGGTGGAGAGATTATTCAGGGATTAAGGTGCTTGATTTACAAATGGTTTGATTCCCAGCACTGGGAATCAAAAAATGTTATAGGGTCCCAGGTGCACAACCAGAAGTAACCCCTGAACATAAAGCCAGGAATAGCCCCTAAGCACAGCTACATGTGGCTTCAGCTTCCCAAACCCCCAAAGGCACCATCTCTTAGTCCATAGATTGTAGAAGGTCTGTTCTTTGAATGAATTAGAAAGTGGTACTAGCATTCTCTGGGTGTAGTTAACTAAATGAGCATTGCTAAATTGAATGAAGCATTACTGAGGGCTTTAGAGAAAGGAATGAATGATTGAATTTGCATTTAAACCTTTGAGTACAGAGCCAGGAGTAACCCCTGAGCACCAATGGGTGAGGGATTATTATTGAGTTTAGCAATAGGATTATAAATAGGATTATAAAATGAATTTAGCATAGTTGGAAATGACAGAAACCTTTCTTTTCACTTGCTGAGGACAGTGGAAGGGATATTTAATAGTCAAATTGGACTAAGGTATTGATTTGGATGCAAAACTTTTCTGAGATAGTTAAGATCTGATGATTCAGTTAGAAAACAGAATTCTGTTTCTCCAAAGCCGTAGGCAGAATGGATTGGTTCAGAGCTAAATCACCGAGATGAACATCTTTTTCTAAATTACACTTGCTTCTTTTGACAGCTGTGCTTTGCTGATACATTGACAACCTAGATTTTATTCAGATCCCTCCTGTTTTATTTATGAAGTTTGAGGCACCTTCCAGAGGCAAGACTGTAATTTGTTTCTGAGTTAAATGTCATTATTATTTTGTATTACTGATTTCTGGAAAAGGGAGGACAGTTATATTTTCATGAAACTTTACTAATTAAGTGAACTCAACCATGTTACTTAAACTATAGTAAATAATAAAAAACTTAATGTGCTCAACTTCATAGTAACATGGTATATAATAAAAATTTGCTTTATGGGACACAGAGGTTTCTCTCACAAATGGTTAATCAGGCTTTCCAAAATCCTTGTGCAGTTAACATGGGCTGGCTTTTTACTTTAAGGAATTAATTTGACTTCTTATCTCCATGTATACACAAAGCTACATGTGTGCTAGCAATTTATCTGTAGGAGAGGAGAACCAGAAACCTACTTAGCTCATAATCACTTACCTGTAAAGTAGCTCCCATAAACCAGTTTAAAAATAATCTTCAAAAAATTATAAAGAGCATAATTAAGTTTTGGAGCTACTTGACATAAAATTGCAATCAAAAATTCAGTGCAAAATGCGTTTCACCAACCTTTTATAGAAATTTATCATGTGGACCGATGCTCATATATAAATTCGATTCAGATAATTAGTTTTCTATTTGGAAAATTCTTTGAAGAAATACTGTCTGATTTTAGTGGCATTTCTCAGCTTTAACTCTGTCTCCAAAGGGAGGAAATTCTATCTCTTTTCTGTTTTCTGTGCTTTATTTCTCTTTACCAGTGTTATAATTCTGTTTATTTTTTTCAATCACATATGTATTATTATTGTTTATTTCTCCTGTGCACCTGGCACTATAATAGTTTTGTGAGTATCATCTCAAACCCTTTTACGTACTATGCAAGATGGGGATCATAACTCCTACTTTTACAGATAAGAAAACTGAACTTAGAAAAAAATGCACTAAAATTAATTCCGTTATCTGTATGGTACACCATAAGGCCCAAAAGAGACAGGGAGAGGAGAGTGTGAGAGAAACAGAGACAGAGAAAGAGAAGATAAGCACCTGCCATAGAGGCAGGTAGGGTGTAGGTGGAGAAGAGGGGATCTGGGACAGTTGGTGGTGGGAAATATACACTGGTAAAGGGATGAGTGTTGAAACATTGTATGACTGAAACCCAATCATGAACAACTTTGTGACTGTGTATATTTTTGTGCTTCAATAAAAAAAAAGTTAAAAAGAAAATTATATGGTTAGTGGATGAAGCAGGTTTGCATCCCAGATCAGTCTGACTCTAAGCCAACATCTTTCATCTCTCTTCTATTTTTCCTCCTTCATTCTGAACCAGTCCTACACATTTAAAGAGAATCTTAAGGTAATTTATTAAAGCATGCATCATCCTCTGGAAAGGCAAAATTAATATAAATGAGAAAGAGGTGGGGAGGAGTTAGGAGGTAACTGTAAAGATAATGTGTAGAAGTGAGCAGACACTGGGAGAGACAGTCAAGTGGGTAAGGTGTTTGCCTTGCATGTGATCAACCCCGGGTTGGATTCCTGGCACTCCATAGGTCCCCTGAGCTGGCCAGAAATAAACCCTGAACACAGAGCCAGTGTGTGGTCCCAAAAATAAAACAAGTGGAAAAAAAGAAGAAGAAGAAGAAGAAGAAGCAGATAGAGAGCCGGTGGCTTGATGAAGAGAGCAAATAAATTCTATTAGCATTACCACATTTCAGTCAAGTGACTGCATGAACGTAGTAAGAGAAATGCGATAATAACTATAAAGTGCAGAACTCACCTGTTTGGAACACAAGAAAATCTTTGCTCTTTCTTCCCAGATTCCACTATTGCTTTTCAAAAAAAAAAAAAAAAAACCCGAATTCTTGCACTCCAACATAAACTTTTATTCCATTTTACTTTATCGTCATTTTTTTTTTTACTAATTCTGAAACTCGCCACAAACAAAAGGCAATTTAGTTATGGATTCTGTTCATCTGAAAATTTAATCAAGAAATTCAGATTTTTTGTGTGTACATGAAAAATGAAAAGCTAGGAAATGACTTTTGGTTTTAAAGAATGCGGAACAATGTATTTTAGTGGAAAAAGCGTATCATTTAGAGTAAGATAGCACCAGTTTCTCACTTAATAGTTGCATGAGTTTGGGGCCTCAGGGATAGCTCAAAGGGCCTGTCAGGCATACTTTGTAGGAATCCCACCCCTCCCCCCACCTCCACCCACACACCAAGGTGACAGACCAGGCACCACTGAAAGCAACCTGTGAGTACAGAGCCAGGAAAAGCCTGAAACATCACTGCCTGTGTCCTCAAAACAGAACCACCCAAAACTGCATGGCCTTGAGTGACTCACAAAACAACCTCAGTTTCCTCCAGGAAGGTAGAAGGGTTAAACCAGCTGTCAACTGATGTCCCTTCTATGTTAGGATTCTAAATCATTCTGGATGGAACCAATGGCTGTTTGGTTATCTATCCATACCTGCTTAAATGGCTTCACTTAAGGACATTTGGTCCTAATCAGTTAATGATGGGTAGCTCAGTATATCTTCGGAAGGTGTCTTGTTATTTGATTGGTCAGATACCAAGATCACTCGATTTGTATGTATCAGAGATTGAGCAGCTGAAACATAAAATTCTCTTTCTGCCAAATGACCTTGACTCCTTTAACACCTAGATTTGAAATATCACTAATGTTTTGACATAGATGTGGACCAGATTAAACTTCATTGCAAATGAAAGTGTTCTCACCACTCTAACAGCTGAACAGCTGTCCCCAGATTGTTGGGCAGAATGGGGTATTTGCCAGTTAGGTGCTAGCTTATAAAGTCAGCCTTTGAGATCAGACCTTTATATATATATATATATATATATATATATATAATGAGTATTCAGAAGAAATGTTAAATTCTCAATATTTTCATTTGACATTTAATTGCTATTATTTCCCATGCCATTACTTCCCTGCTCATTTTAATCTTTATATATATGTGTGTGTGTGTGTATATATATATATATATATATATATATGAAACACCATAAGGTACAGTTGTAGACTTACAAATTTTTGTGCTTGGGTTTCACTTATATGATGATCGAGTACCCATCCCTCCACCAGTGCCCATTCTCCGGCACCACCACTAATCCCAGTATCCCTCCCACCACCCCCCTCCCCCCAACCCCACCCTGCCTCTGTGGCAGGGCATTCCCCTTTGTTCTCTCTCTCTCTTTTAGGGTGCTGTGGTTTGCAAAAGAGGCATTGAGTGGCAATCATGTTCTCCCAGGCTTGAATTGGTTCGGGGCTGTGATTCTGACCCAGAGAGAAAAGCCAGGAGCAGTGAGTGAGGTGGTCTTGTCTATTTAGGGGCAAACCACTTGCCCCTAGCACAGCGGGTAGGGCGTTTGCCTTGCACGGGCCGACCCAGGTTCGATTCCCAGCATTCCATATGGTCCCTTGAGCACCTCCAGGGGTAATTCCTGGGTGCAGAGCCAGGAGTAACCCCAGTGCATCGCCAGGTGTGACCCAAAAGCAATAAAAAAGAAGCAGCAGCTAGCCTAGCCTTGATGTAGGGGCGCATACACAGGTGCAGAGCCCTCAGACATTGTGACCCCTCTCCCCTCCCCCTCCCCACCACCCGCAGCGTTCCTTCTGTGTGGAAGAGGTGATGTGGGGTCCTTGCATCGCCCTTCTGTTTGGAAGAGGTGATGTGGGGGTCCTTGCATCGGAGAACACCGCGGAACCCAGTCTTGGCTCCCCAACGGCCCTCTCGCTTGGCTTGCAGCCTGCAGGCTGGGCCAGAGAGCAAGAGGAGCGACTCCGTCTCCTGCGAGCACTCCGGTCCGCGTTTCCCCGCGCGCCCGGACGCGGCGAACCAGAGGAGCCTCCGGGGGCTGGTTTCTGATGTCGCACGCGGCACGATAAGAATGCCATTGACGTCAGCAGAGTCATCATCTGGGAGAATGGCACCCCGGCTCTTGAAACCACACCAAGCAATTGCAGTGCTTTTGAAAATTAAAAGCCGGTGCTTGCAAGGGGGTAGGGGGGAGGGGGGAGGGGGGAGGGGAAGGAGCACCGCGGGTTGCGACGGCCGCCGGTGCAGGCTCCTGCGGGGCTCGGATACATTTCCTCTGATACATTTCTTTTACAAAGACGCGCGCGCTGACCGCACGCACGCACGCACGCACGCGGCTCCCCTCCGCGGGCTCCGGCTCCTGACCCGGGGGGCGCGGCGGGGTGGGCTCGACGGGCAGACGCGAGCGAAGACTTGAAAGCCACACACACAGCACATTGCTGCGTGCAGATCAAACAAACTGGGCCACCCAGGTGCTGGACAGCGGCCCCCGAGCCACGGGGAGAAAGCGGCAGCCTCGGTGGAGGAAATGATGCAGGGAGCGGAAAGTGCATTGCAAAGGAGGGATTAAACACTTCCCAAAAGGGTCTGCCTCCAGGCAGCAAATCCTCCCTCTTCCCCGCCCCCCACCCTCTCGAAACCTTGCCGGGGACTCTTCGAGTGTGAGTCCGCCGGAGGGAAAAAAAAAAAAAAAGGAACCAGTTGTGTGTGACTTTGAGAAGCGAGGATGTGACTCCGACTTTGCAGACGGCTCCCAGAACATCACCTCCCGCTGGAACTCAAAGGTTACTGTGATTGGAACATGTCTTAGAGGTTAGGAAATCTTTGGAAACGATTCTTTTGTGTAAATTGCTCCCACTTCTCGAATTCCACAATTAATCTAATCCTTTCCTTCTTTCCCACCCCCAGTTGTCCTGGCAGCTCCACCCTCATCCCAGCCCCCTGCCCCCAGCAATATTAGAAGGACAGATTCGATGACGCTCCCAACAGCCCAGACCTGTCCTCTACACCATTGATTGGCAGCATCCCAGCCCCTGAGATCTCTTTGCTGAGAGAATTTTAATATCCACATCCTTCAGCCCTACCAGAAAGGATTTCTGAGCTGGAGGGTGGGCGGGGCAGAATGTTAGGAGGGAAACCGAAGAACACATGCATATAAAGGAGGATCTGGCAGAAAAATGTGGATTTAATGAATTGCATGATATAAAACTCTTCTTGTAAATGAAGGGCTAGAGGAGCAGCCACATGAGAGCAAAGGCATGGCCAGTGTTTGGTTTTCAAAGGTTTGTTCCTTTCTGAGAAAGAAGTACAAAGCAGCAGCCCTACAAATGCATCCTCAAAGTTTGGGGTGGCAAGTTTCTCCACCCTCCCATTGTTCCTTATTTAATAGTCAAGTTACAATAAGATGGGCACCTCTGCTAAAGTGACCCAGGAAATGAAAGGAAGGGGTGAGCAAAACACTTTTGTTAAGGACACTTAACCTGCCTTGCTTAGCATAGTCATGAAAAAACATGACTGCTAATTCTCCATTTGGATCTTAGGAGCGTTCTCTGTAAAGATGAGTATAAATCTGTAAGTGGGGTCATGGGGTTGGATGAGGTTTTGTTTTGTGTAAGGCTTACAAGTGGAATCTAACTCTTCTTCCTCCTTTTCCTTTATAAGTTCAAAGTAATTGTTTATTTTTTTAAAATTGAATCACAGTACACACTTATAAGATTGTTGATGATTCGGTTTCAGTTATATGATGTTCCAATACCCATCCCTTCCCCAATGTACATTTCCCACCACCAATGTCCCCAGTTTTCCTTGCATCCCCACCCCCTGTGGCAGCCATTTTTCCTCTCCCTCTCTCTCTCTCCTTCTCTTTCCTTCTCCCTCCCCCCTCCCCCACCTCAGTATTTTCCTTGAAATTCTGAACCTGCAGTCTGAGGATCTGCAGACCCTGGAGTGAGTGCTGGAGGCCCAACCCTCCCCTCTGCTTCATCTCTCTGAGGAGCAGGGCCACATTGTGGAAGTCCCTTGTGTTCTCACAGGGCTTCAAGTATCAAAAAAGGGTTTTGAAAAGCCCAATAATTTATTTGTTTGTGGCAAACTGAAGGTCTCCTATCCCTCCAACTTTTATTCGGGCACCGTAATTTACAGTATTGTTAATAATAGAGTTTCAGGAATATAATGTTCCCAATCTACCTCGCCCCCACCCCCATCAGAATATCAGTGTCCCTCCTCCAGTGTCTCAGTGTCACCTCTTCCCGTTCTCCCACACTCCCATCCTTAGGCAGACTCAGTTCTCTAGGCTAGTTCTCATGGTTTGTTACTGTTGGCCATTTGGTCTTCATCGCCCACACATGAGAGAGATCATTCCGTATTTTTCTCTTTGCCCATAATTGACTTCACTCAGATGATACACTCTAGTTCTATTCATGTCGCAGTGAATCGGATGAATTTATAGAATACATTGTGTAGTTATATACAAAACGAGGACTTTGATGTCGATCCTATTTGCAGAAAACTGACTGTTCCTGTTTGCTTCTCCATTTCTGCCACATTGCCATGATTACCATGGCCTCTGTGTGTCTCTCAGAGTTGTTCCTGTTCCTCTCAGTGTGTCTGCCAAATCCTCCCGGTGCCCTATCTTCCTGCTTTGTGGTTTGCCATCATTTGCAGTCTAGATAATCTTCCGCAGTGAAAAAATGACCAAGTTTTATCTCTTTTCTTCCATCCTAGAATTCCATTTGTCTCTTGCTATTCCTTCCTCACTCCCAGAACACTTCCAAGCCACAGATGATTGATCATCCCTGCCAATGTTCAGGGACCCTTGTACCAGATTCCCCTAACAGGAAGGCCTGAGAGAGGCCTCCGAGCTTATCAGAGTTTGGGAGATGTCAGGCTCAGGTTCCCTGAACACTAATTTGCAACAGGAAGTGACAGTGGGCTTGATGAGGGATGGGAATTAGCAGATGGGATCAGCAGTGGTTTGACAGAGGAAGTGTAGTGGAGGGGATCACTTAGAAAAAGAAAGAGAATTGAATTCTTTTTAGGTATGTTGGTTAACTCTGTGAGCAGAATTATTAAGAACTTGGGCTATTTTTTAGTCTTTTCTTTTTCCTAAGGTCTGGCCTCATTTCTTAGCAGGAGGCAAGGGTAACCCTTGAATTTGATTATGAACACTAGCAACTAATGAGCCCATGGAAACAAAATATCTCAATCTCTTCTAACTGATGTAACCCAACACTTAGCATTGAGAGCTCTGGCTTTAGTTACACATGTTTGTAATGATGCCATTTCCCCTGCACTTGAATGGTAAAGCAAGTAGTGAGAAAAATTTTGTAGGTTTTCAAGAAACAGGTATCTACATTCTTGCAGAATTAGTTTGAAAAGAAAATTTAGCAGGAAATTAATATAAAAAAGTATTCAAAACTTAAACAATAGTAATGTTTTCCATAGACACCTTGGCTTATTTTTAAATAAGACAATGGAGAAAAAATTTCCCATCTCCCCAACAAAATCAATTTCTTCTTCCAGAACAGCCTCTTCTATAAGTTTCGGCATCATGCCCACATTTTCACGTTTTTTACTGCATATTCACAATTAATTCAGTGATTTTAAGAATTTATCTATATCTATTAATTTAAAAGTTTCTATCCAACAGTCTTTTTATTTTCCCCGTACTCTTTTCTTTAAGCGGTGTCATTCCCATTAATTAACTGATCACAGGGGATAAGCAGTAGTAAAATACTTACACAAGGGTTATTGGAATAACCACCTTAAGAAAGGATCCCAGAGAGGGGTGTGATTTAGGCTGCAAAGTTCTCAGGGCAAAATTCTTGGAGGAAGTAGGGAAAGGAGCAGAAAGGTAGAGATGAGGTAAATGAGAAGGTGTAGTTTAGAGTGCGTGGCTTCCCTTCTGATTTCATGGGAAATCAGACTTGCTGGGAACCAGTTTAGAATGATCTGATATTGCAGCATGCCTTTCAGTATGACCTTGAGCAAACCACTGCCAAAATGTGTGACTTGATTCCTTAGGGGACCATTAGAAAATAAATTCCCGAGATCACAGGCCCAGAATGCAAAGAATCGCACTCCCTTTTCAACCTCCCTTATTTTATAAGTAAGGAATTCATCCTTGAAAAAATGTTGTATGTCCAGATAACTGTCGGGATAAAATAAGAAACTAGGAAAAGTATAGAAGTACAGTTTGAATACTATTTGTAAAAGTTATACCTTGAAGTATGGCAGAGTCTGGCCAACTCCCCGTGGCATACCCAATATGCCAAATACCAGTAGCCAATGATGGGTCTCATTCTCCTAAAGAGCCTTGAATATAATCTCAGGGCTAGGATGAAGGAGACGTTACTGGGGCCTGCTCGAGGGCAATCGACGATTAACGGGATGATTTGTGATTTTGTGATTTGTGAGACCTTAAAGTAATATGTTGGCTCACCTGATAGCTGAACAAATATTAAAGTAGTTTGACCCCAAAGCCTGTTCATTGATGAATGTTGCTTTTTTAACGTTGGGCAGATGAGAAGGCTGTAGCTTTTAAGTAGTAGAGCCAAGAGAACCTAACACTGGCTTTCACCAACAGGCTTATAGCAATATGCTTCACTATACCACTTCAACCTCCTTCCTAAACACTGTTTCTTCCAAACCCAATTTTCAGAGTTACGAGGGGCAAACATTCAAGAATGTTAAGGGACTGAAAGTCTGCAATGAAAGCAAAACATTGGATTTGATATTAGTATTGAGACTCCTAATGTAGATTGGGAAACTTGACAATTAGTATGTTAAGTGAACTGGAGAAGATTTAAGGTTGGATTTTTTTTTTTTTTTTGCTTTTTGGGTCACACCTGGCGATGCACTGGGGTTACTCCTGGCTCTGCACTTAGGAATCACTCCTGGCGGTGCTCAGGGACCATACGGGATGCTGGGAATCGAACCCGCATCGGCCATGCAAGGCAATCGCCCTACCCGCTGTGCTATCGCTCCAGCCCCCTAGGTTGGAATGTTTTGAAGGCCAGATAACATAGAAACAATGAATTGGAGATGTTTAGCAAAATGTAGAACAGGATTTGTACACGGTGATTATAGAATGAAAACAAAGATTACTTGAAGATTATTTTTTATTAAACTGTGATTTAAAAATTTATTGATAGTCAAAATTTAAGCATAGTATTTCAACACCAATCCCACCACCAGTGTCAACTTCCCTCCACCAGTGTTCCCATATTCCCTCCTACCCCCACCCCCACCCCATCCCCACTTATCAACTTGACAGGCATATTGCAACTTCAGTGGTTGCAACTTAGATCTCATGTTTTCAGTGTTGTTGAGTCTGTGGTTTGTTATATGGCTCTATCGCTCTCCCATATCATCAGTATAACTGAAACCCTGATGCCTGTCCACACATTACTTTCCGTTTTCTTCTTCTCCCCTTTATTTCTTTTCTTCTCTGTCCTTTGCCTCTCTAAAACACTGGGGCAAGGGTGATCTAAGCATCACCCTTTATTACATTTTCTCATTCAGTATTCTATATACCACGGATAAGTGAGATCACCCTGTGTTTTTCTTTCTTATTCTGACTAACTTCACTCAACATAATATCTTTCAGTTCCAACCATGTTGCAGCAAATTGCATGATTTCATCATTCCTTGCAGCTGCATAGTATTCCATTGTGTATATATACCACATCTACATAATCCATTCATTTGTCATTGGACGTCTAGGTTGATTCCATATCTTAGCTGTTCTACTGAGTGCAGCAATTAATAATGGAGTACAGATGTCCTTTTAAGCCCTGGGGGTAGATACCCAACAGTGGTATTGCTCGGTCATATGGCAGTTCAATTCTCATTTTACTGAGAACTCTCAATATTGTTTTCCACAGGGATTGTACCAGACAATATTTCCACCAGCAATGAATGAGAGTTCCTTTTTCATCATGTCCCATCAACACATACTGTTCCTACTTTCTTTGTTTTGTGCCGTTCTCACTGGTGGGAAATGGTATCTAAAAAATTGTTTTAAAATTCAACTGAATTTGCTTAGGTTGTTAGAGAAAGTAAATAACAAAGAAAAATTCGCTGGTAGAAGATTAAAATAAAAAGATGCAATAGAGACATTTTCAGACATAATTTATAGAAAAAAAATGTAGGATTTAGAGATAAGTTGCTAGGCATAGAATAAAATAGATACACAGATTTTGGGATTCTTCATGTTCTTATTATTGACTAATCAACATTTAAAAAAATTAGGTGTGTTTTAATATTATCAGAACAATAATGCCTTAATCACCAGACAAAAGGAAACATAAATGTTGTGAAATGAGAATATGAAAAATTAACAAACTTTTTAAAAGGCTGGAGCGATAGCACAGCGGGTAGGGCGTTTGCCTTGCACGCAGCCAACATGGCCGACCCGAGTTCGATTCCTCCGCCCTTCTCGGAGAGCCCGACAAGCTACCGAGAGTATTCGATATGCCAGACACAGTAACAACAAAGTCTCCAATGGAGACGTTACTGGGCCCGCTCAAGCAAACCGATGATCAACGGGAGGGCCTTTTAAAAGTGAGGAATATTAGTTTTTAAATCTTAAGATGAGAGACTAACTCTAATTTTAAAGAAGTTATTTGAACTTGGTATTTAGTTTAATTATTTGAGTTAGAATGATTATTCACATAGAAAAAATATTTCAAAAATATTTTTAGATGAAGGAATACAACTTGTTGAAGTTTAAAGTGGTTTTAGAAGGATAAATTGCTTAATGTGTCAGGATTTACTTAGAATGGTAAAAATATTGGAATTTGATGAAATTGATAGTTGTACAACATGTTGAGTAAGGTAAAATTTACCCATCTTAAAAATTATTTTTATATAAGACACATCCTAGAAAATCATTTTAGAATGATTATATTTCTAGAATTAGAATTATTTTAAAAAATATTTTTAGAAAAATTTCAGCAGTAAGCTACATATCAGAGTATTCCTTTATAATTTTTAGGTGGCTTCAGCTACTGTAAATATAATATTCTTGAGGGCTTATATTGTATCTATGAATATTGGGATCTACCATACTTCAAATCTCCTGACACTTGGATAAGATTCACATGTGTCTGCTCAATGAATGAATGGATGGTTTTAACTAGGTCTTGATCAGTGAATTTCAGTTGGTGAGCATCCTTTTGATTATAGGTTGTGGGATACAGTAAAAAAAAAGCATTAATAACTGAGCAAAATGAAAGTTGCCTTCAGATTTTTAAAAAATGGGTTGGCAGGGGAATCATTAATAGTATTCAATTTTAGCATGTAGTTGATTTTATTTTGTTTTGCATTTTCCCCCATCAGCCTCTGTAACACTATAAATCCTGGCTCCTTAAACTGTGGACTGCAAAACCCCATATGGATCATATAACTGAGTGTGGGAGTCAGAAAAGGAACTTCTTTTTAATTTATTATCAGTAAATGTTTGACGTGTATACTGATTTTATATTCCAAATCCTCTTTAATGGACAAAGTTTAAGAAGCCCTGCAGTAAATCACAAGTGGGATTTTCTTTTATTGGGCCAACCTGGGTTCAATTCCTCCGCCCCTCTCTGAGAGCCCGGCATGCTACCAAGAGTATCCTGCCGAAGTGGGATACTGGTTCCTGCTTGAGCAAATCAATGAACAACGGGAGGACAGTGGACAGTGACAGTGTTTTTCTCTCTCGAGTCTCTGTGGGGTTGTTGTTGTTATTTTTTTAGGGGCTGGGGATACTCCTGGCTCTGCATTCAGGAATCATTTCTGAAGGGTCTGTAAGGACCAAATGGAATGCTGGGGATTAAAACTGTTGGCTGTATACAAGGAAAGCACCCTATCTGCCATACTATTACTAAGGCCCTATCTCAAGTCCTTTGTATTTCTTTCTCTGAATTAAAGAAATTGGAGAGGTGAAATGGAAAGAAGTACAGGGTATTTCCACACTTTGGAGTGGAAAATGGCCAAAAACACATTATCATCAAACATTTACTAATAATAAAAACAATAACTGCTCTAAAACATAGAGCTGAGTTCATGACTGAAAAATACAGTTACTGAAATAAGGGCATGCTAGTTGCTATAACAAAGTTTTCTTCCATATGACTTTATCACTTTAACACCATTGGGGAAAAAACACAATTTAGAGGTGGAATGAGAAAACTAATGACATTTTGTGTAAAGTAAAGGTAAAGGCCCTCCCGTTGATCGTCGATTTTGCTCGAGCGGGCCCAGTAACGTCTCCATTGGAGACTTTGTTGTTACTGTGTCTGGCATATCGAATACTCTCGGTAGCTTGCCGGGCTCTCTGAGAGGGGAGGAGGAATCGAACTCGGATAGGCCATGTTGGCCGCTTGTAAGGCGAACGCCCTACCCGCTGTGCTATTGCTCCAACTTGATCAATTGATCCCCCGTTATTCATCGATTTACTCGAGTGGGTGCCAGTAACGTCTCCATTCATCCCTGTTGCATGCTAGCATAGCCCAATGGCATCTGTTCGTTCTAGGAACATGCAGAGCCTCAAACCGATCATTCAGGGTCTTGACGAAGAAGTCTGACCATCTTGTAGGTGGGCGTCCATGCGATCTTTTGACGTCCCGTGGAATCCAGTCAGTAATGGCTCTAGTCCAGCGGTTGTCTGTAAACCTCATTATGTGCCCAGCCCATTTGATTTTTGATGCCTTGGCAAATGAGACAGCGTCCCTGATTCTTGAGCGTTGATGGAGGTTAGAACTCCAGATTCTATCTCTCATTTGAGTGAATCGTGATATTCCAAGCATAGCTCTTTCGATTCCTCTTTGAGAGACCCGAATAGCGTTCTCATCCTGTTTTCGTAGGGCCCAGGTCTCTGAGGCATATGTTAATGCAGGAAGAACAGGGGAATCGAAGAGATGTGCTTGTAGCTGGAGGTTCTTTGTCCTCTTAGTTATTTCTTCAACGCTCTTGAAGGCATTCCAAGCCGCTCTCTTCCTCCTGCGCAACTCAGGCGCCAGGTCACTCATCATGTTGATTTCTCGACCTAGGTATATATAACTGTTGCATTCGGAGATGGTGGTTCCATTGAGAGCGAATGGAGCGTCAGGAATGAGACTGTTTCTCATAAACATTGTCTTCGTAAGATTCAGCTGTAGTCCGACCTTTTCACACTCATGGTCGAAGTCGGTCAGCATTTATGCTGCTTGGCTGATGTTTGGTGTTATTAGAATGATGTCATCAGCAAAGTGGAGGTGGTGTAGTTGCTGACCATCTATCTTCACTCCCATTTCTTCCCATTCCAGTGGTCGCATGATATTCTCGAGGGTGGCACTGAAGAGTTTTGTTGAAATGGTAT
Organism: Sorex fumeus; assembly: GCF_029834395.1. NCBI lineage: Eukaryota > Metazoa > Chordata > Mammalia > Eulipotyphla > Soricidae > Sorex > Sorex fumeus. The sequence goes on from NW_026606072.1 coordinate 15,335,082, forward strand.
CACCCTGCCGAACCCCTCTCTTGACATGGATGATTACTTCTTTGTAGAATGGTGAGATCCTGGTAGTGAATCCGTAATAGAGCTCATGGAGCATCCTGATGTATTGAGTTTGTATGCCCTGATTGGCTAGGGCTTCTATGACCACTTCCGTCTCAACAGAATCAAAGGCCTTCTTTAAATCAATGAACGTTAGACAGAGCGGCATCTTGAACTTCTGAGAAACCTCAATGAGCTTAGTAATCATGTGGATATGGTCGATGGTACTGAATCCTTTTCGGAACCTGGCTTGTTCACATGGTTGTCCTTCATCCACTGTTCTGCTAATCCTACTCAGGATGACTTGAGTGAACAGTTTGTAGATGACAGACAATAGGCAGATTGGGTGATAATTGCCAATGTCATGGACGTCTCCCTTCTTGTATAGTAGTATGGTCTTGCTGGTTGTCCACTGGGATGGAACCTTGCATTCAGACAGGTAGCGTGTGAAGAGCCAAGCCAGTGTATTGATGAGTACTGATGGTAAGTTCTTCAGGTGTTCAGGTCTGATCTTGTCCGGGCCAGGTGCTCTTTGTTTCTTTACCGACGAGATGGCATGTTGGATTTCGGAAGGGAGGACATTGGGAACGACATATCCATCATGCGGAATGTGGTATGTGGGCAAGTGAACGTGGCTGTTAAAGAGATCTGAGTAGAAGTCATGAATAATCTTTTCCATTGCCCTTCTGGAAGATGTGATAGATCCATCAGGATGTCGGAGGGCAGTCATCTTGGTCTTGTAGTTGGTGAAGGACAGACGGGCATTACGAATGCTTTTCCCGGCTTCTGCCGCATCTACCAGCACCGCTGCTCTCCTGTCTTTGAGGTCATCCTTGATGGCTTCTCTGCATTGTTTTGCCAGCTCGGACATTTGCTTGCGGTTACCTGAGGCATGTGCCAAGTCATGATGGCGAATAAGTTCAAGAGTGTTCGAAGAAAGGTGGTTTTTTTGTGATTACCTCTCTCTTGTCATTCCTTGCACAATCATGGAGGTGCTGAATCATTTGATCGTATTTCTCATCAATGTTGTCAATGACGGCATCTTCCCAAGTTGCCGCAATAGAGCCAAAGAGCTCCCAGTTGGTGGTCGTTCTGGGAGTTCTCTTAAACTTTGCATTCTTTTCTCCCCATTCTGTGAGGTAGAATTTTGCACGAAGGAGACGGTGGTCCGATCCCATTTGGAATTTTGGGACAACAGCAACATTGGTTAGGCAAAACCACCGATTGAATATGATGTGGTCTATTTCACTGTGGAACTGTTCTCTGGGAGACTCCCATGTCCAACGTTTAGATTCAGCCTTTTGGAACTGTGAGTTACCATGGCAAGTCTTGGTTGACATGATGAACTCAGACAGTCTGTCACCCTGTTCATTCCATTCTAGACCATGGGTCCCGATGTGGAGTTCATTAGCTGATCTTCTTGGTCCTATCTTGGCATTAAAATCACCGACAATGATCTTGTAGAAGGTGTGATCTTCTTTATAGAACTTCTCAAGCTCCATGTAGAATTTCTCAATTTCTCTTCCACCATAATTGGATGTTGGTGCATAGACAACAAAGATAGAAACTGCTGGCAGTGAGCCACATCTATTCAAGTCTAATCGTCCGATTTGGGTTGTTAGGCATTCGAATGAATCAATGCTCATGGCTAAGTTCGTGTTGACAAGGATTCCGACACCACCGACACCTCTTTTGTCACATGTTCCAAGGAACAGTTCTTCTCCAGTGTTGAAAACGGCGTGATGTGATTGATACCTTCTTGTTTCGGTCAGACCAATGATGTTGTACCTGATCTTTCGCGCTTGTACCATCAGGTCCTCGATGGATGCATCAGATGCCAGTGTACATGCATTGAAAGTACAGACAATCATTTTTGTCTTTCTTCGTTTTGGCAGCCTATTTCTGCCTTGGGATTTTATCAGCCTCTCCTTCCACATCCTTCTCGACTCTGCCGTATTCAGGGTCAGGGGAATGAGATTCATGTTTTTTACTGGATTTGGCATATCGAATAAACCACGGATAGCTTGCCAGGCTCTGCCGTGTGGGTGGAATATTTAAGGTACCCTGAAAAATTAAATAAATGTAAATAAAAAGTTGCGCGGCCGTATTTTATAAATAGTAGGAAATTCATTTCATAAGATTAGTCTATATTCTATGCTCAGGCATTAGAGATTTTTGATATAACGTCCCCCTAGAACTATTTTCAATTCTTTAAGCATTGTTTCTGTAGCAAAACCTCTATGCTGAGGCCTAAGGAATCATAAATAATCCATACCATGGACTGATAGTACCAAAGCAGGTCTACTTTATATAAATTTCTTCATGTATTTGAATAGTCTACTTCTTTCTTTCTTTCTTATATTTATTGGAGCACTTTCTGTGTGCCAGACATCTCAGACCTGTGATACCCAAGTGGAATAAATAGGATTTAACTTAAAGAGCTTCCTGCCTAGTGGAGAAGTAAAGAAATCAATAAACAAATATAGTACTGTGTGTTTAAAGTGGAGAGTTGTTCAAGTCATAAGAGACCATTAGTGGAAGAAGGACTTCTATGGGCTTAAGTTGACAAAAGTGGACCTCAGAAATAAAGGTAAGAGATTCTTGATCAACATGTTGGAAGAAAAGCTCCAAGGTTTACTAAGACTAGAAGTGAGAGGCCAATGGGAAACGCCCAAAATGGAAACTGTAAAGGGAAAACAGTTTGTTTTTCCACTGTCAACTGTGCCGAGAACTGTGAAGAATGCAAAAGAAACAGTAACATAAGAGATGGAGTACCATGGAGACTATAGTTTAATTTAGATAATAGGTCACATGTCCCTGCTGCAATTTAATTTAATAAATTATTTGCTCCTGTAAATAAATCAAACTTATACTGGCTATCTATAAGTTAAGGAATGATTTTAAGTGTACTCAGATAGAGGGTCTGTTGGAGTGGGATGCTGGTGAACTGGTCTCTTCTTTCCCCCATTTCTGTGAGAAAGCAAAGCAAAAACATGATCTGTAGATACTGCCTATTGTCATGGTTTAATGACATCCAGCATTGGGGCTGGAGTGATAGCACAGCAGGTAGGGTGTTTTCCTTGCACACGGCCGACCCGGGTTCGATTTCCAGAATCCCATATGGTCCCCTGAGCACCACCAGGAGTAATTCCTGACTGTAGAGCCAGGAGTAACACCTGTGCATCTCCAGGTATGACCCAAAAAGCAAAAAACAAAAACAAATACAAAAAAAGACATCCACCATGGATGATTTCAAGTTACTTCATGACCCTTTTTGAATATTCCTTGAATATCTTGGTAACTGATAATAGTTCCCATATACTCTTATAATAGCAATTCTGTAATGTTTCCTGTCAAATAAATAATAGAATCAATAAATTTTGCAGATAGGAAGAGGAGGGAAAAGGGAGGAGGAAGTGGTCTTTACAAGTTTGATTCATGAGAACAGACTCCAAGAGGAAGTAAGGCTTCACCTGAGTCTTATGAGCACAGAACACAAACAACTAGAGAACAACTGGCACTTCAGTGAGTGACACAGATGTTGGACGAACATTGTATGGGCCAAGTGTGACTCAGGAGCAGAAGGTCTGGATAGGTTAGAAGGGATGTAGGGTTGGAACGCTTTGACCACTCTGACAAAGATGTTCCAAACCAAAGGTTTGTAGAGAATCATGAATGATTTTTGAGCATAGACGGGCCAGCGATACTTTGACAGAACAATATTTTCAGAAGATTTATCTGGCAGTGAAATGAACAATAGATAGTGATGAGGCCCAAGATTGGAATAATATGCTAATGAGATCTTCTCAGATAAGTGAGAGAAATTCAGGTCAGTAGCAGTTCTGGAATTTTAAAATATCTCTCCAGTTGAAAAATCGTACCCTTGAGTGTTGGTTCACTGAAGTCACTCCGCAGCCAGAGAAGGTACAGAGGCTAAATATAGAGGAATGGCTTCAGATGAAGGAGTTGGCACAAAACCTACTATGTAAGGATAAAATATTTTAATTGGTATTTAGTCTTGCGTTTACAGTTGCTAATTATTATATTGAATAACTACCAAATCTTATTAAGTATTTAAACTGGATGCCGATAAAACCTCTCATCTTGCAGAAAGCGATCTTTCTTCAAAATTAAAAAAAAGTATTGGAACATGAAAACTTGGAATAAGGGGTCAAGCCCAGAAAAGCTTCTGCAGCCTTTCTCCTTTGGCTGGCTTTTCTGCCCTTTCATCTTCCACGCTCCCTGCTTCCCCATCCTGCCTCCAGCCAATCCAGCTTTCCAAGCTTTCCAGCCATTCTCCCACCTCACAAGTCTGGCTGCACTGAATGTTTCAGCCTTTGAACAGTTCTGCGTTGGTATCTCCTTTCACCAGAATTCCTGCAGCCAGCAGCCGTGGAGTACGTGCAGAGCATCTTCCTTCTGACTCTCTTAAAACTTTGACGGGTGTTTCCAACACTCAACACTTTGTAATTCAATAATAGGGCGGTTGTGGTTTCTTTTTATTGCAGTTACGCTGACTTTTAAAAGCACTCAGAGTGAAAAAGAAAGCAGAGGTAGTAAAGTACATGTACATAGATGCTCACTGAGTACGTCTGCACATGTCCTTGGCAAATGTTATTTTCCAAACCTGTCTGAGCAGGTCTGAACAGTATATACATTTGGTAAAATTGGGTCAGAAGGCAAAACATTGGAACAGATCCTCCATATAGAAGCTAAATTATAGCCTATATGTTAAAATGAAATCCAAGGATGGGGTTTTGGAAAATCATTTGTTCTTTGTTTACTTTGAAGACATAATGGGCAATTATATGCTTTATATCATTTTAACTTCTTGAATATATTTGAATATATTTGGGACTCCATGCCTGGCTGTTTCCACTCGGGGAGCCCTAGAGAGCCCTCCCGGCCCCAATGAACCCAGCCCCAGCAGCAGACCTCCACTGCCCAACTGCCCTACGCTCCAGGCCACTTTCCAGACACATTATGGGATACTTCCTACCCATTGTCCATAATTACCACACCATGTTTGATTTGTTTGGTGGAGTTCATATATATTATATATATATATATATATATATATATATATATATATATACCTTTCGGAATGCCTGACAAGCTACCGAGAGTATCCCGCCAGCACAGGCAGAGCCTGGCAAGCTAGCCGTGTCGTATTTGATATGCCAAAACCAGTAACTTTAACAGGTCTCATTCCCCTGACCCTGAAAGAGCCTCCAATTATAGGGAAAAATGAATAAGGAGAGGCTGCTAAAATCTCAGGGCTGGGATGAATAGAGACATTACTGGTGCCCACTGGAGTAAATTGTTGAACAACGGGATGACAGTGATACAGTAAATATATTTGCTAAAGAAAAGTATGTTAGAGGGGGTCATAGAAATGTAGCGCGTGTGTGTGTGTGTGTGTGTGTGTGTGTGTGTGTGTGTGTGTGTGTGGGCACATACCTTACACACAGCTGGTCCAAGTTCAATCCCCACCAGATCCCAGAGCACCACTAGAGGTAATCTCTGAGCATAGAGCCAGGAGTAAGCACTGAATGAAACTGTCAGATATGGCCCCACCCGCCCACCAAAAGAAAAAAAAAAGAGTAAATTAAAATACAATTTAATACAACAGCTGCTGAAGACCAGTTGATAATGCGAGCAAAAACTCATTTTATTTCCTGAACTTTTATATATTTTCTTTTGCTATATTGTTTCTTTGGTTGGGGGGGGGGGGCACACCCAGCTGTGCTCTGAGATTACTCATGGCTCTACACATAGGGCTCATTCCTAGCAGGGCTTGGGGTATCATATAGGGTGCCTGGGACTGAACCTGTGTCAGCAGCATGCAAGGTAAGCACCCAACCCACTACACCATCTCTCCAGTGCCTCTTTTGCTATACTCTTCTTAGAAGTAAAGCAAGCATTAATTCACCAGCTTTCTGAGATAAATATATTTTCCAGTAATGACTATAAACCTTCCAGAAGATTTTAGGAATTACGTAGCTGGGGATATTGAACAGGACCAAAATCATTGCAAAGTTATTTTTAAACTCTTGTTAATTATTTATGTTATCGTAGATTATGGCTTGCAGGAGATGGATGAAATTTTTTAACAAAATGAGTAGATTTTGTGGAAGAGCAGTAATTCTTGATAAGTAATTCACAGTGTTCAGTCAGCCTTTGCTCTACATACACAATGTTTTGGCATATTTATTAACAACAGTTGATACCCCAAGTATTCAAAATTCAGTCCATCCTGCATAGTATCCCCTTTCTTCTGAAATACAGATATCACTAAGGAGGAAGCAACAGAGGCCGCTGAGCACCCAAAATAAATGTTCATGACTGTACTGCCTAAAGATAATACACTTTACCAGCAAGGGAAATGTATGGTCATATTTTAGTGATGACTCAGACAAGCGCAGTCATATCTTTTCACACTTTTCCTAAAGGGAATGAGAAAAGGATTAAGAAAGATTCTGGGGAAATTCACAGCTGATAGTAAACAAGTGATAGCACATGAAAAGAAACAGAAAATCTGTCAGAATCATTCCTTAAAGTATAGGTGTTTGGGGCTTTTCTGAATTGGGGACAAGTTTTCAATCTATCTTAGGAAGCCCAAACAGCATCTTTATCTGGACCACTGAGTATAATAATTTATGTTTCAATTAGTGAAAGAAAATAAAGTTACAGAGAAAGTTAAGATTTTGTTTTCTTGATACGTAGAGTTTTCTGTACAATATTATAGACAGATTTCTATTTTACACAGTTGAGCAGTGAAAACTAACCTTGGGCCTTCAGTACTTCCCCCTAGAGATCACTTCTTCCATCTTGCTTTCTTCCTTTTCTTTTTCTGACCTCCTTAGGTGGTTGATTTCCTCCCTTCCAAAGTGGGAAAACTCCCTTATTCTTTCTTCCTGTGTCTACTCCCAGTTATCACCCAACTTTCCAATTGACTTCCTCAAGCAAATTTCTAGAAAGCAGAATTTACACTCACTGCCTTCATCTTTTTCTTCTTCCCATTTATTCCTCAGCCCACTCGCTGTCAGCTTGCAGTTCACGCTCTATTGCAACTCCTCCTGCTGTGGATCCTCTGATCTCCTAATTGCCACATCAAATAGGTACTTGAGCTCTTTTCTTACTAGGTTCCTTAAAGTCAGTTGTCTGGTGGGCCTTTTGTTTGAGGTCCTATCTCCCCTGCCTCACTCCTACTTGACAGCTCCTTCCTTGTATCTTGGTGTTGCCAGGATTTCCTTCTTAGTCCCCTGCTCTCTTCACTCTACTTGTTCCCCAGGAATTGTGCAGGAATTCTTGTTATTTTAGCCATCTCCTCTTTGCTGATAACCCTTAAATTTAAATTTAAATTCTCTTTAAATTCTCTTTCATGAAGTTTAAAAAGTCAACTCTTTATTGGAAATCCTCACATGAATGTCACACAGGCTTCTCAAATTCTTATATCCCAAATAAAATTTGTCTTTCCCTTAAATGTATTACTCGTTAGTAGGCATCTTGGTTGGTATTTAGTTTTTATGTATTCTAGTTCCTGATCCTGCTCAGTCATCTGAGCACCTCATTTTTATGTTCAGAAAAGAAAACAAACAATTCTCATGAGGCATTAAAACTACAGATCTAGCCACATAGAGATAACCGTTGTTAGTAGCTATTTTATACTCTTCCAGTTGTTCATATACAAATGATTTTGAATGAAATAATATTTGACCACTTCTGCTTTGTCACTTTATTTTTATTTAAGCAAAATAATCAAGAACATTTCTATGCATGAAAATAAACTTCTTCAAAATCATTTTTGTTTGTTCGTGATGTAAATAATAGTGTTATTCAGTTAAATATGATGGACATTTATATCATCTTTATCAACTTAATTTTTGTCCTTGCTTTTCCTTGAAAAATTTACTGGAACTAGAGCAGTAGTACAGGGATTAAGGCCTGCATGAAGCTGACCTCAGTTCAGTCTCCAAAACTGGCTGCACTACACTGCACTGCACTGCAGAAGCACCCCCCAGGCATAGAACTGGGAGTAGCCCCCAGACCCCTGTAGCTATAGACCAAACCCTCTTCACAAAGAAATGACTTTCAAATGGAAAGAAAAGCACAAACATAATATCAAATATAAAATCTAATTCCTGAGAATGGAGTAAAGATTTCCTAATATATGGTAGTTACAATAATGTTAACCCTAATCACACCCAGTAGTTCAATATGTTATGCTATTGTTGAGTACTTTCTGTGGGCTCCTCTGTGCTAAGAACTTTAAATCAACCTCACTATAAATTATGATATTTTATAGTTATGGAAATTGAGTCCCAGAGAGGATAGATAACTAACCCAGACACACATGGGTAATAATAAGGAGAGTCAGGAGCCAGACTTGGGCAATCTGCTTCAAGGATTGACCTCCTGGCAATGATGCTAATCTGCCTTTTGTGGTACCCCAGGGTACCCATCCTTCTAGAGTGTACCACTTTGCATTCAATTTGTAGAATAAAATCAATAAATAACATGGTTAGTTAGATAGTGAATACAAAGAAAAAAGACATCATCATTACAAAGTAGTAATGAATGTTGCATTTATAGTAATGATTCTTCTGACTTGTCATTTTATTTTTAATAATATGGTGGACAAAAACTTTGTTTGCGGTGGAAGGCACACTTAGTTAAGCTAGGGTCTTATTCCTGGCTTTTTCTCAGTGATCATTCCTACCATGGCTCAGTGGACCATATGTGGTGCTGGATGGATCAAGGTTGGCCCAATGCAAAGCAGGCATTCTACCTGCTGTAATATCTCTTAAGGCACAGGTGATCAAATCTTATACCAGCAACTTGAAAATGGAACCCTAATTTAAGAGACTTTTGTTTGTTCGTATGTTTTTTTGTTTTGTTTTTGTTGGACCACACTCAGTGGTGCTCTGTGCTTAGGAAAATATTTTTGATGTTGGGGATTAAACCATGGATAGAGGCATGCAAGACAGGTAATCTACTTCCTATACTATCTCTACAACCTATCGAAGGGCAGGTATTAACATGATTATTTAAATTTAATGTGGAACATTCATAGATTTTCAAAATTAGGATTAAATTTATGAATTATTCACATCTACTAATACTAGAAACAAATTTGAAGGGAAGGAATGGGCCATACCAGTGTTTCTTAGGGGCTATTCCTGGCTGTTTCGTCAAGAAAGACCTGTTAATGCTTGGAGGGCCATATATGGTACTAGAGACTCAAATCTTGGTTGTTTGTATGCAAACCATCTTACCTCCTTTACTATCACTCCAACCCTTGGAGAGATTTTTTGTTTGTTTGGGGACCACTCCCAGTGGTACTCAGGGCTCTTGTTCTTAAGAATCACTCCTGTTGGAGTTTGGAGAATTATATATGGTACTAAGAATCAAAATTAGGGCGAACTGCAAGTAAGACAAAGTCCCTACTCTCTGTGGTATCTCTCCAGCCCTGAGGAACAATATTTTAAAGAGGTGAGCAAGAGGGCTGGAGCAATAGCACAGTGGGTAGAGCATTTGCCTTGTATGCAGACGACCCGGATCGATTCCCAGCATCCCATATGATCCCCCAAACACTGCCAGGGGTAATTCCTGAGTGCCTGAGTCCAGAGTAATGCCTATGCATCACCAGGTGTGACCCCAAAAAGCAAAAAAAAAAATTTAAAAATTTTAAAAAATAATAAAGAGGTGAACAATAGAATGTAGGTAGATTCCTACCATTAATTTCACTTCCATCATTCATATTCTGTTTGCTGGTGAGGATGCCTAATGACTGCTATCTCTCTAAGTAGAATGTCTGTCACTTTTAGATTTGAATGGAAGGAAGGAAAGAAGGAAATTAGGGAATGTGAAAGAGAAGAAAAGAGTGGAGAGCAAAGAGGGGAGAGAGGGCTGAGTTCTGGATTTCTCTTCTCTGACAATTTGATCTATAACTTCCTCATTTCTGTTGCTTAGGACAGAGTTTGAATACATCTCCTCTTTTTATCAAATTTCATGCCTAATTCATCAGAACTTATGAAGCCCCTACTTTCAAAATATAAACAGATCCATAATTACTGTAATTACTGACCTATTGCAAGCCACCCTCTTCTGGCCTGTTGAACTGCTAGTATTTCCTAATATGCTATTCTGCTTCTACCCTGGCTGCACTAATAGTTTATTCTAAGCAGTTAATGAAAATCATGTCCTTCCTCTGCCTGTAGCCTTGACTTTGCCCCCTATTTCCTTATTATTAATGTGGTTACTACCAACTATATTCCTGGGTTTCATCCCCTCAACACCATGCTGGTGCTGATCTTTAAACTTCTGACATACTTTTATCTTAAGACTTGGTGCTACCTGGAATTTTCTTTTCTCCTATTATCATCAAGGCAGTTTCCTTGGGTTTTCCTTCATGTGTCATCTTCTCCTGGAGGCCAAGTACGGACATCCTGTATTTTAACTTCATTCTGAATCATCGCTATTCGTGGTCCAGGTCCTCCTCCTGTGTGTGTATGTGAGAGAGAGAGAGTGTGTGTGTGTGTATGTGTGTGTGTCTGTGTGCTTGTTTCCACAGCTTCTCTTTCCTTCTAATACATAATTGACTACATTTACATGTATTGTTGATTACTGCCCTTCCCTGATAGCCTGTAAGCTACTTGTATGCCAGGAACTCGTTTTGCTTACTGATGTGATATATAGAGAGAGAATATTAAGTTACTTATACACTCTATAATAAATGAATAATTAGACTACTCAGTGTCTCTTACAGAGATGATTTGGCTTCAGCAGTTTCCCATTAACAGCATTGTTCACATTGCCAAATCCACTTTTCCGTCAAGAGAATCAACTTAAAGATCTCCTGTACCAAGGATGTCAGTACCTGCAGTGGTCTTGGTATCTAGTTGACTAATTCCTCTGGATTTATAAGAGAAAACATAGGTGGAGAACATAGTGAAACACTCCAAATTGATTGATGTTTTCAGATAGGTATACATACACATTAAAACAAAATTCTTGATTTCTGATTGAGGCTTAGTGATGGGCAGTCCTGGGTTGAGGTTCTTATATAATAGATAACATTGTGGAGTGGATGGGAGAGGGGAGGGAACAGGGGTACAATTATAATCCCAAGAACCTATCAAAAAAGTGGATTTTTTAGATAGTTCTGTTATCATCTTAGGAAACTATAGACAGTCCCCCAAGGAGAAGCCACAAGTTGCTGGCCGCTTTTCAGTACCAGGATCATTATTACACAGGCAGTAACAGAAACAAATTGAAATATGCAAAAATTGTCAGCTTTGAGACCACTGAGAGAATAGAATCTTACAAATAGGAAGCTGAGCTACTGATTCTGATTTGAATAAAGCTTTGGAGAACCTAGAAGAGAAAGCATTATAGTCACCCGCAATATTATAGTCTGCAGAAAAGGGGTGCACATTAGTTTTTTGATTTTCAGCCATTTTACACTTGAGAACTGATAGTTGAAATGCCTTGGTGGGAATCATTAAAACATACAAGTAAAGGCATTTTGTTCATGGTTCTCCCTTTAAAAGGAAACAAACTTTATAGCACTATTTACAATAGCCCGAATCTGGAAACAACCTGAGTGCCCAAGAACAGATGGCTGGATAAAGGAACTGTGGTGTATCTATACAATGGATCACTGTTAAAAAAAAATGAAGTCATGAAGTTTGTCTGTAAATGGACATGGTGAGTATTATGCTGAGTAAAATGAGTCAGAAGGAGAGGGGGATATTTAGAATGACTGCATTCATTTGTGGGATATAAACAAAAAGACATTAGCATGAGACTATTATCCAAGGCCAGGGAAAACAGGGTCCAGGAGGATTGATCAATGGTTGGAAATTGCCACAATTGTGTGTTCAGTGGAGGGTAGTTAAGAGAGAGGAGGGTCCAGTATGACAACAATAGCTGGAAATGATCACTCTGGACAAGAACTGAGTATTGAAATAGGTAATGGGATATACATGATAATTTTTCAGCATCTGTATTGCAAACCATAATGTCGGGGGTCGGCCATGTTGGCCACTTGTAAGGCGAACGCCCTACCCGCTGTGCTATCGCTCCAGCCCAACATGGCCGACCCGAGTTCGATTCCTCCGCCCCTCTCGGAGAGCCTGGCAAGCTACCAAGAGTATTGGATATGCCAGACACAGTAACAACAAAGTCTCCAATGGAGACGTTACTGGGCCCGCTCGAGCAAATCGATGATCAACGGGAGGGCCTTTACCTTTAGGGCCTTTACCAATGTCGGGGGAGAGAATGAGAGAGAGAGAGAGAGAGAGAGAGAGAGAGAGAGAGAGAGAAAGAGAGAGAGAGAGAGAGAGAGGTGAGGTGCCTGCCATGGAGGAAGGCTGGGGGGGTGGATTTGGGTAGATGGGAAACTGTGGGCATTGGTGCTGGGGAAATTATACTGGGAGGATGGGTATTGGAACATTATATGACTGAAACCTAATCATGAACAGCTTTGTAATGCTCTATCTCATGGTGATTCAGTAAATAAATAAATAATAAAAATAAAAGGACACAAACTTCAGAAATCATGTTTTGGAAACAAATAGAATTTTGTGGCTATCCCAAGTCTTCTTTGGTGCACAGAAAAAAGGCCATATCATGTATTGGTTCCAAGTGCCAGCCCTGGAATTTGAGCTCTGAGTCTCGGTTCTACCATATACTTCTTGGGAGACTTTCTGTCTCCTAACCTGTTCCCTGTGCACCATGATGGCTCATAATCATACCACACTGTATATGAGGATTAAATCAGATCATCGACGTGATGCTTGGCTTAACACATAGCACACAGGCAGTATTCGGCAAGAATACAATGCTATGTGCAGCAAAACTGTGGTAGCTAGTAAATATATCATTACTGTCTTTATAGAATTGTAAATAAAAATGCTGTGGGAGGAAAGGGAACTGCCTAGGAATATTGACTTGGGAAGGGTAGTCACCACCCATGCAGGTTTACACAGAGGAATTATTTCCCTTAGTCCATTGACTGTACTCAAGGTCTGCTTCTTTGCCACACCACCAACATCTTATTTTTCAAAGTTCATGACTGAATTTCACTCATACACCGTGTGCAATGTTCAACATTCATTCCTTCACCAGTGTATATTTTACGTTTCTCACCACCAATGTCCCCAATTTTTCCCTCAGACTTTCACCACCTGTCCTGCCTCTATGATAGGTACCCCCCCTCTCTTCCTCCCTCTTCCTCTCTCTCTCTCTCTCTCTCTCTCTCTCTCTCTCTCTCTCTCGGCATTATGGTTTGCAATGCAGATACTGAGAGATTTTCATGTATATCTGTTTACCTACTTTCAACATTCAGTTCTTGCCCAGAGTTTCCAACTATTATCATCATACTGGTGACTTCTTTATCCTAACTGCCCTTGACCCTACGCAGAATTGAGTGATACAGTATTAGGAAGGTGTTCTTACCCCAGTCTCTGAGAATGCTCATTCCCAGCCTCAAAGGTCTGAGCTCTCAGTTGATTCTGCTGCAGTATCCTCCCCAGCAGACACATTCCCACTCTGAAGGTAAGTTCATAAGTCCAATGATCCCCATTGTGTAGATTAAGAGGAGCAGACTCACATGTGGTGGAAACACTTGCCATGTCCTGGCTATGAAGACCTGAGAAGTCCCAGCGAGCTGGAGGAAATAGTACTTATCAAGGGGAGACTCTCACTCTGGTCCCCACGGACAGCATGAATCACTTTTCCTTCTCAGATTTATTTGCTTCCACCCTTCTCTCATGGGAGGGGAGGCAGCTGGTAGGTTAACTGCCAGATAGGTTCATAGGTTATTCTTGGGGTCTGACTTGGGAGTCTTATGGAGATGATTGTGTCTAACTCTGGATCCATGTCATAATTTGATCTTGAAATATGATAGGTAGCTTTATTTATTAGTTTTTTTTTATTTTTAAAGGAATCATTTAATGCTTTCTGCCTCCTTGTACTCTAGACCAAACAAATTAAGACTGACATAAAGTGTTAAATACTAACTAGTCCCAATAGGCTAATGGTGTGGACTAGGCCCCTAAAACCAGCTTTAGTATTCACCAGTTCAATTTAAGGTCTACCTGTTTATTTTTATTTTTAGCAGCATCCTGCTCTTCTTTGCTAGTGCTTGATAGACAAGAAAGTCTGGAATTGCTCTATCTGAAGACTGATGACCTTTAATTTCTTTGGACTTTAACTTGGTGTCTGTAAACTGCTCCACTAAATTCAGTGAGGTCTCTTCATTCCTTCACATGGCAACTGAACTTTCTCTTCTCCACCTTTATTAAAAAATAAATCCTACTTTGTATATGATTTGTTGTTGATGATGTTTAACCATTTTTTCCCAGGGAAAGAATTTCTTTTTTCACTGCTTGACATGAGATTAAAGCTATGTGTGGTCCATACAAGGTTTGATGAATATTGATAGAGCAACTAAGGACCTTCAGAAAAATGTTTTTGAAACTGAAAATCACAACCTTTTCCTGTATTAGTTAAGCAATTCAGTGGATCATCATCGGCAATAAGAAAAGAAAAAATGAAATAACAAAAATTGAGTATGTATCATATTTCGTGTATCATGTAATTTGTTTTGTTATGGATCTGTGTATACAACACCACAAACACAAGTCCATTCACAAATAAGTGTGCACACAAATGCACAAACACCATATAATCTACTATAACATTCCTTTTTTAAAGGGGGTCAGGACTTATTCTGAGCTCTGTGCTCAAGGATCACTCCCAAGGGCTCAAGGGACCGTTTGGGGTACCCAAGTCAAACTTAGGTCAGCTGAGTACAAGGCAAATTACCTACCCACTATACTATTGCTCTAGCACCAATCTGCTACAACTCTCTTTTCAAATAAAGGAAAAAGAGGGTCTGGAGAGATAGTGTAGCAGGTAGAGTGCTTGCCTTTCATGTAGCCTACCCAGGATGCATCCCAAGTTTCCCATATGTTTCCCCAAGCTCCACCAGGATGCCTGTGC
The DNA here is from genome assembly GCF_029834395.1 of Sorex fumeus. NCBI lineage: Eukaryota > Metazoa > Chordata > Mammalia > Eulipotyphla > Soricidae > Sorex > Sorex fumeus. The sequence goes on from NW_026606072.1 coordinate 15,350,130, forward strand.
GCAGTGCCAGGATAAGCCCTGAGCCTGAGCAGGCGTGGCTCCAATATAAAATCAAAAATAAACAAGGAAATGAAAGGGTGATAGCCTTTTTAAAAAGAGGCGTTTAATTGGTTTGTTTATATTTGCAATGATTTTTATTTGTACAAAGAAAATTCATTCACTAAACGGTAATAATAACGTTCCAAACAAGTTTTGCCTCAATTATGTATAGATCATAATTATGCTTATCCGCTTCAGATTTGGTTTTATTTGAGTGGTTATGTCTGACTCTTTAGGCAAGTGCTCAGTATTTCTGGAGAGAATCCAGTACTTTCATCATTTTTTTTTTAAGTTTTAGAGTCTCAGTTATGTTACTATCACTGTCACTGTCCTCCTGTTGTTCATCAATTTGCTCGAGCGGGCTCAGTAATGTCTCCATCGTGAGACTTGTTGTTACAGTGTTTGGGATATCGAATACATCACGGGTAGCTTGCCAGGCTTTGCCATGCGGATGAAATACTCTCATTAGTTTGCTGGGCTCTTCGAGAGGGGCAGAGGAATCGAACTCCGGTCGGGCATGTGGGCTGCGTGCAAGGCAAATGCCCTACCACTGTGCTATCGCTCCAGCCCTCTCAATTATGTATGGATCATAATTATGCTTATTCGCTTCAGATTTGGTTTTATTTAATCTAAAAATATATATTTTTTTTCACAGAATCAAATTTGGTGTTACTCTTGCTTTTGTTTGGGGGCCACAAGAGTGTTCAGAATTTATTTTCAGCCCTGTGCTAAGGGCTGACTCTTTGAGGTGCTCAGGGGACCATATGCAGTACTAGGGATCGAACTAGGACTGACTACATACATACCATTACTATCTCGATGGCCCCAGGTGCATCCTATTTTTTAGGCAGAAACTGAACATTTTTTTTTATTAGTGAAACACCATGAGGTACAGTTGTAGATTTACAATTTTTTGTGTTTGGGTTTTGATTATACAATAATCAAATACCCATCCCTCCACCAGTGCCCATTTTCCACCACCATGGATAATATCCCTCCCACCCCCATCCCCCTCATCCCACCCTGCCTCTGGCAGGGCATTCCCTTTTGTTCTCTCTCTCCTTTTGGGTGTTGTGGTCTGTTGTGGTGATGAGTGGCACACATGTTCAGTCCATAGTCTACTTTCAACTTGCATCTCCCCTCCTGGGTGGATCCTCCAAACACCCTTTATTTGGTGCTCCCTTCTCTATCTGAGCTGCCCTTTCCCCTAGAATGCCCGGCTGGCCTCTAAGCTATGGAGTAATCCTCCTGGTGCTGATCTCAGCTATTCTTGGGTATTAATCTCATATTTTGTTACTTTATATCCCCCAGATGAATGCAATCTTTCTATGTCTATCCCTCTCTTTCTGACTCATTTCGCTTAGCATGATACTTTCCATGTTGTACCACTTGTATGTAAATTTCATGACTTCATCTTTTCTAAGAGCTACATAGTACTCCATTGTGTAGATGTACCAAAGTTTCTTTAACCAGTCATCTGTTCTTGGGCACTCAGGTTTTTTCCAGATTCTGGCTATTGTAAAGAGTGCTGCAATGAACAAACAAGTGCAGATGTCACTTCGACTATACATTTTTGCCTCTCTGGGATATATTCCCAGGAGTGGTATTGCTGGGTCAAATGGGAGCTCAATTTCTAATTTTTTGAGAATCGTCCATACTGTTTTCCAGAAGGGCTGAACCAGTGGACATTCCCACCAACAGTGAAGGAGTGTCCCTTTCTCGCCACATCCACGCCAGCATTGGTTGCTTTTGTTCTTTTGAATGTGGGCCAGTCTCTGAGGTGTGAGATGGTATCTCATTGTGGTTTTGATCTGCGTCTCCCTGATGATTAATGATGTAGAGCATTTTCTCATGTGCTTTTTTGCCATTCTGATTTCTTCTTTGAGAAAGAGAAACTGAACATTTTATATTCAGGTATATTTACTTAATACCTCCACTGTATTCCTCATCTTAGCATTTAGCGTACAGTTGATACTACTGTATATCACAAGCCTTGCTACTAGAGTTACTCTGTGATCTTTGGCAGTGTCATCGATATGAACTTCTTAAAGTGTTAGACTAGCTATTTCAAGTGTGGAAGAGCCACATGAGTGCCACCTGACCACCTGTTACACATGTGGAACCTTGGACTGGGGGGGTAGCTTAAAGGGCTGGAGCACATACTTTGTAGGAGAGGCCTGGGTTGAATCCTGGGCATTTCATACCTCCCTCCCCAAACCCCAGCATCATGCAAAGAGTAGCCCCTGAGCACCACCCAGTATGGCCCCAAACAAAAACAAATCAACATGAATAAGTAAATAAGATAAGATAAGAACCAGTGTCACAGCTCAGATATGCAGCCTTGAGCATCAGAATCTGCAAACAATATCCCCAGGACATCAGCAGATTCCTAAATGCAGGAAAGCTTAAGAAGCTGCAGAATGGTGCATCTAATACTTGCTTCCTGTTTCTCAATCTTGGCAGTGTTGCATAATAACATTAACAATTATCTCTGAGTTTGTATTTTAATATCACTAAATACCTTTGATTAAATCTTCTCTATATGACAGGATTTTTAGTGAGTAAAGGATGGGGGAAGTGGGTCAGCTAATTTATTTGATTATTGAATAACACAACCATTCAGAACCTATATAGAGTTTCTATGGCTCCCAGTAGAATTTTAAGGCTTCATCTTTTTGTTTTAGTGTCTTCCGTTCTGCCTTGTTTAGAGACATTTAGAAAGAGAAACTGGGAAATTAATTATTTTAAGATGACTATTTTAAATGAAATAACTTCACGAAAAATTGAAAACATAATGATTATGCCAAATTACACTGGAAAAGTTCAGCTTGCACTCTGAAAAATTCCTAGGACAGAATTTTGCTGTTTCAGTTTCTTGTAATAGATTCAGCAGTAGTAAGTTATGCATACTTTTCCTCATCTGTATGATGTGTGTACTAATCTATCTTTTTCTCCAGCATTTTACTTTCATCTCTAAGAGTTTAAGGAATTTATGGCTTGTTGCATTTGATGTGGCACCGTTCTACATGTGAGGGATGGTGATTTGGAAAGCATGATAGAAGTATATGCCAAGAATAATTGGTTTCTGTATTGCGGAAAAGCTCAAATACTATGTGTATCACAGCATGTAATTTGGGTGTACAAGATGCCTGTAGTTCAAAGCTCTTTACTTCACTGCAGTGGCAAGCTCAGCTTCCTGTTGGCTGGCCCCTTGTGTTGGCATTAAATAAGCTGGTGCAGTTAGAAAGAAGGCATCCATCTAGTATGTTCATTCTCATAAACCTGCAAATGACACAGTCCTTAGCTCCAGGTCTTTCCTCCCTCCCTCTATCAGTCCCTCTTTTCTTCTCTCCTTCTCTCCCTTCCTTTTTTCTATTAACTATGAACAGAAATCGTTTTTCAGTTTATTCTTTCTCAAACAGTGTTTCCTGGGACCCACAGACATTGTATAGGATTAAAATGCTTGTTTTGCATGCAGCTCTCTCTGGTTCAGTCCCTAAGACTGTGACAGTCCCTCCTCCACCAATATACCACTGGAAATGACTCCTGAGCACAGAGCCAGACGTAAATTTCTACTCCCAAAACAAGAAGTATTTGAGGCTTTGGTACAGCATACGTTTTCCTAGGTTGCTTCATTGAAAGTCTGATTCAGTAAACTGGGGTATTTCTTTTTGTCATCTCTCCCAGATTTGGGGCTGGAGACGGCTGTGCTCAGCCCTTATTCCTGGCTTTGTGTTTAGGGAATCCCTTCTGTCTGGTAGGATTTGGGGATTAAACCTAGGTCAGCCACATGCAAAGCAAGTAGCCTACCGGCTATACTATCTCTTTGGCCCTGGTTTAGTAAGCTTGGGAAGGAATAGGAGAATTTGTGTGAGGTTTTTGTTTGTTTTGTTTTGATTTTTAGGAAGCAGAAGAGGTTACTGGAAAGTAGAAGAGAAAGGAAAAGGACTCCCTCCCCCAGGTGGGAAGGAACTTAGTATAGGACCAAGTTCAAGAAGTTGTATATTTAACTAGTCCCCAGGTGATTCTTATAATCAGGCAGATATGAGAAACACAGAAGCATTGCTAGGTGTGACCCAAAATGGAAAAATAAAAAGTGTTCATCTTGAGTTTTTTCAAAAGTCTAAGGGTATTAGGTTTAATTTTTAAAGTAAAATGCAAATAATGAAATTAATATAATTTTTATAGTTTTGTTTTGGGGTCATACCTACCAGTCCTCAAGACTTATTCTTGGCTTTGCATTCAGGGATCACTATTGGTAGGGCTTGGGGACCATATGGGGTGCCAAGCATCAAACCTGAGTTGTCTGCATGCTAGGCAAGTACCCACCCACTGTACTCTTGTTACAGCTCAATGAATGCAAATTTTAAACATGTAAGAGTCTAGGGTACAAGTCTATGATATATCAGGAACTTAAACATAAAACATCTAATTCAGTAAACATACCATATGTATGGAAATGTCCATATGAAAGCTAAGTAAACTGAGGCTCAAGAGTAGTTTATAGTCATATAGTCAGGGACAGATCTAAATCTAAACATTAAAGGCCCGGTCTAGTATACTTTCTAGTCTGGCACAACAACTTTTGCATGCAAGGCTAATGCCCTAACCACTGTACTATAGGTCGGGCCCAACGTGACCTTTTTTTCATCTGCTAGTATAATCACATCCTGATCCTGAAGTTGGAACCTGAATGTTTGAACGATTTGTAAATTGTCCATTTTTTTACATTTTTTAAGTCTTTCAGTTAAAGATAACTATTATTTTATTACTTTTAAATGCATTGACTGTAAAACACATCTGGATATTAGAGACTTCAAAAATGTGGGGAAACATTGTAACTTTATAGATCACTGTAATTCAGTAAATTAAGTCTCAGCTTGGGATAACCTCTCCTGAGTTTTACTGCATGAAGCTCAACTAGATGGCTAACCTGTAAAAGAAGGTTCACTATGTATGTTCTTTTAACAAACACAATGTTAATTTTAAGCCTCCCCTTCTTAGTTCACACAGGAAAGAAACTATTGGCAGAGTGACCTATAGCTGACATTCTCATTTAATTGAAATTTATTGTGATTGTACTTGTCCTTTTTTAACTCAAATGTGACCCTGCAATGTCTGCAATGTCTTCAGTAAGGAATGAATCTCTTTTAATCTTCTTCAATAGAGTGCCATGCATCTTTAAAAAAAATATAGCTGATATCAGACTCACTGTTTCCTTAGTCACTAAGGAAAGGACAGTTCTGACACTGTCCTAATCTTACCTTGTTCTTTTATAAATTACTGTTCGGAAAGGGAAAAAATAACATGAAAAAAAGCTTCTGTTAAGTATTTCATTAAGTATCTTCATGCATATGCAAGAGGATGACTAGAAAGGCAGAAATTCTAAATCTATGCTCACCACTTCTCAATCTAACATTAGAAAACCTGGGGGATTCATATATTTATTATTAGGGGGGAAATAACTAAGTGGGCACCTTTAGTTATGTAAATATAAGAACTATCATTATCTTATTTCCCTAGAGATAGAATATGGCAAGACCTTCTCTCTCTCTCTCTCTCTCTCTCTCTCTCTCTCTCTCTCTCTCTCTCTCTCTCTCTCTTCATAAAAAGCTGTCCTGCCCCTAGGTGAAGTTTGAAGAGAAGATAAAGTAGATCAAATTTTGGAAGTCCATTAAAGGAAAATTGAGTGAACATTTTCTTTCCTTTACAGAATTAAGGAAACCCATTTGAATGAGGGTTCAAGATGAGTCTACCATTAGGAATGTAGTCTACCATTAAGAACGAATGAGTGTGTAATAGATGCTAGAAGGATTAACTATTTGGTGGAAAGGGAAGCTCACCCATAAGTGAGGGCCAGGGGTTATTGAATGAGAGGTGATCTTTTTTTTCTGAATAAGCAAAAGTGGGACCAGTTAGAGTCTCTGACTTCCAGATCAGACGGATCTTACTAACAAAACGTAGGGCTGTGCAGGACCAGTATTCATCTGGGATACACAAATATAAGAATTTCCATGATTATTGGCCATCTTCTTTTACCTGACACTTAAAAGCAAAACTTGAACAAAAGGGTAGTATGGCAAATAAAGTACCTCCTTAGCATGGAACTAACCCAGGTTCAATTCCCCAAACTGTGTGTGGTCTCCCAGAGTATCGCTCTGATCACAGGCTCAGGAATAAACCCTGAGAATCTCTGGTTGTGGTCACTACCTCCCTTTCTCAAATTAAATAAAATAAAATGAAAAATTTTGTTTTCTTTTTTAAAATCAAAATGGTTTTATTTAGAGATTATGAGGAAGGGAAGAGACAAAAAGAGTGTAAAGTGTTTACTACAGAATGAGGAAGAGAAAACAAGAGTAAACATTTCAAGTGGAGAGGTGGGCCACCCCCCAGAATGGGAAGATCCCAAACTTTACTTTAACATGCATAACCCCTTAAGTTCATGAACAATTAAAGGAGTGGTAGTTTTCAAAAAGGTAGAGCTGGAGTTCCACAGAAAACAACAGAGCTAGCCTCTAGTGATTAGCTAGGGGGGAAAAGATGACAGTATTTACATTAGTATTAGTATTACTCATCAGTGTCTTAGTTTCTTGGATATATATAGTCTAATGAGTGAAATCTTTTATAACAAGTAGGTAAATGCTCAAGAAAACTTAAGTTAATGCAAGAAACTGATATTCATTCATTTAGTAAACTGTTGAGTATCTCCCTTGTGTCATAATCTGGAATTCACAGTGGTTTAAAATAAAACAATTCCTATACTCATGGAGCTTGCCAAATTTAAGAGAATAACTTTAATAATGAAAGTACTTGCAAAGATGTGCTCTATTTTGCTGTCCAAGCTTTGATCTCTTCTAGTATAGTTACAGAGAGGGTCACTGATTGCCTTGGATGCCATTTGGAATTTTTTCATAGGTGACTCAAGGAAGGACAACTTAGACAAAGGGGACAGCATGTGTACAGTCTCAGATTTGAAGAAAGAGAGGTGACTCTTTTTGAGTAGCTTATACATATGGTGCAACTGGATGAAACGGCAAAATGAATTAGACTAGGTGTGAATGCAGTTTGGGGTGACCATCAAAAATGATTTACTTTTGGGGACTGGGGAGATAGTACAGGGGTTAAGGCATTTGCCTGCCTATAGCTGATCTGGAGGTATGTGCAAGTGCAGCATGCTATGTTGTGTGTTTTTGAGAAACCATTAGGCCCATTCGTGAACAGGCATTGAGTGATGCTGACAGAAGTGACACTACGAAAAGCAGAAGAAAGAGCCATCTGCAAGAGTATTAAAATGTTTGAAGCATGTCATGATGAAAGAAAAATATATTCTTTCCCTTGTGAGAAAAGAAAGGAGGTTTATACCCTACTTTCAACAAGCTGGAGAGTTAAAGCCAGAACAAACTGAAAGCAGTTCGTGTAGTTCCAAGTGTGAAGAAAGCATACAGTATATAAGTGAACTTTGTAGATTGTGCGGTTGGTTGAGAATGCTCCCAGGAGGATGTGTCTGAGGAAGTGATGACCATAGTCAAAGAAGAGATAAGAGAAGTAGAGCAATGTCTTAAGAGGAGAAAAAAAAACCTCAAAACATTTTAACCTTCTTTGAATAGGGGCTGATTCTATTTTGAGGATGTCAATTTTAGGAGCCACCATAATAATGCGTTTGTGTATGTGCTTGAAAAATCCACCATCAAAGACTCAGTCCACTCATGAAGTTCAAGTACCAATTTGCACCCGTGAGTGGGGAACATACTGCTCTCCTGCAAACAGTCACTCAAATTGTCACAGTACACAGCACATTTCTCATTTTCTTGGTAATTTAGTGGCCATGTAAACACATACATGGCCTGTGGTAAATATGGTGATTCTCACTTTATAAGCAAAGGAGTAGGTGTTACAGTTCACGCACACTTATGATCGTAAACTCTGAGGAGTGAGTCACGGGGCCTGACCCAGGTAGTAAGATGAATTATTCATGTTGGTTAGCTGAATTTCCTGGAGTAACCCTGATGGCGTTTGTCTTGTCATTAAAGGACCAGGTCCTCACTGACAGAGAAAGGGTCTCAGTTCTGCTCTGAGTTCACTGGCAAAGTGGCACTGTAGCTTGAAGAAAGCCTTTGGGTCTTCCTGCATAGCTTCTCTCACTGTCAGCAGTGCATCAGATCAAGTTCAATATTGAGAAATCAGTGTGGCAAACACTGCTGGTCTAAATGCCCTTAACAATTTTTAAAAATTAACTGATGTAATTATCCTCACAAAGTGAATCCTAATTATATTGAATGGAATCTGCCTGATGAGGAGACGTAATTTCGCAGTCCCTCTTCGAGATAGGCTCTGCCAGTGAAATGTAACCTGGAACTGTTACTCACTCTCCTTTACCCTGGCTCTTCGTTTAGAACACTAATGACTGTGATGCACACCTGACGTCCAGAGCATTGGCGGTCATCTTACCCTTCATGATCTTGAGAATGGGAAGGTGAATATTAATGGTGCAAAAGTAGAACAGTTCTAAAATTGTAAAAGCCTGGTTCTTTGGAGATTATGATGTCACCATTCTAATCTTGGCCTAACTCTCGAGTTTCTTTATGTGAGATCTAACTTAACCTGTCTCATTGAAGCAGTTGCTACATTACCTCATTCTAGTTCTAAGAGATTGGCATTGGATTGTCTCTATATAATTTCTCCAGCTAAGTTCTCTCTTTTCAGTATTGCAAATAATAGTTTAATAATAAACCCAGGGTGGTTTTGGTGCATTGGAAATTTAATATATTCACCAGATTTCTAAAATTAATTATGGAAATCATAAAAACAGCCACAGAATGTAAAAACTGTTAATCTTTGGTAGAAATTGAAAGTGCAGGAAATTGAGGAACATTTATTAATCAAGGAAACCACGGACTTTTTTTTTTAAGTATTAGAAGTTGTTGGAATTGGGAACAAAAAGCACTTTTGATCTTAGTTTGTAGCAAGTTCACATTTTATGATAGGATGGAAACCTCTATTTCTCAGTACACCTGTGCTTTGATCTCCCTGTCTGTCATTGCAATGTGATTATGAGGATTGCTAGGTCATTCTCAGTCTAAGTTGTTTTTGTGATTTAATTTTCTAGGAGAGGAAGGGGGTCATTAAAGGATATCATTAAAAGGAGAGACATGAGCCTTGTAATTGACCTTCCTTGAAAGTAGTCCCATCTGGAAGATTTTATCAGTAAACATTTATCATTGAGTTTAAACAGATTCTTCTCCTCTTGTCTTTAAAACAAACAGGCAAAGACTTAAAAGGAACCAGAAGAGTGTTCATAGGTTGCTTTGGTGCTTGTTCAATGGAAAGAAAAATAGTATTTAAGAAAAAAGTTCTCTTCTAAAATAATTATATGATTCTTTATTTTTTCACTTTTGTTTCAATGATTCTCTTTCTCAGATTATAATTTGCAAGTTGTGGTGTTCTCCAGTGATTACTTTTTGTTGTGACTTGTTTGCATTTGTGTTTAGAGTAGAGATAGTAGGAAGGATGGGTTACTTGTGAAATTTAGTGAGCTTAGAAAGGGTTTCATTTCTATTGGTGTGTCAACCTGGCATTGGCCTGAAACTTCACGTTAAATTTTTCTAGTGTAGATAGTATTGTTGTGAAGACAAATATTGATGTGCTTTAAATACAAATACTAACAGTCAAAATAAAAAATCCAAGCAGTCTTATGCATGTGATTTTTGACTATTCAAAGAATTACTTCATTTTTTAAAAGTGTTTTCCTTTTTGAATCATTTAGCTTGTTGACTTACATATCTCTATAATCACCACCCATACCATTTTCCAGTTCCATATTTATTTTAAAAAAGAGAAAATGCCTGTTTTAAAATCTATTTTGAAGGTTCACCCAGGATTTCCCTCATGTGGGTAATCAACTTTTTCTCCCACTCTCTTGAGAATGGTCCTTAATCCATTTAAAGGGCTAAATTTGAAATTGTGGAGTATGCCTGTGAAGAGGACAACACCTCCTTAAAATAGGAAGGAAATAAGCTCATAAGTAAAACTCCAGATTAATGTGTTTCCACAAGGTTTTGGCTGGAGTGTACTGTTTAGATTTGAATTCGATTGTAGATCTTACGTTGAACCATTCACAATGGTCCATCAAAGAGTGGGATTCCTCAAAGAAAATCAGGGTGTCTTTTTCAAAAGAAAGAAACATTGAATTCTGGGCCATAACAATAAATTTCTCACTAGCAGTACAGTTGTTCTTCTCTGCTGATATGGCATTGTCTCCTTATGTATTAAGCACCAAGGACAATCAATCATCATTTAATAGTATATTTGTTTAAACTCACTGATAACTTGAAGTCTATGCCAGAAACCTCTAACTTTAGCTCATGAGATCTGTGCTGAAAAAGGATAAAATACAAAACATGTTCTACTGATTATCTAATATACCACCACTAGGATCCTATGACACTAGAGTCCTCTAACTTCAAACTTTAGTTCCTCAATCTCCCGTTCTCTAGCCTTTTTTGGCTAGCACCGTCTAAGTGATGTTCATCTGAAAGGAAAACACTAAATGTTTCCCCACTATAACCAGCACCATGCTTTGTACATGCTACACGATTAGGTAATATATGTGAAAGGAATAGGTAGTAGTCTCTTTTATCAGAAATGAGTTGAGAATCCCTGCAATAGATTATTCAACACCTTAGCCAGAATTCTGTTCTAGTTTCAATTTCTTGAACTTCTTATTTTAAATAGGAATGTTTGTTATAATTTTTTCCTACTTATTCATCAGGTATTATCAGTCTTAGCCAATATAAAATGACCTGAATAATTACTGATAAAAATCCAAACTTTTAAACAGTTTAGCTTATTATGTCAGTAGATAAACTTTTTTCTGATAGCCATGACAATGGTAGGAGAACTCGGACATAGAAATGAAGTGCTACCAAAAAGTACTCACCCATGTTTACTGACTGCTATGCAGATTACTAGAAATAATGAGAGGGTAAAATAGAACTTTTCACTAAAAAAAAAAAAAAGTAGAACTATTCAACCAACATTCTTGGCACACGTAGCTATTTCATGATCTTATTTCTGAAAGAACTATAGCTTCTCCATTATCAAGGTCTATCCTTAGACAGTTAATATCGCAATACCTGTAATGTACAAGAGGGAACCAATTACTTTGTTAAACCAATAAACTTTGTTATACTCCATAAGTATACTATGACAGCAAGAAAGAGGGGCTTTAAGTTTTTGTCTTAATTTGATTTTTATTCTGTTCCTTTTAGGTAAGAATTAGCATGTGATTATAAAAAAAAATAATCATTTTAAAAGACCATATTGTGAGGTTGTTAATAATAAACTGTTTTCATGTAATCCACATTAAATCCTCTTCTCCCCTGTCTTCCTCACCCCATAACGCCTTTTTGGTGTTGCTGATAATTGAACTCCAGGCTTTGCACATGCAACTCAAGTGCTTTCTTTACCATTGAGTCACATTCTCAACACTTTCCATGCAACCTAATAAGCAGAAAACTGTTTTAAGTGCTTTATGTTGCCACACAAAACAGTTGAATGCTAGATCATCACTTAATAGCAGTTAACAAGTTTTGTTTTAAGTGACTTGCAAATATAGTCTTATGCAGTCTCAGCAATACTGATTTTAGAATGGCTATTTGGTTTTCATTTCTTGCTACATGTGACCCACTGGTACATCGTTTGAAAAACATACAGTGTATGAAATAATGCTGCGTACTTTTTCTGAAGCACAAAGTCTGTTCAACTTCATAACTTTGATCAGCCTCTTGATACCTGAATCAATCATGTTAATAAAAACCTTTTATCTCAAAGGCTCCAGGGGCTGTGGAGAGTAGTAAGAGTAATCTTAGTAATCTGGTGTGTCTGCATTTGGTTTTATTCTAAGTGAGTGGGCATCTGGGGGAAGGGAGGTTGGACCACACATGCAGTACTGGGAATCAGATCTGGGTTGACCACAAGCAGGACAAGCGTCTTAAACCCTGTTCTACCACTCTTGCCCTAGTTTCAAAGTTGAGAATAAAAAGCTAACCTGCAAGATTTCCACTTGAGAAATCTTTCCTCTATTCTGCTTCGGTTCCTCTACTCTTTCATATGACCCTTGGTCATGTCAGACATTGGTAAACTACCACTGAATTTTAGATTATAAATATATATTTTAAATGCTTTTTAAACATTATGTCACTGTTTTGTACCATTGGTGACATACTGACAAGTGTTTCAGCCTGTTTTCCCTTGTTAACACTTCCATGACGTGCTCTTCGTTACTGGCATTTCTACCCTTCGTGATCAGTTGTTTGGGTATTGGTCTCTATCCATTGTTCTGGGAACACACATCCCTTTTCATTCCATATACGTGAATCCTTTCATTCTGGAATTTCCCCCCTTTTATTGGTTCATTGATAATTATATCCTCTGTTTTCTCCCTTTTCACTTCCTGGCATTCCTTTTGAAAATTGGACCTCTGACATCAGTTCTTTTAATCTCCTCTTTTGTTTCTCACTTTTCTTTTCTTCCTTATTGCTTTGTTGTTGGTTTTTTTTTTTAAGATTTCTTCACATTTATCTACCAACCAGCTCACTAAAATTTTTATTTCATTCGTAGTTTCTTTGTTTGTTTTGTTTTTGCTTCTTTTTCAGACCACACACAGCTGTGCTTAGGGCTGGCTCTGTGCTCAGGCATCCACCCTGGCTGGGGAACCAGATGTGGAGCCAGGGATCAAAGATGCATTGGTCATGTGTAAGGCCATCCCTTTAACCCCTGTACTATCTTTCCAACCCCTCCATCATAGTTTTCATAGTTTTTAAGTGCCAACATGCTGTTCTATGCTGATTCCTTTTCAACAGCATCTATTCTTATGTCAGGAATATATTATCTTTTAAAAACACAAATGATATATATTTTTAGGGGTTTTCCTTAGTTTGTTTCATGTGGATTCTTTTCATTCTGTTGATCCGTATCTGCTTATTCTAGTTCTCTTCCTTATTCTAGAATACTTCTACAAGACAACGTTCACTTTTATTTTTAAATTAGATGTACACACACAAACACAAAGACAACAAAGCAGTAATGATGACAACACTAAACACCATCAAATGTTTGGTAAAGATCAGTATGACTTGTGAACTGCATGGCTTCACGGTAGTATAATTAGTTGTTCAGCAGGATTATTCTCTGCAAACTTTTTCAAAGTCATCTTTATGAGATTCCAAAATCTTACCAGTGACATGCCCTCCTGGGAAGCTATTCTGGACAGTGGGAAAGCATAGCACAGGATGTGGTATGTGTCCTAGACATTCTATACTTAAGCATGTTTTTCTACCTTGGGCCTTACTTGATCACACTGCTCGTTTTTCTGTTTTTATTTTTGTTTGGGGAGTTGCTTATTTTTTGCTTTGGGGCTACAACTGGCAATGCTCAGAGGTTACTTTTGGCTCTGCACTCAGGACTCTCTCCTGGCAAATGTTGGGGATCAAGCGCTTTATCTCTCCTGCCCCTGGTCACAGTGTCTGAATCCTCAAGTTGTCGTTTCTGTAGCTCATTGCTCATTTTTTGGTTTGTTTTGTTTGCTTTTCCAAAAAGGAATGAGTCCCCAGCAGCAGAGGGAAATACTTGGGATCCAGAGTCTCCATATTATTTTAATGTACTTTCAGCACCTCATCAAACTCCTCATCAAATTCCTGCCTTCTTTAGTGTATGCTGTTCCCAAATACTGCCTTTCTGACTTTGACAGGACACATTAATTTACTTTTAGAATTCGCTCTCTATAATTTCTCTGTTATGGCAAAGCAATTTTACTCCTCTATCCATTCTATGTACTCTCTGATGTACTCTTTTTTTTTTAATACTTCCTCCCCCCTTCCCTTCATTGTTGCTGTTATGATGACCAATGATTGAGCTTTGGTGCTGAGGACCTGAATGTGGTGCTGGCACATTGGACATTAGATTGTGCTGCTTGCTCAAGGCACACATCAGGTTGCATGCTCGCTTACTCAGCTGTGGTGCACACTGATGTTTGCACGCCTTCCGGAGTGGTACTTGCCAGCCCTCGCACTCTTACTAGAAGCATACGAATTAGGGTTCTTGTGCTCATGGGGCATCACTGGAGTGCTAGACACATCATACCAGGAGTCACACTTCCCAGCTGTGGTGCTCATATGTGGGTTTAGTTGTGCTTTCTGAATGTCATCCCCTTTTGTTTGATTTTATTTGGGAACCACACCCAGCAGTGCTCGGGGGTTACTCCTGGCTCTACACTCAGGGATCACTCCTGACAGTGCTCAGGGAACCATATGAGGTGCCAGGGATTGATCCTAGGTTGGCTCTATGCGAGGCAAACACCCTACCTGTTGTACTATCTTTCCAGCCCCAGGGTCACAGCCCGTTTGTGGTATGCCTCCACCTTTTGCAGCTAGAAATCACTAGTGGCATCTGGAATTGCAGTTAGCAGAACTGTCAGGTTTAACCACCAATGCTGCCAGGATAGCATGTGTGCATGATTGGGGACACCAGAAATTTGAACTCATGGTCATGTTCTTGCAAGGCAGGTGGTCTAAACAACCCCACTATCCCTCCTTTCTTCTGCTCCCTGATCTCTAAGGGACCTGAGAGACAGTACTGAGAATAAAGTGCTTGCCTTTCTCCTGCTTCATTTCTAGTTTAACCAGGAGTTCCCCCTGAATCACAGAGCCAGGAACAGCACCTGTAGGTATGTCCCAACCTTCTCCCACAAGTAAATACAAATTGAATCCAAGGGCTCACATGTGCAATGCAAGTTTTCTACCCTGGGCTACAGTCCCAGTCCTTAGAATTATGTGTTTTATTCCTTTACTTCGACTGGAGCAATAGCACAGCTGGTAGGGCATTTGCCTTGCACACAGTTGACCCGGGTTCAATTCCTCCGTCCCTCTCGGAAAGCCTGGCAAGCTACTCCGAATATCCTGCCCACAGAGCAGAGCCTGGTAAGCTTCCTGTGGTGTATTCAATATGCCAAAAACAGAAACAAGTCTCACAATGGAGATGTTACTGGTGCTCGCTCGAACAAATCGATGAACAATGGGAGGACATTGCTACAGTGCTATTCCTTTACTTTCATGTTAGTGAGGCATCAGAAAGAGAAAGAAGAAAAGCATATATGTATATTATATTTTGCTAGAAATCCAGGGAAATCATAATTGAGGAAGAACACTTTGTAGTGGAAAAAAGTGTGATTGAACCAATTGGATGAAAGGTTGAAAAAATCCTACAAAGTGATGACAGTTATTTTAAAAAAGGTTATTCTCCATACCCATGACTTAAGATGTATTCTTTTCTATCCAAACTAATGTTTTAAGTTTGAAAATAGAAAATCGTTTTCAGAGGAATAGATGCTACCTGTAAGATTTTATGAAACAAATATTCATAATTACATAAGTCAATAGCCAATATATTTAAATTTTATCTTCTTCCCTTTTTTGTAAAATAAATATACACTCTTAGCCATGCTGAAATCATATGCAGAGAAATGGAGGTTGTGTATATACAACACCAAACATCTGGAAGAAAAGAAATCCCAGCCAAGGCTTGTTAAAAAGAAATTCATAAGCAAAGTATGCTTTTGAATTATGAAAACAGATTTGCATCCAACATTTTGAAGAACTCTCATATGTATGTTTATGTTTCAAACATGACTTAGAGATCATTAAGATTAAAATTCAATTAAGTGTGCTCTGTTGTCTTTGCCATCAATTTCAATTAAACCAGTCTTGCTTGGCAGTTTTGGAGAGAAAAGTCTTGAGTTCTTTCCCTTACTAACATTTTGCCAGTTGGACTTTGTGTTCCTCCCCTATAAGTGCTTGTTACTTAAGGAGTTCTTTCATGTTGAACCTCTAAATTATCCACCATGTGACCTTTTCAGCACTCATATAGACAAAATAGAAGTGAAAGCATTCACATAATAAATATTTTTCGCTTTGTAAAATTTTTATTATGGGCTGTTTTCTTTTTTTTCTTTTTTAAATAAAGCACAGTTTGTTTTTTATTTTGGGGGTCATATTTAGCTGTGCTCAGAGCTGAGTTCTCTGGCTCAGCTACTCCTGGCTCTGTTCTTAGGAATCACACCTGATAGTTTTCAGGGGACTATTTTTAGTTTTAGTTTTTAGTTTTTAAAACCATTTTTAGTTTTCAGGTACAGGGATTGAACCTTGGTCAGCTGCATGCAAGGCAAGCGCCTTAATTCCTAAACTATCCCTCTAGTTCTGTTTTTGATTATAATAAACTTTTAAAAAGAGGAGTTATAGGTTGGTAGAATTGAATAGAAGGCAGAGATTTCTCATATATCCACCACCCCTCACATGTATAACTTTCCCGATCATTCAGGACAGAGCGGTGCCTGTATAGTTAATGAGTCTATACTGAAAGATCATTATCACGCCAGATAGTCTGCATTAACATTCACACTCTATAGGTTTGAACAGATAAATTTGTGATGTGTATCTGCACTCAATAGGGACCCTTCTGAGAATCTGTTAGGCATAAAATGCACGTAGTGGATTTAGTGTTATTGTTGTTACTTTCTATGTGATTCTGACTCTTCTCATCCTTTCCCAACACTGTATAATTTGTAACTGAATTTGAGTTTTTTTTCTTAGAGATAATAAGAGGTCTTTAAGAGGTTATAAAATGATGTACTTCTTGTGCTAGGACGTCTGTGTATGATTCATTTTTCAAAGCCTTCAGAAATCTTTAGACATTTTCAGGCCAATCTTTGAGAGTCCCTTTGAGATGGAAAGGAGGCAAGTATACGACCATACCCCTTATCAGTAGAGGAGGCCATTTTCAAAAGAAGAAGGATGGTTCCGACTTTGTTGGCATGAACATGCTGAGCCCAGAACTTGATTTTTCTAACTCCTATAGGCTTATGCTCCTGGTACCAGACATAGCATCAACTGTTCTGTGCGCAAAGCCTAATTAATGTCCATAATCTGATGACTGATGACTAATACTACTAATGGCAACTAGGTCGAATGTGATTTTTTTAAAAAGAAAAATTGATGTTGAAACTATGTAATTTTAAATGGTTGTGGTAATTTTTAAACATTTGTATTTCATAGCTTGAGTTGCTTCTGAGACCCATTAACTCTGCTTATTCTACAATGCTAAGGTTCTTAAAATGAACAAGAAATTCATATTAATCTAGAAATAGTCAGCTTTCACACCTTCGTATTTCCTTCTCTCTTCCTCCCTAACCTCTCCCCTAGCAATAAAATGTGTGTTTAGGATAGATAGTTGAGGAGTCTAAACGTTCACTACCTCACCTTGGCCTCTCCTTTCCAAACTCTTAAAAATGAACTTTAATGTATTAATAAAAATTCTTGAATCTATAATATTTCTTATGGAAATAAGTTTTCTTAGTTGTAATATCCTATTTAATGGGTTTTCCTCACAGTTCATAAAGACTGTAAAGATAATGCAACTCAGAAGAGAAAATGAGGTCCTTAAACTCTCTCCACTAGTTAATGGAAAGTTCCAGATTAAAAACCTGGTTTGTAACATACAGTCCAGTGCTTCTTTTATTGGCTGCATAATGCAGTTGTTTGGGGTGCAGATTGTCTCTGTTTGAATTCCAGCTCCACGTTAGCTGAATTGCTTTGAGCAAGATACTGAGCCTCTCTCTTTATGCCTCCATCCCCCCAGCAATGAAATGGGTATAATACGAGTTGTTGTGGTCACTCAGTGGATTAATAGAAATGTTTTCACCTGAGCATAATAGTATCAATACCCAAGAAATGTTAGCCCGGCTTATTTCCTTTAGTCTTTAGTTTTAAAGAACAAAAACCAATTTACCTGGAAATAACAGCTGCCAGAACTAAAACTGATACTGTAATCGTGTCTGTCAGTCAAGAAAATCTACAGGGGTGGGGGAAATAGCTCAAAGCTAGAGCCAACATCTGGCATGCACAGGACTTGGGTTTGATCCCTGGTATGACCATATGACCTCCCAAGCACCACCAGGTTTTGTTGTAGTGACCCTTACCATCACACAAGAGGCTTAAAATAATAAAAAATAAATATTCCATAAATATTAGTAAAATAACATTGTTGACCAAAATGCAGTTATAGATGAGTCCATTTTGATAAAATCAGTATTTCTACTAGGCTGAAGTGTAATCATGTACATCATTCTATTTACTTTTTTTAAATTTTATTTAATCACCATGAGATAGTTACAACTTTTATGTTTGGGTTACAATCACACAATGATCAAATACCCGTCCCTTCACCAGTGCACATTCCCCACCACCAACCTCTCCGGGATACCTCCCCGGCTTTCCCACCCTCCCCCTGCCTCCATGGCAGACAGTATTTCCCATACTCTCTCTCTACTTTTGGGCATTATGGTTTGCAATACAGACACTGAGAGGCTTATCATTTTTGGTCCTTTATCTACTTTCAGCACACATCTCCCATCCCACCGGTTCCTCAAGCCATCATTTCCCTAGTGATCCCTTCTCTATTCCAGCTGTCTTCTCCCCTTTGCTCATGAGGCAGTCTTCCAGCTATGGAGCAATCTTCCTGTCCCGTGTATCTACTATCCTTAGGAGTTAGCCTCATGTTATGTTGTTTTAAACTCCACAAATGAGTGCAGTCCTTCCATGTCTGTCCCTCTCTTTCTGACTCATTTTATTTAGCATGAACTCTGCATGTTTGTCCATTTATAAGCAAATTTCATGAATTCATCTCTCCTAACAGTTGCATAGTATTCCATTGTGTAGATGTACTAAAGTTTTTTTAACCAGTCATCTGTTCTAGAGCACTTGGGTTGTTTCCAGGTTTTGGCTATTGTGAACTGTGCTGCAATGAACATATAGGTACAGATTTCATTTCTACTGGATCTATTTGCTTTTTGAATTTATCTAGTATGTTTATGAAAGAAAACCTATAAATTGCCACCATTACTTAATGTGTAGCACTCACTATACATACATACAGTAGAGACCGCTGATAGAAGCTTGTATTAATAAAGGGTATTGCACCATCCCCCAAAGGCACTATAAGACTTTTATTTGGGGGTCAGGGCAATAGTGGGGCTTTAAAGCAGGTAGGGCATTTGCCTTGAATACGTATATATGCGTGAGACAGACAGAGAAGGATGATTCAGAGATCTTGCTTGGATTTCTGGTTCCTGTGACTGAATGAAAAATGTTGATATCTCAGAAATATGGCAACAGTAGCATACACTGCAAATACTAGTGTTGGAATTAAGATGTTCGATATGCGTGTGAATATTCACATGGACATTTGTGGAATGTGGAAAAGAAATCTACGCTGTAGTTTTCAGAACATAAGTAAGATCAATTATTGCAGTTCGGGAGGAAGATGTAGTCACAGGAGCAATGTGTATTTTTCAATATATTTTATAAACCCTTAGCATATCTTTTCCTATCCCAATTTGTACGTGTATATATGCATATGTGGTATTTATATATATCATTTTCTTTAGTCCTTTGTAATCTTACCACTCACATTTCAACCTTTAATAATTATGGAATTAATTTTACTATAAGGTAAGATTCTGAATTTAGAAATTGAGCTCCCATTTGACCCAGCAATACCATGCCTGGGAATATACCCTGGAGAGGCCAAAAAGTATAGTCGAAGTGACATCTGCACTTGTTTGTTCATTGCAGCACTGTTTACAATAGCTAGAATATGGAAAAAACCTGAGTGCCTACGAACAGATGACTGGTTAAAGAAACTTTGGTACATCTACACAATGGAGTACTATGTAGCAGTTAGAAAGAATGAAGTCATGAAATTTACATACAAGTGGTACTACATGGAAAATATTATGCTAAGTGAAATGAGTTAGAAAGAGAGGGACAGACATAGAAAGATTGCATTCATCTGGGTAACATAAAGTAACAAAATAAGAGACTAACACCCAAGAACAGCTGTGATAAATACCAGGTTGTTCACTCCATGGCTTAGAGGCCAGCCGCACACTCTAGGGGTAAAGGCAGCTCAGATAGAGAAGGGAGCACCAAATAAAGGGTTCTGGGAAGATTCGCCCAGGATGGGAGATGCATGCTGAAAGTAGTCTATAAACCGAACATGATTGCCACCCAATGTCTCTTCTGCAGACCACTGCACCCAAAAGGAGAGATAGAACAAAAGGGAGTGCCCTGACACAGAGGCAGGGTAGGATGAGGGATGGGGGGGTGGGAGGGATACTGGGATTGGTGGGGGTGGAGAATGGGCACCGGTGGTGGGATGGGTACTCGATCATTACATAACTGAAACCCAAGCACAACAACTTGTAAGTCTACAACTGTACCTCATGGTGTTTCACTAATAAAAAAAAAATAAAAATTAAAAAAAATGAATAACCTACATAAAAAATTTTTTTTCAACATCCCTAATTTTCCTAGGTTTCCGAAATTCTCAATACTTACTGTTATTTATTCAAAAGCAAATAATTATTCAGTATTACTGAATTCAAAATATCTATTAATTAACATTATTTCTTGAGATTCATCTTTATGTATTACTTAGTATGATGATAGTTCTGTCTTTATTCTTAAAACCCATTTTAATACAAAAGCACCATGTTATAGTTATGAATTATGTAGTTTAATATCTGAGAGGACATATGTTCACAATCTACTTTCCAGCATATTCTTATTTGTTCTCACTGGTTTAGGTTATTTATAAAAATTAATTAAAATTGTTAAAATGTGTTTTAGATTATTTTTGTAAAGTTCTTCCCAAAATGACATTAGGATTTTGATTAAAATTATGAACTTGCTACTTAGCCTGCTTATAGGTGCCGCTCAGCTGCTTATGCCCACTGCCAACTATCTAAGAAATATCTAGCTCTTCACTTCTAAGTGTTAAGTCAGTAATCACCAGATATTTGAAGAAAACCAATAATATGGAAAAAAGAACACAGAATGAACAAAACAATTTTTTCTAAAGAAAACCTTATTTTGTTTCCTGAAGAATCAGAGATGATAAACTTTACGGAAAAAAAATATTCTTAAGTATTTTTAGGATTTCTCAGAGAGGTTAGGGGGGAAAGAACATCCACTAGGTATGATGAGATTACTGTGAAATAAGGATACTGGAAATTTAGAGAGACTGGACAAAAGAGTCAGGGTACCTGCAGATAGAATTTGTCAAACATCTATCCCAGTATGCACAGCTAGGAGGTAATAATGAAATTTGATGGAAAAGTAAATAATATCAATGTACAATGAAAATAGGGGGCAAATGGACAAGGAAAAATAACTGAGAGGAATTTTGGGTCTAAAAAGTGACTCAACTACTAATGTGGAAAAGATTCATCCAGTTCCCAAGGTGGAAATACATACAAGACACATACTGAAGAAAGTTCAGAATTCCAAGGATAATAAATTTATTCCAAAATTGCCTAGAGAATAACAGTTCATAAAAGGTATATCAAGGAATCAGGCTAGTCATTGGCAATCTGAAAGCTCAGATAGAGCAGACAATGTGCAAAGTTCTCAGGAAGAATCATTAGAACTTGAATATTGATAGCTAAATTCTGAAGTATAAAGTAGCACTGTAGCACTGTCCTCCCGTTCATCGATTAGCTTGAGCGGGCCCAGTAACGTCTCCATTGTGAGACTTGTTACTGTGTTTGGCATATCAAATATGTCATGGGTAGCTTGTCAGGCTTTGCTGAGTGGGCAAGATACTCTCGGTAGCTTGCCGGGCTCTCCTTGAGGAACAGAGGAATTGAACCTGGGTCAGCCGCGTTCAAGGCAAACACCCTACCCCCTGTGATATTGCTCCAGCCCTAGATTAAATTTACTAGATTGTCCTAAGAGACATTAAATGACGAGGACATTTAAATGTTTTGTTTAAAATTGGCTTCAGTGTTACTTATAGATGTTTAGTGAAAGTAGGTATGGCAAAATAGTGAACCACTCCTTTAGACTTACTGTACTAGGGGTACAATTGTACCAATTTACTAGAACTCTAAAAAGTGATGGGCTACATTATAGACATTGTTGAATGAAAGGATGATTGTGTATTCAATTTATTACAGAGACTATCATCAAATAAGTACGATTATGAAGAAAGCATGCGCAAAACTGTTTAGTCTTTAACAGTAAAATGACAATTTTTTAACCATAGGGGCAAAGGCAGTGGAAATGAAAACAGCGGGACTGGCCTTGAGATAAACAGTGTTGCTTTCCTTACCTGATTTCTTTTGTATGAAAATCAGATGTTTGATAGCAAGACAATTTCAATCCTTATTAATATTGAGGTGGAGTTTACATGGGCCTTCTTTTCTGCTTCTTATCAGGTGCACTTATAAAAAACAAAACTGAACTGCAATGTGGTATTATTCCATAAATATAATACAGCATTTAGCCTTCCCCTATGAAGTAGAAAACAATAGTAACTGATAATGCTAGTTATTCATTTCAATATTTTTGTAGTTTCTGTAATAATTCTTAAATATTTTGATTCTTATTCTACAATTTTAGATGACAAAAAATGTTTAAATATTAACTGTTTTCATGCTGTGGATGTCTTGGTATCATTAAAAAGCATAGATTTTCTTGGACAAAGTAGAACTTTATGTTTTTTTTCTTCATAAAAGACAATAAACTATTACTTATAAGGCAATAATTTTTCAGTCAGAATAACTGGCAATTTGATTGTTGTCTAGTGTAAATTTATGTATTTGTTTCATCTTGAAATGTTGAGAAAATTTTGTCATTCTTTATCACAGTAGCTGATGAATGGTATTACATCATGGTTTTATTTTTAAGATTTTACCTAATTATACTTGAAATAGGATTGTTTATATGCTATCTACTTCAAATTAGTATCCTGGCTATTTATGCATCTCATGATGTGCATTATAAAATTAAATAGAATGTTTGGAAAGCCCCACACTTCCCATTTCCCATTTGAATCTGTCTTTCTTGCCTGGCAATATGGGTACAGAGCGAAGTTTGTTTTTAATAAACTTCAAAGACAATCAAAACTAGGATGATCTGTATCATTGCTCTCAAATGGTAGCTGTTCGGGGCCCTTGTTTTGCCCTGCAGCCTTTTCCTATGGAGCAAGCCCAGTTTTTACCTGAGGATTTGCTTCCACAGGTTTTTATCATGCTTTGTCATGTTTTTCAGTCTTTTGGTTTGGTTTGGTTTGTTGTTTTCCAGTTTTGAATGGTGAGTGGCAGGAAGCATTATAAGATGTTAGTAGATGGGAAGATGTACTTGACATCTGATTAGCATTCTTGAGCATGGAGACAAATACTGCACAGGAAAGGAGTGGAGTTTTGCAGGAAATTTCCCTTTAAGAGTTGATTTAAGAATTCTGAGAACTGAGGCCAAAGAGAGATTGTAGCTTTTCTTACATGCAGATAACCAGTCTTCAATCACCAACATCACATATGGTGCCTCCCCCAGCACTGAGAGGAGTGATCTCCTGAGCATAGCCAGATGTGGTCCCCCACAAAATAAATGAAAAAGAACCTTGAAAGCAAGCTAAGCAGACCGAGGTGGTCAACATGGCGTGATTTTTTGTTGTTTTTATTAAATTGCAGACTTCACACTGGAAGAGACTGGAGAGATTAAGATGAGAAAATTTAGACCCATGAACCTCCAGTAGCATTTTCTATAACATTTGTTATGACATTTATTTATTTGATTCATATAGTAGAATCATGTAGAACTTTACACTGTATAATGGCCAAATTAAATTTTTAGATTTTTATTTAGATCTAATTATTAGGTAATTGGATTTATTTATACTTAATAAACTTGTTATTGAAGTTTTGTCTTTGTTTTATTTTAATTTAATGGGAAGGGCATTTGGACCACATCTAGTGATTCAGAGGGGCTACTCCCAACTATGTTTAGGGGTCAACTCTGGTGGCGGTTGGGAGACCATATGTGGTGCTGGTAACTGAACGAGGGCCAGTTGTGTGCAAGGTGAACTATTCAGTGCTATCTCTAATAACCCCCATGCTATCTCTCTGGTCCTTTGGTCTCCTTCTTGAAATTCTCCTTACAATGGTACGATTTGGTATATATGCTTCTGAAAATTTAACTATATGTATGAATATATAGAGTTATGGAACATTTATCCAAAGTAATAATACTGCACATGTTAAAATGTACCTGACTTTTCTATTTTAGTTTCTGGAGATTTCATTTCATTACAAATGAATCTGTAAAAATAGTCTTAAACTACAACAAAGGGGGCTGGATAGCTTGCAGATACGGGTTCAATCCTGCCATCCCATATTGCCTCCCATGTACCACCAGGAGTCATTCCTGAGTGCACAGCCAGAAGCCCTGAGTATTGCCAGGTGTGCCCCCCGCCCCTGCCAAATAATAAAATTACAACATAGTATGTACATAAGATTTGTTAAATTTATTTTCCTATTTGTAGACTTAGAAAAATACCAATAGTACTATAAAGAACATTGTTGTGTATGCTTGTGAATGTGTTTCTTAAATCAGTTATACATAAAATCAGTAAAAAGGGAGGTAAAACAAGAGAAAAACATTGAAAAAGCCTGAGTAGTCGTATACTTGAATCAGATGACATCCCTGCTTTAGCTTCCAACCCATGTCTTCTACAGTTCCGTACAAATTAGAGAGAAATAGTATTTAATTTTCCTTAGGAAGCACAGTAACAAAGCTTTTTTTTAAATTATCAATATTTGAATGTACTTTAGCCATAATAACTCCTTAATTGATTAAACACTTTAGTTCACTAATAACTAAGCCAATATCAACATTTTGTTAAATATTTATTCTGTGCAGATATTCTACGAGTTTTATATATAACACCAATTTTATATTCAGAAGAACCCTCTGAAAGCTATCACAACTTCACAGATAACTGCAGCCAGAAAGTTAAGTAACTTGATGCGTTAGCACAGTTTGTGAATGGCAGAGAAAATTTAACCCAAGTTTTTATTGTAGAATTGGAAGTTTAGCTCATCTGGAAACCAACACCAAGCAGTAAATAAACTCTTATTAGTTGGAATTAAATGTTCTCAGATTTCTTTTTTGTATCATTCTACAGGCAATAAAATATGTTCCATTCTACATGTAGATAAATGTGTTCATAAATATGTTGATATACATGCATAGTGTAGATTAACACTTTGTGGGACATTATTGCTTTACATTATGATATCATTCAGATCAGACCATGAAGTAATAAAACAGTTACTGCTTAGCTTTTATTTGTGTCAATCATACTATACTGATTGAGCATTTTAAAAGGGGAGTGGCAGGGTGGATAGAGTAGAAATGAGTAGTTGATATTTATTATCCTGAAATATGAGTTATTTGACAATTTTTAGGCAAGGCATTGATTGATTTTTATAAAAACAAATTGGGAAGAAAAAAATTATGCTATCTGCTCAATGGTGATTTTTGTTTTCGCTTAGCAAAGAATATGTTTTAATTTGAGAGCAGTAATCATATTAGCAAACATTTTAACTGCATCAACCATTCATACATAAATCATCAGATCTACAAAGGTATATATTATGGTTACCAGGGATTCATTGAGCTTTCCATATTTTCACTGTTCATGAAGTTGGCTTTTTTGGTTCGTTTCTTTTATTGCCATAAGAAATTTCAAACAGTCTAGCTGGTATTTTCTGTGATTATACAGCAATTTTCTTAAATCTGACTGTATTATAACATAGAAATTAGGAATATTTTCTATCACATACATTTATTCTTTTGGGGAACTATGTTTACTAATTCTCAGTTTACTCCTGGCTCTGCACTTAGGAACTACTCCTGGCAGTGGAGGTGGGGGTCGGGGGGGTAATATTTGGGATGCCTGGGATTGAACCCAGGTCATCCATGAGCGAGGCAAATGACCTGTTTATTGTTTATTCTACTATCACTCCGGACGTTCTATTTTATTTCTAGTACATTTTTTTTAGATTTAAACTTTTTTTTACCTTTAATTTGCCAAGGGGCTAATATTATATCCATATTAATATGGGGTTTTCTTCTATGCATATATAGCATTGCAGAGAATGTAATGTGAGAGATGAGAAATGAGAATGGTCATTAAGGAAACTATGGTGTTTTGCTGTTTCTTTAACCTTCCTTCTGGTTTATTCCAGGGATTTTTTTATTTAAGTTTCCATAGAGCTTCATTGCAAAGCATAATTCGCAAGGAGTACTTTCTAGAAGGCTCTACAATGACATTTAGAGCTATCGGGTATTGGGAAGTAAAAGATTGGAGAAAAAAATTTCCTCATGTAGCCTATCATTTCTGACTAAATCAAACAGAAAAGAAAGTGTGCGTCTTTAAAACACGCAAATATTTTTTGTGTCTGTTCACTTTTTCTTTAATTTTTGGGCCCCACTAGGTGGTATTCGGGGGTTACTTCTGGCTCTGCACTCAGGAATTAGTCCTGGCGGAGTCAGGGGACAGTATAGTGCACTGGGGATCAAATCTGGTAGGCTGCATGATTGGCAAATACCTTACCCACTGTACTCTCCTCCAAATTCCAGTAGGCAGGGGTCACACCCACCAACTGGCCCCCTGACACCGTGTAATCCCATCAACAGCCAAGACTCAGAGACTATAAAACCCAGCTCCCGGAAGAGAACAACAGTGCAGTCTCCTGCCCCCGCGCCTGGCTGTCCTCGCCAGGGCCCTTTGGAGGGCAGTGGGTTGAGTTTCCCTCCCTGCCCCGACCAGGGCTCCGGCAGCCAAAGACTTACAGAACCAGCCACCACCATGCTGAGACCACTCTCAACTTAAAACATGAATAATAACAAATCACTAGCTAGAAGAATAAGTAAATAGCTTGTGGAAAATATTTAGAAAGTATATTTTATCTGTTAATGATATATTTACAAAACTTATTTTGTCTCTTAACAATATATTGGTTACAGAGAGATAAGTCATTTGTCTGATACACAGCTGACTCAGTTTGGTACCTGATATAACACTCCAGGTCCCTCCAGAAGTGATGCTTGAGCGCACACACACAGCCTGGGCATAGCTGAATGTAACCCAAGAACCAAAAAATTAAAAAAGGACAATATGTCTACTGTTAATCTTTTTAAAATGTGAGTCTTCTGCATGGTCTGTCACTGTCACTGTCCTCCCGTTGTTCATCGATTTGCTTGAGTGGGCCCAGTAACATCTCCATTTTGAGACTTGTTGTTACTGTGTTTGGCATATTGGATACGTCATGAAGAGCTTGCCAGGCTTTGCCGTGCGGGCGAGATACTCTTGGTATCTCTTGCCCGACTCTCTGAGAGGGGCGGAGGAATCAAACCTGACTCGTCCAGGCTGGCTGCGCACAAGGCAAACGCCCTACCACTGTGCCATCGCTCATGGTCTATCAAAGGCAATAGATACTTTGAAATAATTTTGTATTGTAGAAAGATTTTTTCTGTTATAGTACCTGGTTCCAAATACAAGCAAGTGTTTTAAGAAAACAAATTTTTATTTGTTTTTGGACCACACTGAGCAGTGATGAGACCTTACTTCTTAAGGAAGATGCATTTGTAAAATTCTTTGTGAATGTGTTTCCCTTTTTCTTTTTCAGTTGGTTTGTCATTTGTTTACAACATTAATAGGACTTAAGACATATAAGCATCTCTCTATTTGTATAGACTTCACCATCGCTACCACCAAAGTTCCTAATCATCACTAAAACTTATTGATGTATTTGAACCGTAATTAGAAGACATCTTTGCAGCTGGGACAAAGTTTGGGACTGAATTAATTACAAGTATATAGAAGGGCATGTAGGGTCAAAGCTAAGGAAACAAAAAACAAAGACATAATTTTTATGTACAAGAAAATAAAGTTGGTGAAGAAAATTGAGTTTAAAAAAGTAATCAGACTGTAGGACATAGTTCAGTTGATAGAGTTTCTTTAGTCCTGCAAATATAAATACAGTAACTTAAGTATATGTTGAAAGGAATAATGATGATAGTTATGAATAAATGTAAATCCTTATCTTCTACATGAAATATCACTAATCAATGCCTAAATGTATGTTATGAAGAGATACAAAGCAGTTTGGTAAATGAATCAGCTCAAAAATATGAAAGTGGTCACCTCTAAGAAATGGAAGATTTTAATATATATATCCAGGTTGAGGTGGGTTATGCGTGTATGTTTATTTTTTAGTTAAAGTTGGTGTTTTATTGATTGACTGATTGGCCTCCTTAGCAGAGCTTAGGGGCTGGCAGGGCAATATTTGTTGTCTTAAATCTGTCCTCCACATTTGAGCTATCTCCCTGGCCCAGATATGTTTATTACAACACTAACAATCTATTCAGTTTCTTTTGTAAAAAGTAAAAAAGTAAAGGCCCTCCCGTTGATCATCGATTTGCTCGAGCGGGCCCAGTAACGTCTCCATTGGAGAATTTGTTGTTACTGTGTCTGGCATATCGAATACTCTCGGTAGCTTGCCGGGCTCTCCGAGAGGGGCGGAGGAATCGAACTCGGGTCGGCCATGTTGGCTGCGTGCAAGGCAAATTGAATCTAAGTTTTAAAAACTGACCACTCATAATAAAATGACAAATTCACACAAGGAAATAATATTTTTCAATGTTTTTGCACCTTTGTAATATTTTATAGTCATTGTTGACCAAAACCACTATGTGACTTTACTTTCAAAGAGTACTTCTAAAAGTAATAATTGGTGTAATTCTAAAAAGCAATTGAAAAGTACAACCAAAAGATTTATAAATATTTATTCCCTTTGAATTAATAAGTTTCCCCTTTTTTCGCATTGGGGTGGAGGGACACACCCGGCTAAACTCAGAGCTTAATATCTGGCGTGCTTAGGGGCCGGGAATCAAACCCCACCTGCAAGGCAAGCACCCCACCTGCTGTAATATTGCTCCACCCAGTAATTTTCTTTTTTCCTTTCTCCTTCCTTCCTTCCTTCCTTCCTTCCTTCCTTCCTTCCTTCCTTCCTTCCTTCCTTCCTTCCTTCCTTCCTTCCTTCTTTCCTTCTTTTCTTCCTTCCTTCCTTCCTTCCTTCCTCCCTCCCCCCCTCCCTCCCTCCCTGCCTCCCTTCCTCTCTTCCTCCCTTCCTCCCTCTCTTCCTTTCTTCTTAATTTTGGGCTACACAGAGCAATCCTCAGGGCTTACTCCTGATTTTGTACTCAGGGATCACTCCTGATTGCCTCAGGACACCATATTCAGATCCCCAAGTTGGCCCCATGCAAGGTAAACACCCTACCTGCTGTATAATCTCTCTGGTCCATTTCCCCCTTTGAAAATCTCTCTTAGAGATGTACACAGGGGGAAATTGAATAAAAGCACATAAAAGTATTTACAGTAGTAATCTCTGGATTACAGAATTACAGATAATAAAATTATTTTTAGTGTTTTTAATTTTTTTCCTTTGTCCCACCTTTTTTCTGAAATATTCTATTAAGATGATTACTTTCATATTCTGAAATTAAAGAAATAAACATTTCAAATTCTTTAAAATCCCATCCCTCAGAGCAGAGACTTATTTTCTGAGATGCTGCCAGATGGGGTTAACAGTGCCAAGAGTGGAATCTGGATGAAGGCGAACAGGCCATCTGGAAGTGTGAGTCATGGTAGCAGCATGGATGAGAAGTTCCCTGCAAGTTCTAGCTGTGTTGACAGTGACCGCTGTTTTCATCGTTGCTCAGGAATCTCCCGGGAAGAGGTCTTCCCCCGTTGGATCAGAAATGAACTTCCGCCCCGGAATAGAATCCACAAATAGTATGAGCAGTGAGAAAGAGGCTTTTATTAAGGTGGAAAAATTAGTGGTTAGGGTGATGGTCAGAGCACAACCAAAATATCCCCAGACCAATTTTGAGTCCAGTAATTGCATCTTCTGAACCTGCTGGAACATCTAAACTCTGACAAAGAACGTGTTTGTTTGCTGTTAACCTCTCTCTCTCTCTCTCTCTCTCTCTCTCTCTCTCTCTCTCTCTCTCTCTCTCCTCTCCCTCCCTCTCTCCCCCCTTTTATTTTATTTAATGCTGTAAAATCAGCTAATATTGATATACCTACCTCTTAATGTTGACTTATTATAAAGAAGGCATGTGTGGCATTACCATGGGGAATGGAGAAATAACATATAAAAGGGGACTTAAGTTCATTGTTAGAACTTTTCATTGTCAGTAATTTGAAAGAAAAGTAGAAAGACAGCATTTAGATAACAATATGCTCCAACTGCACTGATCTGTTTGCAGTTCCTCCAAGCAATCGTTTAAATTCTGGCCACTTGAATTTTCACACTTTGTTCCTTCTTTCTGGAACACCCTTCCAAACATTTTCTGCCTGATTAACTCCACTAACCCTTCCTACCCAAACTGAAATATTCCCTCTAGTGTGAAAACGTCCATGACTCCAGAAAATAACAATTATAATGACTGCAATTTAATGAGCTGCCTGACTTTTTAGCTTGAGTCTCATTCTATCAGATAACTGAGGTCATCCTATACTCACTTTACAGTAGAAGAAACTGAGGCTTAGAAGATTTGAGAATGAGACTCAAGAGCATACAAGATTTGAATCCCAAATCCAAAGCTAGGTCTCCCTATTGTTCCTTCTGTTTTTAAAACCGACATCACCAGTTTCTCATTGTTTCACATGTGTTTACATGTTCACGTCCTTTGCTGTACTTAGTCTTTATTCTTTAATGGAGTATAGATTGTGTTTTGTTGGAGTGGAAGTTCTTTATACATATAATATTTATTAAGCAGATTAAAATTTTTCATTTATTTTTGGCATTCAATAGGCAGGATGTTTAAACTCTGCTTTAGCAGAGTGAGCAGCATCAGGAATGGATGGCTATAGTTTTAGAAGATGTGTGGTTTATTCAGCATAGAGTGGACCAATAAGAGCTTTGCTAGGACTTCCTGATGGTAATCATATAACTCTTTTGAAAGATGCTAGAATATAAATGTTGTCTTAGCTAGATGACCTACCAATTGCTACCTTTAAAAAAATTCTAATGTATTTTTTTAATATGATATTTTGAAGAAGGTCTGAAATACAGCAGACTTGAAATTTTTTTTTAATTAAAAATTTTTTTAATAGTGAGACATCATGAGATACAGTTGCAGACACACATTTTTGTGCTTGGGTTTCAATTATACAATGATCAAATACCCATCCCTCCACCAGTGCCCATTTCCCACCACCACGGATCCCAGTATCCCTCCCACCCCCCATCCCCCCCATCCCACCCTGCCTCTGTGGCAGGGCATTCCCTTCTGTTCTCTCTCTCCTTTTGGGTGTTGTGGTTTGCAAAAGAAACATTGAGTGGCAATCATGTTTGGTCTATAGGCAGACTTGAAATTTTAAAGGTAGATTTTTCTTTCAGTACTTTCCCTCTATCCTTCCTCTCCCCATCTCTCCCTCTCTACTCTCTCCTTCCCTCCTTTTTCCTAGTGGGTATCATGAGAAATAAGAAATAAAATAAGAAATCATATGATAGTGGGTATCATATGATTTCTTATTAATGATGACAGCCAATATTACCTCCAAATACTTCTGTCCATAGTCCAGGTCATGTATTTTTTTTATTTAAATAGCTTACTCCTTGAAGTGGGGCTGGAGCTATAGCACAGCGGGTAGGGCGTTCGCCTTACACGCGGCCAACATGGCCGACCCGAGTTCGAGTCCTCCGCCCCTCTCGGAGAGCCCGGCAAGCTACCGAGAGTATTCGATATGCCAGACACAGTAACAACAAAGTCTCCAATGGAGACGTTACTGGGCCCACTCGAGCAAATCGACGATCAACGGGAGGGCCTTTACCTTTTACCTTTTACTCCTTGAAGTTGCCTTAGAATTCAGTTCTTATTCCCTCACTACTCTTTTTTTGTATTTTTGAACAATATAAATTTAAAGCAAGGATGTCAATTTCATTATTTAAAAAAACATTACTATCCTATTCTCTTAGTCTTTTTTTTTTTTTTTAGTTCATGGTGCTTTTTATTTGTGTAGTTTTTTTTTCCTTTTTTGCAATTTTTTTTATTTTTTATTTTTATTTATTTATTTTTTTACAGTTGTAGATTTACAATTTTTTTTGTGCTTGGGTTTCAATTATACAATGATCAGATACCCATCCCTCCACCAGTGCCCGTTTTTCACCACCATGGATAATATCCCTCCCACCCCCATCCCCCCATCCCCCCCTGCCTCTGTGGCAGGACAATCCCCTGTGTTCTCTCTCTCCGTTTGGGTGTTGTGGTCTGCAAAAGAGGCATTGAGTGGCAAACATGTTCAGTCCATAGTCTACTTTCGACATGCATCTTCCCTCCTGGGAGGATCCTCCAAACATCCTTTATTTGGTGCTCCCTTCTCTATCTGAACTGCCCTTTCCTCTAGGATACCCGGCTGGCCTCTAAGTTATGGAGTAATCCACCTGGTGCTGATCTCAGCTATTCTTGGGTATTAATCTCATACTTTGTTACTTTATATCCCCCAGATGAATGCAATCTTTCTATGTCTATCCCTCTCTTTCTGACTCATTTCGCTTAGCATGATACTTTCCATATTGTACCACTTGTATGTAAATTTCATGACTTCATCTTTTCTAACAGCTACATAGTACTCCATTGTGTAGATGTACCAAAGTTTCTTTAACCAGTCATCTGTTCTTGGGCATTCAGGTTTCTTCCAGTTTCTGGCTATTGTAAAGAGTGCTGCAATGAACAAACAAGTGCAGATGTCACTTTGACTGTACATTTTTGCTTCTCTGGGATATATTCCCAGGAGTGGTATTGCTGGGTCAAATGGGAGCTCAATTTCTAATTTTTTGAGAATCGTCCATACTGTTGTCCAGAAGGGCTGAACCAGTGGACATTCCCACCAACAGTGAAGGAGTGTCTCTTTCTCGCCACATCCACGCCAGCATCGGTTGCTTTTGTTCTTTTGAATGTGGGCCAGTCACTGAGGTGTGAGATGGTATCTCATTGTGGTTTTGATCTGCATCTCTCTGATGATTAATGATGTAGAGCATTTTCTCATGTGCTTTTTTGCCATTCGGATTTCTTCTTTGAGAAAGTTTCTGTTCATTTCATTGCCCCATTTTTGGATGGGATTGGATGTTTTCTTCTTGTGGAGTTTAACCAGTATTTTGTATAGCCTGGATATCAACCCCTTGTCAGATGTGTATTCGGCGAATATCCTTTCCCATTCTGTAGACTGTCTTTGTATTTTGGTCACTGTTTCTTTGGAGGTGCAGAAGCTTCTTAGTTTAAGATAGTCCCATTTATCTATCTCTGTTTTCACTTGCTTGGCCAGTGGCGTGGCATCTTTGAAGATACCACTAGCTTCAATATCATGGAGGGTTTTGCCAACTTTATTTTCAATGTACCTTATGGTTTCTGGTCTGATGTTGAGGTCTTTAATCCATTTTGATCTTACTTTTGTACATGGTGTTAGGCAGAGTTCTGAGCCTATTTTTTTGCATGTAGCCGTCCAATGATGCCAACATAATTTATTAAAGAGGCTTTCCTTACTCCACTTCACATTACTTGCACCTTTATCAAAGATTAGATGATCATATGATTGAGGGGAGATGTCAGTGTATTCAACCCTGTTCCATTGGTCTGCAGTTCTGCCTTTGTTCCAGTACCATGCTGTTTTAATTATTACTGCTTTGTAGTACAGTTTGAAGTTAGGGAGGTTGATTTCCCCCATTTTCTTTTTCCCAAGAATTGCTTTAGCTATTCGTGGGGGCTTATTGTTCCATATAAATTTCAGGAGTGTTTGCTCCATTTCTTTGAAGAATGTCATGGGTATCCTTATAGGGATTGCATTGAATTTATACAATGCTTTCGGTAGTATTGCCATTTTGACAATGTTAAGTCTCCCGACCCATGAGCAGGGGATATCTTTCCATTTCCTCATGTCCTCTTTTATTTTCTCTTAGTCTTAATTTCTTTTTTATTCCCTTGAGACCGAAACTCTAGGTTTATACTGGTGTATTGAATGGCTTTAACCACTTATTGATGGTTTTGATCATATATATACATTTTATAATATGTATTTGTAATAGCTTACTTCCTAACTTAACCCTGACCTTGACCCATCTCAAAAAGTTACCAGCATAATTACTGACTTTTAGACTCAGGTCTTGTAGTTTCATAGGCTAAAGAAAATTTTCTAGAAGCATCATAAGAAAATTTAAGAGCTCATATGACTCAGAAATATTATTGACAGCGAGGATTCAGAAGGTAGCTAATAAATTCATTATGCTGCAAATTACACGATTAGTTAGTACATTGACCAATAAGAATAAAACCTGTCTTAACAGGCATGTTGAAAGACACAAGGCCGTGAAACTTTCATCTCCACGGGGAGGGAACTAACTTGCCAAATCTGGGCCATCAATCATAGAAGATGTGTTCAAAACAAATCATACATCTTCCACAGTTCACTGTATTCATCAGCACTTTTGAAGTCAACAGTCCAAAGTCGTCACTTTTGGCCATGATTTCAATATCCTGTGGGCAATATGCCTCAGCTATTTTTGTCAAGGATTATTCTTAGGTAGTTGTATTCCATAGACTACTTTGCACAAAATCTGAAAGTTCCAAAGGGCAGCATCATTCAAAGTAAAGGATGTTGCATTATATCTTAAAAATGGTTATCCTAAAAATCAACTCATCATATAAAAATTCTCTTAGAAATACTTCACATAAATAGGTTAGAAGACTGAATTTCCCATCTTGTAACTGTATCAACACTCTTTATAGAGACAAAAAAGTAGAGTAAGTACACATAGATGCCTCTATGTAGAGATGAACTGAATATTTATGGGAATGGGGAGGGCAGGAGACTTTACTGGAACACAAGTTGTCACTATTCTGATTGCTTTTAAAATTACTTTGGAGATAACTTCAAACTTAATTGGTAATTTCATAAATAGTATAAAGAACACATGCATATCCCTCACTCAGAGTCAATGATTATCAATATTGTCTTGCCTTTATCACCTTTCTGTTTGTGTGTATATACACACACACACGTACACACACATTCAAACACATACAAGCACATATACATAACTTACCATTTTAACTTTTACCTGAAAGAAAGCTGCACATATCATGGTACTCTATGTTAATGCCCCCCCAGTAAGAACAAGAATATTTTTATATAATTAGAATACAGTCTCTGATTACATTTAAATTTTTGAGCATTTTATATTTTAACCTCAAATTCTAACCCAAATATTGAGAGTGTTAGAAAGAACAGCTCAGCTATATATTTTCAATTATATATTTTTTAAAATAACATACTGTTACTGATATTTCTTAATTTGAAGATGTCATGTCAATATGTGAGAAATAACTAAATGTTGGTCTTAGAGAAAATAGGTAAATTAATAGAGATATCCCTTAATAAAGCTCATTTGATTAACGAACCTTCTTATCAATGGCATTATAGTAGATTGATATTCTTAGGATCAACAGAACATCTTGTCTATGCATTTCTTTTGTATCTTTTGTTCTTTCTCCAGAGGAGATCATCGCAGCTTTTGAAAGAGTGAAATAGTTTCAACTTAGAAAATTACATTGCCTTGGGGCCAGAAAGAGAGTACAACAAGTAGGGTGCGTGTCTTGCACACAGGCAACGCCGCTTTGATCCCCAGCATCCTATATGGTCCTCCAAGCATTGTCAGGAATAATTCCTGAGTACAGAGACAGTAGTAACCCCCTATGTGGCCCCAAAACCCAAAACAAAAAACCATGGGAAGGGAGGGAGGGAGGGAGAGAGAGAGGGAGGGAGGGAGGGAAAGAGCAGAGAAGCAGAGGGGCCTTGGCAATGCTGAGTGAGTTCTGGAGACAGCAGGGTTCCCCTGTTTAATCACCCCCACTCTATACCACAGCTATCCCTTCGCTAAGATAGACTGTAGCTTGCCTCTCTCAAAAGGGTTCTCAGGACTATTTTTATTTTCTGTCTTTGTATTTTTAAATACAGATTACATAGCTGTGAACAAATAGAACTGAGATGGATGTTTCATAACCTATGCAGCTAATTTTTGTAACTAACACTTTTACATCAGTTGCTATATCTTTTCCCAAAGGAAGCTTGCTGTCCCTTTCTCCCCAAATAGATGTAATAATACATTTACATATTGGAGGATCTAAGAGAGAAGGATAATGCATCAGGGATTGAGACTGGGTGGTAAAAATCTCTGTAAGAGGAACCTATTACACTAGAATAATTTATGAAAAATGGATTCCTTGGTAAATTATAGCAGACAATATAAAGTCAAAGTCCTGTACTATCATCCAGGAGTTTGCATGCACACCCAGTGACAAAGTACACACAGAATTGAGCTTTAAGTGTGTACAAATAACACATTTACAGCTCCAGTGGGCTCTTTTCTTATTCCTTCAACAGATTTAAATGGAGAGGTACAAGTCCAGTAGCTGGGATTTGGTAATTCATAAGACAGCCATGGTCATAACCTTATGTATCTTACACATAAACTGTTTCTGCTTCAAAATATAGACTATTCAAAGGCATTTGTGCTCTGGTCATATAACCACAGCACGATCTTCTAAAACCTTTCATACTTGACTTAGATTCAAAAGAATTTAATTTTAAAGCTGTTAGATTTCCAGGGGAAGAGAGCATGAGTTTTAAATG
Organism: Sorex fumeus; assembly: GCF_029834395.1. Taxonomy (NCBI): domain Eukaryota; kingdom Metazoa; phylum Chordata; class Mammalia; order Eulipotyphla; family Soricidae; genus Sorex; species Sorex fumeus. The sequence continues at coordinate 15,386,817 of NW_026606072.1, forward strand.
TTATCATTTATTCCTAGAAAGAAATAATTGTTAAAGATCTTCCAATTTTTAATGATTTAATAAAAGCAGCATGGTTGGAGCTACTGAGACTGAATAAAAAAATACATAGATATTGATGAATGCAAGTATATAAACAGCAGATATCCCAGCAATAATTTTTGGAATGTCTAGAACAGCTCTTAATTACTAATGCGTTACTGTACAATATCTTCAAATTTTAAAATGCTGGAAACCAGTCATCTGGTATCTAAATTTCAGTTTTACCTAGGTAAACACATTTTCTGTTTATAAGATGAAATTGTGATCCTAGAGGAGAGGTGGATAGGAGTTTTGTTAGTTTTGTTTTTATTGGTTAAAATTGTGTTTAGGAACATAGCAACAAATGCAAAGATGGCTTTAGTAAAATAGGTTATTTCTCTAACATGTTAAAATATTTTATTTTTATCATTTTTGTTTTGAAATCACACCCAGTGGTGCTCAGAGCTTACTCTTGGCTTTGTGCTAGGTATCACTTCTGGTCCAATCTTGGTGGGCTCCAGGGACCATACAGGGTGTCCTGGATTGAACCTGGGTTAACCACAGGTAAGACAGGCTTTGTACCCACCGTGCTGTCACTCTGGCCCCTCGTGTTAAAGTCTTAAAGTAAACAATGTAGAGTTGATCCTGTAATACTGTTCCATCTGGTCTTCAAGGACATGTGCTCCTTCCATTGTGGTGCTGTGAGATGTGGCCTCTATATCTGAAATCAACTCATGGTCTAAGCTCCTTGTCCATTCTACTTCATTGTCATCTTCTAGCCAGTAGTAAAGAGAAAAAAGAAAAAGTACAAGGTATATGACACATGTCCCTTAATGAAAATCTCTGAATTCTCCACATAATACTTTTATGTGGCAACTCGCCATATAGGAGTCTTGGAATTTTCTCTTTTGAGCAGTCATACACGTAAGTAAACATTAGAATTCTTTTGCACTAATGAAAAAAGTCACTATTACTAGGGAACAGCTAGCATTTTCTGCCACAATGTTAACTATTGATAACGTTTCATATGTTTTAAATGTTTAATGCTAGTCTACAGCACTGTATTTACAGTGTCATTTTTTACTGTGATCTTTTACAGTATGAGCTCACATTTACATTTTTCAGGAAAGTTTTTTTTAGGTCTGCTGGAATATTTACCTGCCATGGGTAAGGGCCTAAAGATTAAAGGTGCTAGAATAATGACTGATCACTTTCAACATTTATGTTTGTTTGTGTTTGGGGGCCAAACAGTGATCAGAGGTCATTCCTGGTGAACTAAGGCAGAGCAAATGGGATATTGGAAATCATGCAAGGTAAATGTCTTGACCTGCTGTACCATCACTCTACCCCTACTTTAAATTTTAAATACATGTTAAAAATATGGTATTGGTTCTCTACCTCAAAGTGTATCTCTGACTGAAACTGGGGGACAGGAGAAATGGCAGCATAAAATACTAGTTTGAGTTGGTTACTCCTGGCTCTGCACTCAGTAATTACTCCTGGTGGTGCTCAGAGGACCATTCAGGATACTGGGAATCAAACCCGGGTCAGCTGTGTGCAAGGCAAACACCCTACCCGCTGTGCTATTGCTCCAGCCTTCACAGGTACATTTTGAACAGTAGACAGAGCCCTAAAGTTCTACATGGGAATTACCCTTGCTTGTTCAAACAAGATTCTCTCTCAGCAGGCATGCCAAAATTTGATAGCTAAAAATAGGAAGATCTGAGAGGAGAGGGATGGAGGAGGTCATTTCTTTTAACTCTACTGTGTTGCGTCTTGGATTAGGGTGTACAATGGTTACCATGTTGTTGACATGAGGCAGGCAGTTTCCTTAATAAGGAGAATGAGCAATCATAGAACTGCCTTAATTTCCAGTGGGGTTTATGGAACCCCCAAAGCATGATGTAACCAAATGTTCCTAAAAGTATGAAGTGATCTAATTTATTCCATCATTATAACAAATTAAATCCAAGCACAATTATATCCCAGTAGTAAAAAGAACCAAAGTTCTATTATTGACTGAATGAAGTGAACTTTCTGATTAGCTTGACCAACCGCATTTTATTTTTTTCTGTCCATTTATTCCTAATCACAATAGAGGGTCTTAATTGAGTTTGGAAAAAATAAGATACATTATTATGATGCCGTTTAACCTGAGATGCTTCAAATAAATTGCTAAATTAGTGCTTTCTAATGGGCATGTCTTCCAGGTTTCACTGTATTTGGGGATATAATCATTAGGGATTCTTTGTTTCTCTAGAGTTCAAAAGAAGTTCAGGATGAAAAGAAAGACTTTAATTTAGTGAATCTGTTTTTTTGTTGTTCCAAAAATTCTATGAAGCGAGGTGGTTCAGGAGTGAGCCCAAACCTCTAGAATGTGATGATTAAGACTGCTGCCTCCAAATAGGAAAGCCCCTGGCAAGGAATAGTACCCAGATTTCCAAAGGAGAAAGATTGGGCAACGAAACTGGACTTCTGACATTATCTTTAGTATTTAGCGTTCAAACTAGGGCACATTTGAGGGTAAAAGTTATTGTTTTATGTACATATGTATGTATGTATATGTATTTTAATATATGCACATTTATGTACATGTAATATATATATAATTCATAATTCTGCTGGGATAACATGAATTAACCTTGTCAATCCCAAGCCAGCTGGAATGTATCAACCACTTACACAGAAGAAATAGGTCAGAGATAAAATCTATTCTTTTCTATTTATTTCATCAAGACATTATGATTTATAACACTGTCAATGATAGTTTTATATCTAACTTGCCTCAACACCACACCCGCCGTCAGAGTGCCCACCTCCCTCTGCCAGTACCCAAGATCCCTTCCAAAAGCCCTCCCAACAATCCAGGAAAACTCAGCCCTGTAAACCAACTCTCCTTTGTTACCTTTGTTGCTCTCTTACCATACATACATATGTATATGTATGTATATGTATATATATAATCTTTATACATTAGAGAGATCATTCTGTATCTGTCCCTCTCTTTCTGACTAAATTCACTTCACATGATGCTCTATATCCAACCATGTAGTAGTGAATTTCTTTTCCTCTTTTCTTCAAATGCATAATATTCCATTATATATACATCATTTATATATAATGTTTGTGTGTGTGTGTGTATATATATATATATATATTTTACACACACACCCATCATATCACAATGTCTTTCTATGTTTGGGGGCCATACCTAATGATGTTCAGGGATCACTCCTGGCTCTGTGCTCAGGAATTATTCCTGGGAAGCCCGGGCTAGGGTTCCAGATTTCAAATCCAGGTTATCTGTGTGCAAGGCAAGCACCCTGCCTGCCATACTATCTCTCCAACCGCATATCACAATTTGCTTTCCACATCACAATTGCTTTCTCCATTCGTATGCTATCTGGTTGTTTCCATATCCAGGATATTTTATTAAGTACTACCATGAACATTGGTGCTCTATATCCTTCTGAATTAATAATTTTGTGTTGGGGGGTAGATGTCAAGAAGTATCACTGGGTCATATGGGAGTTCTATTCTTAATTTTTTGACAAATTGTCATACTGCTTCCCATAGAGGCTAAACCAGACAGCAGTCCCACCAATAGTTAATAAGGATTCCTTTCTCATCACATCCCTGCCAACATTGTTCTAGTCTTTTTGATATATGCCAATTTTGGGGGTGTGAGATTAAATCTTCTTGTTGTTTTGATCTGCCGTTCCTTACTAATAAATGAAGATGAGAACTTTTTCATATGCTTAAAAGTCATTTGTATGTCTTCTTTGGGGAAGTGTCTGTTAATTTCTCCACCCCATTTTTGGGTAAGGTTATTGAATTTTGTTGTTGTTGAGCTTTGTAAATACTTTATGAATCTTGGATACTAGCCCCTTTTCTGATGTATTGTGTGAAAACATATTCTCCCATCAGTTGGGTGTCTTATAATACTATTGATTTGCTTTTGTCATGCAAATACTTTTTAATTTTATACAGTCTCATTTGTTGATTTGTATTTTTGTTGTCTTTAGGACAGCAGAGATATTTAAACAAATAAATCATTTTAGGTGGCCATAGAACATTAAAGGGGAGGGGGTGCATGGAGAGAAAGGTCCCATTCCCCTTAAGTGGAATTATCTACCCAGTATAAAAGTTACTTTAATCTCATGATATCTCAGAGCATGACTTTTATAAGCCCCTGAACCACATTAGCATTCCGTTAATAGTCTAGTTATTGATTCTCAGATCCATTAGCAGTTGAGAAACGTTATGGAAAGGTAGCCTTGATAAAGTGGATTGTACCTTCTACACTTCAGTTCAACAAATTTTTATTAGATAATTGGTCCGTGACAGCCCATGTTTAGCATTAGAAATCCAAAAATGAATCTGATATAACAGTCCAAACCCAGTGAAATAAAAGAAGTCTAGAGATAACAAACCATTGTGGTAGATTTTTGTGATTTAATTGCTGGAAGAGCTGACTGCCACTTTATGACTTGGCTATCATGCATCAGACATAATATTTGTCAGTCTGTGTCTTTAGAGGGAATTCCTGCTGGATGGTATCCTAGATGTTTCCCAGTTCTCTACTAATGATAGACATTACAGCAAAATAGGTTATCAGGCTATTTTTAGAAGACTCTTGTAACTCAGAAGTCCTTGTTTTCCAGACTTAATTATTCCCCACACCTGAGAAAGTCCTTTCTTAACATTTGAACAGTTCTCAACAAATCAGCAGAAAACTATAGAGATTCAGGATAACTGGGTTAAACGGGTTTATTTAACAGTGTCAAAATTTTGGGTGTACTTTGCATGATTACTCTTTCTCATCACACTGATAAAGGCCATGGAGGTCCTCCTGGTTAGCTAGTAGATAAGTGAAACATTAGAGTGAGCCGGAAATGATTCAAAAGTTCCTATTGTGCTCTGTGGGCCTGCATACAAAATTTACTTATTTGAGGCTACATCCAGTAGTAACTGGAGGTCATGCAATGCCAAATTTCTAACCCAGGACCTCCTGCATGCAAAGCATTTATACTAATTCTTTGAGCTCTCCCTCCAACCCAAAATTTATATTTTTGAGCTTTTACTCCCTTTCAAGTACTGCTTCACATACACAATCCTATTTAACCTTCGGTGTACCCAGTGGTGTAGATACTACTTTTTCTGTTGCACAAATTAGAAATCACTTAGGTAAATTCACTGACTTTGACCAGTCAATGGTAAAACCTTGGAAATAAGGACTACCTTGCCCCAGAAATAATGCTCTTAAACCTTCAGTTCTTACTAGGTCCCCGAACCCAGAATAACCCGGCAGAGTTTACTCAGGGGTTGAGAGCATCGATCTTCCCTTGTTTCTGAATAAAGAAAAGGGCATGTCACAGCTGGGGTAGGGACTTAACTGGGGTATAACCTAAATTTCTTTTCCTAGGAGCTACTTTTGCTTTAACTTTGATTAGGCCAAGTGCCAGTCGCACTCTGAAGGACAAGTATATGAACGTTATTATTTTTCCTAATGAATTTATTGCCTAAACTTTGATTGCCCTTCATAGAGAACACAGGATCAGACCCCTAGAATGAGGACAAGGCAAGTAGAGGAAGCAGCAGTGGGGAAACTCAAGTTGTGAAACACTCAATTTCTCAAAGTGCCACTTGTCTTTACCTAGTTGTCTGGTCTCCTTAGTGGTTTGTTCTCCCCTGCCTCTAACAGATGCCTAGAGTAAACATTATCCTCTTTTTTTTTTTGGTCACACCCAGCAATGCACAGGGGTTACTCCTGGCTCTGCACTCAGGAATTACCCCTGGCGGTGCTCAGGGGACCATATGGGATGCTGGGAATCGAACCCGGGTCGGCCGCGTGCAAGGCAAACGCCCTACCCGCTGTGCTGTCTCTCCAGCCCCAAACATTATCCTCTTGATGGTCTCAACTTCCCAGTTCCATGAGTTTCTTCCCTTTCAGACTTCCGCCTGCTCTTTCTCCTTTGCCACATATACTGGGAGTTTCTAAGTCCTTTTCTTTCTCATTCCTAGGCTTTGGAGAAATAATTCAGATTTGGAGAAGGGAAAAGACTATTTTGTGCTTTCTCTGTTTGAGGCACCCACTCTAGTTTTCCTCTTGCTTGTGGTTCCTCCATAAATCATATTCAAATCTGCAAACTTTGTTGGTGAATTATCCAATGGAAAGGGGCTATATTATCCAAGCTTTCCTGAATTTTGTGAAGGCTTTTTCCAGTAACTAAAATCAATCTGCAATCACTGAGATTATTCATCTGTTGATCAGTATCAGTAAAGTGTGATTTTTTGGACGTCAGGGGCTCTAAGTTAAACTGAGTTTCAGATCCTCTAATTCTGTTGACAGCAGGTGATCAACAAATGACCCCGCCCCCTTTTTTATTGATTCACTGTGAGATACAGTTACAAAGTTTTCATATTTGAGTTTAGGTCATGCATCGATCAATCACCCATCCCTTCACCAGTGCACATTTTTCACCACCAAAATCCCCAGTATCCCTCTGATTCCAACCCTTCCCCTGCCTGTGTGGTTGACAATTTCCACAATACTCTTTCTCTACTTTGGTTACATTCAATATTTTGACAAAAGTCTCACCACCACTCAAACCTCCCAAAAAGGCAACGTTAGACTATTTTATGGATTGCATCTGGTGGCTATGAGAGTAGCCATGTGCTCTAGGAATAGGAAAGAACCAAAGTTGTAGAGAAGGATGAATCATGGGATCATCTCTTGTTTCCCAATTTGAATGTGAAGTACTCAACCCCAGGTAAAACCAACACCAACTATGTATATTCTCTCTAACTGCAGAACCCATTGCCATCTCCTTTTGGACACCTTCTTCCCTGACTGACTTTTCCCTGTATCCTAAACCTCCCTTGCAGAAAGCAAGTCATCTGCTTCTGCATGAAATTTTCTTTGAAGGAAATTTTGCAGATGCAAGGCTAACCACAGATGATAGTGAGGACAAATAGATATAATGAAGTCTATTTTACAGGGACTCTCAAATTGCAGTTAATATTGGATGCAAACCTATAAGCATTGAAAATCCAGAATGGGGTCTTGTGTAAGAACCAACACCGTTATTACACAAGAGGTGCTTTGGAAACATAAGATTATATAGGAGGAATTGAAAAAGGAAAAGCCCTCGGGAAATGACAGAAACAGCTAGGCTTTTGCAGAAATTTATTTGTAAGATTTTAAAAGCTTAAAATGAAAAAGAGGGCCACTGGAAAGATTTTTTTTTTCCAGTTCATTTGTCAAAAAGACTTGCGAAGTATGGCACTCCTTGGGAAACAGTGCCCTCTGTTTGGTTGGGTCATTAGTCTATTAAGTCATTGGAGTCAGATAGTTTTGGTCAGGCTTAGCTCTTTACTTCTTATCATATAGGGCTTCAGCTGACCCATGGACAAGCTGGGGCCATTCGGTACAGATCAAGGGAACATCCTTAGCAACCAAGGGAAGGAATTTGTCTTTGAGGGAATGCATTGGAGACACAACCAACAGTACTCAGGGATTACTCCTGGCTCTGCACTCAGATCACTCCTGGCAGGACCAGATGTGGTACTGTGATCAGATCAGTATAGTTCATGTGCAAGGCAGGGGCCTACCCACTGAACGTACTACCTGGCCCAGAACTTTCCATACACATTCTTGTACATGTGTTTTATGTCAGCACCTATACTTCTTTAAACATAAACAAGCTAATTATAGTATTCATTGCACCTCCTATTTGCATACAGTACACAGTCATGTGTATACACTTTATTTCTCATTCTGGTTCATTTCAAGAAAGCTTGAAATCCACTGCCTTGTCTCATATCCTCTTCCCCTCAAATTCTGTAAGGGTATAGTCAGGACCTTCAAAACAAATAAACAAACAAATGTGGTTTCCGTAATTGTTGAGTGTCTCTATAAAGTTTGCTTATTGGAAGGTTTCAGAGAATGTTGCAAAGGACTGACCTGGTTAATTAGGAACTTTGGGTGGGGATGAGGCGGGACAGGCCTTGCATGCTGCTGATCCAGGCGGGACAGGCCTTGCATGATGCTGATCCAGGCGGAACAGGCCTTGCATGCTGCTGATCCAGGTTCAATCCCCTGTATCCCATATGGTTCCCTGAACACCACCAGGAGAAATTCCTGAGTGCAGAGCCAGGACTAACCCTGAGCATCTCCAGGTGTGACCCAAAAAGCCATAAATAAGTAAATAAATAAATAAACAAACTCTAAAGCACCACTCTCAAAAAGGTTTCTATCACTTGTGTTAAGCAAGTTGGCATTAGAGGTTGCATGATAACTAAGGTGCATGCTCTTTTGTTTGTTTGTTTGTTTATTTGATTCTTTAAAAAAGCCAGACAGGATGGTGTATGTTTCCAAGCAGTGCTTAGGGGACCCAGGGTCTTCTCCTAGCCACACAGGCAACTGGGCTAGTGGATCAATTCTAGGACCCGAGGAGGCTGTGCTGGTTGGACCCAGTGAGGCTGAGGATTATCCTAGACACCACAGTATGCTCCAAGGCCTCCAGGGCTCTACCTGGTGATGCTTAGGAACTCCACGGCCACCCCAGCACTGCTAAGGGTCTCCAGAGTTATGCCTGCTGATGCCTGGGGGCATTGTAGTGCTAGGGATCTAAGTGAGATTAGCCACATCGAGGCATATACCCTGACCTCTAACTATGTCCCCTCCCTCTCCCCTTTTTATTGGAGGTGGGGGAGGGTGGTCATGGTTATGCTAGGGACTTTCTCCTGGTTTTGTGGTCATGGTTATGCTAGGGACTTTCTCCTGGTTTTGTGCTTAGGGATCACTCCTAGTGGGGCTTGAGCCACTTTCTGTGATATTGGGGATTGAACCCATGGGGCTGCTTGAAAGGCAAAGTACCCACTGGCTGTATTATCTCTCCTAAGCAGTGCTCAGAAGTCCAAGGGGCAAGTGACATATGGTCAACCAGGTTGAATAGCTCAATGCTTGGACCTGGAAAGTGACGCTCTTTGGCCCCAGTGGAGCTCGGACCACCCCCAAAGGCCACGCCCAAAGGGCCTCCAGGGCTAACCTGATGATGCTCATGGCCATGTGGTGCTGGGAATTTAACTCAGTTTCTTGTACATGCAAGCATGTGCCCCTGATCCCTATGCTATCTCCCTAGCTTGTTGCCTTAAAATATTTGATTAAAAATTATTGCAAAAAAAATTCAATCACGTTTGCATTAAAAAAAACATAAATATGTGGTGAATCTTGGGGAAAATCAGCAGTTCCAGCAACAGATGGACAACGTTGCCACATGTGCCCACTGAAGTTCTCACCTGCTACGCCCACAATCCACCGTCACTGTCATTAATTCATTCACGTAATTCTTCTGTTCCTATAGGCATATGGGACTGAGCCCCTATTGTGTGTTTTTTCCATGGGAAGCTTTCTATTTCCTAAGGAAACACCCATGTATGGAGAAATTATTTACAAAATGTTTCCCTAATAGACAGCCAGTAACATAGAGAGTTCTGTGTTCTCTTTTATTCTTCCATATCCCAGTGTTTTCAAACTTATTGTCAGGTTACATAATTAGTTTAACAGCTCAAAATCAATACTTTTAAAATTAAATAAAATAAGAAAGACATGCAAAATGACTCAGATATAATAATGGTAAACTTATTTTGTGTAAATACTGTTTCAATTATTTATATACTGGATCAAATGAATATGTATATGCATATTGTCTCAATTATATATAATTTTATTTATATTGGACTGGAGCGATAGCACAACAGGTAGGGTGTTTGCCTTACACGCGACCGACCCGGGTTCAATTCCTTCATCCCTCTCGGAGAGCCTAGCAAGCTACCAAGAGTATTCCGCCCACACGGCAGAGCCTGGCAAGCTCCCCATGGCATATTTGATATGCCCAAAGCAGTAACAATAAGTCTCACAATGGAGACGTTACTGCTGCCCACTCAAGCAAATCGATGAACAATGGGAAATCAGTGCTACAGTGCTATATATGCATATGTACGATTTGTATTGTACATTTTTAGTTTCGCTTTAACACATAAATGAATTGTTTGTCAGGGATTATAAACCAATTTTGTCATAACTATACATACATATATATATATATACATAAAACACAAAGGAGTTGGTTTTAATAGGAGTTGTTTCTCTCTTTTTTAAACAAATATGGGTAGCAAAACTTCCCATACACATTCTTGTACATGTGTTTTATGTCAGCACCTATACTTCTTTAAACATAAACAAGCCAACCACAGTATTCATTGCACCTCCTACTGCATACAGTACACAGCCATGTGTATACACTTTATTTCTCATTCTGGTTCATGTCAAGAAAGCTTGAAGTCCACTGCTTCCTCTCATATCTTCTTCCCCTCGAATTCTGTAAGGGTAGTCAGGACCTTCAGAACAAATAAACAAACAAATGTGGTCTCTGTAATTGTTGAGTGTCTCTATAAGGTAAAGGCCCTCCCAAGTTTGCTTATTGGAAGATTTCAGAGAATGTTGCAAAGGACTGACCTGGTTAATTAGGAACTTTGGGTGGGGGATGAGGCGGGACAAGTCAGGATTATTAGGTTTCTCAGGACAAATTTGAAAATGTGTATAAAGATTAAATTCAGAACATGTATCTAAATATTCAGAAACTCCTTTATTTGTTTAATCTTCAAAAATGATATGAATGAATTAAATAATTTCAGTAAAATAATGTATATGCAGAGTATAGTTGTATTAGCAAAGTGACAAAATTATGAGTTGTTAGTCCAAGAGCTAAGCAGGAGGATGATTTTTATAAATATATAGGCATTGGATGTCAATGCTTTAATAACTTAGTTGTTGAAGCTTAATTTTCTAGTTTTGTTTGGGGAGGCATTTCTAGTTTTCCTGGGCAATACCTAGTGGTGGTGGTGGGAGAGCACGTGGGGGAGAACCCTGAAGGCCAGGGATCGAACTCAGAGCCTCACAGATGCAAGGCATGTGCTCTGTCATTTGAGCATAACCCCAACCTCTTTAGTGGCAAATTTCACTAGACCTTAAACTTGTCTTAAATAACAAAAAATCTGCTTGCTCTGGAGAGATAGTACAGCATCCCTAGCAGCCTATATGGACCCCTAAGCAATGTCAAGATAATTCCTGAGTCCAGAAACAGGAGTAAGCCCTGGAGTGTGACAGATAACAAAAACAAACAAACAAACAAAACAATTTCCACTCATATTAACACACAAGTGTGGCAGGGGAGCTTTGGGGGCTGGGGTGGGGGTCTCAAAGGGCAGTTAGGATAGAGAAGGGCCCAGTATGACAACAATCGTTAGAAATGATTGCTCTGGACAAGAACTGAGTGTTAAAAGTAGGTAAAGGGATGTACATGATAACCTTTCAGTATTTGTATTGAAAACTATATTCAGTATTTGTATTTGTATTGAAAACCATAAAGCCCAAAATGAGATGTGGTGGGGAGATGGCCGGAGTGAAACTGGGGACATTGGTGGTGGGAAGTGTATAGTTTACGGGTGTCGGAACACTACATGACTGAAGCCCAATCATGAACAACTTTGTAACTGTGTATTTCCCACTGTGATTCATTTTTTTTAATAAAAGGTCTATATATTTTAAAAAAAATTTGTTCTAGGCAGTAAACAGACTCAGAAAATTTACGGAACATATATATGTGCATGCACGTTACACACACACACACACACACACACACACACACACACACACACTGCACTGCACTGTACCACTGTCCTCCCATTGTTCATCGATTTGCTCGAGTGGGCCCAGTAACACCTCCATTGTGAGACTTTGCAAATAAATATGTCACGGGTAGCTTGCTAGGCTTTACCGTGCGGGCGAGATACTCTCGGTAGCTTACCAGGCTCTACCCGCTGTGCTATCGCTCCAGGCCCCCCACCCCACACACACACACATACAGCCTTTAGATTTTCAGACAATGGAAAGGAAAATGCTTGTTTTTCCCTCTTATCCAGGAGTCATCATTTAAGCATAAACCTAGAGTACTGAAAATTAAATGTAAGAATTTTAGATTAGGATGTGGTAAGAAGTGGTAAGGTTGTTGAGAATAATACATTTTCAGAAGTGTGTCTTTGGGGGTGAGGGTGAGGCCACACCCAGAGATGCTGAGGGGTTACTCTGGGGTCTGCAATCAGGAATCACTGCTGGCAGTGCTCAGGGGACCACATAGGATCCTGGGGATTGAACCCAAGTCGGCTGCATGCAAGGCAAACATCCACCCAGCTGTACTATCCCTCTGGCTCCCTCAAAAGTGTTTCTTAATACTAAAATAAAATATGAATGGCATGTTTTGTACTTCTGTACACCAGCACCGCCGCCATGACCCTAGAAAAGAAGAACACCATTGCAGTTTAAATTGTTTAAAGTAGACAGTATAAGGAATTACTCTTGCTAATTGGTGGAGAGTGTTTTGAGGGGATTGGAATCACACCTAGCAGAGCTCAGGACTTAACTCCTGGTTCTGCACTCAGGAATTACTCCTGGAGGTGCTTGGAACACTGTATGGAATGCAGAGGATCAAATCCGTGTCGGCTGTGTGGAGGGCAAGTGCTCTACCCACTGTCATAGCTCTCTGGTCTCTGTTGCTAATTGTGTTTTAAGAGAAATGAAGGAACTGATCACTACTAATATCAAGACTATGTATACAATATTTTGGGTGGAGTTATAGTACAGTGGGTAGGGCGTGCGTGCATCCTACCCTGGTTTGATCCCCGCCATCCCATGTGATGCCCCTTGCCCTCCCCACCTCCAGCCCCCAAGCCTGGCAGGAGTGATTCTTGAGCACAGAGCCAGTAGTAAACCCTGAACACCACTGGGTGTAGCCCCCAAACAAAACAAAGAGTCAAAAAACTATGTGCAGAATTTTTTAAAATATTGTGATGTAAAAAGAAGGTTGATGTAAGAAGGTTGTTTTAATGTAGTCATGTGTTATGTGTAACAGACTTAAGAGATATTCAGAAGTTTTGTGGATTTTTTTTGGGGGGAGGCAGGATTTTTACAGCTTTGTTGGGAGCAGTCCCATCAATGCTCAGGTGACAGTGTGGTACTGGAGAGTGAACCAGGCTTGGCCACATGCAGGGAAGTGTTTTAACTCTTGTACTACTTCTCTATTCCCTATTTAGTTTTTAACAGCTCATGCATGCAAACGGAGCGATAGCACAGCGGGTAGGGCGTTCGCCTTACAAGCGGCCAACATGGCCCACCCGAGTTTGATTCCTCCGCCCCTCTCGGAGAGCCCGGCAAGCTACCGAGAGTATTCGATATGCCAGACACAGTAACAACAGTAACAAAAATTAAATAGACCTATTAATATCTATTATAGTCTTGAACTTCAAATGAGATATGAATATTGGCCTGGGGAAAAGGCAGTCTTCTCAGGGATGTATTTTTAGCCTAATTTTACAAAACAGAAAATGAAGGTACAGAGTATTTAAATAATGTGGCTGATTTGCCAGATGGCTCTATAGGCAGTATTGAACATGGGTCTCTGTCTCCACTGTCAAGTTCTGTAAGCCTTGACAGTGGATGCCTCCAGATTGCTATGCTTATCACTGTTCATTTGGACTACTGCAATGAATTTTTTATTTTTGGTGCCAAATCTCGAACTCAGATTTGGTCCACTAAATGGTAAATGTGTTTTGTTACTGAGCCACATTCTCAGCCCTGCAGTGGATTCTTCATCTTCTTCATTCTCTTCTTTACTTTTGCCTCTAGGGATACATATTCAACTCACAGAATAGTGCTTAGTTCAGGACCACACATTTCTAGTTAACTCTTATTTTCTTCTTGGACAGTTTTCTTCCTCCTGGCTATTCACTGTTCAAATAAGTAACACCTATTCATGCTTTGGTCATTTTTTATACCTAAAAAGCAAGCCAGGTTACTCCTTACTTCCATAACTATCCAAATCACAAACTTGGTCAAAGAACCACGTCTGCATTCATCTTCTGCCTGGACCCCTGAACTCCAGCATACCCTTCCCTCTCGCTGCTCTGAAATACAACTGAGTGACTTCTTTGTCACCTATTATTGTTTTGTAGGCAGGAGCCTACGCGTGTGTGTTATTTTCTCAGCAAGATCATATATTCGTTTCCTGGTTCAGAACTCTGAATCTGTCATGTTCTTGTACTTCACAATAATGAGCACATCAGAAAGGCTTAAGAAATATAGATAGATTATTACAATTGTTCTCAGCGGGGAAGAGGGGGTGGAAGAAAAGAGAGAGGAAGGAAGGAAAGGAGAAAAGATCAGTCTGACAGTTTCTCAATAGTATGTGACAGTCTCAGGAGGGGAAAATAGATATTTCTGGAGGGAAATTTCAAATATAAACACACAGAATATATGCATTGTGCTTATGTTTTGGTACCCCTCACATGAAATGACTCTCAGGATGAAATTTTCCAAAGGAGACTATAAGAGATAATAGTTCTGTTTTTTACAAAAGAATGCTTCAAAGGGGTGGGGAAATGGCTCATGGGCTAATGGCATCTCTAAATGTGGCCCTGGTGGTCCCTGGTACCAAAGGGTTTGAGCAGTATTGCATCTTCAGGCCCTAGTATTTATTGAACCACCCATTCTGGTCTGGTTGACTGAGTGTCACCAGAAGTGGCCCCCTGAGCACTATTTAGAAGACACAAATAAACACAGTACTTCAATATCAAATGAAGTTTAAGTATTGCTTGCTAAATTACAGGTCTCTTCAATAATTTTGGACTTCTAGCTTTTGGTAGATTTGTGTCCATTACAAATTGCTGTTAAGAGGATATGTATGCAACATTTTCCAAATTTGTTTGGCCACAGAAATCTTTGGTACCAAGACTCTTACAGGAATAATGTGCATTGAGCATTCTTTAAGAAATGTTAGAATGATCCAGTAACCTCAGAGTGACCAGTGCTCTTTCATTAACCCATGACATATTTTGTACATACTTTTTATATGTGGTAACTTTCTGTAATTTGGTGTGGTCTTGTGAAGGTTATTCTAGAGGCTTGATTCTTTTTTCCCCCTTTTAATCTTTATTGTGATTACGAATACTGCTAATGGTAGTTACCTGCATACATCGATTTAACGCTACACCCACGACCAGGGTATACTTACTTTCCTTTACCAAAGTCCCAAATGTCCATCCCATTCCATAAGCCCTCCACCCCCAACTGAGTTCTATGACCAACTCTCTAGTTCTGTTGCCTCTGGACTTTAGTTTCTCAGTTACTGTGTTTCTTTAAATCCAACATAAGAGAGGCATCATTCTGTCTATTCTGTTTTTCCCCCCTGACTGATTTGACTCAACATACTGTTCCATTTATGTTGTGCAAATTGCATGATTTTGTCCTTTCTTAAAGCTGCATAGTATTTTATTATAGAGATATACTACATCAAACCAGGGTCAGCCACGTGCAAGGCAAACACCCTACTCACTGCTGTGCTATCTCTCCAGCCTCTGCCCCTCTTGGAGATCCCGGCAAGCTACTGAGAGTATCCTGCCCATATGGCAAAGCCTGGCAAGCTACCTGTGACATATTTGATATGCCAAAAACAGTAACAACAAGTCTCACAATTTGTTATGAGACATTACTGGTGCCCACTCGAACAAATCGATGAAAAACGGGAGGACAGTGCTACAGTGCTATAGATATACTACCTATCTATATCTTGGTTCATCTATATCTTGGTTTTTGTGACCAACAAGTGGTATTGGTGGGTTATATGATGACTCTGGTCCTACTTTTTTTTTTGGAAAAATCTCCATTTTGCTTTCCAGATCACATTCCCACCAACATTGAATGAGGGATTCTTTCTTTCCATAATTTTCTCACTAGAGGGAGATGTTATCTCATTGTTTTGATTTGCATTTCAGTAATCTTAAGTGGCAAGGAACACTTTTTCATTTGCCTGTTGGCCATCCGTATATCTTTGGGGGGAGCTGTCTGTTCATCTCTTCTCCATATGTTTGGATGGGGTGACTGGATTTTTTGTTGTTGAGCTTTGTGAATGCTTTATAGCTCTTCTTGAATGTTAGCTCTTTATTTGATATATTGTGTGAAAATGCTTTTTCCCATTCAGTAAAGTATCTTTTTCTTCTAGCTTGAGAGGTTATTTATTGTTATATTTTTCTGTGCAGAAGCTTCTTATTTTGATGTAGTCCCAATTGTTTTTGTTTTTGTTTTCTTTGCCTCTGCCAGAGAATTCTTATTTTTCCCCCCCATCTTTTCTTTTCTTTTTTTTTTTTTATGTAGGAGTAAAAGGTAAAAGGCCCTCCCGTTGATCGTCGATTTGCTCGAGCGGGCCCAGTAACGTCTCCATTGGAGACTTTGTTGTTACTGTGTCTGGCATATCGAATACTCTCGGTAGCTTGCCGGGCTCTCCGAGAGGGGCGGAGGAATCGAACTCGGGTCGGCCATGTTGGCCGCTTGGAAGGCGAACACTACTGCTATTTATTCAGCCACTGATTAGGCTGCTTGAACTGTGCATGAACTCCACCTTACTTTTTTTCCCCCATTTTTTATAGTTTTATTTATTGAATCACTGTGAGAGCAGTTACAAAGCTTTTGGGTTTAAGTCTTAGTGAAACACCCGTACCTTCACCAGTGTCCATTCTCCACCACCAAAAGCCCCAATATACACCCCATCCCACACCCTCCCCCTACCTGTGGGGGAGATGATTTCCAAATTACTCTCTCTCTACTTCGATTACATTCAGTATTTTGACATGAGACCCACCATTATTATTTGGGATTTTACCCCAACACACATATCTGCTGAAAAGGCAACAGTAGACAATTTGTTTTGTATTCCTGGATATGAATAATATATGATGTCATGTGGCTGCAGTAGTGGCTGTGCGATTTTGAAATTCTGAAATTTTAACAACTAAATCTCGAGGGATTTCTTGCCAAAACATGCTGGGTTCCAAGATTTGTTCCTGAGTCTCTGGGATCATGGCCGTTAAACAGCTTGATCAGGAGCCAGAGAGGCCGTTTGTTGGCGGTGACTCGGGGTCTTGTTGGGACAGGGAGGAAAGGGCTGGCTCCACCCTCATCCCATGAGGCCCTACGTGTCTCATCACCACGGGCCCAAACCTGACTGTCCAGTGGCTTCTGCCGGATGTCAACCACTGAGCCGCCAAGGGAGAGCAGGCGGAGGGACAGCACCCTTTCCCCCCTGGGGTGGTCCGGCGACAGTAACCTACTGCAGGGTCCCAACGCATTTCTGCCAAAAGCCGCTGGGTTCCGAGATTTGTTTCTGAGTCTCTGAGATCATGGCCATTAAGCAGCTTGATCAGGAGTCTGAGGCCTTTTTGGGCAGCGACTTGGGGTCTCTTTGGAGTGGGGAGGAAAGGGTCGGCTCCACCCCCATTCTGTGAGGCCCCACGTGTCTCGTCACTGCGGGCCCAAACCTGACTGTCCAGTGGCCTCTGGAGGATGATGGCCAATGGGCCCACGAGGGGTAACAGGCCAAGGCACGAAACCTATTCCCACCTGGGGTGGCCCAGCACCAAGTAACCTACTGCAGGGACCGGACGCATTTCTGCCAAAAGCCCCTGGGTTTCAAGATTGTGTCTGAGTCTCTGGGATCATAGCCGTTAAGCAGTTCAATCAGGAACCAAAGAGGCCTTGCCTCCAACTATATAGCTAAGCCGGAGGTGGTTTGTGGGTGTGTCTCTCACATACCTAACTTTTGGCCGTTTACTTTCTTGGTAAACTTTGCCCCTAGTTTTTGGGGTCTGACCAAAGGCACAGCAGCAATTTTGGGGTATTTGGAAGTCTGAAGGCGCCATCAGGCTGAATGCACTCACCTCACAGGTACAGACTGACCTGCTGGTGGCACCATACCTCCCTCCCCCATTCTCTTCTTTTTGCTCTTTGTTATGCAATTGTTTCAGTGGCTGAGGTTGTGGATCTCAGCAGAGGTTGAACTCATTTTAGTTGTGGTAGAACCTTGAGTTTTTGTTCACATTCAGGCCAGAACTGGTTAAAAATTGAGGGTTGATCTGATGAAAGGAAAAGCATAATTGGTTTAGCATTGAGCACCTGTGAGAGAGAGCAGAGAGCCCCCCAACCCCTGCAATTACCACCTCCAATCCCCCAACACCCCCATGCACAAACACACACCTCTCTACTAAGGGCTTTGTTACAAATTAACTTATTTTAACATCCTTGTAAAGTGAGCTGGAATATTAATTGCCCTTGATTAAGTAACTATAGAAGGTAGATATAAGTTCCTTTAGGATTTTGCATTCATTTTGACGTTTTTTCTCATTAAAAATAAATTCCCAACTTATGCAATGGGTGTGAGTGACTAATTTATGGTAATGCAACTAGAACAATAGCAATGCTGTAATTCAAATTCTGCTTGACTCAAAAATTCATGCTATTTCTAATCTGTCACACTACTTCCCACAGAGAGAGAACTCTGTAGATTATGAGTTCTAGCATGTATGGGTGCGAGTTTTCTTGCTGAAAACTAAATCTCCCTGGGGATTTAGTAGAAAACTAATTCCTTTTACTTAAGGTCTGTATATGGAGTCAGCTCATATACAAATAAGCCAGCCAAGTATATCTGATATAATCAAGTTCTAAAGTTGACTACAGCACCTACTCACTTAACAATTGCAGTTTACTAGTATGTAAATATGACTTCTGACTCATATGCTCCACTTATATAGCATAAGAAGTGAGATTGAAAATTGGATATAAGAAATTTGCCTTCTCCAATATGTTGCTGGCATGTACCACCAGTGGCTCACACTTGAATGTGGCTTTATGAACACAAATTGCAGGGCTGCCCCTCAACATGTTATATCTTTGTCTTTCTTTTTAATTGTTCTTTTTATTTTTTTGGGGGGGGGTCACATCTGTCATACTCAGGGGTTACTCCTGGCTCTACACTCAGGAATTATTCCTAGTGGGACTCAGGAGACCATATGAGATGCCAGGGATTAAACCTAGGATGGCCACATGCAAGGCAAGTGTCCACCTGCTGTACTACCACTACGGCCACTGGAGAATTCATTCTTACCATCTTGTAGGGTGGCAAAGGGTCTTTCAGTTTATTTGCCTATTTCTCAAAAACTTTATACCTGGATACTGCTGGATTCTTCTAAACATTCGCCTTATTTTGTAATTATCACATCACATCATATCTTTTTTTATAATGTCTATTACTTTAATTCTAATACTGTTATTTTACTTCACTTCTTATGAAATCTTATTCTAAATTCTGGTCACATTATTTCCTGACATTCTTAAAGAAAAGACAAGCAAATTAAAAATGATAGATTGGACACAAAGCATGATGAAGATGGATATAACCAGAGATTCATACCCAGGACAGTATCAATTATTGAATCTCACTTTGTAAAGAATCCTTATTTGTTAAAAAATAAGAATACCTATTGTTCTTTGGTGGGGGAGGGGACACACCCATCTGTGCTCAGGATTGACCCCTAGCTCTGTGCAAAGGAATCACTCCTGGAGAGGTTTTAGATGTGTCACCTCTTTTGCACTATTTGTGGTGCGGGGGATCAAATCCAGGTGACAAGCACTTTGTCTGTTGTACAATCTCTTCGGTCTCCATGTTGATTTTCTTCTGGGTAGTGTTTCCCAAGCAGTGCTCTGGAAGCCCAGGGGACCCTCTCAGTCAACCAGCTGGTGGTTCAGAGCCAGAGCCTGAGGATGTCATGCTATTCACACCTCCAGAGCTGCACCTGGTGATACTTGGGGACCATGTGTGTCAGGGATCTAACAAGGGTTGGCCACATGCAAGACATGTGCCTTGACCCCTGTTCTATCTGGCCCCTGTATTATTTTCAGCCCCTGTATTACCTCTACATTGGTTCTAAATTGGCATGTTTGTTGATTGGCTATCAATGTCAGAATTTGTTCTTTATACTGATACTAAGGGAGGAAATAAATACAGAAGTGATCTAACAAGGTTATATAGACAAATCCACAGATTGTGTATATGTGGTAAGATTGACTAAGATTGGTTGCAAAGGGAGAAGAGAGAAGAAGAGCTGTTGATGGCTTTGAAAAGCCAACTGTCAAAAGGTTTTTATGAGAGAATAAGAAGCATGGCATTTGTACCATAAAAGGAGGGCGTTTGTACAGCAAGTTTGATTTTTAGGGAGGGGAGGTCCCCACCCCTGCCAGTGTTCGGGTTAGTGTAGCTGAATGCTGGAATCCAATCCTTGTCTCATGCATGTAAAACATGTGCTTTAGTTCTTTCAGTCAGTTCTCTGGTTGTTGTTTGTGTGTTGGGCTGTACCCCAGCAGTGCTCAGGGCTTACTCAGCCCTCAGGGATCCCTCCAGACAGAGCTGAGGGGATGGGGAAGTGTAAAGATGGAGGGGCATATAGCATGCTAGAGATTAAACCCAGGTTAGCAAGGCCAATGCCCTACCCACTGTACTATTGCTCCAGCCAACTGTGTGGTGGATTTTAAGCAAAGAAGTGACACATGTGAAACAGGGTTTAAGAAAGATTATCCTGGTTTTATAAATAGGATTGCAGTGAAAAACACTTAACCCAAGGAGTTCCAGTAGAAAGCAGTTACATAGTGGGCCTGAGCAGGTAACCCGGGATAACATAAGACCTTTTCACAGTGGGTTTTTCAAAGCCATCGCAGCTTATTCTTTTTTCTTCCTCAGCAACCTGTCTTAGCCAATGTAGCCACATGTACACAATTTGCATGCATCTGTCTATATAACCTCATTAGATCACTTTCATATTTTTTCCATGTTAAGTATAAAGTATAAAGTAAAAGTAAAGTAAAGGCCCTCCCGTTGATCGTCGATTTGCTCGAGCGGGCCCAGTAACGTCTTCATTGGAGACTTTGTTGTTACTGTGTCTGGCATATCGAATACTCTCGGTAGCTTGCCGGGCTCTCCGAGAGGGGCGGAGGAATCGAACTCGGGTCGGCCATGTTGGCCGCGTGTAAGGCGAACGCCCTACCCGCTGTGCTATCGCTCCGGCCATAAAGTATAATTTCTAATATTTATAGCAATGATACATATAGCAGGTAGGGCATTTGCCATGCAATGCAGCCGACTTGGGTTCGATCCCTGGCACCACATACGGTCCCTCAAGTCTTGCCAGGAGTGATCCCTGAGCA
This sequence comes from Sorex fumeus, assembly GCF_029834395.1. Taxonomy (NCBI): domain Eukaryota; kingdom Metazoa; phylum Chordata; class Mammalia; order Eulipotyphla; family Soricidae; genus Sorex; species Sorex fumeus. Next base: position 15,407,980 of record NW_026606072.1, read on the forward strand.
CAGAACTATGAGAAAGCCTTGAACACCGCCATGTGTGGCCCAAAAACAAAACAAAGTAATTACACAATATAGAAATATGTAAATGAGAATTTAACAGAATGCGGAAGTTATAGAAATAGACGTTGACAATGGGCAAAGTATCACATGGGAATTAGAAGGGAATATGGTAGGGATAGGAATGAGTGTAAAAATACTGAGTCTTCCTAATTATGATTCTTTCACAAGATATCCCAATTTTTATTTATTTATTTACTTTTGCTTTTTGGGTCACACCCAGCGATACTCAGGGGTTATTCCTGGCTCTGCACTCAGGAATTACTTCTGGCAGTGCTTGGGGGACCATATGGGATGCCAGGAATTGAATCCGGGTCGGCTGTGTTTACGGCAAATGCCCTACTGGCTATACTATCCCTCTGGCCCCAAGATACCCTAATTTTAAGTGTGAGACATCCATAGCCGGTAGGTCACTAAACTAAATTCACAAAATTCCAATTTTTCCATCATTCCCTCTATAATAATACCTGGGTTCAGTCAGGTTAACTAGAGTGTCCATCCTTAAAAACTGATACCCTATCAAGGGCTGGAGTGATAGCACAGCGGTAGGGCGTTCGCCTTCCAAGCGGCCAACATGGCCGACCCGAGTTCGATTCCTCCGCCCCTCTCGGAGAGCCCGGCAAGCTACCGAGAGTATTCGATATGCCAGACACAGTAACAACAAAGTCTCCAATGGAGACGTTACTGGGCCCGCTCGAGCAAATCGACGATCAACGGGAGGGCCTTTACCTTTACCTTTTACCCTATCAAGTAACACAGTGTTTAAAATGACTAAATAAATGAATGGTAAAAGTTGGAGAGGCAAGGGAGATCATCTATTCAGACTCCTTATTTTCAGTAAGTATTCCTGCTTTACAGAAACAGAGATAAAGATTTAGAGACTGGTGATACCTGAAGGTTTATTGTATGTGAAGGAAACAAAACCTTCCCACAAACCACCCACCTCTAGAATAAAAATGATTCTTAATAACAGGAGTATGTCAACACTCTCTTTCATTTTGTTTTATTGAAACATGAGTTAAAAGTAAGAATTATCTTAACCCAGACTATTATATATGTCTGTCTGGATGGCGCAGCGGGTAGGGCGTTTGCCTTGCATGCAGCCTAAACCGCTGACCCGAGTTCGATTCCTCCGCCCCTCTCAGAGAGCCCGACAAACCACCGAGAGTATCTCGCCCACACGGCAGAGCCTGGCAAGTTTAATATCCTAATTTTATTTTTAATATCCTAATTTTATTTTTAATTCAGCCCGGCAAGCTACCGAGAGTATCTCGCCCGCACGGCAGAGCCTGGCAAGCTCCCCGTGTTGTATTCGATATGCCAGACACGGTAACAACAAAGTCTCCAATGGAGACCTTACTGGGCCCGCTCGAGCAAATCGATGAACAACAGGAGGACAGTGACAGAGACAGTGAATGCCAGCAGCCAGACCTTGATAGTCAGAAATTTCCTCCTTGGTTTTTCGAAGGTTCTCTTATTAACCTCTTCATGACTCTTAGGCTTGAAGAAACTGTTTCCTCTTAAAAGTCCTTCCTACTCTTTTCACTTACCTTCTTTGGTACTTCACCGACTACAACTCTGCCTCTGTTACTTTCCAGTTTAAATTGACCTCTTCCCTGATTTAAATAGCCTACCTACCTGATTCCATCTTTCAGATTATTTTGTATAGAATTGTAGATGAAGTCATTCCCCAAACTGAACTTTAGACTTTCCTTGATTAAGGGACATTCTCTTTTACTCAACTTTTTATATAGTTTCAAATAAAGTACCTTTTACATAGTCAGTGCTAATTTAACATTTGTTGAATATGATGAGACTAGAAGTCAAAGAAACCCAATCTTGTACTTATTTAATTAAAAAATGTCTACCCAGAATCTTATGCAACACTAGAAAAAAATATCCTAGATGGTGGGAAGAGAAAGAAGAGGAGAAAAAAAAAGCCTCACAAAATTACACACACATATTCTCCTTGGAGGATTTTTTTAAATTTTGAAAGAATTTTTTTGTATATTCACAAGATCTTTAAATAATTCAAAACTAGAACTTGATGACAGAAATACACTTGGAATTGGGGACTGGCTTGCCACTGGCAACCTCTGCTTAAACCTGTTCCATGTATACATTGAAAGTGAATCCAACTCATTCATGTATTTCCCATCAGATAATATGCATGGAGGTAAAGAAATGTCAGCAAAAATTAGAGCTAACCTGCAAGAATCTTTTACTGTATCAAACTTGGGGAGTGACTAGTTACACAGACATAACATTGTGAAATAGAATCATTTCTCTCCAGTTCTTACTTCACGCTATCACCTCCATTCTAAGGAACAAAGAGGAAAAGTAAAAATTGATGAAGAAAATATATATTTAATATTTGCTATTAGTAGCCTTAAAAGTTTTGTTCTTAATGATTTAGCTGTTCTAATTTATATTTATTTTAAAATTAACTATACGCTGAAAGGTGAGCGGTGCTTTCTGGACCTGTTCCCTTACTTCATTTACAATAGTCGGCCTGTCAGAGAATTATGTCAAACCTTTACAAGCCTTTAATCTTTAAAGTGCAAAGAAACCACTATCTACACAGCTCCACGTGGGACACGAATCCTTCAACTCAGTGGTCAGTACCTCTGTTAGTTGTGGGTAAGACTAACCGGCTGAACATTTCACAAGAAGTGACCTCAACCTCCAGCCAAATGCTGTGGCTGTGAAGAGATGACTTTTTTCCCTTTGCAAGGAGAAGCTGCTGCTGCAGCATCTTTTGGAGGCCCTGGCAGGGTTTCAGGCCATGTGTCAGGGGAACCCTTGATCGCATCACAGTGACGGAAACCCAGTGCTAGCCTGCGAGGCTTGAGTACTGTCTGTTCACAGACGATCTGGAGCAGAACGGCGGGTGTTAAATAGTTCAAGGGCGCCTTGAAGAAAAAGTGCACTGCTATAGGAGGGGACTTCCAAAGGTCCCAGCAATGTCTCAGTCGCTATTCCGAAGCCTTCTGGTAGCGTTTATAAAATTCAGCCAGTAATGCTCTTGGTTATTTTTCTCCCTGTAGTTTCTTGACTTAACAAGACCTGGAATGGTTAAGTGGAAGAGCTTTCATATATTGCAGCTGGGACTACTGTGAATATTAGTCTCTGGGTAGAAAAACCATTATATTCATGAATACTGTGTTTTTGGTAAACTCCAGAAGTAAACTTGCTCAGCTCTTTTTCATGCTGCTAGTTGTTGATGGCATTTAGGTGTGTGTTTGCTGTGGTGACTCAATTTCCTGTAACGGTAGTTGGCAGTCCTACCTTGAGGTTTCTTGAGTAAGGATGAAAAGGTCAGCGCTTGTGGTCTTAGAACATTTGGGGTTAATATTCCTAAAATTTAGGTTTTAATAATCTTGAAAAAAGCTGTGGTTAGCCATATTGCTTAAAACCTAGAAATCTGGAAAAAAGTAGTATTCTCAGCTCTATACGAATGTTAATAATTTTTTTAAGCAACAGTTTTACAAACCAAGCTATTCTTTACTATGCTGATTATTTCTTATTACTATATAGATGTTGGGCTGGAGCTATAGCCCAGTGGGTAGGGCATTTGCCTTGCACGTAGCCAACCCAGGTTTAACTCCTCCCTCCCTTTCAGGGAGCCCAGCAAGCTACCAAGAGTATCCCACGCACGGCAGAGCCTGGCAAGCTCCCCATGGCCTATTCGGTATGCCAAAACAGTAGCAACAAGTCTCACAATGGAGACATTACTGGTGCCCGCTCGAGCAAATCGATGAAAAATGGGAGGACAGTGCTACAGTGCTGTATAGATGTGCTCTGGCCTTTCCCCCCCATTTACCAGATTTATACAATTCATACAATGCATACACAATATATTAGAATTTAAAATATATGTACATGGGACCCAGAGGTAAAGTACACATTAGACTGTCATAATAACTAATCCATAATTTGGGGCATAAAGTAAATCTTTTGAAATGATTTGTACTTGTTGCTGTACTTTCTTCTTATGTTCAAGTCCTGTATTTTAATGCATGATGTTTTAAAGCATTAAAACTTTTCTGAGTTACTTTTATAGGATTCAGAAATTAAATACTGAAATGTAATAGGTGGTGTGACATCCTGCCAGGTTGAAGGTCTGTATTTCTGAAGAGCTTTGAGAACTGGTGAATATGGAAAGGGCAGTACTTTCTGGGAGGTCACCCCAAGGCCCAGACAGTGGAAGGAGATGAAATGTAGTGGAGAGGAACTTGGAAAGCCAAGCCGTAAAGGATTTCTGTCTTTAACCAGTGACTGAAAAGATGGCAATGAGTAGATAAACACTGGTCACGCATGTCTTTAACCCATAAGACATGCTCCTAAAGACAACTCAAAAAACATAAAGGGAATTTCCTCATAAAATTTTCAGGATTGTTATTTTAAATAGCGGAGGGAGAGACCAAGCCAAAAAGAGAAGCATAGAGTAGCAAATATATTACTATCTCAGTTAGGTAATGCTACACTTACATGTGGAAGATATTGAAAGAAAATGAAAAAAAAGTTAGAGAGCCAGGTTTAATTACTGTTTGTAATCTGGACGGGGTGGTATTACAAAGGGCTTTCTATGTTACATTTTTATGTAATGTTTCAAACTTCTGGAGCAATAGCACAGCAGGTAGGGCGTTTCCCTTGCACGCAGCCAACATGGCCCACTGAGTTCGATTCCTCTGCCCCTCTCTGAGAGCCCGGCAAACTCGTCGGCAGGGCAGAGCCTGGGGCAAACTACCCAGAGTATCTCGCTGGCAGGGCAGAGCCGGGCAAGCTACCCGTGATGAATTCAATATGCCAAACACAGTAACAACAAGTCTCATGAAGGAGATGTTACTGGGCCCGCTCGAGCAAATCGATGAACAACCGGAGGACCGTGACCGTGTTTCAATTTTTATAACAAGCATGTAATATTTTTACATTTTTTTTAATCAGTGAAAGAGTGGCTATGCAAATAAAACATTTTATGCTATTTAAAATTATCTTTAAGGCAGCTCTGTTAGGTGGAAGAAAAACGCTCCAAACTTACACCTTGTAATTCACCTGGTAAGGCTTATTTAAGCAGTTACTTGTTCACCTTAAGTATATATTTACAGTGACTGGCGCAGGGAAAAAAAAAGCTTCAATGAAAGGGGCAAAATTTAACCTAGAGTCCTCAGAGTGAATTAACAGTTCCAGCAGCGATGTGGCAAGGGGAACAAATCCTCTGAAAGTTATCCGAATTTTTACAAATTTGATTTTTTTTTTAAAACAAAATCGTATCTGGAAAACCCCAGGATTCTGAGATTCCATCCACGAAACTCTTGGTTGAGACATTGGTCATTGATGAAGTCTCAATAGGGCAGAATTTCTTTTCCAGTACCAAGAGATTGGAAACAAAGAAAAGGAAACATCTCACGGAGGCGTTTCCTCCTAAGTGTCTTCTTTCTCATCGACCTTAACAAAAGTTCTATAAGACGGACCCCACGAGTTCAGGTTTGCTTTTTTTTCCTCTCCAAAGGCTTCGCTTCTCCGTCTGTTTATGGGTGCAGCCGGTAGGTGATGAGCATGCTTGATCCTGGATTCCCCGGGACCCGCTTCTAAGCAGAACCGGCTTGCACGGGAGCCCTTTGGCCTTTTTCTTTTCTCGCGCGTGTAGTTTATTCTGCACGGACACCCTCCAGACCTCCCTTGGCACCATCCAACCACCCTGGTCTCTCATGTGCACGGCCCAAGTGTGCACGTTCGCAGGACGTGTGTAAACTGTCCAGACCATGCGGTGCTGCCCGGTCCCTTGCTCCTCTCCTGGCAGCTCCTCTGGATGTGGACATTGAGCCTGCGGTCAGATCCGTGGACTCGTAAGCGTCCCAGACCTTGCTGGGCACGGTCGAGTGTTTTATTTGCGAGTGTCTGCCCTCCACGAAAGGTCCCAGTCTGGAACTGCACCTGGCGTCGGCTGGGTCTAGGAAGACCCTCCCCACCCCCCCGGTCTTCCTAGAAATGCTTTTGTTCCCACAACTGGAAGTAGGTCAAGGCCAAAGCCCTCCAACCGTCTCCCCCTCGAGCCTGCTGCCGCCGCGGGTCGCGTGGAGGAGCCGCGGCTCGGCGGGGCGCCCGGGGGCTGGGTGGGTGGGGGGTGTCCCCGCGGGACAGGTGCGCGTCCGCGCGCGCGCGCGCACGCTCGCGCACGCCGGTCCCGCCAGAGGCTCCGCGGCGACCGCGACCTTGGGCGGCGGGCGGGTGGCCCCGCCGAGCCCCCACGGACCTCCAGCGGGGCGGGGGAGGGGGCGATGCCCGGGCGGTCCCGGGCCGCGGGGGGCGTGAGCGTTCCCGGAAAGCCGCGGCGATGCAGCGGCGCCCCGAGAAAGCAAACAGGAAACGCGGTGGCCGCGCCGCCGGCTGATTCATTCCCGTTGCGAGGAGCCGCCGCCGGGCACCGGGCGGGCCGGGGAAACGCGAGACGTCCAGCAGCCCGGGGGGTGGGGTGGGGGTGGGGCGGGGGGCGGCCCGGACGCTCCCTCGGCGGGGCGGGCTCCGGGGCGTGCGCGCGCGCCACCCCCTAGCCCCGGGCCCCGGCCCCCGCGACTCCGAGCTGCCGCCGCACCGGCCCGGAGGCGCCTGGTCCCTTTGCCGCCGTCGGGGCCCACGTGCAAAAGGGGAAGAAGAAGAAGAAGAAGAAGAAGAAGAAGAAAAAGGAAAAGTCGGCCCGGGGCACTGGCGCGCCCGCCCCGGCCGCCTGGACCGAGGCGCCGCGCTGGAGCCCGCGCGCCCCGGCCGCCCCGCGAGCGCAGCCCCGGCCCCCCGCGCGCCGCCGCCGGGCTGGGCGATATGAAGCCGCCGCCGTCATGCGCGGGCGCCGAGCATCCGAGCCTGGCGGGGTACGGCCCCGCGGACCCCTTGGAACTCGCCGGCGGCCCCGCGAAGCGCCTGCGAACTGAGCCCCCCTTTCCCTGTCTCTTCGCAGAGGAGGCCTACCAGAAACTGGCCAGCGAGACCCTGGAGGAGCTGGACTGGTGTCTGGACCAGCTAGAGACCCTGCAGACCAGGCACTCCGTCAGCGAGATGGCCTCCAACAAGGTGAGCCCCCCACCCACCCCCCTTTCCCGCGCCCCCAACCCTCGCGCCGGGACGCTGGCGGAGTCCTGGTGGTCCCCCCCCCCCCCCGGGAGATCGGTTGCGGAGCAGATTGCAAACGCAGGCATTGGGGAGTAGATCGAAGCAGCCCAGTGGTGCTGCTTAACTCCTGTCCTGCTCCCCCCTCAGCCCCCGGACCCCCACCTCTAAGTGGGTTCTTGGTTCCGTGCCCCTTGCCTCGCCCGCCCGTCCGCGCGGACAACCGGATCGATTGGAAAACGGTTTCCAAAAAGCAACTTTGACTTAGTTTGATTGCACGAGTCCCCCCAGCACACGAGGAGCTGGCCTGGCGGTGGGAGGAGGACTGTCTCGTAAATGACACTTTGCCCTTGCTGCTGCAGAAGCCCAGTTGTCGGTTGCCTCGGCACTGGCAGGGGTCTTTCTTGGGATGCCCGGTTGGGAATGAGAGTGGCCGGAGGGGGGTCGCTTCCACTCCGCGCTCCAGCTCAGCGCTTGGACCGCAGAACCTTCATTGATCCAGGTGTCAAGGGCCCCCACTGAACTTGGCCGTGCGTGTCCGGCAGAGGACGTCAGCCGAGGGTGGAGGAGGCTCACTGTGATGAGGACCTTTATTCCCGTGAATCTGGGAGAGTTTTCTGAGGTCATTTCGTGCCCGTGATGCTTCAGAGTGGGCTGTTCGGTGCCCTCCTGTGCCCAAGGGCCGTCTGGTTGGCTAATGGGATTTCGAGGGCTGAGAAATTAACCTTCAGCCTGGCGCAGCCTTAGCAAGGTAGAGTCTTGTCAGTCTTGCTGTGTTCTGTGGAATTCCTGTTCCCTTTGATTTTAGTTAGGTGAGGAAATCACTGGGATTATGTATATTTTTAATTACTCTTTGGCGTGGGGGCAGAGAAAGAGGCACGTCCTTGTTGGAGGCAGGTGGCTAAGGGATTCCGCCAGGAAGGACTTGTAACTTTTTGTGGGCAGCTAGTAACAGTTGGTTGCTGCGAAGATACTTATTTATTTTTGGCTACCTGTTTTCAGGTCAGGAAAGTGGACCATTTTACTGTTCATCTATGTGTACATATCTTTCAAGTAGTGGTACTTTTATTTTTTAAAGTTAACTGCAGTTTTTTTTTAATCTAGAACCAGCCCCCCAGATCTGATAACAGTAGTTTTGTAGATAATGTTATTTAAGTGAAGAGTTGACTTTAAACTTAGCAAAAGGACTTTCACTGCCTGCAGGCATTGCCTTAAGCACATTGCCCTACCTATAGGTACTCTATTAAAATTGGTGGCTTTGTTTTTTTCTTTCTCCAGTTTACTGTCGCTTTGTTGACTGTGGTTTCTCACATACCAGAGTCTGCTCTCTTTGCTTCTGTGGTATCTTGTGCCGTTGTTCTCATTTGGCTATCAAAGCCTTACTGATGAGTTTGATGTTCACTGATGAATAGAAATTGTAAGTTCTTTCACAATTTAGTTCATAATAGCAATAGATCGTGTCCAACTGGGTTCATTCCGCAGTGCTTAATTTTCTGGTTGATTCTGCGTGGTAAAAAGAAGGGTGACCTGGAAGCACCTCAAGAGGCCGTGCAAGCATAGTGTTGCTCCTGGTCGCAACATGTTTTAGCTCTAGTTTTTTAGCAAAGTGAGCCTGAACGGCTATTACTTTTCCTGAGTTTATCTTAATGATGAGAGTTCTGTTTGATTTTGAAAAATAAGCGTGAAAAATAATGGTGTGCTGTTAAGTGAATTCAGTGGTCAAGTAATTTATCCACTTTTTGTCTAAAGACAAAAAAGATACCCATTAATTGCTCGAAAATTATTTTAAAAGCATCAGATTTTTTTTTAAAAAAAGAAAAGACTGGGATTTTAAAAGCTTCAGTAAAGCCCTACAGGTTAGATGTACTTATGTTTAGTATTAATTTTGTTGAAGTAGTGCAGGTCAAATGAGAAAAGACTTTAAAAAATTTAGACTTTCTAGCTTTGTTTATGTTTTTTAGTTGAAAATCATTGATAAAACTTTAACGTTCAGCTCAAGTTGAACTCAGTGCAGTTTAAGCCTTGTTTAAATTTTCAGTGTCTAAAGTCATTTTCTTAACCCATTCATTTTCAAATGAGTGCTAAACTCATGTGACTTGTTTTAGGTGAAAAGAGATTAGCAGAGAGGTGGGGGGAACTCTTGTAAAGGTTGTAAAGTTAGCCATCTGCTTGAAAACAAGGGCACAAAGTCACATCCTCAAGAGCTGTAAACTGGGTTGGAGCAGCTGATCTGAAGGCCCCGTGAGTGATGCAGAACCTAAGTCTGAACTGGAAATGTTACAGCTTGAATCACATGTTCACTAGATTATTTGATATCTTCAGTATGAATGAATAAGTCTGAAACTTTGCTGTTTGGTTTTATTACCATTTAGTCTTTTGTGTCTGCTTATTTGAAGTGACCAGTATTTTCAGGGTATTCTCTTTTTATTTTCATTTTTGGTCTTGGGGCCAAACCCAAGCAGTACCCTGGTCTGTGCCTGGGGTCAGTCCTGGCCGTGTAGGGAACCATGTGGTGCCAGGAACTGATCTGGGACTCCTGCGTGTGAAGCATGTGTTCTTCCCCTTGAGCTCACTCTGACCCAGGTTATTCTCTTGCCTTTCATTTATAGGTATAAATTGCACAGTAAATACGAGGAAGAAACTGGATTTTTAAATGGCCAATATCATGGAGATGACTATGTATTTTAAGAAAAAATTGATTCCTCAAACCTACTTAGTATACTTTGTTAATAGATGCTTTCTAAAATCTTAATAAATCTAAACTATTAACTTTTTTTTTTTTTTTTTTTTTTTTTTTTGCTTTTTGGGTCACACCTGGCGATGCACAGGGGTTACTCCTGGCTCTTCACTCAGGAGTTACTCCTGGCGGTGCTCAGGGGACCATATGGGATGCTGGGAATCGAACCCGGGTCGACCACGTGCAAAGCAAACGCCCTACCCGCTGTGCTATCTCTCCAGTCCCTATACTATTAACTTTTAACTGATGGCTTTAGAAGCAACTAACTCTGATTCCTAATTGCTATTGTTATATACTTAATTGTAATGGACAATATTGATGGTATTAATCTGCCAGAGATTTGGATAGTTTTCTTTTGGGACCTCTCTGCTACAGCTGGAGACTTTGTTAAGGTCTTAAATCTTTGGAGCCAGAGAGACTACAAGTTGAATCCTGATTTTGATATGTGCTTTCTGATTAACAGTAGACCAATGACAACAATTTTTTCAGCTTCACTGTTTCATTAGCATAAGACAAACACAATGATCTTTTAAGAGTCTATCTAGGAGTTTGAAAGAAAGTATTTAAAATATCTAGTAAATACTGTCTGTTAGTAGTAGAACACTTGTTATTAGTATTTGGGATTTCAGTCAAATTTCAGTTCTGTGGCCAAAATAAATTGTTATTTTTTAAACTGTTCAGTTGTAAATTATACCTGACACTAAATTTTGTGGATTTTTATAATTCTTTTTTTTTTCTGGCTTTTTGGGTCACACCCGGTGATGCACAGGGGTTACACCTGGCTTTGCACTCAGAAATTACTCCTAGCAGTGCTCAGGAGACCATATGGGATGCTGGGGATCGAACCTGGGTCAGTCCCGTGCAAGGCAAATGCCCTACCCGATGTACTATTGCTCCAGTTCCTTTTTTATAATTCGTATAGGTTAAGTATCCTTAGTGCATATTTCTGCTATTAAAATGCTGAAATTATATTCATACATTTTATATGAAGTTTTTGAAGTTCTTATTAGAAATTTCACTGTCACTGTCCTCCCGTTCATCAATTTGCTCAAGCAGGCCCAGTAACGTCTCCATTGTGAGACTTGTTACAGTGTTTGGCATATCTAATACATCACGGGTAACTTGCCAGGCTTTGCCGTGTGGGTGAGATACTCTTGGTAGCTTGCCGGGCTCTCTGAGAGGGGCGGAGGAATCGAACTCGGGTTGGCCATGTTGGTAGCTTGCAAGGCAAACGCCCTACCCACTGTGCTATCGCTCCAGCCCAGAAAGAATAGTGAAATATTTTTTTTTTAAATTTTTTTTAATCCAAAACTGAAAACAGCATATATTGTTAGGAAATGTTTAGTATAATGTGTGAGTGTGGGGAGGATTTGATGCAGTTCCGTCCCTTTGTTCAGATTTTAGAAAACTAAGAGATCTCCTCCTGCACTGTTTTAAAAGCAGAATGGCTTCATGGTGCTTTGGGGTATCTTTGTCTTATGAAAAGTAAGTTTAGGATCTAAGGACAGCAGACCAGGTGCCTCAGTCTCGAGGTTTTCAGGAATTATGCTGTGGAATCCTAGAGCTTCATTTTTCTCGTGACCTAATAATGCAGTTCCACAGGCTTTCAAGTGCAGTTATGTTTGAAGAAGAAAACAGGACCAGTAGTGATTATACTCCTATTTTCACATATACTTGACATTTTTTATGTTAATTTGTTTCTCCTCTCTAGTTTGGGGAATTTCTAAGACTGTTGTTTTTCATTGCTGGAAACCAACAGGCAAGTTTAGTCATGTTTTCTTTGTAGAATCTATTGTCTTTCTTGTTTTTTCCACAAACTTCCCTGTCATGCTCATGTTGCCTTTTTTTTTCTTTCCCTAAATTGCTTTTCTATTTGCTCTTTCTCAGTGTTTTTAGTGCGTGCTCCCCCTGCTGCTTTCAGATGGTCAGTGCATACCTAACAGGGAATAGGCTTTTCTATGTCTGCAGAGTCTTTCTGGGGGCAAAAGGGCCGTCCAGATGAGTATATATTGCTCATGAAAAGTGGCAAAAAATTTAAGATCTTTTAGCATTTTTTCCAATACAAGATAAGTCAGAATAGAAATAAATGCTAACTTTTCTAAAGAAACAAGTTGGTTCGGAAAAACATTTTCATTTCAGGGAGTTCAAATAGCATCATCATTTTCTACATTAAAATACTAAAACATACTGACGTAGTCTTAAGAGAATTAATTAAGAGATAATTGACATTCAGGGCTAGAATGATAGTGCCCAATACCTCATATGGTCTCGTAAACCTGCAAGTCCTAAGCATCTCAGGGTATGCCCCGCACCCCAAAAGAGATGATTTGATATGTCTGAAAAATAAGTAGGTTTTTTTTTTTTTAAGACTTAACTGGAACGAAGTTTCCAACAACAAAAAAGTTTCTAAGAAATGTGTCTTATAACTATAGAAACTGAACATACTGATGCTTTCAATTTGCTGCCTACTTAATTGATTTGACACAGATTTATGTATGGTACTATGTATGTATACACACATACATACATGTTACCTTAAAGTTAGCACAAAAGATTATGAGAGCTGGTTTTATGATAACTGTTAGGAAGTGAATACTATGTTTACTTTTAAGTAATCATGGGGAAATACTTTTAACAGAAATTTTTGTTTCTTTAAATAGGAAAGCTGGGGCTGGAGTGATAGCACAGCAGGTAGGGCGTTTGCCTTGCACATGGTCGATCCGGGTTCGATCCCCAGCATCCCATATGGTCCCCTGAGCACTGCCAGGAGTAATTCCTGAGTTGCAGAGCCAGGAATAACCCCTGAGCATCGCAGGGTGTGACCCAAAAAAGCAAAAAAGATAAAAAATTAAAAAAAAATAGGAAAGCCTTTGATTTAATAAATTACAAAATTTAATAAACTACGGAGAATTAAAACAAATCTTTATTTGTCGCGAATGTCCTCAGTTTAGATCCTGTATTGGTACTTAGTTCTTGAAAGCTTAAATATCCTTGTTGTTAGTTCCTGTATTGGTACTTAAGTATTGAAAGCTTAAATATCCTTGTTGAGTTAGCAAAAAATTCTAATTTTGTAATTCTTTGTTTTGGGGCCACACTTGGTGGTGCTTGAGAGATACTCATATCTCTGTACATTAGGATCCTGGCAGTATTTAGGGGAACAACATGCTCTTAGCCCATTGAACTCTCTCTACGCCCCTAATTTTTATAATTCAGTAAATCAGTATTACAAAAGAAATTGCTTTCAGTTAGTAACATTTCAGTTTAATTTATAGAAGATTTAAAACTTTTGTCTAATAGCATTATGATCCTAGGTCCTTATTTTTTAATTTCACAACTAAAGGCTTGGGCAAGATAAACTAGTATTTTTCCCAATGTTTTAAATTGGTTTTAAATTGGCTCCCAATGTTTTAAATCGCTCCAGCCTGGACAGTGCTACGGTGCTACAGTTTTAAATTGGTTAACTGAACCATTCCCAGATAGCTAAAGAGATAATGCTTTTATTCTATTTGAGATTTCTCTGATATCACACAGATAGTAGTTGTGACTTCAGACACATATACATGGTCAGATATGAAATGCTGTTAATAGCATGATTTTAAGTTGATCCTTAAAATATATAGAATCTGATATTGCCACCAGTGTGGACTAGTTTAGGGGATAATAAAAGAATAAAATAAATAGGCAAATGATTGAGCATTGGATATAATGTATGTGAAGCTTAGATTTGTAAGCATACATTGGGTATTTAATAAGTTACATGTAATTTTATATTTAAAATACTTTTAAAAACCTTATGTCATATACCACTTACTAAGCAATTGTAAGAATATACTATATCTTAGAAAAAAGGCATGATCTTTATACTCTGTAATAAGTAGTACAAATTAGTGTTGATCAGACATTTTTTCTTATGTATATTTATATCTTCCCTATACTAATATTTAACTTAAATCCCCTGTTTTTCAAATAAAGGAAGTTATATATTTTATATATTATATGTATACTTATATACACGTAAATATATATTTCAAATATAGTGCCCACCTGAATGCTCCAACTTATTTTATTATTATTTTAATGGATTTGGGGCCACGCCTGACTGTACTCCCGGTTGACTCTTGTCTCTGTGCTTAGTGATCTCTCCTGGTGGCCTCAGGGGACCATATTCGGTGCCAGGGATCTAGTCCTGATGAGCAGTGTGCAAGTCAAGTGCCTTGCCACTGTACTATTGCTCTAACCCTGGATATACATGAAATCCTGATTTTGATATCTGGGTACCATGTTTCCTAATGTGCATTAAAATTATTTAGCAACAAAATAAGGAAATGTTCATCCATGTACCATCTTAAAGCACTTTGATTACTATTCATGGTCATTGGGCATACTTTTGGGTAAACTAGTTCACATTGGTGGCAAGAACTAGTCATTTTTAGTTAGGAAGGTATATTTGCTTTGAAAACCTATGGTTTTCCTTTTCGCCATTAATGGGGGCTCTCCCCATTAGAGGAGAAAATATCAAATTTTGTCAGTGGAAATCTCCCATTCATTAAACATTGATTTCTCAGACAAAATGATCTGTTTTTAGACCAGTCTGTGGTAACCAGGCTGCCTAGGCTGGAGTCACTGCTTCTCACTAGGTGTTAATGGGAGATCTCACCTTCCATGCTTTACTCCTGTGTAAATAGTTGCTGTCATGCATAAGGTAGCACTGTGGCACTGTCCTCCCGTTGTTTGTCGATTTGCTTGAGCAGGCACCAGTAACTTCTCCATTGTGAGACTTGTTACTGTTTTTGGCATATCGACTATGCCACGGGGAGCTTGCCAGGCTTTGCCGTACGGGCGGGATACTCTCAGTAGCTTGCCAGGCTCACCAAGAGGGGCAGAGGAATTGAACTCAAGTTGACTGCGTGCAAGGCAAACGCCCCCATCGTTAGGAAAGAAAAAAAAAATGTAGGATAAACCCTGTAAAGAACTATCGAGCCATCTAGAGCTCTGTCTATGGAAAGCTGCATGAGAAGGAGTACTCATGGCATGGTCTGAGAGACCTACTGGCCAGGGTATGGAGGTGGGTCAACTGTGTGTCTGGATCCCAGACAGGGCTGGATCTGCAGGAAGAAAAAGTGTGGATCAAATGACCTCTCTCTCCACCTAAACTTAAGAACACCTTTTGGAGAGCATTCTGCTCCTCTTTCCAGTCCAGCTCTGGGACACTCTGCATTTACCTGGGCAGAACCAGTGGGGCCCTGTCACTCAGAGACAGGAGACTGTCATAAGGTAATAAGCTTAATGATGGTACAGTTAAGAACACAGGAGGTGTCTGTAATCTTCGATCATTTTTTGTCTACCTATAAAATGGATATTTATTTTTTTACTTTGAGGGTGAAGATTAGAGAAAGTGTTTGCTGGCCATCCAGAGCTCTACATTTTCAGTGAGCTTTTAAGAGGTGTCCTAAGATGAATATTTTATTCACTCTTCTCTTCATTGACTTTTCAAGGAGTTTACTCTGTTTCTTTGTGTAATTTATAGTATAGCTTCAAAATGGCCTGCGGTTGTATCAGTATCTAAATTTCTCTTGAGCTTTTTTTAGTAGAAATACATAAAGTGTGGAGAACAGCCAATTTTTTCAACATGAATGCATCCTTACTAATCCTCTAAATGACACCAAAGGTAACTCAGACAGAATCTCTTATTAATATTTAATGTTAGGAAAGGTATATTAAAAGCCAAAAAAACAATACAGCCATAGTACAAGGGTTAAGATGCTTACCTTGAATTGCTGGTTTGATCCCCGGCACCACATGGTCCTGTAGCCCCAACAGGAGCAACACAGCACGGAACAAGTGAAGCCCCCTGAGCATTACCAGCTGCGACCAAACCCCCCGCCCTGCACCCCTACACCACCTCCCTGTCAAGAATTATTAAGTACTTGACCTCCTCCATTGCACTTCTCAACACCTTAAGCATCTAGTGTATGCCCCCTCAAATCCTTGCAGTGTCAGTGGAAAGGACCTAAAGCAATGACACCCCAATATCAACCTAGTACACTCACCTTGATGTTTTTAATACTGTTTACTAGTCAAAGAAGCCAAGAGGGGGGAAAATGGATTATACCCTTGAGGCGGAAAATGAGACTGGAGAACATTGTAGTGTCAGAAAATAAGGAAATGCTCAAAGTCCAGCACTGATGGAGAAATGTTATAGTAGTACACAGAAGCAAATAGAATATGAATGATTCCAGTTGCCGAGGCTAGAACTAATTGTTCAAGATAATCATCTAGGATTAGATTATAATTTGATATAAAATAAATGTGAGCTTATACTGATGTGTTGTATTATAAAAATGGTTAAATGAGAGAGATACACAAATCTCTTGCAGAGGTATTTGTTTCACATGTAGGTGTTTTGGATAACTGTCCACTTCTTAAGTACAGGCTCTGCATATCAATTTCCAAAGTTGCATCATGGTAAGAGGGGTAAAGTACCCCGGAAGTGAAGAAATCTAATGTACATTGCCTCAGCCAACTGATTGAACGTTAGCGTGTATAGTGATAAAGTCCTGGTGGTACTGCTCTTGATTATAATCAAATGAAAAGGGTTCTTTCTAGCTGTGATCTTTCTACGAAAACCAAAGAACTAACTTTCTCTCATTGTGAGAAAAATCTAAGTAGATTCCAGATGAGAGAAAGAAAAAAAGTACTCCGTAGAAATCAAGGTCATCAAAAGCAAGTAAAATCTGAGAAACCGTCATAGCCAAGAGAAACCTAAGAAGACCTGACAGTTTTTAGTGAAAAATAAGAAAATTAAGTTGTCTTTCAAAAATTGTGACGCGTGTCATACTAACGTAAGAATGTTTTTCATGGGTAGATAGCCGTTTGGGGACCACCAGAGTTACCCCAATGGTCCATGCTTAGGGGCCTCCAGGGATACACCTGATGGTGCTCCTATGGTGTCCTATGGTGCCAGGGATCAAACTCTGGTCTCAGACTTTTCTGTGTTAAATTTCCTAAAACAAGTGTTGTATCAAACAGATTTAAATAATCTTTGAACAACTTATCTGGAATGCTACCTCACCTATAAAGCACTTTCTGTTTTACCAACTCCCACATCACCCGCTTGGCCTCCCCTAATTGATGATCTTTGACAGAAGTTACTTGGTAAAGCTTACTTAACTCTTGGTATAGAATTCATTACTTTGTTTCATTATTATGTCATTGTCTTACTGTTTTTTTTTTAACTTCCATAACATTGGACACGTTCTCCTTTCCTCGACTGGGTTATCGATTAATATTGGGCAGTCCTTGAAAGGGAATGAAATGCAGCTTAAAATGCTCTGTTTTGAGGCCTGAGCCTACAGCAGATAGGGCATTTGCCTTGCACATAGCTGACCCAGGTTCAATACTTGGCATCCCATATGGTCCTTCGAACACCACAGAAGTAATACCCCTGAATCACTGCGGAGTGTGATGCAAAAAATAGACACCTTAAAAAGAAAAAGCTTCTGTTTTCAGTGCTCTAGGAGTCATTACTAGTCAATTTAATGGACAAGGCTAATTTAACTATTTAATAACTTTAGATTCATTTAGTGAGTTAGTTTTCTGCCAGGTCTCTAGGGAGTATTAATGAGGTAATTGTGTGAGTTCTAATCTTAAACTGGTGAATGTCAATAGAGCTGGCACATTTACCTTATGCATGATGTTGGTTAAAGTCCCACTCTCCCTCCCTCCTTCCTTCCTTCAGCCACACCCTGCAGCGTTTGGGCTGACACCTGACTCTCCACCCTACCTGCTGAACTGTTAGTCCTGCCTCCTGTTGTTTGATATAATTGCAGCTCCTTTTGTTTGTTTTAGGGCCACATCAGCAGTGCGTAGGGCTTATTCTGGACTGTATCCTCAAGGATCTCTCCTGGTGGGCTCAGGAGACCTTATAGAGTACAGAGGAATTGACCCCAGGTTAGCAGTATGCCAGGCAAGCACCTTACCTGCTGTACTATCTATGCTCCAGCCCCATGTACATGCAATTTCTTACTAGTCTTGGTAGAACTTAACACTGTGAATTATAGCTGATGCCTTGTTTTAAACAATGGCATTTTTCTCTCATTGACAGGAATGACATTTCCCACTTGAGAATCTAGATTCTGCTTATAAGTACTCATCTTTCACAAATGTTTGCATAGCTTATACTTAGATTAGCCTCAGTTTATTTGTATGAAAACAATGTATGGTGCATGAAAACCATATGGGGTCTGTTGATGACCTGCCCTTAAACTGTTCTCTCTTCCCTGCCTCTGTCATAGTAATAATTTCCTGATTTTAGGTTTGTTACACTTGAGAAGAACACATCTGAATCCTTTTCCTGCTGGAAAGGAAAGAGGTTTGTGGTAGTTTTTGCCTGTTTAGTGAGTTTTCTATGTGTGCCTGGTTTCCCATCTCCTGCACTGTTATTCCTATAGTAGCAGCCCCTGGCTTTTATTACTGACAGGGTGTGTTCTGTATAGATACAGGCACCCTAATAGAAAACACCTCAGCCTGTCATAAACATGTTTGGAGAGTAATAGCACAAGCCTGATAGGGATGTGTCCATAGCAACCAGGCAAAGATGAAGCGGCCATCATGGAACTTAGAAGTGCATGTTGATATCTATCCTCATTACACAAGATGCCTGGCTGATTTAAAGCTGCCTTCTGTTGTTGGCATTATTAGTATTTTGGTTGCTTAGTTTTTGTTTTAGATCTAAATGAGAATAAAGACATTAGTACTCTCTAAAATATTTTGAGAAGATGAATCAAAGTGCCTTCCTTTTGTTATTCTCCTTTTAATTCTGATTATTCCAGTTCAAACCCAGTAGGGAGGAAGAACATGTTTCATCATTGTAGGGAATTAAAAGTTTTGTTTTTATTAAAAAAATTATGGGGCAGAGAAATAGTACTATGGGTAAGGCACTTGCCTGGCATGTGGCCAAACGAGATTTGATCCCCGAGCCCTGACAGAAGTGATCCCTCCACACAGAGCCAGGAGTAAGCCCTGAACACAGACAGAAACAAATGAAAAGGCCTGATCGTGGTGTTTTCTCATACCTCAGACCTTCAACTTCCACCGTAATACTCAGAAACAGTGTATGTAAAAGATTTCTGTCTCAATTTTAATGATGAAACACCAAGGCTTAGTTAAACATGTCCAAGATTCATGTTTATCTAATTAGTTATAAAAGCAGTTATTTTTATGAGTGCATTGTCAGGGAGAGATAGAAAAAAAGTATTCTCAGGCTGTATTCAAAACAGCAAGCAAGTAAGACTTTTTTTTTTCATGTAAGGTAAAGGTAAAGGTAAAGGTAAAGGCCCTCCCATTGATCGTCGATTTGCTCGAGCGGGCCCAGTAACGTCTCCATTGGAGACTTTGTTGTTACTGTGTCTGGCATATCGAATACTCTCGGTAGCTTGCCGGGCTCTCCGAGAGGGGTGGAGGAATCGAACTCGGGTCGGCCATGTTGGCTGCGTGCAAGGCAGACGCCCTACCCGCTGTGCTATGTAGTGAGAACTAAATTCCAAACTAGCAAAAACAGTTCCAGCAATCCCCAACGGGGACCCTAACATGCAGCTTATTTTGTTTCTTTAGTCTAACTGTAGTATCAGGATGAGAGCATAAGAGCCCAGTGCTCAAGTCATGGGGTGTAAGTCCTTGCATGCAGTGGACTAGGTTGTATTTTCAGCACCTCATGGTCTCTCCTTAGCCCCACCAGGAGTGATCCCTGAGCATTGCTGGGTGTGACAAAAACAAAAGTAGAGCCAGTTCCTTACCTCCTAGTAAGAGTATGATAGAGAAACAATAGGAGAGTCAGAGTCACCCTACCATGTGGGGTAGTTAACATGGTGCAGTTGAAAATTGGAGGTGATGAATATGACAGGATGAGAAGATTTACAAAAGTAAATCTGAGATTCTAAACAGACAGGGCAGTTTTGAGGAAGAGAAGGTTTGGATGGTATAAAACTTGATGAATGGCAGCCACAGATAGCAAGGAGGGTGATATCCTCCTGGATGGTATACACAGATGTCTGATTTTTTTAAATGGTCTTGTGAAATGGTGTAGGGACCTAAAATGAAAGAGTATAGACTTATAGATAGAATAGGAATGAAGGCTGGAGGAAATGACAGGGCAAATGAAAAATGATCAATTTACAGAACGAGTAAGGAATGAAGATTCAATGAAAGGTAGAGAGGAAGATCGATGATGTATTAGACAGTAAGATGAGGATAGGAATGATGAGAGACTGGAATGTCTTAACTGGGCTGGCCTTTGCTGGAGGTAAACTGACCAGTTATGTTCTTAATCACTTTCCACCTGAGAGTTCTTACGGTAATGTCTGAATGGAACCATGAGATAGCCTTGTTGAAACCAAAGAAGGGGGTCAGAGCAATAGTTTAGCAGGTAACGCACTTGCTTGCCTTGCATGTGACTGACCCCGGTTCGATTCCCAGAACTGTATATGGTTCCCCGAACCTCCCAGGAGTGATTCCTGTGTGCAGAGCCAGAAATAACCCCAGAGCACCACCAGGCGTGACCCAGCACAATCCCCGTTCCTTCCCCGCCTAGTGCCCTCCACACACACACACATAGACAAGGAAAGAAAAGAGAGAGATGGTCAGCCTGAGGGAAGGAATGTGGAGAGAGCTTGATGGAGAGAGGAGGTTTAGAGGTGACGTGTATTTCTGGAGGCTCTGGCTTTTTCTAACACCATTTGCTGGCGTCATCTTCTTCACCTGTTGCCTCCTTGAGTCATAGCCCAGAAGTAGCATGGGTGGGTTGTCATATCCAACAACCCGGCCATCCCCTAAGAAACAACCTTTTACCTGGGATTGAGGACATAAGACTGCAAGTTACAGGATAGAATGGGGTGAAGAGAGATTGTGTCAAAATAAGTGTAGACTGATTCACTGTAGTTCAGTTGGTAGACATAAACTGTTAGATGCCAAAAGAGAAAAACAGAGCCAAACAGCATAGGACAAACCCTCACCTCTAACTGGGTTGAGTCTGCATTACAACTTCTAAACTTTTAGTGAATCCCATAATTCCTCTCCTGGATATAAGTCCACCCACGCTATGATGGTGTGGCCTTGAATCATTGCATAACTTCAGTCTCTCAGAACCCCTGTTTTCTCTGTAAATCAAGACTAACAACCAGATAGCCATCTCTCTAAAAGACTTGTGAGAATTCAGAGAAAACTTATAAAAATGCCTGGTGTGGTGTGCACACATAATAGGTATTGTGACTGTGTTAGGAGGGATGGGAATTGGGACTATTTTTAAACTTAAAAGGTGAACTTTATGTGCCATAATATAGGTAACCTAATGCAACTGAAGCTTGAATCAACAGGCCTGGGCAAAAGGGTTCACAGAATGTGCCTTTGAAATCCTGATACCCAGTCCTAGTGATTTATGGAACCTCTCTTACTTGCATATGTGGTGGCCTACTGAGTTTGTTTACTCTAGTTTTAGCCTCGTTACCTAGCACTCTATGATAGCATATTTTTATTTACACTCTCACTGACTACTCAATTAGGGTAACTTTGAAAGAATTTATTTGAAGGCAGCCATGAAAGAAACTTTTATTGCTATGGTGAAAGTCTAGTGTAGATCTTCCTTTCACTATTTAAGAATTGGTACATTGAATGTGTCTTGTTTTTTCCCTCACCCTGGATGACCTCCAAGGTCTCTCCACTTCCAAGACCCCTCCAAATGATTTTTCTGGTTTTCTGCTATAATAAAGAATATGATTAACAAAGGTATCAAATAGCAGTCACTATGAGGTTACTCAGTATCTCTTCTTGGGGGAAAGTAGAAACAAGAACCAAAAATAGACCCTGTAATTATTGCACAGACTTAAAACATTAACCCCACTGAGGAACAGAGGAGTGGATGGAATGACCTTGACCTTAAGCCCATGCTGAGGTCTTAGTCATGGGTCTGACACTACCCATGGCCAGAGGAAAAGAAATTCCCCTGCAGTGTAGTTGTAATAAATGTTACAAATGAATCACACAGAAAGTGATTGATCCCTTTCCATTTTCCATTTGCTGTCATCCACTTTGCAAAGAAGTCTAACTTTAATGTGCTTAATAAAAGTTGTTTTTCTTTTTTAATTCTGAAAATGTCCAGAGGTATGAAACTTGTAAGATCAACCTGTTCATTTTTTCAGATGAAGTAATAAGGCACATGAGAGAGTTAAAGTGACCTGGAACAAAACAGTTCTTGTTTTCTTTGGTGAAGACTTTTTTAGGGGTAAATAAAATATTTTTGTTGCTAGACATAAAACCCTAAATTTGGTGTTTATTGAGAGCAGCTGTTTAAAATGCCCAGTTTTTTGTGTATTTTGTGTTTCATCATCGACAGTTTCTCATGTGAGTGCGGTTTTCTTTTGGGAAATAACCTTTATATTGGGGTTTTGTTTTTGTTTTTGTACCTTTTGACTTAAGATAAACCCGAAGCAGGTTTAGGCATTCCATTAACTGACAGGTTTTTGTTTTCATCTGGCTACTATAGAATATGTATCTCCTCCAGAGTTTTTTTTATAGGCAAAGTAAAGCTTTAAATATGTGCATTTGTATTTAAATAGAAACAAATTCACCATCATTGGAAATACAGGCCCGTAGTGACAGTACAGAGAGTAAGGTGTTTGCCTTGCATGCAGCCAACCTGGGTTCCATCTCTGGCATCCCATATGTTCCCCTAGGCACTGCCAGGAGTAATTCCTGAGTGCAGAGCCAGAAGTAACCCCTGAGTACCAGCAGGTGTTATTTCTGACTCTGCACTCAGGAATTATTACTGGGCATGTTGAGGGACCATATGGGATTCCAGGGATTTAACTTTGATTGGCCTCCTGCAAAGCAAGCACCCTACCTGCTGTACTATATCACTGGTCCTGCACATTATCTCAGTGCCAAGCTAAACTGTTTGCACTTTATCCTTCAAATCCCAAACAACCCTTAACATTTTATTTTTAAGGAAAACAAAAGTCATTTGGGGCTGGAGTAATAGCATAGCAGGTAGGATGCTTTCCTTGCACTTGTTTAAGACATACTTCATCCCCAGCATCCTATATGGTCCTCTGAGCACCACCAGGTATAATTACTGAGTGCAGAGCCAGAAGTAACTTCTGTGCATCACTGGATGTGGCCCAAGAAACAACAACAAAAAAGAAAACAACAGCTTTATTTTAGAGAAATAAATCAGATGGTGGTATTCAAATTGGAGAAAATGAGAACTATCAAAAGCAAGGTATTAGGGGAAAATGACTATAAATATTATAAATATTATGATTAGGTATATATACTTATAAATATTATGATTATGTATATATAACTATATACTTGATTAGTTAATAATTTGTTATAATGACTGGAGTACTCTTTTGCATGAATAATTAGGCCTATTAACTGTTTTTCCACTTGTTGCAACTTACATAGTAAAATCTCTGAACTGTGTATCCTTTGCTATATCCAGAGTCAAATTAACTTTAAGATATTTGTTTTATTTGGGGGCAGTGCTCAGGGCTTACTCCTGATTCTATGCTCAGGAATTATTTCTGGTAGGCTCCAGGGGCCATGAGGATGCCAGGGATAGAGCCCAGGCCATGGCAGTTGAAAACATTCAAGGTAGATGTCCTACCTACTGTACTACCACTCCTGTTTAAGGGATTTATAAAAAGGTTTAGAAGTGAAGCCCAAGTAATAGACCTTTTTCTATGGAGAATTGTAGGTCTTCTATTTGGATAGAACATTGGATTCGAGGTCTTCAGAGACACTTGTCAGTTTGATGATCCCATCCCACCTACTATGTGATTGATTCCTGCTATGTCTTAAAAAGTATTTTGTTGGGGCTGGAACAATGGCACAGCGGGGAGGGCGTTTGCCTTGCACACGGCAACCCGGGTTCGATTCCCAGCATCCCATATGGTCCCCTGAGCACTGCCAGGGGTAATTCCTGAGTACAGAGCCAGGACTAACCCCTGTGCATCGCCAGGCGTGACCCAAAAAGCAAAAAAAAAAAAAATTTGTTAGTTGTATTCTTTTATATTTGTTTTCCCTATTGTTATTCCCAGAAGTAAATATGTTTATATTCTAGAAGAATGTGTATTGATATGTATATACCAATTTTTATTGAAATATGAAAAATGAATTAAATAATTTAAAATTTTTTTTAGTTTCAAGTGTCATATTATGAAGAACTATATCAGCATATCTTATTCTATGTGCAGTTAAAAATGTAGAATTGGTTTTTCCAAGATTTTGTGTCAGTAATTCCCAGGAAAATTCAGGGCTTAGGGCAGTATCTTGGCTCACTTTGTATGCAGGAGCCCTGGATTTAATACCCAGCACTATGTGCTCAAATCTAAAAGCTGTCAGAACTATCATATTTAACTTGGGAAGCTGGTTCAAAGCAATATTCTGGGTTTTTGTTCCTGTGGTGTTTTTTGTTTGTTTTCTGTTTTTTTGTTTCTTCGGGCCACAACTGTTGATGCTGAGGACTTACTTCTGGCTCTGCATTCAGGATTCACTGCTGGGCAGTGCTCCAGGACCACGTGGAATGCTAGGGGTTGAGTGTAGGTGTACTGTGTATGCAAGGCGAGTATCTTACCACTGAACTCTGGCCCCTCCAAGCAGTATTCTGAATAAAAATGACTGCTGTCGTATTGTTGATAGTTACATAACCGTGTGCTCTTTTACAGAAAATACACTTAAAATAGGGTGCATCTTCCTTTTCTAGTAAAGTGACAAAAATTTGGAATTCAGAATGAGAGAATAGAGGTAATTGAAAGGAGGGGAAATTCTGAAAGTGTAGTAATTGCCAAGCAGTAAAATAAAAAAATAATTCTATGTATTTTTTAGTGAGACTATAGAAACAAATAGACTTGGTACAGCCAGAAAAGAGAATTATAAATAAACAATGATTAGATTCACAATTGTTTAACTTATGGGCAGAAGTAGGGGTTCATCTGATTAGAAGAAATTAAATCACATCAGAAATTTTACTACAAGAAGTGAATTTTTTTTTCAATGTGTTTATTGGCCTTCATACAGAGGAAGGTGTGTTAAAAGGAAGTTGGAAAGTTACATGCTTTTTCACAATCTCCCACACTCAGTGTGAGTTCCTTCAGAGTAGATGATCTGCTGATGACTTCTTTATAGGCTGTAGAAAAGTAGTGGACACATAGTTGGTGCTAATTAAATAGTTGGTGATTGAAAGAATCACGTGATACTCATTGGGCTTGATGCCCATGGTTCCCAAACATAGGTTCTCCACACTATATCCTTTCTTTTGGACTAGTCCAAATACATAGTAAAAGATTTTTTGTTTTGTTTTTTGATTTTGTGTTACACCCAGCGGTGCTCAGGGTTGACTCCTATCTCTGTGTTCAGAGCATCATAATAGGATTCTGGGGATCAATCCTGGGTCAGTTGCAAGCAAGCCAAGCACCCTGCCTGCTGTGCTATCGTTTCGGACCATAGAAAAAGATATTGTTGAAAGGGACTGAAGAAGTAGCTTAAAGGGCTGTGTCACGTGTGGGAAGTCTGGGTTGCAATCACTAGCACCACATGGTCCTCTGAGCACCCACAAGAGTGACCCCTGACCACCACAGGGTATGGTTCAGAAACAAAAACTAAATTGTTTTGTCTTTGAACTACACCTGGCAATGCTCAGGGGTTACCCTTGGTTCTGCATTTAGGAGTCCTGGTGGGCTCTGGAGACTAAATGGGATGGCAGGGGTTGAACTTGGGTTGGCCACATGCAAGGCAAGTACCTTACCTGCTGTACTATCTCTCCAGCCACAAGAAATTTTTTTTTTATGAAACCTAATATTTTTTTCATTGAGGCGATTTTAGTTAATAGCACTCAAATTCAGGGTATGCAGTTTATCATAGTTATATTTATCATACCACACTTCCCATCAAATGTTCAGTCACCATCTACCACCAGCCAATCAACCCTCTTCTACCATCTACTCTTCCCAAAGAGGTGGTAAACACCCCCCCCCCTTTTTTTTTTTTTGGTTAGGGCCTAGAAGTCTTTTTTTTACTTTTGTTGTGTTTGTTTGCTTTATTTCTTTATATTCTCCTAAATGAATAAAATAATGCTGTTCTCTTCTTTCATTCACTTAGTACAATCTCTTCATGATCCATTCATTTATTATTACAAATGTCAAACACTTAATATTCCAAACCAGTCCCACCACCACTATCACCTTCCCGCCACTGAACCTTTTTTTTGAACCACCCTTCAAGCTTGTCCCCATAATAGATCCATGGTAATTTAGATTGTATTACTTATTATTATCAAATGACAGAACGATCAAAAAATTATTTGTAGAAAAAAATTCATGAAAACTGTTGTATCTCACCTTGGGGACATTAAGTCCTTGTCTGAGGTTTTACAATCTGCTTCATATTAAATGTAAGGAGCCAAGAGATAGTAGCATGAGTTTGAGAAATGCTAGGTTGAACAAAATAAGTCATGGTTATGCATTATAGTTCTTGGCAGGTCCTTTAATATGATGATGTGCACAGTTTCCAAGAAGCTTACCATTATTTCAAAAGTTTATTTGACTCTGGGTATCTTCTTTGAAAATCATCACTGGGAACTACTGTTCTTTACAACATATTCTGGGAATTGCTTCCTTAGACAAAAACCCATTACAATAAGCAGCGCAATAGAGCACTCAGAAATAAAAGTAAAACCCATAGAACGGGGAAGGTGGATTGGAAAAGAATGCGTCTGTTAGGACAGTTTTGTTTTCTTATAGCTAACTCTACCCACATCACTTCTTTTATTCTGTATCCAATAACTTGCACAGTATTTAGTTTAGAATATACTTGTAGATGTTTACTATTCAATAAGTGAATAATGGTGGCTCAGGATCATCCTTAACTAAGGTCAGTTTTTGTGTAAGAAACCAGAACAATATAAAAATTTTATGGAGTTTTTCTTACAGTGGAATGAAATAAAAGTAATGATAGTACAGAGAATACTCCAGCATAATTGGATTGCCTAAAGCCTTTACATACCTAAGAATTTATAGTACACTGTTTTATTTGATGCTGATATGAACTTTAAATATACTCTAATTTGCGTGGAATATAATGGCAGAGTCTATGAAAGGGTAAAAATAGTATTTTACTATATCATGTTAGTATCTTTGAGATTTTTTTGCTTTTCATTTCTCCTTAGGCAAAGTTAAGCAAATTTGGAATTAAAATAATTTAATATGATTAATATGTTATTACTATGATTTAATAACATCAATCAGCATTTTTTAAAGTCTTGTTTTAAGTTATCATTTGCATTTGTTAAGTTGTACACTTATTTTACAATTAGATAACTACCCCATAATCTGGATATATATATATTTCCATTGCCAATAAGTTTTTCTCTTGATCCTTCGTCATCATCCCCCTTCCCCTCTTGCCTGCCACTAGCTGCCAGTAATCTGATTGGCCATATAGTGGTTTTTTTGCCTTTCCAGGGTGTTTGTTTTATAGATGTTGGTGGCTTCATTTTTACTCTTCATAATGCTTGTTGGATTGTTCACTGATAACATGTTGCTTGTTTCTTTTTATTGCTTTGTAGTATTTCATTGTATGGATTTTTGTATGTTGAATGGAATTTGTTTATCCACCAGTTGAAGGACTTCTGGGCTATTTCCAGGTTTCAGTTGATGTAAGGAGACTTGTTATAAACATTCATATATCATTCTTTATATGAACATACGTTTTTATTTTTCTTAAGCAAATAATCAGCAGGATTACTAGATCGTGTAGTCAGTGCTCCTATTAACATTTTAAGAAATGTCAAAGCGTTTTCAAAAGTTGCTACATCATTTTGTATTTGCACCAGCAAGTGTAAACAAGTTCCATTTGCCCTAAATTCTAGTCAGTATTTTGCATTTCCTTTTTTATTTTAGCTATTCTCGTATCTACGTAGTGGCATCACAATTTAAGTTTTCACTTAATTATTGTTTTAGAAGACAAATATTCTGTTTAAATTTTTTACAAAACATGCCATAAAGTATACGGGGCATTATAATATTTAAGGTGATGAATAATGGCTATTTAATGTATGCCAAATGAATGCAATATATGCTTTTTTGTATACGGAGCCTAGGGTTTGATCCCCCACCACATAGCATCCCCCAAGTACTGCCAGGAATGAGCCTGGCTTCCAGCACCAGCAGGTGTGACCCTAAAACCATATGTGTGAAGAACAGGTGTGTAATTAGAACAATTTAAGTAAATTTTCTCCGAAAGTAGAAAGTTCCTGTCATTCAAGATTATTTTTATAGAGGTTTAGTTCCTATGAGGTCTCTGCACACTTTCATTGCCTTAACTGTTTTTCAGTGAAATTAGAATCCGTAGTAGAGCTCAAGGGACTGGAACTAAAGTCTAGCATGGCATGTGAAGGCCCTGAATTCAGTGGCCAGCATCAGCACCACATGGGCCTCCTGAGCACTGCCACTTGAATGGCCCTCGTGGCCCCAGCTCTACGTACTGAACCTTTTCAGCATTACATTGCTGAACTCAAGCATTGATCCTTCCAGCCTGCCGGCTATGCTGAGTATCACTGGGAATAGCAAGTCTCCTTCCCTCCTAAGCCCTGCTTTGAAGGTTCCCCCAAACTTAAATAAAATACAAAGTCCTCTAGTAGAGATGATTATGCAGTGGTGGTGATTTTAACTAGATTTACTCATTGACTATAAATATGGAAAACTGTGTCCCCTCTTTATAATTTATCAAATGCATCTGTGTTTATCATTTACAGCCTTATCAGCAATATTGAATACTAGGTTAACATTTCATTGGAAGTATCCTGTGTAGAAATGTAATTCACATATAACTATCATCTTATGTTTCATGTTATTTCAACCTCAGAAACTTTTCGACTAAATTAAGTTTCTTACGTTAAAAATTCTTTTTTCAATAAGTGTTAAGATGTTCCCAATTTTAAATAACATAATTTTGCTGAAATGTTCCAAACCAGGTTAGAGAATGATTCTTTCAGGTCATGATGTAGGTAGCTTTTAGAAGAACAAGTTGGAGTTCTTTTTCTTCTCAGACTTCACGATTTCAGCTGTTCGGATTTAATCTGTTCTTTAAATCACGTTCAGATCCATTATCACTAGAGGGCAGTAAACACAAACAGATTTAGTGCCTTAATTGAGTTAAGATCCTTTTTGTACAATTAGCATTAATCAGAAAAAGTGTAGTTTTTGACACTGTAAAAATAGATTTGAGAGACTGGGAAAATTAGAGCTATGGAATACATGCTTTGCGTGTGGGAGGCTTTGTTTCAATCTCCAGCACGACCTGGTTCTCGAGGCACGTCAAAACCAACATATAGACCTCTTCTATATAGATTGATATACTAAGAACATATATCTACATGGACTCTAAAGTCTTTCATTTATAATACACGTTAGGGGCTAGAGAACAGCGGTGGACTCTCTCCTGACCAGAATGCCAGTGCAAAGCAACACTTACACTGCTTCGTTTCTTCTAGTCACTTACAGACTAAAGATGAACGGGACCACTTAGAAATGCCTAACATTTACCATACAATTTGCATTGATCTTAGTATTTAAGTATTCCTATCCTTTAAGCAACAGAGGCCAAAAGAGTCCTGCACTAGCATCTCAGCAACTCCAGATATGTGACAAATTACTGCTTCTGAGTTTCGGTTTCTTCATATTAAAATGGGAATGATCTGTATTACCCAGCATGTTGCATAGATTAGAAGTAAGGGACAAAAAGCTTGTAGTACACAATAACTGCATAATAATTGACATTATATACCTTATCATAATGTCTTTACTAGATGGCAAGTCTGACTATTAGAATTAGGTCTCTTATTCCTTCTGATATTTTTTTTTCTGTGTTTTCTAGATGTTCTTGATAGGATGCGATTTTTGTATCAGTGGGAATAAAGTTTCAGTCTCTCGTTATGGGAAAAATGATATAAATTTGGCACAGAGCTTGACTGTTTTGTTCTTAATTTCCCCCCTTATTTATAGAAAAAGAGAAAGGGAGAGAGGAAGAGAAGAATAAGGAAGTATTTTCATATTTTCTAGAAGTGAGGAAATATTCCTTGGTACTTTGTTGATCATCATTATCTCCCTTATTGAACAGATTGAAATTTACAGTTGAATCATTTGTCAGAGGACCTTACACATAGTAGTAACTCAATAAAAATCAGTAGAATGTAAGCTCTAGCTCAGATGTAGCTGACACAAGTAGCTGTGGATATTGGGAAGAAAAACTGTGTTTTTACATTAAGATTTTTATACATGGCTTATTGCTTTACCCACTCCTGTGTTCCTAATGCAAAGACAGTACCTGGCATATAGTGGTATTTGAAAAACTTTGATCGGTGTATATTACGTAGACAAGCATATGGTAGAGTTTTGAAAGGATTGGGATATTTGATCTTGAGATTTAAACTCTCTATAGTTTAAATCTAATTTTGGAAGTGCAGCTTAAGGCAGGTGTAATAGGAGGGCATTTAGGTAGTGTGTTCACTATTAAGTCAGACAGGTGGTACTCTCTTCCTCTCAGCAACTGAGCAAGGGTGTAAGGAGCAACTGACAGTGAGCTTGGAGATAGCAGACAAGATGTGAGACCTCACGAGAACATCAGGGACATGATGAGCCAGGTGATGTTATGAGCTTTGGAGTAGCAAACTGGGGCTGGATTTGAAGGAATCATCTTGGAAGTGGAGATGATATGGGATTAAAGGGGAAAAACTAAAAACTAAAGAACTGAAAAATAGCTATGGGACCAGCACACATACATAAGTATGTGCTTTCCTGGCACACGGCTGCTGCTGGTTCAGTAACACATGTGGTCACCCAAACCACTCCAGAAGTAAGCCCTGAGTTATAAGGTATGGCCCAGATCCCCTCTGTTCCTCCCCCTGTCCCCCCCCCCCACACACACACACACGGGAAGGAAGGAAGGAAGGAAGGGAGGGAGGAAGGGAGGGAGGGAGGGAGGAAGGAAGAAGCTAACAGGTAATTACAGTGTTTTGGGCTCTGAGACATGAACTGATGTGATAAAGTTGAAGGGAAACATATGATAGGTCAACAAAGAAGTCTGGGAGTTTTAAAAAAATGTTGGCATGACATCATAATCACCATCAGTTATTACCTATTTTACTTAATATGTATCAGATGTTATTTTAACTACATGTATCATTTTATTTAATCTTCATAATAATAGTTCTGGGTATTGCTGCATAACAAATCGCCTAAAGTTTAAAATCCTTTCATTACTTTCCATCGTTTCCTGGCCCACTGGGTTTGCTTAATTTCCCTTAAGATCCCCATTGTGGTTGCAGATGGGCAATAGCTGGGTGGTGTCATGTACAGATCCACCTGGCTGGATGTTTGAGATGCTTTCTTCACTCTCAGGTCTGCTGGTGGCCGGATTGCTGGGCATAGCTGGAGACAAGCCCCTCACTCACTGTCCGTCCTCTCAAACTACTGTTTCTGAGGCTACTCCATGGGGCTAGCAAGAGATTTTTTGCATAAGGAAGTTTCAAAGTAGACTTTTTCCCTCTTCCTGACCCTTCATCTGGCAGTGTTCTGAACCTACTCCTGACTCTGCTCAAGAATGAGCCCTGGAAATGCTCAGGGGTGTAAGTAGAGGGCATTCCAGGCCATGCATTCAGTATTAGGTCAAGAGAGTTGGTACTGTAGTCCTCTCATAAGGTCAGGGATTTGGGTCCTTTACTTTGTTGGTGGAGGGAGGGTAGGGAGAGAGGTAGCCATACCTGATAGCCCCAGGGGATCATTATCTCCAGTGGTGCTCTGGGACCGTGTAGTGCCCAGGATGCTTTACTCCAGCATTAAAGAACATGCTCGGCCAGCTGAACTTTCTCTCCGGTCCCTGCAAGACTTCTTGGGATAGATTCCACATTCACACAGCATTCCTTGGTTTCACCAGCCCCCTCACAGTGCGTCTAGAGAGGGGAGTGTGGCACATTAGTGAGCATCCTTGGAGACTCATATAACCAGTCTCATGGACAAGGACGCTGACATATTGAATTTATTTGCTAAGGATTATGCATTAAGGGATTATCTGTGTTCTTAGTGCTGGAGGGAACTTGGGAAAAAATCACAGTCCTCTAGATCTTTAGGGAGAATTGAGAAGGTGGGAGGGACATGATTTCAAAAACTTTTCATTTCTCTCAGTATTTAAAGTTTTGGATTTTGGTGTTGGGAGTGGAAATGAAAAGGAAACTGCTAAAACTTAATTTAAAAGTTAGATGAAGGAGGGAGGTCGTGTGGTATAGAGGAAACATGTCAGAATTATTCAAGGACTTGGTTGCATGATTTATATAAAACGCCTGAGAGTAGCTTACTCACATGAAACATCTGTTGAATGGCAGGAAAGAACCATGCATTTCCACTATGATCCGGGGGGAAGGTGGAGGGAAATGGGGCAGGCTTTGGGGGTGAAAGGATAGTGTCAGGTTAACGTGCTTGCCTTGCACATAGCCAACCTTGGTTCAATTCCTAGCATCGCATATGGTTCCGTGAGCACAGAGCCAGGAGTTAACACAGAGCACTGTCGGGTATGGCCCAACCCCACTCCTATGGGGGAAGAAGGTGTGTGGGGGGTGGAGAGTAGAGAAGTTTGGGCACACGCTGGAATTCTAGCATGCTAGTTGACTTGGATTCAATTCCCAGCATCACATGGTCACTTGAGCATCACATTCCCTAAAGGCCCCTGAACACCGCTAGATGTGGACATGGAGAGCCCCTAGCACACTGGGGTAGCCCAAGCATCCCACAAATCACAGGACCAGAGTAGCATTGCCAGCACAGT
This sequence comes from Sorex fumeus, assembly GCF_029834395.1. Lineage (NCBI taxonomy): Eukaryota > Metazoa > Chordata > Mammalia > Eulipotyphla > Soricidae > Sorex > Sorex fumeus. Next base: position 15,440,744 of record NW_026606072.1, read on the forward strand.
ATCCTTAGGCCCTTTCACTAAACTGGCATTGCAGGAAGAGTCTAGATTTCCTGCGTATCTCTTGGGAGGTGCCTCCTCCTCCCCAAAAAGATACTGAAAAAAAAAATCAGAACTCATTCACTGAAACAAGAGTAGTTAGGATAAGAATATTTGGGGGTGCTGGGAAGATAGTGGACAACACTCAGCAGTGCTCAGGGGCTACTGACTCTGCTGTGGTGTCACTTGTGGGACTGCTAAGCAACCATATGGTGCGAGGGATTGAACTAGACTTGGCCTTCACCCTGTACTACCTCTCTGGCTCAGAATTAGAACTTCTTAAAATGTGTAAATGAATGCACCATTTTGGGAAAGGTTTTAAATGGCTGACAGTGTTTCAGAGGGGATAATGTATTCACAGGTCAGAAGGGATGAAGGAGAGTGTGGGTCTCCATGTGTGTCTTTGTGGTGATTCAAATTTGAGGATAGCCGGAAGACAAAGTAGTTCTGGTTAAAGAGAAGTGGGGAGAAAACCAAAGATGTCTGGGAGCCTTAAGAGCTAGAAAGTGGTGTTTAGAGAGTGGGGTTGAATGCCACAGGGGCATAATAAGAATAATGAAAGACCTTCCCAAGAAAGAGGGCATTAGTATTCTGAAGGCAGTTTTGGTGGAGTTAAATTGTTTTGTAAAGGATTAAGGAAAATTTGGGAAATGAACACAGTAGCTGTGAGTTGCTGCTGAGTTGTTGGGCTGCAAAAAAACATCAACTCAGAGTCTTTCTCAGTGATAGAGGAAGGTTTTCAGGGAGAACATACTAAGAAAGATAAACTTTATGCAGGAAGACTGAACAAGCAAGCAGGACAGCATATCCCAGATGCACAAGCAGTTTAATACACACTTTAGCATGGGAATGAGGGAGAATGGGGCTTTGCTAAATGGACTAAAAAAAAAAAGAATTTCCCTCTTTTATCCACAAGACATCTTGTGTAAGTCACAAAAGCATTGCATCCCAAATCAGTTTGAAAAGATTATTTTCTAAGAGAATTTTGATTTCTTACTTAACTCCCTGATAAAATACCCCATTAGCTTTGGGCTCAAATATGTGATCCTTGAGCCAGACTTACACCCTTCTTATCTCTGTTCTGTCAAAAAGATGCTCTCTTTACATCGGATAGAGATCCTGAAACCCATATAGAGCGCTGTCTGTTCTTTAATCATACTAGTGCACTCAAAAGCCTTTTATCTCCCCTACCCATTTATAACAAATCATCCCCACACTAAGATATCTAAGATTGTGAAGCTCAGCAGTACCTAACAATAGAAACAAAAGGAGCTGAGACCAGCTTTGCCACACATGAGAAGAAAGGTATCAGTGCCATTTGTGAATTCTGGACATTGCCTGTATTTCATCATCACGCCGTACTTTTGTGTTGGATGGAGGCAGAACTTTCGTTATGCCCCTGTCACCAGGGAAGCCACTTGTTTTGGATGTGAGAGAGGCATTTAAACTGATGCCTAATTGCCATTTTCGGAGCAGTCTTTTATTTTGATGAGAAGTCAGACAATACTCAAATTCATAGAAATGACTCCTGAAGAATTGGCAGTCCTTATTTCAGAATGCACTGTGAAATTTGAAGTTTTGTGTTGTTATTCTTCACTGTGAGGGGAAACCCCATTCATCTTTCCCTGCTGCAGGGACATTTGATTAAATGGCGTTTGTCAGAGGTGAGGAGGAAAACCTCTTCCCCAGGGGTTCACTAACCAATCACAAAGCAGCCTGTGCTGAGTCCTTGTTCCCTGCCTAGGGATAAAATAGGATTGGTGCAGAGTTGGGGTTTGTGGGAGGGGGTTCTTGTCACTCTTACCGGCTTCCCCGCAGTTCCTTATTTGGTAGCTTTTGACAGAACTAGTCTTTCTTGCAGCTAAGCATCTTGACATACATTATTCATTAAGCCCTGGAATTCGGGGAGAGAAAGATGCAGACCCTTAGATATGTAGATATTTCTTTATCATATGAATTTTCTTTAATCAGAATAGCTGTTGAATTCTTTTCCATGCTGGAGTTTTGCAAATGGCATGTATTAAATGGGAAGACGACTGGATGGGCTTTAATGCAAGGCTTTCTTAAGTATACTTAATTGCAAAACGTCTTTAAAAACCGACACACTCCGAGGCTTGGGAGATTGTGCAAGTATCAAGGTTTTGAAGATAGACGAATTTTAGAATTTGTTGTCTTTATATATAATCTATCAAAAATGCCTGAAGCAAACTATTTACTGTCAGTGTCATGGGGCTACATAAAGGTAAGACTTCTTTAGCCTTTGGAAACTCCTGATTGCTCTGATTACATATAATTGATAGTTTTAATAAACTGTAATGGCGCTTTGCTTTCTAAGCAGTCTTTTCCCCCCTTAGATGTGCACTGGGAAAGCTGTATGCGTTTTTAGTGACTAATTTCAGGAGACATTGTAGAACTTGTATTAGTTGTAGTTTGCATGTTAAAATTGGTGTCTAGTATTAAAATAGGTGGGTTTCTCTGCATGTCATATAGTATAGATTTGAGTTGTGCTTTTAAATTTCAAGGTAATTAAGTAAATCCACTGGAAATGAATTGCCGTGCCACATCATTGATAATAGCGTATGGGGTGGTTAGTCTGTGACACTTTAAGTACATAAAATTTGATCTGTGGCTCTTTATAAAGCCTTTAACTACTGTAACCTGATGAAAAGTTGTGTTGGTGTCCTCCATCCATTCGTGTGTCCACTTCCCCCCCCCCTCCCACACACACACACGTTGGGATATACAACTGTGGGTGACATTAAAAACTGGCCATACATGGCTTTTCAAGTGCTATATGACTACACCGAAACCTTGATTATCTGCTTGTAAAATTACAAAATTTATCTTCCATGATACTGCTAGCTGTGTTAAGCTTGAGTAAGGACTGAAGCACTGAATTTTAGTGAGGTTAAGCACTGAATTTTAATAAGATTGCTTTTCTATTTGGTAAGCTTTTGGTGCGGCTCTTGCTAATGCTAGCCTGATGAGCCTTCTCCATTGTAGAAACTGAGGTAGAAAAACCTTTTATAGTACTACATGAATCATTGCTTCAGACACAGAAATTTATTCCTGAATATTTGAGCCAATCATAATACATAGTTTTAAAGAATCCTCCCCATTTTTTAAAGGATTCTCAGATCAAAATATTTTTCATATTTTTTATTTCATATTGAAAGGAAGATTTTTCTCTGTGCTGGAATTTTTTTTTTGTGATATTTACTTGAATTCGGAGAAAACTTCTTTCAGTTTTAGTTGTCCAAGAGTTAATTACCTACCTCCCTTTAAATCTGTTTTTTTTCTATTACATTCAGATTTTAAAATATGCAAGTTGTTGTTATTTGAATTTTGCTCACCATTTCTTGGCTTAATTTTTTAAAACGGAACCATAGAGAGTGGTAAAGGAAATCCTATGGTCCCTCTGGAATTCATTTCACAGCTTTTAGACAGAACAAATCTGATATGTTGTGTAATGGTTTTGATTAGCATCTCCAAGAATCTAAATACAGGACATTTTGGAGAAAATTTTGTACTAGTCATCTTTTTTAAAAAATAGGATATTACTAAAAACACTAATAAAAACTCTTAATGGAGGACAGATACAAATATATTTGATCTTATGTGTTCTGAAGTTATTACACAACTAATGAAGTATTTATTTGCAATATTTTATCTTTTAATGCCGATATTTACCAAATGTGTAGTGCATGTCTAAACAATTTTTAACAAAATGTTAAGGAAACAGGGAAAAACGCATTTTTTTTTCTTAGTTTGACCATTATTATCTTTGTCATACCCTGCAAAAGTATGTAAAATGCCCGGTAGCAAGTGAAAGCAGAAGGGTTAAATTCAATACTTTAATTTTGTTTTATTTTTTAATTTATTTAATTTTCCTTAAACAGTCATAAATGCTAAATGTATTTTGAAAAACAATTTTAAAGGGCAAAATAACTATATTTAATTCAGCTATTTTTTCACTTTCCTTTATGATTTAATTGTTGCACATAAGTTATTCTGATGCATAATGAGAACAAAGGATTTGAAAGCACTCTGAAATCTTCCCTTTTTTCTTTTAAATATAAAATATTTATATTATTTCAGACTAGTAAAAAAAAGCTCATCAGAAAATATTTTGAAATCATTTTTAAAAATATATAACTGCTTTGTCATATTGGCCTGTTTTGCAACTAATTCTTTTGGAAGGCAATTCTATATAAAAATCTCTTTTAAATCTGTACATTGGGAAGTGTCAGTGCTCTGGGTAAAAATACATCTTACTACTTTTTCTTGTCATATATCCCTCGTGGTAATCTGTGTCTTAATAAATGATATATAATTATTTTAAATTGAGAGGAATACCACTTATACCTAAAATGATTGCCAAATGTTTCCATTATTATACTTATTAGAAAATTCTCTTATAACTTAATTGACTACGGTAGATATCTTTAAGAAATCATCCACACCCTTTCCCTTGGGGACAACATAGATTGCTTGTTGAAATACTATCTTTTCTCATTATTTTGAAAGAAAATGTTGGCATTCTTTGGACACTTCAAGCCATGCAGAAAGATAGATGTGTAATGAAGGGTTTCTTTACCCCATACTGCAAGTCTTTGAACAAAGGCAGAGGAATGGAATGGAAATATAAATGTGTATGATACAAAAATAATAACTTGTTAGATGTTACATAAGATTCCATTCACTGGCATCTTAGACCTTACATATGTATAAATTGTATAAGCAAAGTGCCGGAAAACCACATTTTATATTCTTCCAGATAAGGTAGTGTCTTAATTTTTTTAAAAAAATGTTAGGGAGGAGGAAAATAAGGTTTTTGTTTTGTTTTATTTTGTTTTTATGACCATTACTATCGTTATCATATACTGCAAAGGTACATAAAGTTTACCCAGTAGTGTAGATACTTGTGTAATTTATCCACAGGTCTAAGGCCTTTTTTCCTGCTTGGCCATATGGCATTGCATTCCACGTATCTGAAAGCTTATATCTGATAATATAATTATTGTGGAGAAACTGGGTCTGTGTGGATCACCTCTTGAATTGTGCTCCCACCACCCAGGTTGCATTGTTTTTAGTGACATTGAGAAATGTATGGAGAGTACATGGATAACAGTGGCTTTGGAGAACTGGAGTGACTAAAAGCTTCGCCCATCCTTTTCTTTTATTAAAAAGTATTTTGTTTTCTAGTCAGTTCCTAATAGCAACTTTTAGACCATAGCATGGAGAATTTCAGGACAAAGAGTTAATTTTAGTAAATATATATATTCCAATGTTTTGCTTGCTCTTTTTTGAATTTTTTGTCTCAGAGATAGGTTTTTTTTTTTTTAAGGATAGCCATTAACTCTTAAGAATTTACATTATCTTGTATCTTAATAGGGTCTGTTTTTTTTTTCTTTTTAAGTGACCACTTTTTGTTGTTCTGGGGTCACACCCAGCAACACCCAGAGGTTACTCCTGGTTCTACACTCAGGAATTACTCCTGGAAATGCTCTGGGGACCATGTGGGATGTTGGGGATAGAATGAGGGTCAGCTAAGTTCAACGCAAGCTCCCTACCCAATGTACTATTAGTCCAGCCCATGACCACTTTTTATATAAAAAAAAAAATCCTAAATAATTTTGGGCATTGAGAGGAGAAGGAGCTGGATAGTTAGATAAGTAATTTTCTTGGGAATGACTATTGTCAAGTCTTTATGTGATTGTCCTGCAATTATGAAAGCCAGCCATCATCATGAGAGAGCCCAGGAAACTAGGAATTAGAAATACTTCAGTAATGTTGAGTACCTACTCTGTGTCAGTCTACACATATGACACTTCCTTTTGTTCATTTAGTTATCTAACTTTACTTAAGAAAATAAAGCCTTACATAAGGTGTAAAGAAAATATCTTGAACTCTGTTGTGAATGTCTTCATGAATATTCTTAAAAGGCCTCAAATTGTATTTCTCCCCCAACGGGTCATAGCAAGATGTGCTGAGTAGGAAAGCAAACACATTTCATTTTATATAGTACATGATGTGGATTTCTAAAATATACATGGGATGGAGTGATAATGCAGTGGGTTACAGGAAACTGTTCAGCAGTCTTTTATTGCTCTTTCTCAGTATTTTTGTTGATTTTTTTTTAATTTTTGTTTTGGGGCTACATCCAGTGGTGCTTAGGGCTTTCTCTTGCCTTACTTGTGACTCTGGTGCTCAGGGGTCATCCTGATAGGCTCAGGGGACCGTACGTGGTGCTGGGCAATCTAACTTGGGTTGACTGCATGCAAGGCAAGTGCCCTACCTGCTCTACTACCTGCTCTACTCCAGGCCTTATGTGGATAAATTCTTTCACGTAATGCAGGGAACTAGTAAAATTATCTTGTTAATACTCTTTGATATTAATTATGCAGAGAAGAAAAAAAGTTTTAGACTCCCACAAGCTAAATGTTGAATTAGAGTTACATTTCAACTATTACTGAATGATAAGCTCACTACTCTTCAGACTAAATGAGAATTTATGATAAAATTCAAAATTCTAAATATTAGAATCAATTGTGACTTTTTTCAAGTGTTTAAGACTAGTTACTTATGTAAAGTAAAAAATAAATCTGTAAAGCAACTACTAAGATGTATTAGGCCTGTTTGGATCAAAAGAGGACAGCTTAGGGAGCCGTAAATGGAGGGAAAACATGAGGTCTTTTAGAAGTCCAGTGGTATTCAGGACTTATTCATGATTACTTCTGGTGGGAATTGGGGGACCATGTAGGATGGTGGGGATCAAATCCAGGTCAGCCAAGTGCAAGACCTGCTGTACTACCTCTCGAGCCGCCCCACGTCTTTTAGAGTTTTGAATTTTGGTAAGGCCATTTGAAGGTGGTAGCTTAATTCTGATCTTTCTTTGAATAGTCGCAATAATATCAGTAAATGTGAAGTAAATGAGGTAGAGTATTATTGAGGTAACATGCTTACAAGTGGTGTTAATATATATGATATCGGTATTCAGGGTTGCTGTATCATGCCCACCACCAAAATACCAATATTTCTCCTTCATTGTCCCTAGGTGAGGTAGGGTACTTAAAATTCATCTGTTTCAGGTTTATATAATTTAGAGATGAAACTATGTGGATACCGAGAACCAATGTTATATGCCCTAGCTTGGAATAAACTTTTAAATGAAATAGTATATATTAAGAGTCAAAGATAACTACTTAATAATTTAAAAAAAGGATTAAATCTATGCCCCGTGTGCATGTTTGTGTGTGTAGACATAGATATAGATAAAGATATGTTTCTGCACATGACAAATTGACTGATTAAAAAATACCATATTTTAAAATCTGACAACACTTTTGTTTTCCTATAATTTTTCATTTCTAAGCACTAATAAAGTACCTTAAATTTTTAATTTAATTTTTCTTTTCCCTTAATATCCATGAGTGTCTCAATCTGTGATATTCAGTGTTGTAACTATTAGCCATATGTGACTATTTAAGTTTAAATTAATTAAAATTAAATAAGATTTCAAGTTCAGTTTCTTATATGACTGTTACTTTTCAAGTGCTTAATTGTCACAGATGACTAGTAGCTACTATATTGTCGAGACAATTAAAAACCCCAGGGGTGTATATTTTTAATATCTTAAAGGTATACTTATGTTATCTCAGTTAAATGTTCCTCTCCTATTGTTCAATTTTGTCTTTCTGTTTTTCAGTTTAAAAGGATGCTTAATCGGGAGCTCACCCATCTCTCTGAAATGAGTCGATCTGGAAATCAGGTGTCAGAATATATCTCAAGCACATTCTTAGGTGAGAATAACAAAGTGCATTTGGGGTTAATTATTTTTTTTGGGGGGGAGATAGACTGGTATTGTTTTCATTCATCATGTTAATATGTTGAGCCACTAAACCTTCAAATCTAAGATGATAAAATTCCTTTTTTTAATCTTTCAGTTTTATTTAGGATTTTAGGGGTTGTCTGAATTAAAGGTGTATGTATCCAGTTTTTTCAAAAGTTGTATAGGGAGGGGCTGGAGCAATAGTACAGTGGGTATGGCGTTTGCCTTGCACGTGGCCAACCCGGGTTCGATTCCCAACATCCCATATGGTCCCCTGAGCAACGCCAGGAGTAATTCCTGAGTGCAAAGCCAGTAGTAACCCCTGTGCATCGCCAGGTGTGACCCAAAAAGCAAAAAAAAAAAAAAAAAAAAAGTTGTATAGGGAGATCTGTGTATACATTCGACGAATCCTTGTCAAATTTGATCCATGATAGATAGATGCTATATTTTGAATGATTCATTAGATAGACGTGGTCCCTGCCCTAAGAAGATTGATTATCTGGTGGATGAAACTTGATGATAACAAGAGTATGTTGTTTTCAGACTCATGTAACTCCCACCCCCACATTCCAAAAAATTGCTGTAAGTGACTAACATGAACATAGCCTTGATTTGGATTTACTTTCAAAGTGAAGTTTCTGTAATATCAAATTAGCATGTTCACAAAGTATATGTTTGATGAACATATGATATAAGGATGAGTTTGAGGAGCTCATTCCTTGAAATAGTGGGCGAATGTACTGAGATGACTTTTGTTTGAAAAGAATAGCTTTTGTGAATCTAATATTTACTAACCAGATAATAGAGAATCCTCACTGCTCCCCTGTTACATCATATCATTCATCCCACAATAAGCAGAGAAAATACAAAATAGAAGAAACTATCATAATATATCCCATTTCAGTAAGCAGCTAGGGTCATACATTCATGTTTTTACAATTTGTGTGTGAAGTTTCTACCATTTCAAAGTATGTTTTGAAAGTGGACTTTTTAGTAGATAAGAAAAGAGTTTTTAAGCCATTGAGTCTCAAATAGGAATAGAGTTGATGAATTGTAAAAAAATAACCAATGTGCATTACTGTTTTTTTTCAAGTCTTAGAAAATACTCATCTAGGGTACTGTTGAAGAAGTAACAACTGGACCTTTAGGTGTTAACTTTTGTGTTGGAGGGCCTCATACTAAGTTCATTTTAAATCATAAATATTCAACTTTCCTAAAAGGAGTCTTATTCTAAAAATGTTCTGTAATATATAATGACCAATTAGAACATGACTAGTTGTGGGGGGCAGGTATGTGGCTTCAGCAGTTGAGCACGGGGTTTCAAGCCCCATCCACTTCATTGTAGAGTATGGCCTCTGTATCTCCAGAAATAAAATACTAAGTTCAGCTATATGTGTTATCATTTATTTTTATAAAAATGGGCAGAGCCATAGTACAGTGGGTAGGACATTTGTCTTGCGCATGGCTTACCTGGGCCTGCTCCCTGGCACACCATATGCTCCCCTGAGCCTGCCAGGAGTAAGTCCTGAGCACAGATGATTGTGGCCCAAAACCAAAAAAAATCAATCAATTAATTACAATTATTTTTAAGACCTGTTTTAACCAGTGAATACATAATTGTAAAATATTGTCTTAATTTCTTAGATAAGCAACATGAAGTGGAAATTCCCTCTCCTACTCAAAAGGAGAAGGAAAAAAAGAAAAGGCCAATGTCTCAGATCAGCGGGGTGAAGAAGTTGATGCACAGCTCAAGCTTGACTAATTCAAGTATCCCAAGGTTTGGGGTTAAAACGGAACAAGAAGATGTGCTTGCGAAGGTGAGATGATTTCAAGGATTGAAAGGATTGTGATCATTAACAGTCAGAGGTGCCTTTCAATGGCCCCTCCTTCTTTTACATATATGGGCATGTTCAGTAATTTGTGGGTTATTTGGTCATTGTTTGTTTTGCTTTTGAAAATGTGAAAACATTTCTTAATTTTTGGATTTTGATTTTATTAACATGTGGACTTAGATAGCTTCACTTGATGTATGCATTCTTTATTTTTGCTTGGGTGTTGTATTGTTTGACCTTAAAGAGTCAGCACTATTACATCTTCTGGATGAATAGATTTTATCATTGAAGAAATGCTTTGAAGTTGATATCTATACCTGTAAATACGGTTTCAAAGGCATAAACTTAAATACCAGTATTATTCAGTTTTTTGTGCATTCTGTATATTTACATGGGTGGAGCGATAGCACAGCGGTAGGGGTTTGCCTTACAAGCGGCGAACATGGCCGACCTGAGTTCGATTCCTCCGCCCCTCTCGGAGAGCCCGGCAAGCTACCGAGAGTATTCGATATGCCAGACACAGTAACAACAAAGTCTCCAATGGAGACGTTACTGGGCCCGCTCGAGCAAATCGATGAACAACGGGAGGACCATGACCGTGACTGTATTTACATAAAGTTTACAATGAATACCTCTTTAAAAATGTAACAGTCTTTATAAAAGTGAGTGATTTTTAAATGGCTATTCTTTCATTTTTCACTGCCACTTCTATTTTTTCTCTTTAACTTCAGGAACTAGAAGATGTGAACAAATGGGGTCTTCATGTTTTCAGAATAGCAGAGTTGTCTGGTAACCGACCTTTGACTGTTATCATGCACACCATTTTTCAGGTAACCTGATTTACCTTGTTTATCTATCTTTAAAAAAAAATGGTGACAAAATGTCTAGTCTGTATGTGGTGTTATTTTGCACGTGTGTACATGGTACAGGGGATCACCCTATATTGTGTATATATTTAAATCTTTTTAACTAATCACCTTCTTTTTATTAATTTTCCCCCTTATTTGCCCCTTTACCAGGACATTTAGAAAGTTGGTTTTTTTGAGCCCGGCAAGCTACCGAGAGTATTCGATATGCCAGACACAGTAACAAAGTCTCGAGCAAAAAAATTTTTTTAATAGTGAGACATCATGATGTACAGTTGTAGACTTATACATTTTTGTGCTTAGGTTCCAATTATACAGTGATCAAATACCATCCCTCCACCAGTGCCCATTCTCCACCCCCACCAGTCCCAGTATCCCTCCCATTGCCCATCCCCCCATCCCACCCTGGCTCTGTGGCAGGGCATTCCCCTCTGTTCTCTCTCTCCTTTTGGGTGTTGTGGTTTGCAAAAGAGGCATTGCGTGACAATCACGTTTGGTCTACAGTCTACTTAGAAAGTTCTTTTTAAATTATCTGTAAAGTTTTATATCTAGAAGGTTATTTTCTTTTCCCTATTTACCCCTTTACCAGAGAATCTGGAAGGTTGAAGTGTGGGTGAAAAGTAAATAAACCAACTTTTTTTTCTTAAATGAAAAACATGATTTAGGAAAATTGAAGGACTTTATTAAAATAATACTTTATATAATCATTCACATGGTCTTGCCTTCCATAGGGAAAGGAATGCTAGCTGAAAATTTAATGAGGTCCCCGCTGAGTAACTTAGGATGTATTTTCTCTATCACTGTTTCCTGTATTACTCTCTTCTCCATAAAGCATCTGTCACTTGCTTTTGCTCTAGCCTCAGGTTAGGATTTAAATAAGAAATTGAGTCTTCTTATTTATGTTCTATGGACAGGCAGCTCTGTCCCTAGAGAGAATGGAGTGTTCCAATGGTGTGATACAGTGACTGAGACAGTGGCACTGCATGGCTTTTCCTGATCACAGGGCATAAAACACTTTACAGTTGTGACTCATTTCTGACACCTTACATTTTAGATAAAGCACCATTGAACTCCAGAGAACACCTAGACTTGTTCATTTCCTGAAGTCCTTGGGTCTTCCCAAAGTTTTCATTTCCCTCACTAGACATTGTGAAGTGCTCTTTTCCGTTTTATAAGTTGCACTGAGTTTGAATTTTTTTTTTCCACAAACTGAAAAATCTTGCTGTAGAAGGACAAAGCCTGAAGCAGATTAATTTCTTTTCCTACAGGAACGGGATTTATTAAAAACATTTAAAATTCCAGTAGACACTTTAATCACATACCTGATGACCTTGGAAGACCATTACCATGCAGATGTAGCCTACCACAACAATATCCACGCTGCAGATGTAGTCCAGTCAACACATGTGCTGTTGTCTACACCTGCTTTGGAGGTAAATTGGATTTCTACAGCTTCAAGAACACTAGCTTGTTACTCATAAAGATCTCTTAATCTTTCATACTAAAGAGTGGATAGTGCAGAAAGGAATTGACGTCATTGTAAATATGTTGGTAATGAAAGAACAGTTGAGTCTAATTTTCATCACAAATTCAGCATTTCATTGGTTTGTGAAACTGCTGCTTTGAAATGATTCAGTAGGCCACCCATAAAGCACATCTGTTTCATTCCATCTTGTTAGTTGGGTTTTTTCTTTTTTTTTTTTTTTTTAAGTCTAGTTAATTTTGTATTTATTGTTTAAGGGGTCATTATTATTTATAAAATTTAGCCAGTATATTCTTTATGAATATATTAGAAATGCATAGTCAGTTTTATCAAGTCTTAGACATTTTTCCATTACATGTATATTAAGACAGTTTGTTTTCCTAATCTGTTGAAGGAAAGATTCTTTTTTGCTCTTTTGCTAATTTATTTATTTTATACCTTAGATTTTTGTTGTTGTTGTATGTTTTTTTTCCTCTTTTGGTAAAATTTTATTTCCTCATTTGAAGGAGTGGTTCTCTACTGGGACTCATTCCTTGTCCAGTTTCCGTCCTCCACCCACTCCCCAGGAACATGGGTACTATGTGGAGACATTTTTGGCTATTACAATTGGGAATATATGTTTCTGGCATCTCATGGGAAGAAGCCAGATTCTTACTAAAAATCTTAGAATGCATAGGATAGCTTCATAGATCATCTACCTTAAGATGTCAGTTCTCGGTTGGGAGTAATAGTACAATGGGTAGGACACTAGCCGTGCACATGGCCAACCTGTGTTCAGTACCCAGAATCCCATGTGGTCCCTGTGCCCCACAGGAGTAATTCCTGAGCACAGAGCCAGGTGTAACCCCTGAGATGGTCAGATGTGGTCCAAAAACAAATTCCCAAAATTTCAGTTCTTCTGATGTTTTAAAAGCATCGGGTTGACAGAAAGAAAAGAATTGCATCTTTAACACTTAAGATAGCTGTTTTCTTTAGAAAGGAATTTCAAATAATCCCTTGGTAATTTTGCTTTAAAAAATGAACCAGTGAGAAAAAAAAATAAATAAAGTGCATATGCAGGTTTTCCTTAAAAAAAAAATGAACCAGTGAAAAAGTTTTAGTCATGAGTTTTAAGTAGATAAAAATATTTTCTTTATAAGAGTTCATGAGTAGCTCAGTTTTCTGAAAGTCTTCCTTTCTGAAACATTATGGGCAGAGAATTTGAAGAGTTTATGTAGTTTACATCAAATTCTAGGAAGTAATTTCCCATTTGCTTGTACCTTAATTTCATAGGATAGCAGTGTGACCTGTGTTGTCTATTGTTGCAGGCTGTGTTTACAGATTTAGAAATTCTGGCAGCAATTTTTGCCAGTGCAATACACGACGTAGATCATCCTGGTGTGTCAAATCAGTTTCTGATCAATACAAGTAAGTGGAATTAATTTATTTTTGTAGAATCAATTTTCCTTTGTATATTTTCTTTTAAATATTGTATGTTCACAGAACTTTGCCACAAGTATTTTCACTGCATTACCTAATTGTTTGTGAAGCAGTTTTTCTATAAAAAAAAAAGAGAATAATTGGTTTGAGTGGACAGTTTCAAGTTTCGTGTATTATAAATCTTAATCTTGCTTTATATTTTATAAATATTAGCCCTCATAATGTCTAAAATAGTGAATGATGGAAACTGTGTATATAGACTTGATAGAATATATAGTAATAAAACCTAACAAAAATTTTGGAGCCGGAATGATAGTACAGTGGGTAGGGAATTTGCCTTACACGTGGCTGACTTGGGTTCAATCCCCTCAATCCTCAGCATCCCATATGGTCCTCCAAGCACTGCCAGGAGTAACTCTTGAGTGCAGAGCCAGGAGTAATCCCTGAGCATCTCTGGGTGTGACACAAAAAGCAAAATAAATAAATAAAGTTTTTTTTTTTAAAAAAACATGTTTGTTTGCAAAGTCTCCAATAAGTATAGTCAATCCATCGAAACCTAAAGTTTCCCAGCTAATGGAGGCTTGAGCAAATAGCTGACTCCGATTTGATACCCTGCACCACATATAGCCCTGAGTGCAGAGCCAGGAGTAAGTCTTGAACATTACTGGGTGTGACACAAAAACAAAAAAAAATATGCTCTGCCCTCCCCTTTTTTTGGACTACGAGTTACATACTAGCTTTCTCATGCCCTGCAGAAATACAGTTTACCAATTTTACCTGTGCTTCATTCCACTCAGATTTTTTTTTTAATTTTTAATTTTTCTTTTCTTTTTGGGTCACACCCATCGATGCACCGGGGTTATTTTTGACTTTGCACTCAGGAATTACTCCTGGCAGTGCTCAGGGGACCACATGGGATGCTGGGAATTGAACCGAGGCCGGCCGCGTGTAAGGCAAACATCGTACGCACTGTACTATCGCTCCATCCCCTCCAGTCAGATTTAAAGCAAGCTTAAATGTAACCTTGCTTCAAGAATTTAATTCCTATTTGTGATCACTTATAGCATTTTTTACTTTTCTGTCTTTTAATAACCTCTGGCTGACTGTCTCTCCAGTGACTCAGATGTGTAGGAGAATTAGGAAAGTCATGGATTCCCTGAGATGCATGGCTGGTCAACTGTAGAAGTTTGGTTTATGAACTTAGTCACTCAGGATAAGGGAAGATTATATTTCATGTTGCAGCTTCATCATTAGAACCTATAATGGAGTACATTCAAAATTTATCAAGGCATTATTGACTATTAACAAATATTAATACATGAGCTACAACTGCATGATTTTACATTCTGTCCCTTGTGAGGGTTAACTCTCATTTCCAGGAAGAGCAGTGATGTATTGTGTGCTGGCACTTTTGATAAACCTGACTTGATTCATTACTTTAACATTTAAGCATGTCTGATTATTACTGATTTTATATATTTTTAACAAATACACACGTTTTGTTTTAGTTTAGTTTTTGCTTTTTAAGAAAGTTGTATATTGGGTTGGAGAGATAGTACCATGGGTAGGGTACTTGCCTTGTATATAGCTGAACCCAGGTTCAACCCCTGGTACCCCATATGGTTCCTCAGAGCCTGCCAGAAGTAATCCCTGAGCTCAGAGGCAGGAGTAAGCCCTGTGACCTCAAGGTATGACTCCCTAAACCCAAAAAAACAAATAAGAAAGTTGTGTGTGTGTGTATACATATATATACATAGCACAGCGGTAGGGCGTTCGCCTTACAAGCGGCCAACATGGCCGACCTGAGTTCAATTCCTCCGCCCCTCTCGGAGAGCCCGGCAAGCTACCGAGAGTATTCGATATGCCAGACACAGTAACAACAAAGTCTCCAATGGAGACGTTACTGGGCCCGCTCGAGCAAATCGACGATCAACGGGAGGGCCTTTACCTTTACATGTATTTTAATATCGCTCAAAAATTCAGTGTGGTATGTTTTCATTGCATCCTGTTATATACAATAGTGTATGTTCTTTCAGTCTAGCATTAGAACTAAGGATTGGGTAGTGAACAAGTTAAAACCATTTCCCCATTATAAGCAGAAACATTTTTATTCAGAAGTGCTTGGGGAAAGCAGATTTCAGGCACATGAAATAATATAGTTTTTCATTTCATGAAAAGGACTGTAAGTCTCTGAGAGGAGTGGGAGGTCTTTGGGAGGGACTGATCAGACTTGCATAGAGGCCAGGGAGATAGTACACAGCATTAGAGTCTTCCTTGTATGCAGCAGACCTGGTTCTATCCCACACTGCATATAATACCCTGAGTACCTCAGGGTGTGGTGCAAAACATACACAGAAAAAAGACAAATACAGTGGAATATGATCAAAGCCTAATGGGTAGTACAAAATATATTGGAGTTTGCAAGAGACAGTGAGCAGTTCTGCCCTTGGTAATAAAGATATGCTTCATAAAAGAGATGACTTAATAACCTTGAAGATAAAGAACTTTCAACAGAAATGTTACATAAACTCTCCTCTTTTCCCCTCCACTTCCGTACCCAGAGTAGAGTCTGGTTACTTCTGCACTTCCAAGGAATGTATTGGGATTAACATCTGTGCAAAAAATCTACTTTTAAATTTAAAAAATCTGCTGAATTTTACTTCCCCATTTTAGATGTTATCTCATGCCTTTAATCCTAGAGAAGAATAGAAAGCTAAATGACTATCCTGAGTTTAAGTTGTTTAAAAGCTAGTATTCATTGATCTAAAAATCAAGAGTCACTACTATTTTCCAGTAACAGCCCCCAGAGATTGGAGAGACAGTGGAAACCAACCAATTCAATAAGGGATTTTTTTGTGGCCTTTCTAGCCAATCTGTGCTTCTCTTAAATGTCAGGCCCTAACTACTTTTCTTTCCAAGGCCTGCTGGCCCAGGGCTCTAGCTCTTGGATATACCGCCCTGCAGGAAAGGTTACCTTGTTGAGAAGAATTCACTTTTTAAAATAACACCTCTATATTCTTTTGGAAGGTTCTGTAGCCTTAATTACCTTTATATTTCTTCATGGATATATAAACCAGTCCAGGTTTTTATAATCTATGTTTTTTTCTATTACTTCACCTATCTGCGTACTCTCCTTAAATAACTCCAATAAATTTATCCAATTAGAAATTATTTCATTTCAATGTACGTTTATTTAATGATTCTACCCCTGACGTATTCAATATGCCAAACACAGTAACAAGTCTCACAATGTTACTGGGCCCACTCGAGCACATCAATGAACAGTGGGAGGACAGTGACAGTGACAGTGACAGTGATGATAGAAATACCACTGTACTAAATCCCATATTTTTTGTTTTTGTTTGTTTACTTATAGATAAATGTTCAGTTTAGAGGCTATAGAAATCTATAACACCCATACTTAACTAAAAGCTACCTTTACAGATTTTTGAATTTCTGAATAACTTTCTCGTTTTCTAATGACTAATTTCCTTATATTAAAAAAAGCACTTTTGGAGTCGGAGAAATAGTACAGTGGATAAGATGCTTGCAAAGTCAAAAATAAATAAAATGAATCAAGAGAAGCACTAATGTGATCCTAGATGAGGGAATGCAGGGGGATACCCAGATCACCTTTGACCCTGTGTATAAGGAGGAGTGGTCAAAGAAGAAAAGAAATCAAAAGAGGAAGCCAAGATGATAAAGGATAGTAACTGGTGGAGGGATGGGTACTTGATCATTGTATAACTGAAACCCAAGCACAAAAATTTGTAAGTCTTCAGCAGTACCTCATGATGTTTCACTAATAAAATTTTTAAAAGAATAAAAAAATGATAGTAACAGGGGAGGAGGGGTGAAGGGCCTTGAATGTATCAGTAATGTGGGAGAATGGTATAGCTGTATATCCAAACCGTTGAGTCAACAACACTGAAACATGAGATCCAAACTGTTAACAAACTTTGTATTGTGACTGTCAGCACCTCAACAGGCTAGAAAGGGTGGGAGGGAACTTGGGAATATTGGTGGAGGGAAGCTGACGTTGGTGGTGGGATTGATCTTCAAACATTGTATGTCTAAAACTCAGTGATTAATAGCTTTGTAAGTCATGCTTTTTAAATAAAATTAAATTTTGGTTTTGTTTTTGTTTTGGGATTACACCCAGAGATGCTCAGGACTTACTTCTGGGTCTGACTCAGGTATTACTCCTGGCGGGCTCAGGGGATTATATAGGATGCCAGGGATCCAACTTTGGTTGGTCATGTGCAAGGCATACACCCACCCCGTTGTACTATGTCTCTGACATCTAAAAAAAAAAAGTTAAAGAACAGTTGGTCTCTGAGTATGAAGAATAAGATGGATTTAGAATATTACTAATCTGTATTTTCTTTTAAGACTCTGAACTTGCCTTGATGTACAATGATTCTTCTGTCTTGGAAAACCATCATTTGGCTGTGGGCTTTAAGTTGCTTCAGGAAGAAAACTGTGACATTTTCCAGAATTTGACCAAAAAGCAAAGACAATCATTGAGGAAAATGGTCATTGATATCGTAAGTAGCTGATAAAAACAAAGATGAGAATTGTAATACAAGTTGTTTTCTAGAAAAGGAGATGAGTATCAGATATCGCAGTGTTCTATTCCAGAACACCTCGTCATTTTGTCATGTTAGAGAGGCTGCCCCTGCTGCTGGCAGAGAGACTCCGGAACGGGGAGTCTAGTTCCAGCGGTCGGATTTACTGGGAGTGGCTACCTTATACTCAGTCATTCTAGTTTTGTTTTCTGAACTCCCCCAGTTTTCTGGAAGGCAAGGTAACTGACAAAAAAGTAGAGGGTGCTGGCCAGAGCTTGAATAGATTTTCTTTGCATTCAAAAATGGCCAATCTTCCCAGTAGGCCAGGCTGCTTCAAAACCCCATGACTATCACTCTTTTCTCTCTGCATAGTACTCACAGTGATTATGAGGCACAGGAAGGACTATCTCTGGTTATTACCGACTTAACTCTGTTAAGCCATGTACATACAAAGGTCAGAATTACCTGTCTTGCATAAGCTGAAAATTAACTGGAAAATTCTGTTTCGGACACACTCTGTGAACACCCTTGAGTCAGTTCATCATCATTAAGGTCTTTGTAGTGAAAAGCATGAAAAAAAACTACAGAACAATCTTTTCCACAGAGATATTCATGTTGTTTTGTTTTTTTTTTTGTTTGCTTATTTTTTTCCACTGTGAAAGTGGTTGTTAGTGCCCAGTATTTCTGGATGTTGCACAGAAAACTTGACAGCACAGGGAGAAAAACTGACCCAATCGATAGTAAAGAATTTTCATTTTGTGTGATTAGCTGATAATTCTGTTCTTCTCACATTTGGCCTGATATTTTTATATGCAAATTCTTTTTCCTCTGGATTTTTTTTTTCATTTACAAAACCGTCTTAATCTTTTAAGGTTCTTGCAACAGACATGTCAAAACACATGAATCTACTGGCTGATTTGAAAACTATGGTTGAAACTAAGAAAGTGACAAGTTCTGGAGTTCTTCTTCTTGATAATTATTCTGATAGGATTCAGGTAAAACATCATCTGGATTTGTTCTTTGTGTGTGTACATGTTTGTGTATGTTTCCATGTCTCTGTCACTGTCCTCCCATTTTTCATCGATTTGCTCAAGCGGGTCCAGTAACATTGTGAGACTTGTTACTGTGTTTGGCATATCGAATATGTCACGGGTTGCTTGCCAGGCTTTACCGTGCAGGCAAGATACTCTCAGTAGCTTGCCAGGCTCTCCGAGAGGGCAGGAGGAATCGAACTTGGGTCAGCCTTGTCGGCCGCGTGCAAGATAAACGCCCTACCTGCTGTGCTATCTCTCCAGCCCCCTCCTTTTTATAAATTTATTTATTGAATCGCCATGAGAGCAGTTACAAAGCTTTCGGATTTAAGTCTCAGTCATACAACGATGAAACACCTGTCTCTTCACCAGTGCCCATTTTCCACCACCCAAAACCCCACTATAAACCCCATCCTACACCCTCCCCCTACCTGTAGGGAAGATAATTTTCACATTACTCTCTCTCTCTACTTTAATTTCATTCAATACTTTGACCCCAGACCCACCATTATTATTTGGGATTTTACCCCAACACTCAGATCTGCCAAAAAGGCAACCATAGACAATTTGTTTTCTATTGCTGGTTATGAATAGCATATGATGCTTTGTTGCCACAGTAATGGCCATGCGATTTTGGAGTTCCGATATTTTAACAATTGAATGTGGAGGGATTTCTGCCAAAAGCTGCTGGGAACAGGCCAAGGCATGAAACCTATTCCCACGTGGGGTGGCCTAGCGCTGGTAACCTACTGCAGGGACCAGATGCATTTCTGTCAAAAGCCGCTGGGTCCTGAGATTTGTTACCGAGTCTCTTGGATCATGGCTGTTAAGCAGCTTGATCAGGAACCAGAGAGGCTGTTCATGGGCAGTGACTCGGGGTCTCATTGGGGTGGGGAGGAAAGGGCCAGCTCCACCCCCATCCCATAAGGCCCCTCATGTCTCATCACTGCAGGCTCAAACTTGACTGTCCAATGACCTCTGGAAGATGGCGGCCACTGAGCCACCAAGGGGGAGCAGGACAGCATCCTTTCCCCCTTGAGGTGCCCTGGTGCTGATAACCTACTGTGGGAACTGGACTCATTTCTGCCAAAAGCCTCTGGGTTCTGAGATTTGTTTCTGAGTCTCTGGGATCATGGCCATTAAGCAGCTTGATCAGGAGCCAGAGAGGCCATGCCTCCAATTATATAGCTGAGCCGGAGGTAGTTTGTGGGTCTCCCATGTACCAAACTTTTGGCCGTTTACTTTCTTGGTAAACTTGGCCCCAAGTGGTTGGGGTCTGGCCAAAGGCACAGCAGCAATTTTGGGGTATCTAGAAGTCTGAAGGCACCATAAGGCTGCTGATGCTCTCGCCTCACAGGTACAGATTGATCTGCTGGCAACATCATACCCCCTTCCAGATCTTAATCATAAGAATTAAACAGATAAAATTCTGCTCATCTTTTTATTTGCATATTTGTTTAATTCAACACCTCACTAAACCAACTACTTAAAAAGTTCTGACTTTACTGTGCATATAAACAGGTTTGTTTGGTTGGTTTTTTTTTTATGATACTTAGATGTGGTAGAGGTGGCATAATTTGGCACTATTAATACAAAGTGTGAACCACACACATCATGGTTGAACTGTTTGGAGTGAATCTTGCACTACATGTATTTTTAAGTGTCACAGTCATCTGATGTGAATTTGTAGTAAAAAAAAAAAAGCAGAAGCAGGTGCTGAATAAAGGAAGTGTTTGTCTATTTTAGGTCCTTCAGAATATGGTGCATTGTGCAGACCTGAGCAACCCAACCAAGCCGCTCCAGCTGTACCGTCAGTGGACTGACCGCATAATGGAGGAATTCTTCCGCCAGGGAGACAGAGAGCGGGAGCGGGGCATGGAGATAAGTCCCATGTGTGACAAGCACAACGCCTCTGTGGAAAAATCACAGGTGAGTCACCAAGAGTAAGGCTTTCAGAAAGAACGCAGCTGAAGCTTATTTGAACAATCGATTGTGTAGTACGCACACCATAGTTTTTCATTCTGTTAAAATCATTAAAAATGATCCTGTTTTTGACAAGTTCAGTTTCATATTATTATTTATAAACCGAAAACTCTTTCTTACTCTTTTGTTGTTGTTCGGTGTGGGGACCACAGCCAGATTCCTAGTTGTGCTGTGGGGAGAGGGGGAGGGTTGGCAGGGACTGTGAGGTTCAGCAGCTCACAACCAGGACCTTGCACATGAAAGGCATGTACACTATCATCTGGATCAGAGCCACCTCTCTGGTCCAAATCACTTTTTTTTTAATTGAATAGCCGTGAGATAGAGCATTACAAAGCTGTTATCATTGGGTTTTACTCATACAGTGTTCCCCCCGACTGCCTCTATTTTCTCTCTCTCTCTCTCTCTCTCTCTCTCTCTCTCTCTCTCTCTCTCTCTCTCTCTCTCTCTCTCTCTCTCTCTCTCTCTCCCTCTCTGTTTTTTTTGCTCATTTTAGGTATTGTGATTTGCAATACAAATACTGAAAGGTTATCATGTACATCCCTTACCTACTTTCAATACTCAGTTCTTATCCAGAGTGGTCATTTCCAGCTAATATTGTCAAAATGGACCCTCTATCTTAACTACCCTTGTAATTTCCAACCATTGACCAGTCCTCCTAGTCCATTTTCCCTGGCCTTGGCTATTTATTTCATACTTTTTTTTTAAATGTTGCACAAATAAATGCAGTCCTTCTATATCTGTCTCTCTCCTTGACTCATTTCACTCAGTGTGATACTCTTCAAGTTCATCCATGTGTGGACAAATTTCATGACCTCATTATTCCAAACAGCTATTAGTATTCCATTTTGTCAGTGTATCATACTTTCTTTATCCAGTTGTCTGTTCTCTGGCACTCAGGTTGCAGAACTCTTTCATCTTTGTGATTTATATTTGTATAGTCATATATGCATTCTTACAGCACACCATATGCCTTCATTTTGACTATGTTGTATTCATGTATATATAATTACTTAAGTTCAGTTACATGAATTCTGTGTGGCACATAGCATATTTCCTTTGTCTAGATTTACCTATAAATTGGCTGCGTGGCGGGGGTGGGGTTGGGGGGGCTGGAGGTTGGGGAGGGGATATGTCCCAGGCAGTGCTCAGGGGACCGGGGGGCTACTCTGAGACATAGCTAGTAGGCTAGTTGTTCATTACTAGCATCCAAGGATTTGATGTTCTTTAGGCCAAGCTCTGCTGGTGCCTCCAGGGTTGTACCAAGTGATGCCCCAGAGAACATGGGGTGCCAGGGATCAAACCAGGGTTACCTCCATATGCCTTTCATGTGTCCTATCCATTCTATTTCTCCATCTCCTAAACTAGTTATTCTAAAATAAAGTTCAGGACTACCATAAATATACTCTTGAACTAATAGTTTAAGAAGCTCATTTTCACCAGCTAGTAACAAAACTTTTATATCATCTGTTTTCTAAAATAGTGACTCTTACCAAAATAAAGTTAGCTATTATTTACTTGATATTAAGTTTGTGGACTGTGTTTTAGCATATGTGTATATCTGTGGATTTTGTTCACTTTTCCATCATTCCTTGGTCCCTATAACTTTTCCCCATCATTTCTTTGTCCTTAACCTGTACTCAAATCAGATTTTTTTTTCCCCCACTAGGTGGGCTTCATAGACTATATTGTTCACCCTCTCTGGGAGACATGGGCAGACCTAGTACATCCTGATGCCCAGGACATTTTGGACACTTTGGAGGACAATCGTGAGTGGTATCAGAGCACAATTCCTCAGAGCCCCTCTCCAGCGCCTGATGACCCGGAGGAGGGCCGGCAGGGCCAGACGGATAAGTTCCAGTTTGAACTGACTTTAGAGGAAGATGGTGAGTCAGACACCGAAAAAGACTGTGGAAGTCAGGTGGAGGAAGACACCAGCTGCAGTGACTCCAAGACTCTCTGTACTCAAGACTCGGAGTCGACTGAGATTCCTCTTGACGAACAGGTGGAAGAGGAGGCAGTTGGGGAGGAGGAGGAATGCCATCCTGAAGCCAGTGTCGTAGAAGATCATTCTCCTGACACGTAACAGTACAAAGTCATTCACCTCCCCCAACCCCTGCCCCCTTTTTTTTAAGTAGAAAAATTGTTTCCAAAGTGCATGTCACATGCCACAACCGTAGTCACACCTCACTGTCATCTGCCAGGACGTTTGTTGAACAAAACTGACCTTGACTACTCAGTCTGGCGCTCAGGAATATCGTAACCTGTTTTTCACCTCCACGTCATCGGAGTGAAGGGGATATCTTCATGAACAGCATTTGAACTTGATTGCAGCTCAGTAGAGCTGACATAGCAGAGAAATCAACTCCCAAAGGTTTTCCAGCGAGAGTGGCTCATCCAGCAGCTCAAAAAGTGATAGGATTTGGGATTTCTCTTCTTTCTATTTGTTTGCGATATTTCCAACATAAAGAAGGCATTATGCAGATTGAAGTAAGGGATGAAACAGCAGATGGGTCAGGAACAGGACAAGGGTGAAACTGTTACCAGGAGGAAGATGAGCCACAGAAATTGCATAATTTTCTAATTTCAAGTCTTCCTGATACATGACTGAATAGTGTGGTTCAGTGAGCCAACACTGACCTCTACATTTTGTATGATATGTGAAACAGATTTTTTGTAGAGCTTACTTTTATTATTAAATGTATTGAGGTATTATATTTAAAAAACTATGTTCAGAACTTCATCTGCCACTGGTTATTTTTTTCTAAGGAGTAACTTGCAAGTTTTCAGTACAAACCTGTGCTACACTGGATAAATCTAATTTATGAATTTTACTTGCACCTAAGAGTTCATAGCAATTAACTGATTTGTAGTGATTCATTGTTTTATATACCAATGACTTCCACATTTTAAAACAAAAAACTTATGTTGCAGGAAACCCTTTTTTGTAGGACTTCGTTTACTTTGCTTTTTATTTGACTCTTCAGATATGCAGAGTTGCTCTCCACTCACATTTCTCTTCATGGTGTGCAAAGTGAACATTTGTTTCGTAATAGTTCAGTGTGTGTTCTGTCTAATGTGTCTTAAAACCTAATGGACACTCAATCATCAGTTGGTGTTGTCTGAAGCAAGTGAGAGATATATAAATACCCAATAGCTAGAATGGTCAGTCTTTTTTAGATCTTTTCCTACCTAGTGTCTTCTGATAACTTTTTGCTGTGTCTATAGATCCTCATCTCACAAATGCATGTCTTTGTAATAACCCGCACATTTCAGCTCATTTTCATGGGTTTTTGCAGTCAGTTACAGTAAGGATAACTTTTTCCCCGTTGTGCTGCTTTATTATTTTAGTGTTTGAGCCTCTGTCCACATTCTCTAGATGGGGTCTTATCAAATATATCACCACCATTCTGATTGTTGAAGAAACAGGTAGTCAAATTAGGGTTAGCATTCATTTTTACCATGAAATCATATATAAAATGACTACCTTTTTACTCTTGGTTTACAAAGAAAAGTTAACTAGCTAGCTAGGCAGTTTCTGAAAATATTGGCAGAATATATTAACAAAAACACCAATACCGTTCTTTTTTGTTTCTGTGACTTCACTATGAGATTAAGATCTTTGTAAGGAATACTCGAGAAGTGTTATTAAGAGTAGCAACTAATCTTTCTTAATGGATAGCCACATTCACAGAACTGTACTATCAGTTCTCATTGGTCCATAGCATGTCTTACAAAGGAGAATTTCTTTAAATTTCTTTAAATACAATGAGAGGAAGAAGTTGATGATGCCACTTGTACCAGAGGTTTTGGTAATATAATGTCCTAGGACACCAGATTGAGTCAAGATTCTGTTTAAATACAGATCACCTAGGCCTGGAGATGTAGCTCACACATGCTGTCACGCTCTCTTCCTTACCTCATTGCTATGCTACCACCTTTTCCTCTCTCTCTCTCTCTCTCTCTCTCTCTCTCTCTCTCTCTCTCTCTCTCTCTCTCTCTCACACACACACACACACAGACACACACAGAAAAATTGCAGCTCATTTTTGGTTAAATTTAGCACCAAGAATAGAATTTATAATTCTAGATACTCATTCCTAGTATTTACCTTCAGTTGTAATCTTGAGGTGTTGTATTAATTCGGTGTTTATTCCCATCCAACTCTTAAAATTAATGTCTCTTTTATGAGGAGTCTGAACTCCACATGGTCATTATTCATATACTGTCCATGAATCGAAATGCAGACTACAGAACGGGGATATATCAGCACATGGAAAATATAAACAAAAAGAATTGTAACCCTGAAAAATATTTATAATCAGGCTATCTCATAGAAATAGCCCTAAGGGTAAGTTCCTATTTTAATCCTCTGAGATCTGCTAATGTTTAAAACCTTTGGTAAAATTATGTTATCACTGGTCTTGTTCCTAGAACAGGATAGTAATCAACTAAAACAGATTTTCTCCTGTAAAAATCAGTACTTTTTAAGGCTGGAGTGATACCACAGCGGGTAAGGCTTTTGCCTTGCTCCTGGCCAACCCGGGTTCGAGTCCCAGCATCCCATATAGTCCCCTGAGCACTTTCAGGAGTAATTCCTGAGTGCAAAGTCAGGAGTAACCCTTGAGCATCGCGGAGTGTGACCCAAAAAGGAAAAATAATCAGTACTTTTTAAAATTAAGGCCAGGTGGTTTCACAAGAATACTTGGAAACTTATTTGTTTTGATTGTATTTGTCTCTGGTGGAGGTCTAGAAGAAACAACAAAGAATCTAAGGTTTATTCCTTTTCCAAAATACTGTCATTCTCTCCTATCTCTGACACTTGGCATTTCCCACATAGAGTGCCTAGAATCTTAATATAAACAATTAAAAGCAATATGTCACAAATGCAGGACTGATATGGTTTATAACTACACTAAAAAGGTTTTTTTTTTTTCCCCTTCCCCTCCGTTTTGGTTTTTAATGGTAACGTGTTATGAAGATTCTCACTAATGGACAATCAAATTGTAGTAAAGTCATAATATTCTAGAGACAGGGACTGATGCACTGTACAATCCACTTAAGACACCCACCCACTTCCCTCCCTCTCTTTCTCCCATCTCTCGCCAAAGTGTGCTTCACAATTAATACAGTGTTTCAAGAACATCCTCTTTACAGTGTCTTTACATTTCTTAAAATGCCATAAGAAAATGCAATATCTGGGTACTGTATGTGGGGGGAAAAAAAGTCCAAGTTTGCATAAAACCAGTACATCTAGCTTGCAAGTTACTAACACAATAATGCTATTTTAATTTTCTTTTCTTTTACATCACTTCATGTTCACAAGAAAATAATGTAGATAGAACAAATCACAGACAAGGAAAAAAACTTGAATGAAATGGGTTTTACAGAAAGCTTTATGATAATTTTTGAGTGCATTATTTATTTTTTGTGCCATGCATTTCTTTTCTCACCAAATGACCTTACCTATAATACAGTCTTGTTTGTCTGTTTACAACCATGTATTTATTGTAATGTACATATTGTAATGTTAATTGTAAATTATAAGTTCTTATTAAAACATCCCATAAGGGGATGGTGTTGATATATTTGGGAACTCTTGGTGAGAGAATGAATGGTGTGTATACATACTCCTTGTATATTTTATTTTCTCCTGTAATATAGTCTTGTCACCTTAGAGCTTGTTTATGGGAGATTCAAGAAAACTATAAAATACGTAAAGATATATAAATTTAAAAAACATAGCTGCAGGTCTTTGGTCCCAGGGCTGTGCCTTAACTTTAACCAATATTTTCTGTTTTGCTGCATTTGAAAGCAAGATAACAGTGGGGTTAGGGCTGGGCATTTTACCTCTGAGCTTTGACTTGTTTGGATTTTATAGAACTACAGACAACCTTGGGAAGATCCCAAGACTGAGCTCTTGGGTATGCTTCTTGGAAAGGAACGTTGCATATATAATGATGTTTCCCCATCTGTGATCAGGAACCACTTCAGTTTACTTACATTTGATTTTTATTCACTGTCAAACACTACCGGGAAAATAGATTATTGATTGGTGATTATAAAAAAATCCTTTTGGCTACTAGAGCCAGAGATCACCTGTGTGGTTGGGTCCTTTGTTCATCAGCCCCCTGACCTGTGAAAGAAAAGCTCATTCACACAGGCATGGTTCTTCATCAAGAATCAGTCAATCCTCTTGGACATAAATCCATATTTTTAAATACAAGGTTATGTTTAATGCTAATTTACATAACAAAATTTCCATTTTTCAGAATTTGTTTCTGCAAAGTTTTTATCAGTTTAGAATTTTAAAAATTTAAGCTTGTAGAATCAACAGATCTCCAAAACTGAAAATTTCCCAGTGGGTGTTATGGATCCTCCCACTGCTGCCCAGCCCTTCAAATACAGAGTGGAGGGAGAGAGCCTTTTTCTAGGTAAAATGAGCCTCTTATTATTTTGGGGTTTTTTGTTTGTTTGTTTGTTTGTTTGACACAAACTGTAGATTTAAGCAGCCCTGGCCCAAAGGAATTTGATTACTTTTGTTTTAAACAGTACAAAGGGGACACTAATTACAAACATCCTTACCGATTTTAGTTTTTAAATTTATTTCTTTGGAACTGTTTTCAGAGTGGTAAATTGTGTGTAAGCATAACAAATGATTCTTTTAGTGGTTTCTTAGCCTCTTACAGCCCATGGGGATAGTACTGTACATCAATACCTTCATATGAAATTTTTATATGCAATGAAAATAAAAGCATGGGTTGATTCTGCCTATTTCTGACTCAAATCTTTTACAATAAAAGAAGTATTTGAAGTTATAACTCAGCATAAGTTTTTTAGATTATAGAATATTACTTAATGAGATAGTGACATCATTAATATCAATATTCATAAACAGCATAGTGGTCAGATTTCTCTGTTTAAACTAGTAAGTATTCTGTAATATGACAATTACCATTTGAACATTCTGCATCAGATTTTTGGTTTCTATTCTTTATAACAGGTTCCTTGTATTCAGCAGTAAGACACAAGTCTTTCTTCCTGGGCTTCTGGAGGGGAACAAAGGCGATTCCATAGATGTTCTCATTAGTGTGTTTGGCAAAGCAGTGCTGATGCTGTAATTCAGGGGACATCTAAGCTTGCTCCCTTGCAGGGGCCCAAGCAGAGGTTTTCTTAGGGAAGTCAATTGAGACTGAGCTTGAAGGATAGGAAAATAGTCCACATGGGAAACTTAGAGTAATCTTAAGTTGCAAATAAGATTCAGACCTCAATTGGAAGGAACACCTTTGTTGCCTCACTCATTTCCCCCAAAACTTGCACAAGCTCTGTACCTTTATAATGTTTGCCATGAATTGACAAGCATTATAATCGCCCTCTTTCCTAGGAACCAGGAAGTGTTAATCATTCGCTGAATATAATTACCAAACTGTGATCTTTATCTAATGAGACTTTAAAAAATTATTAAGATACTGATTTACAAAGTTATTCATACTTGAGTTTCAGTCACACAATATTCCATTTCCATCACCAGTGTCAACTTCCCTCCACCAATGTTTCCAGATTCCCCACCCCCAGCCTACCTCCTTGACAGGCACATTTTTTAATTTTGGTGGTTATTGTTATTGATCCTGTGGTTTAGATATATACAGAAACCTTATCTCTTCACCACTGGTGTGCCCAAGGCCTCTAACCCCTGCCCTGTTAACTTCAACATGCCTCTTAACCCCTTTGATTTCTTTCCTTCCCTGTCCTCGGTCCTATAATCCAGAGACTGGGGTAATCTAGGTATCCTCACAAGTTTCGAGTTTCTGTTCTTTGGTTTTAATTTTGTTCACGTGTTGGAGCTTGCAATGATCCTGGATGAAGAGAGTTTCCTATCATTCCTAACAAATATGTCTGCATCTTCAAAATTCTACCTTTTTTACTGAATGATCCACCCAAGATGCATTTTTTATGATTAAGAGACCAAAGACATTAGCAAAATCTTCAAACATTAGCAGATAGATTAAGAATACTCAGAATATTTTTATTAAATAGCTAGATCTATACTTAGGCTCTTCGCTATTTTTCTCTACATCACAAAGGCCAGCAGCTATGGTTCCCAGGTTGTGTCTCCAGGGAAATTTTGATCTTAACCTAAATTACCTTCCCCCAGAATGAGACTATGGGACAAAGGAACCATTTTCTTTTCTCCACTGTTCTATCATGTTGATTTAGAACAATTTCAAATGTGTTGAGGATTAGAGTTGTCTTTGCGTCTGTCTGCTTCTGCTGTCTACCCTGCAAAAATTCTGACTATATTTAAAATGGAAAGAAAGATAAGGGACTAACCATAGATTATATAATCATTAACATTAAAATTAACATTAAAATTAACATTCTCTTATTGTTTGATAACACTCAGATTCAGTGATGTGCACTAAACTTGGGGAGATAGGCCCTCCCGTTGATCGTCGATTTGCTCGAACGGGCCCAGTAACGTCTCCATTGGAGACTTTGTTGTTACTGTGTCTGGCATATCAAATACTCTCGGTAGCTTGCCAGGCTCTCCAAGAGGGGCGGAGGAATCAAACTCGGGTCGGCCATGTTGGGGAGATAGAGACAGAAATCCAGCTTCCAGATGGATTTCACCAGGCCCTCCTGGTCCTTGATAGAGAGGAAGCTACCGACTCCTCCTTACATATCCTTGCTCACAATTCCATCTCTGAGCAGCTCTTCTCTAATTTCATCTAGTTGTTTCAAGGACAAGAGTCAGCATTTGGGAATCATCTGTAAAACAAGCTTCATGCTTTATCACTGCTACGTGCCCCCAACCCCCAAGACCCTACTATATTCCACAAATGGTGTCATGCTGGACTCCATTGGCAGCTAGGAAAAATGAAGTGTAAGCAGTTTGGTTCGTTGGCTTGGCCAAGAGTTTTCATAGGGCCAACACCAAGACTGACCATCCGAAAACTACAGATTGGGCATTGATTCAGTCACCATTTTGATATCCTATTTGTGTGGGCCTCCTGACAGCTGGGCTGCCTTTGATTTGTTTATCACTTTTTTAGCAGATGATAACCATTTATACAGTGCATAGCTAGGTGAGGTTTATTGACTTCTCCACCCATTTATATATATATATATATAGCTACAGGGTCATAATTGCTACAAGGTCATGATTCTCCACAAGGAAGAGACCTGTTGACAGAATAGGAGCTAGGATCGGTATGTACTTCCATCTAGCAAGGCAAGCTGAGGCCAAGGAGACTGCTGGGTGTCTGCCAGGTCAGCTTCTAGGAGGGATCCCCTGACCCCTTACATCAGATCTGTTGAGACGAATCCTTAGCCTCCAGATTTGGATATTTCAAGATCTGAACTGTGAAAATGTATTCCTGTGAAGAAACTCGGTTGTCTAAAAAGCTCTGAGTTTTGTTGTTTTGTTTTGTTTGGGGGTGGGGTGGGGTTTTGGGTTTATCATCGTTGTTTTGTTTTCTTGTTTGAGGTAAGGTGGTTTTTTTGGGTTTTTCGGTTTGTGGTTTGTTCTTCTTTTTTTTTTTTTTCAGACCAGCTAGGATTTTAATTGCTATTTTGTAATCTGAGGGTAGATTTGCTGGGTCTCAAGGGAATATTTGCTTGACTCCTGAGGAGGAACAGGGTCAGGAAGGGAATGTCTAAACCCCCAAATAGAACAAGATACCAGGATATTCATGGGGGCATCTCAGAGCACTCCTGTTGGGGGAGAACAGTTCCTTCCCCCTCTGAAACATGATCTCGAGACACAAAGCAGGTTAAATGTCTAGATGTAAACACTCAGTGTCCAATGGTGCTTCATGCTGCTCTGCCACCTGGCTGTATTAATTTAAGAACGAAGCTGTCTCTCACTCTGTAGCCTCCTAACACTTTGCTCATTTTCTCCCTGTGCCGACAGTTTTCTGGTTGGTTTCGTTTTGTTTTCCATTCAGTTCTGAAAGAGAGCCAGCCAGTCAGCCATTCCACCTTGAGTCAGAGGAAGTTTGAGGCTGGAAACCCTTTTCCATGAGGATTGGTGAAGAGCAACTTTTTAATCTCACTTGAAAATTCTCTTCAATAAATATTCATCATTTAGTTGCACTGCTGGGATTGAACTCAGGGCCTCACACATGCAGGACAAGCACTGTACTGCAGAGCCACATCCTGGGCCCTGTCTTTGTATGACTTTCAGCTTTCAAACTATGGAAGAGTGTGATACTAGGCCCTTCAGTATGGCCTAGTATCTGAAATCCAGCTTCCAGATGGATTTCACCAGGCCCTCCTGGTCCTTGATAGAGAGGAAGCTACCGACTCCTCCTTACATATCCTTGCTCACAATTCCATCTCTGAGCAGCTCTTCTCTAATTTCATCTAGTTGTTGATCATGCTGGACTCCATTGGCAGCTAGGAAAAATGAAGTGTAAGCAGTTTGGTTCGTTGGCTTGGCCAAGAGTTTTCATAGGGCCAACACCAAGACTGACCATCCGAAAACTACAACATGACCAGGTCTGATCACCAAGACATCGCCTGCACTGCTAGGCAGTGGGCCCCTCCCCACAGCACCACTGAGGAGGCCTCCCCACCAAAATCCTTTTCAGTGTCTTATAGATTTCAGCCAAGACAAATAGTAAACATTCCTAGCAATAATTGAATGAGGCTTTAGAGCTCCTACATTCCTGAACTAGGGGCCATATGACCTGCTAGATGTCCTTAAGATATTCCAAAAAGGCAACAGGTGAAAATTGCATAGATGAGGGGTCCATGGTATGTGACTAGGGGAATAGCTAGTAGGACAGGGAACCACAGGAAGGAAACAAGATCAGAAGGGGGCCATGTTTGGAAAATGATTGAGAAACTGTCAGAAGTAAAGCACAGAGAAAACTAATTTCCCCAAACCCATTACCTTTTGTAATTATTTTTTATAAGCGCAACATTGAGGAGAGATGGAGGTGGTGGTGGTGGTGGTGGGATAGTGGGCCAGTGACTCTGAGAGTGCTGGGCTGGGCTGGGCAAGAGGGAGGCAGGGGTGCTATGTACCACTTGTTAACTCTTCAGTCCCCAGACATTCTTAAAGAGCCCCCCCTTACCACCCCTCCCCCCCAAAAGATAACATATTTAAGAGCCTGCTGGCTAAACCATATTTAGCAAATGGGCTCAGTGGCTCAGTGCATGCTTTCCATGTCAGAGGCCTGGATTCAGTCCCCAGCACCACAAGGACAGCACCAAGGACAGAGGTAGGAGTGGACCCTGTGCTCACTGTCAAAAAACACACAAAGGGCTGGAGCAATAGCACAGCAGGTAGGCCGTTTGCATTACATGTGGCCGACCCGGGTTTGATTCCCAGCATCCCATATAGTCCCCCAAGCATTGCTGGGGGTAGTTCCTGAGTGCAGAGCCAGGAGCAACCCCTGAGCATCGCTGGGTGTGACGCCCCCCCCGAACCCCCGAAAAAAAAACACAAAAAATAGGACAAAAAGTAATAAAGGGGGAGAAAAAAGAAAGAAAACCAGATGTAGCCAATTCCCCTGATTGCTGGGCCCTCTCCATAAGGCCCTAATGAATGCAACCCACGTTTTCACGTGGCCATATTTATTGACAAGTAGGGGGCAACTCATTCTGGGGTTCCCAGCCTGATGACCAAGTTGTCTGCATGTGCAAGAATGGATAGCCTGTGGGGTGTGCCTGAGGTGGGCAGCAAGCCACGCCAAGTGCTCCGGACACAAAATGAGACAACAGAAGAGGAAGTTGTTGTGAGAAAGGCTGCAAGGGCAATGGGATCCTGGTTTGGAAAGGAACGGATAACATGGAACTTCACCTTCCTCAGAATAAGACTGTCACAGAGCTTCAGAAGAAGTGATTGGTAAGAATTCTCAGCCTCGTCCTGCAGGCACCCATGCAAGTCGGTTTCAAGACCCGTGCGT
This sequence comes from Sorex fumeus, assembly GCF_029834395.1. Classification (NCBI taxonomy): domain Eukaryota; kingdom Metazoa; phylum Chordata; class Mammalia; order Eulipotyphla; family Soricidae; genus Sorex; species Sorex fumeus. The sequence goes on from NW_026606072.1 coordinate 15,473,705, forward strand.
AGCCCTGGTATTTACACACTCACCAAGGTGCTCAGCTATCTTTGATTTTTTTTTTCATTTTCCTTTGGTTCTTTAAGGAAATAACTACTGGTAGTCTAAATCTCTGGAGTTCTCTTCCACTCTGAGAGGATCCATCTGGGGTCCCCCCCCCTTTTAGATGGGGGAGGGGTGTTTGAGTTGTTAATGGAAAGATGTCAAAAACTTCTGGCAGTCTCCTCCCCACTCCCACCTGTGTTCTAGTTGATAGCAAATGAGACATTGATGTCTGGGCTTTTGTTTTGTTTTAAGGTTAGTTAGCATTTATTCATTGAGGTTTTTGACTCAGCACTTTTTCTGTTTTATGGTTTATATATTTTTTTTGACTTTTTAAAAAAAAATTTTTTTAATAGTGAGACATCATGAGGTACAGTTGCAGACTTACACATTTTTGTGCTTGGGTTTCAATTATACAATGATCAAACACCCATCCCTCCACCAGTGCTCATTTCCCACCACCACAGATCCCAGTATCCCTCCCACCCCCCATCCCCCCATCCCACCCTGCCTCTGTGGCAGGACATTCCCTTTTGTTCTCTCTCTCTTATTGGGTGCTGTGGTTTGCAATAGAGGCACTGAGTGGCAATCATGTTCGATCTCTAGTCTACTTTCAGCATGCTTCCCCCATCCTGGGAGGATCCTCCCAACACTTTATTTGGTGTTCCCTTCTCTATCTGAGCTCCCTTTTCCCCTAGAATGTGTGGTTGGCCTCCAGGTCATTGAGTAAAATTCCTGGTACTAATCTCTGCCATTCTTAGGTGTTAGTTTCCTATTTTGTTACTTTATGTTCCCCAGATGAATGCAATCTTTCTATGTCTATCCCTTTCTTTCTGTGTCATTTCACTTAACATGATACTTTCCATGTAGTACCACTTGTATGTAAATTTCATGACTTCGTCTTTTCTAACAGCTACATAGTACTCCATTGTGTAAATGTACCAAAGTTTCTTTAACCAGTCATCTGTTCTCAGGCACTCAGGTTTTTTCCAGATTCTGGCTACTGTAAAGAGTGCTGCAATAAACAGACAATTGCAGATGTCACTTCGGCTATACATTTTTGCTTCTCTGGGATATATTCCCAGGAGTGGTATTGCTGGGTCAAATGGGAGCTCAATTTCTAATTTTTTGAGACTCATCCATACTGTTTTCCAAAAGGGCTGAACCAGTCGGCATTCCCACCAACAGTGAAGGAGTGTCCCTTTCTCACCACATCCGCGCCAGCACTGGTTGCTTTTGTTCTTGTGGATATGGGCCAGTCTCTGTGGTGTGAAGTGATATCTCATTGTGGTTTTGATCTGCATCTCCCTGATGATCAATGATGTGGAACATTTTCTCATGTGTCTTTTAGCCATTCGGATTTCTTCTTTGTCAAAGTTTCTATTCATTTCATCTCCCCATTTTTTGATGGGATTGGATGTTTTCTTTTTGTGGAATTGAACCAGTACTTTGTATATCCTTGAAATTAACCCCTTATCAGATGTGTAGTTGGCGAATATCCTTCCCATTCTGTAGACTGTCTTTCTATTTTGGTCACTGTTTCTTTGGAGGTGCAGAAGCTTCTTAGTTTAAGATAGTCCCATTTGTCTATCTCTGTTTTCACTTGCTTGGCCAGCGGTGTGACATCTTTGAAGACACCATTAGCTTCTATGTCATGAAGGGTTTTTTATGGTTTATATTGCAAGCACCCCCCTATAAAATCCAGGAAATCAGGAGACTTATTTCACTCAGCTCAAATCTCTCCCCCAGCAGACTGAACCCTTATTTGGAGGATGAACCCCAGGGAAAAGTAACAGGGAAAGAACAAATGTTGAAGGTTTCTGATTTTTGAGTTGTTACAGACTTAAGGTTACTGAAATTTGGTTTGAGGGGCACACCTGGCAGTACTCAGGTATCATACCTGACAGTGCTCAGAGGACTATCTGAAGTGTCAGAGATCGAACCAGGGGCATCTGTGTGGAAGTCACTAATAGGCTCTCTCGTATCCCATTGTGGACTTGGTTTTGTTTGAGAGTTTTGTTTCTTGTTTGTTTCAGCACTCAGGGTTTTCGTTTACTGTGGGCTCTGTGTTCAGCGATTACTTCTGGTCGTGCCAGGGATTAAACTTGGGATCAACCGTGTGCAAGACAAGTTCCCTGCCCACTATCACTCTGGCCAAGAAGTTGGAATTGTTTTCTTGTACTCGGGCAGGGGTGGGGTGGGGTGGGAATTGGTTTCATACCCAGCAGTGCTTAGGGCTTACTCCAGAATTTGTGCTCAGGGATCACTCCAGGGACCATATGTGTTTCCAGGGACTGCATCCGGGTCAGCTGTGTACAAGTCAAACAATGCTACCTGCTGTACTATTGCTCCATTCCACTTGCCAGACTTTTGTTTCCAGACTTGTGTTCTTTTCAGAGTGGAAGGGCAATTCACATGCAGGATCCCAGAATAGTCAAGTAAAGGAGGAAGAGAACAGTGGTAATTAGGTCACCTTAGAGTTTTGTTTTAGATACCAAGCATCTTTAAGTTCCAATTAGCATTTTGCAGAGAATTTTTCACTGGAGATACTTTTTAATTTTTTAATGTACCTATAAATTTAAATAGTAATTTATTCTTACGTGGAAACACTTTTAAAAGTTTTTTCTCTTTTTTCTTTTGTTGTTGGTGGTAGGAAGTTTGGAACATTTGGGTAGTGCTCAGGGGCTATTCCTGGTTTTGTACACAGGAGTGACCCCCTGGTAGTGCTCAGGGATCATGAGATGCCTACCATTGAACTAATGTTCACAACATTGAAAGGCAAGCTCCTTATCCTTCTCCTTCCTTCCAGTCCTTAAAATATTTTTCTTAAAAGAAGGATTATTCTAATTGGAATGTTCCTCAAATTGTAATTCTGCTATAGTGCAGGTACTTGTACTCAGGCAGTGAAAATTGAAAGCAGAGGAGAGAGATGACTGAATTTAGTAGAAACTAGATTTGAGGAATGAAGAGTAGGGAAGCTGGGGTGGGGGGTATTCTTAAGATGCCCGGAAAAGACGGAAAATCTTTTAATTTGATGTTTTCTTAAGTAGAATCATTGGGTTTAAGGCATACAAGTTTGGTTAAATAAAAACTAGGTAGTCAAAAGGAGAGGGGACGGGGGGCTGGAGTGATAGCACAGTGGGTAGGGCGTTTGCCTTGCATGCGACCGACCCAGGTTTGATTCCCAGCATCCCATATGGTCCCCCGGGCACCGCCAGAAGTCATTCCTGAGTGCAGAGCTAGGAGTAACCCCTGAGCATCACCGGGTGTGACCCAAAAAGAAAAAAAAAAGGAGAGGGGGATGGGGAGGAGAGAGGGTGGAGGGAGGGAGGGAGGGAGAGAGAGAGAGAAAAAGAGAGAGAGAGAGTTGCCATGCAGTCTGGGAAGGAGGGTGGTGGGAGGAAAACTGGGGACATTGGTGGTGAGATGGTGAGAAATGTACACTAGTGAAGGGATGGGTTTTGGAATATTATATGACTGAAACCCAATCATGAACAATTTTGTAACTGTGTATCTCACTGTGATTCACTTTAAAAAATTAAAATGTTTAAAATATTGGAAATGCAAAAAATGAATATAAGTAATCTGTAAAAACAAAAAAAAAATAATAAGGTGGGATTAAAAAAAAAACTAGGGTAGAGCAGGCTGTTTGAATTAGCTGATGTATATTGTGTGTACATAAAAAAATCAATCCCAGAAATTTTTCTCTGGTGCAGTACTCTTTCTAACCTGACCTACTTATTTCCCTCCTGTCCCTATTTAACTAGATGGTCTTTGTAAGATCTTGTCATTGTTGTAGGAATCTCAGAACACAGGTGTACCAAAAGATGGCAAATTCTGTTTTCTGAATCTTGAATCCATTACTGTGTAGAACTTTGGTCTCTTGAAAACCAAACTAACACCTCCAAAGGGTACACTGGAAGCCAGAGAAATAGCAAAAGAATTAAGGCTCTTTCTAGCCTTGCAAACAACAGACCCGGGTTTGATCTCTAGCACTACATATGGTTGCCTGAGCACAAAGCCAAGAGTGATCTCTGAGCACAGAGCCAGGGAAAAGCCCTAAGCACAGCCAAGTGTGCCCCGACCACACACACACACACACACACACACACACACACACACACATATGTATATATCACTGTCACTGTCCTCCTGTTGTTCATCGATTTGCTCGAGCAGGCCCAGTAACATCTCCATTGGAGACTTTGTTGTTACTGTGTCTGGCATATCGAATACGTCACGGGGAGCTTGCCAGGCTCTGCCGTGCGGGCGAGATACTCTCGGTAGCTTGCTGGGCTCTCCGAGAGGGGCAGAGGAATCGAACTTGGGTTGGCCATGTTGGCTGCTTATAAGGTGAACGCCCTACCCGCTGTGCTATCGCTCCAGCCCTATATGTATATATACGCACATATATATATTGTATGTTTCTAGATTATGGTTAGCATTTTACAGTTTACTTTATCCTTAGAAATTATTAAAAGTGATTAAGAAACAAACTAACATTTCAAAAAGTGGATGGAAAATGCCAAGTATATCAGAAGAGGAAAAAGATTTTATAGGATAAAGAATATGGTGCTGGAGAGATAGTACAGTGGGTAGGGCTGACCCAGGTTCAAACTATAACACCTTGTATGGTTCCTCGAGCCCCATTGGGAGTGATTTATAAGCACAAAGCCAGGAGTAATCCCTGAGCACCGCCAAGGGCAGTCCAAAAAGCAAAGATTAATTTTTAAAAATAGAGAACAAAGAAGATATTAACAGAAATATTTGATTAACTGTTGTCATATTTGAAGCTTTGTTTGGATTGAGAAGGTCCAGCTATGACTTAGTGTTTGGAATGAACATTGTCAACTGTGTTTCTGAGCAAATAGAACATTTGTACGTAAGAAGCAATCATGTACGTTTGGGTTTTCTGATATGGCACCAGCTGGAAGAAGTGCCTTCATCTTGTACCTAGAAATGTTTTTCAGCCATATTTGGTACATACCTTTATAACGAGATATTATACTTTCATTTTTCTTCTCACTTTGTCTTTCTCACTAGATTGTCAAATTTTGGAAGGCAATAGAAAGATTTAAGTTGAGATAATAATTGACTATTCTTTCTCCTCTAACACCAGCCCTTCCCCTCAAATATTCTTCGAGTGGACAAAATATCCATTAAGACCTTGTTAGAAATGTAAATTACCAAACTTCAATTCAAATCAAACTATAGTCATTTCTAGGGGTTGCCTTCAAAGCCTGTGTTTTAACAAGTTCTGTTTTGACTCTTATACACCATGAAATTTGATGAAGATCATTCAAGACTTCCTATGATTGTTTTTTTCTCTTTTAATTTTCAAAAACAACAACAATAATCATCTCAACCACCCTTTTTATTTCATTGTGTTTCATAAAAGGGACACATACTGCCAGAACTGTGGCATGTAGCCTAGTGAGGGTTAATTGGAGGAGCAGAGAGTCATGTTCGGTCAGTTTCCATCATGCAAGAATAGACTGGCAAAGCCAGTAGCAGAGGCAAACTGGCCTGGGCTGTTCCCAGAAGGACACTCATTGGCATCAATGGGCTCTGGACTAATTTTACTGTATGGGGGGCAAGGTGATATCCCACATCAATAAGCTCAGCTCCACCAGTCTGCTTGACCCACTTCAATAGCAGTTTCAAGTCTGAGTTGTCACTTGTGTTTCTGACTGACTATAGTTAGGAGGTTCTGGTGACTCTCTACTCCTGGGGTGAAATTCATTTGCTGGAGGAGCTCACAAAACTTAGAGAAAGATGCTCACCAGCCCACGATCTTTCTGTACTCATTCTTTGGTTTTTATAGAAGCTTTATTATTACATAAGGATAAGCTTCTAACTCCTTATGTAATAAAGGGTCATTAGTAATTGATTCAGCCTCCCATCTCACTTAGATTAAATTCTGTGTCAATTATACTCGCCAAAATCAGGGGGTGGGGGTGGAAGTTCCAATCCTCTAACCACAAGGCTAATTCCCCTGGAATTATCCTTCGTCGGTTAACATACCAAAAGCCATCTTGGTCACTCCTAATAGTGACTAAGAAATTCTAAGGGTGGTTTGAGGAGCAGTGCTAAGAAAGGAGGCCAAGGGCTTTTATATATCTTGGATATTTACCATTTGTGGAATTAGTGGTAAGCAAATATTTTCTCTTAATCTCTGGGTTGTTTTTAGTCATTGTTTCTTTTACAGCACAGAAGCTTCTTAATTTGATGCAAACCACAGTGCCTCACTAGAAATGAAAGTATAAAAATAAATAAAAGGGAAGAAATGCAACGGGGATGTTTCTAGTTGTTTGAGGAGGAAAACACAAAGAAATTATATCCAGGCTTCTCCGGAGAAACCAAACCAACATGATGGATAGATAGATGAATGCATGGATGGATGAGATTTATTATGGTTCATACTATTATGGAGACCAAGAAATCTTACGATCTGTTATCTGCAAATTAGGAAGCTGAGAAAGCTGGTGGTAGAAATTCACGGGCCTGAGCAGCAAGAAAACTAGTAATGTGAATCCCAGTCCAAGTCTGTTTATCCCCCATTCTCTAATCATTGTGCATGATTGTGTAAACTCACACAAATAGGGGGCACGGCACCCACACGGCGGCGGCTCTATCTCTCCCGCCACCCGCGTTCGGTAGTCTCACCCTTCTACCACCCTGGAGAGGTCGATGGCGATGGTCAGGCGGAGGAAGGAATGAGGGCCAGGCTGGTAGGTATTAGTCGTAGTTTATTCTGATCCTCTCCTCATCTCTCCTTCTGTCTCTGCCCCCATTCTTCCTCCCCCAGCTACTTCATTCTCCTTCTCCATTCCCCTTCATCCTCCTTCTCTGGAGTCTGAGTTCTGATCCTCTCTGAACTCTCTTCTTCCTTCTGCCCCCGTCTCACTCCTACAGTACAGTTAAATCCTCTCTCCATGAGGAATTGGGGAAAACAATTACATAGGTGCGGTCACAATCAATAGGGGTAGAGATCAACAGGGGTAGAAATCTTAGCCTCAGGGAAGACCGCTCCTAGGACAGATCCTTCCTCAGCAGGAGGACCCACCCTAGAGCAGAATCCCACGGGCGTGCCTCTCCTCTCCTTGTCCGACAAGCATACAAGAATATAATATAAATCATTTTGTATGGATAAGAAATATCTTTTTTTTTTCATTTTTATTCATTTATTTTTTTACAGTTGTAGATTTACAATTTTTTTTGTGCTTGGGTTTCAATTATACAATGATCAGATACCCATCCCTCCACCAGTGCCCGTTTTTCACCACCATGGATAATGTCCCTCCCACCCCCATCCCCCCATCCCCCCCTGCCTCTGTGGCAGGGCATGGATAAGAAATATCTTAAACTTATAGAATTGCTCTCCTAGGGCCATCTCGATCTCAGACTACGGTGCTCAGGCCAGATAGTCTTTCCCACCCCTAGCAGGATCCTAGTCTTGTCGTTACCTTGGATCATGACAGCATTTGTCCATGATCAAACTCTTAACTTATAGTTAAGAATCGTGGCACTTTGGCCTGGCCCATTTCGCTGCCAGGGTAGCTCACTGCTTGCCCTGGGTCCATTCAGTCCCTCGTCGGGACCCTGCTTTTGGGTTGTTAGGAACTAAGGGCAACTGAGGCTTAAGTCGAGAAAGCAGATGCCCAGGAGTGAATAATATTCAAGGCCAATCAAATCCTAAATTACAAAGCATAATGTTAGCAGTCTTTCTGTATCTATACAAAAAGGATATTACTTTAAGGTAAACTGTTCATTAGGCATAAGGAGAGGAGAAAGGCAATATTTCACTCATATATATTAAATCATAGATTTCTGGGAAACTGATCTTACAAATTAACAAAGTCTGATTAAGGGGAAAGCTGATTAACTGGGTGGGAAGGAGAGCATAGGGAAGACTGTTTACATGTTTACATGTAAACACAATGGAAGTGGAAGTACCCCTGGAGCACTGTGGTGGGTGCAACCAGATTGATGGGTGTAACCAGATAAAACCTAAGCTTCTTGAAGGACAAAGCAATGTTACCCAACACATGATGAAGATGATGATGAGATGATAATGATGATGAGATGATGATGATGATGAGATGATGATGATGACAATATGATGATGATGACAATAATGTTTTCTGATGATGATGATGATGCAGCTGAGATGACCAGGGCTCGCACAGATACCTAGTGGTGGTGCAATTCCATTCCCCTTGTCAAACCTATTGAGGACTACACATCTCTTATGGTGCTTGGTACTAGGTTTCTGTGCTCACTGAGGTTTTACTCCTTTCGTTGCGGTGCTTATCCAGGTGCACTTAAGGTAAAAACTCTAAACTGAGACATGAGTTGTGGCTGTGTTGTTTGCCAGGAGGTGCTACAGTACTCAGACACATGCTCACCAGGGGTCATATTTCCTGGTCTTGGTGCTTGTGCATCTTTTTAGTTGCAGTGGCTCAATGAGGGTCACACCCATTTCTGTGGCACTTACACCTGGCTGCAGTGTGGCCAGAAGTCACCAACCACAGGGATCACAGACAACAGAACTGCCAGGACAGCACTTGGCACCTGGTATTCGAATCCATGACCATATGCTTGTAAGACTATCTCTGAGCCCTTGTGCCCTTCCTCTGGACTCCAGTACAAGGTTAAGCCTCAAGAACCAGTAGTGCTGCCATCCGAGTGCAGGCAAAAATGGATATTCCAGCTCAAAGAGCACAGTATCTCTTCTTCTAGCTTTTTGTTCTCTGTAGGCCCTAAAATGATTGAATGATGATCATTTGCATTCAATAGGGGACACATTTTTAGTCAATTAACTGATTAAAATACTAATCTCTTTTATAGCCAGTTGGCTTATTCACACACCCAGAAATGTTTTAGCTACAATCTGAACACCACTCAGTCAAGTCAAGTTGGCACAAAATTAACCGTTACACCTGGATTTTAAGAACCTGTGATTTCCAGAGTATTGTTCTAAATTTAGATACAAGACATAATATGCCAAGTAATCTATGAAAGACAGAACAATGCTGGGGAAAATATTTGGAAATCTCAGATAAAATTTAACAACAAGTCATGAACTCAATCAAGTCTGGATATATACAATTTAGGCTTGCCTACGTCTCAAATGATGGCTGGCCTAGTGCTTGATACTATGTAGTCCATTCCTACTTTTGTAATCATCCATTTCGGAATGACCAATTAGATGTGTCTTTCCTTGCTTTGATCTTCTGCTGAGTAAGTGCGTCATCAGATGACTGTTATGACATATAGCATCTCCTGGAAAGAGAGTGAGAATAATAGAATGTACCCTAGAGCCTCTAGGTCAGTGTTTTTCAAACTTTCCTTGACCATGGATCTCTTCTGACATTATTTCCTTCCTGTGCTCTCTATACCCCCCCCACCTCACCCCACCCCCGTCCTCTCTGCTGGCCTCCTACTGGCCTCCTAACCATGTTGTGGATCCCCAAAGTATATGATTTTAACCTATGACCCTACTTGGAATAGAGAGGATGAGGTGGTCGTCAGTTGAGAAAGGCAGCTTTAAATTATGAAAGGTTATTTCTTCTACTCTCCGCCTTTGCCTCAGGGTCAGCAAGGTTCAGAGAATGAGAGCTGCAGGGCTTAAACCCAGGGCCTCACACATGCAAGGCATGTGCTTTACCAATATTCACAACCCTGGCACATGTTTAAAATAGTTTATTTCCATGTATGGGACCAATCTTAAAAGGCAGGGCCCAAAACAGCTTAGCAATTCCTTTTCTTCACTGCTGGACATTCTCAGTGGTTTGCAGACAATTTTTTTGGTAGCAGCTCACCCCAGTCATTTTCTTCACCTTGTGGCAGTTCAAAATGTGTCTGACACTAAAACGATGGTTTTCACAAACAACAAACCTTTTGTAAGGAGCAGAAGCCTGGTAGACTAGACTATACCCGTGTTTGTGACCCTGGAGCTCAAGAGGAAGATGAAGTGAAGATATTTTGGCTCCTATCAATATTTTGCATTTTTCTATAATCCATTCATAGCTTCATAAAAAGCACTTGTGTTCCAAACAGCCTTACCTTGCCGGAAAGGACTCCAACATCAGTCCCACTGCTAGAACTTTCTCTTCTCTTTCCCCAGAGAGCCTTAGGGATGAATGAAAAGTTCCCCTGGAGTGGGAATGTTTTGGCGCATATTCACAGTTCTCTTGGCTGACTTATGTGAACCCTGGGTCTTTAATGAGCAAAATGGACGTGTTTCTTCATCACTACAAACCTCAAGAGGACTTCTGGGTTCAGATCTCCTGAGACCAGAAACAGATCTCAGTGCCAGAATTGCTCCCTGGACTGTCCTTTAGTTGGGAAATATATTTGAAATGTATGCAGAGGAGACACGGGTTTGCAGAAGTTGTCCAGGTCCTGGCTCAAAGGACCCGCAGGCACACTCCCCAAAGGGGGAAGTCCCCTGAGGCCACAAGGTCATCCAAGTTAGTGCTTCAAGCCTCCAGGGCTGTGGTGTGACGGTGCCCCTCTAGAGAATGTGGAAAGTAACTAGGACAGAGTGAGACTTCCCTGACTTGAGCTATGTTGTCCTGGCCATATTCTTTTTTGTCCTTCTTCCTTTTTTTTAATCCTCTTTTTTTTGGCTATTTTGGCTATAGTGAAGGGGTGACATGAGAGGCTCAGGGTGCTTGAACCCTGGGTTGTGGTGCTTACAAGGGGTAGCTGTGGGGATCATGCACCTGCACTCCTAGCCATGTTGGAGTTAGGTGCAGTGCTTGCTGGGGAATCATACACTTGAGTTGTGGTATTCACATCCCTCTGGCTGCAGTGAGTCAGAGATCCCTGGCTCTGTTGCAGTGACTCTGTTGCAGGGCTAGTTTTGGGATTTTGCTCAGGCAGTGCTTTGGAGTTAGAGCCCCTGGAAGATGCTGAAGGATTAAGCTGAGCTTGTTCACTTTCTTTTCTGCCTATCTTCACCAAATGACAAGAAGAGTAACTGAACAGTGTGCAATTTATTGAGAAGATCTGTCATACCTCAGGAGCTGTGGTTTGAGCCCAATTATACAGCACAGCTTGAGTGTGGAAGCTGCTGGGATTTAGCCGGTAGGGAGGTCCCTGCCTCCCATTCTGGATTAGGCCCCCTGATGCTGGCTGGAGGGAGGCAAGCCTCACTGGGAATGGCAGAGCAATGAGCAGAAGGTCCCTGGGCATATTCTTGAACCTGAGCTCTAGTGTTCTTTTTTCTATGGGCTATTTCGCATGGATATTTTTATTATAGGGACCACATCCTGTGATGCTGAGGACTGAGAGATTCCACTCCAGGGAAACTGGAACCCAGGGCTAGATGGATATTGTTGGGGATGCCCTGCATGTCCTCTCCCACCTCTTATCTCCTTTGCCCCCTCACATGGCTATTTACTAATATTTTTTAAATTATAGAAGTAATATGATTATATATTTGATTATACGCATATATATATACATATGTACATGTATAACCCAATGGTGAATATAACAAAAATATTTTTATTAATTCCATTAGCCATTTAATTGTAATAAGCAATATAAAATAAAATAAAAATTTTTTTAATTTTAATTTAATTTTTATTAGTGAAACACCTTGAGGTACAGTTGTAGACTTACAAACTTTTTTGCTTGGGTTTCAATTATACAATGATCAAATACCCATCCCTCCACCAGTGCCCATTTCCCACCACCATGTGTCCCAGTATCCCTCCCACCCCCCCATCCCTTCCATCCCACCCTGCCACAGAGGCAGGACATTCCCTTTTCTTCTCTCTCTTCTTTTGGGTGTTGTGTTTTGCCAAAGAGGCCTGAGGCAAAAAAATATAGTCCAAGTGATATCTGCACTTGCAGCACTCTACAATAGCCAGAATCTGGGAAAAAAAAAAAACCTGAGTGCCGGAGAACAGATGACTGGTTAAAGAAACTTTCGTACGTCTACACAATGGAGTACTATATAGCTGTTAGAAAAGATGAAGTCATGAAATTTACATACAAGTGATACTATATGTTAAGCGAAATGAGTCAGAAAGAGAGGGATAGACACAGAAAGATTGCATTCATCTGGGGAACATAAAGTAACAAAACAGGAGACTAACACCCGAGAGTGGCTGAGTTTAGTACCAGGAGGTTTGCTCCATGACTTGGAGGCCAGCCACACATGCAATATAAAATTAAATATTTTGTGTCTGCTAAGGGGGAAGGCTTGGGGGAAGGTTGACAAAATGGAAACAATGGTGAAGGGAAGATCACTCTGGTGGTCCAATTGGTGTTGAAACAACTGTACTATGAACAACTATGTAAACCACAGTGTTTAAATTTAAAAAAAAAAGAAAAAATACTATGAAAATTAGATAAAATCTAGGAGTTGTGATACTAAGTAAACAACCAAAGGGGATGAAAAGTAATGAAAAAAGGAATCAGTGAGAAGGAAAAATTAGTTTAATTATCTAAAAGATCTTGGGACATCTTATGGTAACATAGTGTATGGAGGAATTAGAAAGAACCAGGAGGGTGTTATATCTTGGAACCCTAAGGGTATGGTAAGGTAATAATTTTTATTTTTTAGTTGGTAATATTTCTTTGAATTTTTAAAAAAAATTTTTTATTGAATCACTATGAGATGGACTCTTACAAAGCTGTTTTTTATTCGATTTCAGTCATGCAGTGTTCCAACACTCATCCCTACACCAGTGTAAATTTCCCAGTACCAATGCCCCCAGTTTTTCCCCACATCCATTACCCCCACCTCCCCCAGCCCACCGCCTGCCTCTATGGAACTTCTCTCTCTCTCTCTCTCTCTCTCTCTCTCTCTCTCTCTCTCTCTCTCTCTCTCTCTCCTTTTAGACCTTGTGGTTTTCAGTCCAGATACTCAAAGGTTATCATGTATATCCCTTTATCTACTCCCAACACTCAGTTCTTGTCCAGCATGATCATTTCCAACTATTATTGTCATACTGGTCCCTTCTCTATCTTTGGTGAAGTAGTAATTTTCCTTTGCTTTTGGGTCATGTCCTTCCCACCTTGGGGATATTTCCAGCTCTCTACATCAGGGTTATTCCCAGCTATGCGGTGCTGGGATCAATACTAGTTCTTCTGCATGCAAAGAGTGCATACCAGTCTTTTGTCTCATCTCCCTTGCTGAGATAAAATGGTATCAAAGACAAATAAAGTAGAAAACAAAGAGAGCAACAGTGAGGAGACTATTTAGATTTCGTCATGGTCAGGGATGTGAGAACCTTCGGTGATTTTTGCCTTGATATCTAATGGGAGCAATTTTTCTTCTCTCTTATTAGAAACTTTACAAGCACGTTACTAATAACAAGCATATTTAGAATCTAATAGCAGAAAGTGACTGCAGTGAGAGACTTGGGATCACAAATGAACCGAGCTGCCCAAACAGCTGGACAAGCAGATTCAAATTGGGGAAAGCTCTGAGTGACTGTAGATGAGCGAATTCTTTCCTTCCTGGAGATTTCATTTTGGGAAATGATGGCACTTATCTTGGTTTCTTGGAGTTAAGAGCAAAGGGTCTTATTGGGTCGGAATGACTGAGCTTGGACTCAACTGTAGCCAGTCCATTTCAGATAGATAATTTACCTGGTAATTTCTGATTCCCCATGGAATCTTGTATGTTTATCCCCCACCTTCTTTCTCTCTGACTCATTTTGTCCATCAGCTCCAGATTCTCTCAAATGCCAGCTGAAAGCATTTATTTTTCTCCACTACCTATCCTCCTTAATTTGTGGCTTTATTTGCTCTTGCTTTGTATTAGTAATCTTTGGTGAGTGTTTCCTTGTTGGCAATTATATAAAGTATTTAGTGGTTTGTGCTTAGTGAGGCTGGGGGTTGGGCTGGGAGGAAGGAACCAAGGCTGGGTGCTGTTCTCAGAGGTCCGTGCCTTAAGATTACTGCCTCTGCATTTGGGGATGTGCAGGGACTCGTGGGAGTATTTCATTTGTACACACTAGAACTAGAACATCCTCAGAGATCCGCCCAAGTGCATAATTCACAATAGGATCTGCCTTTTAAATAGCTTTTCCTTTGGCTTGAAAGAATGAGTTCCCACACCGTTTTTCAAATGCGTGGAAAACCCCTATCATTTTCCCATCTTTTCACCCTCTTCACACTCAGCCCACACAGTTTGTTGCTTTATGTAAAAGAAAGAGGAAGGGCAGGAGGGAGGGAAGGAGAACGCCAGGGTGATGCGTGTCCTACAATGACCTTCTATGCTGAGCTGCTCTAAGGCACCCTCCCTCCCCTAGGAAGATCAGAAATCCTGGTGGGCAGAGACTTTAGTCTACCTTAGCATCACCATCCTCACTACCCTACTGTCACACCACGCAGTCAACTTCCTTTGTTTCCAAGAACCACTTTTGACTATAAAAGGAATTGCAAAAAGGAATGTGTGTTCAGTTAATAACTTAAACAGAAATAACAAGCATTTCAAGGCAGGAAAAGACTCAGAATGCCTCCCTCATAATTACCCACTAGTACTGTTATATGCCCAATCAAGGATTAATTTAACAATTCATTGATTGTTTATGACAGTATACCAGTTATTATTCTAGTTGCTGCACAAAATAGAAGAAGTAAACTTCCTGTTCTTGTGAAAATGCATCTCCTTCTCTCAGGTATGTCCACTTCTCTAACCCCAAACTCACGTATTTCCTATTCTGTGTGATAAGAATTTGACTTACAGGACAGTGTATTTTTGTGTTGCTTTTGTTTTTTGTTTTTGGTCCCACCCACTGATGCTCAGGGGTTACTCCTGTCTTTATACTCAGAAATTACCTCCTGGAAGGGACCATATGAGATGCCAGTGAACAAACCGGCATGCAAGACAAAGGCTCTACCTGCTGTACTATCACTCCATTCCCTCTTAACTAAAGTCCTTATTTGTTGGTTGTTTGGGCCATACTAGTATCCGACAACATTAATTTCATGTTGAAAAAGATTAGAAGGGACAGTGAAGGCTGTTTTCTCTTCATCAAGGGATATGTACAACAGGAAGAAATCACACTCTTAAGTGTATACACATTTAATGAGGGAACAGCTAAATATTTAAAACAACTGCTAACGGACTTTAAGGAGGACATTGCTAGCAACACAATAGTATCTGGAGATTTGTTGGTTGTTTAGAACATACACTTTTAATGCATAGTTGTGACTCTTAGGCACTGACAAACCCACCTAGCAGAAGGGAGATGTCTAGTAAGCAGTTTCACTGTTAGGAGATCTACCAGGTTGACAGGAGTTGAAAGGATGGCAATTTCAGATTTTACAGCAACTTGAGGAGAGCTAAATCAAGGAACTATTTATATAGGCAGGAAACCTACTCTGTATATAGAAACTTGAATAGAAGAAGCAAATGAAAGGTGGTGGAGCAATCCAAGAACAAACACCGTGTGCCACTGGCAGGGAGGGTTAGATCACCTGGTGTGTGACAGAGACAAATGCTAATTCATTCATTTATAAAGGCTACTGCACAGCTCACAGGAAGATGCAGTGAGCAATGAAGCCAGGCAAGTAAGCGGAGCAAGCAGACTGACAGCAGATTTCTTAGGCCTTGCTCCGCTCTGCTTAAAGGTTTTGTTTTTGTCCTGAAATAAAGGTTTTCAGCAATCGGCAAGTCAGTGCTCATGTGAAGTGGGCACAGGAATGAGAGCAATCCAAGTGAAAGTCGGGGGCACAGCAGAGACGGGAGAAAGAAGAGAAAGCAGCGATGTGGGAGGAATTCAGGAAAGAGAGGACACCCAAGTTTGGAGCTGCTAAGTGCTGGGAGAAGGGAGGATGAGTAAACAGGAGAGACTGACAGAGGGGTTCCTGACAGAAGACAGGGGTTACTAGAGAGAAAGATGACGAACTAGCAAGCACGCAAACATCCAGCAGGAAAATAGCCCCCCCCCGCCCCCCGCCCAGGAGTGAGGGATGGCATGTTTTGGAACCCAGCAGGCTGGCGTTGGTGGGCAGTGAAGCAGAAGTGGGGTTGTCTCCTGTCTCTATGAGGTTTCCCATTCCAGTCAGAGCGATTGGCTAGTGCTAAGAGCTAAGCGAGAGGAGGAAGGGCTCACAGAACGAGGGCCTTCTGTGACAGGGAAAGGGAGGTTTTTTGCTTTGATCTTACTACGGGCAGAATTGAGGGGAAACTGGGTCGACAAGTTCTGCATGAAGGTTCAAAGGAAGGGATGAGAGCTGGGAGAGAGTATAGGGATCTGGAATGCCTGAGGAGGTCCTGGTGGTACCTGGCACTGGGAACTTGAGTCAGCAGTATCTCTGGACCCAGAATTGAACCACCTCTGCTACTCCCTGAGTGCCTCCTAGGTCTCCTGAGGACTATAGGGAGCTCCCTGCTCCCACCCCTACAGGACTGAAGGCATGATGAAAGAGAGAGCAGAACATAGAACAGCACTTCTCACTAGGGTGGGTGGTGTTCTCAGGCACATTTTTAGTTTGTTTTGTTTGGGAACCATACCTGGCTATGTGTTCAGGGCTTACTCTTAGCTCTGTGCTCAGAGTCAACTTCTGGCAGGCTCAGGGAACCTTATGAACTGTTGGAGATCTAACCCAGGTTGACCATGTGCAAGGCAAGCACCCTGCCTCTGTCCTATCTCTCTGGCTGCAGGAGGCAATTTTTAAGTCTGCAGGACAGTTTAGGATGTCACGGTGATTTGGAGTGTTGTTACTATGAGTGGGCAGTGTGCAGGGATGTGGCTGCACATATGTGTCATGGGCAGCATATGGATTTAGAGAGTAACTTAATATTGTGAACAGCTTTTATATGGTCCACCAACCAGAAAGGTAGAGAAACTAGAATGACCCAAGCCTGGAACCTAATTCTACTCAGAGAGATAAGATGTGATTTTTTTTTCCCTCCCAAATAATGTTCAAGAAGCCTGGGGGTCCCTTTTGTTGATACTTGGTCAACTGGGAAGGCAGTTCCTTGTGAGGGCTGGAGGACACAATGCTTCCTGGGTCCAGTGCTGCTGGGGATCCCAGCACCTACCCAGTGCTGCTCAGGGCCTCTGAGGCTACAGTGGCACCCAGGGGACTGGGAGATGGTGATGATCAAATCCAAGCATCCACTGAGCACAGCCCTGAGAAATATGGTAGAGAAATGGTGAAGATGAATTGTGCTCAAGACAAGGAAGTGGGGGCACAGGAGAGAGAGATTGTTCCTGCCCTTTATTCTCAAGTAGAGAGAAGGTGTGTTCAAAGGGAAAGTGCAAGGGAACTGGAAGAAAGCTGCATCAATGAGAGAGAAGGAGAGGGAGGAAGTGAGAGAGGGAGAGAGGTAGAAAGAGGGAGAGGAGAAAGGGAAGGAGAGAAGGAAAAAGAGGGAGAGAAGGAGAGAGAGAGAGAGAGAGAGAAGAGAGAGGAGAGAGACAGATAGACTGCTATGTTTCCTCCAGTGGACAGATGCTGTCTGCAGGCCCTGGGAAAACTGGCAGAAGTGAGGAAATCCCAGCTGCAGTTGCATCCCATGAATTAGTCAAGACCTTCAAGAAGCACTTTGGTTTAATGGTTTGCAGAAGTAATCAATAGCACTTGGTCGCTGTGGAAGCAGAGGGGGTAGATGGCTAGGCTCATCTTGGATGGAGTTTTCCTAAGCAGGTGTAGGCCAAAGATATTGAGAGCACTGACACCCAAGCTGAAGAGTCAAGCAGTGAGCCCTACCAGCAGCAGGAAGGCAGGCCGAGAGACGGTTTTCTTCTGAAGGGCTCTGGTCCGCCCCAGGGATTCCAGCAGCGCCATAGCCTGCCCTTTTCTGTTCCAAGAATAAAACCTGCTTCATTCCCTATATGACTCGTTCATTGGCAGAGTGCTCTTAAAGGATTTCCTCTATTTAGCTGCAGGGGATTTTTTGCACTGACTTTCATGAGCTAACATTCTCCCAGGACTCTGCAAAGAAAAACTGCTGCTTTGACAGCTCTGCGGTCTCCTGATGTAAATGCCTGCACATTATTTTTTGCTGAGATAAAAGCAAGTGTTACCCAATTCAGAGGCAAGATGTCCTGTTGCTGGAAAGGTCAGTAAAAACTAAGCTGGAACTGTGATGGTCAGTCAATGGATAGCTCTTGGTTTAAAAAAAAAAAAAAAGGAAAGCAAAGAGAGGTAACTACCCACCAGGACTCTGAACATACATGCATTTTAGAACCAGGAGGTTTTACACGTTTCTCATCTAAATTTTTACCTAAGGTTCTATTTCCTATGCTGGAGTCTTGAATGTTATCGCTTTTGGCTAAATAATCCATATTCTTTTCTAGACCCCTTCTTCTCTCAAACATCTAATGGAAGAAAAAGAGATAACAGGAAATGGTGTGGGTCACCACTGTTGGCCACATTTGGATTTAGGAGAGATGCATAGAGAAAGGAAGGGGTGGAGAAAGTTGATTCATCAATGGAATTATGGAAGCTGAGGACACATATCTGATTAATTGTAGGATGACATTGGTTTGTCCTTCCTCCCTTGCCACAAGGAACTCAGGTATATTACAGTGCTCCTGAGGCACTTCCATTCCATTATGTTTATCTGTAAACTCTTCCCTATGCTCTCCTCCCCAACCAGTTAATCAGCTTTTCCCCCTAATCAGACTCTGTTGATTTGTAAGGTCAGATACTTCTAGGACACTGAACTTGTAAGTTAATATTGCCTTTCTCCTCTCCTTATGTCCTTTGAATAGTTTACTTTAATGCAATATCCTTTTTGCATCGATATAGGAAGACAGTTAATATTATGCTTTGTAACTTAGGATTTAATTGGCTATGAATATTATTCACTCCCAGGCATCTGCTTTCTCAGTTACCCTTAGTTCCTAGCACCCCAAAAGCAGGGTCCCAATGAGGGATTGAATGGACCCAGGGCAAGCTGTGAGCTACCCTGGCATCAAAATGGGCTAGGCCAAAGTGCCACGATTCTTAGCTATAAGTTAAGAGCTTGATCATAGACAAATGCTGTCATGATCCAAAAGTAACGATGACACTAGGGACCCTGCTAGGGAGAGGAAAGATTATCTGGCCTGAGCACTGTAATCTGAGATTGAGATGGCCCTAGGAGAGCAATTCTATAAGCTTAATGTATTTCTTACTGTGTCCATACAAAATGATTAATATTTTGAATGCTTATATGTTTGTTGGACAAGTAGAGGAGAAACACACCCATGGGATTCCGTTCTAGGGTGGGTCGACCTGCTAAATGAGAATCTGTCCTAGAAGCGACTTTCCCCAAGGGAAAGAACTTTACCCCTATTGATTGTGACCACACCTATGTGTAAGCCCCAACCCCTCAGGCAGGGGGGATTTAACTAGGCAGTAAGAGTGGGCTGGGGGATCCAGACTCTAGAAGGAGAAGGAGAAAGGGGATCCAGATCCAGATTCCAGAGCCAGAAGGAGGATGAAGGGGGATTGAGAAGGAGAATAAGGCAGCACGGGAGAGGAAGAAGCAGGAGGAGAATCAGAGGAGAATGGAAATGGGAATGGAATAAACTGCAGCTGACACCAACAGCCTCGCCTTCGTTTTCTTCCTTGGCCTGCCCATCTCCATCCACCTCCCTGGGGCAAGGGAACCGGAATGAGACTTCTGAACATGGGCAGTGGGAGAGATAGACAGCAGCTGTCTGTTTGAGTTTACACAATTAATGACACTAGCACACAACTGAACTTACAGTTGGTGTCCATACTTATAGGATGAGAAACTGGGGTGCAGATCAATGTGGAAACTGACTTCAAATCACTACAAGGTCTCGGTGGATAAGGGGCCGAGGATATCTGCCTCACATGATCATAGCTAGAAATGACTACAAGCATCAGGAATTACTATCAGTGGTAATGAAGAGGCAGTTCATAGAAGGAAAAAGAAAAATGGCTAGTGAGCATATGACATGTACACTAATAACCATTGAATTGCAAATGAAATGAGTCATTGGACACTGGCAAAACTCAACTAATACAAAACTTTGGCCAGGATATGGTAGAATGCTAATTTAGGTGTAGACTTATATAGCTGTTCTATAATGGGATTTGGCAAATCTAATGGAATTAAATGTGGGAGTACTCTATGATCACTAATCATTCTCTTCAGCATAGACTCAAGAGAAATGATTTTAAGCTTCATTAAGAGACTTCAGCAAGACTAACATCATGGTGTTCGTTTCAGTAGGAAGTTGGGAAAGATCTAGGTAACTAACTAAGAAGTGCATGCAAAAGATATGATAAAGACATATAATGATTTATTTTGTAGCACTAAGGAGCAAGATGTGCTCCTTGCAACAGAGATAGATTTTTAAAAATAGTATTTGTTAAAAAAAACGAATCTAAAGAATCATAACTATACTATTCAAAGGTGAAGCACATGCAGACATATGGTCCTATATAGTTTGTAAGGATGCTGTATTTATTTAGGAAATGGGGCTGATGCCTATAACAGATGCACCCAAAATACTAATGGATTCAGCTGGATAGTTTTTTTCCTCAACTGTGAAAATCCAGGTAAGCAATCCAGCAGGGAACTGTGATTCAGAATCCTCTGCTTCTGTCACAGATCATCTGCTTCTGACACAATCTGTTTCTGTCACTTTATTTCCGCCCCCTCCACTCATGACTTTTATCTCAGTGTTCTCTGTGTCTACCTGAACTGCTATGCAATCACCATCTGCCCAGTAGGAAAAGATAAAAGAGAAGGGAAGAATATATCTCTATCTACAGGGCAACCTGGATCTTGACCCCTCATTTTGCTTATAACCCAGTCAAATGAGCAGGCATGCCCTAGCAATCAACTATACAATTTATTGTTATATAAAAAGGATAAGAAGCAGCGCCTGCCACCAAAATTTGTGTGTATGTCACAAATCAGAATCTTTTGAGTGGAAACCTGGGCAGAAAGGAACAGTGATAGGAGTGAAGGAAAAGAACAACATTTTAATGAAACAAAAGAGTCCTCATTTGGATTCATGATAATAGTATTTACTGGGGCTGGAGAGATAGTACAGTGGGCTTGCATGCATTCAAAAATAATATGAGAAAGGTTACTCCAGTAATATGGGAAAGGTTACTCCACTGTTTGGTGGTCCATGTTAACATTTGTTGAAACACTTGCATACACTTGCCTTGCATGCAGTTGACCAGGATTCGACCCCCAACATCCCATATAATCTCCCAAGCACTTCCAAGTTTAATTCCTGAGTGTAAAGTCAGAAGTAACTCCTAGTCCTCATGGGTGTGACCCCCCAAAAATCGTGTCTCAAAAATGGAGATCTATAAGATAATAAGGAAAGAAAGGGCAGAGTATCTGAGCATATGAGAATCCCCAGGGAAGAACAATTGGGAGGAATAACCTTTGCAGGTGAGTTGCAAGCTGGTTCCAGATCTAGCAGAGAAATTCCTCAGTCGTCTCATGAAACCAATCAAAAGAGGTGAAGTTAGTATCGGATGTCATAGGTCAGCTTGGTTATAGGTTTCCATTCCTAGTTACTGAGAAAGTCCAGCTGCTCGAATATTACATGGAAGATGAAGAACAGGGTATCCAAAGGCCAAGTCTTCTATGAGTCACTGAGCTATCTCAATTTTCATTCTCAAAATCCCAGGAAAAGCAGAGGGATGGGTTGGGAAATGGAATTCAGACCTGCTGCCCTTTCAGAGATGAAAGGATGAGGAGGAAAGTTACAATCTGAATATTGTTTTGCTATAAAACACTAATTTGTGTTGGGTTTAGCAAAACTTATTTCAATTGTGTCAAAAGAGTCCTCAACAATGATAATGATGCAGTTAATTTCCAGAGGGCTATAATAGCCTCATTTACTTACTGATCATTATATGTGTATTATGAAAGACAGTTATTTTGTATTTAACAGAGTGCTGTCAGTATCCAGTGGGGAAATAGAATGTGAGAAATTTGGAGAGATAGAAATGGATGTTCACATTCTTTTAAAATTTTTCTAATTTGTGATATTTCCCAAGCAGTAATCAGGGAGCTATAGGCTATTTCCAGGGATATTTTGCCAACTGTTTGTTCTTGATAGTTCAATGTTAAGAATGGATGATGCAATGCTGATCAAGCCCACCAGTTCTGAGGGCCACATGGGCCACAGTTAGTGATGCTTAGGGAGTCATGTGGTAACAGGGATCAGACTTGAATCCTCAAACATGAAAGACATGGGCTCCAGATCTTTTAACTTTTTCCCTGGCTCCCTATTCTTGTTTAAGTGTTTAAGTACAAGTGAATATGTTGTCTTGAAAAAGTCACCTTTTGGGTCTGGAGCAATAGCACAGTGGGTAGGGCGTTTGCCTTGCACGCAAACAACCCAGTTTCGACTCCCAGCATCCCATATGGTCCCCTGAGCACTGCCAGGAGTAATTCCTGAGTACATGAGCCAGGAGTAACCTCTGTGCATCACTGGGTGTGACCCAAAAGCAAAAAAAAAGAAAAAGTCACCTTTCAGTCTTCATTTCTGCATTGGTAAAATGAACATCAGAATATCTTAGCAGTTTCTTAGGACGATTTATGTTCACCAGTTCAAAGACCAGCATCAGTTTGCAGGTGTAAAAAGGTAGAAAACCACTGATTTGGGTAACATTCAAAAACAGTCTGCTACGCCTGGCTCTGAAAAGTATTTCAACAATTTTTTATCGCTTCTCGGCCTTTTGGCTAAGATCAAGTGTAGTATCTGTTTTAATCCTTAATGGCCCTATATGTATAATGCTTAACATTGACCACTAAACACTGGAGTAACCTTTCCCATATTATTTTTGAATGTACCAGTTTGGTAAATTTATAGCCAGCAAGCTCATATATATGTGGAGAAAGGGAGAGAACATTGGTAACACTCTGTATGTTACAGTTACATATAAATTCTATCATTAGTTTTGTTAATCCTCTGGATTTACAGTATAGTCATTTTGCCCACTGTTGATATTTATTATTATTATTATTATTATTATTATTATTATTGAGAGTAGATCCTATATATGGGGCAGAGGTCACATAAAATCAGGTGTTACCATAAGAGACTTTCTCTTGAGCTGGAAATTGAACAACATTCACAGTTTTGGTTATGACATTAAAAAAGAAATGCCACTAAAAACCTTTGAAACTGTTGAAGGGAAGAACAGTCAATGGAACCAAGTTGAATTTAGAAAAAGCTTAGCGTAGGATACTGCTTCTGAGATCATGTACAAAGGTAGAATACGCATCCCCGTGCCAGTTCATTGAGAGACAAAGTGAAGTTTCACCAAGCTCAAGGACCAAATTAATCAGCACACAGCCCAGATTTCAAACACACTGATAGAGAAACCCTTAATTTTCAGTGAATGACTTTCAGGATATACTTACATCCTAAACCAAATGAAATCTAATAATAGCAAGGAGATTTCTCCACTGGCTGGTATTTCCATGAGATAATGACACCACTGGAGGATTCAAGTTATCGCCTTTGTTTCTTACTGTGTAAGACCATGGGACTGATTGTCCTTCAATTACCTCCCACTTCTCTGGTTTTAAGTCTTGACAAGTGGTCAGGGGGATTGGTGCATAAAACCACACTTTTTTTTTTCTGACTCTTATCACAGGCCTTGAATTTCTTAACAGGAAAATACTAGAGGAAATCAGAAAATGCATTTGTAAATTTGAATCTTCATTTTAATTCATTGAGTTTTTTTTTTTCCCTCGGTGGGGAGGAACATCTCAAGCAATGTCCAGGGGATCATGCAGGGTTGGAGATTGACATCTTCAGGGCCTCCGCATTCCAGGCATGCAGTCAGGCCTGCTGTTGTCTCCCAGGCCTCAGTCCAGTAAGTTCTGAAGAAATTAGACACACATATATGCACATGCATGTGCGCACACACACACACACACACACACAGACAAGCATACACACACACACACACAATCAGACACCCCTTCAGAGGCAGTGATCAGTGTGTGTGGAGGGAAGAGCCCACTGACAATTCTAATCTAACCAAGGTCAGAAATTCAATGCCAGGATATGTGATGCTGCTCAGGCCCCAAAATGCCCATGAAACTTGCACACAGCAACGCTCAGGGGACCATGCTGCACTTAGCAATGCTCAGGGATCATGTGGTACCAGGAATCAAACCCAAGTTGTCCACACTTGCTGTGCTATCTCCAAGCCCCCATCAGAGGAACTTTATAGATTAATTGGATAAAGATGTCTTGAAAGGGCCAGAGAGAAGTTTCATGGTACTGGAGCTCAAACCTTGGACACAGGACTCATCCTGTTTGACCCCTGTCCCTGGATTACCATTCTCTATGCTCAGAGCACTGCAAGGCTTCAAATTCCTTCTAGGAGCTACCCCCAAGAGGAGCTGGGAGGAGCCCCTGAGCACTGCTGGGCATGAGCTACCAGCAACAACAAATGTCTAGCTTTCAAGAGAAATGTTGGTCTTTCTGGGTGACTTTTTAATGTGTACTCAGTGAAAAGGAGAGTATCTTTGCCGCGTATACAATCCCAGCAGTTCCTTCTATGAAGGTGCCTGGGATTATCTGTCTCTTTATCTTATCAATTTTCTGGTTTTTAATCCTTAAAGGCCCTATATGTATAATGCTTAATTATTTGAGAGATATAAAATATGACTGCCCAGCTGGATATCTTTAAATCATTTTAATAAATAAATCTTCCCTGACTGAATGAGATAAATACCTTAAGTGTACCTCAACCTGCTGGGTGTTTAGAACTTTGTTATCCTCATGATGTTTAAGCTGCTGCTTTTGTCTGCAGGCTTCTCTGTCCCCTTAACCTTCACCACCCAGTCTTGGCTCCAGTGTGGTTTTATCATGCCTAGATTACACACTCTCCAGCCCAGCTCCCTCCATAGCCAATTTTCCCCTCCATTTAATCCTCAGTGCTAGGCCAAGTCCCCCTCCTTTAGAGTCAACTCAAGGTCTGCCCAGTCACTCTCTGCTGCGGCTGTGCCCATCTAGTTCCCAGCTTTCATGAGAACTAAATGAAGCCCCTGTGTAATCCAATGTTCCAAGTGCTTATGCCTACCCCGTCTCTAGCTGGTTTTATTCGGTAATGACCAAGACTTTTGCCCTTCAGAACTAACATTATTTTATTCTCACTCACAGTACAAAGGCTCAAGGATTTAGCACATTTTTTTTTATCAGATGAGGGGATAACTACGAACCCTTTGGGTTTTGTCTGATATAAACAAAAGGAGTGAGACCCATCTAAGAACCAGGAGGAAGTTACATTGCAGGTGATTTATGCGATGGGGAGGAGAGAGAAATGGCAGCCTCCAGAAGGGAGTTTACTGCTTCCCTCTCTACCTGCCCCAGTCACCTGGATACGTGTCTGGGGAAGCTTAGAACGGATGGAGTTTAGGACTTTTGAGGAGCACCTGCAGGGTACAGATACTTCACCAGCCCCACAGGGCAATTGTCAACCCACACTTGGGTACCACTTGTTCTGCCCAGTGTGAGATATGACCCTCCATCAGATTTCTCGGGGAGCTGCAGAACCGTTAGGAGCATGGATTTGCTGCGAGGAATTTGCAGGCAAGTTCTTGCCCAGGTCTTCCAGGTCCATCACCTTCCTTCAGAGAAAATAATTTCAGGAGGAGACAAATAGTGTCTATTAAAATTAAAAATAATGTCCATTAAAAATAGTAAAACAGTTTTATTTAAAGATTGTGAGGAAAGAGAGTAACTAATGTGATAAAGAGAGAGCAGGGGTTTCTCCTGAAGGGAGAACTGAAAGCATACATCTCAAGTGAGATGCAGGACACCCCCCCCATGGGGAAGCACACCATTTGCCTTTACAGAGTTGGTTTTATAGGTTTTCTTCCCAACTTCTCCCACCTGGCATTTTCTATCTAGGTAAGTCTGTTGCTATGGCACTGTCAAGGGGAATAGACTGACTTTCGGTGTCTGCCTTCACATCCTTATCACAACCCTTTGATCCTGCTGGAGCTTCGCAGAGTGGGGTCCAGCCTTCTCTGAGCTGCTACTGGCTCCAGTTTTAAGTCTTACCAGGTTTAAGTTCTTGTGTCCACAAAGTGTGTCTAGCCCTGATGCTTTTGGCTGCATTAGAGCTAGTAACACAGTAACTTATTCAAAACCCAGATTGGCTTTATTACATCCCAAGAAGTCATTGTCAGCTCCCTACTTCCAACCACCTGCCTACTTTAGTTAGAACCCTTAAAGATTTTTTTTAATGAAGGTCAGGAGAGTGTTGAGCTCATTGCCTCATACATGCAAGGCACATGCTCTACCTCTGGGCCACATTCCCAACTGCCAGTAAAGACATTTGCCTGGAGTTTCTACTGTTTGCCTATTACTCCAAATGGCACTTTGCCTTATGAATTACACTAGTTTATTCATTATGGAGTCAGTTTGGGGAAACAGTTGTCAAACCAACATTTCTTTGGTATCCTTGTTTCCTAGGGTCACTATCGCAATGTGCCCCATATTGGGTGGCTCCCAACAACACAAATTTATTCTGAGTTCTAGAGTCCAGAAACACTTGTTGAAGGTGTTGGCATGGCCACATTCCCCCTGACTTTAGAGGGGACTCTGTCCTCATGCCTTTCTAGCCTTGCCTGGCATTCCTTGCTTTTTTCTATGCATCACTCCAGTCCCTAGCTTTGCCTATTCACTGCCACGGTCCCCTGTGTATTCTGTCTCTGACAGGGTGCTCTCCTTTCTTGTGAGGACACCAGTCCTCGAAGACTTGGGACCTATCCTGCTCTAATTACATTTCCAAATATACGTTCACATGCTGAAGTAGAGGAGGCAAGACTCCAGTTCTTATTTTGCAGAGGACAATGTCCAGCCTCTAATAGATGGGATCAATTTGGTGCAGTGCCACATGGGCTTCTTAAGTCCTACACAAAGTGACTGAAGAAGGTGCTTACACTGCACGCTGTGCCTGGGTGTGGGAGATGTCCTCCCCTCTCCTGGGTTCAGAAGTCACCCTTAGCTCATGGTGTGAGTCCTGCCAGGCCTGCCTGCCAACTGGCACACATCAGCGCCAGTGTCCTTACA
This sequence comes from Sorex fumeus, assembly GCF_029834395.1. NCBI lineage: Eukaryota > Metazoa > Chordata > Mammalia > Eulipotyphla > Soricidae > Sorex > Sorex fumeus. The sequence continues at coordinate 15,500,752 of NW_026606072.1, forward strand.
AAGGGTCCTGTCTGCATTTATGGAGTGAGCAATCAGGGTTGTATCTGAGCCGTAAAAATGTTGGCAGGCCTGCCAGGAACATGAATGACAAGCATTTTCCACAAAAGTTTCTCTTCCTCGCTCAAGCCAGGAAATGTTTTCTCAAAGCACCACAGTGAGTTCCCTAGTTATAAATCTTTTTAGAGGAGCCAGGTTTACCAGTAAGTGCCAGCATCCTCTACCCAAGTTTCCTCTCCCTCATAAATTTAACCAAGAAGAGACTCAGGGAGCTCGTGGCCTGAGGCTGGTGTTAAAGTCGAAAGCAGCCGTGGATGTGTGCCAGGGAACCGGATCTCAAGGTCAGCCCTATTACCTTGCTGGGGGTGGGCAGAGAGGATGCTGGGAGGGCTCGGGTCTGTCCTTGACTTCCTAATGGGGAGAGAGTGGGCCGATAGAGTGGGCAAGCCTGGTGTGTTGGCAGCTACCAGTACCTGGACTCCAGCCCAGGCTCCCAGCTGCTGCTGCCCTGTTCCCTGAGGCAGCTGTCTGGGGACTCCTTTGACGTAGCTGGGACATGCAGCAGGTCACGAACAAGGAGCTCACTGGGGCTCGCCCAGGACAGGCCCGTGGGGAGGCCAAGTGTGTCAGGGAAGCCTGGCCACACGCTTTGCTTGCCAGCATCCTCTGCCCATGTCAGGCCCCTTTCAGCAAAACTTCCCTCTGAGGCTGGGGTGGAGTAGGGAGAGCAGGTGGGGGGAGGGAGCCACCAGAGAGGGTTCCTGGCCCACCTGACCTTCAATCTTGGGTAAGGTCAGCACTGAGAGGAGAATTCGCCCCTACCTCCATGCGGATCTGTGGTTTGATGTCTCGTCTCACAGAAAAGACTCAGAAGACAGTGAATCAATCTGGTTTTATTCAAGAATTGTGTGAGTGGGGGAGAAGAAAACAGGACATGTGATCAAGAGGGACGTGGACTTTTCTGGAGATGGGAGTGTCTCAGAGGGCAAAGGGAAGAAATGAACCCTCCACCAGGGAGTGCTCCTGCTCCCTTTTGCAAAGCTGATTTGACAGTATTTTCCTCCAACCTGTTTTGGCTTAGGGTGTGTGTGTGTGTGTGTGTGTGTGTGTGTGTGTGTGTGTGTGTTTAGGGGCCACACCTGGTGATGCTTAGGGTCTTTTCCTGGCTCTGTGCTCAAAAGTGACCGTGGCAGTGCTGGGTATGGGGCATATGCCTTTCTGGGGATTGAACCAGGGCTGGCCACGAACAAAGCCCCTTAAGAACTGTACTGTTTCTTCAGTTCTCATGAGATTTCTATGGAAGTAAAAGTACACTTCTCAGCCAGTGCAGTTCAGCTGGTAAGGCGCTTGCTTTTCGTGCATCTAACCCAGGCTTAATCCCTGGCACCTCATGTGGTCGGTCCCCAGAGTATCTTTAGAAATGACCCCTGAGTATCACTGGGTGTGGTCCCCCCCACAACAGGGTTAGAGGGAGGAGAGAGAGTGAGAGAGGATCAGAAAGGGAGAGAGAAAGGGAGAGAGGGAGAGGGGGGAAGGTGAGACCATTGCTGAGATGTTCTCCAGGTGCTGAGATGTTCTCCAGGAAAAAAGACCTGGAGGTCTCTGTTCATTCTCTTTTTTTTTTGCTTTTTGTTTTTGTTTCATGATGCTTGGCTGCCCTTTGCACTGGACTGTCTCCATTCAGTCTTACCGGGGGATTCCTTCCTACTGAATCCTCACCTGCTGGGCTTCAGACTCCGGAGCTCCATCTGAAGCTGGGGACTGCTGGCAGACTCCTTTGCAGACAACAGCTCAGTTTTAAGACTTTTTGAACTTCACTGCCAGTGGCTTTCCCGTCTACCTGCTTGCTTCGTTTCTTGGAACAGACCGCTCTTACACTTCACATAGAGGTAGAGACAGACCTCAGGCAAGTGTGGGCCTCGTTCTATCCCTTGTTGATCTCTAAAGATATAAAAATCCTACAAGAAAGCCTTGAAAAACAGTCTCCCCAAATCTGAACTGAGGTGGCAAACTGGGTAGCAGGTCACATTTTGTAATAAAACTATCTAAAAAACTGAGCTTCAAGGAGGTTCACTGCCATGTTCTCGCTCCTTTCTCTCCTCCCCTTGCTTTAATCTAGTGCTTCTCCAGAATGACCCCTCTGAATGCGCAGTGAGCATCTTAGCTCTGTGCTCCTAATTGTGCTTCTGGGTCCTTATTAGAGCAAAGGCAGCGATTAGAGCAGTGTGAATGGAAAGCCTGCCAGTAGGAGAGAAATACTTAACTAGTAATAATTTTTGTCTCTATTCAATCTCTAAAGTAACTGTAAAATTTTTAACTCCTCGACACACTGAGAGGAAAGTTTTTAATATGGGATTCACAAGCCCTAGCACAGGTTGGAGGAGGCTGGAGAGTTAGCATTCACTTGGCACTGCAGCCCTGGGAGTGGTCCATGGGCACAGACCCAGGACTAAGTTCTGAGCCCAGCCAGGTGTGGCTCTAAAACAAAATGGGATAGAAAAAGCAGAGAGGGGGGTGTGAAAGGGAGATAGGGCTGGCAGGGTGGGTAGCAGAGGCCAGTGTGGGGGAGAAAGGGTCACACATGTAGCCCAAGGGTTGTGGTGCTTTGTGATCTGTGATCGCTCTGCCCTCTAACAGGGGTTCATGATTGAAGGTGCAGACTCCCATCCACCCACACCCCAGCAGAGAGCTGACTCATAGCACCCACTTTCAGGCTTGGTCTTCTGTTTCTAGAGATCCAAATTGGTCGAATACGGCTGTTGGCACGACGCTTGCCAGGCAAGGCGGTAACCATAGATCATCATCTCCTCAAAATATCCTCCCTTAATTGTATTTACTTTCACCCACAGGCGATAGAAATGAATCACTGACAAGTTTTGCCTTTAGTTTCTTGTTAAAAATCTCAAGGAGGTAAATCGCCTCGAGGGAATTTTTTCCTTCCATATGCTCTTTGGAGCCAAGTTTAGCTCAGAGTTCAAGAGAGTTTCACATTCTTCTTACCTTGCCATAAATTGGTGAATCCTCAAATCACTTCCAGGGCTCCACATGCACGGATCCACATATATGGGACCCAGGAGCTCTAAGAGCATGGAGGTAGTGAGAAGAGTTGGGACCCAGGGTGTGATGTGGATGAGTATCTGGCAGATGCTTCAAGGGCACCCGGATAGCATGTGCTTGGCCCTGAGTTGGGTCCCTTGTATTCATGCCCCTCATGTTCTCACCCCAGCAGTGCTGGGGTGACCCCCATCAGAATATTTTTTTAAAAAATCAAATTTTTAAATTATTTTTAAAAAATTAAGTTGAATGCTTAGCACTATTATTAATTTTTTTGTATTGTAACAGAACTGTTTTATACTTTGACTTTATAAGGTCTGCTCTGCAATAATCCTACACATTTTGTTATTATTTTAAGACTATTTAAAATTATCTTATAAATTTTTGCGTGCTTTATACAGTATTCTTTTCTTCATCTTTATTATGCAATACAATCAGCAAACAGCATGGGCCCAGAGCAATAGCACAGTGGATAGGGCGTTTGCCTTGCATGCAGCTGACCCGGGTTCGATTCCTCCGCCCTCTCCGAGAGCCTGGCAAGCTACTGAGAGTATCTTGCCTGCACAGCAAAGTCTGGCAAGCTACCCATGATGTATTCGATATGCCAAAGACAGTAACAACAACAAATTGTGAGACGTTACTGGTGCCCGCTTGAGCAAATCAATGAACAACAGGAGGACAGAGCAGTGCTACATATGGGCATATGCAGTGAGTTAAGTCTCTTCAGTTTGACCGCTGGAACTAATTATGCAAAACCCTTAAATAAAAATGACTTTTAGACTTTCCAGTTCCACTCAAGGAAAATCCCTTTGTATAACTGTCTGGACCCCAAGATCAGTAAATTCCCCCCCCCAACAATGACTGCTCAGGAGACAGAGCAAAGAGTAATGCTGAGAATCTCAGAAAGTTCATCCTCACTGTTGGACTTCAAGGTCTACTGAGACAAGTGGAAAGCGGTTTCTAACCATGCAGAGGGCAGCCTGCTTTTGTGCATATAAACTGTGTTTATGTCTCATGGACGAACACTGTCTCATTTCGATTCCAGCTCTAAGAACTGCAGCACAAGCCAGCTGAACTGTCTCCATTTATGGTCCTGACTTTCCCTACGCCCTTTGTGTAATATTAGGCATTTTAAATCCTAGTGCTTAAATAAAACTTAAGTGAGGTCTGATTCAGAGGAGTAGAATGGAAAGCAAAAAACACTACATGACTGCACCTGAGATGATAAACCCCAATTGTGTGTTCCTAATAGAGAGCACCTCATTCTTTATTCTCAGCTCTGGGGCTCTTAACAGAGAAATCTCAGTGAAAACTGTGTAACGCCAGGGAGGTCTGGTAACCATAGTGGCAATGACATGAGTTCACAGGACAAAGATGGAAAGGGTCAAATCTGGTGTTCCGGAAAGCATGAAAGGGTTCCTCAGGTTGAGAGAAGTCACCGTTGGTGACTATGGCTCTGCAGATCTGTGGTTCTAGACCAGACTCTGCCTGGGACACAGCACCTATGAGCTACCCACTGTCTGCAGCCTCTGGTCACCCACCAGCTGTGCCAGCCGCAGGGTGGTGGCAGACCCCTTGCAGGGGAAGCAGCCACACCAGTAGCTTGTCATCCTGGGTTGCAGGCTGAGCCCACAGGAAAGACGGCTCCCCGCACTGACCCTTGGTGCTTCCTGGCTCGAAGCTGCAGACTCTTCCGACCTCATTAATAATGAAGGGGGCGTGAGCGAAGTGCTTCTGATGATGCACATAGGCTTTATTTTGATGCCTCAGGATTTCTGCTTCCTCCGTCATTCAGGAAAGCTATTAGATAACCCCGGAACCCGTCAATGTAAACCTCCGCCTGGTCTCCTGACATTCGAGAGGAGCGGTTTGAAGTCGTCTCCCGGGATGAACTTGGGCACGGAGCCGAGTTTCCACCCCTAACCACAGGGTGGGACTCTGGGGAGAGGAGCGCCACCGCCTGTGGTTGGGGGTGGTTGCTTGAAGCTCCTGCTCCTGCCGGGGCTCCCCGTCTCAGGAGTCTGTTGTGCAGGGGTCAGTGGTATAATTTAGAGGTCAGACACAGGCTTCATATGCACGCTCACACACCGTACATGGCTGCGCACATGACACAGAAAACCAAAAATACCATCTTGGTCATAACTGCTGACCCCCCCTAATCAAAAGGGTTTTCAGTTTAGTCTGGGGTTCAAAGCTTTGGGGGCTTTTAGACTAAATGTTCCCCCAATTCAGTATGGGAAAGAGCAGAATGGGAAACCAGTGAAAATCAAGAGACAGAAGCCTTTGGCTCTTAAAAAGGTGCCAATAAGATGGAAATGCCCCAGGGGCCAAAATAGACTGATTTGAACATCTGGTGCCTTGTCAGCATATGAAGGACATGTCCCTTCAGGGGGGGATTTTTTAGCTTTTATTTCCTGAAGGTCAGGGCGGAGTCTCCAGGGTGTATGAGAGACAGCTGTCTCATTGGGTGAGATTTTGTTCCACTGGTCTACATTCAGGCTGGCCTGAACCACAAATGGCTCCAAGAGACATAATTGGTGTTGAGTGCATAGCCATACATAATGGCAACAAAAACTCTTCTATTGTGGTTTTTATTTTTCTATTCAGGACCATTCATAGGGTCACTGAGGATACTGGTCTGTGACTGCTCTCCACCAGTAGAATCTGAACCCTAAGACCCGTGTTTCTTTTCACACTCAGCCTCTGCATCCCAGTTTCTCAGCCTCTCAACAGACCATGACTGGTGGACACAGATTTTATTGTTGTTTCAAGGGTAGAAAGTGGTGGAGACTTGGGCACTGGCTTGGGCAATTTACTGTATAGTCCTATCTTTTGCAGTGAGGAATAGTACCAAGTGTGCCCCCCCCGAACCCCTGTTAAATGCCAACAAATCCCTCCCAAGATCCAGTGTAGAATATTCTCTTGAAAAAGTATTTAAGACACTCTATAAAAGAAAGTCAGTGAGCAATAAAATCTCAATCTCTTGTAGAGCAGAGATATGAAGAGTTAGAGCCCAGAGGGACCTCTTGTAAGAAGGCATGACTCTGAACCCAGGAGTTTGAATTATGCACCTCCATGGAGTTCCACAAAGGACGTTATGCATAGTCTCAGAGGAAAACAAGAGTCACATAGAAAATCATCAGCAGAGAGAAAACAAAATGAACAGAGGAAAGCAAGAGTCATGTAGAAAGTCATGAGCAGAGAGAAATGAGGAGAGAGAAAAGAAAATGAACGGAGGAAAACAAGAGTCACGTAGAAACTCATGAGCAGAGAGAAATGGAGAGATGGTGGGTGGTGTCCGGGGTTCCCAGTGGGCCCAGTCTTGGCTTCCTAAATGTCGCCTGATGTCCTCTGGGCTCTCTGCTTGTGATTGTCTGGCCGACCCCCCTATCCCCGCTTCAACCCTCCTTCCCCAACTTTGATTTTTCTGTGGCTAAGCTAGTTGAAGGTGTTTCAGTTATTTTAAACAAGGAAAACTTGACTCACAACTTGGAAGGATCATTAACAACGCATGCTGTTCATAAAATAAGCCATAAACACAACAAGGTCATTGAGGAAATGTCATGCATACAGTAACCAGATTTTTCTGGAAGTCTTAACACACACCATTTGTCCCCTTTCACGTCCAATTTTTCTGTTTTGCAATAAAGGATGTGATCACCATAGCCAGAAGGTCCAAGGTGAACAAACAAAAAAGGCTTTGTGAGGAAAGTTGACTTTAGTACAAGAGAAGCATTAGATACAAAAGAGGAAAGGTGGAGATCAGGGTCCTCATAGTTATAACCCTTAATAGGAGTAATTGAATATGATTTTAGATAAAATATAACTGACCCCCAAGTGATTAGGCTGTGGATATATAAATAAGGGATAGAATAATCTTGCTCTATTATGCTTCTCTTCACTGGAAAATTCTTACGTTAAAATCTGTTATTATAGGGCCAGAGAAATAATACAGTGCTTAGAGGATGCGCCATATGAGGCCAACCTGGGTTCACTCTCCAGAACCACATATGGTCCCCCGAGTACCACCAAGATTGAACACTGAGAACTGCTAGGTGTGGCTCCAAAATAAATGATAAATTTTTTAAAAAATCTGTATTGGGACTGGAGAGATAGTAAGACACATATCTTACATGTGACTGACCCTGATTTGACCACCAATACTATTGGGGGTCAACTCTTCATTTCCAGATTGATTTTTCCAGATCCTAGCCTAAAGGACCCCTAGCACCAATGGGGGTGGGGGGTCTTGGGCAATTCCTAGCAGCACCACGGTCTCAGGCCTGGTTGGCCGAGAATTCCAGGAAAGGGTCTCTGTTGTCCCCCAGTATTGCTTGGGAGACCTCCCCCAGTAAATAAAGCTCTTATTGTCATGGGAGTAACAAATCTGGTTCAGCTTATAGAATGGCAAGCATTTTTAGGTTTATTATCCACTTCAAGGAATCTCGTTTAGTGATAGTGCTTTGAAGTCTCTATCTAACTGGATTTCTTTCTTTTGTAAGAGGAGCCAAGCAAGAGATTACTCTCTTTAGGAAAGCAACGATAGCTTCAAAGTTTGAAGAATATAGGATTAGATGGTCTTTGTGAAAGTACAGAGGCCACAGGGAAGCAACATTTGGCAGAAGCCACTTTTTCTCTGGTGCCAGCTAATTGGGTGCTTTCCCATTTGTGTTTCCTATTGCTGGGAAACTGGCACTATCGTACCAAGTTCAAGGTCAAAAAGACTGTATTTTGAAGCCAGAGACAAAAACTCAAAGGGGTAGAGTGTGAGCCTTGAATATGCAAGGTTCAGATACTAGCGACTTACATCCCTCCCACGTTACTCCAACCCAGATCTCCCAAATAATTTCTCTTAGATACTTTTTAAATTCAGAGATAACACAGGTAAAAGCCAGGTAGGGTTCTTGCCTTGCACACAGCCAACTAAGTTTGTTCCTCAGCATCTCATGCGGTCCTCTCTAGCACCGCCAGGAGTGATCCCTAAGAGCAGAGCTAGAAGTTAGACCTGAGCACTGCTGAGTATGCCACCCCTTCCCACAAATTCATTTATTTTGGATGCTTGGGAAGTTTTTTTTCTGAATAATTAATGTCCAATCTGTTTTTTGTTCCATCAAGTATGTAGGTAAGATGCTGGGTAGTCTACTCATCTTTAATCTTTCAGGATGAGCAAGAATTTTCTATTTTTAGTCAACTCCCCCCGTCCCCCCACCCCCACCCCTGCATGGCCTCTGCTTTAGAACTGCTTCAGTCTAAAAACCTGCCTCCTGGAGGAGCTTCTTTCTGCTTCTCACTTTTGTTGTATTGGGAAAACACGTTCAGCAGATTCCTGAGTAAAGTAGTGGTTGATGCATCTGAAGTCTGTGTTCCTATGGTCAGAGACCAGCAGTACCTCTGCTGGAAGAGCCCCCAGACACACTTTCTTCTTTGGTTTGCCTTGGATATTCCAAGTCTTGAGTAGCAACTTCTTAAGGATTCATTTGCTTGTGCCTCTGGTGTTTGATCATTGCTCTTCTACCCCTACCTGCTGCTCCCTTCCTACTTCCTTGATTCTCATGTGATCTCTGACACTAAACAGTAATTAAAAAGAAGGACTATTTCTGTTGGGTTTTTGGTGGGGAGTGAGGGAGAGGAATTAGTGCCATACCTGGTGACAGGGTTTACTCCTGGCTCTGTGCTTGGGATCACTCCTGAAAGTGCTCAAGGGACTGTATGTGCTGCTAGGGATCTAACTGGAGTTGGCCATGAGCAAGCCAAATGATTTAACCCCTCTACTAGCTCTCTGTCCATCAATATTGTTTGTTATATATTTTCTTTGCTTTCTAACTCACACATTAGTTTTAAATTATACTTATATGGATTTTGTACTGTGGGATACCTCATAATGAAAAATAGCAAGTTCTGGGTCTATTGGAAAAGTGGTTTTAGGGGTCATGCCTGGTAATGCTTGTAGCTACTCCAGGTTCAGTGCTCACAGTTTGTTCTTAGTGATGCTGAGGTCTCTGCGGTTTCAGAGATCACATTGGGATCCTCTACATTCAAAGTTTATTGAACTGTCTTCATAATCCAACATCTCTTATTTTTAAAGTGAATCTGGTGCTACAATTCCTTCTGGATCTGAACCATCCCTCCTGGGAAAACCCCAATTGAAGAGAACATAAATCAGGCTTAGCCTCAATATATGTTTTTTCTTCTGGGCTCTCCTTTGATCTTTGCAAGGCTTTAATTTTAAGAATCTTAATTCTACAGGCTTATTGGCATATTCTTAGAAGTGTAGAAGAACAATCCAATGGCTACAAACTTTTAGTCTATTGAGTTGTGTTATGAGTAGTCTTGCATGCTTTTTGGCGAATCTGGATTTGTGAGTCAAAGTATAGAGCTTTCAGAATTTTTCTTTAAATTCCATACCCCTCCCACTTCTCTTCATATTTGTTGATGCTGTGGTTGCACGTAAGTCTGACACCAGACTTGCACATTTAACTGCCTGAAGATTTTATTGGGGATTGCACATTGCATTGTTGCACATGGTGCTCACTGGGATTTGTACTCCTTTAGTTGGGGTACTTGCACATGTGCTCTTTGGGGATCACACCATTGGGTTGAGGCATTCAAGATACCGCTGTTGTGCTTCCCAAGGTCACTGTGATTGCAATGCTCACCAGTGTGGTGGTGCTTGGACATCTTTTCAACTGTGGCGGTCCCTAGGGATTACACCATTCTTTGTGGTGCTCACTGTGGCAGCAAGTGTGGCCAGAACACATGCATTGCTGGGAACGCAGTCAGCAAAGTTGTCAGAATCATGCTCAGTACATGTGAACATTACCAGGTACTGAAATTATTGCAGAGCATATATTTGAGTCACTGAGAATCTTCATTCAGTTCTCTTACTCTGGATCTTGTTCTAAATCACCATCATAGAAATAACCCTAATAATTTTTACCGACTATCTGAATACTGGTGACCCGGTCAAATTAACGAATCAATTACCATTTCTGTCTAATAGTTTGAACTCAGACATTGGCAATAATTGTACTTCATTGTGAGCATACTAAAAACTATTAAACTATAACATTAAAATTACCAAAATTATGAATTATATGTTCTTTGAATCTTATCTCAATTTTAAGAAGTAAAAGTTATAAAAAATATACCACTCTACCACTACTTACCTACTAGAAAACTAGTGTCTGTTTATCAACCTCTTTCTTTTTCTGTTTGTGTATACATTTATGACACTATTGTGCCTCAGACCCATTGAATGGTAAATAAAATGTGTTATATCCAGCAGTAAGAAGGACAGATTTTTAACAACAGAACCTTCAGTTACACAATGCTCAGTGCAAGAACCATACACGGAAGACTACATTCTGAGCAATTCCATTCAAGTATCTGAATAATTACGTGGGCATGCTGGAAAGGGCAGAATAATAGGAACAGAGCACAAATGAGGGGTTTCGAGGAAGTCTGTTAGGACCCACCAGTGTTGAGTGTAGAGTGATTAAGGGGTTTTGTGAGGCTGGTAAACTACTTCTTATCCTCATTTTTATGATATAACACAACCTACTGTCAAAACTCCTAGAGAATTATATAGTAAAAAGAGGGAAATTTTTATTGCATCTTTTTAAAAATGGGGGACCAGAGAGAGTATTTGCCTTCAACACAGCTAACCTCAGTTCAATTCTCAGCACTGCATATGGCTCCTCTGAGCACTTCCAGGAATGATCCCTGAGGCCAGAGCCAGTAGCAAGGCATGTGTACTGCTGGGTGTGACCCAAGCCACCCCCCAACCAAAGGAAGAAACATATCTATTGTCATAGCACTGCAACAGACATGTGGGATCAGGGCCTCCATAGATATTGAGTGTCATCATTTTACAAAATTTCTTTTTAATGGAGGGGTCACACCCCATGGTTTGGGGAGTGGGGTTGGGTCCCCTCCCTGACATGTGGGGCTCAGCTGATGGTCCAAGGTTTCAGTGCTCAGCTGGGGCTGGGGAACAGAGAAGCCAACAACGCTGATGGCAGGAACTGGGGACAGCCTCAAGCATACCACACCTATGTTCCTCCCCTTTGAGTCACCATATTAAAAGCATGTTATACAGACAACTAAAACAAAAGCTAAACTTTAATTTGTGTTGCGGATGATTGAAACTTTTTCTAGCATTTTCTGCTAATGATGAAAACTACCCTTGGGTATTTAAAATAAGACTACACAAATATTCCCCAAACTAGAGTTAAGAATAGTTGCTTAAAAATTTCCATGAACTTCAGATAATCTTTATTTGAGGCAGGCATATAATTTGTTCTTGATTTATACTGGGCAAGAGGGAGTACCCACTCTTTCCAATTATACAGGCAGGAAGGAGCTTATAAGGGCTCAAGACTCACGTTTTTGTAGGTGTCAGAATAGTTACAGGACTGATTGGAGGTAAAATGAAAAAGTAAGTATAAGGTAATAAAGTTGTCCAGAAGCAAATATGTTTACTTTAAAGCAGTACTCTTGATTTCAATAGCATATTCTTTATTTCACTTTTTGGGGGGCTAGAGACTTTAAAACAATATCCAGGGGACCCAAGGATCTCTCCCCAAAATGCCTGGCCTGACTGCTAAATGCAGGGCTAAGGATGATATGCTCTTCAGTCCCTGCAGTAAGAGAACTACCAAGTCAAGGCAGAGGTGCTTGGATTTCCCTAGGCCCACACCCAGTGATGCTCAGGGACCTATAGGTCCACATCCAATGGTGCTGATGGGACCACTGGTACTGGGTTCAAACTTGCACATATGAAGCTTGTGCCCCTGAGTATCGAACTATCTCCCATTCGATAGTCAAATTGATTTTGTTTGTGAAATAATGATTAAAGTGGATGCATTTTGGGTATTAAAATATCAAATAATGTTTTTTAAAATTTTTTTTTATTAGTGAAACACCTTAAAAAGGGCCTTTACCTTTTTAGTGAAACACCATGAGGTACAGTTATAGGCTTATAGTTATAGGCTTACAAATTTTGTGCTTGGGTTTCAGTTATACAATGATCAAGTGCCCATCCCTCCACCAGTGCCCATCATCCATCACAACGGGTCCCAGCATCCGCCCCCCCATCCCCCCCCCCCCCCGTCCCATCCTGCCTCTGTGGCAGGGTATTCCCCCTTGTTCTCTCTCTCTTCTTTTGGGTACTGTGTTTTGCAAGAGAGGCTTTGAGTGGCAATCATGTTTGGTCTATAGACTACTTTTAGCATGCTTCTCCCACCCTGGGAGAGTCCTCACAACACCCTTCATTTGGTGCTCTCTTCTCTATCTGAGCTTCTTTTCACCTAGAACATGTGGCTGGCCTTCCATTCATGGAGCAAAATTCCTGGTACTAATCTCAGCCATTCCTGGGTGTTAATCTCCCTTTTTGTTGCTTTATGTTCCCCAGATGAATGCAATCTTTCTGTGTCTATCCCGCTCTTTCTGACTCATTTCGCTTAACATGATACTTTCCATGCAGTACCACTTGTATGTAAATTTCATAACTTCATCTGTTTGTTTAAAACATACAGGTTTCAGGTGCCCAGCTTAATATTTTGGCATCTGTTTATACTACTGTATTCTCAACACTAAAAGTTTAGATCCTCCACTGTACAACTGACCTTTTTCTCTGATCCACCCCTTTCCTTCTGATAACTACTATTTTGCTCTTAGAATAAAAGACTTCACCTTCAATATATGAGTGAAATCATTTTGGGGGTCTATTTTCACTTAGCAAACTATATATGGAGTCTTCAATGTTATCACAAAGGTAAAATCTCACCTTTTCACTCCCCAAAACTCCACTGTATGTCTTCTTAACTATTCATCTCTTGGTGAACATTAAGTTCAGCATTTCAAATCTCGTCAGTTGTAAATGATGCTGCAGATATTATGTCTTTTGTGGGAAAGGGTGTGGAGAGCCCACCTGACTGTGCTCAGAGCTTAGTTCTGGCTTTATTCTCAGGGATCGCTCTTGGTGGCACTCAGGGTATCACACCCTGGTTGGCTGTATGCAAGACAAGTACTTTGCTGTACTCACTCTGGCCCTATTATGTGCTTTTAACTTTCATCTCCCCCCCACCCCATTCCCTCTGTCCTCCCTTGACTTGACTTTACAAGTCAGTGACACCCATGTAGGCACTGGTTAAAAACAAGTAGTTATTGGCTAGAAACTGAACTGAGAGTATTGGGAGCTGGAGTACCCATCTCTGGCCATGCACAGTTCACCTCCCTGTGCCCATGGTTTCCATTATTCCCCGTCCTCAATCTCTGCCTGAGTTCTTGCTTATAGCTGACTTGAGCAAACACAATAGTTTAGCATCCCTGAAATGTTTGGAAAATTCACAGGGCATTCTCCAAATTGTAAGGACTTACTCAGAAGTGTTGGATTTAAATGACCATAATCTAAGCCTTGCTACTCACACATTTCCCACTTGATGGGTGGAATTCACAGCTCCTCAGGTGCTTTTCTCTTTCACCCTGCCTGTCTGAAAAACAAGCAAAACAAGTCTTGATTCCATGTCTGAATCATGCCTGCCATCCTGGATTCAAACAAGAATTCCCATGTGGCTGAGTTGCTTTTCCTCTTGGTTTGGAGACTCACCTGTCTTGGAGCAGTACTTGCCTGGGTCTCAGGCACCTATGGTTCCCTTGATGTAATGCTGTTCAAAGGCATTCTCTGACCTGAGCATCGGTCCAGTATCAGTCTAGGGACAGCCATTTGTGTTTTGGCAACCTGATGGAGACCCTATGTGGCAAATTGAGAAGCCTGGTGTTCAAATTTGAGGTAGTAACCAATACTGATTGCCATGTGACCAGCACATTAGTCTAAATATTCCATAAAAGTGAAACATAATGCCTATACTTGTAAAATGCCTATGTAATGATTTGCAGATATGACATTTTAAAATTTCTTTTATTATGCATTTTTATATACCACTCCTTGTGGGCCTCAAGTCTGATGTGTGCTCCGGCGTGAGCATTGCTCATGACCTGTAGCTTACTCAACACTGCTTAACAAACCATGAAGTGTTGGGGGTCAGACTCATGGCCTTGCACATGCTGGGCATGTGCTCTACCACTGAGCTGTCTCCTTGGCATCTGCCTGCATGATTTTTTTCAAAAATCAGATGGTTTTTAAGGAGTCCATGGGAGCAGTTGTGATTTGGCAGAGAATGCATAATTCCATCTCCTTTCTCCTTTTACAGCATCTTACAACCTTTAAATGATAAGATAGCAATTCAAAGGTTGTCTCTTTGACACCAGAGGTGCCCACCTCAGTGTACACAGACTGTCCTTTGGATCAGATTGAGATCTCTGGCTGAGACCACATCTTATTCAGATGATTGTACTATTTCTTTTCTCTCCTTATCTCAGCAGCATTCCCCAGCCAATAGCTTAAACAAAAATCCCTCTCTCAGGAAACCTGATCAAGACAGGTATGACCTGTCAGCACAAATAGAAGTATAGTAGTTAAGTTGTCTTAAAGGTATTTTGTCAAGAGCAGTGTCCACCAGAGATGTTCTACACCAGGACCTCTTAAGCTTTTTCCACTCGCAACAGCTTTTTACATGAGAAATTTTTGTGCAACCCTGTATATAAAATAGGCATATAAATCTGACTTTTGCTGATAGATGAAGGAAATTATTTTTAAACTATCCTCACATTTAGTTACACAACCCATATAGGGTGATGACCACAATTTAGAACACTGTAATTTAGAAGTTAGATGGCAGCAAACTAACCAGATCTAATCTTCTTGTGCAGAGTTGGCCTTTATGTTTCAGCCTCTTTGCATGAATTTCATGCTTAAACATTGCTGACCACTGAATGAGAAAAATTATATACCCAATACCCAATCAGATAAGGGGTTAATATTCAGGATATACAAGACATTGGGACTCCGCACCAGGCTGTGGGGCTGTGGGGTCCCCACCCCAAGGGACCCAGCCCCAGCAGCTGACCTCCACTGCCCAACCACCACCACCACCACCACCATGCTCTAGGCCGCTTTCCGGACCACATGGCTGCTTCACATTGTAAGACACTTCCTACCCTTTTATGCCTCACAGAGAGCCCGGCAAGCTACTGAGAGTATCCCGCCTGCACGGGCAGAGAATGGCAAGCTCCCTGTGGTGTATTCGATATGCCTAATACAGTAATGACTATAGGTCTCATTCCCCTGACCCTGAAAGAGCCTCCAATTGTTGGGAAAAGATGAGTGAGAAGAGGCTGCTAAAATCTCAGGGCTGAGAGGAATAGAGATGTTACTGGTGTCTGCTCAAGTAATTCGATGATCAATGGGATGACAGTGATACAGTGATATAAGACATTAGTAGAACTGTACAAGAAAAAACCTCCAACTCCATCAAAAATGGGGAGAAGGAATGAACAGAAACTTCAAAAAAGAAATAGAAATGGCCAAAAGGCACATGGAAAAAATGCTCTATATCACTAACCATCAAGGAGATGCAAATCAAAACAACAATGAGATATCATCTTACACCACAGAGACTGGCACACATCAGAAAGAGCAAAAACAACCAGTGCCAATGCAGATGTGGGGAGAATGGGACTCTCTTTCATTGGTGTTGGGAATGTCTACTTGTCCAGCCCTTCTGGAAAACAATATGGGCATATTGTTTCAAAAAACTAGAAATTGAGCTTCCATATGACCCCACAATTCTACTTCTGGGAATATATCCTGAGGTTGCCAAAAAGCACAGTAGAAAATACATCTGCACCTGTTTGTTTATTGCAGCATCGTTCATAGTAGCCAGAATATGGTAACAACCCAAGTGCCCAAAACAGACTCAGAAACAAATCTCAAAACCCAAAGGCTTTTGGCAGAAATGCATCCTGTCCCTGCAGTAGGTTACAGGTGCTGGCCACCCCAGGTGGGAATAGGTTTCGTGCCTTGGCCTGTTCCCCCCGGCGGCCCATTGGCTGCCATCCTCCAGAGGCCACTGGACAATCAGGTTTGGACCCACAGTGATGAGACACATGGGGTCTCACGGGATGGGGGTAGAACCGGCCCTTTCTTCCCCATCCCAATGAGACCCCGAATCGCGCTGCCCACAAACAGACTCTCTGACTCCTGATCAAGCTGTTTAACAGCCATGATCCCAGAGACTCAGAAACAAATCTTGAAACCCAGTGGCTTTTGGCAGAAATACATCCGGACCCCACAGTAGGTTACTGTCGCTGGGCCACCACAGGGGGGAAAGGGTGCTGTCCCTCCTCCTGCTCCCCCTAGGTGGCTCAGTGGCTGCCATCCTCCAGAGGCCATTGGACAGTCAGATTTGGACCCTCAGTGATGAGACATGCGGGACCTCATGGGGTGGGGGTGGAGCCGGCCCTTTCCATCCCTACAAGACCTCGAGTTGCCTCCCATGAACGGCCTTTCTGGATCCTGATCAAGCTGCTTAATGGCCATGATCCCAGAGACTCAGGAACAAATCTCAGAACCCAGCATGTTTTGGCAGAAATCCCTCCAGATTTAAGTGTTAAAATTTTAGAATTTCAAAATCGCGCGGCCACTACTGTAGCCATGCAACATCATATGTTATTCATAATCAACAATGGAAAACAACTTTTCACTGTTGCCTTTTCAGCAGATTTGAGTGTTGGGGTAAAATCTCAAATAATAATGGTGGGTCTGATGTCAAAATATTGAATGTGATCAAAGTAGAGAGAGAGTAATGTGGAAATCATCTGCCCCACAGGTAGAGGGAGGGTGTGGGATGGGGGTATACTGGGGCCTTTGGGGCTGGAGAATGGGCACTGGTGAAGGTACAGGTGTTTCATTTTATGACCGAGACTTAAACCCGAAAGCTTTGTAACTGCTCTCACAGTGATTCTATGAATAAAATTAAAAAAAATATTGCTGAGAATCAGTGAAACATATTGCATATTAAAATGTTGCTATTTTAGGAACTCAAAGTAAAAATTATATTGAGAGATGTATGCATTTTTTGTTTTGCTTCTGATATAATTAAATTCTTTTTTGAAAATATTTTTTCATTTCTTGGGGTAACAATGATTTATAAGAGTCGGTTTCCAAGACATATATAAAGGACTCACAGAGATCAACAACAACAATAAATAATAGCACTGGAAATGAGAAGAGCTGAATAGATCCTTCTTTAAAGAAGACTTACTGATGACCAATAGGCATCAGAAAAAGTGCTCATCATCACTTACTATCAAATAAATGTAAATAAAAAGGACTGTGAGATACTAAATCATATCAGTGAGAACTGTACATATCAAAAAGGGGCTGGAGCGATAGCACTGTGGGTAGGGCATTTGCCTTGCATGTGGCTGACCTGGGTTCAATTCCCAGCATCCCATATGGTCCCCTGAAAACCACTAGGGGTAATTCCTGAGTACAGAGCCAGGAGTGACCCCTATGCATTGCCGGGTGTGACCCAGAAAGCAAATAAATAAATAAATAACCAGAAACAAATGTTAGAATGGATGTTAAAATGAAACCCTCATTCACTATTACCTGGACAGTTGTTTGATACAGTTCTGTAAAAAACAGAATGGAGACTTCTCAGAAAATTAAAAGTAAAACTACCATATGATCTGGTGATTCCACTGCTTGGGTTTCTTTCCCAAGAACACAAAAATTAATAAGGAAAAAAATATACACACGTTTGTTGTTATAACACTCATTAAAATAACCAAGATTTAGAAATCTAAATACCCACCAATTTAGGAGTGGATAAAGAAATTGTGGTTCATATAGACACAAAATGGAAAAATACTCAACTGTGAGAAAATATAAATTCTTGTCTTTTGCTACAAGTGGAATAGAGGGAAAAGGAATAGAGTCATGTTAACTGAAATTAGTTAGAGGAAGAAGGACATACATTAGCTGTCCTCACTCATGTGGGGTAAACAGTAACAAAGAAAGCGAATGAACAGTGTCTGATGAAGACAAGCCTTTGGATTCTAACAATATTATTGAGGTGACCAAGCTGGAGCGGGTGTGGGTCAAAGAAAAGTTTTCATGGATAGTGGTGGAGGTAGATTAGCACTTTCATGTCTGGGTAACATCATACCCCCAACATATAGACATTTATATTTAAAACATAAAAAAACAAATGTTAATTTCTAGTAAGACTTCACAAATCACCACCAAATTGGCGGCATAAAACCTTGTAAATGAATTCTCTAATAATTCAGGTCTAGAAATCTAACATCAAGATCACTAGGTTGAAATCAAGGTGTTGACAGCAGGGCTTTGATCTTTCTCTGCTCCTTCTAGCCTCTATGCTGCCACCATTTCTCAGTTCACTAGTGTAAGTTCAGTCTCTGTTTCTGGCCAAAGTGCTGTCTTCTGTTCTGTTGGTGCTGTATCTCCCTCTGCTTTTTAGGGGGTGGAGAGGGGTTGGGCCACTCCTGGCAGTGCTCAGGGCTTAGTTCTGGCTCTGTGCTCAGGATCACTCCTGATGGGCATGGGGGACCATATGGGATATCTATGATTGAACCTGGGTCAGCTGCACACAAGAGAAACACCCTACTTGCTGTGCTCTCTCTCCTGCCCCTCCATTTTTAAGAATACATACCATTGAATTTTGGGACCACTTCCATAACTCAGTATAATTTCCTTATTTCAAGATTCCTGAAGTTGCTTTTGTGCAACAACATTGTTAGAAGAAACATTAGAATATGGATTAGGGCAAGGGTTAGAACATGGCTATCTTGGTGAAGGGTCA
The DNA here is from genome assembly GCF_029834395.1 of Sorex fumeus. Lineage (NCBI taxonomy): Eukaryota > Metazoa > Chordata > Mammalia > Eulipotyphla > Soricidae > Sorex > Sorex fumeus. The sequence continues at coordinate 15,519,534 of NW_026606072.1, forward strand.
TTTTTCAGCCTATCACAAGGAGACCATTGCAATGCTAACGTGGCTTCTGCGTTTCTCAACAAACCTCTATCATCAAAGAGGATCCTTTGGTTTCCTGTTTTACATTCATAACACTGTATACTGTGAAGAATACAGAGACATAAAATCACAGCCCTGGTTCTCATGAATCTTGGAATCAATTTCAGGAGAAATTCCCTATGTACAAGAAGTAACACAATATAACTTACACCAATGACAATGGATTCTTAGAGGCCTGATATTGCAAGAGATGGTGGAGAAAGACAGTGGGCTGGAGTGAGGAAAGTGGCTTTCATGAAGACTAAGTCTTGGGTCCTGCCTTAACAATCTTAGTTGAATTTGTCCAGGCAGATTGGGAAAGAGTCATCTTAATCTATTTGGGCTGCTGAACTCAGGGGCTTGTAAACCACAAATACTTACTTCTGGTGTTTGAAAGCTTAGAAGTCTAAGATCATGAAACTGACCTGGTTTTGAGATGAGACTTCTCATTAAATCCTCCCTTGGTAGAGGGGCTAGGGGTTGTGGGGCTCCTTTATAGGCTTTCATAAAGGGCACTTTATTTCATAAACCCTGATATAATTGCTTCCCAAAGGAACTTCCCGAGAACAGAGTTTTCTAACGATGGCCCCTTCCAACCATGTTTCCTTCCTGTAGTTCCTCCCTCTGCTTTAGCAGTTGTCCGCCTAGTCTTGTGCCATAGTATACCGTTTCTACGATTCTCACATGTGATGTCCTTGGAATATCCTGGGGACACACAGAGCATCATTTGGCCCTAGGTGAGAAACACTGTATTAGAGAAGCTTTATAGTGGGCACTGGATTCCAACAATGAATTGTGGGGAGAAACTGAAACCATAGTTTGGCTTCGACTTCTCATTTGACCCTTACAGTTATTATTTTGGGTCAGGTCTATTGAGCATTTTTGTCCCAACTCCTTAGAAATTTATTTTATATCATGACCCTAGTACATAAGATATAGCAATGGAATACATTTTATGAGACTATCTTTAACACTTGTAACGAGTCCTAGATTTTAATGCTATTCATTTCTATTTCTTAAAAAAATATTCTGGCTGTGACTCACTAGCTAACTAAATTGAATCAGAGTTATTAGACATTTTATTTTATATTATTTTTATATTATATTCAGACATTTTATAAGCACCAACTCAATGCAGACATCATGATTTCTAGTCAATCTGGTTATTATTTATTGCTGTACAACACAAATTGCCCCCAAATTAGTGGCTTGATTCAAATGCACAGCCCCCAGTATCTGTAGGTCTGGAAACCAGGTATTGCTGAAAGAGAGGCCTCTGTCTGAATATCTCTCCCAAAACTGCAATGCCAGATTTGTGGGGCAGATTTAAGAGGTTGCCATGCAAACATTTTAACCCCTGTACTATCACTCTGGCCCTCCTTGTGTGCTGTGAGTTGTTTTTCTAGCTGTTGACTGCAGGCCTCTTTTGATTCATTTTCATGGATTTCTTCCAGGGGGCCTAGCAACACAGAAGCTGGTTCCAGCAGAATAAGTGAGAGTGCACAAATCAGTTGCTATCTTTTTGTCATGTAGCCTCCCAAGTGGTTTCCTACCTCCTAGGTCCAGCCTTCCCTGAAAGGGAGAGAATGATGCAATCAGTGGTCTGGGGATCACTGGAGAGAGTCTGAGTACTTGCCTACTTCTCTGGTAAATCTTGTGTCAGCAAGACAACGATTTAGTCGTATTGAGGGGATTGCCTATGACCTGCAATCTAACTGAGTATATTGATTGAGAATGATTCTGACATGGTAATATCTGGGGCATGGCTGTTGCCTATAAACAACACTGAGCAACACAGTGCCACAGTCTTAAAGCAAATCAAAAGGATGCTTTTGACAAGTGAGGAAGTTTGGGTGTGACGATTTTTTTCTCAGACTCATATTGTAAATTAACTATAATACTTTTTTTATAATATAATTCTCCTGACTTGAGAATTCAGTAACTGGACTAACCAAAGTTATTCAGTTCTTTTGACTTAATTCACTATCACACTTTCACTATCCTCCCGTTGTTCATCGATTTGCTCGAGTGGGCCCAGTAACCTCTCCATTGGAGACTTTGTTATTACTGTGTTTGGCATATCGAATACATCACGGGTGGCTTGCCAGGCTCTACCGTGTGGGCGAGATACTCTCGGTAGCTTGCCGGGCTCTCCGAGAGGGGCGGAGGAATCGAACTCAGGTTGGCCATGTTGGCTGTGTGCAAGGCAAACACCCTACCGCTGTGCTATCGCTCCAGCCCTTGACCATATTTATACAACTTGGTTTTGTCAAAATATTGCACTATCCCCACCAAGTTAGAATTTTGAATTAAAAAATCGAGTTGTCTCTTTGAATTAAATTAGTTAATTGTAGAATTTCTTGGTGACAGAGCAGAAAAAATAACTTTTTGGTTTATTTTAGGGTCTTGGGGTGGGTATTGAACTCAGAGCCTTGTACATGGGAAGTGTGTATTCTACCACTGAATTAAATCCCCAGAGAGAACACAACTCTCTCTGTGTGTCTCTCTGTCTCTGTCTCTATCTCTCTCTCTGTCTTTGTGTGTGTATATCTTCCTTCCTATTTCTCTTTTATTTATTGTAGTTTGGGTAACATGGTTACAATAATGTTAATGTCTGTTGTATTGATGTCCAAAGTTACTGAGCCTTTACCAAAGTGCCCAAGACCCTCCACCACTGTCTTTCTGTCCCCTCTATCCCATAATATATAATATCCCTGCACTCATTTCTCTGCTTAGTAATCTGAGTTTTGACATATAAGGCCAAAGTTTGGTCATCACTGGATACCCTCTATCCCTGTTTGATTATATAATTCCTATGAAGGGAGCAAATAATTTCCCTTTCCTTCCAGATTTCATCTTTGGTGTTTACTGATTATTATTATCTTTTTTGGAATGCTTTGGGATACAAAAGCAGTGTTCAGGGCTTTCTCATGGGTCTGTGCTCAGGGATGACTCCTGATATGGCACAGGGGAACATATATGGTGCTGGGGATTGAACCTAAGTTGACCACATGCAAAGCAAGTGTCTTACCTACTATACTACTGCTCTGGCCCTGGTTTCATTTTTAGATAGACCCCATTCTCTTCTATCTCACCACAATCCATTCTTTTCTTTTCTTTTCTTTCTTTTTGGGCCACACCAGGGATGCTCAGAGGTTTCTCCTGGTTCTACACTCAGGAATGACTCCTGGCGGTGCTCAGGGATCATATGGGATGCCAGGGATCAAACTCAGGTTGGCTATGTGTAAGGCAAAGGAACTCCCCACTGTGCTATCGCTCCAGTCCCATTCATTCTTTATTAGTAACAAAATCTTCCACCGTCTGTAGAAATTCGATAATGAATGAAAGAAAAGTATTGAGCCATCTTAAGAACAAGATGCTACATCTCACAAAGTCACAATGATGTTACAATTTTTTTTGACATATTGAAAGACAGGCATTTGGGAGGATGATTTCAAAGGTGCTTAGGCTCCTTTCTTTCCCCTCAGGATCTATTTTAGGCCTTAGGTATTATTTTAGGAATGTTCAAATAAATAGTGGTGACTCAATGGATCTACTGAATGTATATATGGTTTCCAGCATGTTGAATGCAATATGGAATCTAGGGGGGAGAGGGTAACTTAGAGACAACGGTGAGAGGTCTATCCGGATGTAGAAGAGGATGTGTTTGAGTGCTCAAGGCTCTTCCTCTAGCATCACTGCAGAGGGAACAATGCCTGTGTTTTTTACTCTGTGCATGTTGCCATGGTGATCTGTACATTCAAGAAGCCAGAGACAATGATGCTCAAAGAGGATCTTCTCCTTGTGACAGTCACTAGGAGATATTTCAGTGTCAGAGCTCATCAGTGATGCAGGCACCTGCAGATGATGCTTTGGAAACTCTGAATGGAATGGAAAGTGGCTAAGGAGTAGTCCACGAATGGGTATTTCTGTAAAGACACTTTTTCTTTGAATTTTCAATAATCTTGGGATTTCAGAGAATGCTTTACCTTTCTTTCTGTCATCATTCTCATCAAACTTCTCTCTGGTGTTCTGAGAAAATACTGACCTTGAACTAGATTGGAAATAAACTGAGAGAATAAGAGGGTTGAATATATGAGATGGAATGAATATATATCTACATATATTTTTTTCAGAATGTTGACTAGAAGCAGGGGGTGGCAAGTGTTTTCTTTGCTGGTTGGCTCATTGGTTGAAAATAGTCATAAATATATATGCATATATATCCACATGCACATATATGTAGTGTGTGTATACATACATATATATACATAATAAAATTGAATCACAATGAGAAACACAGTTACAAAGTTGTTCATGATAGGGTTTTAATCATACAATGTTCCAACACCTGTCCCTTCACCAGTGTACATTTCCCACAACAAATGTCCTCTGTTTTCCTCCCAAATCCCCCATCCCACTCCCACTCCCAGCCTGCCTGTATGGTAGGCACCTCTCTCCTTCTCTCTCTCTCTCACACACTCACTCCACCCCTCACCTCATGGTTTGCAATACAGGTACTGAAAGGTTATCGTGTATATCCATTTACCAACTTTCAACACTCAGTTCTTGTCCAGAGTGACTTTCCAACTATCACTGCCATAATGGTCTCTTTTCTATTGATTATGTATTCGATGCCAGTATTGAACCTGTCTTCACACCTACCTGGGAGGCACAAGCCCTGCTGCTGAGCCATATCCCTAACCTGGAAAATAGTATTTTTAAATGTAAAAGGTACTTCCGTTTCTCTGCATGATTAGTCATGCCAAAAAAGAGCAAAATTAGTCTGTGAATTAAAAAAATGAGATCTTAAAGGCTGAAAATTTTAGAAAAATCCTAAAACTAATATTAAAATTTATTAAAAACAATATCTTGAAAGATTTTTTTAAAAAAGATTCTTAGCTTCTTATTTATTGCTTTCAATTACAGTTGATCATTTTTAGCAAGAGGCTTCTGGAATACAGGGTCTTGCCTGACAGAGATGTTGATAACTTTTACTCACAAACAAGTTCTCGAATTTTTCTTTCAGGGCCTGTGCTCTGGCCCACTTCCTTTCTTCTCTCCATCTAGCCTTTTCTTCTTATCTTCCCGTCTTCAAGTTAGTGAAGTATTTGATTTTTCTCATTTGTGTGGGGAAGCTGTATTGTTGCCGATGGAAATCTTAGCCTGTATCTGTGTCTTACAGAAACCAGGAAGTATTGAGTCACCAAGCTCTGCCCTAAGAGAAGGATGGTGCAGCTGAGAATGTGCCATACATGAAAGAGCAAGTGTCCTGCACGTGTGAAGCCTTGGTTCTCAGCATGGCCTCTGAACACAGCCACCTCTAAATCCCAAGGGATTAATAGGGCTGGTAATGCTGGGCCTCACAATGCCCAGGAAGGGCCAGGATTGCCAGGTGCTTTTGTAATTAATGTACTGTTTACTGGTGCTTGTACACTCAGTCATGGTTCTCACGAAAGTCTACATCCCATTAATTGCTCAATTGCGTGTTCTTATGGGACTCACACTCTTAGTTGAGTCCTACAAGTTATGACTATGATGCTCACACACGTGCTTGTCAGAGGCCTCACTTCCTAACTGTGGCATTCTCATATCTTTGAGTTGCTGTGTTCATCAGCCCCCAGCCTCACTCCTGCCACTGCCTTTTTTCTTGTGGTGTTTATACACCCCTGGTTATAGTGCAGACTGAGATTGCTTGCAGCACCAGGGATCACAGTCAGCAGAGCTGCCAGGCTCAAATAGCATGGCTTTCCAGATCATGCTTAATGCCTGTATGCCACCAGGGGTTTGAACTCGTGACCATACACTTGCATGAAAGTGCTCTCTTGTAAATACAGAACTACAGATCCAGATCAGGGGTGACTTCTGGTGCTTGCTGTTTTGTCTTTGTGATGCTGGGGATCCAAACCAGGTCAAATTCATGCAAGGCTTATGTTTTGCTACTGGGTCATACCCCCCAAGAATTGATACCTTGGCTTCACCCAAGACCCCAGATATAGGGCATGACATCTCTTTATTCTGATTTTGGTTTTCCTTTGTGTTTCACTACTCTCAGTTTCTGCACATCTTTGTGTTTTCTTGCCTTTCCCCCTAATGCTGATTCTCTTTAATTTTTCAATTTCAGTTCCAAGGGAAGATCTGGCTGGCCATGTAATCATACTCAGCTCTCCAGTCACAAAGTTTTTTTGTGAGATCTCATCACAGGTCACATGACTGTCTGGGCACTAATAGTTTTGAGACAGAAAGGACACATGTACTAAACTCTGATGCTGAGGGGCTTCTTTGCTCAGTGGGGTGGTTCTTTTAAAGGGGCTGTACTGTTTTCACACAAGGATTGGTAGCCATAAACACAGATTTCAATAAAAATGCCCATGGCTTGGGTGGGAGAGATAGTATAAAGGATAGGGTGCTTGCCTTGCACAAGTCTGACTGAAGCTCAATCCCTGGCACCCCATATGGTCCCCCCAAGTCTTGCCAGGAATGATCTTTGAGTACAGAGCCAGAAGTAAACCCTGAGCACTGCTAGATGTAGCTCCCAACAGACAAAGTCCTAGGACTTCAGTAGTATCTTGGCTCACATGTTTCTACACGACACAAGAAGGGCTGCTCATGCACTTGGTGATATTTTCTTTTCATTGTTCATTAAATTCCCTTTAGGTCATTCAGGTGACACAGTCAACATTTTACATCTGGACTCACAAAACAATCCCATTACAAGTTGGAGAACTTAGGCAGGATAAGACTGTCCTGCCTCTTAGAAAGGAACGCCATAACTGTAAGAACATGCTGATGGGATTTTGGAAAGTTTAGGGGAAGCTCCTCCAGCCTTACTTAGATTGCTGCTCAACTCACCTTTTTCTGGGTGTCTGAGTGGATACTGGTCAAGGACTGCCTGGAGCTTATGCAAGGACATCACCACCATCTGTCCAGTCAATCAAATCAACTAAACAATCCATGTAAAATGGATTAGATTATAATGACCTCAAGTTGTGGACTTATCTGTTCCCTTGAGAAGACTTCTCATTCATGTTGATTTGTGCCCATGCTGTTACACATGAGACCCAAGAGGCATCAAGACTCAGAAGCAGAAGGGTGGACAGCATAGAGGAAAGCGTCAGAGCTGCCCGGGTCTTGCCCCTGTGCATGACGGCTGAGAGCATGTGTTGGGTCAGGCAGAAGCCCACCTGGGAAACTGTCTTCCTTTAGAAATGACGAACATGGAGAATGATACTAATCGTGTTTTAAACTCAACCATTTCAGATTTGCAGAATTTTCTCCTTGACCCATTTTCAAGTTCTCTGTGGCATTTCTTATTTCAGCCTTGTACATGTAGGCTGCCATTAAATACTGTCAATTGAATTGGCTCCAGAGGCCAACACGCTGGTCTCTGGTTCATAGCCAGTGACAGACCTAAATTGTTCAAGTTGTCCTCTGCGTAACCACTATCCCAGTGCTTAAGCAGGCAACTGGCACAGAGCCCTGCATTCTAAATGTGAGCTCATCCTTATACAGTGAGAGAATAAATTTCTGTGAACTTGTGTTCTACACCTCTATTTATACATCCACATGTTTTCTGTTTCCCTTTAGGATAATAACAATCTGCCGCTAAAGCCACAAATTGCTTAAATGACCTCATTTAATCTGTTTGCTTTGTCCTATTCTGCAAACTTGAATCCAAAGAGTTAAAAAAAAAAAACTAAAAGGTTGGGGCTGGAGCAATAGCACATCTGGTAGGGCATTTGCCTTGCACACGGCCAATCCAGGTTCAATTTCCAGCATCCCATATGGTCCCCTGAGCACTGCCAGGAATAATTCCTGAGTGCATGAACCAGGAGTAATCCCTGTGTATTGCCGGGTGTGACCCAAAAAGCAAAATAAATAAATAGAAGGTTGGTGGAGCTGGTATTGGTTTGGAGGAGATGCAGGTGGAATTTTCAGGTTTGCAATTGAAAATGAGAAACAGGACAAAGGAATCTGGGCAGAGAACAGATCGGAAAGAACAAATGATGGCAGCCCGCCTGCAGTTGTCTTCTGGCTCCCTTTCTACAGACATGTTTCCGAGCTCTGGTTTCGAGCCAGCTGCATCAGTCTTACGTGGGTGCCTGTGACAGCGGGCAGAATCGCAGGTTCTGTTTCACAGGGACTAAATTCAAATCTGCTTTTTAACAAGTTCCCCAAGTGATTCCTAGGCACTTTGAAGTTTGAGAAACGCTGGCCTAAATACTTCTTTGGTTGTTGTCATAACAACCTGGTCAAATTTATTCCAATAGAATTGGTGGCTTTTTTTTTTTTTAAATTCTGTGCAGTTGCTCCCTGTTCTGTGATCAGCAGGACTTTCCTGTGGCTTAGCAGACTGACCCCAGCTTTTCAGATGGCCACAAAGATCAGACGTGGTGTCTGTGACCTTTGCCTCTCATGATTTCCAATCAAACCAAAATCCTGCATTCATCATGTGAAACTGTTTGGCAGATCACACACTCCTGTAGACCATCTTTTTTCTTTCCCTCGTGAATTCTTTCAAATCAAGCCTTTTTATGGTGTTCTTAAAATTTGGATTTTTTTTTTAACTCAGGTTTGTTTTTTTTTTTAAAGTAAAATTTTCCTAGCCCTGCTCCTCATTAGGCAGGCTTTTATAATCAACTACTGTATTGTAACCTATCATGGTTCTTCCTGAAGTTATAAATTTGAAACCATGGAGAGAGTGGGAATTCACAAATTTTCAGAGATTTCATTTGGCTTTATAAAATAATTCTAAAATACTCATGTGCCAGACTTCATATAGAATAAAGGTGATATTGATCATCTGTATATCTAATGACCTGGGATTTTAGCTGCTGAATGTAGTCTGGCCCATTTGGAGTAATTATTTCAGTGGATAAGGGTAAAAAAACTTTGGCTTTAGAACTTTGTTAGCATAGTGGGTCCATAGATATATTTATTTTTATAGTTTGTCACTATTAATTTGGGGTATTAACCAGAATAATCAGCCTGATATATGAATACTGGTTCTGAAACTTCTTAGATTCCCTTGAGAAGGACTCTTGTGCTCTCTCAACCTTACTTTTTTACCTAATAAAATAAGATACAGGAAATATTTAGCATGGTACCTGGCTTACAGAATAAACGATAACTATTTTCAAATGACTTTATAGCATGAATAAACTATAACTATTTTTGAATGACTTTAAAGATAATAATAATTGCTATTGAATGCATAAGACCATCCGTTATCCTTTTTTTTTTTTTTTTTAGTTTTTGGATCGCACACAGTGTTGCTCAGGGTTTCTTCCTGGGTCTGTGATCAGGGATCACTCCTGGCAGGCTCAGGGGACGACATGGGGTGCCAGGGTTCAAACCTGGGTTAGCTATGTGCAAAGCAAGGGTTCATCCTGCTGTGCTATCTCTCAGACCCTTACTCTAAAAAAATTTTAAATCACTAAATTTCAAGATTATACTCATCCTGTTGTGTTCAACTTGGATAGTAATATCATGTATGAGCTATTCAATGCACTTTACACTTGCAGTTCAATTATTCCACAAAGGATAAAGTGTCATTAATGTAATCTAGAAGAACTTTCTGCTCCTGATTTTTTTCATGTCTTATATGTTTTCTCTGATTTATTCTCTTTGAGTCAAATATCATACAGAATAGGACCTACTATTTCCAATAACTTTAAATGAGAATGTTGACCACTAGAGCAAATACAGAAATTTTATTGCCTTCCTCCTAAACACTGAAAACTAAAAAAGGTAGAAGAGAAAATAAATAGATGTTACCAAGGTCACCATCTCATCTTTCTGAAGTTTTAATGGTGATGAAAGAACCATTCAATGTAGAAGATATTTCTTTATTCTTTGTCTAATTCTGTCATTTGTCTTTTGGAAAAAAACAAGAACTCAGCAATTTTAACATAGAAATCTGGAATAATTTGATGAGTACCAGCTCTCTTAATGCACCCATCAGTGATAAGCCTTCCCTCTGCTGACATTTCAATTTTCCATTTTTTTTGGTCTCCCAATTTTGCTCATTCTTTTTGACCTCAGATATTTGGGGTTTGTTTGTTTGTTCCAATTTTCACCAACAAATCCATCTTAGTAAAATATCTTTATCCCTCAATTGGCTTTCTATTTTACAAATGAAAACTGAAGTTCACCACCCTTTCTTACCACCATTCCACACTTTCTGTAACTCACTACTTTCTTCTCCTCAAATAACCTAATTTCTACTGACTTATTTTTATTTTGTTGGTTATCAACATGATATGCCTATATTGAAGACCTGGGTAAAATCATCAAACACTTACCTTTTTCTGTATTATTTTATTTTGCACTATTCCCTCAGATTCTGCCATTTTGCTACAAATGGAAAAAATTTCATCTTTTATGTAGTTGAACAGTATTCCATTTTTTCTGCATACTATATTTTATTCAATCATCTGTTGACAGACACTTATTTTCATTTTCTTAGTTATTATTAATGCTGCAGTAAACATTGGGTAGATGTAACTTTTCATGTTAAAAACTTCACATTCCTTGGGTAGATTTCCAGAAATGAATTTACTGAATCATATGAAAATTCTGTTTTTAGCTTCTTGTCCTCAAAATGGCTATGCAAGTTTAAGATTTCCATTAACTCTTTTTTAAAATGTGTTTTCATTATTTCTGTTTATGATGTATTCCAAATTATTTATGATATTTAATATTTCTCATGAAATAGGTGACTGCATACATTCTACAATTTAGTTTGTTTTATGCTAAAGCAAACAAAATTTATTAAAAAATTAAGACATTTTACTGTCATCTCTCTTTAATAAGTATCTCAAATTATCACAGCTATGGGAGAAATCTAGACATATAGAAAAACTGAAGCCAGAATAATCTTAGTCAGTGTACATCTCAGGGGCCAGACAATTCTGTTGCGGTTCTTAAAACTTAGTGTTTCTGTTTCCTACTATTTTGTTCTTTCTTTTAAGAATATTTCCTTATTTTTCATTTTTAGATCAAATCTGATGGTGCTCATATCTTACTCTTGGCTCTGCACTCAGGAATCATTCTTGGTGGTGTTTGTGGGACTATATGGGATGCCAGGAATTGAATCCAGGTCAATAGCATGCAAAGCAAGTGCCTTACCTGTTGTTCTATGTCTTAAGTCCTATATCTTTATTCTTCGGTAGCAGCATCTCATTTACTTCTGAGGGTGCTACTTTTCCTATCTTTAAAATAAATAAAATTGTTTTCTTGTTATTGAGGTACCTAGTTTATAAGAGTTTGCATGTTTATGCTATTGATGTACAGAGTGACCACAGGTCCGCCACCCCCAAAGTGTCAAATCTCTACTTCTGTCCTTCTGTCCTTTCTAATCTATCCTACCCTTCATTTGGTCCATGGGTTTTGTTGTTAGAGTCCAATCACTCATTCCCTTAATTTATTGTTTATATGCCGCATATGAGTGACATATTTGGCATGTCTTTTCCCCTCTCACTTATTTCACTGAAGATGACACTTCAGTTTCAGCCAAGTTGTAGCAGACAGCAAGATTTCACCTTTTCTTTTCTGCCTGTCTGCTTCCCTCCCTACTTCCCTCCCTCCCTTCCTTTTAAGCCACACTGGAAATACTCAAGGGTTGTTCTTGACTCTGCACTCAGGAATCATTCTGGTGTTGCTGAGGGACTATACAGGATGTCGGGGGTTGAAACTGGGTTGGCCATGTGCAAGCAAACACCTTACCCACTGTAGTATTATTCTGGCCCCTCATCTTTTCTTATAGCTAAGAGGTATTCCAATGTATATTTGTACCCCAGCTTCTTTATCTGCTTACCTGTCATTGGGCATCCTTAGACCAGATGATGAGGTGCACTGCTTTTTCTCTCTTGAGGCCAGGATGTGGCCCAGACCTGGCCAATGGTTCCCTTCTGTCAGGATCTCTGGATCCATATTTGTACATTTTCCTTCAATACTTCTTCTTTCAATATCCAACCCGCACGGCAGAGCCTGGCAAGCTATCCGTGATCTATGCCAAATAGACCAAATTGATATGCCAAATCCAGTAATAAATGGATCTCATTTCCCTAACCCTGAATATGCAGAGTCGAGAAGGATATGGAAGGAGAAGCTGATAAAACACCAAGGCAGACATAGGCTGCCAAAACGCAGAAAAACAAAAATGATTGTCTGTACTTTTAATGCTCGTACGCTGGCATCTGCTGCATCCATTGAAGACCTTATGGTACAAGCATGAAAGATCAAGTACGACATCATTGGTCTGACCGAAACGAGAAGACATCAATCCCATCATGCTGTTTTCGACACTGGAGAAGAACTGTTCCTTGGAACATGTGATAAAAGAGGCGTCGGTGGTGTCGGTATCCTTGTCAACACAAACTTAGTCACAAGCATTGATTCATTTGAATGCCTAACAACCCGAATCGGACGATTACACTTGAATAAATGTGGCTCACTACCGGCAGTTTCTATCTTTGTTGTCTATGCACCAACATCCAGTTATGGTGAAAAAGAAACTGAGAAATTCTACATGGAGCTGGAGAAATTCTATAAAGAAGATCACACCTTCTACAAGATCATTGTCGGTGATTTTAATGCCAAGATAGGACCAAGAAGGTCAGTTGATGAACTCCACATTGGAACCCATGGCCTGGAATGGAACGAACAGGGTGACAGACTGTCTGAGTTCATCATGTCAACCAAAACCTTCCATGGTAACTCACAATTCCAAAAGGCTGAATCTAAACGTTGGACATGGGAGTCTCCCGATGGACGGTTCCACAATGAAATAGACCACATCATATTCAATCGGCGGTTTTGCCTAACCGATGTTGCTGTTGTCCCAAAATTCCAAACGGGATCAGACCACCGTCTTCTTCGTGCAAAATTCTACCTCACAGAATGAGGAGAAAAGAATGCAAGGTTTAAGAAGAGGACTCCCAGAACAACCACCAACTGGGAACTCTTTGGCTCTGTTGCGGCAACATGGGAAGATGCCGTCATTGACAACATTGATGAGGAATACGATCGAATGATTCAGCACCTCCATGATTGTGCAAGGAATGCCAAGAGAGAGATAACCACAAAAAACCGTCTTTCTTCGAACACTCTTGAACTTATTCGCCAACGTGGCTTGGCACGTGCCTCAGGCAACCACAAGCAAACGTCCGAACTGGCAAAACAGTGCAGAAAAGCCATCAAGGATGACCTCAAAAACAGGAGAGCAGCAGTACTGGTAGATGCAGCAGAAGCTGGGAAAAACATTCGTAATGCCCGCCTGTCCTTCACCAACTACAAAACCAAGATGACTGCCCTCCGACATCATGATGGATCTATCACATCTTCCAGAAGGGCAATGGAGAAGATTATTCATGACTTCTACTCAGATCTCTTTAATAGCCACATCCACTTGCCCACATACCACATACCACATGATGGATATGTCGTTCCCAATGTTCTCCCTTCTGAAATCCAACATGCCATCTCGTCGGTAAAGAAACAAAAAGCACCTGGCCCGGACAAGATCAGACCTGAACACCTGAAGAACTTACCATCAGTACTCATCAATACATTGGCTCGACTCTTCACACGCTACCTGTCTGAATGCAAGGTTCCATCCCAACGGAAAACCAGCAAGACTGTACTACTATACAAGAAAGGAGACATCCACGACATTGGCAACTATCGCCCAATCTGCCTATTGTCTGTCATCTACAAACTATTCACTCGAGTCATCCTGAATAGGATTAGCAGAACACTAGATGAAGGACAACCATGTGAACAAGCTGGATTCCGAAAAGGATTCAGTACCATTGACCATATCCACACAATAACCAAGCTCATTGAGGTATCTCGGGAGTTCAAGATGCTGCTCTGTCTAACGTTCATTGATTTAAAGAAGGCCTTTGATTCTGTTGAGATGGAAGCAGTCATGGAAGCCCTAGCCAATCAGGGCGTACAAACTCAATACATCAGGATCCTTCGTGAGCTCTATTGCGGATTCACTACCAAGATCTCACCATTCTACAAAGAAGTAATCATCCATATCAAGAGAGGGGTTCGACAGGGTGATACCATTTCACCAAAACTCTTCAGTGCCACCCTCGAGAACATCATGCGACGACTAGAATGGGAAAACATGGGAGTGAAGATAGATGGTCGGCAACTACACCACCTCCGCTTTGCTGATGACATCGTTCTAATAACACCAAACATCAGCCAAGCGGCACAAATGCTGGCGGACTTTGACCATGAGTGTGGAAAGGTAGGACTACAGCTGAATCTTACGAAGACAATGTTTATGAGAAACAGCCTTGTTCCTGACGCTCCATTCGCTCTCAACGGAACCACCATCTCCGAATGCAACAGTTATATATACCTAGGTCGAGAAATCAGCATGATGAATGACCTGGCACCTGAGTTGCGCAGGAGGAAGAGAGCGGCTTGGAATGCCTTCAAGAGCATTGAAGAAATAACTAAAAGGACAAAGAACCTCCAGCTATGAGCACATCTCTTTGATTCCACTATTCTTCCTGCATTAACATATGCCTCAGAGACCTGGACCCTACGAAAACAGGATGAGAACGCTATTCGGGTCTCTCAAAGAGGAATCGAAAGAACTATGCTTGGAATATCACGATTCACTCAAATGAGAGATAGAATCCGGAGTTCTGATCTTCGTCAACGCTCAAGAATCAGGGACGCTGTCTCATTTGCCAAAATCAAAAATCAAAAATCAGATGGGCTGGACACATAATGAGGTTTACAGACAACCGCTGGACTAGAGCCATTACTGATTGGATTCCACGAGACATCAAAAGATCACGTGGATGCCCACCTATAAGATGGTCAGACTTCTTCGTCAAGACCCTAAATGATCGGTTTGAGGCTCTACATGTTCCTAAAACGAACAGATACCATTGGGCTACGCTAGCACGCAACCGGGATGAATGGAGACGTTACTGGCACCCGCTCGAATAAATCGATGAATAACGGGGATTAAGTGATTAAGTGAAGTGACTTCTTCTTTCTCTCCTACCTAGAAACAGAGATTCTAGCTGGGTATGAGGCCAATTCCAGCCCAGCTTCCTTTGTACTTGGGTTGAGTTAAGTGACTATTTTCTAGCTGGACATGAGTGGAAGTGAAGCAGGCAATGTCTGCCTTACAACTTTATAGGGAAGATGATCCTTTCCCATGTCCCTTGTGGATAAGATCATCTAAGATTTATATTGAAGCCTAACCTCATGGAAAATGTGAGAAGAGTTTTACCACCAGCTTGGATAATCTTTAGAGGAAAGATATGAACTTTTAGCCATTTAAGCCAGTTGGATGTTGTCACTAAATCTTTGCAGCTCAACTTCCCTATTCAAATTTCCACTCCATCCTCTTTTATTTACATGGGTTCTTTCATGTTCCTCTCAAAGTTCTTTCTCCAGGCCAGCCAATGAGTATCACTGCTTTGTTGTCTCCCATGGAGAATGTTTTTCATACATGTCTGTATTACCCAATTTCTAGAATACTCCTTCCTTTCAGGGGTCTGTGGAAGAGGTCAATCTCACATTAATTAAGAAAATGAGGAGTGAGCTGCAATTTAGTTCATATCTGGGGGTGACGCTGAGAGAAAGACAATGGAGAGGATAAATTCTAAATGTCATGTACAGGAAGAAACGGAAGTCAATACAAAACTAAGCTCAAATGCCATAGAGGTTGGAGTATGTTAATGTAGTGTTCACTCAAGAAGAAAGGGTAACATGCACCAGGAGGTCCACTCTGGACCTGCCATCTGCTCTCCCAGGATTCTGTCTCAGGAGCAGATACAGTGGGAGGATCAGGAGGAAGTGATCTCTGCTCATAGTGGCCTCTTACAGCAGCCAGCTCAGCTCAGTTCTCCACAACGGGGAGGCACACCCCTCACTCCCCAGCTTCCCTGGGTGACTCCTGGGTCCTGGTGTCATTGGTGCTAACAAGCAATCCCACAGAGATTTTCACCAGAACAGCTCGTGGATAGTTATTTTGTCTGGTTGTTGCTTAGCACCTGATCCTGGTTTACTGGTCCTGCAAGAGATTCTGTAAACTACCTAATACATTTCTTTATGCTGGTAAGCGTGAGTCTTGTGGTTCCCAGGTTTATGTGCACCAGCTACTACTGGCTACTGCCTTTCCTGTTCTCTGGTTCTATATCTGCTGAGATAGCTTACTCCCACAGAAATTACATCAGTAACTGACAGAGAACATGGTTTATTCTTTTTTGAATAACTTTTTCTTGGGTTCCAAACACAGTGCTCAATGTATACTTACAGAAGGTAAATACTTGATTTATTGAAAAGTGCTCCTTTTGGAGAAACAAAGTATGAGCTAGATATTCCTATACTCTTCTGGGAGATAGATGAAATGATTCAATGTAAAGCAAGGACAGAGTGTCAGGGCATTGATATAGATATTGTTATTTTAAAGGTAAAGGTAAAGGTAAAGGCCCCCCCGTTGATCGTTGATTTGCTTGAGAGGGCCCAGTAACGTCTCCACTGGAGACTTTGTTGTTACTGTGTTTGACATATCGAATACTCTCGGTAGCTTGCCGGGCTCTCCGAGAGGGGCGGAGGAATGGAACTGGGGTCGGCCATGTTGGCCGCTTGTAAGGTGAATGCCCTACCCGCTGTGCTATCACTCCATTATTTTAATGCAAACATAATTTTTTCAAAATTTGCAAATTCCTAACATAGATGTGGTTGTGCATAAATGTGGTTGTGCATGATCGAAAAGTTTTTGGTGTAGGTCAGAGAAATAAAAACATGTGGAGGTCACTTGTCTGAGTGCCCTCTTGAGGGGCTTTTCAGTGATATTTTTAAAAATGGTCTGCGGTTTTAGAGCACCTAAGGGTGCTCTAGGCTGACTCCGGGCTCTGTGCTCAGGACCATGCTTGTGGAACCATAGGTAGTGCTTGGGCTTGAACCCAGGTCAGCCATGTGCAAGGCAAGCACCTTCGGGGATACTGTTTGCTTGAGAGGGGTACATCTGGTGATGTGCAGGGTTTGCTTCTGTATTTGAGCTCAGGGATCACCCTTGGTGGTGCTCGGGGTTCCGTACATGGTGCTGGGGATCAGTCATGGCTGGACTGTGTGCACAGCAAGTGACTAGTGGCCTGCTATCCTCAGAGAAGGTTTTCCTTTTTCTTTCTCCCTTCCCCCTGTTTATTTTTTCCGAGATTTTATTATCGAATCACTGTGAGATAACCCCTTACGAAAGTTTGTTCATGATTAGGTTTCAGTCATACAGTATTCCAACACCCAGTGTACAGTTCCCGGCACCAATGTCCCCACATTCCCAGATTCCCACCTATTACCCCTCCCCCCTCCCAGCCTGTCTCTGTGGTAGGCACATCTCTCTCTCTCTCTCTCTCTCTCTCTCTCTCTCTCTCTCTCTCTCTCTCTCTCTCTCTCAGATACTGAAAGGTTATTTGGTATATCCCTTTCCTACTTTTAACACTCAGTTCTTGTCCAGTGTGATCATTTCTGGCTATTATTGTCATTCTGGTCCCTTCTCTATCTTATCTACCTTCCCTCCCCCCCCACCCCACCCTTTTCTTTTTTTTAAAAGCAAAGGCAAGTTTCTCCTGAAAGCAGGTCCATCTGCAGAGAATTTAGCAGAGTGCCATCTGGTGGTAAATCCTTCAACCTTCGGTGGGTGCGTGTCCCACCCTTATAATTGTGAATCTGTTGTGTGTCCAGAGCAGGTCTCAAACTGTGTGTGTAGGGTCGGTCAATTCTGCTGGGTGGAGACCAGTTCCTAGGAGACAAACCTAGAGAGCAGGAAACAGCAAATGTTGAAGGGGGCAGGGAGAGAGAGAGAGAGAGAGAGAGAGAGAGAGAGAGAGAGAGAGAGAGAGAGAGAGACTGACTTTGGCCCTTGGAATCAGAGGCATGGAGAAGGCAGAGGACAGGTAAGATGACAGAAGAGACAAAGGGATGAGAATCTTTACCTAAAGCCAATGGTTTGCCTTACACCAGGCCGAGATGGGTTCCACTTCTGCCACCCCAAACCCCACCGAGAGTGGCCTCTGAGCACAGAGCCAGGAGCAAGCCCTGTGGCCCCCCCCCCCCAAACACCCAGAGAAACACAAGTTCATCACTGACAGCAAAGGGCCTGGAGCTGGGGTGGCCTGCACACACCCCCCCCCCCCTTTCTGCTGGAGCAGAAGACAGCAGCAGGTGGAGGAGAAATTCATCTCCGACAAAGAAAGGGTCTTCCCACCGCAAACCAGCTTTGAACCAGGATTTTTTGGCTCCTTGGATCCCACTCGCCCTAGCCCCGGGGGGTCGCGGTGCTGCGGCTGCATCCTGGTGCGGTCAGGGGCGGCTCAAGGTCATTCCTGTGACCACACAGGAGCTGCTCCAGGGGAGGTGACGCGGTGGGGACAGTCGTGCCTCCCTGCGGCGGTGGGTGGAGCCCATATCCTTCACCTGCCCGGGGGAGGTCCACAGACCAGAGGATGGGGCGGGTCAGGGTGCAGGTGGCGGCTGGCACCTGGGGCGCGTCTCTGCTGCCTCCCGGGCCTTGGAGGGCGGGGAGGGAGCAGGCGAGGATTTGTCAGAAGAGCAAGTAGGCTGGGAGCAGCCCTTCAGCCCTGCAGAACTAAGAGCAGGAGGAGCTCACGTCTCTGGCCTGGGGCAGCACAGAGGCAATTCAGCACCCCACTTAGGCCCTGGGGGGACTGTCCACGGGGTCGTTGTGGGGAGTGTCCTGTCCCCATGAAGCAGGCGCCCATGAAGCCTTGAAACTTGCAGACTGGTCTCCTGGGAAACAGGGACGGAAGCAGACAAGGTCGTGGTGACCCCAACCGTTTGTTCACTGAATTTTCCAGTATTCTCTGACAGATTCCAGGTTGAGGAAGGGGATGGGATCTGGGTTTGGGGTCGTTTTCTCTCATTCCACCGGAAACCCTGCAGCTTCCCCAGCCTGCCTGGCACCTCCCTTCCACCCCTCCTACCTTCTTCCCTGCCTCCTCCCTCCCTCCTTCTCTTCTCCCTTCCTGCTTCCTTCCTCCATCCGTTGTCCTTTCCTCTCTTTACCCTTCCTTTCCTTACCTTTTCATTAAAAAGAAAGAAAGGAGGGAAGAAAGAAGGAAGAAAGGAAGGAAAGAAAAAGGAAGGAAGGAAAGAAGGAAAGAAAGAAGGAAAGAAAGAGCTCCTGCAAGGATGTGGTGTGTGGGAGACCACTGGGGGTGCTGGGATTAAGCACAGTCCCTTTGATCCGCCTTTCTAATCCACCTCCCTTCCCCCCTTTCTTTATCTGCCCACTGGATGTAGGTTAAATCTTTACCTACTGTCTTCAAGTGGTTCTTGCAAACTGACTTTCAACAACAACAAAAAAACCCATACTTAGGAAATCAATGCTACCAAAAGCTTACTGGCATAAGTAAGGGTTAACGTTTCTGTGAGTATATTTCTGTTTGCTGTTTCAAAGTAGCATCACACTTTTAAATAAAGACCCCAATCATATTAAATATCATTTAATCATCACTTATATCAATTCATTTTTACTCCTCCAGTTGAGGATCAAGGGTAGCCCTAAGCTATCCTGTTGGCTCAAGGTGTAAAGTGCCTTCCGGTCATAAAGCACTCGCACAGCTGTGCTCAGAAGCTTGCAAAGAGCCAGTCCATCTTTGGACTGTGCCCTGAGAAAAACCCTACATCCCATGGAAGCACAGGCAGGCCCCAGGCAGGCACACACCTTTGTTACAGAGGTTTCTTTTCTTTTGTGGTCGTGTAAGGAAAGCACCACTGGATACCCACTGTGCTTGTCCTTAGATTGCAAACACTCCTGGTATGGGAAAAGAGGTCCTGGAGCGCATCTCACCACGTTCCCCCCACCCCCCTCTCTCTCTGGACCACAGCCTGTTGTGCTCAGGGTAACTCCTGGAGGAGCCTTAAGGGGTGCCAGAGATTGAACTTGGGGTTGGTGTGCAAGACAAGTGTCCTACCTGCTCTACTATCACTCAGCCCCCCTGACCACATTTCTGGAAAACTGCTTTTGTCCCCAAATTTAAATGAATCCACTGGGTTTTATTTTTCCCTCTGTGTTTTTTGTTTTTATTTATGGAACTTCATACAGCTTCTCACCTTTGTCCCAGCTCTACTCTTGGTCACTCCATCCTTAACCCCCATAAAGGAGAGTGAAAGGCCAGAGGAGGCAGCGCTGGTAGGAGGAGGTCATGCCAAGGCCACATGTGACACTTCATGTCCCAGTATCCTGCACGGCCTTGATGAGTGGAACAGGTGGTATGTTTGCTTTAAGAAGAGCAGTCAGAGCCCACCAGCCCATGTTCTTTCTGTGTCTGCACACACAGAATGGGAGAGCTGAGAGGTTCTCCTTCACCCCCCCCACGAATCCTCTCTCAGCTTTACCTGGCTTTGTTGGCTAGGAACCATTGCATAGATGACATCAGTTTGAGTTGAAGACTTTTTCTGACAGAGAAAGAGAGAAAATTGGTTTGGGGTGCTGCCTGGGAGATGTTTCTTACAGAAATGTCTTCTCCCCCTTAAATGTGCTCAATTTTCTCTCATTCACTAACTAAAACTGCAGAGAACAAGCTGTCAAAATTATGTCTGTGGGATGCCCTGTAATCAAAGGCAGTAAACTGCTCATTGAGGCAAAGACAATATGCTTGTGTTGCCTTTTTTTCAGCGCTATCAAGCAAATGGGGAAAGAAGTCGAGTCCATTTTCTCCTACCCTGAGGCCTTGAGTCTCTGTCCCTGTGTCTCTGTGTGTGGCCCCTGAGTGGCCAGGTGTGGGGTCTGGAGTGGACAGGGCAATGGAGGGGCTTTCAGGCAAATAGAACCAAGCGCAGAACTGGCTCTGCTCACATCCTAGATGGTGCAGCTGTCAGGGCATTTTCTTTTCTCCTGTGGTATGGCTTGTGCAGGGGAGAGGGCCTTGTGGTTGGGAAGGAAATAACCAATGACACCCCAACCTCAGGAAGCAATTATAAAAAGGTTCCACTCCTTTTATTTTTATTTATTTATTTATTTTTGATTTTAGGGTCACACCCGGCGATGCTCAGGGGTTACTCCGGGTTCTATACTCAGGACTTACTCCTGGTGGTGCTTGGGGGACCAAATGGGATGCTGGGAATCGAACCTAGGTTGGCTGTGTACAAGGCAAATGCCCTACCCGCTGTGCTATTGCTCCAGCCTGGTTCCACTCTTTTTCAATTAAATTTTGTAACCCATGGGAAGATACAGGTTCTACTCTTTCTGAAATATGAAGAACTTTTTAGGATTTCCAGGGGAAACTGAGGCCGCCTCTCCACCATGAAACCCTGTGGAGGGAGATAGAGGGGTCCTGGTGATGGGGGTACATGCACCCTATTTTCAGACACTTGGGAGGAATTCTAGGGACTACTAGATCTTTAAAGGACTGAATTTTTTTCTGAAGCAGAGTAAGGCTAAATGGGCCTCTGGGTTCAGCAGGAGGCACAAAGAGGGGAAGGGCAGAAAGTGCCCCACTAGGTAAAGCAAATGGGGCTCTTTCCCAGGCAGAACTCAGAGGAGCGACTTCGGGTGGAGAAGGGGAGCAGCTCAGGCCACATCTTCAGTCAGAAGTCTAACAGCATGGATGTGGGGACAGCAGGGAGTTGGGCCACTCTGGAGACCAAAGGGCCCGACTGAAGATCTGCTCACCAGTCAGAAGATGGAATGGAAAACTCCAGTCAGCCTGCTGGGCGCTGCAGACTATGCAAGGCCTGGGCTCTCAGAGAGAGAGAGAGAGAGAGAGAGAGAGAGAGAGAGAGAGAGAGAGAATACCCAGGAGGCTCTGGATGGTGACCAAGGTCAGAGGTCAGAGGGTTTGCTTCCATGATATGTGGAGAGGAAAAAAAGAGATGTATACTGGATCCAGGGCTAACCACCTAGGATACCCCTCAACACCGACAGGAGTGATCCCTGAGCTTAGAGTCAGGAATGAGCCCTGAGATGAGGCCCAAACACACACACACACACACACACACACACACACACACACACACTTGGAGAAAGGGAAGAACTCAGGGGGACTATCTTTTAACAAAGACATCTTGTGGAAATGTTTAATTGTTCTTGAAGTATAATGAGTTTATTGGGAAATAAAGGGAGTTCAGCAGAGAGATGAGGTAAGATATATGTGCAAGAAGGAACATGGGCTTCTTTGGAGTGGAGAGACCCCCTAAGTACACATCTCAGCATTCAAGTAGGAAAGTATGAAAGTCCACAACTCAAGAGGGGAGATGTGGACGGCATATGCACAGACAACACATATGTTCAACAGCAACACATGGGCATGGGCAGCAAATGCATCCCTCATGGAAGTCTTTTATTTATTTTTTTTCTCTACTTTAAAAAACTTTATTTTATTGAATCACTGTGAGATAGCAAATTACAAAGCTGTTCATAATTGGATTCTAGTCATACAATGTTCCAACACCCTCATGGAAGTATTTTAGAAGCATACATTTTTCCTTGAAAAAAACTACAGAAATAAGACAGTTACCTGAAAAACTTCCAACTTATGATTTAGGGGATACTTGAAGTCACTTTAAGAAGCTAGAAGTTGGGAGGAGAAAGCAAAATGCATTCTTTAAACAAAAATCATAACTAAATTAAAGTGTAAATGTTTCCATAAGTGCTCATGTTGTTCTAAAATCAAATTGAGGAAAAATAGACTAAAGCAAGGGTTGGGGACAGAGTTCAGTAGTACAGCACATGGTTTCATGTGTGAGATGCCCTGAATTCAATTCCCAGCACCTCTAAATGAGGAGGAAGAAGAGAGAGAGAAATGTATTATTTCTCAACACTTTGAATTGGGGAAGGAAATTAGTAGCTACAGGTTTCCTTTGCTATTTGGAATTTACTTCTTGGCTAGGTCATTTTTAGATCTGCAAATTCTAAAACGATTTCCGTAAAGATTAATGCTGATAGTGTTCCAAGACTCTTAAACTAACCAACCAAATCTACCGAATAGGAACATCCTTCGGAGTAGTTGGGGAAGCCTGTCCCAAAGTCAAGTGTGCCTGAGCAGGGCTGCTGGGAGATCCACGTCCAAGAGGGACTAGAAACTCTCACCCTGGACCATAATGATGTGAGCGCAGGCTTCTGGGTTGGACTTGGGCAATTCCCTTGACTCACCTTTAAGAAAAAAAAGTAGTTTTTTTTTGCCTAGAGGAACCTGCCTGTGCCTTTGTAAGCCCCTGTGCTATTCAGAGATGAGCTTTGCTCTCTCTGGTCCAGTGCCCCCTCCTCAGTGTCTAGATTGGTCTCAAAACACACCATGGGTGAAGTTTCACAGTTTTGGAGGCTTATGGGAACATTCTCTCTCTCTTTTTTCCCCAAGTGCAAATTTATTTTATTAAAGAAATTTTAAAAATTGAATCACGGTGTGATACACAGTTTCAAAGTTCATGATTGGTTTCAGTCCTATACTGTTCCAACAGCTGTCCCCGACCAGTGTACATTTCCCACGACCAATCCCCCCAGTTTTCTTCCCTGCTTCCTGCCTCTATGGCAGGCATCTCTCTCTCTTTCTCTCTCTCCCCCCACCCCTTTTTGGAATTATGGTTTGCAATACAGAAATACAGATACTGAATGGTGATCATGCATATCCCTTTACCTACTTTCAAAACTCAGTTCTTGTCTAGAACACTCTCTTTCTTTGTCACTTAGAAACTCAGAGTCGTGGTGACATTGTAAGGAAGTGACTGCTTCAACATTCCCTTGGATCGTCTGTTTTTCTGAGTAGGCACACACCCCGTGTCTACACACATTAAGTTGCGGTCAGTGTGTTGAACCGTGATAGTTCCAGTGTTTCAGCCACACTCTTCACTATGAGTTTCAGGACACTTGAGCCGAACAGGAGAGAATTCAGAGACAAACAGCAGTGGTTTCCACACAGAAATCTCAGCTCCAGGTGGGCATTTGAACCACACATTCCACAGACGTCAGCCTTGAAGTTTTGGTTCCCTGTAAGGCTGGTGCAAAAGGAGAGCGTCTTGGGGCTGGAGTGATAGCACAGCTGACAGGGCATTTGCCTTGCACGTGGCCAACCCAGGTTCCATTTCCAGCATCCCATATGGTCGCCTGAGCACCGCCAGGAGTAATTCCTCAGTGTAGAACCAGGAGTAACCCCTGTGCAATGCCGGGTGTGACCCAAAAAGACAAAAAAAAAAAAAAAAAAAACCACAAAAGGAGAGCGTCTATGATTGTCTATGCCCCGCCAACTCCAGCATGGATGCTTAGCCCAAGTCCTCCCTCTAGTGGCAGCTGTGGCAGCTTGGAGAATGAACTTTCCATTTCTGGATCAGCAAATGTGGAAATAACCTAGGTTGTAATTCCAAAGACAATCCTTAAAATTCCTTGAATCTCTTTTAGGTTCTTTTTGTTGACGATATTGATATTGATAATTTAAAACTTTGGGAATTATTTATTTATTTATTTATTTTATTAGTGAAACACCATGAGGTACAGTTATAGACTTACAAACCTTTGTGCTTGGGTTTCAGTTACGATCAAGTACCCATCCCTCCACCAGTGCCCATCCTTCACCACTCTGGGTCCCAAGATCCACCCCCCCCTGTCCCACCCTGCCTCTGTGGCAGGGTATTCCCCCTTGTTCTCTCTCTCTTCTTTTGGGTACTGTGTTTTGCAAGAGAGGCCTTGAGTGGCAATCATGTTTTGTCTATAGACTACTTTTAGCATGCTTCTCCCACCCTGGGAGGGTCTCACAACACCCTTTATTTGGTGCTCTCTTCTCTATATGAGCTTCCTTTTCACCTAGCACATGTGACTGGCCTTCAAGTCATGGAGCAAAATTCCTGGTACTAATCTCAGCCATTCCTGGGTAAGTGACCCTCCTTCACTGCTGGTGGGAATGCCGGCTGGTCCAACCCTTTTGGAAAACAGTATGGACGATTCTCAAAAAATTAGAATTTGCTAGAATTTGATCTCCCATTTGACCCAGCTATAGCACTCCTGGGAATATATCCCAGAGAGACAAAAAGGTATAGTCGAAGTGACATCTGCAATTGTTTGTTCATTGCAGCACTCTTTACAATAGCCAGAATCTGGAAAAAACCTGAGTGCCCGAGAACAAATGACTGGTTAAAGAAACTTTGGTACATTTACACAATGGAGTACTATGTAGCTGTTAGAAAAGATGAAGTCATGAAATTTACATACAAGTGGTACGACATGGAAAGTATCATGTTAAGTGAAATTAGTCAGAAAGAGAGGGATAGACACAGAAAGATTGCATTCATCTGGGGAACATAAAGCAACAAAACGGGAGACTAAAATTTTGGGAATTCTTAATGCCTACCAAGTCCTAGTTGTATGAAGTTAAGAATATGTCAAGATCACAAGAGAAAAAACGCACTCTGAACACCCCAGACCACAGCATGCCCCACTCTTCAATTCCAAAGTCTCCTTTAGAACCCAGAATTCCAGTGTCACATGAATCTCTCAGTGCCGAGGGGACAGTGGATTCTGCCACTAGCACTTAGATTTCTTGGTGAATTGCCTCCGTTGTATTGTAAACTGTCAAAAGATACAGCAACTGCTTTGGGCAAGATATGCTATGATATCAAGAAGCTGTTTTAAACTTAAAAGTCCCTTTCCAGTTTCAGTTTTATCTAAAATGTGAATACAATATTCCTATTCTTTTCCCACTAACAATAATTCTTGTAGACTTTATTGGATCTTTGTGTTTTTGAAAGACTTCCTAGAAAAAAAAGACCTGAGGCTGTTTGTACCACCCAGTCACCCAATCACCAGCTCCCTCTATTATTTGGAGATTCCTGAGGTCTGAAATTACACTGATTTTAAAGCCAGAGAGAACCAGGCTTGCTCCTGGCTCTGCCTTTGGGCAGCTGTGCAACTTGGGTAGGCACTTAAAGTGTCTGAGGTCCAATTTACTTATCTATAAAATAAAGGAATTTAACCAGATGACATTTAAGTCTCCTGATATAATACTGGGCCTTGGTGGGTTGGGAGAGCACAGATATATTTTTAATTTTTTTTTTTTTTTGCTTTTTGGGTCACATCCGGCGATGCTCAGGGGTCACTCCTGGTTCATGCACTCAGGAATCACTCCTGGCGGTGCTCGGGGGACCATATGGGATGCTGGGAATCGAACCTGTGTCACCATGTTGGCTGCATGCAAGGCAAACGCCTTACCCGCTGTGCTAACACTCCAGCCCCGAGCACAGGTATATTTTAAAATTGTAATGATCACCAGGTGTTATTAACGGCACTCATGTGATTTTCTACCACATACTCTACCTTCTAGTCAAGATAAATTAAGCTGCTGGTTATCTAGATTTCTAGCTGAAATAGACTGAGAATTTTTTCAGCCTTCATTAGGAATCTATAAGTAAAATTAAAATCTCCTTGTCCAGTCACTGTGTAGTTCTTATGGACAAAGATATGGGGATGCATTCTCTAGTTCCTTGGGTTAAAACCCAGAGGTGCATGGGCTGGAGTGATAGTACAGTAGGTAGAATGCTAGAAGGCATGAGGTTGACCCAGATTTGATCCTCAGCAACATATATAGATCCTCAGCCCTTGCCAGGAGTGATCCCTGAGCATACCCCTGAGCACAGGCAGGTGTGACCCCAACACCCCAAACAAATAAATACTGAAGTACATATGACCATGTATGTTCTATTTGTGTACAATAGCAACGGCCAATATTGGAGGCACAGGTGACTTAAATTTTTTAATTATAATTTTACTGATTCATTATTAGTTTAAAATACTTTAGAAATGCTCTGAGTAGAGTTTTATACTTACACATGTGTATGCCTATCAGATCCCAAAGTTTCGGTGTTATTCCTGCGATCCAATAGACCTTTCTCTCCTTTCTTCCTAAACCCTCCCCTCCCCCTTTCTGTATCCATCATATTTTTTCTGAGTTTCAGTGCTATGTTTGTTGCATTTTGTTTGTTTATTTGACTTACATTATACAGATCACAGGAATTATTCAGCAGTTGTCTTTCACTTTCTGTTTATTTTACTTTATATCTCAAATTCCACCCATAACATCTCAAATAGTTAAATTTTCATCACTTTCAGTAGCTGACTGGCATATTCCATTGAGTATCTGTACCACAACTTCTTTAACCAGTCACCCATTAGTGGCATTTAGGTAGTTTCCATGATGACTTGTTATCATGAATATAATGCTGCTATGAACATTGGGGTGTATATCCTTTTCAATTTAGTGGTTATTATTCTTTGGATAAATGCCTTGGAGTATATTTCTGGCTCATATAGAATTGAAGTATCACACTTCACTCAAGTGAGAGAAGGAATCTGGAGTTCCGACCTCCGTCGATGATTGAAAATCAGGGACCCTGCCTCATAAGCCAAGGTGTCGAAAATCATATGCGGACACATAATGCGATTTGGAGATGACTACTGGACTAGAGCCATTACTGACTGTATTCCACAGGACGTCAAAAGAACACCTGGTCGCCCACCTATGAGATGGTCGGACTTCTTTGTTAAGACCCTGAGTGGACGGTTTGCTGCTCTTCTTGTTCCTGGAGCGAGCAGATGCCATTGGGCTACACTCACACCTGACAGGGAAGAATGGAGACATTACTGGCTCTCGCTGGAGCAAATCGACGAACAATGGGATGACAAGTGATTACAAGTGATAGAATTTCTACTTTTATATTTTTACAGAATCTCCATAACATTTTCCATGGAGTCTGCAAAAATTTATGTTCTTACTAAGAGTGTACCAGAGTTCCTTTTTCCTCACTCTTACCAACACATTTCATCTTTTTGTCATAGACCATTCTCGGTAGTGTCAGGTCACCTCTCACTGTGGTTCTAATTTGCATTTTATAAATGATAACTGAAGTTTTACTATTTTAAAAATTACCCGTGTGTCTTCTTTGGAGAAGTGTCCATTCAAATCTTCTATTCGTTTTTGAATTGCATTCTTTCTTGTTGAGTTACATGAGTTCTTTTTTGTATATAGGTACACATTTATATGAACCCCCTGTTTGGCTTCTAATGAACTTTCCCAAGTCATTAAGATGCCTTTTCATTTTTGGCAATGTTTCTTTTGTTTGATGTTCTAACTGTTTTTATTTTTGTTTTCTTTTGTCATTGTTAATTAAGTCCTCAAAGGCACTTTGTAAGCTAAATGGAATCTTCTTAGTTTCAAACAATTTGAGTCAGTCTTCTCTAACAAAACCCAATTCCAGAATTCAGAAATAGTGCTGATTTTGTGATTGTTCATGGTTAGCCTTTATAGTTAGCAATGGAGTTTCTCCTGAAACCACTAACAAACAGGGTCATTGCTGGGGTTGACTGGAAAAGAAGGACATTTGGTTCTTGCACCAGCACAGAACTTGTAGCAAGCAACTATTTTTTTAAGACTTCAGGACTTTATTGCTGTTAAAATGCCCTCAATAGAGAGGTGTTAATAAGAGAAATTAGATAGGACAAGGATGTGCCAATGTTGGTTCAGGTTACAAAATTTATTAAACAAAATTTATTGTTTAGGTTACAAAAACTATTGACTGCTGCTCATTCAAAGATGGACAACAACATAGTTCCTGATTTTAGAAGATGTGAGGCACACATAGATGATGGGTAAAAAAGTTGGAATGGTAAATGCCATATGAGTAGTACTGAAAAAAGTATTATAGGAATCCAGAGGTAAAGGTACTTATTACAGATGGAAGAAGAGTAAAGAAGGTTGCATCAAGAAGGTGAGAATTGAGGTTCTTTTAAGAATGGGCAGGAATTTGATGGATTTGTACTTGAAAGTTGACAAGTCAACAATGAACCAATTGATCATTATCTTACATAAATGAAAATTATATATTGTCAACAACTTCAAGTTCTACCTTCAAGTTTACACTTTAGAGAAAATACAACTTTTATTTAAAAAATTTTTTTGGCTTTTTGGGTCACACCTGGTGATTCACAGGGGTTACCCCTGGCTCTGCACTCAGGAATTACTCCTAGCAGTACTCAGGGGATCATATGGAATGCCGGGAATCAAACCCAGGTTGACTGTGTGCAAGGCAAATGCCCTACTCGCTGTACTATCACTCCAGCCCCCAAAACACGACTTTTATACACAAGTGCACATACACAAAATTTAATGGATAAAAACGAAATTGACATAAATATCCATAGTAAAATGAATCCAATATGGTGCTTCTTGCAATAGAATTTTATATTTCTATTACATTTTGTGAACTAGAGCTATATGTATCAATATGAATACACCACAAAATATTAATACAAGCAAGAGAAGAAAGGTTTTTTTTTGTCAAGGTCTCATCTAAAAGCATGGTGCTCATTGAGTATAACTGAAGATAATTTGTTGAAGAGACTGTATCCAGAGTTTCAATTGGTGAATGGAACTAACAGGATTGCTATCACTCTCAGGGACCAGTGAAAAAGGTAGAAGTCTTTACTACTCCTAGACTTGAATTGGTAAAGAGAAGAAATAGGGTTCATAAAGCCTTTAAGAACGAACTTACAGAAAAGAGTATTTTTTAAAAAATATTTATCAAATCACCATGAGATATAGTTACAAAGCTTTCATGTTTGAGTTTCCATCATACAATGGTCAAACACCCATCCCTCTACCAGTGCACATTTTCTACTACCAATGTCCCCAATATTCCACCTCCTCCCATCCCATCCCTTTGTCTGCCTCTATCGCAGACAATTTTCCCCGTACTCTCTGTTTCTATACTTTTGGACATTCTGGTTTGCAATATAGAAATGGAGAGGCTATCACATTTGGTCCTTTGTCTACTTTCAGCACACATCTCCCATCCCAAACAATTCCTCCAACCATCATTGACTTGGTGATCCCTTCTCTATTCCAGCTGCCTTCTTCCCCAACTCATGATACAGGCTTCTGACTATGGGGAAATATTCCTTGTCTCTACTGTCTTTGAGTATCAGTCTCATATTATGGTATTTTGTATTTCACAAATGAGTGCAAGTCATTCTATCTATCATATCTGTCCCTCTCTTTATGACTCATTTCACTTAGCATGATACTCTCCATGACCATCCACGTATAAGCAAAGTTCATAACTTTGTCTTTCCTAACAGCTGCATAGTATTCCACTGTGTAGATATACCAAAGTCTCTTTAACCAGTTGTCTGGAGATTGTTTCTAGATTCTGGCTATTGTGAACAGTGCTGCAATGAACATGCAGGCGCAGATGTCATTTCTACTGTGCTCTTTTGCACCCTCGGAATATTCCCAGAAGTGATATTGCAGGGTCATATGGAAGCTAAATTTCTAGTTTTTTAAGAAATGCCCACATTGTTTTCCAAAATTGTTGGGCCAATCCGCATTCCCAACAATAGTGGGAGTACCATTCGTCCCACACCTGTGCCAGCAGTGGTTGTTCTTTTTCTTTCTGATGTATGCCAGTCTCTGCGTTGTGAGATAACTCATTGTTGTTTTGATTTGCATCTCCTGATGATTAGCAATGTAGAACATTTTTTCATGTGCCTTTTTTGCCATTTGTATTTGAGAGGAATTTGCTAGAAAGCAGTTATTGCAGAATATCCTCACCCCGCCTCAGGCTGTCTTCACTGGGGCATCTCAGTGAGGGGTGGTTTGAGTTTGCCTCCCCGCCCCAAGCAGAACCCCAGCAGCCAAAAACCTCCAGAACCCATTTGCAGCCATGGTCAAGGCCACTCTACATGCTCGGATGAGCCTCACCCATGAAGGAACTGGCAGAGGAACCCAGGTATGCAGGACCCGGAGCTGAGATCTCCAAGCCTGAATTGGGACTGGGCCTCCTCCACCCAGCTCCCCAGTTTTCTGGTAGCTTGGTAGTCACACCCACAAATTGCCCCTGGAACCATGTAATCTCATAAACAGCTAAAATCCAGAGACTAAAATAAAGCTCTCAGAAGAGAGTGATGCAGTATTTCCTGCAGCATGCAGAGGCATTTGCAGCACACAACCTCTTATACTCTAGTCCACTGATGTACCCAAAATAGCACATACTTGTTTGGTTTTAACATACTTGCCTGTATTCTCTTACATACAGGGCTTAAATGGCTCCAGTATGAAATACAACAACCTTCACACACTTCCCTTTTATTGTGGTGGGAAGATGCTTTCTGTGGATTGGGTAATGAAGTATGGTGAACTACTTTATGAAAATAAAATATAAAAATAAAAAATGCAGTTATCACCAAAAAATTTTACTTTACTTTACTTTACTTTTATCACCAAAAATTAAGCCATGATCACATATGCCCAACAGGCAATTATAAAGCGGAGAACTAGTTGTTTGGGGGCATCAGAATTAAAGCTGTGTGAGTGAGTAAGACATGGCTTTATGGAGGGAAGAAAGAAAAGCAAAAGGCAGGAAGCAATTGGAATTGTAAAGTTAGGAAAGGCTTTTTATAAACTTGGCTGATTAAATATTGAGGAGGCTTTTTAGTTGAGGATGCCATTTCCTCCTGTCTCTGTTTGAGTGAACACGAGTAGTGTGGTTTTTTTCTGACCTTCCACAATTCCATCTGCTTCCAGGCACAGTTCTAGGTTTTGTGTGGTTTCTAGAAAGATAACCAGCACTCTTTGGGCCCGATTTTCTCATTGGTCAACTGCTTTTGAATTTCACTGAGAGGGAATAATATCTTCCCTTACCCCCAACATTTAACTTTCTGTAAACTATGCCTATATGCCTATTTTGAGATGAAATAACAAAGATCGAAATAAACCATTTAAAATTTTTCTTGGACAGAACTTGTTCATTCTTGGTTGCTTTTTTTTTTTAAATCTATCTTATTTCATATTGATTTTTTTAAACTCATGTTTATTTTTCTCCCAGTGAGGAAATTATGGGGGTGGGTACTAGGTTGTTTGTTTCTAAGGAATTCTGCCTTCTTTAGGGTTGCTGTCTATGGCTACAGTGCAGTATTTCCATCTTTGTCTCTATATCAACTGAAAGGTAATTTCATTTTTGAAAGGTGATTTTTAAAAAAATACATCTGGGGTTCTCTAAGCCTGTGTTTTATCTTGACCGTGTATCTCACTTGCTCGTCTTTATGTCCCTTTGCTTGCACTTTTTCCACTCTGGAGAAGCTTGCATTTTCTCTTGAATACTTTTCCTTTTCTTTCTCCGCCTTACATGTTTCTAAGTAAGTTTCATTCAATAAAAACTATCTTATTTTACTAAAAGAAAGTACCTCTGGGACTATGGATGTCCAAAGCTGTTTCCAGGTGATTTGGAAGTAATCTGAAAAGTAATTTTGAACGCAGTACCTCAGAAACATCGTTAAACAGAATGAGAAAGTCTGCTTTCTACATTCTACATTAAGTCTGCTTCTGAAGAATGTTTTGAGTAATTAAGATCAGAGTCTCAGAAATGAGTTGGATCCTAATGTCTCAGATCTTCTGGATCCAAATGTCTTTACTCTGAAAGAGTAAGACTTGATTTTATCTTACTCAGAAATAATGGAGACAGTGTTTTATAGCCAAAAGATCAGAAGTTAGAGGATCTTGACTCAGCTTCCCAAACCTGATCTTCAAGGCTATATCATTTTTAAAATCCTTGCTTCCTCAACTACAATCTAGAGTAAGAACCGGAAAAGTACCTACCTCTTAGAGGACATAAGAGAATGCCTGCATGGACATATTACAAGCCCTGCTCTCTGTCTCAGGGGGCCAGCTATTAAAGTCCAGGGAAAATATGGGTTAAGTCACTTTGTACATTGTAAATGTTATAGAGAATTATTTGGTACTATCATTATTACACCCAATTTACTGTAGTTTTTTTTAATTTACATTGAGTTCTAAAATCAGGTGTCCACAAGTTTCACCAATAATTTGAAATATGGATTCTTGACATTGCATTAGGGAAATTTTACACAGTATATCTGAGATTGGCTCTGGGAGTGTGTAATTGTAGCACTACCTTTCCAGGTAATTCTGAAGCATCAAATGGATTCATAGGGAGGACTTTGGGATCAACTGAGAAGATTCCCGGAAGGCTGTGCCTTTGGACAGTAAATTTCATTGTCTAGAGTTCTAGCACAGCGGGTAGGGCAGTTGCCTTGCACACCACTGACCTGGCTAACTCCGGGTTTGATTCCTCCGACCCTCTCATATAGCCGAGCAAGCTACTGAGAGTATCTTGCCCTCACGGCAAAGCCTAGCAAGCTCCCCATGACATATTCGATATGCCAAACACAATAACAAGTCTCATAATGGAGATGTTACTGGGCCTGCTCGAGCAAACCGATGAACAACAGGAGGACAGTGCAGTGCAGTGCAGAGTTCTAGCTGTAATAGAGTTGGGGGAACTCCCCGAGCATGGCTTACAGGCATCATATGATGTGTCTGGAAGGAAGGAGAGAGCAAGCCACCTAATGGACCATCTGTCTCCATGGCAAGTTTCCTAAGTCTGTCAGTCCTTGCACAGCTCAGGGGTTAGCAGATGTATGAGGATTTGCTACTGAAAGGTATCAACTAGGAAAACACATTCTTGGTTAATAAAGTAGGGATAACCCAGGACTTAATTAAAAAAATATTTTTTAAGTTAAATCACCATGAAATACACAATTGCAAAATTGTTTATAATTGGGGTTTAATCATACAATGTTCTGATATCCATCCCTTCACCAGTGTACATTTCCCACCTCCAATGTTCCCATCAAGACAATTTTTGTTAGAAAGATCAAGTAACTGAGGAGAAAACACAAGTTGCAGAGAATCCTTTTACATGCCAAACACTAACTTTTTTTGGGGAGGCAGTTGTTTCTGACTCTTCACTCAGGGATCACTCTTGGAGGTGCTCAGGGGACCATATGGGATATCAGATACCTAACTCGGATGGACCATGTGCAAGGCAAGCCCTCTACCTGCTGTACTATTTCTCTGACCCTCACATGTCAAGCAGTATTGAAACAAACTTCTTAATGATTTTCTGCTAGTTCCTTTTGCTCAGTAGTAAACTACTTTGGTTTGCTTAGTTTTGGGGCCACACCCAGTGGTGCTCAGGGCTGACTTCTGATGCTATGCTCAGGGATCACTCCAGGAGGTGCTTGGGAGATCATGGGGTGTGCTGGGGAATGAACCTGGGTTGGCTAAATGCTAGGAAAATGCTCTGTTCAGTGTACTATCACTCTGACTCCCTCAGTGATTGATTTTATGTTTCTGAATGTGAGCTGTTTGTGCATGCTGTCTTTCAGAAAGAATTATATGCATTCATATAAAATGATTGTCACTGGGTGAGACACCAACAAGGACTCAGAAGAAATTGGTCCTGTTTCTTTAGACAAACACATTCTCCGTCAGTTCAAAAAACAGATGCTATGTTTAAGGAATTATTTTAAATCTGAAACAGGTTGTTTGTATCTTTCTCTCTGGCATAATCTTCTGTAAATGAAAAAGAGTAGCACATATTTTTTCTAGAAAACATTTTGCAATGAACTTTTGGGGTTTGCTTTTGGGACACATTCAGCATTCCCAGTCCTTACTCCTTGCTCATAGATCTCTCCTGGCAGGGATTAAGGGACCACATATAGTGCAAGAGATTCATCCTGGGTCAGGGCGATCAAGGCAAGTATGTTATCTGCTGCACTATCTCTCTGTCCCCTACTTGTACTGTCTGATAGAAAGACCTGTCTCATTGTTTACTTTTCATCTATTTCTTTTCTTTACCACTACATCATATTGCATAATAATTTTAAGGCTATTTCTGATTTTTCTTCAATTTAAAAATTCTCTCAATTACTTTATATTGACCACGGCTTCCAAAGTTTTCTCCTTTGACGATAGCACATAATTGAATAAGTTTGATCATGTAGTTAGATTTATAGAATGTAAAGCAATGATTTCACTATTTTTATGTATTTTCCTTATACATTTTATTTTCATTTAAAGAGACTCTATAGCTCATATCTTAAGGATTAGTAAGTAATGTTTAAATTACCTACTCATCACATCTTAGTTTCCCAAAACTGACATAGAAAAAGACATACTAATTCTTACTCTGCCCTCTAGTGGATGCAATTTAATACAAACGTGAGATTCTGTGGTTTACAATACTATTTTTTTTTTTTTAATGTAGGAGTACTGCTATTTATTCAGCCACTGATTAGCTGATTGAATTGGGCATGAACTCCACCTTACTTTTTTTTATAGTTTTATTTATTTATTTTTTGTCTTATATTTATTTATTGAATCACTGTGGAGAAGTTACTAAGCTTTCAGGTTTAAGTCTCAGTCATACAATGATCAAACACCTCTCCCTTCACCAGTACCCATTTTTCACCACCAAGAACCCCTAATATACCCCCCTCCCACCCCTCCCAATGCCTGTGAGGCAGATAATTTCCACTTAAATCTTCTCTACATTGATTACATTCATTATTTCGACAAAAGATGCACCATTATTGTTTAGAATTCCCCCCCCCCCGCCCCCTGCCAACAATCAGAATTGCTGAAAGGGCATTGTGAAATACTTTGTTTTCTATAGGTGGTTCTGAGAATCATATAATGTTGCACGGCCCCTATTGCAGCTGCGCAATTTTAGATTTCTGCAAAGAGCCAGATAATTACGAGATTGGTTTCTGTCCATCTGGTGCTATGACTGTGCCGGAGAGCCGCTCATGGAGGGCAACTCAGGACCTTGGTAGGGTGTGAAGGACAAGCCGGTACCACCCCCCTTCCCATGAGACTGCAGTTGCCCTGTCACCGCTGGCTCATACCTGGCTTTCCTATAAGCTCTGAGGCGGTGGCCACCTTGCTGCCAGTGGGGGGTGGGGGTGGGGGGTAAGGCAGAAGGGAGCAACACCCTTTCCTTCCTGGGGAGGCATGGCGCCATAGTTTAATTCATGGTCCATTCATTTTTCTGCCACAAGCTGCTGGGCTCTGCATTAAGTCCTTTTGCCTCTGGAGCCATGGCTGCCTATGTGGTCCAGATGCATTTCTGCCAAAAGCTGCTGGGTTTCGAGATTTGTTTCGGAGTCTCTGGGATCATGGCCATTAATCAGCTTGATCAGGAGCCAGAGAGGCCATTTGTAGGCGGCGACTCGAGGTCTCGCTGGGATGGGGAGGAAATGGCCAGTTCCACCTCCATCTGGTGAGGCCCCGCTTGTCTCGTTACTGCAGGTCCAAACCTGACTGTCCAGTGGCCTCTGGAGGATGACAATCACTGGGCCGCCAAGGGGAACAGGTCAGGGCACAAAACGTATTCCCACTTGGAGTGGCCTAGCCCTAGTAACCTACTGCAGGAACAGGATGCATTTCTGCCAAAAGCCTTTGGGTTCCGAGGTTCATTTCTAAGTCTCTGGGATCATGGCCATTAAACAGTTCGATTAGGAACCAGAGAGGCCATGCCTCCAATTATATAGCTGAGCTGGAGGTGGTTTGTGGGTGTGTCTCCCACATACCTAACTTTTGGCTGTTTACTTTCTTGGGAAACTTTGCCCCAAGTTTTTGTGGTCTGGCCAAAGGCACAGCAGCAGTTTTGGGGTATCTGGAAGTCTGAAGGTGCCATCAGGCTGCTGATTCACTCACCTCACAGGTACAGATTGATGTGCTGGAGGCACCATAGCCCCTACAATACTATTAACAATGTTTTCTCATGCACATAATTCCAATATCACACCTGTCACCAGTGTCCCTCTCCCAAGGATCCCAATCCCCCTTCATTTCAACCTCCCTTCAAAATTCCAAAGGCATTTTAAGGATAACTTATCTTTTATTGAATTCTACCTTCTTCATATTTTAAAAATATTTCTTGAAGCATTTTATAAGTGCTAATTAAATGGTCATTGACATAATTTTTGTTCTATACCTAAATCTATCCATATCTGGTTTTCAGATCTGTAATATTTTTTCTTGTCCATAACAATTAATATTAGGATTAGTTTGCTTTATTTTTGGATCATATTTAGTCATGCTTGGGGGACCATGGCCTACCAGTGGTGAGGTTTAGTCCAAGATCTTCTTTAGTCAGTCCAAGATCTCTGCATAAAAATCATGTGCTTTAGGTTTATATCCATTTTTATGAACCTGATCGTGGGAGTTTTAAATCTCTGGGCTT
The DNA here is from genome assembly GCF_029834395.1 of Sorex fumeus. Lineage (NCBI taxonomy): Eukaryota > Metazoa > Chordata > Mammalia > Eulipotyphla > Soricidae > Sorex > Sorex fumeus. The sequence continues at coordinate 15,556,680 of NW_026606072.1, forward strand.
CTTCCTACAGATGATGAGGAGAAACATTGTCCACAATTTTAGAGAAGGTCAATAAGAGAGTCAGTGGGTGCTGCCTCTATTCTCTATTGCCACATACCGAATTATTCCAGACTTTATTATCTTAAGATAGCAAACTTCATCTTAGTTTCCTGTCAGAAATTCAGAAATTACTTAGCTTGATATTTCAGGCTTAGGTCTCTCACTATGATGCAACCAAGGAACTGGCTAGACTCAGAGGTATCTCACAGTATAAGTGAGGACCAATCTGCCTCCAAACACCTTCCTTTGGATATTTTTGGTCTGTGGTTTGACTGTTTATCTATCCCCAAATTGAATTCCATGGACTTTGGAACGCTAAAGTCCATTTCACAACATGGCAACCGACTTCCATAGATAAAGTGGTCAAGAAAGACAAAGAGAGTATCCAAAGATGGGAGTGACAGTCTTTTGTAAATTGACCTTAGCAGAGACAATCCATATCCTCTGTTGTGTTCTATTTGCTACACTTACACCACACTCCAGGAGACAGAACTAGAGAAAGACATGGAATCGGCTCCTCCAGATGCTTACTCCTTAATTCCTGGTGCTTATACATGAGTTACAGGTGGATTCAACATTAAAGAAATGGTAATTAGTCTGGACGTTGTAGGTGGAGCCAATACAGTTGATGATGTTAGCCCTTTAAAGCAACAGGAACAAGTAGAGGGTTTATTAAGAAGAAAGGGATGTCCATGTAAACAGAACAAGGCCTCAGGAACTCCTCCAGAGAAGGTATGTGGACAAGCTGTTGGAGCAAGAATTAGTCCTACAAAACTTAGCCAGTAAGGGGCTCAGGAATTCAATCTTACAATGGCAAGGAACCAAATTTATCAACAACCCAAAAGATTCATCCCCACAATTTCAGGTAAGCGATTCACCTCTGTCAACATATTTTTTTTAGTTTGGTGAGATGGATAGGACTTTTGCCTAGGGAACGATGGACTGACATTCGGGTACTTTATGGTGGTAGATTTGTGTTGTACTATATTATGGCAGCATTTAAACTATTTAAACATGAGTATCAGGGGATGGGATCATCAGAGGGCTACCGACCACACTGAGCCTGTGAAGATGATGTATGGGTTTCTCATACATGTCTAGAGTACCTTTTGCAGAGCCTGGTTACATAGGAATAAGGAGTTCCCTCTGCCAACACCAACAATGACCAAAAAAATAATGTCTGGTCTGTACTACTACAAAAGGAATGGGAAACCCAATTTCATGGGCCACCATTACAAACTAATTTCTAGTTTGAGGTCTCTTTGAGTGTGGTATTATGTTTATTTCACCATTTATTATCTGTGGGGTTGTTTTGTGGACTTTTAAAATGATGTTGCAATGGCTTAAGTAGCTCTTCCTAGGACTGAATTTACATCCTCAGGTGTTAAGTATAAGGTGAATAAGGCAACTGTTTCTTTTGGGCTTGACAACTACTGGTAGGGTAAAGAATAGGAAACAGGTGGAAAGGCAACCTTGATGACCTTTGAAGAATTGTCAGAACCTACATGACAAAGAACACTCTCATTGCTTAGCAAATCTGCGTTAATTTGTGCCATTTCCTATTAGACTATGTGAAAAACACCCAAAGAAGCATTTTATTTAAAGAAATACTTATTTTTAGAACATATCAGAAATTCTGATTGAGTCAAAATAATGATAGGAAAACCAGCTAAAGTTCTGTTTTCTGGAATCTTTCCCCCAGGATTAGTTTGGGTTGGGTCTTTTTGACCATGGAATAATTTACTATCCTGTGGGTTAGGAATAAATTAATAATTCAATTTATTGTCTGACAGAGCGATAGCACAGCGGGTAGGGCATTCGCCTTACAAGCGGCCAACATGGCCGACCTGAGTTCGATTCCTCCGCCCTTCTCGGAGAGCCCGGCAAGCTACCGAGAGTATTCATATGCCAGACACAGTAACAACAAAGTCTCCAATGGAGACGTTACTGGGCCCGCTCGAGCAAATCGACGATCAACGGGAGGGCCATCCTCCTCCATTGTCCGACACATAGAGGCTCTTGTATAATTTGTGTTGAAAGAAAAAAAAATAAAACGAATGACATAGTAATGCCATAGAAGAAAAACTCAGAGATATCATAAGAGCCTGATTTTAATGAAACATTACAGAGTGACTTTAGACTGATCTTAGTATTGAATGATTTACACTAAGAACCTGGGCTGGAGAGAGTGTACAGCAGGTAAGACGCTTTCCTTTTATGCAGCTGATATGGGTTTGATCCCTGGAACCCTATATAGTAGCCTACATCCTGTCAGGAATAATCTCTGAGCACAGAGCCAGGAGTAAGCCCTGAGTACAGCCATGTGAATCCACCCCCTTCCCCCCTCCCCCCCAAAACACACAGAAGCCAAGGAGTTGTTCTTTCAGACTAAAATTTCATATTCATAGGGTGGCATAGCTATAAAATGGAAATGATATTATAAAAAGTTATCAATAAACTTTCCTTTGCTACATTGCCCTTTAAAGAGCCTTTTATTTGGGTCTGGAGTGATAGTACAGTGGGTGGGGTGTTTGCCTTGCACACAGCTGACCCGGGTTTGATTCCCAGTATCCCATATGGTCCCTAGAGCGCTGCCAGGAATAATTCCTGAGTGTAGAGCCCGGAGTAACTCCTGTGCATCAAGGGTGTGACCCAAAAACCAAAGAAAAAAGAGACTTATTTTTTCTACCACAGGCAAGACAAGGCAAATGCCTTAACCCCTGCATTATATTATGAGTCCACCGATGTATGTAGTTTTCTTATTTGTGTCAAATATGTAGGAGTTGCACAGTTAGATTTTGTTTTTGTTTGCTTGCTTTTGGGCCACTCTGGTGGGGATCAGGGCTTACTCCTGGCTTTGTGCTCAGGGATTACTTCTGATTGTGCTTCACTGTATCACTGTCATCCCTTTGTTCATCGATGTACACGAGTGGGTGCCAGTAACGTCTCTATTCCTCCCAGCCCTGAGATTTTTAGCAGCCTCTTCTTACTCGCATTTTCTCAACAATTGGAGCCTCTTTCAGTGTCAGGGGAATGAGCCCTATTGTCATTACTGTATTTGGCATATCAAAAACGTCACAGGGAGCTTGCCAGGCTCTGCCCGTGTGGGCGGGATACTCTCGATAGCTTGCTGGGGTCTCTGAGAGGCATATATTTACATATTTCTCTCTATGATTTGTTGCCTATTGTCTGAACCCCATCAAATATGGTGTGGTAATTATGGAAAATGGGTAGGAAGTGACTTATAATGTGTTGTGAGGTTGCTTTGCCAATCTCCACACACTTGGACGAGCTTCACGTATGAAGGAACCAGCAGAGGAGGAACCCAGGTATTAGGGACCAGGGGATTAGATCTTCAAGCCTGCTCAGATTGGGACTAGGCCTCCTCCATCCAGATCCCCAGTTTTCCAGTAGCTTGGCAGTCACACAGAGTGTCCAGAAAGTGGCCTGGAGCATGGCCGTGGTTGTGTAGTGGAGGTCGGCTGCTGGGGCTGGGTCCCTTGGGGCAGGGAGGGCTCTCACCCGCCCCACTCTGGGGTGCCCTGAGTGAAAACAGCCTGGCGTGGCGTTCGGATGGTGCTTAGGGGGACCATATGGGGTATGGATACCTGTTTAGCTATGTGCAAGGCCCTACCCGCTGTACTATGGCTCTGGACCCTAGGTTAGTACTTGGTTAGAATCTTCCAGAGAAAAATGTTTCACTGGGAGCAGGGTAAGCATGGATTTTCCTGTGGTGTCATTTTGAACTACCCTCTCTAGTTCCTTGTTTTCATAGTGGTGCTGATGTTTACCTAGGTAACTGATTAACATTTTTCAGGGTCACTCTGGATTTCTACTTCTCTCTCTTTGGAATCTTTTTAGTAAGAAACCTTTATCTTGGATGTGTAACTGCTAATTGGCCATAACGAATTTCTAATGCTGTTCTTTTTCTACTAGTCCTTCTGGTCCACTTCCCACATTGCCCTTTATGGCTGAAATCTGGTCAAACTACATCTTCACTTCAGTTCATCAAACATTTTCCATGGCAGGAAAATGAAATCTAGGCTTTTAAAGCATTTCAGATACATATCAAGATGTCAGCCCTGAGATCCTTCTTTTCTTCCACCCTGTGATCACTTTAGTAAATTCTTTTGGAGTTCTGCATAAATAGGCTATGCTATGCTGTACTTGGAGATCTCGGCCCCGGAACCCGCGTGGCTTTGTCCCTCTGCCAGTACCTTCACGTGTGCGGAGAGTGGTCTCAGCATGGTGGTGGCTGGTCCTGGAGGTCTTCGGCTGCCGGGGCCCTGGCCAGGGTGGGGAGGAAAGCTCAACCCGCTCCCCTCCAAGGGGCCCCAGCGAGGAATAGCCAGGCACGGGGGCAGGAGACTGCGCTCTTCTCCTCCGGGAGCTGGTTTTTATAGTCTCTGAGTCTTGGCCGCTGATGGGATTACACGGCGCCAGGGGGCCAGGTGGTGGGTGTGACCCCCGCCTACTGGAATTTGGAGGATCTGGGTGGAGGATGCTCGGCCCCAATCTGAGTAGGCTTGGAGATCTTGGCCCCGGAACCTGGGGTCACACCCACCAACTGGCCCCCTGGCGCTGTGTAATCCCATCAGTGGCCTAGACTCAGAGACTATAAAAACCAGCTCCCGGAACCGCGCGGCCGCGACATCTTATTATCTCATTCCTACTTTGGACAAACTGGCAGGCTACCAAATGTAACCTGCCCACACGGCAGCGTCTGGCAAACTCCCCGTGGCGTACCCAATATACCAAAAACCAGTAACAATGACGGGGCTCATTCTCCTAAAGAGTCTTGAATATAATCTCAAGGCTGGGATGAAGGAGACGTTACTGGGGCCTGCTCGAGGCAATCGACGAATAATAGGATGATTTGTGATTTGTGATGCTGTACTTATGTGATTTGCGTTTGCTCATCATTTTGTTTAGAGCATCTTTCCTGCCACTGCATAATTCTTCCTTTTCTTTATGTTTTATCTCATGTCTTGTTTCTTCCTATTAGGTTTTGGAAGATTCCAATTTTTTTTTTTGATTTCTGCCTTCTTTTCTTTTCTCTTCTTTTCTTTTTTAAATTTTATTGAATCACTGTGAGATAATTACAAGATTTGATGTTTGGGTTGCCATCACACAATGATCAAACACCCATCCCTCCACCAGTGCACATTCCCCACCACCAATATCCCTGGTACATCCCCCTTTCCCACCCTCCCCCTGTCTCCATGGCAGTCATGATTCCCTATAATCTTTCTCTACTTTTGGGCATTACGGATTGCAATACAGACCCTGAGAGGTTATCATGTTTAGTCCTTTATCTACTTTCTGCACACATCTCCCATCCCGATCGGCTCCTCAGCCATCATTTTCTTAGTGATCCCTTCTCTATTCCAGCTGCCTTCTCCCCTTTGCTCATGAGGCAGGCTTCCAACTATGGGGCAATCTAGTTGTCCCGTGTATCTACTATCCTTAGGTGTCAGCCTCATGTGTTATGTTGTTTTATATTCCATAAATGAATGCAATTCTTCTATGTCTGTACCTCTTTTTCTGACTCATTTCACTTAGCATGATACTCTCCATGTCTATCCATTTCTAAGCAAAGTTTATGACTTCATCTCTCCTGACAGGTGCATAGTATTCCATTGTGTAGATGTACCAAAGTTTCTTTAACCAGTCATCTGTTCTTAGGCACTTGGGTTGTTTCCAGATTTTGGCTACTGTGAACAGTGCTGCAACAAACATATAGGTACAGATGTCATTTCTACTGTTTTTTTTTTTTTGCATTCTCTGGATATATTCCCAGAAGTGGTATTGCCAGGTCATATGGAAGCTCAATTTCTATTTTTTGAATGACTGTTCATATTGTTTTCCAGAAAGGCTGGACTAGTGGGCATCCCCACCAACAGCATTTCCCCACATCCACGCCAGCACTGGTGGCTTTTGTTCTTTTGAATGTGTGCCATTCTCTGTGGTGTGAGATGATATCTCATTGTTGTTTTGATTTGCATCTCCCTGATGGCTAGCGATGTGGAGCATTTTTTATGTGCCTTTTGGCCATTTGTGTTTCCTTTTTTGAGAAAACTTCTGATCATTTCTTCTTCCCATTTTTTGATGGGGTTGGAGGTTTTTATCTTGTACAATTCTACTAGTGTCTTATATATCCTGGATATTAATCCCCTATCAGATGGGTATTGGGTAAATATTCTTTCCCATCTTGTGGGCTCTTTCTGTATTTTGGTCACTGTCTCTTTTGAAGTGAAGAAGCTTCTTAGTTTGATGTAGTCCCAATTGTTTATGTTTGCTTCCACTTGCATGGTCAGTGCTGTTTCATCTTTAAAGATGTTTTTAGCTTCAATGTCATGGAGAGTTCTGCCTACATTTTTCTCTATGTACCTTATGGATTCATGTCTGATGTTGAGGTCTTTAATCCACTTTGATCTGACTTTTGTGCCTGGCATTAGACAGAGGTCAGAGTTCATTTTTTTGCAGGTAGCTATCCAGTTTTCCCAGCACCACTTGTTGAAGAGGCTTTCCTTGTTCCACTTCACATTTCTTGCTCCTTTGTCAAAGATTAAGTGGTCATATAATTGGGGGTCTTTGACAGAATATTCAACTCTGTTCCATTGGTCTGCAGGTCTGTTTCTAGTTCAGGTACCATGCTGTCTTAATTACTACTGCTTTGTAGTACAGTTTGAAGTTGGGGAGGGTGATGGCACCCATAATCTTTCCCCCAAGAATTGTTTTAGTTATTCGTGGGGGTTTATTGTTCCATATAAATTTCAGGAGAGTTTTGTCTATTTCTTTGAAAAATGTCATGGGTATCCTGATAGGGACTGCATTAAATTTGTACAGAGCTTTGGGCAGTATTGCCATTTTGATAATGTTAATACTCCCTATCCATGAGCAGGGGATGTGTCCCAATTTCCTAGTGTCCTCTTTTATTTCTTGAAGTATTGTTTCGTAATTTTCCTTGTATAGGTCCTTTACCTTTTTGGTTAAGCTGATTCCGGGGTACTTGATTTTTCTGAGGTACTATTGTGAATGGGACTGTTTTTTTAATGTCTCTTTCTTCTCTTTCATTATTTGTATATAAGAAAGCCATGGACTTTTGGGTGTTGATTTTGTAGCCTGTCACTTTACTAAACTGACCTATTGTTTCTAGGAGCTTTTCTGTAGAATCTTTAGGGTTTTCTAAGTATAGTATCACATCGTCTGCAAATAGTGATAGTGACCTCTTCCTTTCCTATCTATATTCCCTTATACCTTTCTCTTGCCTAACTGCAATGGCCAGGACTTCCAGTACTATATTGAATAGGAGTGCAAAAGTGGACAACCTTGTCTTGTGCCCGATCTTAGAGGGAAGGCTTTAAGTTTTTCCCCATTGAGAATGATACTTGCTTGTGGTAGATGGCTTTGACTATATTGAGCAAAGTTCCTTCAATGCCTATTTTACTGAGAGTTTTTATCATAAACGGGTGCTGGATCTTGTCAGATGCTTTCTCTGCATCTATTGATATGATCATATGGTTTTTATTTTTTCTTTTGTTGATATGATGGATTTGTTGATCGATTTCTGAATATTAAACCATTCTTGCATCCCTGGGATGAATCCTACTTGGTCATGGTGTATGATCTTTTTGATGAGTCATTGGATTCTATTTGCTAAGTTTGTTGAGGATCTTTGCGTCTCTGTTCATCAGGGATATCGGCCTGTAATTCTCTTTCTTTGTGGTATCTCTGCTGGCTTTTGGTATCAAGATGATATTTGCTTTATAGAAACTGTTCGGAAGTGTTTTTGATACTTCAATTTCATGGAAAAGCTTAAAGAGAATTGGAAGTAAGTCCTCTTTAAATATTTGGAAGAATTCACTAGTGAATTCATCTGGGCCAGGACTTTTGTGCTTGGGGAAACTCTTTTATTACCGTTTCAATTTCCTTGATGGTGATAGGTCTGTTCAGGTATTCCAGGTCTTTTTGGTTCAGCCTTGGGAGGCTATAGGAATCTTGGAATTTTTTCATTTCCTCGAGGTTTTCGTGTTCCATGGCATAAAGCTTCTCAAAGTGCTCCCTGAGGATCCTTTGAATTTCTGTAGTTTCTGTTGTAATGACCCCCTTTTCATTTCTGATTCGGTTTATTAGGGTTTTCTCTCTCCCTTTCTTTGTGAGTTTTGCTAGAGGCTTATCGATTTTGTTTATTTTCACGAAGAACCAGCTCTTGGTTTCATTGATCTTTCAGATTGTTTTTTTGTTAATCGTCTTGTTAATCTCTGCTCTGAGTTTTATTTTTTCCTTCCTCCTGTTTGGATTGGGCTCTTTTTGTTGGTCATTCTCCAAGTTCTTAAACTGTGAGGTTAGGTTACTTATGTGGGCTCGCTCCTCCTTTCTGAGAAATGCTTGTAGAGCTATAAACTTTCCTCTTAACACAGATTTTGCTGTGTCCCATAAGTTTTGGTAACACATGTCCTCATTTTTGTTCATTTCCAGGAATCTTTTGATTTCCTCTTTGATTTTCTTTCTAAGTCACTCATTGTCCAATAATGAGTTATTTAATTTCCAGGTGTTTGATTTAGTTTTCGTGTGTGATTATTTCTAATTTCAACACATTGTGGTCTGAGAAGATTGTTGATACAATCTCTATCTTCTTAATTTTATGGAGGTATGTTTTGTGGCTCAGCATGTGGTCTGTCTTGGAGAATGTTCCATGCACACTTGAGAAGAATGTGTATTCAGCTTTTTGAGGATGAAGTGTCCTGTATATATCGACTTTTTTCCTTTCTTCCATTTTTTCCCTCAGATGAAGTATGTCCTTTCTAAGCTTGAGTCTGGTTGATCTATCAAGAAAAGAGGTGATAAAGCAGTGTTGAAGTCTCCCACTAGTACTGTGTTGCTATCAATGTCTTTCTCCAAGTCTATGACTAGTTGTTTTAAGTACTTTGCTGGTCCCTCATTAGGTGCATATACATTTAGTATTGTAAGTTTTTCCTATTGTACAGATCCCTTGATCAATAAGAAATGGCCTTCGCTGTCTCTTGTGACCTTCATCAGGCTGTAACCAATGTGGTCTGATACTAGAATGGCTACCCCAGCTTTTTTATGGGAGTTGTTTGCCTGTAGGATTGTTTTCCAGCCTTTGACTTTGAGCCTGTGTTTGCTCTTACTATTGAGATGTGTTTCTTGCAGGCAGCAGAATGTTGGGTTCAATTTTCGAATCCATCCTGCCACTCTGTGTCTTTTAATTGGCGCTTTTAGCCCATCGATGTTGACAGAGATTATTGTTATGAAGTTTTGTCCCATTTTTCTGTTGAAATTTGGTGTACTTGAGCGGCCCGTCTTTTCTTAAAGTAGCCCGTTTAGTTATTTTTGTAACCATGGTTTTGAGTCTATGAAGTTCCTGAGCTGCTGTTTGTCTGTGAAACTGTGTGTTGTTCCTTCTGTTATGAATGAGAGTTTTGCTGGGTAAAGTATTTTTGGTGAGGAATTTATTTCATTGAGTTTTTTCACTACATCCCATCACTGTTTTCGGGCTGTGAGGGTTTCATCAGACAAATCAGCTGTGAACCTTAAGGATGCTCTTTTATAGGAAATTTCTTTCTTTGATCTTGCTGCTTTCAGAATTTTGTCTCTATCTAAGGTTTTTGTCCTTTTGATCAGGATGTGTATTGGGGTATTTTATTTTTTTGGTGATTACTTTTATTCAAATAATATATATATATATATATTTTGTTTCTTTCTTTTCTTTTTTTTTAACAGTTGTAGATTTACAATTTTTTGTGCTTGGGTTTCGATTATACAATGATCAAATACCCATCCCTCCACCAGTGCCCATTTTCCACCACCATGGATAATATCCCCCCACCCCCATCCCCCTATCCCCCCCCCGTCTCTGTGGCAGGGCAATCCCCTGTGTTCTCTCTCTCCTTTTGGGTGTTGTGGTCTGCAAAAGAGGCATTGAGTGGCAAACATGTTCAGTCCATAGTCTACTTTCGACATGCATCTCCCCTCCTGGGAGGATCCTCCAAACATCCTTTATTTGGTGCTCCGTTCTCTATCTGAACTGCCCTTTCCTCTAGGATACCCGGCTGGCCTCTAAGTTATGGAGTAATCCTCCTGGTGCTGATCTCAGCTATTCTTGGGTATTAATCTCATACTTTGTTACTTTATATCCAAGGTAAAGGTAAAGGCCCTCCCGTTGATCTTCAATTTGCTCGAGCGGGCCCAGTAACGTCTCCATCGGAGACTTTGTTGTTACTGTGTCTGGCATATCGAATACTCTCGGTAGCTTGCCGGGCTCTCCGAGAGGGGCGGAGGAATCGAACTCGGGTCGGCCATGTTGGCCGCGTGTAAGGCGAACGCCCTACCCGCTGTGCTATCGCTCCAGCCCTTGTATTGGGATATTTTTATTCGGCTTTCTTCTAGCTTGTAACCTTCAGGTCTCCTGAATGTGGTCCCATGTTTTCTTCAGCTCTGGAAACATTGTAGCAATGATGTCTTTGACAGTTTCTTCTTCTTCAGGGTTTTCTTCCTGTCCCTCTGGGACTCCAATAATTCTTGTTACCCCTCTTGGCTTATCATGATCTTTTCTTGCCATCTGTTCCCGAATTGTGAGTCTCTTTTTCCATTTTCTGCTCTTTCCTGGAGAGTCTCTGGACTTCATCATCAAGCTCACTGATTCTGTCCTCAGCAGCTGTTACTCTGCTGCTGAGGCCTCCCACTGAGTTTTTCAATTTGCCTACCAGGTTTTTCAGGTCTGACATTTCTGTTTGTAATTTTGTTTTCATTTTCCACATTTCTATCTTCCAATCTTCTTGTCTTTTGTTGGCATTGCTTTCCATTGTTTCTTTTAGCTCCCTAGGCATCCTCAGTAGCTCCCTTCTAAATTCCTTGTCAGAGAAGTTGTCTAGGACTTCATTACTGTTGGGGTCTTCTGGGCTAGCCTCCTCAATAAGTAAGCTTGGTGGGCTTCTGCATTGCTTTACCATTCTTACCTGTGTGGTTTAGAACTTCATGCTCACTGTCACTACTCTGCTTATGTTGCAGAATTAATTGAGATGGGCTTAATGAATTAGTGGCTGATGTGTTTCTGGTGGTTAAACTAACCTAGTGAAAGTTCCATCTAAGAGGGTAATTTATGGTTCCTATGTGATATGTAGGGGGAGAATAACGCTCTAGGAAGGGGCCCTGTAGCTGGGCTGGTACCTGGATGAGAGCAGAGGGTGCCCGGAATGGTTCAGCTTTGGGTGTGCTTGGTGTGCCTCAATTCCTGTCCCCCACAGACCAAGGATGTAAACTGGCCATTCTCAGGGGTTCTAGTTAGACATGCAACCCCGGGAAAGGGCTCTGCAGCTGGGAGGGTACCTGGATCAATTCCAATTCTTTTTTTTTTTTTGAATTTTTATTAGTGAGACACCATGAGGTACAGTTGTAGACTTACACATTTTTGTGCTTGGGTTTCAATTATACAATGATCAAATACCCATCCCTCCACCAGTGCCCATTTCCCAACACCACGGATCCCAGTATCCCTCCCACCCTCCAATCCCCTTTATCCCACCCTGCCTCTGTGGCAGGGCATTCCCTTTTGTTCTCTCTCTCCTTTTGGGTGTTGTGGTTTGCAAAAGAGCCCTTGAATGGCAATTATCTTTGGTCTATAGTCTACTTTCAGCATGCTTCTCCCATCCTGGGAGGATCCTCCCAACACCCTTTATTTGGTGTTCCCTTCTCTATCTGAGCTCCCTTTTCCCCTAGCACGTGTGGCTGGCCTCCAAGCCATGGAGCAAAATTCCTGGTACTAATATCGGCCATTCTTGTGTGTTAGTCTCCTATTTTGTTACTTTATGTTCCCCAGATGAATGCAATCTTTCTATGTCTATATCTCTCTTTCTGAGTCATTTCGATTAACATACTTTCCATGTAGTACCACTTGTATGTGAATTTCATGACTTCATCTTTTCTAACAGCTACATAGTACTCAATGGTGTAAATGTACCAAAGTTTCTTTAACCAGTCATCTGTTCTCCTGCACTCAGGTTTTTTTTTTTTCCAGATTCTGGCTATTGTAAAGAGTGCTGCAATGAACAAACAAATGCAGATGTCACTTCGACTATACTTTTTTGCCTCTCTGGGATATATTCCCAAGAGTGGTATTTCTGGGTCAAATGGAGCTCAATTTCTAATTTTTTGAGAATCGTTCATATTGTTTTCCAAAAGGGCTGAATCAGTCGGCATTCCCACCAGCAGTGAAGGAGGGTCCCTTTCTCGCTACATCTGCGCCAGTACCGGTTGCTTTTGTTCTTGTGGATGTGGGCCAGTCTCTGTGGTGTGAAATGATACCTCATTGTTGTTTTGACCTGCATCTCCCTGATAACTAATGATATGGAGCATTTTCTCATGTGCCTTTTAGCCATTCGGATTTCTTATTTGAGAAAGTTTCTATTCATTTCATTGCCCCATTTTTTGATGGGGTTGGATGTTTTCTTCTTGTGGAGTTCAACCAGTACTTTGTATATCCTTGATATCAACCCCTTGTCGGATGTGTTTTCAGTGAATGTCCTTTCCCATTCTGTAGACTATATTTTGGTCACTGTTTCTTTTGAGATACAGAAACTTGTTAGTTTAAGATAGTCCCATTTGTCTACCTCTGTTTTCACTTGCTTGGCCAGTGGTGTGACATCTTTGAAGATACCATTAGCTTCAATGTCATGGAAGGTTTTGTCAACTTTTTCTTCAATGTACTTTATAGATTCTGGTCTAATGTTGAGGTCTTCAATCCACTTTGATCTTACTTTTGTACATGGCGTTAGGCAGATATATGAACCCACTTTTTTGCATGTTTTGCCAGCACAATTTGCTAAAGAGTCTTTCCTTGCTCTACTTCACTTTTCTTACCCCCTTATCAAAGATTAGATGATCATATGCTTGGGGGGATCAATTCCAACTCTTAATGTCCAAACTATGATAATTGCCTTTATCCTCTGGTTTCACAATATTTTGAATTTAATCTTCATTTTGACACTTAAAATGTGCTATTGGTTGCTATAAATTTGTCTTGACACAATGATCCATATTTTCTTCTTATATTATGAACCCCTTAGCCTTTCTTCCATTCAGTCAATAAATAGAATTGCTTTAAGGGATACTTAAAGAAATAGACTTTTTGTTGTTCTTGAAATTGCATGAGGTTTGAAATGAATAATGATAAATACATGTGCAAAGACCTTGGGGGTATAGACAATATTTGGGAAGAAAATATCTCTCTCCCAGACAAATGAGGTTTGGGATTTAGTGAAATGGGGGGAAATGAGAAAAAAAAAGGAAAACTAAGAGTACCAAGAGGAGGAGTGTCCTGAGAAAGGTCCTGCCATGAGGAAACTTCCAAGTCCAGCAGGGTACCTAGCAGAGAATAAAGTTAGGTCTTCTGGGAGTAACAGACATATTCTTTTCAGCTTGAGTTTTCTAATGCTCTGAGAAAGAATCACATAGTAACTTTATTTTTCAATTTCTTTTTAATTTTTTATTGAATCATAGTCGTACGCACAGTTACAAAGTTGATCATGATTGTGTTTCAGTCATATAATTTTCCAATACCTGTCCCCTCACCTGTGTACATTTCCCACCACCAGTGCCCCAAGTTTCCCTCCCACCACCCCTCTTCCCCCACCTACCTCTATGGCAGCCAATTTTCTTCTCTTTTACACTCTCTTTCTTTTTCTCTTTCTCTCTCTCCACCTCTCCCCCCCCCCCTCTCATTTTGGGCATTATAGTTTCCAATACAGATACAGAAAGGTACATAGCAACTTTAAAGCAAGGGGGTTATTACTGAAGGGTTTAGGGTATAAATGGATTCTACAAAAATAACTAGGGAATACTGCATTTATAAATGGTAACTTGTTAATATTAACTTGTACATTTTCCTCTATAGTTGTTTGTTCGTTGAGAGTCAGAGCCCCATTTCACATATTTTTGTGTATAAAAGTATATAATACACATATATACACACATATTTATGTATATAAACACATTTATCTATCTCTATTTGTTTTAGAGGAGAGAACTTTAGGTCATGCTCAGCAGTGCTTAGGAGCTATTCCTGGCTCTGTGCCCAGGAGTGACCTTTGGCAGTGTGCAGGCACCATATGTGTGTTTGGGATTCAAACTAGGGTCACAGAGGCCACTGCACAAAGCAAGAATAAGCACCTTACCTCCTGTACTATCTACACAGCTCCTAGATGTTCTGTAAATGCTTGACAATATAACAAGAAGTCCATTATGTTATTTTCTCTTCTAACTTTTGCACTTTGCCTCGTTTGTCTAGTTGTGTTCTGTTGACTTTTCTGTCACTGATTGTGGTTAAGAAACTAATCTGACCGAAAGAGTGGGATAGACACAGAAAGATTGCATTCACCTGGGGAACATAAAGCAACAAAACGGGAGACTAACACCCAGGAAGGGCTCAGATTAGTACCAGGAATTTTGCTCCATGACTTGAAGGCCAGCCACATGTGCTAGGTGAGAAGGAAGCTCAGATAGAGAAGAGAGCACCAAATAAAGGGTGTTGTGAAGACCCTCCCAGGGTGGGAGAGACATGCTAAAAGTGGTCTATAGACCAAACATGACTGCCACTCAATGCCTCTCTGGCAAAACACAGTACCCAAAAGAAGAGAGAGAGAACAGGGAGGAATGCCCTGCCACAGCGGCAGGGTGGGACGGGGGGGGGGGGGGATGGGGGGTGGGAGGGATGCTAGGACCCGTGGTGGGGGAGGATGGGCACTGGTGGAGGGATGGGTACTTGATCATTGTATAACTGAAACCCAAGCACAAAAATTTATAAGTCTATAAGTGTACTTCATGGTGTTTCACTAATAAAAAAAATGATAAACAAAAAAATAAAATAAAATAGTGTCATCTGGGAAAAAAAAAAAGAAACTAATCTGACCATGTGGATCCATGGGATTTTTCCTGAAACCTTCTCCTTTGATGTATTCTTAGGGCAGAATCTTGAAAATTGTCCTGAGAGACATATGTAGGGGAAAAGAGAGAAATAGAGCTCAGGGTACAATGGGTACAATTAGAAAACTAAGAGAACTCAACTAGCAGTGAATCTACACTTATCCAAACAGATTAGTAACTGATGGCTTATCATGTTTTGAGGTATGGGGTGTATCTGCACAGTGGGTGAAGCCTCAGGGCACAAAACACAGGCGTCACAAAAAGACCCTGTTTCTTATATCATATCCATAAACTGTCCCAATCCACTGCATTTTTCCCATGCCGTGACAGTAGGATGCCATTACCATGTGATCCTTGACTTAGTTAAAGGAAAACATGACTTTTCAGTAGCAGAGAGAGCTTAATATCTTCCCAGTCATTATTTTGTCTGTTTGTTGGGTTACGTGTAATCTCACACAAAATAGGGGGCACGGCACCCACACAGCGGCGGTGGCTCTATCTCTCCTGCCACCCACGTTCGGTAGTCTCACCCTTCTCCCATCCCGGAGAGGTCGATGGCGATGGTCAGGTGGAGGAAGGAACGAGGGCCAGGCTGGTAGGTATTCATCGTAGTTTATTCTGATTCTCTCCTCATCTGTCTCTGCTCCCTCTCTCCTTCTGTCTCTCTGCTCCCTTCTCCTTCTATCTCTGCTCCCAGTCTTCCTCCCCCAGCTACTTCATTCTCCTTCTCCATCCCCCTTCATCCTCCTCTTCCTTCTGATCCTCTCTGAACCTCCAGCCCACTCCTACAGTCTTGTTAAATCCTCTCTCCATGAGGAATTGGGGAAACAATTACACATAGGTGTGGTCACAATCAATAGGGGTAGAAATCAATAGGGGTAGAAATCTTAGCCTCAGGGAAGACCGCTCCTAGGACAGATCCTTCCTTAGCAGGAAGACCTACCCTAGAGCATAATCCCATGGGAGTGCCTCTCCTCTCCTTGTCCGACAAGCATATAAGAATATAATATAAATCATTTTGTATGGATACAGTAAGAAATATCTTAAACTTATAGAATTGCTCTCCTAGGGCCATCTCGATCTCAGACTACGGTGCTCAGGCCAGATAGTCTTTCCCACCCCTAGCAGGATCCTAGTCTTGTCGTTACCTTTGGATCATGATAGCATTTGTCTATGATCAAACTCTTAACTTATAGTTAAGAATCGTGGCACTTTGGCCTGGCCCATTTCGCTGCCAGGGTAGCTCACTGCTTGCCCTGGGTCCATTCAGTCCCTCGTTGGGACCCTGCTTTTGGGGTGTTAGGAACTAAGGGCAACTGAGGCTTAAGTCGAGAAAGCAGATGCCCACGAGTGAATAATATTCAAGGCCAATCAAATCCTAAGTTACAAAGCATAATGTTAACGGTCTTCCTGCATCTATACAAAAAGGATATTACTTTAAGGTAAACTGTTCATAAGGCATAAGGAGAGGAGAAAGGCAATATGTCACTCATACATATAAAATCATAGATTTCTGGGAAACTGATCTTATAAATTAACAAAGTCTGATTAAGGGGAAAGCTGATTAACTGGGTGCGAAGGAGAGCATAGGGAAGACTGTTTACAGATAAACACAATGGAAGTAGAAGTGCTTCAGGAGCACTGTGATGGGTGTAACCAGATTAATGGGTGTAACCAGATAAAACCTAAGCTTCTTGTAGAGGGACAAAGCAATGTTACCCAACAGGGTTATGCTGGTTATCCTGGTTATGCTCAGGATTTTCTCCAAGGTCATTCTTGACAAGGCTCAGGAAAACATGTGTAGTGCTGCAGATCAAACTGGGGTCACCCTTATGCAAGACAAATAAATGCCACAACCCCTGGATTATCTCTCTTCCATGCACCCACCCCTATCCCACCACCCCACCCATTCTTTTTCCCCCCAGTTGTTCATGATTGAGTTTCAGTCATACAGTGTTCCAACAACATCTATTCCTTCACCAGTGTATTTTTCCTGCCATCAATGTACCCAGTTTTCCTTCTCCCCCCCCTGCCCGACCCCTTCTTCCTCTATCACAGACACTTTTTATTCCCCTCCCTCTTTTTATTTTTTCATTTAGGCACTGTGGTTTGCAATGCTGTTACTGAAAGTGTATCATGTATATCACTTTATCTCCTTCTAGCACCCAGTTTTTGTCCAGAGTGACCATTTCCAACTATCATTGTCATAGAGCTCGCTTCTCTGTCCCAACTGCAATTACCCACCTCTGGTTACCTTGTTTCCCCTCCGCCCCAGCGTTGTGGCAAATTTCTTACCATGAACCAGTCCTCTGGCTCTTGTTTCTGCTGTCTTTGGGTATTATTCTCATATGATATATATATATATATATATATATATATATATATATATATATGGTAAAGGTAAAGGCCCTTCCATTGATCGTCGATTTGCTCGAGCGGGCCCAGTAACGTCTCCATTGGAGACTTTGTTGTTACTGTGTCTGGCATATCGAATACTCTCGGTAGCTTGCCAGGCTCTCAGAGAGGGGCGGAGGAATCGAACTCGGGTCGGCCATGTTGGCCGCTTGTAAGGCGAACGCCCTACCTGCAAATGAATGCAATCATTCTGTCAGTCCCTCTCTCTCTGACTCATTTCACTCTACATGATACTCTCCATATCTATGCATGTCTAAGCAAATATCATGCCTTAATTTTTCACAGTGGCTGTGTAGATGTACCATAGTTTCTTTATTCATTGCTTTGTTCTTGGGCACTAGGGTTGCTTCCAGATTTGGGCTGTGTGAATGAACACAGGAAAGCAGGTTAATTTTCTGCATTGCATTTTTGAGCCACTAGGGTATATTCCCAGAAGGAGTGTTATTGGGTCCTATGAAAACTCAATTTCTAGTTTTTTGCTTTTATTTTATTTTATTTTATTTTGTGAAATCTTCACATTGTTTTCCAAAAAGTGATCCAGCCATTTCTGATCCTAAACTTTATAACTCTGGAATGTAGTCAGGTATAAAAAGTTCCCTATATAAGAGATCATATTGGGAGTAACTCCGATGCCTAAAAACAAAGTTACATTTTGGAAACCTGTATACCTAAATAAGTATCTTCACAATGTTCATCGTTCACATTCCATATTGTGCTTAGAGCTATAAAAGACGATATGGAAACAGGCTAACTGGGATCAAAAATAACAAATGGGGAGATGAAAAACAATTACCAGTCTGAGGCTGAGATATTCAGGAATATAGTCTCTTAGATATTTATTGTAATCTCCAAAAAAATAAAACAAGATAAATCCAAAGAACAAAAACCACTTTCTATACAGAAGTCACATACAAACTTAATACCTAATCAAGCACATACAGTTTTTACACAATTTCAATAAAGAATTAAAATTTCACAATGTGAATACACTTTATAGCTTTAAACCCAGACAAGAGCTCCAGTGGACATATAAAGAGTTACGATAATTGCTGTGCTGCAGTTTTCAACTAAATGCAACAATCACTACAGGAAAGCATTAAGCCGTTACTTAATATTTTCTCCTGAGCGCCACAGCATAGTCACTTAGTGACTATGCTGTGGAGCCCAAACACGGGTTACACAGGATTGCATCTGTGCACTTCCCGACACCCCTTATAGGAAACAGAGGACTTCAGAAAACTTTCCGCACATGTCTGCCTGGGTGAATTGGATTAGACTGCACATTGTGGTTTGGCACATGGGCAAAATGTCAACTGCTCTAATGTGTCTTTCAAGCAATTGGTATTTTGTGTTGGGGTTTCTCAACACAGGCAATACAACCAGCTAGAAGTTTGTCTTCCTCGGGTATAAAAGTCAAAAACAAGGGACAATTTGGGCGTTTAGGAGATGGGGATTCAGGTCTTTCTAGTTCACTGATAGAAAAGCAAAGCTCTGTAGTTACCCAACAATTTATAAGGAACATTTCATGACCTTTCCCACTTGCCTGGATCTATCTCCTCATTGATTCTAGAATCATGTCTGATGTCTTCAATAGACTTTCTCAACTCTTCTGATTCTTACAGGTCTCTTGGTTTTTCCCCTAGATTAGAATTTAATCTAGCATTTAGAATGCATTCTGGCATTTCCCCCTTTGTTACTTGGTCAGCAGTAAGTTTACTAGGGGATAAATTATACCTCTTCCCCGTTTAACTCCCGTAGCACTGAACATGTTGTATCCAATTACCCTGATGATTGCTGATTAAACACTCAAAGACTTTTGAATTTTCATCCTAATAGTGAATACATGATAGTTAAATTTTTTTTTGGCACAAAGCTGCCATTAATATCACTATTCCATCCATCTTCATGTATCTTCAGTGGGTTTAAGAGAGGAAAAGAAATTTCAGGCTGACACATTTAATAGGGCAACACATTCCTGGTGGCAAGGAAAAGCCACTGAACCTGATTGGCACATCTTCCTGGGTCAGTTTCAGGCACCTGCAGCAAGAGATACTGAAGGATTCATGTGATGTACAGATGGCCACAGTCAGTTAAAACCAAATTCTCTTTCTCAAGTGTAGCTTGTAGTAAATTAATCATAACTTTCCCTTCTAAGCGAATCATGCTAATTAAATGGAAAAGAAAGCACAGTATTACACATGAGTGCTTTGCTTTAAAAAACTAAAATGGCAAATAAGACTTTAAGGTTAGCTAACTTACCAAAATTTCACATACCTCAACATTTAGTGTTTGGTAATCCAGCAACCAAAGCTGGTTTAAAAAAATAACCAGTAAACTTCTAAGTCAACAATAATAGAACTCACTGGAGGTGGGGGGTTAAGGATAGCCTATGATAGCATATGAAATTGACTTAACAATTTTGACTTTTGTTTCTTCTGTATCACCATTGTGGACAATTGAGAATTGAAAGTGAATGTATCATTTTATACAACTGAAAAGAACATACTTATTTTAGGATTCTTGGGATTGACAGCGATTTTTGCAAACAATAAAACATTAACAAGATAGCACATAAATACAATGCAAGCAACATTTTTGAGAATAAAAGTAACTTCCCTATGTGCATTTCTTAGGTATCTAAATTAGCCTCAAAAAAGGCAGAAGAGGAGTTGTGAACTAAAATAAGGGAACACCTATATAAAATAAAATAAAATTTGTCTTGAAAATAAAATCCACAATTCTCAAGGATAAAATTAACATATTTGCAGATACTAAACATTTGGTCTTATAGGAAAATTACTTCGAAATAGGTAGGCACAGAAGAGTTTCACATGACACCAAAAAGGTATTTACTGTATAAATTGCACCACTAGACACATAGAGCTACAGGAAATAATTTGAAAAACTCACACAGCCATCAAAGCATCTCACACATTCATTACAATTCACTCTTTCACACTAGTTTATATACACTGGGTAAGTCATTAAATATTGCACTTATTGGCCCATGAACCCTCAATTCTGAGGTGTTGAAAAATAGAAAACAAATCTATTTTTATAACAAATTTCATGCAACATTTAAGACATTTTAATTCCACAAACACCATTATATAGTTGTACATTTGGAGAGTTCCCACGGTATCACATCACATCTGACATTAACAATATTAAACAGGAATTACAGGAAGTTTTCATTCAGTACATATCCTAGGTTTGATGAGATAATGCATGGAAAAGCACATTGTTACAGCAAACAATCCCCAAACTTCACTTTACACAGAATATGGAATCACTGGACAGATGTTGGTCATGCTCACGTCCCTGAAAGACCTGGTGTCTGTGTATCTCACGTACTCTCTGTGTCATTAAAAACAGCATTCATGAACCCAAGAAATCCCTAGCCCTAAACATGAAACTGGAAATATTTTCACAGAAAGAAAAGTACAAACAACTCTCAGTTGTCCACAATGAAGGAAAGTATGACATAGGAGAATGAAACACATAGGTAACCCCCAAACTCATTTTATCAAAACATGACTGGCTAAGAGTTCTGGCAGGAGGCAAATCGCTAAAGAAGAGTCATTTCCTATTATTTTTGCTTTGTTTTTTTTTTTTGGGGGGGGGTCATACTAAGGTGTTACTGAGTATCATATTAAGGTGATACTCAGGTACTTACTCCTGGCTCTACACTCAGGGATGACTCCCGGTGGAGCTCAGGTGACCATATAGGTTGCCTGGGATCAAACCCAGGTTGGTTGTGTGCAAGACAAGTGCCTTACCCACTGTACTATGATCCTGACCCCCCACTCTCTATTCTTGAGCTTGCCATTTTATAAAAGTAAAACAATAATTATAAGTAAAAAAATTGGGGCCTGTGAGAATTTCAAATACAAATTTCATTTTTTTTCTACAAGCTAGATGATCTTATATCGAGTTTTGAGGTTTTGAAATAATTTCTCTTGAATGTTTGTAAAATAGATTTTCCCTTTGCCCTTTTTGACTGGAAAGTGTGTGTGTGTGTGTGTGTGTGTGTGTGTGTGTGTGTGTGAGAGAGAGAGAGAGAGAGAGAGAGAGAGAGAGAAATTTATTCAGTATGAAGGGCCTATTTCACAGAACTTTGAAAATAAAATGAGTTCCAGCAGAGAAAAATCTCCCTTTTCCCTAACCATGAGAAAGTGCTAGAGATGGAAATTGAAAATTTCCCTTCATAACTAGGTGTTGGGAGAGGTATGCCATGCACCCAATGAATTACTCAAGTAAATAGTTTAATGAACTAAGGGAAATACTCGACTGGAGTGTTGAACATTTCTGAAAGTGTTTAATAAAACCAGTTACTTATTAAATTTAAGTATTAATCATAGGTAGATATATTTTGAATTCCCTGGACTTATTTGTACTCTGTGCTACTCTGTGATTTAGAGTTCTTTAGTGCCTCCCCGAACCCCCGTCTTAAGCTTCATCTTTTAACCAACTTTTGCCAATTCAACCCAAAATATAAAGCAAGCGTGTCTTTAACTGGCTGTGGTCAAATATAAAGAACTTAAAAAATCTAAATCTAATGCTACATGGGCTGGAGCGATAGCACAGCGGGTAGGGCGTTTGCCTTGCATGCAGCCAACAGGCTCACCCGAGTTCGATTCCTCCACCCCTCTCGGAGAGACCGGCAAGCTACCGAGAGTATCTTGCTCGCACGGCAGAGCCTGGCAAACTACCCCTGACGTATCCAACATGCCAAACACAGTAACAACAAAGTCTCACAATGGAGACATTACTGGGCCCGTCAAGAAAATTGATGAACAACGAGAGAACAGTGACAGTGAATGCTACATAGATTCGCTCATCAGGAAGATTCCACTATTTTTAAGCAAATTCTTAAAGCCTGGGCATGGTAAACAGACAGTGAACACCCAAGCTGCTCTACAGAGGTTGCATTTTTGGTGGGTCAACGGGAAAGGCCACAGGGGACTTGATCCTCTGTCATCTTGCCAGAGAAAACTGAGTGAGTCTACACACAAAGGATCAAAGGGTTCCAAGTCATGCAAACTGCAATTCAGAGAAAGGATTCTTCAGCTCGAAAGACAGGCCGCTTTTCAAATATGCCACACCAAAGATACAAGAGAACATTCTGAATCACTTTCCAGACCCAGAAAACTATTAACATGATTAGGGATGAGGGTTTTTGGCATCTCTTTAAAAAACTCAGATTTTTCCAGGCTACTGCTACCAGATTTGTGACAGTTTGATAGAACAATTCTGTAATAATTCACAAATGATTTAGGAGTGATGGAAATGTGTCTTAGAACATTCTTAATGTGCGTTAAGAGCACATTGGGTTAAAAATTGTTGCAAGGACCCATTGATTATGGACATTCCAAAATTACTGTGAAAAAAAGACAACCACATATCTGAAAGACATCAGCATAGATGTCTTTAAAATGGACAGCTTAAATTGGTTCTTAAAAATGTGTTAAACAAGAGGACTATAATCAATGTACATAGGAGTAGAGTAAAACCTATCAGTTGTATATATAGGTATCTTATATAATGGGTTCTGTAACTTTGTAAAATTTATACCTCACATTTATTATAATAATGCAATGACATTGTAGCTTTCTGTAATAGTGTAGCTCCTTTACTAAAAAAAAACCACATATTTATCAGGCAACCAAGACTTTCAAAATTCATTCATGTTGTAGGAACTGTTCAGGAGAAACAGCATCATGGACAGATTCAAAAGACTGAGGCAGCTTTTCTTACGAACTTGTGGATGTGATGCTAACATTTAAACTGCCAAGGTAGGACTTAAGAAATGTCATGCACTTTCCACATCTATTCACATCACCCCAAACTGAAATACTGGTCCACTCCAAGGAACGAAATAAATTCAAATCCAATTTTTCAATTGTAATAAGAATGGAATGTATCAAAGATCTTGAGAGAAATCTGAACAAAATAAATAATGTTGGTTATTAAAAGTGATTGGAGGTAAAGGGTAGTAAGGAGATGAGGTGGTTAAAGAATTTCATAATGGAAGAACTAATTGAACTGTGTCAAGTATTGAAAGAAAGGTGAAATTTATCAACACTCTTAAAGGTGTCTTGGTCTTTTAAATAGACTTAGTTATACTACTATACAACCTGTGACTGTTTGGGTTCTTGACAGATGGAGATAGCATATATGGATGAGGTTCTATGTGTTGTATTGGTCCAAAAGCCTGAAGACAGCTACAGTGCTGCTATGATATATGTTCTGGTCTGACACCATCAGAAGTTTACTAACTTCTGGGATGGTTTTTCTATAGACCAATTATTTACTTTATTAGAATCTTTTCAGATTAAGAATGAAGCACATTATCTTCACACATGATTTACAGTAGAAATAAAAACTTCACCACTGTGTAACTATCATCCTTAGAAGCTTCTTAATGAAAGTCATTCTAGGATGTAATTGAAGCATCAGGTAGATCCCACTAGTATTGAAAAAGTAAGTATAGGATGTTCCTTTGTCATCCTTTTGGGCTAATGCATCCCACTTCCCTTACTGGCACAACAGAATCTGACAGTTGGGATAATTAATTGTACTGGAAACCAGTTCAGAGAAGGGGTTTATAAGAGGCCATAATAACTCTTTGCCTTATATTTTTCTTTTTTGGATCACATCGCATATCAAAGTCCTAAAAATTCATTTGAAACACGGTATCTAGACCCTTGTTCTCTCTATGAATATATGGAGTAGCAACTAGTGAGGGTGAAAGATTCCCCTGCCTTTGTAAATAACAGCTGCATTGCTGAAGCGGGCCACATGCTAATCCAGTTAAAGGAAGACTGCAATGTCACACAAGCAAGTCTAATGCAAGAAATCTGCTTTCAAACAAATGTGTTTTCTCACTCCTCTCTAGCCTTTTTTTCTTTCTTTAAACATTTGTGCTATTTTAAAGCTGGTTACCCTATTAAAATAGAAAAAAAAAAGTTGTTTCTTCATTAAACTCAAGCTTGCAGGTTGCCAAAGTAGAAATTTACTATCAATTAGATGATCTTATGGTGAGCCTGGCAAGCTACACGTGACGTATTTGATATGCCAAACACAGTAATAAGTCTCACAATGTTACTGGGCCCGCTTGAGAAAAATCAATGAACAATGGGAGGACAGTGACAGTGACTGGTGGTGAGAAGTAAGACTTATAACATCCCAAATGATCTTATAATTTTTGTTTCATAATTAAGATAGTATGTGACCCCGATGCCTGATTTATAGACATTTACTCTCCAGAGATATCTTCAAATACATGTATGCTTCCCAAATAACACCCTGGTCCACTAAACCTGCATCCAGTACTTTCATGGGCAGTGTCTCAACTCAAAAGGAACATTTAGCATTTAAGCATGCATTTAATTAGACATTTATTTAAATATCTTTAACATGGTTACCCCTAAAAAGGTAAGATCCACTTCAAGGAGTGGTAATTTCAGATTTGTCTCACTGGGCCTGCTCTCTTCTGAAGGGTCCAGCTGGTAATGATGTTGGTAAGACAGATGCCAAGTTCACTCTACTCAGTTCAAACAATTAGTGGGATTTGTTTGCTTATTCGGGCTAGAGCGATAGCACAGCAGGTAGGGCATTTGCCTTGCATGCAGCCTACCCAGCCGACCTGGGTTTGATTCCTCTGCCCCTCTCAGAGAGCCCCGCAAGCTACCGAGAGTATTCCGCCTGCACAGCAAAGCCTGGCAAGCTACCTGTGATGTATTTGATATGCCAAACATAGTAACAAGTCTCACAATGGAGATGTTAGTGGGTCCACTTGAGCAAATGGATGAACAACGGGAGGACAGTATTACAGTGTTTTGCTTATTCATATATGCTGACCAGAAGACCTGGGATGAAAAATCAGTATATTCAAATGTTCTTTCCCCTTAGTTCAAATTGCTTATGGCAGCCCAAAACATTTCTTTCACTCTTATCTCTAAACTGTTATGAGTATCTTAAGTAAAGGGGAAATGCTTCAGAATTAGCACATGAAGTCTGAAATTAGAGACCCTCTTTTCTTCAACAGAGGAACCATCAAGATCTACTGCTGAGATCACTTCTAGTTAGGTAAAAGAACTTAGCTGAATTGTTACCATGAGATTTTGGGCTAGGAAAGCAGAGGAAGTAATCAAGTTTCAATATACTCTCTATCCCAAGCGTTGTGAAAGTTCTATAATAGTTTCTGTGTCTGTGTCTGTTTTGAGGGGCCAAGTTATTAATAAAATGGAAGCACCAGCCTTGGAATTCTATAGCTATTTATACCCTTCTTAACACCCAGCAGATATCTTTCAGCCTATTAACACCCTCAAACATTCAGAATTCTGGGTAGAATGGGGAAAGCACTCCTGGGTAAAGGGAATTCATTATTTAAATCCAATTCCAGCTTGATAAATAGAATGCCTCAAACAAGGTATTTCAATTTCTTTAGTCACAATGCTTTCCTTGGTTACTAAAACAGACATCTCTCCTTGGTAAACTGGCTGGATCCAAGACAATTTCCCTAATAATGAGTATTATTTTAACTTGGTTTTCAATTAAGAGTAAAGCAGATAGTGTCTCCTGAGATTTCTGCTCACAAGCAATTTTGTGGTTACTGTCTCAATAATAAATAATGTCATTTGAATCCATGGCACAAAAATTAGTAGTAAAATTATATTCGGAGGTTCCAGCAGTAGCTTAATCTGAGCAAAAACCTGAAACCATAAAAAGAAAATGAGCCTAAAGACAAATAACAAATCACATGCAATACCAGATGTTAAAGTCCTTATGAATTTAAGATCACATATTTGTCACTTATTGAACACAGGAAATATCCCCCAAATTGAAATGCATGTATGAGCCTTTGACATCAAAGATTTCCCTTGATTATTAGGCAGTATTAATGAAGGCCAATCGACCACTTAATAAAGGCTGTTTGCTGGCAAGCATGCCTTCCGGAGCTGCCTGAGCATGTGGGGACATTATTAACAACCACAGTTGGGCTGCGGTGGTGGTGGGGTCTCCTTGAGTCTTGTATTCTGCTTGGCGGCAGTGATGGCCGGGTCGGTCTCCAAACTCTCTGACATTTTATCACAGATGATATCCACAAGACGCTCAAAGGTCTGCTTGACATTAATGTTATCCTTGGCACTTGTTTCAAAAAATTCAAATCCTGCAAGAAACAGAAGCATATGATCACTTCACACTTCTAAAATGACAATGAAACTTGCACATAATTTTTTCTAGGGGGTCACCCTTGGCAGTACTCAGGGATCACTTCTGTTTCTGCACTCAGGAATCACTTCTGGTAGTGTTCGGGAGACCATATGAGGTGCCAGGGAACGAACCTGGGTAGGCTGAGACCAAAGTAAGCACCTTACCAGCTGTTCTGTCACTCCAGTCAGAAACTTGCTCGACATTTTGAACAGAGATGGTGGGTTTGGTTTGAGGGGGGTAGAAAGTGCCATCTGAGGCAAATGATACTGCTGGTTTCTCTCCTATTCAAAAGATTCTATTATTTGGTAGGTTGTTTTGAGGGTATAGGACTTGGTAATAGTAGTCTCAAATGCAAATGTGTGTATACATATAAATATATATGTACATATATATGTGTATATATCTCATCCACCAACTCATACCAACAAGGGACTATTTACTTTCAGAAAATAGGGAAACCTATAGCTTATATCCTAGTAACAGAAAGTAAGTGTCAGACAGTATGTTATTAAATGAGAAAGGTTCATATTTTATTCTTAATTTATTTATGCTATCATGTCTGAATAGACAAAAAAACGTCTCTGCAAGAGTTAGTAATGGCAGTACCAAGACCCTTCCAGCAAGGCTGTTTCTGACACCACTATCTCCTCCCCCTGGGACCTTCTGGCAATCTTTTCCAGAATTGGTATCACTGGGCACTTTTTTCTTTCCTTATTTCTACTCAAATAATTTTTCATTAATTTGAGCTAAAGGAGACTCTCTACATTCTATTGCATAGGGACATACTAAACATAACCCACGTCTAACTTTTTTCATGTCTGCCCTGCTGCTCAGGAAAGGCATAGGGGTGTGCTTTGAGGAAACTTTTAATATGAAACTAGACACAAGGTGGCACCAAAGAATCACTGGATCTGCTTTTAAAACACGCTTCAACCTCCTTTCACAAATTTGAGTCCTGTTAGTTTAACAGCCCTCCAGGGCTTTGTATAACCTCCGCATCTATCTACTGGTGCTGATTAGTTTTCCAAGCTGCTGTTATCTAGCAGCACAGTATTTTCATTTTTCTTTTACCATCATCTGGGAAAAGACGGGATACATTTCAAATGAAATGCTGAATTACGAGAAGGTATAAAATGCAGTGACATTCCACACATCTGCCGACGTGCCATTGTACCTGTGCCAAAGCAGCCTGCATCTACTGCTCCACACACAGTCTTATCACTCTATTGTCTGCATTCACATTCCACTGGCAGCCCTGCCAGTCAGTTGCCATGACAACCTCCCTACTAGGCCAACCAGGGATTGCTCTGGTCCATTCAAGGGATGTTGATTTAGAATGTGCTGGGCTGAGCACAGAAATGCTTTTCTAATTCATTGTGCATTTTGCACTCTATAAATCCTTCTGGTTACATCTGGTCCTATCTCAGAGGAGCCACACGGATGCAGAATGATTAAATCACGTGGTTTCACCCCGGCTCTGGGGACCAAAGGAGATAGACTGCATTGCATCTGTGTCAAAATTCCTGATAGAAATTTTATCCTAAAAGTGCCTAGTAAACATTTCTGTGCTAATTTAGTCGTGACAATATTTAGCTAGAGGACCATATCTGGGCTTGAATTTTGTTAGCTCCTTGGTCTTCTGTTAAAATCCAATGATTGCAGAATTAGAACTGAAGGAACAGCCAAAGTGTTGGTTTTTAAAAAAATAGTGGTGGATACACACAATGGAATACTATTCAACAGCTATAGGATGAAATCTTGCAGTTCAGTGCACCATAGATGGATATGGAGTGTATCAAATTTAGTGAAATAAGTGAGGGGGAGAAAGAAAAAAACAAGATGATCTCATTTATCTGTGTGTTTTTTTGTTTGTCTATGTTTAGGCTACACCTGGTAGTACTCAGGGATCACTCCTGGCAGGCTTGGGGGACCATATGAGGTGCTAGGGATTGAACTGGCTATTGGCAAGTGTCTACTTGCTATACTATTGCTCTGGTCCCTCAACTGTGGTTTAAAGGGATATGAAAGACAGTATTGAACAATGACAAACCCATGGCCTTGGATTAGAAAAATCAGATTACCAAGCAGTAGGTAATGAATTAAAGGTGACATCGGGGCAGTAGTGGAGGGTGTGTGGACCAATTATTCAATCGTGTTGCCTTTAGCCCTTTGTTGCTACCTTGCTGCCCACGTTCATTTTAAAGGAGGCAAGTATGGATCAAGCAATATATATATTAATAAACTGATAGAAATCAGTATATATATATATATATATATATATATATACTCCTTGCGGAGATATTTCTAGTTAATTTGCACTTTGGTAGTGCTGAAGAGCACAAATTTTGTACTGTCACTGTCCTCCCGTTGTTCATCGATTTTTCCTGTCACTCTCACTGTCCTCCAATTGATCGATTTGCTCAAGCGGGCCCAGTAACATCTCCATTGTGAGACTTGTTGTTACTGTGTTTGGCATATCGAATACGTCATGGGTAGCTTGCCAGGCTTTGCCATGAGGGTGAGATACTCTCGGTAGCTTGTCGGGTTCTCCAAGAGGGGCAGAGGAATCGAACCTGGCTCGGCCAGGCCAATCGGCCTCGCGCAAGGCAAACGCCCTACTGCTGTGCTATCTTTCCGCATCTTATAAAATTGTGTAGATCATTTACAATTTACTAGAGAGGGCAGGAGGTTCAGAAGACCAATATGTAGCCCAAGGTCATAGAGAAAGTTGACTGTGAAGCCCAACAGACACCTGAAAAATAGGTTACTGACTTAGCTTCCAGCCATGGACATCTGTCCCTCAGACATCATCTGCTATAATAATTTCAGAATACAAGGGTGTCTTTGGCAGTGATCACTTTCAATTAACCATAGAATCTCTAATATTTTTCTCATCAGAATCTTTGTAACACTTATTTCTGATCTGGAGGATTCCTAGGTCATAATGTGGTCTATTGTTGACTGAAATAAATATCATTATGCAATAGTCCATGACCATATACAATGGGATATTATTCAGTATGAGAAGAAAATCTATTGGAAAATTACAAATGACCCCAAGGGCATTATTTTAACTGAAGTCAGACATATAAAATCATATTGTATTTGCCTATGCAAAATATTTTAAAAAATGAGCTCACATTTATAGAAAATAGATTGGTGATTCCTAGAGGGGTGAGTAAAATACGTAAGGTACAATTAAAAGGTTCTCCTCTTACACAGCTGATAGAAATGTAAAATGTCATAGTGTCTTTGTACAACAGCCTGGTGTTCCTTTCCTAAATGTCTAACATGCCGATGTTGGCACATACCACTGGTGGTTTATACTAGAGTGTGGCTTATTTGACACAAATTGCTGTGCTGGGGTCAATGAGTTAAACAGTTACTGTATGGACTAGAAATTCTGTCTCTAGGTTCATATCTAAGGGAAATAAAAATTTACCCCCACAAAACCTAAACCCAAATATGTGTGTGTGTGTGTGTGTGTGTGTGTGTGTGTGTGTGTATGTGTATGGATATGGCCAGTGCCAGTGATAATTCCTCAGGGATCATTCCTGGTGGGCTCAAATCCAGGTCAGCTATGTGCAAGGGAAGTGATTTACTATTGCTCCAGTCCCTTGCAATATTTATATAGTCCAAATGTGAAAACAATATGATTGTCCATCAACTGATGGATGTATAAATAAAACACAGTATACGTGTATAGTGGAATATCATTCACTACAAAAAGCCTGAAATTCTGATACCTGCTGTAATATGAATGAATCTTGAAAACATTATGCTAAGTGAAAGAAATCAGACACAAAGCACTACTTATCGTATATGAGCTGTTCCTAATAGGAAAATCTACAGAAACAGAAAGTAGAGTAGTGGTTACCTAGGACAGGAGAAGTCGGGGGAAATGTGGGGGTGAGGGGTGGGGGGGAAGGCAGTGCGTTTCTTTCTGTAGTGATTAAAATGTTTCAAAATTGGTTATGCTAAAGTTTGTACACTCCAAATGAGTGAATTACACAGTTTATAAATTAAAGGAGGTCTTTGGCTGTGGGAGCCCGGGTTGGGGCGGGGAGGGAAACTCAACCTGCTCCCCTCCAAGGGGCCCCAGCGAGGACAGCCAGGCGCGGGGGCAGGAGACTCTGCAGGAGACCTCCAGAACCAGCCACCACCATGCTGAGACCACTCTCCAAAGGTACTGGCAGAGGAACAAAGGCATGCGGGTCCCAGGGCTGAGATCGCCAAGCCTGCTTGGATCTGGGCTGAGCATCCTCTACCCAGATCCTCCAGATTCCAATAGGCAGGGGTCACACCCACCAACTGGCCCCCTGGCGCTGTGTAATCCCATCAAGGGCCAAGATTATAAAACCCAGCTCCCCGAAGCAACATCTTATTATCTCATTCCTACTCTGGACAAAATGGCAGGCTACCGAATGTAACCTGCCCATACGGCAGAGTCTGGCAAACTCCCCGTGGTGTACCCAATATGCCAAATACCAGTAACAATAATGGGTCTCATTCTCTTAACCCTTGAAGAGCTTTTAATATGGCACTTTTTAAAAAATCTCAGGGCTAAGACGAAGGAGACGTTACTGGGGACTGCTTGAGGCAATTGATGAACAACAGGATGGTCATGATCGTGATCGTGATGAATTAAATACTTATACTTCTCACTTGGGATCTATACATATAAAATATCAGAAAACGCCTTTTTGATGCCCACCCTGAGGCCTTTGTAGGGTTAAGTCCATTGTTTGAGCTTTAGCCTCAGGGACATGACAAAGTAGCTGCTTCATCTATGAAGACCTTCTAATAGATTCTGGTGAACAGGAGAAACACATCTTCTCTGCAGGGGTTTCCTGGCATGGCTCTCTCCATGTTGCTCTCTGAAGGGGCTTTGGGTGCTGGGCTCTGAGGTCACTGGCTCTTTCCAGGCTCCAAACTACAGGGCAGCAAGCAGGACCTCTCAGCTAAAGGCATACTGCTTGTGGAGGTGGCAGGCTCCCAGCAGACTTCTAGCATGTGAGGAATCCTTAACTGTCCTGACACACAGAGGAGACCACTCTGCACACACTGACAAATGAGAATCCTCATGTGCACTTTACCACCTCAGTTTTTCTCACCAGTCCGTTAAAAACACTCTCACAAGTCACACACATTGCCTAAATCATTAAGAAAGAATATTTTCTTTCCTAGGCTATACTGGCGAATCTTGTCTCTTTCTACCTCAGGGAAATCCCAAATATCACATAGGGAACTGTTTTCAACTATACTTTGAAAGAAAAATAGCAACTTTTTTTTTTCAGTAACAGGAAAATAGCTACAAAAACCAGACTATAGTAAACCATCATCATCTCTAATGGTTAAAGAAAGTTCTATTATCTGTTCTTCAATGCCTCAGAGATGCAATTTCCAGACTCGAGTTGCAGTTGTGATAGTTTGTCTTCCCTTTTCTGCAGAATGGAATGAAGCAGAGTATGAGAAAAGGCCATTCTGCTGCCAGTGGGTGACTAGGTCAGAAGCAGTGAGGCTAAGGACAAGCTGTCATCTTAGCTTGTTCTGCGCTGGGTCTCAGCCTGGAGACGGACTTCCAGGATGAATCGGTAAGAATTTTAATCTAATTGTCTGAAAAGGGGCCAAAGAAAACATCACAGATTTTGTACCTCAAATAAATGGTCCAGTATTTATTTGACTAAAATGGGAATTTTATTCCTGTCTTTTGTGTGGCCTCAACAGATTTAGGTTCTGAAGCTTTGTCAGATTCTGAAGGTCTGCAGAGATCATCTGTTAACCCTGAAACATCCTGCTTGATGGACAGTTTTCCTCCATGCTCTCCACTTTCCAGTTGCAAGCTGAATACCCTCACACATGGGAAAAGCACTACAAAGGATCTTTGTGCTTGGCTCATGGGAGAACTTTCCTGGAACCCTGTTCATCCTTTCCCCATTACCAACCCAACTTCTCTTCTAAAGAGAGATTGGTGAGTGTTACATTTAGTCCCTGCATATTTCATTATGAGCCACTTTTGAAAGAGAAGGCCTCAGTTTCCCCTCGCCAGCTGCTGTGAGCTCTTTTGACTACCTCCATCTTACAGATTTTAATTCTGGTGATTTCCTGGGCTTTTTGTGGTAAACAGGAAGTTAACAATTGTCCAGCTTCATAAATTCTGCACCACAGCTTAGACCTACCAGGAGGCAAATGATCAGACTGCTCTGTTTGATCCCTGTATACTCTGTAATATTGTTGAAATTGATAAATGCAAAGATCCCTATTCCCCAAAGGCTTATCTTTAACTTCCCTCTACTGGCTACAACATCAAGACTCAGTTTTCCTATAAAACACACACACACACACACACACACACACACACACACACACACACACACATCAAGCCACAGTTAACTTAGTTCTATACTTAATTTCTCCCCACTTGGGGAGTTCCTTTTCCCTTCTCTTCTACTTCCTGACTGAGCATCTTTATTATTCAATATTTTCATTCTTAAAAATGCTGAAGAATCTGAGAACCATAGACCAAGACAGAGACCTGCTGTTACCACTCCTGTATCCCCCCATATCATACTTTTGCTTTATCTTAAAATATGGGTTTTTGATGGTAAATTCTGGCACCCTGCTGGGTTTGTTTCAGATCTGCATCTCTCTCCAGATGACTACAATCTCTATCACTCCAGACCCACTGACATGAAAACCACGCTTCAATGGTTGGTTCTTTTGCACTTGCACCTCAGTGAGGGAAGGAAGAAGCTACATAGCACACAAATTCTTGTCCCAAAAGAAAGGAGACACATTTTTTTCTTTTTGTGAAATGTTTTCCATATACTGAACCTGCAAACTGTATTTGACTCACAGCTAGTAATTATTATTCATATTACCTGGCTATCCTCTAAAGGTATTTGAGTATGAGACCAAAGTGCCCAGTCAGATATAAGGTCCAGCTGAAGACTTACTCCACAATGAAAATTACTTGCTCCCAAATCTGTCTATTTGGATTTGGAAGTTTCTGTTTTGTATACAATTTATGTAACATAAGAGTACTATTTTAATTATTTTTGGTAATTCAGTGCCTTTTATACATCCATGCTGTTGTGTAATCACAACTATATTTCCAAAACATCTTCATCACGCTAAAAAGAAATGGTGCCCATTAAGCAATCTCTGCTACCTCCCTCCTCCATACACTAGGTCTCCTTTACTTCCCAATTAGAGCGTCCATGCTAGAAGGGTTTTTCTGCACTCTACCCAGTATTTAACACAGTGTCTGGCAAGAAATGCAGCAGCATAATCGAAAGACTGGTGTTAATTGACTTGGAGAAGTGATGAACAGAAATGAAAATAAAAGGAAAGAGTATCAGAGATGTTTTTCCCTCTGAATGATTATGAAGTAAGTAAACTTGTGAGCAACTGTCAAATTATTTCTAGGTGGAGTTTACCAAGAACAGAAATTTCCATTTTGCCTTACATGAAATTTATGCTATGAAACAAATAAGACCATCTTTATTCAATTGTGACGGAAACCATTTCTGAAAAATTTGAAGAAATGCAGGGTTGTCAGTAAAAAAAAAAAAAGGTAAAAAATCCTTAGTAGACATTTCTCTGAGGAAGATAGACACTTGGTCCACATAAAAAAATATTAGGGAAATATACATCAAAACCACAAAGAGATATCACTTACACAGGTTCAAATATCCTATTTAAAAAAGACATAAATAAGGGTTTGCGAAGTTGTAGAGAGAAAAGAATCCTAATATACTGTGTCTATAGAGGTAAAGTTGCTTAGCCTCTATAGAAAATAGTATTTAGATTCATTAAAAACAAATATTTATTATTAATAAATTATTAATTATTTAATATCACTCCTGAACTTTTTTTTTTTTTTTTGCTTTTTGGGTCACACCTGGCAATGCACAGGGGTTACTCCTGGCTCTGCACTCAGGAATTACTCCTGGCGGTGCTCTGGGGACCATATGGGATGTTGGGAATTGAACCCGAGTCGGCCGCGTGCAAGGCAAACGCCCTACCCGCTGTGCTATCACTCCAGCCCCAACTCCTGAACATTTAAAGGATAGGAAAACACTAAAATAAAAATATATTCCTATGTTCATAGTAGCATGATTCATAATAGCCATAAAATGACATAAATAGAAGTGTTCATTAGCACATTATATATTGATATATTGGCATATGTACCAGATCATCACCTAAATGTATATACAGATATATTTTCTCAATGCAATACTACTCCTTAAGAAAGATTAAATCATTCCTTTGGGGACAAAATGGATGAACCTGAGATGATAATGCTAGGTGCGCTAAAGATGTGACAGATAAATACTGAATGGCATCAACCACTGGAATATATATAACTAAAGCAAATAAGTTGGCACATGCAGGATATCAAGAAACCCCGTAGGTGTCCCAGCGGTGATAGAAACAGGAGCCCAGGTCCTCAGTAGGAAGCTTGCCACTGGGAGCTATGGAGGGAAGGGTGGGGTGTTGACAGGTGTTAATGTGATAAATAAGGACAACACCCTAACAGTAACCACAATAAACCACAGTGCCTAAAGGGAAAAAAAGTGACAGGCACAGAGGCAGGAAGGAGGGGTGGGAGGAAAACTGGGTTACAGTGGTGGAGAAAAGTGGTACCTGGTGAAGGGATTGATGTTGGAGCAGTGTAAGCTTGAAATGCAAGCATGGCAAACACCCTGCCTGCTGTACTATTGCTTCAGCCCCGATCACATGGTTTTTATCTTTACTTTTATAAATGTATGTGTTATCTTAATTAATTTGCATGTGTTGAACCATTTGTGTATCCCTGAGATGAGTCCCATTTGACCCTGGTGTTTGTGGGTTTTAAAATAAAATGTTTTTCAATAATGCTATTGAATTCAGTTTGCAAAGATTTTGTTGAGGATTTTTGCACTGCTGTTCATCAGGGAAGTAAATTTTCTTTTCTAGTTGTGTCTCTGCATTGGTGTAATGTTAGCTTCATAAAAGATGCTAGGAAGGATTCTTATTTCTTAAATATTTTGCAAGAGATTAAAGAGTAAAGGTAGTAAATCTTCTGTGAAGGTTTGAGAGACCACAGGATTCTAAGAATCTGTCAGTTTCTTCTGGGTTCTCTAGTTTAAACAGTGTAAATTTGTTCATAGTGACTTCGCTTAATATTTTGAATTTCTGAGGGGCTTGTTGCAATTTCTTCCCCTTTCATATATAATCCAAGTAGTTTGGACATTTTCTCTTTTTTTTCTTGTATGTCTAGTTAAAGTCTATCTTGTTTATTCTTTCCAAGAACCAGCGCCTGGTTTTATTAGTTAATTTATTGCTTTGGGATCCATAGAAGAAAAATTATGAAAATATTTTTTGAACTGCAAAAGACTCTGGATAACAAAAATAACCAGAGAGAAGAAAATGGAGGCATAATGCTCCTCAAATTCAAACTCTACAATAAAACTGCAGTCATCAAAGCAGCATGGCATTGTCATAAAAACAGACACACAATAAAATGAAATTGAGGTTTCAAATCATACAGGATTGGAGAGGGAGTACAGGGATTAAGATACTTGCCTAACTGGTACCCCAATTTTTCCTAACAAAATTTTCAAACTCGTCAACCCCAGTTTGATTCTTGGTACCACATATTGATACACTGTGAGTGGAAGGTTGGGTTACTTTATTTTTTATTTTATTTGCTTTTTGAGTCACACCCAGCATTGCATAGGGGTTACCCCTGACTCATACACTCAGGAATTACTCCTGGTGGTGCTCAGGGGATCATATGGGTTGTTGGGAATTGAACTCAGGTTGGCCGCGTGCAAGGCAAACACCTTACCCGCTGTGCTATCACTCCAGCCCTGGTTGGGTCACTGTAAATCTCGCCCATGGAATAGGTAGCTAATCAAAATGCATAATGAGATGGCTGAGAGTGGAAATGGCACAGACAAAAGGAGGCCTCTCTCTCTCTCTCTCTTCCTTTCTCTCTCTCTCCCCCCTCTCACTTCTCTCTCTTCCCTCTCTCTCTCATCCATCCTCCCTCCCTCCTTCCCTCCCTCCCTCCCTCCTTCCCTCCCTCCTTCCCTCTCTCCCTCCCTCCCTCCCTCCCTCCCTCCCTCCCTCCCTCCCTCCCTCCCTCCCTCTCCATTCCCAGCAGACTGCAGGATCAGGTAGGGCTCCAGCAGCTGGAAGATGGCCGAGCACAGCAGGGGAATACTACAGGCAGGACTCAGACTCACAGGTAGGGTTTGGATGCCCAGGCAGGGACAGATACTGAACACAGGAATCTCACCCATGTGCATGTGGCTGTGCCCTCAAATTAGGAAAGCCAGGACAGGCTAACAGAACTTCTGGGGTACTGTTGAGAGACCAAGTGACAGAGAGCACAGGGATCTCACCCACAAGCATGTAACCATAGCCAGAGACTAAGAAAAGCTAGGAAAAGACATCAGGGAACCACTGGGATACAGTCTGGGAAAGGCTCAGAGACACTATTTCAGACTAGAAAGCACGTACAAGACAGCAAGTGACACAGGGACAGGACCTGGTCATCATATACTGGAGGCAAGTAGACTGAGTCGGGTGGGGCAGGGAGCAGAGCTATGGAAGGATGAGTGATGTTACACATGGTAGAAAAGAGGCCTGGTCATTGGGGGAGGGCCAGAACCAGTAAAGTCTAACTTTCAATTTTCTGAGTTTTGCATGTAAATGTTTCATATAATTCTCAAGAACCCACCTGAGCAGAAAAATCCCTTTTGGAGCTAACAATATAGTTTCTCAAGCACCACCAGGAATGTTCCCTGAGCACAGAGTCAGGAGTACGCCTTGAGCAATGCTGGGTGTCACCCAGGTTTCCCTTCCCCCAAGGAAAAAAGAAATAAAGCACATCTACTAAGTCAGTTTTACAACAAAGGATCAGAGAGAATAGAATGGAGCCAGGGAAATTTCTTTAATAAACTGTATATAGAGAAAAGAAAAACTACATGCATAAAAATAACATTTTACTGCAAATACCATACACCAAACAAAACAAGACATACAAACTGGATTAAAGATTTGAGCCAGTGCTGTTGCAGGCTCTGTGGACTAGCAGTTTTGCTGAACACAGGGAACTGAGCCTTGCCACTCCTCTTTTAGCAGAACAGGCCTCCTCTGCCTGAGGTATGGTGGAAATGTCCTTGTCATCATTACACCGAACAATCACATCTCTCTTAGACATACTTCACTTTAGGCGATCAATCATACTGCCAACTTTTTTGTAATGTGTACATACAATGCACCCCAAACAGTTCAAGAATTTCTTCAAATTATAGCCAGAATCCAACCAGTTATACTTATCTCTTTCACCTGATCCAAGCAATAGGTTTTTCCACACCAAGAAACTTTGAGTTTCTTGTATTCTCTTTTGCTTTGTATTCTCTTTTGCTTTGTATTCTCTTTTGCTTGTATTCTCTTTTGCTATATTCTCTTGTATTCTCTTTTGCTGACCTGTAGTCTGTTCACACAGCAGTCATATATGATTGAAGAGGCTATTACTTTTCTGTTCACGGCTCTTATTTGCCAGCAATGAAGTGAATTTGTAATTCCTTAAGGAAGTCTGTGTGATCTCACTCTACTGTCAGTGGCCTCATTTTCCCTAGTTTTATCACCTTGGCATCTTTATGGGAATCTCAGGACTCTGGGCACTTCCGCTCTCTGAAAAAGTCTTTTCCATTGGGCTTCTGTCTCACTCTCTTATAGCTTTCCATTGTGTGTGAAGTATTTAGCCATGAGCTTGTTCAAAACCCAACACCTACTCCTTCTGACTCTCCACTGCTCCACTTAGGGGCTGGGGTATGGGTCACAACCTCTGGTGCTCAGGGGTCACTCCTGCTAGTGCTCAGGGATTGAACTGGGGTTAGCTTCATACATGGCAAATACCTAAGCCTATACTATCCTTCTCCCTAGCTGCTCTATTTTTATGGTGGAACAGAGGCATCTTCAGGCACAAATCACATTATACTTTATAATAAAAATTATTCTCACAATTCTGAAATGCAAGCTCTAAAAAGCCTATACAATTCAGAATTTGTTTTATCTACCACTTTATCTTCTTATAATATACCTTGTACTTAGACTCTTAGTTTCACGAAGGGTTTGTCATTGTGTGTAACACTGTATTGTCCTTCCTGCATAGCCTCAGGTAGCTTAGATTTATTGGGTTGCTTCCATCATAGTACTCCCATTCCTCTGTGTTTATTTGTAACTTCTTTCTTTGTGCTTTGTTGAGTTGTAAATGTTGTTTTTCTCTTCTCCTTAAGTCCTTTGCATAGTTTATTCAGAGCAATGTCCTTTTATGTATGGACACAAGACAGTATATGCTATGCCTTTGTAATGTGACTCTCAGTGTTATTTTCCTCCTGGGCATCTGTTCTATCACCTAAGCCTCAGCTGTCCTTACTTCCTAGCACCCCCCAAAGCAGGGTCCCGAGGAGGAGGAGGGACTGGATGGAACCAGGGCAAGTGGTAAGCTATGTGCTATCCTGGCATCAAGATGGGCCTGGCCGAAGCGCCATAATGTTTATAAGCTAAGAGCTTGATCATGGACAAAGGCTGTCATGATCCAAAAAGTAACTAGATTTGGACCCTATTAGGGTTAGGAATGATTAATCGGGCCTGAGTGTTGTAGTCTGAGTCTGTGGCAAGATGTTCTCAGGAGAGCTGCCCTACAAGCCTCAATGTTATCTCTTACTGTGTCCATACAAAAATAACTAGTATTAAGATGTTGATAGAGTTATTGGACTGAGGAAAGGAAAAAAATACCTTAGGAGGTATTCTGCTCTTGAGCAGTCAGGAAGGGCTTTGGAATACCTTTCAGGTGGTGTTCCCTTTGGATGGGCCCTCAGGAAGGGCTTTCTTATGTTGATTTTGCTACCAGACTGGGTGCAGTATCAGCCCAAGCTGGAGCTAAGAGAGTTAGAGAGAGCAGGGCAGCAAGATAGGGCGCCAGAGACTAGAAAGAGGGACAGAGAGAGAAGGATGTAGAAGAAGAATACAGGAGCAGGTGTGTGGAGAGAGAGCCCAGGTTGTGAGATGGAGCATGGAGAGATGAGCGAGAGAGACAGGAGGAGATGGTGATGTAGGCAGGTAGATAGGGAAAGGCTCTGAACAATGGAACAGGGCAGCAAAAGTTCTGGGAGGAAAATTCCAAGGCTGATCATCTTTGTGGATAAGGATAAGACCTTCAGCAGCGGACCCTGAGGAGATTGGACCCTTTCCCATGAAGGAAATTCCTCAAATTCCCTTGGACCTCTCCCTCAATCTGATTAACTTCAGTGATTCAGCCCAAAGAAGACCATCACACTCCCAACCTCCCTGGTAACCTCCTTAGCAACAGAGTTTTATCTGGGAAGAAGCCCCATGTGGGGGCAGGTTGGAAAAACCCTATAAAGGCCACCTTGAACAAAGGAAGGATGCGTGTATGCTGCCAGAGCCCATGTGCTGCTTGTGCCCATGTGGCCGAGCATATGTGGTGTCTGAGCACATGTGTCACCCACATCTTCCCTCTTGAGATGTGTACTTTCATGCTTTCATGTCTAATGCTAGGATGTGTGTAGGGGCTCTCTCCACCCGTGGAGAAGCCCATGTTCTCTCTTGAGTACATTACTCTCTCTTTCACTCTCTCCCCCTCCACACCTTAAAAACCTCCAAATAAAATCTATTTATTTCACTGCTTGTCTACTCCTGAAATTCTTTTCTGTGATGCAAGACAAGAACCTAGTAACCCTGGGTCATGGTGGCAGAGACGGTTGGGGAGAAAGTGACCGTCTTTTGCCTCCCTGCTTCACATAAGTCACCCATGGGGCCCACTGACATTAATGGGAATGAGGGGCAGTGTGAGACTAGAATGGGAGGCTCAGAGAGATGGGGGCAGGCACCTGGGGAGAATGAAAAAAGTGGCATCTGATCAATCAACTGGCTTGACCCTCATTTCTTCCCCTGTCTGCCCATGTCTCGGGCTGCCCTGGCTGGGGAAGCTGCCGGGGCCCACCCCAAACGTGGGCGGCTAGAGGAAGAGCCGTCGGGGCCTCCCTCTGGCCTCCCCTTGGAGATATTATATACCTGTGAACAAATTTAAATTTAGTCATCTCTCTGAATTTTCACCCTACCCCTACCGGTACCAGATAAATACCTCACTGGCAGACCGCTACTACCTCCACTACCTCCACTACCCAGCCGCCGCCACACTCCAGGATGCTTTCCAGACCCGCATGGCCACTGCGGCTGAGACTCACGCATGACTGAAGCCCCACAGAACAAGATAAGTGGAACTCTGAGACCTTGGACTCTAGGCTCAATGGACCCAGGGACAGAGATTCTCTGCTTGCTCCCACCAACCACAGGTGACGAAGGAATTAAAATCAGGAGCCCTACCCTACCCTGCCCTGCTTCCAACAACCACCAGAGCCCAGGTTGCGCACAGAAGACCCACCCTACCCCTACTGGGACCAGATAAATACCTCACTGGCAGACCTCCACTACCTCCACTACCCAGTCGCCGCCACACTCCAGGATGCTTTCCGGACCTGCGCAGCTGCGACACATTATAAGACACTAAATACCCATTTTCCAGAATTGCCGTACCATATTTGATATAGTTCAAATATGGTAACACCTACGAGTGTGATTAGAGGTCGCCCCAAAAGCCTCTATCCCTCTTGGAAAGCCTGGAAAGCTACCAAGAGTATTCCACCCGCACGACAGAGCCGCGCAAGCTATCCATTGTGTATTCGATATGCCAAAACCAGTAATTACAATTGGTCTCATTCCCCTGACCCTGAAGGCATCAACAATATGGCAGCATTGAGAAAGATGAGAAAGGAGAGGCCAATAAAATCTCAAGGCCGAACTAGGCTGCCACACGAAGGAAGACAAAAATGATCGTCTGTACTTTCAATGCATGTACGCTAGCATCAGATACATCCATCGAGGACCTGATGATACAAGCGCGAAAGATCAAGTACGACATCATTGGGCTGACCGAGACAAGAGGGCACCAATCTCATCACGCCATTTTTGACACTGGGGAAGAATTGTTCCTCGGAACATGAGATGAAAGAGGTGTCGGAGGTGTGTCCTTGTCAACACCGCAAGTGAATGTCCGAGCTCGCAAAGCAGTGCAGAGATGCGATCAAGGAAGACCTCAAAGAGAGAAGAGCAGAAATGCTGGTAGATGCGGCAGAAGCCAGGAAAAGTATTCGTAACGCCTGTCCTTTGCCAACTACAAGACCAAGATGACTGCCCTCCGAAGTCCTGATGGATCTATCACATCTTCCAGAAAGGCAATGGAGAAGATTATCCATGACTTCTACTCAAATCTCTTTGATAGCCATGTCCACCTGCTGACATACCAAATTCCACAGGATAGATATGTTGTTCCCAATGTTCTCCCTTCTGAATTCTGACACGCCATTTCGTCAGTAAACGAACAGCACCTAGCCCAGACAAGGTCAGACCTGAACACCTGAAGAACCTGCCATCAGTACTCATCAATATGCTGGCTCGGCTCTTCACATGCTACCTGTCTGAATGCAAGGTTCCGTCCCAATGGAAAACCAGCAGGACTGTACTACTGTACAAGAAGGGAGACATCCATGACATTGGCAACTATCGCCCGATCTGCCTATTGTCTGTCATCTACAAGTTGTTCACTCGAGTCATCCTGAATAGGATTGGCAGAACACTAGCTGAAGGACAACCATGCGAGCAAGCCGGGTTCCGCAAAGGATTCAGCACCACCGACCATATCCACATGATAACCAAGGTCATTGAGGTTTCTTGGGAGTTCAAGATGCTGCTCTGTCTAACGTTCATTGATTTAAAGAAGGCCTTTGATTCTGTTGAGACGGAAGTGGTCATTGAAGCCCTAGCCAATCAGGACATTCAAACTCAATACATCTAGATCTTCCGTGAGCTGTATTATGGATTCACTACCAGGATCTCACCATTCTACAGAGAAGTAATCATCCATGTCAAGAGAGGGGTTCACTCCCCGGCATGGCCACAGCCCCAGAAACACAAGTACTTAATGCAGTACCCAGCAGCTTGGAGCAGAAAAGTGAATGGACTATGCGTTAATCCATGCCACCATGCCTGCCCAGAGGGGAAAGGGTGTTGCTCCCTTCCGCCCTCTCCCCTCTGGAAAGAAAGATGGTGGCCACATGGGAGCCTTGTGGAGAGCAGGTATGAGCCGGGGGTGATGGGGCAACTAAAACCTCATGGGAAGGGGGGCGTTCCGGCCCCTCCTTCATGCCCTACCGAGGTCACCAGTTGTCCCCCACGAGTGGCTCTTCGGCATGGCCATGACTCCAGAGCACAGAAACCAATCTCTTAATTATCTGACTCTCAGTAGAAATACTTCCAGGGTTAATAAGTAAAATAGCAGAAATACAAAACCGCATGGCTGCAACATCATTTAATTCTTGAACCCAGCTGTAGAAAGCAAATCATTTCACAATGCTTTTTCAGCATGTCTGATTTTGGGGAGGGGGGTAAACTCTAAATAATAATGGTGCATCTTTTATTGAAACAACGAATCTAGTCAAAGTAGATAGAGTGTTAACTAGAATTCATCTGCCTCACAGGCATTGGGGGGGGGGCGGGGGGGTGGGGGTTTATTGGGGTTCTTCGTGGTGAAAAATAAGTATTGGTAAAGGGAAATGTGTTTGATATTTGCATGACTGAGACCTAAACCTGAAAGCTTTGTAACTTTTCCCACAGTGATTCAATAAATAAATAAATTAAAAAAAATGAATACAATCTCACACATCATTTAAAAAAAAAACGAGAGGGGTTCGGCAGGGTGATACCATTTCACCGAAACTCTTCAGTGCCACCCTCGAGAACATCATGCGACGACTGGAATGGGAAGGAATGGGAGTGAAGATAGATGGTCGGCAACTACACCACCTCCGCTTTGCTGATGACATTGTTTTAATAACACCAAATATCAGCCAAGCGGCACAAATGCTGGCCGACTTCGACTGTGAGTGTGGAAAGGTAGGACTACAGCTGAATCTTACGAAGACAATGTTTATGAGAAACAACCTCGTTCCTGATGCCCCATTTGCTCTCAACGGACCAACCATCTCCGAATGCAACAGCTATGTGTACCTAGGTTGAGAAGTCAACATGACAAATGACCTGGCACCTGAGCTGAGCAGGAGGAAGAGAGTGGCTTGGAATGCCTTCAAGAGCGTCGAAGAAATAGCTAAGAGAACGAAGAACCTCCGGCTCCGGGCACATCTCTTTGATTCCACTGTTCTTCCTGCATTAACATATGCCTCAGAGACCTGGGCCCTACGCAAGCAGGATGAGAACGCTATTCAGGTCTCCCAAAGAAGAATAGAAAGAGCTATGCTTGGAGTATCACGCTTCACTCAAATGAGAGAAAGAATCCGGAGTTCCGACTTCCTTTGATGATCAAAAATCAGGGACGCTGTCTGGTTTGCCAAGGTGTCAAAAATCAGATGGGCTGGTCACATAATGAGATTTAGAGACAACCGCTGGACTAGAGCTGTTACTGACTAGATTCCACAGGATGTCAAAAGACTGAGTGGCCGCCCACCTACCAGATGGTCTGACTTCTTCATCAAGATCATGAACAATTGGTTTGAGGCTCT
Organism: Sorex fumeus; assembly: GCF_029834395.1. Classification (NCBI taxonomy): domain Eukaryota; kingdom Metazoa; phylum Chordata; class Mammalia; order Eulipotyphla; family Soricidae; genus Sorex; species Sorex fumeus. The sequence goes on from NW_026606072.1 coordinate 15,600,956, forward strand.
TCATGTTCCTAGAGCGAACAGATGCCATTGGGCTACACTAGCACGTGACAGGGATAAATGGAGACATTACTGGAACCCGCTTGAGCAAATTGACAATTAATGGGAAGTCAAGTTATTAAGTGATCTGAATTTTCATACTTTTGCAAATAAAATGTAATTGTCACAAAAATTAAACACATACAGATAATTGACATATATACATGCCTTTTCACATAAATAACATTAATACATGAATACACACACACACCAAAGAAAACATAGGCAATAGTGTGTTCTTGACATGAGTCTTACAGTTGTCTTTGGGGACTTGATTCCAATGACAAGGGAAACAAACAAATGGGAACAATACCAACAGACACAGCTCCACATTACCTGAATTTCTGCTTGTCCCCCCTCTCTCCCAGATGAGATTAATTTCCTGGTTTATATCTCAGTTTTTTTTTTGGAAGTGAGAAAAATTCCTTCCTTTCCAGGTATGTCTGTCAGACTCCATGCCTAACCTCCTCCACCATGTAAACATGTCAACTCCTGAACCACAACAGCTTTACTTATCAAATCTCAACTGCTCCCAGTTATAATTCCTTTCCTGGGTGAAGATAGGCAGGAAAGGAGAAGAGCACCTCCCATCCTAATCCTTCAGAGATTCCCAGCAAGCTAACTGTAAAGATTCATTCTTAGCACAGCAGGACCACAGCAAAACCAATGGGGAATGCACATAAAATCCTGCCAAGTCCAGTGAGTGAAAACATTAACAGGAAAGCCTCAGTCAGCACCAACCAGCTCTGTAAATTCTCAGAGAATGACTTTAGTGACAACATGTTGAAGATGTTTAATACGCCCATAGAAACAATGACATAAATAGTCAGCAAAGCTGATTAATAAAAATGAAAGCAAAAGGAAAAAACTGCACCCAGAAATGATGAGTAAGATAGTGGTATCAAAATGCAATAGAAGGTCTGAGCAACAGAGTAACAACAGCTGAGGTAAAGATCAAGGAGCTACAAATGAGATGCAGGAAACGTTTAGAAAACAGAACAAAGTCTGGAAAACCTGGGTCCTTGAGCATTCAAGGAACCTGCTTATTTTATGACTAGGGCTATCTCCCCCACTCCTCTCGTTAATTCTTTAAGAAAATAAAAGCACGCCATTGCATATTCATTGTATTGTGCATACTTCTTTCTAATAAATTACTTAAAAATCATCCTATTACAAAGCTTTTATAGAGTGAAAGAAACAACGATTATAAAAATAAACAATATCTTATTTTGGAAGGGAGAATTTTTTGGTTTTGTTTTGTTTTGGAGAGGCCATATGCACAGCTGTGCTCCAGGATCAGTCATAGTGCTGTCAAGGACTAAGCCCTGGTTGACCAAGTGCAAAGCAAGTGCAATATCTGCTGTACCACCTCTTCAGCCATGAAAATATATTTGCATATCAGCCATCATATAAGAACTCCGTTTTCAGAGCATTTAAATATCACACACAAATTTTTAAGAAAGGCACAAATAACCCAATTAAAAATGGGCAGATCATGACCAGACCCATAGTACAGCAAGTAGGGAGTTTGCCTTGCATGCAGCTGACCTGGGTTCCATCCCTGGCATCCCATATGGTTCCCAAACACCACTAGGAGTAATTTCTGAGTGCAGAGCCAGGAATAACCCCTGGGCATTTGTGTGACACAAAAAGCCCCCCCAAATGAGCAGACAATAGAAATTGATACTCCTCTAAAGAAGAAATACAGATGGTCAATATGCACATGAAAAGGTGCTCATCATCTCTTATTATTACTATTATTATTTTTTTTGGTGTTTGGGCCACAGCTGGTGATGCTTAGGGGCTACTCCTGGCTCTTCACTCAGAAATCTCTCCTGGTGGTGCTTGGAGGACCACGGGATACTAGGGATCAAACCTGAGTTAGACCACAGTACTATTTCTCCAGCCTTTCATCTCTGATTATTTAGAAATACATATCAAAACAGAAATGAGGAATTACCTCATGTCTTTGAGAATAGTTATTCTCTAAGAGACAAGAAACAATAGATGTTGAAGAGGCTGTGATGAGAAGGGATCACTGTGAATTATTGATGGGAATGTAAATTGCTACAGTTATTATGGAAAACATCATGGAGATTCTTCATAAAGACAAATTCCACATGATTCAGTTATCCCATTTCTGGGTATTTACTCCCAAAACACAGAAACATTAATTCAAAGAGATATATACATCTCTATGTTCAATGAAATTATTTTCAACAGTAAAGAGCTAATGCATAAAAACTTAAAATTGACAGATAATAAATACACGATATATGTACACAGTGAAATACTATACAGTTATATAAAAAGAATTCCTGCCATTTTCAACAACATATATAAACCAGGAAGGTATTACACTCATAAAATTACAGTATATGGAGAATGACATACAACATATGATTTCACTCATATGTGGGAGTAAACAATTGGAACAGATAAAAATAAACAAGACCAAATTAGTTGCTGGAAGAAAAATCTGGTAAAAGGAGCCAATTGAATGGTGAAGGATGAAACTGAACTTTTGTATTAAACTTCATGAGTGAGGGCTCATGATGTGGGTTAACCTATATTTTTGTCATGTAAACTAAGTATTTTTTCACTAGGAAAGGAGATTATATTAATATTACACTTGGAAATAAGCATGACTAAGGTGGTCTGGTGCAACATGGGATGCTTGGTTACTTAATAAAAAACTTTCTGGCCTCACAAGGTTACAACAATGAAAATAAATAGTTAATGGTTGGGGAGATGACCAGAGAGATAGTACAGCAGAAACGGCTATTTCCAGGGCTATCCAGGGTTGAATTTCCAGCATTTTATATGGTCCCCTAAGCACTCCCAATAGTGACTCCTGAGTGCAGAGCCAGGAGTAACCCCTGAGCATCTCTGGGGGGCCACCAAACAAAATAAAATGCTAATAGAAATTAGGGAACTTATATAAGATGAGGACAGGAAGAAGTAAGGAGTCTTCCTTCCTACTCCATTGAATAGGGCTATAGTTAATCCAAAGAAAAGGCATAGAAATATAGTTGGTTTATTTTATACCCCATGGAAATAGTTGAAAAGGAAGGTGAGTCAGAGGAAATAATGAGGGACAGGGTCTTCTGCGGAGAACTGTGAGCAGACAGGCACTTAGTGCACTTAAATAGCATTTCTAGGGCTCCTGACTGAGTCCAGAGGTTGGCAAGTTCTGCTCTTTCCACAAACAGTGCAATTAAGATTCAAATAAAATCTTTAAAAGCTTCTGAAGAATAGTCGATGCATACTTGGAGTAGGTGGTTCAAATTTTAAAAACAGTCTTCAGGGCAATACTCTTCTAATGAGTTTCTGGCCCTTCAACTTGGCTTTATTACAGAACTGTTTTTGTAGGGGCAAGGAAAAAAGATTAAAAAATTGATGAAAAAACATCAACCTTTATTAAAGTGGGATGGCTGGAGGCAAAACTGAATATATGAGCTTGAGAGCAAGTTTTAAAATGATCAAGACAGGAGCCAGGCTACCACCATAGCGGCTAGGCTTCTTGGCCTTGGCACTGTAGCTAACTTTGTGGTCCATAGCAAGTGAACTTGATGCTCCAAGGACAAGCTATAGACCAAGATTAGCTATAAAAATATGTATCATGCCAATGCATTAAATCAGGTATAAATTGTTGCTAGAGAGGCTAACAATGCAGGTATAACCACAAAGAAGAATCTTGTTTCACAAGAAGCATCAAGTTCTTGTTTGACACACAAAAAAATTCATTTAATGCAGGCAACTCTTAAAACCTCTCAATTAAATTTAATAGAAAAGAAAAGGGTGGCTACTTGCCTTTGGACATAAAGAAGAACTTTAGCTCAGTATCTTCTTTGAAAAGTAGACTTCATGATTTTACTGGATATTTTTAAGGAAATTCGTATGTTTGCTCATTTGATCTTGTTCCATTTACCTTATTATGGTCCTCTACCAAGTATCTTCATTCTTATGCCTCTGCATTGAGTTTCTGCCCTTTTGCATGCTAACATGCTATTTACTTCCAAATCAATTAGTCAGATCTAGAAAATCTTTTTAATAGATGGTGCTAGAAAAATTAGACAACTAAATGCTTAAGGATGAAACCAAACTACCACCTACCATATGCAAAAGTTAAAGACTTGAATGTAAGACTCCAAATTTAAAGTAAGAGAAAACATGTGATGTAACCTTTTACATTTGCCTTTGAGAGATATCTGTGGGGATTTGAATTTAATTGGCAAGAAGAACAAAATAATAATAAAATTATAAAACTTTATATAAAAAAGCTTCTGCCCAGCAAAAACTAAATCAAAACGAGAGTCATGACTAAAATGAAAAGCCCTCCCGTTTATTTGCTCGAGCGGGCCCAGTAACGTCTCCATTGGAGACTTTGTTGTTACTGTGTCTGGCATATCGAATACTCTCGGTAGCTTGCCGGGCTCTTCAAGAGGGGTGGAGGAATCGAACTCGGGTCGGCCATGTTGGCCGCTTGTAAGGCGAACGCCCTACCCGCTATATTGGGAAGATATCTGTATAACATCCTAAATTGTAGACAGAGTAAATATCAATAGCCAGGGTATCTGAAGATCTCACACAACTATTCAAGAAAACCACAAGCAATCTGATTGAAAAATGGGCAGAGGATCCAAACAGACAATCTAAAGAAGAAATACAAATGGTCAAAATATGCTCATTGTCTTTCATTATTAGGAAAATGCGACTAAAAATAGCAATGAGTTATTGCTTCACATCTGTGAGAATGATTATTATGTGAAAGACAAGAAACAGGTGGCAGAGAGGCTGTGAGGAGAAGGGAACCTGTGTACAATATTGTGAGTATGTGAATGGTGCGGCCATTATGAAAAGCAATATAGAGATTCCTCAAAAAATCCGACTTCTGGGTATTTACTCCCAAAATACAGAAACACTAACTCAAGAAGATATGCATCTCTGTGTTTACAGAATAGATTTTCAGTAGTTAAAGAGCTAAAGCAACCTAAGAGTTCATCAACATATAACTGGATAAAAATATGGTATATAGACATGGTGGTATACTAAGCTACAAAACAACAAAATCTTGGCACCTGAAGTAACATGGTTGGACCGAGAAAGTAAGATGACAATGAAACAACTCAAACAGAGAAAGACAAACTCCCTCGGATTCCATTCACCTATGGTATTATAGGGAAATCAAACAGACTAAGAAATAAAACAAAAATAAACTTTTAGATTGTAAAACCAAATTAGTGATGTCCAGAAGGGAAGACAGTGAATAAGCTGGGTAAAATGAGTCATGCCTAGTGAAGAATTAAATTTGATTCTTTGTGGTATACTTATTGTAGGACATAGAGTTTATTTTTAATGATATAACCTAAAACTTACATAATGTCATCATGTAATGTTATTTTAATAAGAAAATGATTTTGCTCTGCTCTATTATACAAATGTTTAAGTAGAAATTATATAATGTGCTATTGCTTATAAAACATACCCAATAACTAAAAAAAACCCGACAGTTGAGATATAAATATGTTAATATTTTGTTTCTGTGCCCCAGTTCTTTTTTAAATATCCTAATTTTGTGAATATCACCAGGGTAATTATCTTAAGTGAAATTATCTTGTCATTCTATGTTTAACACCCGGTGCTGGTTCCTCAGCATCTGAGACAAATCCCAATGCTTTTGCTCTGTGAATAAGGCTCTATTTGATAAATTAGGTTCTTGCCTTAAAGCAATTTGTATTTGTTTCTTCTATGTAGACAGAAACCATCTCTCTATGCACAAACCAAATTGTACTCATACTTTCCAGTTTTGGTTCAAGCTTTCTCAATGTGATCTTTCCCAGATTCTTCAGATACAAGGTTTGCTACTAGGTCTCTGAGTCCATACGTCCATTGTATTACTTTTATATGTTCTATTTTAAAAGTTTTTGTTTATGGATTTCTCACTGGACTAGAATCTCATAGGGGCAGGAATTTAGTTAGATTTTCTCTTTATTCTCTGCACCAGTATTTATTTATTTATTTATTTATTTATTTATTTTTATTAGTGAAGCACCATGAGGTACAGTTGTAGATTTACAAATCTTTGTGCTTGGGTTTCGGTTATACAATGATCAAATATCCATCCCTCCACCAGTGCCCATTTTCCACCACCATGGATAATATCCCTCCCACCCCCAACCCCCCATCCCCCCTGTCTCTGTGGCAGGGCAATCCCCTGTGTTCTCTCTCTCCGTTTGGGTGTTGTGGTCTGCAAAAGAGGCATTGAGTGGCAAACATGTTCAGTCCATAGTCTACTTTCGACATGCATCTCCCCTCCTGGGAGGATCCTCCAAACATCCTTTATTTGGTGCTCCCTTCTCTGTCTGAGCTGCCCTTTCCTCTAGGATACCCGGCTGGCCTCTAAGTTATGGGGTAATCCTCCTGGTGCTGATCTCAGCTATTCTTGGGTATTAATCTCATACTTTGTTACTTTATATCCCCCAGATGAATGCAATCTTTCTATGTCTATCTCTCTCTTTCTGACTCATTTCGCTTAGCATGATACTTTCCATATTGTACCACTTGTATGTAAATTTCATGACTTCATCTTTTCTAAGAGCTACATAGTACTCCCACCTGGGGTACAAAGGGTTGAGTTTTAAAAATCTCTGCACCAGTTTTGAGTTACCAGGGTTTTATAATGCTGAATGACTGGGTTTTGCCTGATCTGAATTTTCAAGAGTTTCTCAATGTTCTAATGCATAGCTGTGACTTCTGCATTATTTAAGCTATTTCTAATCTCAGAACAGTCTGACATGGCCTTTTCAATGAAACACATAAGAAAATATACTTGACAATAATTTGATTTATTACTACATTTTTATTACTGTTGCTTTCTTGGGTCACACCTGGTGGTATTCAGGACTTGCTCTGGGTTCACTTTTGGTAGGGTGGTGGGAACTATATGTGGCGCCATGGATTAAACCCAGATGGGCCATGTGCAAAAGTGCCTTACACACTGTACTATCACTCTGGCCTGATTATTATTATTTTTTAAATTTATGGCCTGATTTTTAAAATTATTTTGAAAGGAACTTAAGTAAGCCTGATACAAGGATTTCCAAAATGAGGCTCTAAAGATATTATTTACTATACAGGTGAGTAGGAACTATTTATCTTAGTATAATTCTTATGATCCAAGGTCATTGTCACTGTCCTCCTGTTGTTCATCGATTTGCTCGAGTGGGCACCAGTAACATCTCACAACAAATTGTGAGACTTGTTGTTACTGTGTTTGGCATATTGAATACGTCACATGTAGCTTGCCAGACTTTGCTGTGCTGGCGAAATACTCTTGGTAGCTTGCCAGGCTCTCCAATAGTAAAGCATTAAAATTTCCAAGAGCTTTTCAGAAGTTTGAAGTAGAAAACATGAACAGACCAGTTATTACAGGGGAAATGGGATCCATGATCAAAACCCACCCATCAGGGAAATACAAATCAAAACCACAGTGAGGGGCCTGTGGCTATATTGACAGCATAAGGCTGCAACTTTGGTCCCCAGGGATGCTGCACACATGGATTATGGTCCTGGCATCTCTACTGCTCCCCATTTCCAGTCACACAACGATCAAGTGTGCATGCACAGAACAACCAGAGAATATGACCTCCCAGCAAGCGTTGCAACTAAAAAGATATGCGAACATCATGACCAGGAGTACCCCTGACAAATGAGTGTGACCCCCCCCCCCCCCCCCCCCACCCAGGAGCATCCCAAGGAGAGATGGGAACTTAAAGTGTGTGACTCCCTATGGAGCATGGCAACGGGGGGGGGGGGGGGTGAGAGCAGATAAGATCTGTCCCTACGGAGCAGATAAGACCTATTCTTGCATAGCATAGTGACCCATTAGGAAGTGTCTGGGAGCATTTTATAAGCACCAGGTACCTGGCCTTGGGTCTCGCCTAACCCCCCAAGAATTGTCACCTATGCTTAGCTAGTCATTCCTGACTGCAGCATCTAGCCCTAATTGGGATTGGGTGGGGCAAAGCAGAGGTGGAAAGGTGATAGGTCAGTAATGCTAAACTTTATGCGAATGGACCATCGTCTTAAGCTGAGATCCTCTATAAAATATGTGTGTATTTGGCAATAAAGTGAACAGCCATCAGTTGTCTCCCAGAGTGGTTTCTCCATGTGCCCGTCATCCTTCACCCCCACGTCTGCCGGGACCCAGTGTGTAATGTGTCTGTGCAAGTTGTGGAAAAACTGTTCCCCAACAACTCTCAGCAAGCATTGCAGCTGGATACAAGAGCTACACAACCTGAAGGACAATTCTTAGCAGACGAGCTTGTGTGAGAATCACAACCAAGCATGTGTGTGATGGCCAGCCATGGCAATAACAGTATCAACTGAGCAAAGGGGAGAGGCAATATTAAAATCTGTCACTGTCACTGTCCTCCTGTTGTTCATCTATTTGCTCGAGCGGGCCCAGTAACGTCTCCATAATGAGACTTGTTGTTACTGTGTTTGAATACGTCAGGGGTAGCTTGCCAGGCTTTGCCGTGTGGGCGGGATACTCTCAGTAGCTTGCCGACTCTCCGAGAGGGGCGGACAGAGGTGTTTGCACAAGGCAAATGCCCTACAGCTGTGCTTTGGTTCCAGCCCAACAATACAATGCATACATTAAAATCCACAATGAGATCTAATACAGTCTTCCTTGCCCATAAGAATTGACTATTATCTTAGAGATAAGAAATAGATATTGGCAAGGCTGTGAAGAAAAGAAACCCTGTCCATGTTGATGGGAATATAAATGGGTACAGCCACAGTAAAATTGGTTCCATATAGTAGGGCTAGAAAGATAACAGAGGGTTTGTTAAGGCACATGTCTTGCATGTGGCTAAGTCTGGTTTGATTTCCAGCACTGCAGGGTCTTCAGAGTACCACCAGCTTTGAAGCTGAAGATCCCTGAGCACTGCAGGCGTGGTCCAGGCAGTTCCTGTTATCACAGTGCCTGAGCATCCTCAGGCCCTTGCACTGAAATTTTGAGCTGATTGGCTGAGGATTGTCATGAGGGGCCATAATGTTCCCAGAAACACTGTTTGGGAGACCCCCAAAATTAAAAATATGCCAGCAATAACACATGATGAAGTACACTCCTGGGTATTAGTTCAAAGAAAATAAAACATGAACTAAAAAAAAATAGCTGCACCCTCAGGTTCATTCACTCATGCATTATTCACAATATCCAAGATATAGTCAAGTCTCCATCAAAGAATGGTTGAAAAAAAAAAGTGTGTGTCAACAGAATACTACTTGGCCATAAGGAAAGATGAATTAATGCAATTTTCTAATACCTAGATAGATTTGGAGAGTATCATGTGGAGTGAAATGAACCAGAGGGAGGGGGACAGACATAGAGTGATATCAATCATATATGGAATATAGAGACATAGGGGATTAACTAATCCTAAAGGCAAAATAAATGAAGAGCAGGAAAATTTATCCTTAGTGGGAAGGTTGCCACTACTGAGGCTGGGGGACTGGTCAGGGAAGGGTCCACTACAACAATGATGGAGGAAAGAGGTTACTTTGGACAAGGACTGGGTGCTGAAAGTAGGTAAAGTGATATGCATGATACCCTGTCAGAAAGAGTACTATAAACTACAGTGCCTGAAAGGAAAAAAAGAAAAAAGAAAAAAGTGCCTGCCATGAGGCAGGCTGGGGGGCTGGAGGAAAACTGGGGACACTGGTGGAGGGACACTGGTGAAGGGATGGGTGTTGGAACATTCTACAACTGAAACTCAATCATGAGTAACTGTTATTTATGGTGATTCAATTTAAATTTTAAAAAAGTGTGTGTATGTATGTGTATATGTACACTCAGAAGATTATTCATCCATAGAAAATGAGAACGCCAAGAGAGAGATAGCCACAAAAAAACGCCTGTCTTTGAAAACTCTTGAGCTAATTCGCCAGCGTGGTTTGGCGCATGCCTCAGGCAACCGCAAGCTAACGTCCGAGCTCTCAAAGCAGTGCAGAGATGTGATCAAGGAAGACCTCAAAGAGAGAAGAGCAGAAATACTAGTAGATGCAGCAGAAGCTGGGAAAAGTATTCGTTACCCGCCTGTCCTTCGCCAACTACAAGACTAAGATGACTGCCCTCCGACGTCCTGATGGATCCATCACATCCTCCAGAATGGCAATGGAGAAGATTATCCATGACTACTACTCAAATCTCTTCGATAGCCATGTCCACTTGCTGACATACCAAATTCCACAGGATGAATATGTCGTTCCCAACATTCTCCCTTCCGAAATCCGACACGCCACTTTGTCGGTAAAGAAACAAACAGCACCCGGCCCAGACAAGGTGAGACCTGAACACTTGAAGAACCTGCCGTCAGTACTCATGAATACACTGGCTCGGCTCTTCACTTGCTATCTGTCTGAATGCAAGGTTCCGTCCCAATGGAAAACCAGCAGGACCGTACTACTGTTCAAGAAGGGAGACATCCATGACATTGGCAACTATCGCCCGATCTGCCTATTGTCTGTCATCTACAAGTTGTTCACTCGAGTCATCCTAAATAGGATTGGCAGAACACTAGATGAAGGACAACCATGCGAGCAAGCCGGGTTCTGCAAAGGATTCAGCACCACCGACCATATCCACATGATAACCAAGGTCATTGAGGTTTCTTGGGAGTTCAAGATGCCGCTCTGTCTAACGTTCATTGATTTAAAGAAGGCCTTTGATTCTGTTGAGATGGAAGTGGTCATTGAAGCCCTAGCCAATCAGGGCATTCAAACTCAATACATCTAGATCTTCCGTGAGCTGTATTATGGATTCACTACCAGGATCTCACCATTCTACAAAGAAGTGATCGTTGATGTCAAGAGAGGGGTTCGGCAGGGTGATACCATTTCACCAAAACTCTTCAGTGCCACCCTCGAGAACATCATGCGACGACTGGAATGGGAAAACATGGGAGTGAAGATAGATGGTCGGCAATTACACCACCTCCGCTTTGCTGATGACATTGTTTTAATAACACCAAACATCAGCCAAGCGGCACAAATGCTGGCCGACTTTGACCGTGAGTGTGGAAAGGTAGGACTACAGCTGAATCTTACGAAGACAATGTTTATGAGAAACAGCCTCGTTCCTGACGCCCCATTCGCTCTCAATGGAACGACCATCTCCGAATGCAACAGCTATGTCTACCTAGGTCGAGAGGTCAACATGACAAATGACCTGGCAACCGAGCTGAGCAGGAGGAAGAGAGCGGCTTGGAACACCTTCAAGAACGTCGAAGAAATAGCTAAGAGGACGAAGAACCTCCGGCTCCGGGCACATCTCTTTGATTCCACTGTTCTTCCTGCATTAACATATGCCTCAGAGACCTGGGCCCTACGCAAACAGAATGAGAACGCTATTCAGGTCTCCCAAAGAAGAATAGAAAGACTTATTGTGCTATTTCAGAATATGAACAAATTTATACTCATATGTGTACATATTAAACTAATGATTATATGCAAATTATACCTAAATATAAAAGGAAAATAATTTCTAGTGATTTCTATGATACACAATGGACAAGTGAGTTATTTAACTTTTAAGCTGGAAGAAATTCTGAAAAGCATTGCACTTTTGAAAAGAGAAATTATATTCTGAGTAAAATTGCATTTGAGAGAATTTATCCTTTATAATAATCTCATCTTCTGGTACACTTTACTGGATCACTGTGGGTCACTGGAAGAAGATGAGGTTTCAGAATTTCTTCCAGGACTGTAAGACAGAAAACTAAATATATTTAAGGCTAATTTTGTAACTCAAAGTAGAGACACAGACATGAAATTTCACATGGAATGAAGTGGTCAGACAAAGTATGATGCTGCTGTTTAAACTTTCTTAGTGAAAAATATGTAAGGAAAATCGGACTGCCTAGCTTCAGTCTACATGGAGCCAAAAATTCAGGGTTTACTGGACAACATGAGTTCATACTGCAGTCATTGCTTTGATTGGAAATGAAACACAAGAGAGGTTTATACAAAAGGATTTACAGAAGCAGAGGAGAGAGTTCAGGAACCAGAATTCCCAAAAGGATATCTCAGGTCATCCAAGGCTTAGCAAAGATCAGAAGCATTATTACTAATAATCAAGGACGCAGAATCTCCTGGTTTAGTTATAATAATGAATATTATATAATATATGGCACACTGTATCAAATATGTATAATGAAATATTCATCCAAATATTTCCCCAAGACAATACGAGTCATCCTGTTTCATGTACCCAAACTCAACATTGGTGGGACAGAAATCTCTCAGAGACTCTAGGTTGGCCATAGTGGATCTGCCTTCTTTGATTTATCTAGGTCTTTGGAGGAGAATTATAAATCCTGCCTCTACCACAGCACACTTCCAGAGAAAACAGCTTTTTTTTTTTTTCCCTTTATTTTATTTTATTTTTTTTAAAGTTGTAGATTTACAATTTTTTGTGCTTTGGTTTCAATTATACAATGATCAGATACCCATCCCTCCACCAGTGCCCATTTTCCACCGCCATGGATAATATCCCTCCCACCCCCATCCCCCCATCCCCCCTGTCTCTGTGGCAGGGCAATCCCCTGTGTTCTCTCTCTCCTTTTGGGTGTTGTGGTCTGCAAAAGAGGCATTGAGTGGCAAACATGTTCAGTCCATAGTCTACTTTCGACATGCATCTCCCCTCCTGGGAGGATCCTCCAAACATCCTTTATTTGGTGCTCCCTTCTCTATCTGAACAGCCCTTTCCTCTAGGATACCCGGCTGGCCTCTAAGTTATGGAGTAATCCTCCTGGTGCTGATCTCAGCTATTCTTGGGTATTAATCTCATACTTTGTTACTTTATATCCCCCAGATGAATGCAATCTTTCTATGTCTATCCCTCTCTTTCTGACTCATTTCGCTTAGCATGATACTTTCCATATTGTACCACTTGTATGTAAATTTCATGACTTCATCTTTTCTAAGAGCTACATAGTACTCCATTGTGTAGATGTACCAAAGTTTCTTTAACTAGTCATCTGTTCTTGGGCATTCAGGTTTCTTCCAGTTTCTGGCTATTGTAAAGAGTGCTGCAATGAACAAACAAGTGCAGATGTCACTTCGACTATACATTTTTGCCTCTCTGGGATATATTCCCAGGAGTGGTATTGCTGGGTCAAATGGGAGCTCAATTTCTAATTTTTTGAGAATCGTCCATACTGTGAGAAAATAGCTTTTTTAAAAAAAATATATTTGTTTTGTTTTTGGACCACACCTGGCTATGCTTAGGGCTTATTCCTGGCTCTGTGATCAGGGGTCATTCCTGGTGGTGCTCAGGGGGCCATATGGGATTCTGAGGATCAATTCCACATCTGCTACATGCAAGGCAAATGCTCTCCGTGTTGTATTATCGCTCTGGCTCCAACAACAGGTTTCTTTCATATACTCTTAGCTACGTGAAAGAGCATTCTTTTCTATTTGTCTTTATAAATAGATTATTTTCTTCGTACAGTGTTGGGGATAAACCTGGTCTCATGCAGGCAAAAGATGCACACCAGCCTGTTGTACTCTAGTCTGGAAAAGTGTCTAGTACTTTGTGTTAGTTTCAACATTATTATAACTTTTCTATTTTACAGAAAGACCATTTCACTGTATTCAAATCCAAAGTGATGTCTAGGAGGTTGAGTGTAAACTTTGCACGTGGGAGGCCCAGAAGCCATCCCCAAGAAGTCAGCAGAGTGGACCCTGAGCAACTTGGATATGGCCCAAGAACAACTTCCCCCCCCCATTTTAGAAATACTGAATAATTTTCAGTGGCCCTTTTCTTCAAATTGTTTATTTCTAATCATTAGGTAAACAGTTCCTAAAATTGCTTTTGATTAACTATTAGTGATCTATGAGATTTAAAGAAAATGGATCTCCCCCTCCTCCCCATATATTTCCTCCCCTCCCCTCCCCCCCCTCTCCCACCACCCTGTCCCCATGGTCTTTATTGGTTGCACTGAGCAGTAAAGGGAGCTGGAGACAGCTCTAGTTTCTGAGGGAAACACCAAAGACCAGGTTGCTGCTCCTCCAAATATTTTTTCTAGCAAAAATGATCTAGACATACTCTGGCTCTTCCTCTAGTGAATTTAAAAAACGTTTTTTTTTTTTTTAAAAATATATTTTGTCATTCTGCTGCAGTTGCCATAAATCCTGTGTTTAAAGAGGATTGATGAGGAGTGTAATTTTTCAAAGCAATGAAGTTAAAATTAAACTCTAAGATATTGGTGATTGGTTTTTATTGGCTTGTTCTTAACATCTTTTCTATACTATGGTGCTTATCATTCTCCTAGCATTCAGAGAAAACATTTAAGCTTTTACATGGTTTGTAAAGTCTACATAAGTAGTACAGAGAGTTGGAATTAATCCTGCTTTACAGGCCTGGCAGTGAGCGGGTGTCACAGCTACGAATTCATTTTGCAGTGTGCCGCTGTTGACTTAATAGCCCCTTTAAATTCATAGCCTTTAGAACCAAAGGACAAATCTTAAAGACCCAACAGCAATATTCTCATTATTTTGTCCCAAATAGAATCAACGGAAATAGGATGTCAGTCATGTTTAAAATGGCCTTAGCTTCAATATGTGTGTACTTGCATTATTCAGTTGTACCAAGGAAAAACACTGACTATTTGAGAATTTGAACAAAATTTATCTTAAATTCTGCCCATTCACTGAGCAAAATCATTCCAAGATGTTTGGGTGTTCATTTTATTTATGTAAGCCATTTCAGTTAAATTTGTCTTATTCTATTTATTGCACTGTTATTGTTGAGGTTAGCACTTATGTTCAAATTCTTCTAACACTATACTGTAAAAATAATGTTCAAGGTGATGTGCTGAAAATTTTGTTTGCAATCATCTTAAAACATAACTTATTGTAACCTAAAATTATTTCTTAATAAAAATTTATATAGCATTTCCTTATGTAAACTTTAAAATATTTATTGTGGCCAGTTTTGTAAAGATTCTCCTGTCTATACTCTTTTCTTTATTGCTTATTTTTATGAAAAAAGTTTTGTATTTTTACCTGTTTGTTTTGTATAGCCACTAAACCAACTATAGTACATGCTGCCTCCTTTTCTGTAGTTAAACTTTTAAAATTTTGTTCATATTTTAAATGAATGTCAAATCATGCCCTTTAATTTCTACTTTCTAAATAAATACCTGTTTATTAAAACATTATTACCTTGAAGGAATTGCTTAATTAAGTCATTATTTATGAATTTAATATATTTCAGAGTTTCTAGTTAAGAATGTATCTTCCTGCCAGTCTTCATATCAGAATTCTCTTACAAATAACTCTCCAGTTACACTTGTTTTGATAGTTTTTACTACTTAATTGATATATTATGATATATGATTACATTTCTGAAATACAAACCACACACTAAGCTACTGAAAGGGAAGATACGTATTGTACAACTCCCTGATGTCATGATAGGTGTTTAGCTAATTCTTGTAAGGTGTATAATTAAGTGGCACTTAAATCGAAAAATAAAGAGACAAATTTTATAGTCTGAAAAGCTGCAAAATGACAGAACATGTCATACTTGTCTGAAATCCTCATGGGAGTATATATACTAAATAGGAGGGATGGATGCAGAGGATGAATCTGGAATTTAATAGTACAAGAATATCACATAGAATAATTGTTTCAAGGGAAAATCAAAGGGAATGTGTCCATCACTTGCTGTAGGAAGATATATTAATGAAAAGTTAACACATCCTCACACCTTAATAAAAATATTCACTTGGCTTTGGCAAGATCTTAGTTTACCTGCAGTCTCTGCTTCTCTGACTTCAGTTTTGGGAAATTTTAAACTTTTTATGTTTTCTGCCCTTTCAGTGCTTTATAAAAAGTAGTTCAAAGTTTTCTTCCATCTGTAATTTCAAAGCATTAAATCCCTTCCACTCCATACATCTTTTCTTTGTTCTTGTTCCCATTAAATTATTGCTATTTTAGGAAAAACTCTGTCTTTAATTATTTCTCTTGTTTTTCTGCATTTAATATTTTAATAATTAAAATTAAAACTCAGATACTATAACCTATG
Organism: Sorex fumeus; assembly: GCF_029834395.1. Classification (NCBI taxonomy): domain Eukaryota; kingdom Metazoa; phylum Chordata; class Mammalia; order Eulipotyphla; family Soricidae; genus Sorex; species Sorex fumeus. The sequence goes on from NW_026606072.1 coordinate 15,617,091, forward strand.
GGTGACTGCCTTATTATATATCTGGTATAAATTCAAAATCCTAGGTAATTCTGTATGCTGTTACAGGTACCTGCATTTATAGTAAGTGTTGAAATGTAAAGAATAATACCAGCTAATAATGATGGTCAGCTCAGAGGTTGATTCCTCAGAGCATTCCTCCCTCCAAATGCTCCCCATCATCTAAGCCAGTGTAGCTAAAATTTTTTTAGAAATGAGTTTTATTCTTCCCAAATTTTGCTCTTTGGGGGGGCATGACACACAGCAGTGCTCTGGACTTACTCCTGGCTCTGCACTCAGGAATCAAGTCTTGGGAGAACATATGGCATACTGGGGACTGAACCAAGTCTGTTCGGAGCAAGCAAGCTGGACTCTCTCTCTGGCTTCTGAAGTTTCTTTTAACATGTAGGTTCTTGGACTTCAAATATAGAAACTTTGATATAGTAGGTCTGAGTTGAGTTGAGGTCGGTATATATGCAACTTGAAAAATAACTTCCTCCATTTCATCTCAGTTGATTAGAGGGCCAGCCTGACGTGAATGCAGTGAACAAGCACAATAAGTGCAGGGGTAAGGCAGGCTGAAGCTAAAGCGAGAGGTCAGGGATGGAACACAGGTTGGCAATGGCCTGAGGAAGAGTTCTGATTTATAAAGTGGACAGGCATAATTTACAAAGAAAATACACAGCAGAGTGCTGGGCACAAAGATGGAAAAACTAAGTGCAAGCAGCAGAGGGAGAGGAGTCTCTCAAGGAAAATGCAGCAGGGCTGGAGAGGAAGAGGTACTGAGAGCACACCTGTATAGAAGACACAGTGGCAAAATCCAGTAAGGACATGCCTGTGTGTCCAGTGGAGTCGAGAGAAAGAAAGCGATCAGCAAAATGCAGGCTAGGAAAATCTTTATTGATTATAGAGTTCTTTGTATATATTTGCTACTGGAAGGTAAGATTCTCTCTCATGCTATTCCCACAACCCAGTCTGTTGCAGATGTTCAGCTTCTGGTGAACTAAATTGGACTGGTACAGACAGATGCCATATAAGAATTTTTAAAAGTTGAGCTACAACTCACTTCTATCAGTACCCACATCAGGATGAGCAAATCTTATGTATATAACAACCATTCACAATGGAGAAATAATTCTAACCATATTGATAAAATAGTTTCTGGGTCTTGGCTCTTGATGGGATTACATGGCGCCAGGGGGCCAGTTGGTGGGTGTGACCCCTGCCTACTGGAATTTGGAGGATCTGGGTGGAGGACGCTCAGCCCCGATCCGAGCAGGCTTGGAGATCTCAGCCCCGGGACCCGCATGCCTTTGTTCCTCTGCCGGTACCTTCATGCGTGTGGAGAGTGGTCTCAGCATGGTGGTGGCTGGATCTGGAGGTCTTCGGCTGTCTGAGCCCTGGTCAGGGCAGGAGGGAGACTCAACCCGCTCCCCTCCAAGGGGCCCCAGCGAGGACAGCCAGGCGCAGGGGCAGGAGACTCTGTGCTGTTCTCTTCCGGGAGCTGGGTTTATAGTCTCTGGGTCTTGGCCGTTGATAGGATTACACCGCGCCAGGGGGCCAGTGGGTGGGTGTGAACCCTGCCTACTGGAATATGAAGGATCTGGGTGGAGGATACTCAGAGTCTCCTGGCCCCATGCCTGGCTGTCCTCGCCGGGGTCCCTTGGAGGGAGCAGGTTGAGTTTCCCTCCCCACCCTGACCAGGGCTCCCACAGCCGAAGACCTCCAGAACCAGCCACCACCATGCTGAGACCACTCTCCACACGCATGAAGGTACTGGCAGAGGAACAAAGGCATGTGGGTCCCGGGACTGAGATCTCCAAGCCTGCTCGGATCAGGGCTGAGCATCCTCCACCCAGATCCTCCATATTCCAGTAGGCAGGGGTCATACCCACCAACTGGCCCCCTGGCACCATGTAATCCCATCAACGGCCAAGACCCAGAGACTATAAAACCCAGCTCCTGGAAGTGCGAGGCCGCATTTGCAGCCACACGACATCTTATTACCTCATTCCTACTTTGGACAAACTGGCAGGCTACCGAATGTAACCTGCCCACACAACAGACTCTGGCAAACTCCCTGTGGTGTACCAAATATGCCAAATACCAGTAACAATGATGGATCTCATTCTCCTAACCCTGAAAGAGCCTTGAGTATGGCACTTTTTGAAAAATCTCAGGGCTAGGACGAAGGAGACATTACTGGGGCCTGCTTGAGGCAATCGACGAACAACAGGATGGTTGTGATCATGATCGTGATTGATAAAATAGTTATTTTGGATCTCAAATCAATAGGTAATATTTTTTATGAAAACAAAACTAAAAATTGTACTGAGGATGCAGAGATAGTGTATTGGGGAGGGCACTTGCTTTGTGGTTAACCAGGGTTCAATCCCCGGGATCCCATATGGTCCCTGAGAACTTACTGGCATAATTTCTGAGTGCAGAGCCAGGAGTAAATTCTGAACATAGCCTGGTGTGCCACTGCCAACAAAATAGAAGAAACCAAACAGTGTCTGGTGTGCACAGTAAAATTCTGGACAATGGAGTGTAAAGTTCCATTGTCCGTAAAGAGAAAAATGCTAAGACAAAGACCTCCAGACTCTTTCCATTTAAATTGTGAGATCCTTAGCTTCTCTCCCATAAATGATCTCTTAAGATCATTTGTAGAAGCGTGTGTAGTCAAGAGAAGAACAAACTACATTAAAAGAGGTAAATGACTCTTGAAGAATGCACAAGTGTTGGTTTCTATGACAACTGCTGGGTTTTACTGAAAGGAGCAAAAAATCAATTAGTAACCATTGGTAGAACTTGCACAGGAGCTGAAAACACATATGCCTCACAAATTTGAAGTTATAAGGAAAATCTGGATATGTTCCCATCATTCTTTATATCCCGGTGCATGACCTGATCTTTTCACATTTTACTGGAGTGGTCAAAGATTGAGCCTGTTACCCATGTCTCCTCTGATGAAGAGAATAGCAATTCATGACTTCCCTCTAATTTTCTTTGAGCATAAATCATTTCAGATGCATCTGTCACTGTCTGTCACTGTCCTCCTGTTGTTCATCGATTTGCTCGAGCGGGCCCAGCAACATCTCCATTGGAGATTTTGTTGTTATTGTGTTTGGCATATCGAATACATCATGGGTAGCTTGCCAGGCTCTGCCATGTGGGCGAGATACTCTCAGTAGCTTGCCTGGCTCTCTGAGAGGGGCGGAGGAATTGAACTTGGGTCGGCCATGTTGGCTGCGTGCAAGGCAAATGCCCTACCTGCTGGGCTATTGCTCCAGCCCCTTTCAGATGCATAAATGAAGATAATTTGGATCTGTGTAGGTCATCCCCCTGCCCTTCTTACCCTCCCACCATGGGTGTACATAACTGACCACAGAAGAAAATGTCAGGAGGGAAGAGATGGTCTCAGAAGCCACCTTGCCGATACCACCCCAGGTTTCTTTTTTTCCTTTGCTCTTGGGGATCTCCTCTTGCTTATTCCTACATTCTTGAGGTGCTAAGAGATGAAGGGAAGATTGCCAAGTTTTTCAAATTAGAACCAGAAGACTAATAAAAATGGAGAGAGGATCTAGGAACAAAATGTGCTCAAAGCAGTCACAGAGTCCAGAGAGCTGGGTGGCTTTCTCACAGGCAGTTCTAAGAAGTTTGTTACTGTGTTTGGCATATCGAATACGTCATGGGGAGCTTGCCAGGCTCTGCCGTGTGGGTGAGATGCTCTCGGTAGCTTGCTGGGCTCTCCGAGAGGGGCGGAGGAATCGAACTCGGGTCGGCCAGGTTGGCCACGTGCAAGGCAAACGCCCTACCGCTGTGCTATCTCTCTAGCCCATTTTTTCTCCAGGTTAGAAATTTACTTCCAACCCACTCTCCACCCCCACAGTATTAGAGTTAGGTCACACATTTTACTCTCATGCCTCCTGTGCTCCTTGAAGTATACTATTTCCCTATGTTCTTTTATGCATGAGACTGACTCTCCTCTGTGTTTTTCACATTCTCTTCTCCTTTAAAGAAATGCCATCTTGCCATTTAACCCACATATCAGCTAATATTTCTCATCACTCACCTCTTCCTAGTTATTCTCTTCATTCTCACATTTTCTCTGCATGAGTCTTGCCTGCATAACTCAGCCTCCCGCCCTTTCCACTCCCACTCTTTCCGACTAGTACCTCTCTCTCTGTTTTTGCCTCCCTTGCCTATTTGTTTTCCTCTTGGCATCTGCCTCCCAGCTGCCTCACTTCATTATCTGGTTTTGGATTTTGTCTTTCCATTTCTGCTTCCTTGTATATTTCTCTAGTCTCCCCACCTACAGAGAGCAGCATGAGTCCAGGGACAGCGCCTTCTCCTTTTTTTTGTGTCCTCTGTGTTATCAGAGAGTGCACAGGGCATATAGCAGGGGATCAGTACACATGCCTTCAATAAATCAATCACGATTCCCTCTCCTTTGCACTAAAATTCAACCTATTATATATACCTGCTGAAGCATTTCTCTTTAGATACAGTATTTTCTGTTTGAAATGGCTTTGCCATTCTACAGCTCTTTTATGCTTCTTATTTCAGTTGATCTTTACGAGGATGTTCTGAAGTTGGCATGGGTTATGATACTAATTCTTCAAAGATGAGGGAATTGAGTTTCAAAAAGTTTGTAACAGTCATACAGCTCACCAGTGGTGTCCCTAGAACCAGATTCTGTTAGCAATCTATTCTGTGCTACTACCCTCTTTTAATGGAAACTTGAGGACAATGACAAAAAATATAGAGCATATTCAATACACAATCTTGTGAATGGAGAAAAAGCATCTCAAATAAATAGAAAGACAAGGCCTATTCTGTGTTTTTCATGGAACACAAATATCGATGTTTTGTTCTAGATCACTCTTTTTGCCATTTCACTCTGGTGCTTGTGCTTGAACTCTAATGATGCCGCACAATATGAGAGAAAAAACTATTCACTGCTTATGGAGGAGTCTGGTTTGTAGGATAACACTGTTTTGTCCTTCCTCAGGTAGCTTAGGTTTATCTGGTCACACCCATCCCAGGACACTGAACTTGTATTGTAAGCAATGTCCTTTCTCTGTGGACACAGGAAGACAGTTAATATTATGCTTTGTAACTTGGGAGTTGATTGACTCCGAATAATATTTACTCCTGGGCATCTGATTTCTTGACTCAGTTGCCCCTAGTTCCTAGCACCCTAAAAGTAGGGTCCCGACGAGGGACTGAATGGACCCAGGGCAAGCAGTGAGCTACCCTGGCATCGAAATGGGCCAGGCCAAAGAGCCACGATACTCAACTATAAGTTGAGGGCATGATCATGGACAAATGCTGTCATGATCCAAAAGTAAGTGACGACGAGACCAGGACCCTGCTGGAGCTAGGAAGATTAACCTGGCCTAAGGACTGCAAAATGTATAGCGAGATGTTCTCAGGAAGAACCAAACTAAATTTATATCTCTTACTGTGCTCATACAGAATGACATTGCTAGAAATATTAGAAGTAGATTTATTACAACTATTTAAGTAGATTACTAACTGAGGGAAGAACACACCCTTGTTGGGATCCCACCCTTGAGCGGATCTCCTAGTAATCTGAAGTAATCTCTGTAGATGAGATTTTATCCTTGAGTTAATCTCCTGGAGGAGTGGTCTTACCTCTCTTTGTTGATTCATCAGTATTCAACCCACCTTTATGTCACCGCCTTATGTGACTGCTATATAAACTAAGATGTAAGCTCGGAGAGGAGAGTGAAAATGGAGAGACATCGGGATCCAGAGATCCAGAGTCAGAGCCAGAAGGAGAGAGGTTCCAAGATTGGGGCTCAGGAGAGAAGGAGGCAGAGAAAGACAGGAGTGAAGAGATTTGGAATAAACTACTATTATTATAGACCGCCCTGGCCCTCGTTTCTTCTTCCGTCTGCCCTTGGCCAACAGCCGTTCTGATCCAGGCCACACACAGCGGCTTAAGAGCACCGAATGCAGGCAGTGAGACAGTGTCATCCAGTGAGCCCGTGAACACACAACCTTCCCGTGATAAGATTTTACATGGTTGACATTATTTCTACTGAATCCACCATAGCAATTCTCTGGCATTTTGCACATTGTTACAAATAATTACCACACTCTCATTTAATCTGTTACTTACCAAGCTGTTCCCCTAAATGTTGGCCTCTTTCAGTTGAGATGACTCGCTCATCTTCCATGTCACACTTGTTCCCAACCAGGATAACCTGGGCATTATCCCAAGAATATGTTTTGATTTGAGTTGACCTAAAATTAAAAGAACAGGCAAAAATGATCAAAGGAAAGCATAACATCATAAAATGAAGTAGAAGAAATATATTTGGCAGTTTATAATAATAGCTAAAAATATATAAAGAAAATGAAGCCCAAATGCCTGACATTTAGAATTAATTAGTTCAATGCAATTTCACCTTTCAGATTCTCATCAGGGATTGTATGAGTCAAAATTCAAGGGAACAGAGAATGATATAAAAAATTCCTTTATAAGGCAACGGAATCTAAGAACTGGTCTACAGAACTGAAGTTACCATGTTGCGTGGACAGTGATGGGGTGTTGACAGGGTGAGGCTATGGTGTTGAAACATTAGATACATGAAACTGGGTGTTATAAATCATGGTACCTAAAGTTTTTTTAAAATCTCTTGATCTGATAAAATTCATATTATCATGATGGCTACTTCCTTTCTAGTCCCAATAATATCTAGTATTTTTAAGGCTTGAATGGCCAACAATTTTAGTTTGCTCAAGAGAGTCCCATGTTTCAATACACCTCTCAGCTACAGGAAGCCCATAATGCTACATTGATTTCATCCTAATAATCCAGGAGGAATAGCAAAATCACCTTCATTTTACAGGTGAGAAAATGAGGCATAGAGAATTCAGTATTTGCCCAAGATTACTCAGTATAGGAGCAGATCTGAATATAAAAAATATAGAGCACCACAGCATTTGCTCTTAAATACATTTTCATGCTACTCATTAAAAGTTTGAAACATAAAATTTTAACCCATTTGTTTTCTTCTCAGAGAGGGAGAAAAAAAGCCCTTCTCATTAATCCTTTAGTCACATTCTTATTTGAAAACAACTATGGAAGATAGTTGGGAAGACTTACTGCTAAGTGATTAGTCAGGAGAAAGATATTGAACTGTTGAAAAGCTAAACCAATAATACAAGTTTAAAGGAAAGGACTGAAGGGAAGCTTGGGAATATTCTTAGCTACTGTCAAATCCTTGAGGATTATTAAATAGAAAATAGTGATGAGCTGTTCTCAACTTGAAGAGAGAACCAAAGCAAATAGCTTTAATATGCATCAGGAGAGCTCTCAACAAAAGGTGATTATTATTTCTCCTTTCCAAGAAAGGAGAGAACAAAGAGGTAGATGTGACTTTATTTCAGAGTATTCCCCTGAACCTAGCACAAGTCTTCAAATGAGATGAATCTATCTGATGAAACAAATGTTTGGTTTTATTTGAATATTGGAGAGACGCAGTATTTTCTTCTGTTTGTTTTGTTTTGAATTTTGGCAACACCCAGAAAATTAGAAAAAGCTGGAGACATGATCTTTTTGATGTCCAACTTAAAGTTACAGTACTTTAGTAAGAGTGAAATCAGCATGCATCACAAACTGGGAAAATCAAGTCAGAAGTTTGAGGTCTGGAGATATGGCTCAGTGATAGTGTGTGTAGGGCCCTACGTTTGTTCCAAGCTCTACCACCATTAAAGAAGAGTCAGATCTCTGGGGTGAATGAAAAATGATAAATTCAGAGTTAACTAAGATGAAAAATATCTTACATTTTAAATCTTAAGTGCCAGCATAATTTAATAAGTAAATTCAAAGGATTTAAAAAATCACTTATTTTCAGGCAAGCAATAAAGTTTTTATTGAAGGAAATTTAGAGAGATGTGAGAAGGGAGGGAGGGAGGGAGGAAGGGAGGGAGAGAGAGAAAGAGAAAGAGAGAAAGAGAGAGAGAGAGAAGAGAGAACACACACTTCTCTAGAGTGGAAAAAGTACTAAAGGTGTTCATAAAGCAACTGAAATGGAATCAATTTCTGAGGTGATATTAAAAATTACCCCTCTGCTTTTAGAGGCCCTGGTAAGCTAAGACTAGGCTTCTGCCTGGAAAGGTCCTGGGTGTAAAGAACATAGGTTTAACAGAGAAAGTTCTTGTCTCGGCACACAGCCAGGAATCAAATAACCAGATGGGGTTTAATGAGATAGCAGTCACAGGTGAGGCCCATAATTCTATTAGAGAAGGGGTGTACTGAGGACAAATGCTTGTTGAAGAAATAAAGTGATCTATGCAAACTCTTTCTATGCCCTCCTGACTGTATGAACCTGATCTAGGGTGAAAAAGAAACAACTTGCGCTGGAAATGAATGGAGCACAGGCTTTGCATGTTCTAGGCTTTGAGTTTCATCCTTAGAATCACATAGTGCCCCCAGGTGTAGCCCTGGTGGCCTCCAGTAATGTTGGGACCAAGCAATACACCTGGCACCAGTGCTCTGAGCACTGCTTAGAGAACTTCCTTTCCCATAAAAGCAGCAGCAGCAGATTTAGACTTTAACCAAGTTGATGGAATGCTTATAGTTTGTCACTAAATGTGTCTGATGACTGGAGTTTGACTGAGATAATAATCCATGACATTTATTGGACTATTACTGTGATAGATTATATGTTTATGTATATAAAATTTCTCTGTTCCCTAACAAGTTATAAAAATATATGGCAGGAAGAATATATGTATTTTTTTTTACCATACTCATATCAGTCATTTTTGTTCCCATTTGTTCCTACAAAGATCTAAGTGTACTGCAATCTCTTCAGTGTTTTAAACTGACAAAAAGTGTATGAACACATTGTTTTCTACCATTATCAGGAAATTATGAAGCCCTGTTATCTTGAATATTTAGAAAGCTGATGGAGACTATTTTTCTTAATGAAATAAGAACGTTGACAGGGCTGGAGTGATAGCACAGCGGGTAGGGCATTTGCCTTGCATGTGGTCAATCCAGGTTCAATTCCCAGCATCCCATATGGTTCCCTGGGCACTACCACGAATAAATTCCTGAGTGCAGAGCCATGAGTAAACCCTGTGCATTGCCAGGTGTGACCCAAAAAGCAAAAAAAAAAAATAAAGAAGAATGTTGATTTTATAAAAGGAACTAACTCTGGTCCAGCAATTATGCTTCTAGGTATCTATCTGAAACTACATCAATATGTGCATACTGATATTCTCTGCAGCACTATTCCCAATATACAAAGTATGGAGACAATTTGAGTGTTCATCAGTGACTGTGGATAAAGATATGGTTCAAACATACAATGAATAGTGCTCAGCCATAGAGAAAGATAAAATCTTGTCATCTTAACAGCATATATGGGCCTTGAAGGAATGTAAAATGGGATAACCACATTCTGTTATATCCTTTATAAGGATCATACTCTACTTTGAGTTTCAGAAATCTTTGTAAGCAGAACACAATATTAAACCCAGAAAGGGTGACTGGTTCTTCCTCTTCCCAAATCCAGTTTAATTTACCTCACTAAATCATGCAATATAAATTATAAATGTAGTTTTCCATGAAAACATGTTGAGTTTTGTCTTTTGTTCCTATCTCAAGACTGAAACTTAGGTAAATTTCTAATGGAGTCAATACCTTCCTCTGGTATTTATATTAAAAATCACTGTATCACTGTCATTCTGTCATCGATTTCCTTGAGCAGGCACCAGTAATGTCTCCTTCGTCCTAGCCCTGAGATTTTAGAAAGTGCCACATCTGAGAATCTTTCAGGGTCAGGAAATGAGACCCATCATTGTTACTGGTTTTTGGCATATTGAAAAATATTAAAAATGGGATATATATTTGTTGACTAGAACTCTCATACAATATTGTTATGTATGCCCTTTTTTGTCTTTTGTTGTATTTTATAAAATTCTTATTTGAGGATGGGTTTTTAGTAACCCCATTGGAAACTGTCATATGTATTTTGGTTAGACAGACACGTTTTTTTTGCGTGGGGGGGCATACCCAAAGATTCTTGGTTGACTTATGGCTCTGTGCTTAGAAATTACTTCTAGTGATGCACTGGGGACCACACTGAATACCGAGAATCAAACCATGGACAGCTGCATGCAAGGCAAATATTCTATCTGCTGTACTAACAATCTGGATCCATAGTGAGACACATTTTAAAAAAGTGATTGTAACCAAATAATAAACATATGAAAAGATGATTAATTCTAAATCACTGCAAAGAATAATGGAATTAGAAGTAATATTGATTACCATGGTACCTTTACAAATGGCAATAAACTCATACCATACTATATACCATAGAATTTAAAAAAACCTGTTTCAGTCATTACCTAAAAATAACCCCCCAAATCCCCCACGTTAATATTTTTTCATTTTCCATATTATATATCGATAATATGATTCTATGAAAGCTTATATATAAGTCTATGTATGTAGATTTCATCTCTAAATCTAGAAAAAAGGATTTTGTGTTTCTTTGTTTTATGTGGCAGAAGAAGATTAAGAGTTTGCCATAGTTTACACATAAATAACTGAACTAATTCCATACAGAATAAAATGATTTACCTTTGCAGTGCTGTAAACATACAAACCAAATTTCTATAATATTGAAATTCTTTCTTCCCTGATCTGGGGAATACAAAGAATATCTTGTGAGTTCAACCTGGTTTTTATTGGGAATGAAATCTTGCTAGGCAGAATGTTCTGAAACACTTAAATACAGCTAAATGCATCTAAAAGTCAGTTTTATCGAGGACTCTAACTAAGTTGCTCTTTCTTTTTTTCTTGCAGTGCCAGATACTGAACCTAAATCTCATGATTGCAGAGCAGCCACAACCCCAGCCCTCCAAGGCTTAGATCTAGAACACCTGTGAGAGATAAAGTATTAGAGAGGCTGTGATCCATTATTTCTCTCCCAGTGAAGCTGAAACAGTACGTCACACCACCCTTATACTTATTTCTGGTGGCACCTTTCCCCCATGGGAAGAAAATTATTGGAGCCACTTTCTCTTTGCGGCTCCACCATCCCAGGCGAGGTTTGCCTCTGGCTGACATCTGGCTGACATCACTGGGTCTAATCCAGAATGGGAGGCAGAGACCCTCCATTTTGGCTTAGTTACAGCAGCCCCCACACCCAACCTGCACCACATAAATGGGCCCACATCACAGCTCCTGGTCGTCTTGCTTCTTCACCATCCCAGATGGGTAACCCCAGAATCTTTGTACTTAGACCCCATTACCCAGGGGGTCTAAGTACAAAGTACAGGAAAAGCATTAGAAAATCAATAGGGGAAACATAGAAGGCCACTAAACTCTGTGAGAAAAAAACAATATGACCAAAGACTTAAACAATACTAATAAATAAATTATCAATGTCTTCAGTGATGAGGATCTTCAAAGAACTTAAAGAAACAATGGCACAGGTAGTCAGCAAATCAGGAGTCAAAATAAAAATCTATTACAAATGGAAATGGTAGAAATGAAGAACATAACAAGTCATAGCAAAAACTCAATAGAAGCTCTAAATAGCAGAATAACAGAAACTGGTCAAAATATCCAGAAGTTCCAAGATGATGAGGAAATCACTAGGAAACAGCAGAAAGTGGAAAATAGTCTGAAAAAAATGAACAACATACCAGAGAACTATGGGATAAACTCAAAAGGGATAATATAAGTATCTCTGGAATCCCTGAAGGGCAGGAAGGCAAGTGTGATGAAGTTAAAGAAATCATTAATAAGAATGTCAAAGAGTTGAGGATCGCAGGCAAAAGGTTTGAAAGGTCCCAGCAAAAATAGACTCAACTACAATAATTCCCAGACACACTGGATTCAAAATGACAAAAGCTAAATATAGAATATTGAAAGCAGTAAGATCAAAAAAAGGAATTTACATAGAAAGGGAAGGATATAAGATGTACAACAGGATCTATCAAATAAATGAAACTCTGTGAGCTAGAAGAGTATAAAAGTAATCCTTTATGGTACAAGCACTCAATGAAATAAAACCTTCCCCAAGAATACTCTCTCAAGCGAGATTATCAGAGAGTAATTTGAAGAAATTATACAGGGATTCAGTGACAGGCAACAGACTAGGGAGTGCATAGTCCTGAAACTAGTTTTGCAAGAAGGGTAAAAAGAGCTTCTCTTGATATCGGACAAATTTCACAACATGCAGCACTGAGTATGACACTCACTAAAGATTGCTTATGGTAACCCTCTACTAGATTAAGAAAGGTAAACTAGCTTGCTAAGGGATTTTATACATTTTTGATAATGAACTAACATTTATACTGCTGAAATAACTTACAAACTCACAAAAGTCATCACAAACAGTCTTTTATTGATTTATTTTCTCATAATTCCAATTGCCATTCATTTAAGTATTATTGGAGCAAGTAAAATAAAACAAATTTGTTATATGCCTGCCAAGGGAGCAAGCTGCCAGGTGAGAGGGAACCTGGGACATTGGTAAAGGGAGGAGGGCATTGGTGATGGCATTGGTGTTGGAAGCACTGTATGCCTGAAACAACTCTATTATGAACAACTTTGTAAATAACGCAATAAAAAATTGTAAGAAAAAAAGGAGAGAGAGGAAAGTTTTAAAGAACAATAATAAAAATAAAAATTATTTGAGTCAAAGAGATAGGGATTAAGGTACTTCCTTACATGCAGGGTTTGGTTCCCAGCATCCCATATGGTACCCTGAGCACCGCCAGGAGTAATTCCTGAGTGCAGATCCAGGAGTAACCCCTGTGCATCACCGGGTGTGACCCCCCCAAAAAAAAAAAGAAAAGCAAAAAAAAATTTTAAAAAGTTAAAAGTGAAAAAAATTAAAACAATCAAGTCAGAATATGAGGGGCTTCATCTTAGAACTTAAAAATAAATCTTTCCTGATAATTTTTGTGTGTAACCAGAGCCAAGTTATCTTTCCCAACCCCCTTACATTTCTTTTAAATAAGCTATTTACAAGAGTCAGGAGGACTGGTCCATGGTAGGAAGATTGCCACAAATGGGGAGGAAAAGTATAGTTAAGACAGAGAAGGGATCACTTTAACAATGATAGTTGGACGTGGTCACTTTGTACAACAACTGAGAGCTAAAAGGAGGTGATGCATGATACCTTTTAAGTCTTTCAGTAACAGAATTGCAAATCACATGTCTAAAAGGAAAATGAGGGGGGGGGGTGGAGAGGGACAGGGAGAGAAAGAGGCAGAGAGAGAGGGAGGGGGAGAAAGAGTGTCTGCTATTAGAGGCAGGCTGTGGAGGGAGGGTGGGGTGGGGACAGAAGGGAAACTGAGGACATTGGTGGTGGGAGATGTGCACTGGTGAAGGGATGGTGTTGAAACATTGTATGACTGAAACTCAATCATGAACAACTTCATAATTTTATAGCTCATGGTGATTCAATAATTTTTTTTTAAAAATAAGCTACCTATTTCCCATCCAGCACCAAAGTATTTTCAGGTGGCTTTAAAGGATACAAAATAAAGTCTATTTTGGGCAGGGAGGGTCTGTCATGTGACTAATCCCAGTGACTATTGCCAACCAGGCTGGTAGTTCAATGTGAACCTGGTATGTGATGCCAAGACTGCCCAGGAAACAGGGTGGGAAAAGGGAGGGTTTCAGCCACATGCAACTCAAGAACCTTAACAACTGTCAAAAGGACTTAAAAATGGAACTTCATAAAAAGTGGTCTCCACAAGAGAAAAAATGATCCACAAACTCAACTGGTGCACAGGGTGAAAAAAGAGGTGTTGGAGGGAGGTGAATACATTGGTAATGGGTGTGGTGTTCGAATTAGAAGCATGAGAAACCATCATTAACAGTATTGTAAGGTAAAAGGTAAAGGCCCTCCCGTTGATCGTCGATTTGCTCGAGTGGGCCCAGTAACGTCTCCATTGGAGACTTTGTTGTTACTGTGTCTGGCATATCGAATACTCTCGGTAGCCTGCCGGGCTCTCCGAGAGGGGCGGAGGAATCGAACTCGGGTGGGCCATGTTGGCCGCTTGTAAGGCGAACGCCCTACCCGCTGTGCTATCGCTCCAGCCCCGACAGTATTGTAAACCACATTGTGGTTTACAGTATTGTAAACCACATAATATCAGTCATAAAAAAAAAGAAAAAAATTTTAAAAGTGCTCTCAGTAAATTCAGATTCTGCAATTCCTGGAGCCCAATACCTCCAAATTACATAGTACTGACAGCCTAGTAAGAACACACTAAATTAGATGGGAAAATAACATAGAAGCCAACTAAGCTCAATAAATAAAAATAATTACAAAGAAGGCTCATCTAGCATCAAATAGTTTAGTAAACCTTCAGACAAGGACTTAATGGCCATGGTGAGTTATAAAAAATTTCACAGTTTTTTTAACCAAAGTTTTTTTTTAATAGTTCCATTAGCTATTTAGTTGTAGCAAGCATAAATTATTTTGTGCCTGTTAAGGAGGCAGGCTTGGGCAGGAAACTGGGGACAGTGGTAGAGTGTAGATCACACTGGTACTGGGATTGGTGTTGGAACATTGAATGCCCATAATAACTGCATTATGTTAAAACACAGTTTACAACTTGAATAAAGTTGGAAAAAAGTGTACTTAACTAGAACATATTTAAGTTTGAAAATAATTTCTTTTATAGCAAATAAGTTTACCAATTCTGGTAAAACTGCTAGTTTCATTAAAAATTCAAGAAGAGCTATGGCAAAAGATTTAAAAAAATTAAAAATATTACTGCTCCCACATAATAGTTACTAACTTAAAAAAAAATCCATAGTGGATTAGGTTCCTGACCTCACTGTATCTCCACTGCCTTCCCCGTGCACAGAATCTATTTCCTCTCCTGCTGCCTCAGACTGAATTGCTCTCATAGATGGACCACAAGACTTGAGCTATCGGGGAGTGACACCAAAGTCTTCATGAGTTTCCACCAGCATTCCTGAATCCTTGCTCTTCAAAATCACAGCCCATGCAGAATGGGGACTTCTCTGTCAGCCTGTCACAACAAAGAGTAGCCAGGAGGAAGCTGAAAGAGTTCAACAAAAGCTAGAAACTCAGCTGAACCTGGAAGAGTCCATTTTAACAGAATTACCTTCCCTGGCAGCAGGGCGCAACTTTCTAACTTCATCTCTTGCTACTTTGCCTTCTCTTAATTCAAATATAGCCACACTGATTTCTTTACATTCTCCCATGTATGTTTCATTATTTTTCCAGTAGTAGGACTACTACAATGGATGCTTCAAGGTTCGTGAGGCCTAAAACTAACTTAAAATTAGGGGGCATATTTAAGGGAAAAAATTAGAGTAAAAATGAGGAATTTGGTACTGCAGACATTTGTAGCTGATGCTCATTTTCCCCAGACCTTACTATTTCTGTGTTTGCTGGGCTGACTACCAATGGGCAGTATCTGCAGCTCTTTGCTTTACAGTTTTCTCCAGTAGAAACAGAAGGGCACTCTGTTCACCAGGAAAGGTTGTGTGTATCAGAAATCACATGCTTTGGAGTGGAGCTTCTTTTTCATTTGTCTTTTAATTTTATTTTAATGAATCATCAGGAGATACAATTACAGACTTACAGACTTTCATGATTGCGTTGCAGTCAAACAATGTTCAAGTACCTACCCTCCCTCAGTGCCCATTCCCCACCTCCAATGTTCCCAGTACTCCACCCCTCATCCCCACCCTTTCCCACCTCCTGCCTCTGTGGTAGCACAATCTGTCTTATTCTCTCAGGAACAGAGCTTCTAAAAACAGAGTTGATGCACTAGTACCACAGCTCTCTTCTGGAAACCTATGAAATTTCAAGCAGAAGCAAGCTCTAATTACCCATAATAGTAGGAGCATGTCTTTTACTATTTTCTTCCCTTTCCCAACTCTCTTCACTAACCCATGTGGCTATTCTTTGCACTATCTGAGTAAACTACTTATTACACATTCCTGTCTGCTTCTGGGGAACCCCAACTAAGGTGATTAGAAGGAATTTGCTCAAGATATGATGTCAAAGTGTTCTAGAAAGTTTCTAGAGGTAGTGTATTGGTCTGAAGGCATCAATTGCTTAATATTTAGGATTGCTAGTTTAAATGTACTTTGACACAAACACAGTGAAACTATTTATAGTAAGGATATAAGAAGAGAATATGAACTAGCTTTTCCTTTGATATTTGTATGCCCTCATTCTATCCCCCAAGATCCCATTTAATGACACACCACTGAGGTGTGGATTTTTGAGTTTACAGGAAATGTACCTGTAGCCACTACTCAAGCCACTTGTCAAACACCCATTTATTGACGATTGTCCATCCTATTCCCCTTCATATTATCTCAACACACATGATCCTCTGAATCAGATGTCCTTTTATGGGTGTCTAATTGCACAGTCCTCTCCCCTCTACTCACTCTAGTCTTTTCATTGTCGGGATGGTCCTTATACTAGATGTACTATGAGGACAGGGATCTTGACTCTTTAGTTCTTGCATAGGTCTTTGACAGGCAAGAAAATGTCTGGCATATAGAAAGCTCTCCAACATTAACTTTGAATCAGTGACCAACTGAATGAGTGAATAGACAATCTAGCAAAGCTACCTAAGGAGGTGTTAAGATTTTAAGCAGTAAAGTAAAAAGCAGTTACAGGAGGAAAATAGACATCTGTGTGATACCACTGACCTGCGACAGCCCTATTATAATGTTGTTACTGAGTTCTTCCGAGGTTTTTCATATCCCAGTCTCCTGATACAGGGTAGCAAGTATTAGTTGTTCTACAGTCACAAAAGTCATCTGTGTAAACAACTATTCCCATGACAGAAGTCATGTTTTTCTTATCTCCCCAACTCCAACAGTCAAGAGACCTCAGGGAGATACACAGTACCTCCATGTTCTGGAGTAGTTGTTCTTGTAGTTCTGTGGTCTGGCTCCTTCATTTTGTCCATGACAAAGCTGAGACTTGAGATGGGAAATGTGGCATCTTAATGGAAATGTTGCCAACAACGTAGTGTCCCAAAACATTCCGTGTTTTTTTTTTTTTACAATAAGCTGTTTTATTCCATAGAGAAAATAAGTTTTATTGAATATGGAACTAGGTAATAAATTAACATATTTAATATTTTAACATATTTGATTACTTAAAAATATCTCCTGGGAAATGTCCGCCTCCCCAAATCTTCATACTGTACTATGTCAAAAGGCCGCATGTGGGAATGAGCAGAAGTAGATGTGTCTGAAGGATGTTTACTCGGCTCCTCCTGCTGTGAGTCTGCCTTAAGCTGTGAGTCAATTTTGAGCATTTATTTCAAGAACACAAGCTTTGGGTTAGAGAGTTTACACAGGGGTCAAGGCACTTGGCCTTTAACATTGCTGATTCTGGTTCTATCCTTGACAATGTATATGTAAATACTGTCAGGTGTAACTCCTGAGTACAGAAACAGCATTGCTGGGTCTGGCTCCAAAACCAAATCTGAGCAACCAGTCAACCAACCAACTAACCAATCAACCAAAAAGAATGATCAGTAGGGTCCTGAAATCATCTTGGATCAAATTTCGGGTTGTTACGATAGCACATAGCACAGCGGTAGGGCATTTGCCTTACAAGCGGCCAATGTGGTCGACCTGAGTTCGATTCCTCCGCCCCTCTTGGAGAGCCTGGCAAGCTACCCATGACGTATTTGATATGCCAAACACAGTAACAACAAGTCTCATGATGGAGACGTTACTGGGCCCGCTCGAGCAAATCGAGGAACAACGGGAGAACCGTGACCGTGATTATAAATCCAACCTAAGGTCTCTAATAATTTCAGATATAATTCTGATTTCACAAAACTGTATTTTTTTAAAAGCCGATATAGAATTTAGCTCAGTGAACCTTTCACTTTGATGAGAAAATCTCTGATAGAGAAAATACAACATCAGAGATGTCGAAGAAACATGACCCTTCTGACAAAAGAGTGAGTACCCTCCAGGGCACAGAATGGTTACCTGACCCAGGCAAAGAACGCCTGAGTCACTTTTCCATAATAGGCAAGGTCCAAGTTATGTTAAAATAAATATTGTTTTGTCAAGTAAGACAAGAATGCACTGACCCTGGGGTTAATTAACAGTCTTTGGCAAAATATCTTGCTTGTTAGGTTAATGCCAAGGAGTCAGCTAGCTTGAAAGGAAGTTGACCTTATAATTTAGCATCTGCTCTGACAAGATAGTCAACCTTCTTTCCTTTCTAGCCCCAGTGATGGAATAAAGACAGTCCATGAACATCTAGTCATAACTAGAATGTTGAGATTTGTAAGACTGTAAGAGAAGATCAAGAAGGAAGGAGCTGCCTATTTAGGCAGTGAAGGTGGATTTTGAAGGAGGAGGAGGAAGACCACAAGTTTGTGGAACTTTATAAATGGGTGCTTGGAGATAGAGTGACAGTACAGTGGCCTTGTATATAGCTAATCCATGTCTGATCACTGGTACCACATTTGGTTTCCCCAGCATGTCTAGGAGTGATCCCTGAGCACACTACTAGGTATACATTTCAAACCAAAATAAATAATATTGGGAGCTGCAGGAGAAGGAGAAGTGGGTACTAAGAAGATATAAAGAATAGGAAAAAATGTCCCTATTAGTGATGTTTGTTGTTGTTACTCTTACATCAATCTTTTAAAAAAATAAATAGCATGGACACATCACAAAGAACTAACAATTAAGCTTCCATATGACCCAGAAATTCCACTTCTAGGAGTCCATTCCCAAAAGCCAAAAACTATTCAGAAAAGATATTTGTACTCTTATGTTCTTTGGAAGCACTATTCATTCACAACAGCTAAAATCTGGAAACAACCTAAGTCTTCAAGAACAGATGACAGAATGAAGAAACGGCCACACACACACACACTCACACACGCACATTGACACATACACAATGGACTACTCGTTGGCTATAAGAAAAGGTGACCTCTCTCACATGTGGAATATAAAGTGACATAGTAAGGGACTAGCAAATGGTCCAAAGTCACAGAATCTGTGAACAGACCCTGGTCTACAGAATAGTTCTTACCATAGTGGGGAGACGGGGGGCAGGTGGTGAAGTTGAGGGGGGTAGAGGCAATGGTGGAGGGGAGCAGACACTCTGGTGAAGAGGGTGGTGCTAGAACATGTGTGCATGAGAGCCTCTTCTGTAGGCTTTCATAAGCATGAACAAGAAAGCTGCCCATGAAAGGATTCTGAAGAACAGAGCACTACATGGATACAAGGGATTATTACAACCGGCACATTGAAGGCAATAATTACCCACATGGCATTGAGATACTACTTTAAAATAATCCTCTAAACACCCTGCACTGTAATTTTCTCTGTAGCTCTGTGACCTTTCATTGGAAAAGGTGAAAGTAGGAGAAGAACAAAACCAAAATGCTGCCCGATTTCCATTTTAACCAGCAAACACAAGGGCCAGATGTCAGATGCTGGGGACATAGCAGTAGACAAGACAGACAGGTCTCTGCTCCTTGAAGAGCTGCCTCCCAGCACCGCTCTGGGATCTTGCAAAAATCAGCAGTTTTTTGTTCAACAAGAAACATGCACAAGACTGTTGTCCACACCATAAGGAGTTACATTTCATCAGAATCACCCATAGGTCTGATAAAAGATGGTTGAGCTTCATAGCCAGATACCACGATTCAGGAAGTCGGGGTCTGAGAGTGCATTTCTCACGGGGACGGGGTACCGCTGCTGCAGTTTGCACACCACAACACAAAGAACTGAAATAATGAGTGGAAATAGGCAGGGCTTGTTTGGATCTTTAGGCTGCTATGCTCACCAAAGAGAAAATAACCTAACTAGAAAGGCTCATGATACAACGGGCAGCAATGGGGCCTCTCAGAGAGAAGCTTGGGGTCCTGGTGAACCAGCGGCAGAGGATGAAATGTAGGGTGAGCTGCCCTCCAGGAAGCCAGGCCTCTTCTGGGTGAGAGGGCAGCACTCGGAGCCTTCATAAAGGCAAGTTATCAGGGTAAGGAATGGGTTGGTACCACTTATCCAGAGAGATAGAGATGCAAAGGCAGTGCCATGACAGGCTCATAAAGAGGCCAGAAGAAGCAAGGCTTAGGTTTTGGTTTTAGAGTTCCTGGACTTGAGCACAGATTCCTAGAACTGAGGACAGATATGTAAAATTGAGTCATGACTTCCCTGAAGTGAGATAGCCATGGTGGGGTCAGCTAAGCGTTACCAATCAGATGCAGGTAAAGGAAGCCCCCCACCTCCCTCCATGTAAGCCTCA
This sequence comes from Sorex fumeus, assembly GCF_029834395.1. NCBI lineage: Eukaryota > Metazoa > Chordata > Mammalia > Eulipotyphla > Soricidae > Sorex > Sorex fumeus. Next base: position 15,637,397 of record NW_026606072.1, read on the forward strand.
TGGAACTCTTATGCAAGCCTTATGTAACTCCAACTTATAACCAATCAGGTAAGTACAGTACTGCAAAAGTACTGTACTTAGTTGATTGGTTAGGTACCAAGGTACTAAGTACTTCAGACTGCAGCCAAAAGGGTGGTCCACGGAAAGTCCCTGTTAAATAATGTTGTGGTCTAAAAGTCCCTTACTTTCGAGACTCAGGGCCACTCGTTCCAAGAGGGCTACCGCTCTGCAGGTCTGCTGGATGAGGGTCCTATCTTGAGCTAGCCAATTGAAGGTTCAAAAATAAATTATGAAAGGCCTCGGTGGCTCTCTCTCTTGCTGCCTGCATTCGATGGTCTAGTGCTGCTTCCCCCATCCTGAGGTGACCTATGGCAATGGGCGAATGAAGGAGGAAATGAGGGTCACACTGGTTGGTCTCAATTGCAGTTTATTCCAATCTCAACTCCATTCTCTCCTGATTCTCCTTCTGGGTTCTCCTGATTCTCCTCCTGATCTTCTGCTTCCCTGAAACCTCTCATCTTCCTCTTGGATCCCGCTCCTTCATACTTCTCCTTTGTGCTTCTGCCTCTCCCAGCTGACTATTACAGCCTTAGTTAAATCCCAAATAATGAGGGGTTGGGGTAACAATTACACATATGTGTCGTAGTGTCTTCATACAATCAATGGATGTAAGGTCTTTCCCTCAGGGAAAGCTTCTTCTAAGACAGATTCTCATCCAGCAAGACGACTAGACTAAGGGCAAAATATGGGTGTGTTTCTTCTCTCCTTAGTCCAACAGACATATAAACATTCATGATATTAGTCATTCTATATGACTCTCAGTAAGAGATACATTAAGAGATACATTAATGTATCTCAGTAAGAGATACATTAAGCTTATAGGGTGGCTCTCCTGGGGGCATCTTGCTATATATATATATGTATATATATATATATCATCTCACTATATCAGACTAAATATATCAGACTACAGTGCTCAGGCCAGATTGGTTTTTCTTAACCCTAGCAGGGTCCTAATCTCGTCATTACTTTTTGGATCATGACAGAATTTGTCCATGATCATGCTCTTAACTTACAGTTAAGTATTGTGGCACTTTGGCCTGGCCCATTTCAATGCAAAGGTAGCTCACAGCTTTCCCTGGGTCCATCCAGACCCTTGTCAGGATCCTGCTCTTGGGGGGAGGCTAGGAATTAAGGACAACTGAGGCTAAGTCAAAAAAGCAGATGCCTAGGAGTGAATATTATTCGGAGTCAACTCCAAGTTACAAAAGCATAATATTAACTGTCTTCCTTCGTCTATACAAAAAAGACATTGATTTAAAGTAAACTATGCAAAAGGACATAAGAGAAGGAGAAAAGCAACATTTCATTCATAAATATAGATTTCTGAGAAATCTGACCTTACAAGTTAACAGAGTCTGATTAGGGGAAAAGGTGATAGACCAGTTGAGGAAATGAGAACTGAGAAGAGTTTACAGATGAACACAGAGGAATGGAAGTGCCTCAGGAGAACTGTGATAAACCTAAACTCCCTGTGGTGAGGGAAACAGGACATGCCAATGTTATCCTAAAATGTTTAGAGCTATGTTACAATAAACACAGAGAAATGGAGGTGCTTCAGGAGCACTGTGATGGGCACTACTCAATAAGCCTAAATTCCTTGTGACAGAGGAGAAAGCACAAACCAATGTTATCCTACAGCTAATAACAGTCCCTTTGCTTATTGCATTGCAACCTGTCTTCATGCTATTCCTTCGGTGGGATCTTGGCTCAGCTTAACATTCCCACGCCATTTTATGAGCCCAGGTTGCATTCTTGGCCACCTCTTCCCTAACCTTAATCGTGTGATCACGTGCAGCTTTTATGTACAGTTGTTTTTCCAGTCCATCCCTTTTTTTCCCATTTGCCATACAAGAGAAAGAGAGGAAATAAAGTTTATTCACTGTTCTTTCTTACTGCTCTGTGGTCATTTGGGGGCCTTGAGTCAGTAATTTTAAAAGAGAAAGAAAAACCAAAACAAACCCCTGGGTCTTAAGTATTGATAAGTCTAAGATTTGCTCTCTGAACAGAGAAACACATGAACTGAAGCGCAGGATAGTGGATGAGAGAATGGATTGAATGAGAGCTTTGATGGGAGGGTTGGGGGAGGTCTTCAAAGGGGGCTGAGGAGCTAAGCTGTTTGGGACACCTGCTTGTCAATGATGGTGGGAATCAGAGTGAGGGGGCTTGGGGTTGTGCCCTCTGGTTTGCCATTATGGTCTACTCTGTAATCCTTCACCAGTAGATGGCTAGAAAGTAGGCATATGTAGGGAAGGGGTCTTAAGTCTGAGGAAAGAGAAAAGGAAAGTGAGGGGCCAAAGAAATTGATGAACAGGGAAGTGGATAAGGATAATCCTGGGGGCTGAGTAATGAACAAAACCGGGGCTGTTGTCCCTTTCTGAGTCCTTGGCTTCTATAAGACAGATGTCAAAAGCCAGGAATAGTTGTCCATTCTCAATACCACATTTGCTTTAGTAAACTCTTTTCTAGTGTTTCTGAAGCACTACTCTAATAACTGCATAAAATTTACTCTAACATCTTATCTCTCTCTCCCTTCCTCCCCAAATACCTTTAAGATGGCAGTGTTTTCAAATGAAAGAGAACAAAGGTATTTTGTCATTGTAGAGAACTCTGGCCTCAGAAAATATGAAAAGGGCAAGCTTCACATTCACCAGGTTGCTGAGAGTAATTGCTATTCAGTCTTTCAGATTCCAAGTCAAAAAATGCACGGTTAAGAGATTCAGCTGAATAGGAACCATAACCCTTTCACTAACAGACGCTGTTCTGTGGAGAAGTGGTTCATTTTGCTGTCTCTATTTCAGATGCTCAGATTAAGTTTTGGTCTCATTAGGCCTCTGTGTCATCAAAATGATTTTCTATATACATTGGAGGCAGACAAGGCCGTCATGGCAGCATGTTGGTGGGGCTAAGTTTCACAAGTCTACCATTAAAACAAGTAAAGAAAGCAAACCATAGCTGATGTGTAAGAACAATCTATCTTCACAAGTCAAGGTGTTTCTTATGGTTCATATTAACATATTTCCTTGAAACCTATATTTGCCCTTTTATTCTCTTTTAGGAGGATACTACCATGTTCCCCCCATATCACCATGTTTCTTGAGAATATTGACAAGAAATCATCAAAATAAAGACAAAGGATTGCCCCCAAATAAAGATAATACAGAAATTGTACACACATGCACAATTTTGCACCAGCAAAGAAGAAGCATCTCTGATTCTTGGTGAGTAGTTTCTAGATGTTTTTGAATAATTTACTGACAAAACTGCTTAGACCATTCAGAGAATTTTCAGATTGTGTATGTATTTCACTTGCTTATTTATTCTTGCATATGTTTATTGCTCTTCTGGAGCTGTTTTCTGTGTGAAGGGAAGCTGGTCTAACACTAGGCATTTCCCAGGATGCCTCGCCAGCTGATTTCCAATGGAGAAACTGTCAGGAAACTGCAGAAGGGGGAAAGAAGTACACCGTTTCACCCCCTTGTCCCCCACAGCCCACTTTCTGTAGCCTAAGAGGGGGAGTTACTATTTCACTCTTGGGGGATGTTTTCCTTAGGCAATGGGCTTTAGAAACATCACATGGAAGTGAGTTGTGCTGGATCATCATTGGATTATCTCATTACCCAAGATATACAGTATTATATTTTTTCAAATGAGAATCTTTTTAAAAAATTTTTTATTAGTGAAACACCATGAGGTACAGTTGTAGACTTACAAATTTTTGTGCTTGGGTTTCAGTTATACAATGATCGCGTATCCATCCCTCTACCAGTGCTCATTGTCCACCACCACTAATCCCAGTATCCTTCCAACCCCACAACCCCCTATCCCACCCGGCCTCTGTGGCAGGGTACTCCCTTTTGTTTTCTCTCTCCTTTTGGGTGCTGTGGTTTGCAGAAGAGGAATTTAGTGGCAATCATGTTTGGTCTATAGTCTACTTTCAGCATGCATCTCCCATCCTGGGCGGATCTTCCCAACACCCTTTATTTGGTGCTCCCTTCTCTATCTGAGTTGCCTTTACCCATAGAGTGAGCAGCTGGCCTCCAAGCCATGGAGTAAATCTCCTGTATTTATCTCTGCTATCAAATGAGAATATTTTTTTCCCTTGGTTAAATTCTCAGTAACATACTGTTCATATCTGAATAGCTTTTACAGTAATAAAACAGAACACTATTTTGGAATTCACAAGTATAGGCTGCTTTATTTCTCTAGCTAATGCTGAAGCTTCATATGCCACAATTTGGAATAGAAGAACAGTAAAAAATAAAGTGACTGTGAGGAGAGGTCTTCCCTTGTAATTTTATCAATTCTGGACAGAGCAAAATTAGCTAAATGGATATATAATGCCAGCTATGAGAACACCTTAGCTATGTACTAGGCCTCTGTTGCTATACAGTGGGCACTTTTCAATAAAATGAATTTGAAAAATAGAAAAAAGCTATGAGAAATGAATAATAGTACATGTAGGAAAAAACACAGGCTAAGTTTAAAAGTAATTTAGTTAAATTCTAACAGCTTACCATTTGTGAGGTTATTTGAAATAATTCTAGCTATATTTGGGCAAAACATACACTGTAAAAAAATAAAGTGTTACCGCATCGCTTGAGAATTTAAAAAATGCAGAGGAAAGCCACAGAAAAAATAACGTTATGCGTAAGTGCTCGGGCTGGAGCGATAGCACAGCGGGTAGGGCGTTCGCCTTACATGCAGCCAACATGGCCGACCCGAGTTCGATTCCTCCGCCCCTCTCGGAGAGCCCGGCAAGCTACCGAGAGTATTCGATATGCCAGACACAGTAACAACAAAGTCTCCAATGGAGACGTTACTGGGCCCGCTCGAGCAAATCGACGATCAACGGGAGGGCCTTTACCTTTACCTTACCTTAATGCGTAAGTGCAAAGAAGAAAACCAAGAACTCAAAGATGGAATTAAAGATAAGACAATTTAATCTTTTGTTTCAGGAAATGAAACTAGCATTTTCAATTAGATTACTGGAGTGCTCACACCTCTCTTCCTGCTTCTTCATTATTTTAGGTTGATCTGGAAAGTGATACAATAAGACAAAGCTTATGCTGGAAGTAGCTCCACAAAATGGTCCAAATATTCTATAATCTCTAATTTCTTTGGCTAGTAATACAATTGAGTGATTATAATGTGATTAATATGATTATATTGACAAGATGCTACTCAAATTTTATTTGCATTTGAGTTAGACTTAAATTTAAAAACCTTATTGTTCACTGAATTCTTTTCTGTTATTCGGTGGATAGTATATTTGTTCACTGTCTTGTACTCTTGGGACATTATGATTTCCCCCTCACCCCATTTTACTGAATCACTATGGGACGAAATTGCAAAGTTGTTGCTGGTTGGGGTTCAATCATACAATGTTCCAACACCCATTCCTTCTCCAGTGTACTTTTCCCCAGAACATTATGATTTTTAAAATCGCTAGTATTGGCTGCAGAGAATTTCATTTAGCATTTGTAGCATAACTAACTCTCTGCTGAGTAGATTCAATAGCTCAGCAATCAGGTTCAGGAAAACCTTATTTAGAGTCAAGCATGCACTTCTACCTCTAATTCCATGAACCATATTGGTCTGCATGGTTTTCCTCTGCTCCCTGTCTTCTCACTTTAATTCTAGGAGACAACATTGCTAGGTCCTCAGGCAAAACACATTCTAGCATAAGGTGTTATAAAGGGCAAAAGCACAACAAAATTAAATGCACGTGATGTATCTCAGGATCACTAATTCTCAGTGTGGTAGGAGGGATATGACTGACTGGAAGGAAATATTCGATTCTGTATGATTGCATGACTTCTTTTGAATTGGAGATATTTAATTCTAGTAAAAAATAGATTCTTCCCATAGAAGGACAGAAAAACATTTCTTCCTGCAAAAGTACTTTTGTCTTGAGAATGCCACGAAGCCTCTGGCTGAAGCCTCCTCAAGGGGAGGCATTTGATGAAAGAAAAAGGACTTGCTTGTTCTGAAAGCGTGTTTTCTCAGAAAAGCAGAATAGAAACACATTGTAGATGAACAAATGAGGTGGTGGAATATTGGCATTTTTAAGAAGTTAATGATAAATATGAACAATGATAAATATAAATATGAACCAGGCGCTAATAGGAAACTCCCCAAAGTGAGACTTTTCCCAAAATGAATCACATTTGAAATTCAGCATCAGTATGTGACTGCGAATATTTCAAGAGAAGGCGGGTGATCATGAGTAATGACAAGAAAAGTCTCACTTTCTACCAGCAGTGACCAGCCAGATAATGCCCCTTTGGCCTGAACTCTTGCTTGATAAAGCATATTATACCAGAGCAAATGAAAAACAGGACATATCTAATGGATTTATGTTCCTACTACTCATGAAAACGTGCAATTCATAAAAAAGTAATCCCTGGGGGCAGGGTCGGGGAGAGGTAAAACTAATAGTCAAGAATTCATACCTATCACTACCCATTCAGACAGGAAGTGATGATTTCCCTAGGTCATTACTGGATATCTGGAAACTATGTTACTCAAATATTATTAGTCATCACTGCATTTCTAGTACCTCAGCTCTGCTTCTGCCTCTTCATCTCCCCTCCCCCCTCCCTTGTCCCACCAACATGCCATTACAACTGAAAATGATAGTGTTGACTGCTGCCTAAGGAATCATTCAGATGGCAGCTTTGGTCAGTGAACACAGGCCAAAAGTACTGGTATCAATTCTGGTCATTCTCTACTGTTTGAAAAACATAAGCAATGCTTTATATTTCATGATGCTAATTAGTGATTCTTTGTGTGGGTACGGGTGGGAGGTGGGACTAAACCCAGGGATATTTAGGGATTACTCCTGGCTCTGTATTCAGAGATCACTTCTGGCAGGACTGAGGGACCATATGAGGTGTTGGGAATCCAACGCAGGTTGGCTACAGGCAAGGCAAATGCCCTACCCTCTGTACTAACGCTCCAGCCCCTAATATACTAATTCTTGACTGGGAATGATTTGTTCCTTCAGTGATATTTGGCCATCTTCTGGAGACGTTTTTAATAGCACTGTGTGGGGGAAGGAGATGTCACCAGCGTTTGTGAAGAGGTCAAAGTTGCTGCTAAACAATGTTCAGGTACATGACAGGTACAGGACATCCACCACCCTTCCCTGACAATGGCTTATCAGTTCTACACTGACAAGTGTCATGGTTGACGAACCTTGATTTAACAAACAAGGGGTTCATTTTCTTAAGTAATCCTACAAGCTTGAGCTTCACATTAGTGTGAAGGCTTTGAGGAGTTCATTACTTTATGAACTCATCAACTCAGACAGCTATTATGCTGCTCTGAAGGAGCACAAAGCATCAACTTGAAAGCTAATAGCTGCTGCTTTGTTGGCAAAGTAAAAAAAAAGACATAATGCCACAGAGAATATCTTTTAAAATAAAGGGGGGTGAGAAGAAGTGTATGTGGTGGTGGTGGTGGTGGTGGTGGTGATGGTGGTGGTGGTGGTGGTGGTGTGTGTGTGTGTGTGTGTGTGTGTGTGTGTGTGTGTGTGTGCTTAAATTTGACAACCACCTGCTTGTCTATGCTTTACAAGTTCATACTATCTGTGACTAGGTAGGGAAGATTCACATTTTCTAATATCCTTCCTGTTCTTTATGTCAATTTTAAAGATCTTTTTGTCACCAGCTGTATTCAATGTTATATTTTTCACACAGCCACTTCTCCCTCCTAACACCTTCATCACAAATATCCAGGCTCATACCAGTAATAAGTCTCACATAAACAATCTAACTTTACACCCAAAGAAACTAGAAAAGGACAAAGAGAACCAAGAGTCAGCGAAAGGAAGAAAATAATGAAAATTAGAGCCACAATAGAGAAAATAGTAAAAAAGATAGCACTGTGTAGCATTGTTCTCCCATTGTTCATCGATTTGTTCAAGTGGGTCCAGTAACATCTCCATTGTGACACTTGTTGTTACTGTGTTTGGCATATCAAATACATCACAGGTAGTTTGCCATGCAGGCAAGATACTCTCAGTAGCTTGCTGGGCTCTCTGAGAGGGGTGAAGGGAAAAAAAAGATAAAAATAATAAATGAAACAGACTTTTTTGGTTCTTTCAAAAGATCAGTAACATTGATATATCCTCACTAGAACATCAAGGAAAAAGAAGAGAAAACCCTGGAATTAGAAATAAATGAGGCAAAGCTATAGCTGATATGCAGAAACACAAGAGAATATGAGGTTCAACTATAAACATCTATATGCAAACAAACTGAGGAACCAAGAGGAAATAGAGACATTTTTGTAACCATACAATTTTTCAAGACTGAACCAGGAACAAATAGATATCTTAAAAATATCAATCACCAAGTTTAGGAATAGTAAACAATATCTAGCTAAGAAAGAAAGCTAGGACAAAATAGCTTTACCAGTGAATTTTAGGAAAATCTCAAAGAAGAACTAATAGTAATTATGCTTAAACTTCTGGGGGGTGGGGGTGGGGAGGGGACAAGGAGGGAGGAAACTCTCATAAACCCATTATATCAGGCCAATATTTTATTTTCACAATGAGAAAAGGAAAAGACACACACACCAAAACTAAAGATGAGTATCTTTGATAAATGTAGGTACAGAAATACTCAACCAAATCCTGGCACCTACGGCCATCTATAGATTCAATGCAATACTTGTCAAAGTGCTAATTGAATTTATCAAGGAAAAATAGCAGACAACTTAAAATTTTGTGTGGAATCGCAAAAGGCAAAACCCACAAGCAATCTGTAAAGAAAAGAAAACTTGAGGCATCACACTCCCTGAGTTCAACCTACACTACAAAATAATAGTATTTAAAGCAGTGTAGTGTAGGAACAAAATAGGCACCAAGACTTACCAAATAAAATAGAGAGTTCAGCAATAAACTCACACATACAAAGATGACTAATTCATGATAAAGGAGTCAAAACCATACAATGGAGAAAGAAGAACATCTTCAATTAATGACATCGGAAAAATTGGATATCCAAGTCCAAAACAACCACAAGTAGATCACTGTTCAAAATCATACACAGACATGAATTCAAAATAGCTTAAAGACTTGGTTATTAGACTCATAAAATGCATCATGAAAACATAGGTGATATATTCTAGGACCTCAAGATCAGTAATGTGTTTGTAGACTCAATTCTAATGGAACTAGAAATAAAAGCACGGGGGGGGGGGGAAGGGAAGAGGGATTATATGCAATGAAAAAAATCTGCCCAAATAAAGTAAAAAGGAGACCTACCTAACAATTGGAAGAAAGTATCTGTACGTCTTACATTTGACATGAAGTTAATATTCAAGAACTTACATAACCCAACAAAAAGCAAGTGGCTCAATAAAAGTGGCTAAAAGACCCGCAAAATCTTTTCTCCAAGGAAAACATATAGATGGTGCACAGATGCATGAAAACTGCTTAATAATACTCATTATTGGGAAAATAAACATCAAAACCACAATGAGATATTACCTCATAAAAATGAGATGGGGGGGTTGAGACTGGGCTATGTTAAAAGAAAAAGATGGAAACAGGAACTGTCAACATAAATCAGAGTGACAGAACATATGCCTGGCATGTGCAAAGCCCAGAATTTGACCCCTAGAACTTCTTGGTCCCCTAAGCACCACCAGGTATCTCAGTGATACCCAATACCACAGGGATGAGTTTAGCCAGGAATAGACCTTGGAACTTCCCCAAATACTGCTAAGGTTAGACCCTATCTAAAAAAAAAATGGATATGACTCAGGGGTAGAGCACATAACTTATAAGCCCTAGGTTCAAATCAATCCCAGGCACCACTGGAGGGGGGAATCAATTACTGGCAACACCTGAAGTGGATATGGTAAGAAATTAAATCAAAGAGGGGAAACAATTACCAGATAGTTTTCTCGTATATGAAATATAAGCAACCAATGCAGATAACTAATGAAAACAACAAATCTTAGACCCAGAAAAAGGGAAAGGAAAGTGGGGTTGGAAAGAGGAGAAGGGGCTTTTGGATAGTGTGAAGGGCATCCAGGAATGGTACAGTGAAGGTACAAGTGCATACAGATGTTTTCAGCTATACTCCTGAAATGTATATAGTCTTGACCATTGGTAAATGTGAGCAAAAGGGAAATTAAAAATACAGTTATCCCTACTGAATTCTGACTAAAGAGAAAAAAAGTGACAGATATCCCAAGTATATAAAAATAATAGAAAATATCCAATGCAGTTCAACAGTGTTGTGATATAAAATCTATCTTAAACATTATTTTCTGATGAAGGAATCACTGTCCTCCCATTGTTCATTGATTTGCTCGAATGGGCCCAGTAACGTCTCCATTGGAGACTTTGTTGTTACTGTGTCTGGCATATCGAATATGTCACGGGGAGCTTGCCAGGCTCTGCCATGTGGGCAAGATACTCTCTGTAGCTTGCCGGGCTCTCTGAGAGGGGCGGAGAAATCGAACTCAGGTCGTCCATGTTGGCTGCGTGCAAGGCAAACGCCCTACCGCTGTGCTATGGCTCCAGCCCTTGGCTCTGTGGCGCAATGGATAGAGCATTGGACTTCTGAAAAATGGATGAACAATTAAATTCTGACCCTATTTTTACAGATACATGGATTTTTTAAAAGAAAATGATATCGTATTAAAGGAAGAAAGAAGAAGAACACACACAGGATGTTTGGAGTTACTGGATAAGGAAAAGCGGTGGTTTGGGGGAGAAGGCATAGGCATAGCCCTATGAGAGAAGGAAAGAAACAGCATTGCAGGGAGAGAAGATAGATGAGAAGCAATATGGGTAGGAGTGAAGGGGACCAAGGTAAATTGATGGAGTTAAGGAATGATATGGTTAAATATTCAACTAGAGTCAACAACACTGAAATCATGAGATCCAAACTTCTAATAACCAAATTTAAAAGGTGCCTGTCAAGATGGCAGGCAGGATCCAGGGTGGGGTGGGAGGAGAAGGAATCTGGAAACATTGGTGGATGAAAGTTGACACTGGTGGCAGAAATGATGGAACATTGTATATCAAAAGTCCAACTATTAATAACTGTCATTCACAGTACTTTAATAAAATAAAAATTTGAAAAATAAAATAAATATGCTTTTGAGTGAATAGCATAAGCTTATCTTGCTTTGTGGCAGAACATTACTTCTAGAAGACCAAAGCTACCTTTCTCTTCAAGTTTCTAGAACAAGAACAAATTATTTGTGATGTCACCAGAGAAACCTGAAGCCTAAACTCTCAACCTACTCCAGTGAATTTGCTTTCTATTATTAATAACTTTTCCCAGAAATGAAGTTTTCATGCCTAATTTTCTGGCACCAGCAGCCCACTTGAAAAGACTAATAAGATGGGAGATCACAGGTGGTACATAGTAGCATGTCTACTCCGAGCAAACAACTTACATAAGAAAATGGCATTAAAGAGAACACAGTACATTATTGACAGAAAAAGATATTGGAACTTTCTAGAAGAGACCCGTTATGTTTTACCACCATCCTCTTAGACACCGGTTTTTGTTCTTGAGAGTTATACTCAATACTGAGGGCTACATGGCAGGGAAAATTGCCATTCTCTCATTCAAAGCTGTTTTCTTCTTCTGGGATATGACCACTAGCTAGAGAGAGACACCAGTTTTTCAAACTCCTTAAGGCTAGATATGATGGAGATAATAAATTTTAGGTGGCAACTTCACTTAGAGGACACCCATTATGGCTGGTCACATATTATTTTGAGGTGCTTCCAAGAGTTAACTAGGATTTGAACTGGTTGACTAAATGAAATACATTACCACCTCAAAACAAGTGTAAATCATTCAATCTATTGAAGGACTTAAATACAAATGAAAAAACATTGTTTTGTTTTGTCTTGGGGTCACACCTACCTGTTTTAAAGGTTTACTTGTGATTCCATGGTCAGAGATCACACTTGGGGGATTCAGGAACCAGATGGGCTGACAGGGGTCAAATCCAGGTGGGCTGCATGCAAGGCAAGCCCTTTACCCATGGTACTATTGCTCTGGCCCCAAAACTGAAAAAAATTTCAAAAGCAGACAATGGATGGACTGCAGCTCTGACCATGGAGTTTAGAATAGATCCTCTTCTGCTCTTGGAACTTTTCAGTCCTTTAAAACCTGAGTTGGGATTTCTACTACCAGCACTCTTGTTCTCAGGTTTCTGAACTTCACCACTGGCCTTCTTGACTTTATACATTGTAGTAAGAACATTTTGGGGCTTCTTAGTGTCCATAATCACATATCTTTTGGATGTGTATACATTTTCTATCTATCCACACATAAACATAAATGTATTCTATTGGTCCTGCTTTCTTTGAGAATTCTAACACAAAGACTAAACTCTATTCAATGGTTTGGAAGTAGAATGAATGGATGACCACACCTTTTATTTTGCTTGCTCAAGAAAATGTGCTTTCATTAGATGGTCTGACATGCTCTATTTTGCATAAATGTGGCTGAGGCTACAACCACCATCCAGCACGAGCTTACTGCCTAAAGGAAGACGGCAGTAGCAAGTTAGAAAGATCCTGTGTCCCTGAATGACCACATGGAATATTGTTGTTTTCCTTACTTAGTTCCAGCTGTGCTACAAAATGAGATGGAAGGTCATATCTTGTGTTATTAACCTTCTATTTTCAGGGCTTTTAGTTACAGCAGCTTAAGCTTTATACTACCTTTTCAAGGCTGTCTATACTTACATAAATTCAGTACACATCAATATATGTATTCAACCACTTCTGTATCCCTCTTTTAGAATAATCTTGTGCTCAGTCTTAGGTGATCAGAGAAAGTTAGAAACATTAATTTCAGAACATATTTTTCAGAAGTGGATGGGAGAAATTATTCAATTATATAATTCTGATAACACTGATTTCTAAACTGTGTCTGTCAAGTTATCATTTTCCCTATGTTAACCATGACCGACCATTAGGTAAGAGATGGCATTTTCCCCTGGGAACTTTGCATGTGAGTTCTCTATATGATTTCTCTGTCCTTTGGGAGAGTGTACACATAATAATTTGTGGTGAATGCATTTTATAATAAGTACAAACTCCAAAGAAACCTGGCAGGGTGCCTATTTTTCATCCTTCAGAACTGGGAAATAATAGAGCTATCCATTAGTAAGGACTGTCATATGGGGTTCTTTACAATTAAGCAAGCAGCTCTCTAATTCTGAGTTTTTTCCAGCTTTCCCGGTGTATCATTTATAATTAAAATTGTGTAAATTTAAAGCAGTAAAGCATATTATTGAATGGTTTAATATACATGTATCACCATATTAATTACCATATCTATCACATCAGCAAGTTCTTTTTTTTGGTAGTCTGTATATATCAAGATTCAGTCTATTAGCAAATTTTAAGAATACAACATTGTTATCTACAGAATATTTTCTTGCATAACTAAAATTTTATATACCATGACCAATATATCTCCCTATTTCATCCTTCTCCCACACTCATTTCTTTCTACTTCACAAATTTGGCTACTTTATTAATATTACTTGATTTGGGGGCCATATCCCGTGTTGTTTAGGGTCTACTCGGGGCTCTGTCCTCAGGGATCACTCTTGGTTGTGCTTGTGGGATCACATGCAGAACCAGGGACTGCAGCCAGATAGGCTGTGTGCAAGGCAAGTGCCTTATCTGCTGGACTACCTCTGCAGTCCCATTTACATTTTCTTTATCCTTTCATCCATCCCCAGACATTTGGGTTATTATATCTAGGCTACTGTAAATAATGTTGAAATGAACAATGGTAGCACATTGTTTTATTTTAAATAAATGTCAAAAAATTCAAATGATTGCATCATAATGGAGTTTTCAATTTAAGAAAATGCCATATTGTTTACCATAAAGTTTGTATCACCCCAACCACCAGGTACAAAAATTTCCTTCACTCCACGTTCTCACCAGCGTTTTTTTTAGTCTTTGATCTTTCTGAGAGTTGCCCTTGTAACAGATGAAGTGATATCTCACAATTGTTTTGATTCACATTTCTCTGATGGTCACAAAACACATTTTAATATTTTATATGTAAGTATTATTTGCATATCTCCTATAGCTCCTTTGTCCATTTGTGGTGGGGGAACTTTTGGGTCAGACTTACTAGTGCTCACAGTGCCAGAGAGTGAACCAGGTTTGACCACAAGCAAGACAAGCACCTTACGTTCAGTACTATTTCTGGCATCTTGTGCCTATTTTTATTTATTTATTTTATTTTTTTTGGTGGTTTTTGTTGTTGTTGTTGTTGTGCCTATTTTTAAATTGTATTCTGTTGCATGTAAAAAGGCTGTGTGAGTATGGATAAATACAGACTTATTTACCATAACTAAATGCACATTCTTTTTGAACTTTCAAATGCAGTATTTTTGTGCTATAAGTTTTCTCCAAATTTATATATTTTTCTTTTGCAATTTTTAATGAGTCATAAGAGTATTTTGCCCAGTGTTTCACTCCACAGTAAAATGTTACACATTCTATACCAAAGCAGCATGAATTCTAGTTTAGGGGGAGAATGAGAGCAGAAAAAATTGAAGCTCTTTATTTTCTTTCTAGTCGCATGATGTCATTAACAGTTGCTAAGGGATGATAGCTAGAAAGTTGGAAGCATGGAGATTATTAATCTTTCAAGACTGACTTGAGGAACAGATTTGCTATCTCCCCAGCCAGTTTTTGCTGACTTTTGGCAAAGTGATCCTGGTATTGTGCCATTGCGTCATTTAAAGCATTGGCTTGGACAAAGTAATGGATGGCTTGAGTGGGTCACCTGTTCCATCTCTGGAGGATTCACCTCTGGCCAGAAAATATAAATGCTCCTCTTTTCTGAGTCTGAGATACTAATTTTTAGTTTCTTAATTTTCATAATCATCCATACTCTGAGACTATAGTATGCTGTAACATGATGAGAAAGAAGAGTTTAGAATTTCAAAATCCTCATGGGGACTCAGTCAAATGATTGGCTGCATTTGAATTTTAACCTTGCCTCCGAGGCTCCCCAAATACAAACCATTGGCTCCATTTGCTTATACTGTCAAACTAATTACATAGAATGCTATCTTATACATCAGCCTGCAGTGTGTATCATGGGTTTTGGGTAATACCATCAGTGTTTATGGGATAATCCTGTCTGTGATCAGGAATTATTCTTGGCAGTGCTCAGAAAACTGTATGTGGAGCTAGAATTGATCACATGCAAGGTATCTTGTCCCTGTACTATTTCTCTGGCCAGGTTTTATGGATTTATAATATGATAAAAATTATGCATGCTGCTTTAATTCCTCATCATATTATCTGCCACTTCATGCAATTCTGGCTTTGCCCTGATCTGACAAGAGGCTCACCCTATCTGAGACTTCTTGTCCTGGTGTCCTAATCTTGTTGCTTCCCATTTTAAGCTTGTACTTACTCTTCACTAGAAATACTCAAGTGAGACTGTGTATGTGTGTGAAGGGGTGGGGGGCAGGAGAAAGAGAAAAGACAAGGAAGGAGAGAGGGATTGAGGCAGAGGAGAGAGAAGAAGAGGGAGGAAGAGTAAGAAGGAGAGAGACAGAGAGAGAAGAGAGAGAGGGAGGTGGAGGGAGGAAGAGTAAGAAGGAGAGAGGGAGAGAGAGAGCACTCTGGGAGAAAGCACATAGACCCAAATTCCTCAGGAAGACACCCTCACCCCAAGTCTCTTGTCAAGGGGTTTTGCAGCCTCT
The DNA here is from genome assembly GCF_029834395.1 of Sorex fumeus. NCBI lineage: Eukaryota > Metazoa > Chordata > Mammalia > Eulipotyphla > Soricidae > Sorex > Sorex fumeus. The sequence goes on from NW_026606072.1 coordinate 15,653,195, forward strand.
TGGGTAAAGGTAAAGGTAAAGGCCCTCCCGTTGATCGTCGATTTGCTCGAGCGGGCCCAGTAACGTCTCCATTGGAGACTTTGTTGTTACTGTGTCTGGCATATCGAATACTCTCGGTAGCTTAGCCTCTTGGGTATTTCCTTCTTTAAGTGGACTCTTGGGGATGTATTAATTATCCAGGAAACACATTATGTAGCTAAAGCACTATGAGAAAAATGGTAATCACTTAGAAGTGGGAAGAAGTCACTCCAAATTCTGTGGCAAAAACACATTTTCACTAACAATGAGCCTGAAAAGGTCACCATCTAGTTTCATTTCATTCCGCAAGAGGGACCCATCAGAGGTCACTCAGAGTTAAGCTCAGCACCAGGAACCTGACTTTGCCCAATTTCCCATATTCAATTACCATTTCCCCTCAGAGTTGCTAAGGAATTTTATTCTGAAAAATAAAAAAAAGTACATGGAAAGTGCCCCAAGAAATGTGTTTCCCCGCTCTTCACCGCTGCAGTCTGTAGCAGCTGGAAGCAGCTCACTTGCTGGCCTAGTGCTGTCCACAGGCAGCCTTTTCATTACATTATGGGAACAAAGACCCTGCAGGGATCTGCCCAAGCAGTAAAAAGACACCTATTTTTAGGGGTGGAGAAAATAAGCATTTCCTAGAGGGAGAAAGTCCTAGTCTGTAGAAACAGTTTAAATCCTCCATATTATATTTTCCTCCTGGAAAAGAACAAAACCACTAAATGATACTAATAATCTAGTGTGATTTTTTTCCTGCTGTCTTCATAAAACACATTCTAATAAGGATCTGGTTCATGTCAGCAACTCACTCAGTCCAAAACCTAAAGGAAGGGTAAAACCAGAGGCAACTATTAGAGGGAGATGCTGTGGCTTACTAGTCACCAGAGGGATTTCTTTCATGCCTGGTTACAGTGAATGGAGACATTTAGTGAGGATTTACTAACAAGCTAAAGAATATTTTTATGTAGCAACACTGAAGTTAAAATATAGACTGCCGAACACCACTTCTCTCAGTCTTCAATTAATCTAAATTCATGGATATGAAACAGGCATTACCCTAGATGGATACATCCAAATTCAATTGAAATGCATTATTCTATGATTAATCACCTCCTATACCAGATACAATAGATTGTTTTCACAAACAGCTGATAAACTGAAGAAAGAGAGTCAGTGGATTTGAAGTAATGCCCTTTCCATTATCCTCCCTTTGTTCAGGTGGTTATCGATGTGAAATGAGCTCACGTGGGCTCATCTGTTAACAGCCCACGATGAAGATCTGACCTCTTATTATAGCAGGCTACTAAGTTGTCTTCCAGGTTTTGTCCAGAGATGGTGAAAAGTCAGGATGAATTTAGATCATAAAATTTTATAAGAGTTTGCATGAAGCCTTAATAACTGGCAGTGAATGAACTGAAAAATAGTTTTCTGTAATATTCAAAGAAGGAAATATTAACTTTAATGGGGAGCTGGGAGACGGGTTGGGGGTCAGCTCACCTGCACCCCAACCCAAATCTTCATTTCTTACATTTTCCTGTCATGAGAAGTGTAGGGGAAAATGGCATTTTTTACAAGACTGTTCCACCTGGATATGATGAGTTGGACTATGCTTAGGTCAAAATGTGTGAAGGTATTAGAAGAGTCAGCCCTTGGTTTGCAGGCTAGCTGGATAAACAGATTAAGTTTCCATTAAAAAAAACTGGAATCAACAACCACTGTTTTCTTCTCTCAACTGCCTTCAAAAAGCTTAACTTCTCAAGACCTTATCAGCAACAGTATTAAACATTGTATATACGAATACAAACATACACAAATATTCATGCCCCCTTTTGCTTCCCATCCTGACTTTTATAAGAAGCTTTGTGGATATATTATATTTATATACATATACATAAATGCCTCCATCTCAAGACCAGTTCAAGACTCCATCTTTATCCCTGCTAAAGGCCTATAAATGAACTATTTCAACCAGCCTCTTTCTACCTCTACCCCATAACCAGTTAGAAATCTGGGCTACAAATTGGAATGTGCTATCAATAGAGAATCTATTATAAGTAGACTATCTCCCCCCCACCCCAATTTCATGCAAGTTAGAAACACCAAGCAATAAGTTAACAGGCTTCACAGAGGAATTTGTGCTTTGTTTTATTTTGTCTATGATTGTTTCTCTTTCCTTACAACGGATAAAAGCAAACTCAAAAAGGTATTACTTAAGAAATAGAAACAGTAATAAACATTTCTAAGTAGATGATAGGAATGCATTACATAAAGGGATATGAAAATTACTGTTTTTTTCATTACACTTGATGGTACAGAATATTCCCAGTGATCTCATATGAGAACAGAAGGTCATACATTTTAATATCTATCCTAATGAGAAACTTGCAGTTGATTTATGACCTTTCAGACTTGTGACTTTGCATTCTGCATGCACAATTGTGAGAATTCATGGTTTCTAGAAAGAGGATTTACCCTCCTCTTACAATTAAATTATAATTCTCTATAAAGAAAATCTGCAAGATGAAAGAACATGAACAATAAATTGTCAATATAAATGCAAAATCATGACCAGAGCAACTTGAAGTAGAATATCATAAGCACAGAATTAGGAAAACAAATCTCATCACTACTGAGACCTAACTGACCATCAGAAATATGAAATATTTAAATTTTTTTAGGTTTGAGGACTTTATTTTTGACACACTGATGCAGAGTCCCCGGAAGTCAGGCCCTCAGGGTAGGCTTCTAAAAGCTCTTCACTCTGGGACCTAACAGAGTCATTTGTGTGTATGTCTGTAAACATACACTATGTAACTGATGTATGTGTGTAACAGACTAGAAGTAGAATACTGTGTGTAAATGTTTCTACCCCATCTCTCCCCATTTCTGTCTATATCACTGTCTCTCACCCTGGAGTTACATGTATTGATTTAAGATTGATTTACATTTCTTATTCTCCAAATGTCATATTTATTCTGAACTGTTCAAAGAAAAATTGATGATTAAGTGTAAAAGAGTTATAAGAATTAAATGTAGTAAGAAACACAAGAAAATCAAGATAAATTCTGAATTAAATCCCTTCTTGTTGTGTATGTGTTGGAGAGTTGAGATATTCAGGCGAATTCAGCTACATGCGAAATTTTTATAGATACATATATATGCATAGATATATTTATAAGGTTTCTAAAGTGATTTCTGCGAAGGCATGTATATTTCAATTTCCAAGTTTTTGTATATTTCTGTATTTAAATAGACGGATCAAAATAGGTAATGTGCAATTATTGCAAAGAAAAATGATTAGGACTCAAATTACTATAGTCATTTTATATGACTGCTTAGGCTCTAGTTCAAATTTTATTTGTTTTGGGACCATATCAGACAGTGCTTAGGGCTTATTTTGGCTCTGTGCTCAGAAATGACCCTTGGGGATGCTCTAGGGACCATGCTGTCATGCTGGCGATTTAATTTTATATTTTTGAATCTATTTGGTTTTGTTTTTCTATGGCAGATAGTATTTCTTGGGTTTAAAAACCCCACAAACATATCCTGGAGAAGTAAACAATATCTAGACATTACATATCAATTAACTTTCAGATACAAATTGATATGAGCACTACTTTTACATTAGAAGGGAGACAATGAAACAAACAAACAATTTATATATATACATATATTTATGGTTGGAGCTATAGCACAACAGGTAGGGCGTTTGCCTTGCACGTGGCTGACCCGGGTTCGATTCCTCCGACTCTCTCAGAGAGTCCGGCAAGCTACCGAGAGTATCTTGCCCACACAGCAAAGCCTGGTAAGCTCCCCGTGAAGTATTCAATATGCCAAACACAGTAACAAAAAGTCTCACGATGGAGACATTACAGGGCCTGCTTGAGCAAACAGATGAACAACAGGAGGACAGTGCTACGGTGCAGTGCTGCAGTATACTGTTATATCTTTAATGTTGCTATATATTATAAATATATATTATCATACATTATAAACAAATTGGACTACAATTTGTTTATAATATATAAATTGGACAGTGCTACAGTGCTACAGTATGTTGTTATGTATTATAAATATATGTAGCACTACACCGTAGCACTGTCCTCCTGTTGTTCATTGATTTGCTTGAGTGGGCACCAGTAACATCTCCATTGTGAGACTTGTTGTTACTGTTTTTGGCATATCAAATTTTCTATGGGGAGCATTCCCAGGTCTGACATGTGGGCTGGACACTCTCGGTAGCTTGCTGGGCTCTCTGAGAGGGATGAGGAATGGAACCCAGGTCGGCCATATACAAGGCAAATGCCCTACCCACTGTGCTATTGCTTCAGCCCATAACAATATACAACATTGCTATATTATTATATATTATTATGTCTTGAGGGGCCACACCTGGTGGTCAGGGCTACTCCTGGCAGGGCTTTGGGGACCAGATGTGGTGCCCAGGATGGAATCCAGGTTGTTAACATGAAAGCAAACACCCTACCTGTTGTACTATTGTTCTGGATCCTACAGAGATTATATTTCTAAGGTGCGTGGGTGCCTGAGTTTTATAGACATTGAAATACCATGGCAGCAATATGAATTTATAGAGCAGAAATGGTTTTCCATTTTGTTCTCAGGGTTGTATTAGTCAAGATATAGGTTACTTAAAATAAGTCTTTTCTATACTATCAATTCCAGTTTTTCAAAGTAATAATAAAAAGGGAAGATAAGAAGGAAGATGGGGCAGGTTTATGTGAATAGATAGAAATCTTTACTTTAGACCCTGACTTAGAAATTTCTGTGAGATTCTAAGGCAGAGATCATTAAGTATCTATTGAATTAATAGACCTAGACCTCAGGAGAAGTCTATTAGTGAAATACCTGTTTGGCTACACATTAGATTACTCAGGGAACTTTTAAAACCTATGATGTCCCAGACGTAACTCATGAAAAATTATTAAGCTTGAAACTCTGCAAATGGAAATTAGACATCAATACTTTTATTTATTTAATGGTTTGGTTTAGTTATGGGAGTGTCACCTGGCAGTGCTCAGGCGAACTCCTGGCTCTGCACTCAGGAATCAATCACCCCTGACAAGCTTTGCGGGGGCCATATGTATTGCTGGGGTTCAAACCAGGGTCAGGTACATGAAACGCAAGCCTATCACCTGCTGTATTATCATCTCTCAAACCCTGGAATCAATACTTTTTTTTTTTTTGTATTTTTAGCATCAATACTTTTAAAGTCCCTCAGTTTGGTACAGTGTGTGATCCATAAGGAAAAACAACACAACAATGTTTTATTAATATTCAATGTATTACAACTACTGGAAAGCTCAGATAACAAGTTAAAATACTTTGAGATTTAACTGTTGATTTATGAAAATGGTTCCCAAGAAAATGTTTATCATTTGTATTTATTTGGTTTTATTTCCCATTTACTTCTATCCTTCTGCACATCTGGGGATTAATTTGATAGCATATCCATGGTGAGATACAATTATATCCACATACTTTCCTCTAAGAAATATTTTTGATCATTTTAATCAAATTATAACATGCAATATTAAATAAATTATTCAAGGCCTGCCATCGGGGCAGGTATTAGGGATGGTTGGGAAAATTGGAAATAATGGTGGTGGGATTGGTGTTAGGATATTGAGTATAATAAATCATGGGGGCTGGAGCGGTAGCACAGCGGGTAGGGCGTCTGCCTTGCACGCAGCCAACATGGCCGACCCGAGTTCGATTCCTCCGCCCCTCTCGGAGAGCCCGGCAAGCTACCGAGAGTATTCGATATGCCAGACACAGTAACAACAAAGTCTCCAATGGAGACGTTACTGGGCCCGCTCGAGCAAATCGATGATCAACGGGAGGGCCTCTCTACTCTACTCGAGCAAATCATGAAGAACGTTATAAAAATAAAAAAAATAAATTGAGATCATGCATAAAAGAAGAAAGAACATATTTCTATACACTTTGCCAGTTGGCAGATCTCAGTTCAAATCTTTCCTTCCCCAAATGTTGGTCTTGTGACCATGGCTGAGAAACTTAACTTCCTTAGTCCTTAATTTTTTTTACTTTGTTAAAACAGGAATAACATTCTTAGAATCTAGTTTCTTAACACAGATGCTAGTGCAGCAATTTGTATTAATTGAATCACACTTAAGTGCGAGCCACCTGTGGTACACAATGGCATCAATGTGTTTAAATTGTGGTTTGTAACCCCACACGGGGGTACCATAATTTAAAAAAAATTATGATTATTATTAAAAGTTTGATTTGTACCTTAAATACCCATAGACCTGGATAATAAATATTTTCCAAACAAAGCCTATATTAGAAAACTGTAATTTGCCCACACGGCAGTGTCTGGCAAACTCCCCGTGGCATACCCAATATGCCAAATACCAGTAACAATGAAGGGTCTCATTCTCCTAACTCTGAAAGAGTCTTGAATATGGCACTTTTTAAAAAAAATCTCAGGGCTAGAACGAAGGAGATGTTACTGGGGCCTGCTCGAGGCAATCGACGAATAACAGGATGGTCGTGATTTGTGATTCGTTGTAGGTAAAATAAGACCATTCAAAGAAGATGCAAGCACAGAGTTGAATCCTTCTTAACTCTGATATAAGAGCTAGAATGAAGCAAACATTTCTCATGGAGAATGACAGCAGCAAGTTTCTCTTATTCTGCAGATAAAGTCTAAAGTACATGGGGCTTGAGGGCTGCACTACTGCTGAGTAAGTATACACACGGCCTCTACAGCTCCTGTCACTCACTGACAGGTGGCTGTCACGGGGTCACTTTGGTTGATGTGAGGAGAACTGATCTTGAAGAGGCAGCTGGTGAGAGGGGTGCAGGGGTGGTAAGGCATGGCCCAGCAGGGCTACGCTTTCCTGTGTTTTCCCACCAAGGCCTGGCTTGGCAGCAAAATTTCATTTGCTCTCCATCCCAATTTCACATTGATAATTGCATTTTCTTCCCTCATGCTTTTTAATTAAGAGTTCTTTTCCCTCAGCTCCCCTCTTTGCTGCCCCTCACTATGCCTGTGCCCAGGCTCCTGAGCAGAGGCCTCTCTCTATTATTCTCCTCTTCCCCTCACTCTGGCGGCATCACCTGGCTTTGCAGATATTTCACAAAATGCTGACAGGCATGAAACCACGTAGGAAGATGGGGAAAGGGAAGATTTACATGCCATTATCCAAAATGTGATATTTCCATAGTAAACATTGCTCATTGAGACAATACCAAAATGCAGCCGTCTATTTAATCTCTTGGCAGATTTCAATAAAATTATGATTATGAACAGATTTGACAGTGTTTATTTAGAACACTATACATGAGAAGGAATTCCTCCTGTGCTTATCACATACTATTCAGTCTTATGAATGTTACTAATGCATTTGGAATGCAGATTTTATTGAAAGTGTGCTTAAGGCTTCTATCAAATCTGACTTGACACATGAACATTGAACATTTACACACTCAAGAAATTACACACACACACACACACACACATATGCATGCATTTGTTCCTGATATAGTTGATAGACAATCAAAACTAAGACCCATTTTCATTCTATTCATTCACATAAAAAAGGCCCCAAATGCTAGAAAATTTAGCATGCCTTCTCTGAAGGAGAATCAGAAATAAACCACACAGAGCTTACCTGGCAGACAGGAGGGGTAAGGTGAAGGCAGGGCTGCAGGGGGCTCAGCCTGCAGCATAGGCATTAAATACACAGCCATCTTTGACTGATTTTCAAGACAGAGGCAGGGGTGCTGCAGAAAGACAGCGTGAACTCCTTATATGGAAGGAAGCCAGACTGGAGCAGCACACAGAGTAGGCTGAATTCAATGTGCAGATTAAACGAACAGCTTGCTTTCTGCACACCAGTTAAGTTCAAAGCTTCCTGGCCTTCTGCTAACAGTGGGCTTGATGAAGAACTAAACAGCAAACTGAGTCAAAAAGGCCTTCAAGGCTGGAGTGAATTACTCTCACCTGCCCCTACCTTCATTTCTAGTACCTTTGTCACTGACTGCACCTGGGGATTTAGCAATAGCACCTATTCTTATACAGAAAGAAAAGGCCTGATGTTTATTTAGCCTGGGATCTCTGACTGACCTGAACAGAGATGAGTGGTCAGCACTTCAGAAGGGGCACAGGACAGGGGATGGCTTTCTAGCCCAGGCTCTTCCTAGCATCTTGTCACCTGAAAAAGGAAGGAGGAGCCCTTGCTGTCTCAGGACAGAGCCCTGGTTAGTCTCTACCTGCAAATAGGCTCACACATGACAAAGGACATGCAATCACCTGGTCCAGTATATTAGACTGGAGCAATAGCACAGTGGGTAGGGTGCTTGCCTTGCATGCGGCCGACCCAGGTTTGATTCCTCCACCCCTCTCTGAGAGCCCAGCAGGATACTGAGAGTATCCTGCTTGCATGGCAGAGCCTGGAAAGCTCCCTGTGGTGTATTCAATATGCCAAAAACAGTAATAACAATCACACAATGGAGATGTTACTGGTGCCCACTCGAGCAAATGGATGAACAATGGGAGGACAGTGCTACAATGTTACTAGGTTGCTATTTACAAAGGATTCTAACAGCTCATACCTACACAGAAAAAGTTTATGATTTAGAGACAACCTCTTTGCTATAAAAATTGCAAGAAACTTTGAGTTATGAGGCTCAGAGAGGGTGACGGAGACTCTTTGGTTCTGATTCTATGTGAAAAGTTTTTTAGCTCTGGCTTCCAGGGCTTCTCAGCAGGGCGGACTTGTATCACCCATGGACATGAGAGCCCCGGTGTGCATTTCAGATGGACTGGCACTGGACTCCATTCTCAGGGTCTCAAAGGAGTCAAGGTTCTGGTACATAATCCTGAAATGATGCTCTGAGCTGTTTCTTGATGCCTCATCTCTAAGCTGACCCATCAGTATATTTCCGTGCAGGTTACCTGCAACTTGTACTTAAAGCCATTCACTTCTTCCTGTCTGTGAAAAACAAATGTCCCACATTTATAACAAAGAGACTCTCCTAATTATGTTTTGGGGAGATGGGATAGCAACAGAAAAAAAAAAAGAAATCTCTCTTACTTCTTACACACAAGCAGCCAAAGTTGCAATTTGGACAGTAGACAATGCCCCTTTCTTCCTGGGTCAGGCACCTTCCTTTTCCACTCTCCTTACTCCACTGGGACTAGCACCTCAAGGGAGCCATAGCAAAATAAAAATAACCTGAATATTTTTTTCTGAACTTTGTTTTCCAAAGCCTAGACCTCTAGGAGTATAAAGGGAAAGATAAAGAGAAAGAGCCAGGGGCAGAGAGAAGGAGGCTGCAAGGGGAGTGGAAAGAGAGAGAGAACACTCAATGAAGTCAGAGAGGGAGAGCAAAACTGAGAGGGAAGGGGGCCTTAGAAGAACCACGGTGAGCCAGAGAGAGAGTACAGCAGGTAGGGGGCATGCTGTGCATATTTATGACCTGGTTTGAATCCCTACAGCACTTAAGGCTCTCTGGGCTTGCCAGGAGAGCTCTGAGGTAGAACCAGGAATAAGCCTTGAGTACAAATGGATGCGGTCCAAAAACAAACAAACAACCCCCCTTCCCATAAAACAAACAAAAAGAAGAACCAAGATTGGTGAGGAGCTGAGAAAATGGAATTTTTCTCCATTTCTCAAGGTGGGAAAGAAAAGGAACCTTATTCCGCTACTCCCAACCTGCCTGGAATTTTCAGAACCCACAAGATATCTAACTACATGTACTACTTGTACGAGGGTCAACCACGGGTTTTACCAAGTGATCACCCACCAATGGGACACAGGAGAAAGGAAAATGGCAGACCTGCTTCTCCCAGTGCTTCTTTAATTATTAGACTTGAGATTGTTGTCAAACCTTAAGAAGGAATGAGGTCAACGTTTCAGGTTTAAGTCTAGGGAAAAGGGAATTCAGTAATAAACTCACCTAACAAAAACCAAAATTGTTCATTGGTGGTGTCATGAGGACACTGGTGGTGGGTTTGGAGTTAGAACACTGAAGTTTTAGGCAAAATTCTATCATCAATCATTTTATAAACCATGGTGAATAATTTTTAAAAAGATTATAAAGAACTGAAGAGGTCCCCTCTGGCCTAGGTGCTCATGTGGGCACCTTAGCCAAGGAGAATTTCCAGTTCCCTGTGGCTGCTTGCTATGCACTCTGCCCTGGAGGCTACCCCCCCACGCCCCCACCACCCTACCTCTACCTAACACCATGCACAAAAGTCAGATCAAAATGGAGTAAAGACTTCAACATCAGACCATAATCCATAAGGTACATTGAAGAAAAGGTTGGTAAAACCCTCCACAACATTGAAGCTAAAGGTATCTTCAAAGATGAAATGCCACTGATCACACTGGATAAGATCTGAGGGTTAAAAGTAGGTAAGGGATATTCTTGATAACCTTTCAGTATCAATATTGCAACCCACAATGCACAAAAGGGGAGAGGGGTGGGGGAGAGGGAGAGGGAAGAAGAGAGAGGGGAAGTGGAAGAGGGGGGAGGGGGAGGGAAGAGAGAAAGTGACTGCCATAGAGGCAGGAGGGGTGGGGGTTGATGGGAGAGAGCCCTGGGACACTGGTGTTAGGATATATACACTGGTGGAGGGATGGGTGTTGGAATACTGTATGACTGAAATTCAATCATGAACAGCTTTGTAATGGTCTATCTCACAATGATTCAATAAGAAGTTTTTAAAAAGCTTAGAAAAAAGGAAACTATGTTCATTGCCCGCCTGAAATTTGGAGTGATACAGCATACTTATTTTCCTATTGTTACCATAACAAATCATCACACACTTAAAACAACACAAGATCTTTGTCTTAGATATTTGTAGTCTAGACGTCTGCTGGGTGACAATCAATGTATCTTTGGCAAGGACGAGTTCTTTCCTGGAAGTTCTAATGCAGAGCCTGTTTCCAGCATGGCTGCTTGCATTTCTGGCCTGAGACTACTTTTTGTCAGCAATCCCAGCAAAAGGAAATACTGCTGTTCTCAGAGCTGGATATCTAGTCACTGACTGACACTCTACATTCTTCTTTCACTGTTTTTTACAGTTGTAGACTTACATATTTTGTGCTTGGGTTTCAATTATACAATGATCAAATACTCATCCCTCCACTAGTGCCCATTTCCCACTGCCACGGATCTCAGTATCCCTCCCACCCTCATCCCCCCCATCCTACCCTGCCTCTGTGGCAGGGTATTTCCCCTCTGTTCTCTCTCTCCTTTTGGGTGTTGTGGTTTGCAAAAGAGGTGAACCTGTGTTTGTATTGGGAATCAAGGTCATTCTCCTTATTTAAGTCAGCTGATTGGCAATCCTAATTCATCTGCAACCTTTGTCATGTAACAGAACATTTCATTTCAGGTTCCACGGATGGATTAGGATGTGAACATTAATCTGCCTACCACATATCCAATACCACTGGGTTCCTCCTCATTATATTTTATTATATTTCTTCTCAGTTCCCTTAATGGCACGCCATCCTTTCCTGAATAACTTTCACAATCTTCAAAGAAGAGAAAATAATTTTCATTAATTCTTCTCAGTCTTTGATTTCTATTTCCTACTTCTCAACTGTGGTCTGTGGAGCAGGATCATCATTACCACCTGGGAACTTGTTAGAAATGCAAATTCTTAACTGAATTGAAATCTGTTCTTAAACAAGACTCCCAGGTGGTTCTTAACACTGCACCAGTTTAGAATGTTATAAGTTGTGGAAATGTTACTGTAAGTGTAATAGGCAGAAAAAAGCAGAGCAAAAGAAAAAATCTATCAGAAGAAAAAAATACCAGCAGGTCTTGAGAAGTTATGTAATTTGTCAAAATAATTTAGTGCAGAGTTCTCAAATTGTTTTAATCTGTTCAAATCACTTGGGCAGCTTGGAAAGCTTTAAGAAATACTTATATCACCAGGCTGCACCTCAGACCAAAGAAATTAGATTCTTGAGGGATGGGATGCCAATTTCAATTGCTTTTAAATCTCCCTAGGTGTATGTAATGTGCAGTCTGCTTAGCAAGTCTGGGATTTAGAAAATTTTCAATGATAAATTATGCCTTTCAGGGGTAATTGACTGTTTCAATGTACCCAGGACTGTTCCGGTTCTAAAATAAAGTATTTCTTTCCCAGGAAGTACCCTCAGTTTGAGTAAATAACTACACTGAAACCATGATTTTAAGATACAAAATCAAGACAATCTCAAGACGCAGAAAAGTTAAATCAAGCTTTTCATCCATGCTTACATTAGGTTTCCTGTGGAATGCAGAGTGGAGGAAGAGTAGCCAGTGGAAGGCATTCCTAGAACATAATATGAAGAGAGTGATGACTTCATGGCTCTCTTTCAGAGTTGAAATACATTCTTTTTTTTTTTTTTGCTTTTTGGGTCACACCCGGCGATGCTCAGGGGTTACTCCTGGCTCTGCACTCAGGAATTACTCCTGGCAGTTCTTGGGGGACCATATGGGATGCTGGGAATCGAACCTGGGTCGGCGCGTGCAAGGCAAACGCCCTACCCTACTGCTGTGCTATCGCTCCAGCCACAAGATACATTCTTAAATATGTTCAACTGCATCTCATACAATGAAAGCATGCACATGACCCTGGTCCTTAAAAGCTCATCATCTCTTGTTAACTGCAGAGTAATGAATGAGGAAGAAAGGCACTTTTCCCTCTCTCCTATAAGGTCATTTATTATTAGGCTATATAGATATATATGGTTTGGTGGCAAACCTGGCTGTACTCAGGGTTTATTTCTAGCTCTGTGCTCAGTGATTACCCATTATGATGCTTAGGATACCATATAAGGCTCTGGGGATCTAACCCAGGTTGGCCACATTCAAGGCAATCACCCTGTCTGCTGTACTCTCCAGCCCCTGTAATACTGTCACTGTCACTGTCCTCCCATTGTTCATCGATTTGCTTAAGCGGGCCCAGTAACATTGAGAGACTTGTTACTGTGTTTGGCATATTGAACACATCATGGGTAGCTTTCCAGGCTTTGCCGTGCGGGTGAGATACTCTTGGTAGCTTGCCAGGCTTTCTGAGAGGGGCGGAGGAATCAAACTCCGGTCGGCTGTGTGGGCTGCATGCAAGGCAAATGCCCTACCTGCTGGGCTATCACTCCAGTCCCCCTGTAATACAGTTTTTAAAATTGAAGAGTAGTCATATGCACATAAGCCTACTGTCTATGAAGTGACAATATATTATACATCTCACTTATGAGGTAGACAAGGCTTATTAACTCATCTATTTTTATGCTATTTCTAAACAAGAGAGGGGAGGAAAGCCTTTATACAATCAGGGATGTCTGGATAGTATCTATCTACCCCAGTAGATAGATATTGCACATCCTCCCACCTGGATGAGAACCAGACACACATCCAAAAATGATAATATAAGTTTCTTCTCACACATTGCCCAAAGGCTCTGATTCATAACAACATCAATTTCCATATCTATAATTGAGTTTCCCCGTTGCCTTTATTCTTGGTTTACAGTGACAGAAAAAGGCTCTGTTTACCATGAAAGGATATGACTAAGCCGACATTTAAGTTACAAATTATACAGAGAAAGGTCTGGTTTGCTCCAAAACCTGAAGTAAATTGTTAAAGGATAAAGAGGAAGAAAACTGAGACTTTCCCAATGTTTAATCCCCCCATTCACTTCTAACTCAGAAGAAGCAAAATTTACTTTTTTTGTATATATTATGATAAAAAGATTATAATTCTGTGGAAGAAATACAATTCACTTTTGGTTTATCATGCACAGGATTCCTCCTCTTTTTGTTCTAAATTATTCATACTTTTCTCTATTTCTGCACTCAGATATTCATTTTTATGAATAATTGTAACTTAAATTTTGTTAATACACAAAATAGAATCTTTGTTCGTTTTGGGGTCACACCAGTGATGGGTCTACTTTTGGATCAGTCTCAGGGACTACTCCTGTTTGGGATTCATGGGACCATATAGGTTACTGGGGATAGAACCTGGGTCACTCACTTACAAAACAAGTGTCTTACGTGCTATACTACTGCTCTCGCTCCACAACACAGCATCTATTTTATTTTGCTTAAAGCATAAACCTGAAAAAAATTACCTAATGAGGGGCTGGAGTGATAGCATAGTGAGTAGGGCATTTGCCTTGCACGCGGCCAACCAAGGTTCGATTCCCAGCATCCCATATGGTTCCCTGAGTACCACCAGGAGAAACTCCTGAGTGCAGAGCCAGGAGTAACCCCTGTGCATCGTCGGGTGTGACCCAAAAAAGCAAAAAAAAAAAAAAACCAACTCCCTCCCAATTACCTAATGAGCATATCACATAGAAGTTTCTTAAAAATATTATCTATTATGGATTAAATTTGACAGAAAATTTGTGTCATTTAAACAAATACATATACACCTATATGTTAGGTATTATTAAGTTAGTTTTTAACAAAGGGATGATGGGATAAGTGTAGAGCTAGATTTTGGCAGAGTTTAATGGATACAAATATTGAAAATCCAAAGCAGTTGTACAGACCTACAGCCCACAGGTTTTTTGAAATCAAGAGGAAGTATGAGGTTGTTTCTTACCGGAAATAACTAAAGGGATAAAAATATTAACATTATAATACGATCAGAAGCTGTTAACAGAAAAAAAGATCCTCTAGTTTTATTTTTGAAAGGCAAATATGTTTTTATTTTGCTTGTGGCTTGTGGGAAAGGATTCTTACCCTTCTACCAATATTCAGGTGCTGAAGGCAATGAATGCTTAGCAGGTGTAAAATTGATATTTCTAGTAAAGTTGTTGACTGATTCATGCATTTGCATAACTTATGTTCTAACAGTGCTTTAGAATTTTATCATACTATGCACTTTGGAAGTGCTAAGTTAAAAAATTGTTCTTATTGGTGAAAAATACCTGATCAGAGGAAACTGCTTAGTTTTCATGTTTCTAGAAAGGGAATATAAAGTTAAGTACTTGAATAAATGTTTGCTTTGACAGACATTGTTAGTGTACCTAGCAATTGTACAGATGATAATAAGAGACATAGGGCTGGAGCGATAGCACAGCAGGTAGGGCGTTTGCCTTGCACGCAGCCAACATGGCCGACCCGAGTTCGATTCCTCCGCCCCTCTCGGAGAGCCCGGCAAGCTACCGAGAGTATTCGATATGCCAGACACAGTAACAACAAAGTCTCCAATGGAGACGTTACTGGGCCCGCTCGAGCAAATCGATGATCAATGGGAGGGCCTTTACTTTACTTTTACTTAATAAGTATTCACATCTGGAATCATTATTTAAAGATTGTGTTCAAGGTTTAAAAGTGTTTGCTGAGTGGCTGGAGAGATAGTACAACAGGGAAGGCACTTGCCTTGCATGTGGCTGACTAGAGTTCAATTCTCGACAAACTGTTATTGTTAGCTAGGAGTAATCCCTGACCACTAAATGAGCAATGTCAAGAGTAAGCCCTGGGCACTTATGGGTGTCTCCCTAAAACAAAAAAAATAGTGTTTGCTGAAAAAATCCAGGGACAGCCTAATGTGAAAAAAATAAATGGGTTGAGTCTATTAGAGGGAATTCACGAGTATAAACAATTTTGAAGGGAGTTTAAGGCAGTATGGTACTTCATGCAACATGTATAGAAAGGAGGCTAACTCACACCAAGCCTAGTTTATCTAACAGGTGTCAAAGTACTAGTGGTACCCAGGTGGGCAGTAATGAAGTACTCAAAGTCCTGTAAACTCTTTCATCAAATCAGAATTGATGTTATCACCTTTTAGTCATGGTGATAAGAGATGAAGGAGGATGCCAGTATACTTACGGCATAATTTTTCTTCTTTAGGTATATTTTTCTGGCCAGAGGAATTGATAAGATATGAACTTATATGAAAGGTAGAGAATATGGTAAGTGCCACATATTAAAATCAGTGGGTTATGGTAGAGATTAGATAGAAGTGAAAGTCTAGGACAGGTAATATGTAGTATATAACATCTGAGCTTGGTCTTGGAAATCAGAGACTGAGGTGGTGGGATCAAGGGACACTGGAAGATCTCATTTGTCCCAGACCAGACTGGGCAACTGGAAAGAAGTATATTGTGGTTCAGGATAAAGAAAGATAAGAGATGGGGCTGTGGGCTGGATCCAGATTTTAGGAGGTCCTACATGTTACTGAATTTCAAGCAAACTTTATAGATCCAGGCAGTCACTGATAGATTCTGAAAGGAGTTACAGCATAAGCAGAGTAATAACTTTAATTAAGATTAATTTAAGATTAATCAAGTGAGAATTTCCATCCCTCACTTTTTCAACCAAGAATTAATCCCTACTTATTTGGAACTATATACAGCATAGTATAGGTAATAAACTATCTTCTCTCCTACACTGCCAAAATCCTGAATTTAATCCCCAAAGATCTTTCCCCTAAAACTCCCCCAACAAAAATTCCTCCACTATATAAAATAGTTAAGTGTTGGGAAACTGAATACTACTTTCTCAAATTACACTCAGATGAAAAAGCATCAATTAAGAAAGGAAGTGATTGAAAACAGAGAGTAAATTAAGAGGCTCTTACAAGTCCCTAGTGAAAGGAATAGACTGAGGTGAGAGCAGAGGAAGGAAAATCTACCTGCCAGGTAAAAGGCCATTCTCCCATCTAGAGATATTTGTGTTAACAACCAATACTAGAGGACCCCTGGGGTGGACCTGAGTATGATATTGATAAGCAAAAATGAATGCTTTAAACTGTATGTTCATAATCAAAAAAATTGAATTCTTTAGTTCTAGAGGAGTATTTCTTGCCTGGAGATAATATGTAGTTTCAATTTAAAGATAGAACTACAATAAAATTCAGGGGAAAAGGGAAAATACATTTGGAACTCTAGAAATAAAAAAAAATCTGAATTAAATCAGTTAGCATAGAGTTGAAAACTTAAAGTGATAAATAATAGAATTTGTATGTTAGTCATATTCCTTTGCAATGGGGTACACATTTTCAGCCAAGTAAGTACCAAGCAACTCTTCATTCAAAAGAGAGTTGTTAAAGCTACTTTGAGGCTGGAGAGACAGAACAGGGGTTAAGACACTTTGGCTCAACCCCCAGCACCACAAGTTTACCTACTTGAAAGTATTCATCACCACCTCCCAAAATGACTCCTTCTAGATACCAGGAGATTATGTCTACTTTGGAGAGGTGTCTTTGGTGTCTTTTGACCAAGTTTTGATTGGCTTTCTTGCTTTTCTTGTTAAGCTGTGAGATTTTTTTTTTAAAAAATCATTTTATAACTGAAACCCAAGCACAAAAATGTATAAGTCTACAACTGTACCTCATGGTGTTTCACTAATAAAAATTAAAAAAAAATAAAAGACTCTCCTTCTCCCACAAGCTGAAAGCTTCCTTGCAATATACATATTTGCTATACATATGTGTATATATATATATATCTTCCTTGAATGTTGAATGTCCTTGTCTAAATTGCATCATTTTGGAGTCCACAAGCTTTGTCACCATTTTGCTATTTAAGCAATGTTCTTCTGCTGCCCAATTTTCCTCCAGGATTAGGCCCATGACACTGACTTCCTCTGTTTTTCTATTATTCAATATTTCCCAGTCAGTATGAGATTTATTACCACTGATTAGAGAAGAGTTCCTACAACAGCTCTTTTGGGTCCCATGTATTGCTGTTCTTCCCTTTCCCTCACAGAAGGCCTTCCTGTGGACACAGAAGGCCTTCCTGTGGACACAGGGCTGAAGATAGTTGCCTACCCTTACTGGGTCAGAGTCAAGCTCATTTCCCCAAGGCTTGTTGGCAATATGCACCTAGGAGATGTGGCTATGTGCCTGATTAGAGATTCTCCAGAATTCAGCAATTCTTAAATTCTCCAAAACATACTGAAACAATTCGGAAACTGGACAGCTTACTACACATAGAAAATCTATCAATGATAAAATTCTCACTCCTTTGAAGTACACTTTTAAAATAATATATCTATCTTTTTAACTATCCACCATGGACTCATTCTTAACAGAAGACATTTAAATTAACTTTGTAAGTCTAATTTAGGTTTAGTGATTTAGTAATTAAATTTAAGTTAGCTAGATTAGCATATTAACTCATAAGTACATTCTTTAAAGTAGTGTTTATTTCACAAAATCACAACTTAAAGAGCACCTTCCAGGTATATAAATACCTTAAGTCAGTTAAGGTCGAGTCAGAGCAAAACCCTGGCTGAAGTCACTTTGTGTTGTGTCTCATTATTTGATGATGATATTAAGAAATGATAGTAAGAAAGACAGGAGCTGTAGTAGGCTTGGGATAAAGGCAATTCATTTAGTTTTTGACATTTAAAAATTAGAGATTCTTATGGGTTATCTGAGTGAGGATTAGCCAAATTAGTTCTGGGAAACTGGGAAGAGAGGCCCAAAATGCATTAACTGAGATTCAGAAAATTTCCCTACTTATATACCCCTGCTCTATTTCCCTAGAAATAACTCTAAGTGGAAAGATAGTTAATAACCAATATGTATTGGTTGTATATATTATATATATAATCAGGGTATAACTAAAGGAAAGCAAATATATATATATATAGCAAATATATGTATTTGCTTTCTTTTAGTTATACCCTGATTCTAAGAGTCATAACTTGTAAAAATTAAAAGGCCAAAAAAGAAACCAGGTGATGTGATGCAAGAAGTTGTGAGAGAAAAACTGGTGTCATGACAGGCTGCAACTAACATTGTCTCAACCAGGCTTCAGTTTCTTGACAAGGACTCAGACTCCAAATCACAAGCAGTTTATATAGGGTTCAGAGTGAAGAACAGTCTATATACTGGGTTATTTTTAGCACTGTCCCCAAAGCAGGACTTGCAGTTTCTGGTAGACTCCCAGTTGAGTAATTTGCCAAGATAAGGAATTGAGCAATTGGGTCTGGCCGGTCACGAAGGATTACTGTACCCTCCTTAGAAACTGTTACTAACCATTGCCTAATTGCTAACTACCACTGTAATAGGCCAGTGTAAGACTCCACTGTGTTGGATGAGCCTTAGACCCTAGTTTGAGCTAGCGCGGGCTCGCGCTAATAATAAAGTTTCTTTGCTTTTGCATTATCTTGTGTGGACTTGTTCTCTCCACAATTGGGATCTGAAACTTGGGTACAACAAAGTGATACAAGATGCAAGGTGCAAAGTTCTCAGGCAGGCAAGATATACTAGGAACTCCAAGACAAAACAAACTTTGAGTGAGGCAAGTGTCGAAGACTAGAGCTGCATGCAGGAGTTTAAGACTCAGAACAATGTATGGTTCCTATAATGGGCACTTTCATAAAAAGGCAGCCCTCTAGCAAGAGCTGAAAAGTAGATGACTTAGCAGATAAGTTAGGTTTGGTCCATAAGATGTGTAGTTCAGTGACAAAGCACCTGCCTTGTAGATGTTAGGTTCTGGATTTGATTCCCTATACGGCATAGTTCCCTGTCCTCCCTCCCCACCACTGCCAGGTCTTGCTCCCCATAAGACATTTTATAAATAAAATAAAAAATAAATGAATGAAAACTTAATAAATAATGAAAACGGGAACTGGGGATAGTTCAGTGGCAGAAGCGACTACTTTACAAGCTGAGGCAAATCAGGCAGATAATTCCATTTCCAACATCACCTCTCTCAAGTGTGATCCCAGAAGTTCTGCTATTGGGGATCCCTGGCACACACAAAAGAGTGTGTGATCTCTGAAGCACCATAAGTGATAAGTAAAGTAGGAAAGCAAACAAAACAAAACAGAAAACCAAGAAAGTCCCCAAATCTCCATTGTGAATCTAAGGCAAATACTCAGACTACCAATGAGGAAAAAAGCCCCTGAGTTTGCCCCTCCAGGTTGTCTTAAACATTTCTGTTCCTATGACACAAGGATCACATGCTAATGCATTGCAACTGTGATGCAGGGAGCATGTGAACAGTGAGGAATTATCCCAGATCTGACTTTCACAGACAGTGTTTCTGGATAGAGGAGTCCATGTCCACGTAAGGGCATATAAACCCAGAAAAGGGACAGCACTGGGTCTTTCTTACTCTTAAGTAAAAGCCTACTTTTGCTCTTCCTTATGAGTGTCCCATCATCCTAATAAGTTTTTTCTGTGCCTATGAATCGCACTGTGAATTCTTCCACAAACTCAAGTACCCATTTGCCACTCTTCACAGCAACCCAGTGTGCACAAGCTCTGGTCACTGCAATAACTATGGAAGGGAATAGAAGAGGAATTTTCAGTAAAGCTACCCTCAATATTCTTTAAAAAATAACAAATTTTTAAAATGGGGCTGGAGCGGTAGCACAGCAGGTAGGGTGTTTGCCTTGCATGCGACTGAACCGGGTTTGATTCCCAGCATCCCATGTGGTCCCCTAAGCACTGCCAGGAGTAACTCCTGAGTGTGTGAGCCAGGATTAATCCCTGTGCACTGCCCAGTGTGACCTAAAAAGCATAAAAATAAAATTAAAAAATAATAACAACAAAATAAATGAAAACGGAAATGCAACTTGGGACTTAAGATTTAGGATTCTCAAGTAATTCAAGGAAGCTCTGAGCCTCCTTCCCTGAAGGCATCATGCAGTTCAGAGGGGTGAGATGTTGGCTATCTTGGTAGGGTCATTCCATTTCCTGCTGCTGTTCCCACCCCCATTAGATGTCAATCTTAATAGAATTTCAGCTTGAAAACCCTGCTCTAAGGGAACCAGAAAGAAACGCATGCCTTAATGGCTTTCATAATTTTGGCAAGCCAGTCAGGTAGCATTTTTCTCTTGGGTTTTACCAGCAGATTCAGTTAGGTTTGCTTTTATATTGGGGTTTCATAAAGGACCCTTAGACACTTAAAAGAGTTCTAGGGTCTGGCATGCATTTGAACTCAGTCCAGAATGTTTTCAGAATAGTTAGGACATAAAATAGTCAGGACTGACTGGAGGCTGAAGTGAGGAGGTCATAAGTGATGCCTATTGCTGCTCTCTGATGATTGCAATCACCTTCTAATCAGGCTGCCTTCTTTGTCATCATCTACTCAATTCCAAATACAGTGGCCATGAGGATCCTCTTTAACGTGTCAATTTTTTTTCAATCCTCTGCACAAAACCTTCTAAAGAGCTCCCTAATCTGCTCAGGGAAAAAAATAAAGTCAAAATCCTGATTGACAATGTCCCCTGTGGCCTGTAGGACCTGGTCCTCAGGCTGCACATCCTGTGAAGGTCCCTTTCTCACTCTGCTCCAGCCAAACTCACTTGCTCCTTCTCAGTTTACCCTAGAGTACGCCTACCCTGACACAGGCTCTTCATACTGGCTGTTCCTGCAGTGCCAAAGGTAGAATTTTCATAACTCTTACTCCTTTACCTCCCTCAGATCTTGACTCAATGTTACCTCCAGCTGGCCACTTGGTTGATTTCTTTTCCTCATTAAGACTTTGTCGGGGCTGAAGCGATAGTACAGTGGGTGAGGTGCTTGCATTGCACGTGGTCAACTGGGATTTGATCTCCAGCATTCCATATGGTCCCCTGAGCAGCCCAAGAAAAAAATCCTGAATGCAGAGCCAGAAGTAACCCCAGAGCACTGACAGATGTGAGCCCCCAAAAAAGATATTGCCTGCCTCTACTCCATTCTAGAACAGAAGGTTTTGGGCCCTCACCCCTCTACGGACTGTGCGCCAGGCTATTTTCACTCGGGGAGTCCCAGAGGGGGGTGGATGAGAGCCCTCCCTGCCCCAAAGGAACCAGCCCCGGCAGCCAACCTCCACTACTCAACCACTGCCACACTCCAGGCCTCTTTCCACACACTCTGGCTGAGCCTCACGGGAAATCTCTCTCTCTCTCTCTCTCTCTCTCTCTCTCTCTCTCTCTCTTTCTTTCTCTATCTATCTATCTATCTATCTATCTATCTATCTATCTATCTATCTATCTCAGAGAGCCCAGCAAGCTACTGAGAGTATCCCGCCAGCACAGCAGAGCCTGGCAAACTCCCTGTGGGGTATTCAATATGCCAGAAACAGTAACAGTAACAGGTCTCATTCCCCTGACCCTGAAAGAGCCTCCATTGTTGGAAAAGACGAGTAAGGAGAGGCTGCTAAAACCTCAGGGCTGGGACAAATGGAGACGTTACTGGTGCCTGCTGGAGTAAATTAATGAACAATAGGATGACAGCGATACAGTGATATAGTGATACCTCTCTACTAATTCTCCAGTGTGGAGGATAGGACATCACATGTCTTGGATTCTCAATGCATGCTAGCTGAATAAGACTACGATAGTAATGTGGATTGAATTATGTGTCCAGAAGGAGATATTGAGGGTGAAGAGATACAGAAGGTGGAAGACATAAAAAATAGGATCTGATTCTGGGAGAGTTGAGAGCTGATAGAATCAAGAGCCTCAGCTGAGGCACGGGCCTGAAAAGGCAAAGAGAATTCTCCCTCTCGCGGGTAGTTGTTAAGGAAGCCAGATGAGTCTGATGCCAAGGTAAGAGGAAAAAAAATAGGATGAGTAACAATTCCTGTTGATCAATGAGGTCATTCACATCCTCCTTCACTCACTGTGCTCCTACTCTGTGTGGGGGATTACACACGGGATGAGGGCATGTTGTTTCTTTTCTCCACGAGGTAGAATCATGATCCATAACCAGACATGAGGAGAGAGGAGAGTTATAGGAAGCTCTAGGTGAATGAAAGGATTCAAACAGCTGCTCTGGGCACTGTAAATAGAAGGTGTTTAGGGCACATGAAAGGACTGCTGAGTAGTATGGAGAGTCCCGCTGAGGTTGTCCTGTGCCAACTGGCATGAAGATTTGATTTTCTCCAGCAGCATTTGCAGCCTGCGAGGAAAAGCAGAGAAAAACAGATGGTGGAATAAATTAGTCCTTGGGACTGCTTAGCAGAGGGTTTTGTGGGAGGACCAGGGACTAGGAAAAGGGGCGGGGGAATTGATTGGTTTGTGAACTTAACGTCCACTTCCTCTCCAGGTACCCCAATGCTCCTCCCATCATGTGGAAGAATGACACTGATTGAGAGCATTACCCCGCTTCCCTCTAGGAATATACAGGCCTCAAGACTATCCAGGAGATACACTAGATTACTTTGTTTCACAAACTCTGAATAGTAAGAATGATATATGCTGTTCGGGGATCCTCTCATTTCACTCCTTGTGCATTACCTAAGAGGGGTGTCTGCCTGACATCCACAGAGGGAAGCCTGGTGAGCTGACCCTTCAGTATCTGGCAGATGTTCTGGCTCAATAATAGGAAATCATCCTTATTTGCTTCTAGGACAGGCAGCTGCAGCCCTCAAGGAGGGTGACTCTAATCCAGCTCAAGTTCATTTAGGAGAGTCCCATATGCAATAACATGCTTCTATCAAGGAACACACTTTTCTTGTATGTCTCCTTCTATCCCTGACTCTGTTCGCAATAAACTTATTATTTTTATTCTTAAAAACTTATTTTATTTTTGGCACTATAAGTTGCAATACTGTTAATGATGAGAGATCCCAAGTCATGCATATAATGCTCCAATCCTATACCTTCCACCAGAATGTGCTCTGCACTATCTCTCCAGCCCCCAGTCTACCTTCTCCTCTTCCACCCACTCCTTCTCCTCCTCCTCCCCCACCCCTCCTCTTCCTTCTTCTGGTATATAGATCACACTTGGCAGTGCTCAGGAAACAATATGGGTTGCCGAGATTGGACCCAAGTTGGCCATGTGCAAGGCCAGAGTGCCCAATCTGCTGTACTATTAATACCCCTCACTATATTCCTGTCAATATTTTGCTTAAAAATCTTCATTGATTTTCCACTCTTTAAGAGAAATCCATACTGATCCTGATTCTCTAGGCTGTACTAACTAAACCACTGCTTAAATCATGTTTTCTAATCATCTACTACCAGTATGTTTCACCTGAGCAAGATTTGATTCAGTTTGAGGGCACTAAACAAGATCACATTTAAGGAAGTGCTACTAATGCAACAATTGCACTTCTGTTCTAATGAAGTACTTTTTGACCACTGTTT
This sequence comes from Sorex fumeus, assembly GCF_029834395.1. Classification (NCBI taxonomy): domain Eukaryota; kingdom Metazoa; phylum Chordata; class Mammalia; order Eulipotyphla; family Soricidae; genus Sorex; species Sorex fumeus. The sequence continues at coordinate 15,677,245 of NW_026606072.1, forward strand.
GTTCTATGTTTAATATTTTTGAATTTCTCTTGATAGTGACAAAGGTGATTGCAGTGATTAGCCTGGATATGTCAGCTCTTCTATTAATACCTTCTAGTAAAAAGAAGCAATAGGGGAAAAGGCAATGAAGTTTCCATTTCCTCACAGACATGGATATTCTGACACTACTAGACCTCAGAAAAAGAATTTTGAAGAAAAAATATTCACAAGAATGTCAATCTTTACTGTTTATTGTGGATAGCTGGGAAAATATGAGCATTCTTTACTGTGTTCTGCTACTGGGTTCTGAAAGGATTAAAATATCCTTTCAGATTATTATAAAGTTTTTGAAGACATATCAACTCCAGAAATTATAATATCTAACCTTTAACATGCAAAGTTCTGAATGTATAGTTGTTTTTCTTACCCAGGAATTAATTTATAGGTAATATATAAAGGCATGTATCTTTGTAATCGAGATTATTTAAAAAAAAATAAAACAACAATGAGATATCATCTCACACCAGTAGACTGGTACATAGCACAGAGAATAAAAACAACCAGTGTTAGCATGGATATAAGAAGAAAGGGACCCTAATCCACTGCGAGTGGGAATATCAATTATTAAATTTCATTGAAAAAAAATGTGGACACTTCTCAAAACTTCTAAGAGTTTGAGCTTCCACACTGGCCAAGCAAGTGAAAATGGAGATAGACAAATGGGACTATCTTAAACTAAGAAGCTTCTGCACCTCCAAAGAAACAGTGACCAAAATACAAAGACAGCCCACAGAATGGGAAAGGATATTCACAAATACACATCTGACAAGGGGTTGATATCAAGGATATACAAGGTACTGGTTGAACTCCACAAGAAGAAAACACCCAACCCCATCAAAAAATGGGGCGAGGAAATGAACAGAAACTTTCACAAAGAAGAAATCCGAATGGCTAAAAGGCAAATGAGAAAATGCTCTACATCATTAATCATCAGGGAGATGCAGATCAAAACAACAATGAGATATCATTTCACACCAAAGAGATTGGCCCACATCCAAAAGAACAAAAGCAACTGGTGCTGGTGCGGATGTGGTGAGAAAGGGACCCTCCTTCACTGCTGGTGGGAATGCCGACTGGTCCAACCCTTTTGGAAAACAGTATGGACGATTCTCAAAAAATTAGAAATTGAGCTCCCATTTGACCCAGCAATACCACGGTCCTCCCGTTGTTCATCGATTTGCTCGAGCGGGCCCAGTAACGTCTCCATTGTGACACTTGTTACTGTGTTTGGCATATTGAATACGTCATGGGTAGCTTGCCAGGCTCTGCCGTGATGGCGAGATACTCTCGATAGCTTGCCGGGCTCTCCGAGAGGGGCAGAGGAATCGAACTCAGGTCGGTCATATTGGCTGCGTGCAAGGCAAACGCCCTACCGCTGTGCTTTCGCTCCAGCAATACCACTCCTGGGAATATATCCCAGAGAGGCAAAAAGTATAGTCGAAGTGACATCTGCACTTGTTTGTTCATTGCAGCATTGTTTACAATAGCCAGAATCTGGAATAAAACTTGAGTGCCTGAGAATAGATGACTGGTTAAAGAAACTTTGGTACATTTACACAATGGAGTACTATGTAGCTGTTAGAAAAGATGAAGTCATGAAATTTACATACAAGTGGTACTACATGCAAAGTACCATGTTAAGCGAAATGAGTCAGAAAGAGAGAGATAGACACAGAAATATTGCACTCATCTGGGAAATATAAAGTAACATAATGGGAGACTAACACCCAGAAGTGGCTGAGACTAGTACCAGGAATTTTGTTCCATGACTTGGAGGCCAGCCACACGTGCTAGGGGAAAAGAAGCTCAGATAGAGAAGGGAGCACCAAATAAAGGGTGTTGGGAGGATCCTCCCAGGATGGGAAAAGCATGCTGAAAGTAGACTATAGACCAAACATGATGCCACTCAATGCCTCTCTTGCAAACCACAGAACCCAAAAGGAGAGAGAGAGAACAAAAGGGAATGCCCTGCCACAGAGGCAGGGTGGGGTGGGGGGAATGGGGGGTGGGAGGGATGCTGGGACCTGTGGAGGATGGGCGCTGGTGGAGGGATGGGTAATTGATCATTGTATAACTGAAACCCAAGCACAAAAATTTGTAAGTCTATAACTGTACAAAAAAGATTAAAAAGATATTTTCAGGCTTAAAAAAAGTGTGCTTCCATATGATCCACAATTCCACCTGTGGACATTTACTCCAAGGATTCAAAAATTCTATAGAGAAAAGAGACTTGTGCTCCATTGTTCATTGCCGCACTATTCATAATAACCAAAATATGGACACAACCTAAAATTTCAAGAACAGATCACTAGATCAAGAAATTGTAATATACATATATAATGGAACATAACTCAGGTATAAGAAAAGATAAAATCATAAAATTTGCTGCTCTGTGAATGGATCTGGAGAAAATAAGGCTGAATGGAGTTAGAAGGAGAGAGGGGGGGATTCAGAATGAATTCCTCTCATCTGTGGGTTATAAAGAAGAAAGTAAGTTAACAGCAAATGACAAAAAAGCAACAGAACCTGAGCTCTAGTGTATAGAACTGAGCTTACCATGGTGGAGAGAGGCAGATGGTAAAGGAAAGGAAGCTTAATGGGGTAACACTGAGACAACAGTAGAGGAAATTGAACACTCTGGTAGAGGAACCCTATAATGAACACTATTGTAAGTCATGGTGCATCAAATTTAAAGAAACAAGAATAAATGTTGGTAACAAATGTTCTATTTGTCCTTACATGCAGTGAATCTTAACACGCCTGTGAATCTCACAGATTCTTTATTTAAACCAATCCTTGAGAGTTTTGTTTCACAGATTCTGTGCTCACTCAGACTGAGACAACGAGACCCATCCATGAACCTAAAGTGCTCATCTCTGGGAAGAGGGAAGACATTGTGGAATGCCTGAAGAGATCCCAAACAGGCCCCCTACAAGATATTCCTACCACAGATACTGTTTCTTTTTCCATTATTTTATAACAAAGCAATGTTGAACAAACTGACTCCTTGGGGGGACTTGACATATTGAGTTTTGTTGCTAACTGTTCCATATGAATTTTATATGAATCTCAGAGGGTATAAAAATGATGTGTTTGAAATAAAAGGAATTATTATGATTATGATCAATAGTAATTATAATTGCATTTGGGTTAGACTGAGCAATATGGCAAAATTTATAGCAGCCATTCAAATTTTATTTCTTCCTCTTGAAGATTTGAAGAATCAATGGTCTTTAACAAAGGCAAATTCATAATAAAATGCTATTTATTAAAGAAAATTTCTTTGAATAGCTCCAAGGAACTGTATTTTCTAAAAATCCTCAAAAATAAGATTTATCTGAGCACCCGATGAGGCTATTTCCAAGAAACTTGCACTGAATTCAACGACATTAAGCCGTGAAAAACTATGTTTCCTCTTTGTTTTTTGTCAGTCGTCCAGAACGAACCCTATTCCAAGCTGCTTCACTGATTATTCAGCTTCTCTGCCAATATGATTTCTGGGTTATAAACAGTGACTCCTTTTCCACTCTGGTTGAGAAGATAATTTGAATAAACCATTAGCAGTTGAGAATGTCTAACAGACTGCTATGTTGCACACAACTTATCAATGAGTCATCCATAAGGTAAAAAGGGTGGTTTGTTAATTAAACAATCTCCTCTCACCCCAGGGCAGAACATGTTAATAATTACCATCTTAATTCTTTAATAATATTATTCTTGTGTTAAAGTGAATAATTAAATTACATAGAAACAAATCCAGCAAGGACAATTATAATTATCATTATGGAATGGATAGCAACATTATTGCCTATGCATTCATGCTTTTCTAAATTAGATATAACTAGATTTATTTTTGATGAATCTAGTTTTTAGGTACAAGAATATTTTTATGTTATTTGGCTAATAGTTTTCATTATCACCCTTCAGTGTTTCATATTTTGAATTAATCAAATTATTGTTAAATAATATGATCAAAATGTTGCATAGTACTATTGTTCCTTGGTGTATATAAATTTACATTTAATATTATGGATGATTAAATTTTTCTCAAAGAATCTTGCATAAACTATTTCACTTCCTTGCAAATGTTAGATGTATATAAAGATATGGCTAAATAATAGCCTTATAAAAGCAAAAATGAAGGTCCAAATATAATAACATTGTGCATCAAAAGATTAAATCAATATTTCAGAAGCTTTCTTAAATCAAATTGAAGTCTGACAATGCTTCATTTTTTCTTTGTTAAAATATTATTGTCTGGATTCTCTTCTTATTTTTTTTTCAAGCAGACATAGTTTCCCAAGATCCTGCACTCTCCCAGAGAAGAAACACCAAGAGGGAAGGACCAGCATGTATTCGACACACTTTACCCTAGTCTTCACTAAGGAGGGGAGGCCTGAAAGATAAAACAGGAGTTAAGGCAACAGCAAGTGACTGACCCAAAGCACAATCCTTAGTACTTTGTGGACCGAGCCTGCCAGAAGTGACCCTTGAGCACCACCAATAGACTCAAATAGATTAACACTTTAATACCGACAATAATCCTCATATAACACCTTGAACCCCAGCATCTTTCTTGAATCACACGTGAATATCTAACTACCAATCAACATCTGCTTGGACACAAGAGCAGCAGGGAGTATGAATGAAGACAGACCTGACTACTTTGGCCCTCACCTCTGAGAATCCTTCCTATCAGTTATTGTGGTCATTTCTTCCCAGGACCTCAGGGTCCAAATCCAGGAGGTACTTTGCTTTCTCTTGTCACCATCAAGTTTTGCCTTCTTCATTTGATTGTCTATTCGACATTTGGTCACTTTCCCTTCCTCCGGTCTGCTGCCTTAAAGCATGTGAATGTTCACAACTCCTACTACTAAGTTATAGCCTAAGTTATATAACTCCTTAATGAGACCCCCAAATTTCTTTTCTTGGATTTCCCATACCTGATCTCCAAAGAGCAGTGAAGTGATTTTATCCAAATGCAAGTATTATGACACTACAAGTTTCCATCACAAGCAGAATTTCCACAGCCTCAGGAGGCCTCCCGTGCAACTCTGGCATGCTCACCTCTGTCCTCTGCTCCGGCCACACTGGCCCTTTGGACTCAACAATCTCCTAGTTGCAATCCACGTGTTCTGTCCCTCCTCGACCTGGACTTCTCCCCCTCTCCCAGAATTTCCCCATGGTTCCTCAGCGTCTCGTCCACATATTAATCTTTACTTTCCACAGCACCTCATCTTTAAGTCCTGGTCCACATTCCTTCACTAGGTTTTCCTTCATTGCACCTATCCCAGCCTAATACTCGAATACTTTGTTGCTTCACTTCTTTTTGCATTTGCATCTTTATGTACTTGTCATCATGCCCCCACTCCCCTCTCCCTGCCAGCCTGTCTGTAGCTGACACGTAAGTCAACAGTTGTCCTTTATCTTTTTTAATGAATGACTAATCAACCTAATGTGTTGTCCAGAAGTTTAACAAATGCATTTATGAATTCAAGTTCATATATAGGAAATTTTAACTTTTCTCAGTAGGACCATTGTGATTATTCTGCCCACACCGACAGCTGGGCTCCAAGGCACTATTAGCTCTCTATTGAGCAGCTGCAGGCCTAGACGTGTGGCCTGCTCAGACTGTAGCTCCACACGGCAGATCCTGCAGATCTCCACATCAGCATGTCCCTGGAAGCTCCTACCACCACACTAATCTCTCTCCTCCCACTGTGCCCCTTGCTCCCTCTACGCTAACCATACTCCTCTCCTTGCTCTTCTGCATGATCAACTGCAGACATTCTCAGAAGTGGTGAAGGCATTTTTATGGTTTTGCCATACCCAGTAGTTCTCAGGGGACAGTGAATACTCCTGGCTCAGTGCTCTGGAGACTGTTAGGTACCAAGGTTTGATTGCAGGGTTTCAGTATACAAAACATTTGCTCTGGTCCCTTGTGTCATCTCCCCAGCTCTAAGTGATGACCTCCTTAAGCTTGACTGTCAATTGCTCAAGGAAGTCATCCATGATCACTTACCCTAAAACTGTCTCTCAGTCACTCTCTGACATTATTGTCAGAGTGATATTTCTAGGACATCTGTTACTCCTGGTATTGTACTGGTTTATTTTCTTTCCCTACTTCAAGGCTCCATATTTGAATCGATTCCTTTTCATACTGTACCCCAACATCTGGAACAATGCTTGGCAAATGGTAGGTGATTAATAAATACTCAGTGAATGTAAATATGATTCTTTTAGTATATTAAACCCAATGAATACATAAGGGCCAGTGAAATATTCAGAAGTTTATATCCTCGTTCCTCAAGTCTTCTATTAATTTGCAGCATTATTTTATTTTTTTGCTTTCAAAAGCCCAGTAGTGATCAGGGCTTACACCTGTTTCTGTGTTCATGGATTACTCCTGGAGTGATAGTGGGCCATATGGGTGCTGGGGATATAACTGGATGGACCTCATTCAAGACAAGTGGCATTATCCCTTATGCTATCTCTTTGGTATATTATTTTTTAAACTTTCCCTTTCAACCTTAATGTCTCTATAGATTTTTTCTTGCCAATGAGGTGTGGTATTTGTCTTCCAATTTAAAATGAGCAAGGGCTATGTTTTATTTATCTGTCTGCAGTATACAGCTGCATCTGACACACAGCAGGTGTTCAATAAATATTTATTGTAGGGATGAATGAATGAAACAAGCAACTAGAATAAGGCTAAGAGTTTGTTGGCTGGGTGCCCATTAGGAGAACTGTGCCATGGAACAAAACTACCCCTCCTGGCACCATCCCAGCCCACCTTTCAAGCTCTGTCAAGTGAATTGTTTTGATCTGACTATGGGGGTTTGGCTGATGGTATCCCACGGTTCATTACAACTGTTTAACCACTCTACAAAGAGCTGGTCCATTATAATATCTGTGAAGAAACCATTGAAAATTCAGCTTTCTCCTTGACTTGCAGCACCAGTAGAATTTGCTTTTCCGTGAGGGTCCATGTGCATGTCTTGAGACACGTGCCAAAGACAATGATATTCAGGGCAGTGGTATAACAGGTCTTTCTTCTTGGGTCTAGCACCTGCTTCAGATTCAGAGATGCTTCCCAGCACTCCTGAAGTCTCTTACCCACCTTTTCTGAGTACCATATGGTATCTACACCTGCCACAACTGGATATTTGAAAACAGCTCCGACTTGTCTCTTGACTGCTATGTCTTTTGGCAGGTCAGTTTGTATATCCTAAAAGAATGAGTGTTTTTACCTTACCAGGTACCTTATTGAATTTGTTCCTGGCCCTGTTTGATGCTACACTTACACACAAGTCTAAGAATAGTGATAGTGGCTAAGGTGGCTAAGGTTCTTGCCTTGTCTATAGCCATCCTGGGTTTGATCCCTGGTATCCCATATGGTCTCCCAAGCACTTCCCAGAGTGATCCCTGAGTGCACAACCAGGAGTAACTCCTGAGCATCGCTGGCTGTGGCCCAGAAACCAAAAACAAAACAAAGAATTGAGAGAAAATGTATTATTTTCATCTTCTAATGTGAACAAGCGCTAGAATAGGGAAGAGAGTTAAGAGTGGAGGACATATAGCCCAAGAACAGAGATACATGCCTGGCATACACAAAGGCCAAGTACCATCCCAGCACCACATGTTCACCCCTCTAAGTACAATTGAGTTTGGTCCTGGAGATCGCCAAGTACCACCAAGCGACCCAGTTAGCACTGGTGGGCCTAGGCTTTAAATTAGTAGCTAGTAGGCACTGTTGACCAAGTGTCATGGGGAATGGCCTTCAACAATCTTAAGCACGGTTTGCGATGTTCCCTCTAACAAGAAAAAAGGAATGAGAAGTCTTATGGCAGGGAATTACCACATGTCCATTTCTTCTCTGATCTGTATAAACGCACGTTAAGGAAAATATTAGTTGAGGGAAATGAAAAGATATGCATCAGTAATGGTTTAATAGCTTGAGAGCTTCAAAGACATTCTAGACCTCTGTGATTGTTCCCCTGTAGAAGAAGGTGATGATCATGAATGCAGCTTACTCTTGCTAAAAAGTTCTGCATCTTTATTAATACACTATTTCTTCCACACATGATCCTGAGTTTATAAACCAGAGTCTATTTTGCAATAATTGTCCTGCTTTCTGGTTGGTTTTCTTGACAGTATAAAGGAATGTTTTTGAAAATACATTCAAACAGATTTTTTTAAGAGAAGATAAGTGCTTTAAAATAGTAACTGATGTTATGAAAAAAGAAATTCTCAAGGCATATATTCACCTTATTGCTTCCTTCTGTTGGGATAAACATCATAATAGGTCATAGGAAATGGTGTTATTGAAAAAAAGCAACTGTTGATAAAATCAGTTCACGGAAATGAAATATTTGCCTTGAAAGCCTCCAGATTGAGATACTGAATTATAATTTACTCTATATCTGGGGGGAAAGATAGTGCAAATACATCAGATTATGACTGCAGAGTGCTTTTAAACCAAGGTAACAGACCATTGGATGGAAGTAACAGCACCAAGCTAGCAGACAAGCTCAATTGTCTTTCATTAAAGACTGTAAATTGATGTTCCTTTAGTATTGAGGACTTTACTAGTTCAAGTAAATCTTTAACATGAAATGGCAGAGAGAATTATTAAATACTGCTCTAATAATGTTTAATTGGAAATGATTCATGTATACCAGACACTCTTCTAGGCATGGGAAATCAGCAATAAACAACCAAGACAAAAAAAAAAAAGGCTTCTGGGCTGGCAGTAACATTTTCCAGGAACTGAGAATTACTCTAAAGAAAACATGTCCTGAGGATACACTACAGGAGAGTTATCTCCCCTAGGGTAGAGGTTGCATAATTATCTTGCTGGGTTTCTAGCCTCCAACACTAGGCTCTATACTTACAGAGCAGCTGTTCTGGGATTAGGCTAGTGGGCTGGGCAGGACATCCTACATTATATATCACCTCAAAGGTCACCTAGGATGGGGTTAGATTCAGAAAATTCTTATAGGTGAGTCCCATGTAAATTTACCAAGGAGAGGTTTCTTGGTCCTTAGTTTGAAGGAGTAACTGGAGGAATGTCCCCTCCTTAAGGTTTGACATTGTATTTATACATCCTTAAAACAGATTTGCAAATTATACCATGTGATCCTAAAATTTGATATATACAAAAATGATCTTATCTTTATGCTGCTCCAATGTTTAAAGGAAATATTTAGATGCCAGAGCAATAGTACAGAGGGTAGGGTGCCTGCTTTGCATGCCATCAGCTCGGATTTAATCTCTGGCACCACACATGGTTTCCCAAGCCCACCAGGAGTGCTTCCTGAGTACAAAGCCAGATGGATGCTTAAGCATAGGCTCAAAAAACACGAAAAATTGAATAATAGCAATTAGAAATCAAAGTCAATCCAATTGGACAGACATTACCTTTAGTAGGACAAGCTGAGGGATTTCCAAGGATGAGGAAAGTTAACAATTGAGAAATGCAGACTTATCCAGACTTCCATTCCATTGATTTACCACTATACCACCCTGCCCAGCAAGGAATTTCCCCAAACGCTCATTTTATGATGTACTTATATTTTATGTATTTTATTATAATGTCACCTGCCATTTCTCCTGCATTAGGATATTCATATTACTCTATCAGGATTTTTTTTTGCTTGCCAGAGCAAAAGCAAATGGCCTTCTTTAAATCACTGTGCTATTCTTTTTAAGTTGTATAAAAGCAAGTTTTAAATTACATATTTATATTTAAACCAGATGAATATAATACACAGATATCTAGCTATAAACATATAGATATTAAATTTATAGATGTCAATATGTATAGATGTCTAACTATAAAACTGCATACCTGGAATCTGTAGCACTGTAGCACTGTCCTCCCATTGTTCATCAATTTGCACGAGCGGGCCCAGTAACGTCTCCATTGTGAGACTTGTTGATACTGTGTTTGGCATATCGAATATGTCACGGGTAGCTTGCCAGGCTTTGCTGTGCGGGTGAAGTACTCTTAGTAGCTTGCCAGGCTCTCTGAGAGGGGTGGAGGAATTGAACCTGGCTTGGCCAGGCCGGCAGCTTTCAAGGTAAACGCCCTACCGCTGTGCTACTGCTCCAGCCCCCTGGAATCTACATAATATGATCAAATGCTGCTTCAATGAAACTTTAGAAAAATAACAAAACTTTTGACGTTATTTTATACTGACTGGGCTGGAGCGATAGCACAGCGGGTAAGGCGTCTGCCTTGCACGCAGCCAACATGGCCGACCCGAGTTCGATTCCTCCGCCCCTCTCGGAGAGCCCGGCAAGCTACCGAGAGTATTCGATATGCCAGACACAGTAACAACAAAGTCTCCAATGGAGACGTTACTGGGCCCGCTCGAGCAAATCGATGATCAACGGGAGGGCCTTTTACTTTTTTACTTTTACTTATGTTAAAGCAGCGATTTTAGACAAATACACGGTCACGGTCCTCCCGTCGTTCGATTTTCTTGAGCAGGCCCAGTAACGTCTCCATCGTGAGACTTGTTGTTACTGTGTTTGGCATATTGAGTATGTCACGGGTAGCTTGCCAGGCTTTGCCGTGCAGGCGAGATACTCTCAGTAGCATGCCAGGCTCTCTGAGAGGGGCGGAGGAATCGAACCCGGCTCGGCCGGGCTGGCTGCATGCAAGGCAAACGCCCTACCTCTGTGCTGTTGCTCCAGCCCATTAGACAGATTAAGTAAATAAAACATTTCTAAAAATATTTTTAATCATATCACAATCTAAATGTGTTTAGTAGGGAAATGAAATAGCTTATAACTAACATTAAATTTCTATTGATAGTGCCAGTAAAATAATTTAAAAAAAAATTAAATATATTGGTGCATATGCTGCCTGAGCACATGTGTTGCCTGCATCTCCCCTCTTGAGATGTGTACTTTCATGTTTTCATGTCTAATCCTGGGAGGCGTGTAGGCTCTCTCTGCCCTTGGAGAAGCCTGGGCTCTCTTTTGAGTAGGTTACTCTCTATTCTCTCTCACTTTCTCTCCCTCCTTCAAAACCTTCAAATTGTATAATTAAAAAAAATTAAATATATTTTACTAAAAAAATTTATTTATTCTTGAGATTCAATACCTATGCTGAAAAACAAAATGAGAAAATAGATCATACAGAAAAGTTATCTGGGAATTCATACAAAACTAATATAATTCCTCTATGAACAATCATAAAATGTATCATATACTTACAATAATTAAAAACAAAAAGTTCATTTATATACTAACCTATCTATTTAATTGTCCATACAAATATATCTAGCTTCAGTATCTCTTTTGTCCTTAAAAAAAGAAGCAAGGGAGAGAAAGATTGTATGTGTGTATATCAAAGTTCAAGGTTTCCGAGAGGAAATAAAAACAGCTGAACTTTCAAAATGAAGGAAAAGGCACAAGCTTGGCTAAGCTTTCTAGAGATATGGTTTGTTACCTTGGAAACAGTTCAAATTCTTATATCAAACATGATCCAGAGATTGACCTCTATATATTTAGAGCAAGTAACATTGCCTTAAAGTATTCATTACCTCAAAATAAAATAAAAATTGCTTGTGAGGACAGCAAATGCTTATTTAATATCAGGTCAAAGGTCATTAATGTGAGAGATATGTTTTGCGAAGGAGGCTGGGCACAGTGGTGGTACTCAGAGCTTACTCCTGACTGTGCTAAGCGATCACCCTGGTTATAATTGGGGAACTATATGCAGTGCCAGGATCAAACATGGATTGACTGTGTACAAAGCAATTGTGTTACCCTTGCACTATCTCTCTAGTTCAAAGTGAGCCTTTAATTAATTACTTATTTATTTAATAAAAGGGATGTTTCTTTTATATAGTTTTAAATAAATTTCATTGGTTGTTCTGATGAAAAATACAAATTGCTCTGGCCAACGAGATATCTCAAAGGGCTGCACTTCAAATTCATGTATACTTATTAGAAAAAAGCTAATAGATATTTATTAATAAGAGATTTTTTAAATGTGTAAAGTTTAAATCGCTGTGCTCTTCTTTTTAAACCACTGTGCTCTTCTCCAAACATAGCTCCCATCCCTTTGTTAACACGTGGACATGGTATTTTAAAGCATGTCTTCTTAAATGTGTTTTGTTCTGTGTGTGTCAATGTGTGTGCATGAGAAAGGGAGAAGGGGGGAGAGAAATAAAAGATATATAGAGAGAGACAGAGAGAGAGAGAGAGAAAGAGAGAAAACGCCAGAGGAAACAGAGCCAGAGAATGGAATCAAATAACACTTCTGTTATATGAACTGTTTTTTCAAGACATCAATTTTAGCTTCTTTTGGAAATCAAGACATATAACTAATGCTTAAATCTATGTAATGGGGCAGGGGCTGATTATATTGAAAAGTGTTCTCCACTGCCTGTAGAGCAACTGATGTTATAAATTTTTGTCGAAGCCACAAAGTCTTAATAAGCCACACCGGAAGCACCCTGAAATCAAGTTGTTTAAGTGCACCACAGCATCCTATAATGACACATGTCCATAGTAGGCTCTCAAAAACCCATTAACAGTAAAAATTATTTACTGTTTTTAATCTGTGATATTAAATTATTATTCAAGATATTCTAGTGCTTGAACACTAAGAAGGGGGGATAGGTCAATTGCTTGGTTAATAATAATTGCTAACCTTTTATCAAGGGTGGTAATTCTGCTAAATACAGGTTTTGGGCAAACCCATTCTTGAGAACATAATGCTTAGAGAGCATCCATGAATCATTATACTAAGTTCTTTACAGAGAGCAATTCATTTAATATTCAGAACTAGTGTAGTTGTGGTATAGGCAGTTTGAAATTTTCTATTTACAATAAAGAATATCACGCAGCACTTCAAAATTTAGGCTGTGGCACTGGAAATCAAACCCAGGCATGTGACTCCAGCAATCATATTATCCACTTGCATGTGATATGGGAGAACTTTCATATTCCAAAACTTTCATTAGCTCTAAGTACTGCCACGGTAGACAAGTAACTGGATAAATTTTTCCTACAAATAGCAAAGTATGAGACACAAAAATTCATTATACATTTATCTTATGATACCAATCATTTGGTTAAACTTATCATAATAAATGAATGGGCACTGATTCCTAAGTGAGATAGAGGGTACTCTCAAACCTCACATTCCAAGTGAGGTTTGAGAGTACTGAAAGTTAGGTTCGGATGAGTTCTCTTTTCTAGGTTTTACAGAGACAGAAGAAGGAACACTTGCCTCAGACTCCCTTAGTGGCTCCTATTAGTTCCACTTTGGCAGAGACGCTTTTAATAACAAAGAGCTGTATTTGAATGCATTACTACTCTGTGGCCTAATTTTCAGCCTCTAAATTTACCATCATGTTCTTTATGCTTTTATAAGCCCAATGACTCATCACTAATTAATAAGTGCTGTGATGCTAAATTTTGACCACAGAAGTCAAGGCAAACCAAGCCAAGTCAGCCTTCCTTTCAAATAATTGATAAAATTAAATGGGTGAATAAAGTGAATTTTTCCAGTTAGAAATGAATAATATGCTTTTATCTATTAAAAGACATCAAAAATATTTTAGTGACTACAAATTCAGTTCTATCCTTTTGAAATTCAAAATCAAAACTGAAATATGGATGCATTTTGGTAGTAGAGAAAGTAGAATTTCATAAACTCAATATCCAGAACTTTATGTTGAATCCTATCCAGATTATCTTTTCTTCTTAAGATAAAGAATCCCTATACAGACACTGGCTTTTCCAAAATATTACTGTGTGTTAACCACAAGCCAGACAATGCAGGTATAGTGAGGAACTGGGGAATCTCATATGTGCCCACTTCCTTCATGAACTTGCACATGCAGTTCCCATCACCTGAGTGAGGTAGGTACCTTTGATGGTAGATAATCCGTAAAATCCCCTAAGCATTGAATCCATTATTCCTTGAGGACATTGTCTATCTACTTGCCTTAACACTGTCACATTAGAGCTAGAATCATATGTATCACTTGCCCCAGGATCCTGAACTTAACAGGATAGTTACATAATGGGGAGTCATAGCATGACTGAAACCCAATCACAAAAACTATTTTTTATTAATAAACTTCAAGTGATTGAAAGGTAGAAAAGGGTAGAAACATGTAAGAATGTATCAAAATCAATGTATTTTATTAAATAATACCTGTATGACACAGTAACAACAAAGTCTCCAATGGAGACGTTACTGGGCCCACTCGAGCAAATCGACGATCAACGGGAAGGCCTTTACCTTTACCTTTTAATACCTGTATAGGCTTTTAATTTCATTTAAGGACACCACATTCAGTAGAAGACCCCAATATTCCAACCTGACAATATCATCATGAGGGAGAAGCAGACTTCTTCCTACATCCTAAAACCTGGTACTGAAGCACCCACACTCCCACATTATGATTTTCCAGTTACCCCTGCCCCATCACTGTCATCTTCCTCTGCTGATGCCCAGTCCTGGCTAACTAGCCACAGTCTCTTTCAGTAGATTACATCCATGTAGATATAATTATTTAACCATTCAGAACTAAAATTATAAGAGGTAATTTCCAGTTTATAACCATACACCAAGTGAAAACATATACACAATACACAATACACAAAGCGTATCTTGTCCAAGGGAGCACCAACCTATGTCAGAAGAAAACAAATTGCCAGATTAAAGGGAAATGTTAATTAGAAGTAGCCAATTAAGCTTTTATTATGTCAGATTAGTTCAGGCTTACGACCACATTAAATCAGGATATCAAAAGGCATCACCCTGGAATAATAAGTCAGAAATGAGCTCTGCCATTCAGTTTCTCCTAGAAATTATCCACGTACACCCTTCTGCTAACCCTCATAAGGAATACAGCCCTCTTTTAGGCTTATTTTGTAAGTTATTATTGAATGGTTTCTAGTTGATAGCATGTCAGCTGTCAGCTGCAATTGCATGTCTTAAATTCTGCATATTAAAGCCAATATGATGATTTTTCTCACATTTCCCCTTTTTTTGGTCCCCTTGAATATGTTCCTTGGAGGAAGAGGGTGCTTATGTCTGTGTGAGTGGAGAGAGAGTGAAGGAGAGAGGGAGAGAGGAGGTTCAGATTAAGTCTGCATGGTCACAGGCGGTGCTCAGTGAAACAAATGCTGGATGGACACTGTAATTGTGCAATTTATTGTTCTGTTTGTTGCTTTAATTTCCTGTTTTTTCAAGAAGGAACACCATGTGAATAAATTGGTCATGATATTGACATTTATTTATGGGTCCTCTTTGCTTTTGTGGAACTTTAAGGATGGTATTTCTATGAATATATTCTCTGTCCATCCTTGCTTCTAGGTTGGAGAGTATGTATTGTTTTCTCTCACAGGCAAAGGCTTTACCTCTGCTTCCTTACTAAATTGTCTGTGGGCTACAAACAGCTAGTACGCTATTGACTCTAATCTTGTTTGATTTAGGCTCGTATGTACCTAACACCTAATTAGGTATTAGATATATATGTGTAAGATACCTGAGTTGGGGTACCTGAATTAGAAATAATAAGACATATGATTCAGCTGTACAATAAAAGACATACCCCACTGATAATGGTATAAAGATTACTATTACTAAACTGATGGCTCCTTAAATTACTTGGTAAGTTTCTTAAAGACTGTTATTAATAACAGGGTCAGTATAATGAATTGTAAAATATGAGTTTTAATCAGGGAAAAAGAGAGTACAAGGTACAGATAATTCTGCAAAAACCTACAGATGTGTTAACCCCATAAGCACCAGAACTGAAGTCTTTTGTCATGGAAAGCATCTCAAATGTCTTGTCCCCTACTCTCCTCTCTCAAACTGAAGACTCAATCAGTCCTACCACCACTTATCACCACCCCACCCCCACTTCCTTTGCTGCAAACTGAAATGCAACATCTGACAAATCACAAATTATGGCCCACTACTGTTGGCAAGCAATTATTTTCTTCATGTTCTCAACAAAGAAAATTAATCCTTTCATGCTGAAATAATTAAAGGACTACAGTTTGGAAAGATGAGCTGAGGGTCTCATAAACCAGCAGAGGGGCTTCTGTCTGTCATGCACAGCTCGCTGTCCATTAGTCCCAGGATGGCCATTTCATGGAGAGACTACAGAAGAGCTGATTTTCCAGCTCTCCCTTTGTTCCATTTTTTGTCAATTCATTACTTTTTGTTTAAGATCGCTTCACTTTTTATATTTATTTTATAAGTGTATTACTGGTTATGCTTTCAAGGGCTCTATTTTTTGGAAACACATGTATGCATTCCTCCAATGTTTCTTGCTCTTCTACTCTTTCTGAAAAGGGCCAGTGAGGGTCTCTGTTAGCTTTCTCTTCCTGGGTGAACTAGGAATTGAACTTGGATCAGCCTCAATTCTCTTTAAAGCTGATTTCCCTAGATGCTACTGGATACTGGGGGAAGAGTGGCAGTGCGGGACTGGGGGCTATTATAGGATTACTTCTGGTTTTGAATAATTTTAGGAGATGGCAATTTTGCAAAGTGGGATTTTGGGGAGTTCAGGGTTTACCTTGTAGATACATGAGAATTTACTGGGCATTGAAAAAATCTCTTTTAAGAAAGGACTGCTTCTTAAGATCTTTGATTAGGGAAAGAGGAAAGGCATGTGAGATCTTTTTTTTTTTTTTTAGCAAAAAAAGTTCTTATTTCTTTGGGATAAAAAGAATGCTAATGTCACGATTCTGTTTAAAGAAGCCTCCAAATAGAGAAAGATCAAAATGATCATCGCCACTGGTTTCCTTCACATATTTCAAAATAAATGCAGGCATGCAATAGGACACCCTCCTTAGCAGATAATTATTTTGCTCAGCAGCAAAACATCAAGCTTCAAATAACTAATTGATTAAATGAATATTTATGAGACTTGGAGGAAGTTTAACTGGGCTCAAAGCATTCCATTAATCATATTTCTAATAGGAACTTTTTTAATGTCCCCTTTTCACTATTTAATGTTCAAGTTACCACTAATCGTGTCTGGGATTCTGAAAAGACAGCTCTCATCTTAAAAGTTTTAAGGCATTTAGCTCAATTCTTTACACTCAATTAAGTCACCAACTATTTTCATATTGGGTGGAAATTTCCATAAATTAATCATTTGGCAAGTAGATATATGATTACATACATTATTCAGATGTAATACTATATTTTAAATTGATGAATAAATCAGCATTTTAGGAATAGTTGAAAAACTAAATGAAATGAAGTTAAGGAATTTTTAAGTTTTATACTTTTTCACAAAGCTATATCTCTTTCTAGTTTGGTATGATAGACACTTAAAAGTTAGAAAGTCCAGCAGCAACCCATATTTTCATTTGGAATCAAACAAAATAGACAAGTATTAAGAATTCTCACTGATTGGAATTACTGAAAGTAAATCATAAGATCTTAAGAGTTTAAGATTAATATATGCAAATGTTCAACACAGATGATATGTCTTTGTTTTCACAAACATTTTTTCTTCATGTGATTCAATGAATTTTCCTCATTGTGATCCTTGACCTATGCATTTTCCCAGAATCAATTTTCAGGCTTCTTTTTTTAAGAATATTCCTTTGGAACATAACCCACTTCGGAATCTTCATGATTACCCAAGTTCCTACATCCTATATAGGTGATAAGAGGCTGATATTTTGGATTAGCTCCAGCTCTGAAGTACTATTAAAGCAAAACTATAGTATTTTGTAAACTGCACTGTTCTTTCTTTTGGCAGGGTTTGAAGCTTAGTGAACTGATTTATTGCTGTATATTTGAAATTCAGAAAAACCAAAAGTTACCCAGCAGGTTCAAGAAATAATTCTAGGGCTGGGGATGTGACTTGGTAGTAAAGCACATGCCTCATATGTGTGAGGTGCTGGATTAAATCTCTGACCAAAAGGAAAAAAATGTTATTTTACTAGACAGTTATCTTGAATTTCCCACAGGTAACATAATTTGAGTTAATAAGAAATAAATTTTGTGGTACCTCTCAAATAATTTTATTATCAATTTAATAAAATCTTAGGGTTCTAAATGTACTTTCTCTCTAAGTCAGATGTAATTAAAGTTGTGAAGTATCTTCTCAGGTATTAAATACAAATTTAAATCTAAATTTGGTGTCTGAATGACACACAACATGAGGTCAGACTCTTTTTAGGAATACTACATGCTTTAGGTAGATTTGGTAGACTTATCTTGGAATTCATTTTCTATACTGAAAGTTAAATTTGAGAATTTCAAAATTTTCAAATCTAGTCATATTTGGAAAATTGTATATTTTTGTGATTAAAGTTTTGAATTTTCTATGTTTGGTTTTGGGGGGGTCCACAGCTGACAATCCTCAGGGCTTACTCCTGGCTCATGGTGACAGATCATTCCTGGTGAGCTCTGGGCACCATATGGAATGCTAAGGATCAAACCCAAGTTGTTTGCATGAAGAACAAATGCCCTACCCACTGTACTCTTGCTATTGCCCCTGTGTTTAATGTTTTTAAGGTCGAAAAAAAATCAGGTTATACTAAGTAGGAAAGAAGGCTTCCATACTTTATTGCACTTGATTCTGTTATTTTGTTTGTTGTACAGTTGATAAAGCAATATGTAGGGGACATCAAATTGAGAAAAGTCAACAATATTTCTGACTTACATTGAAATTGTTAATGCACAGATTTATTGAAAAATACGGAAACAGTAAGCTTAAGTTAGCATTAAAAAGCAATAAATAGCTCTGTTTCACAAATACAAGATCAAGTCAGCTAAATAAGTCCTTCATTCACAATACTATAACTAAAATCAGGAAATCTATCTCCTTCTCCCTCTTTCATACATTTATTCCGTGGTTTTCATCCCTCATAATAATCTATCACATGTTACACTTCCTGACTGCCTCTTAACTTCTTGACTTAGATTACTCCTTCAGTGTGACTCAGTAAAGGTTTACTGGAATCTAGTGTGTCTTCAAGCTATATGGCAGTGAAAGAAACAAATTTTCTTCAAAGCTTCCTTTAGCTTCCTGTACCAACTATGACTCAGATCTTCTCTGCAGACCCACAGACAGATCAATATATAACGGCCAAAATTGTTACTTTTATAAACAAATGCCCTTTCTTAATCAAATCTAGTTTTAAATTTTGGTTTCAAAATGAAGATGTAAGTTATAATGAGCTTACGTAAGGTGAAATGTGAATGTTTCTAAACTAAGAAGACTGCTTTACAAATAATTTTTATACATATTAAACAACTCTCCCAAGCACAACAATTTGTAAGTCTACAACTGTACCTCATGGTGTCTCACTAATAAAAATTAAAAAAAAAATGAAAAAAAGAACTCTCAGTTTGGTCTTTTCAGTTAACCACTTCCAAGAGTTAGAGATCTTATTTTCTCAGATTTTTCCAAAGCTTTTTTGTAACCTTAAGTTTTTGTTTTCTAAAAATTATTTTCAGTTTCTGTATCTATTACAATAAGTTGCTAATTACAAGTCTTCTCAAGCCGATTCTTAAACAGAGTAACGTATAAGAAATGAGTTATGCTAAGCGAAATGAGTCAGAAAGACAGGGATAGACATAAAAAGATTGCATTCATCTGGGGGACATAAAGTAACAAAATAGGAGATTAATACCCAAGAACAGCCAAGATCAGTACCAGGAGGATTACTCCATGGATTGTAGGCCAGCCAGGCATTCTAGGGGAAAGGGCAGCTCAGATAGAGAAAGGAGCACCAAATAAAGGGTGTTTGGAGAATCCTCCCAGGATGGGAGATACATGTTGAAAGTAGACTATGGACCAAACATGATTGCCACTCAATGCCTCTTTTGCAGACCACAACACCCAAAAGGAGAGAGTTAGAACAAAAGGGAATGCCCTGCCACAGAGGCAGGGTGGGATGGGGGGGTTGGGGGTGGGTGGGATACTGGGATCCATGGTGGTGGAAAATGGGCACTAGTTGAGGGATGGGAATTTGATCATTGTATAATCGAAACCCAAGCACAAAAATTTGTAAGTCTACAACTGTATCTCATGGTGTTTCACTAAGTAAGTAAGTAAGTAAAGGCCCTCCCATTGATCATCGATTTGTTTGAGCGGTCCCAGTAACATCTCCATTGGAGACTTTGTTGTTACTGTGTTTGGCATATTGAATACGTCACGGGGAGCTTGCCAGGCTCTGCCCTGCGGACGAGATCCTCTCGGTAGCTTGCCGGGCTCTCCGAGAGGGGTGGAGGAATTGAACTAGGGTCGGCCATGTTGACTGCGTGCAAGGCAAACGCCCTACCGCTGTGCTATTGCTCCAGCCCAATAGCACAGCGGTAGGGCATTTACCTTGCACGCAGCCAACATGGTGTTTCACTAATAAAAAATAATAAAAAATAGATTCTATTTCTATAAAAAAGAAAATGAAAAACAGACAATTCAATAAATATCTTTATGTTCTAAAAAAAAAAGAAAAAGAAATGAGTCAAGGGCCAGAGTCAGAGTACAATGGGTAGGCTCTTGCCTAACACATGGACTATCTGGGTTTGATCCCCAGCCTTCCATAAGGCCCCCCTGAACACAGCCTAATTTGTTACCAAAACAAAAACAAAGAATCAAAAGAAAATCAAGGTCAAGCTATGATTCAATATACGCAGCACACATTGTGCATCTATCTCCAAAGGTCTTGAATAAAATTACAAAGTATAATGAGATCTCTTTCCCTGAAGAGATCTCTTTAGACCACACAGGCACACATGTACACATGTATATATACACTTATTATTTTATCTAGATAAGTCTTTTTAAGTTCTGAAAAATACACACATATCTATACACACAATTCATGAATCTTTGAGAAATAAAAGACTGAAACTTCAAGTAAGCCAATAAAATTATAATATGTGATTCTTTCCAAACTCAGAGTTGAGTAGTTTTATTTAACTCCCTCAACTCAATTACATTATAGTTTATAATAACAGTTCACACAACTTTAGAAATAATTTCTTCAACTAGGTATCTAAAAATAGGGGTACCAAATAAAATATAGGATTCCATTTAAGCTTTTATGCATTTTATAAATGATATAAAATTTCTTAGTTCAAGTATGTTCCAAATACATCAAGGCACACTTAAGCTAAACATTTATTATAAGTTTATAATAGTCATTAGAAGTTTATATTAGAAGTTAAGAATTACAATTTAATTGCTTATATGAAATTTAACAATGAAATAGGAAGTGGTATGCTTTTATTTTCTATGTTTTTTTCAGACTCAGTAAGGATTGGTGCTATAAGGATTCTTCAAGTATTATAATAATGTTCCATGTTGCCTAAAACATCTCAGGAAAATTGTCTTACTTGGTTTAGGACCAGAGCATAGGTTCTGCAGATTGGAACCCCTGGCTCTGCATGGTTTCATAAATAACACTGGAATAGCCCCTGAGCACCATCAGGTATGGTCCAAATCCAAAATCCAGACAGAGGTTTAGTCAGAAGCAATTTAAGAAAATTTAGACTGCTTTCAGTGCTGGATCCTTGAAAACTGTTTCTACTCAGAGTATGTATTATTTCCTGAGTGCAATCAGAGAACCTCAAGCTGCTGTCAGAATAATTAAGAATGTCACAGTCTACTGCTTCCATTTTAGTTTTACTGTCCTCTTGTGGGCTGTTGTATGTGTCTTCTGATGGACAAATTAACTATCAAGCTCAAGGAATCCATCAATCAGTGCTCTGCTCCAGACATAGGTATCCATGTAATAAATATCAGTAGAAGTTAATAAAGAAATAAATGTGCTTGCATTTGTGGACCATTACTTATGAGTTTAGACTTTTCAGAATCTAGCTTTATGAAATTCCTTCTAATTTCAGGGCGATATAGATGAGATTTTTGTGTTTTCAGGAAAAAAGCTGTTTGAATTTCCTCTGCAGTTGCAGAAGAGCATCAAACAAATATCGCTTTCCATTCTGGCTGACAAACATGTACTTTATGGATGAGTTAATTATTATGCAAGATGGTACTGAATCCCAGTGATGTGTGGTGGCTGTTAATAAGAAGTCATAAATCAAAGTCCCTAATGTTAAGCTCAAGCTACAAATGCCGATCTCTGAATGAGTATGCACAAATGTAATGATTCCCTAACTCAAGAAGTCAGCTGCTCCCTGATTTCCAATTAGAACAGTCAGCATATAACCCACCCCCTCTCCACTTGGAATGTCTGTGTGTGCTTTGGGTCTCTCATAGCATGAAGCTCTTTGCATGTGTGCCAAGACAGAGTGGGTTGTGGGAGAGGAGAATACCACAAGTGATGTGGTTCCATGTGTTCATTACATATAGACACATTACAGGGAGGATGGGCTGAAGCGATAGCACAGTGGGTAGGGCGTTTGCCTTTCACATGGCTGACCTGGGTTTGATTCCTCCGTCCCCCTCAGAGAGACCCGCAAACTCCCGAGAGTATCCTGCCCGCACAGCAGAACCTGGCAAGCTCCCCGTGGGGGAT
This sequence comes from Sorex fumeus, assembly GCF_029834395.1. Taxonomy (NCBI): domain Eukaryota; kingdom Metazoa; phylum Chordata; class Mammalia; order Eulipotyphla; family Soricidae; genus Sorex; species Sorex fumeus. The sequence goes on from NW_026606072.1 coordinate 15,699,778, forward strand.
TCGATATGCCAAAAACAGTAACGACAATGAAGATGTTACTGGTGCCCGCTCGAGGAAATCGATGAACAATGGGAGGACAGTGCTACAGTGCTACAGGGAGGATGGTGAAAGAATGAAAGGTTATTTTTGTTTTGTTGTTTGTTTTACTAGTCACAAGGAATAAAAAGATGCTCTTATTTTTCTTTGTCATAAATCCTTTAGAAAATTGATGTCAACTGATGATACCTCCCTAAAAAACATCATGAGGACTTCCATTAGTTATAGGAATAATGCTAGAGTATACCAGAAAAGGGCTGGAGAGATAGCACAGCGGGTAGGGCATTTGCCTTGCACTTGGCCAACCTGGGCTCGATTCCTCCACCCCTCTTGGAGAGTATACCACCAGCACGGTAAAGCCTGGCAAGCAACCCGTGACATATTTGATATGCCAAAAACAGTAACAAGTCTCACAATGGAGACATTACTGATGCCTGCTCGAGGAAGTCGATGAACAATGGGATGACAGTGCTACAGTGCTATACCAGAAGAAAAATAAAATCTGAAATGAAATAAAAATATGTTAACAAAAAAAGATAAGTATATATGGTACTCATGATAAAAACAAGTCATCCAAAAGAATTAAAGAAAATAAAAAAAATAAGTTGGAGATGTGTTCAGTATAGAACTGTCACTCTAAAGTGCATATAATGCCAGGTACACCAGCAAATAAATTATTCTATGAATCATTTTCATTTGATTAGTTCCTGGAAAGTATCAAAGCTAACTGTTAGTACTAATTGCAATGGGAAAACACCAAAGAAGGGAGAGTTATGCAGGGTAAAGGTGCACGTAAATATTTGCTTTCTCATTAATTCATTAATTGCATTTTAATGTGGTACCTACAAAGTATGACACTCTTTGAGAGATCCTTAAGTAATATAGGAATATGTTTTATAATCAGAAGTCAAAAATCTAACAACACAGTAGAGGAAATGAAGAGGTGGGCATGACAAAATGATGCAGGATAAAATAAGCACCTATGAGATGAAAAGGACAGTGCCAGGAACCCCAGAGAATCAGAGAAGCTTGACTAGGAGGCCAAGAAGAGGGAAAAATGTGAATATGGATTGAATGTCTGCATCGAGGCAGCTCTCAGCCAGGACATTACCCACATAAGAGAGCAAGAGGAGGGTATTTGAGGTGTTTTTTAGAGTATGGAGGACACCAGAAGTTTGCAGTAAGGACACAGAGTTTCTCATTCTGATGGAACAAGAGAAGCAGCAAGGAACACTGCGTATCTCGCTAATGACCTATGGTCTGTTGTAGTTCATATTGAAAACAAGAAAGTGCGTGATGTAGGAACAAGGTAATATGGAAGGACTGGGGAAAGGCAAAGGCTGAAGGGGCTAGCCAAAAGCGTCAATCCTTGGGAAAAATATTTATTCTGCACCAACACTCTGTCTGGTCTGGTGACTGTGGCATCCGTGACTTATTTTCAGCAAAAGACAGTGAATCTCAGGAAAGTAGACAATTATTTATTTTGGAACCATTTATAGTCATGTAGAAGTTCTTCCATTACAAAAGTACAAAACATAAATAATCAGTCTTGGCTGAATTTTGTGTGTTATGACCAGCATAATGTGAGCTTTATGTTCAAGCTAAAAAATATGTCTTCTAGGGGCTGTAGCAATAGCACAGCAGGGAGGGCATTTTCCTTGCACACAGCTGACCTGGGTTCGATTCCCAGCTTCCCATATGGTCCCCTGAGCACCCTCAGGAGTAATTTCTGAGTGCATGAGTCAGGAGTAACCCCTGTGCATCACCAGGTGTGACCAAAAAATAATTAAAAAAAACTCTCCTAATTTAATCAACTCAGAAGCCTCCAAAGTTCACAGACAATAGCCTTGCTTCTTGTCTATGTAGTCATCTCATCAGAGAGGAAAACCCCAGAGGGCCCAATATGCACCTGTTATCTCATTTCAAATGAGTCCCCTGGAAGAACTGCTGTTTCTCATGAGAAATCTTGTCTAGATCAAGGAAGCTGGAAATACCACACACAGCATGAATACCATATGACCACTGCAGGTTGGATGCTATATTTACCACCGGCTTATGGAAGCCATGCCAGTCAGTCTTCAGCATGAATAAGAACAAGAATAAGACTGTAAATAGGCCCTGAAAACTTTGCAATGGCAGCAATGATGATAAATCTTTAATAGGAGCAACTTACTTCTTGTCATGTCATCTTTTTTACCCGTCCAAGGAAAGCTACTCATTTTAACCCATAGGTTCTTGGATGTGTCTCATACTGCGAAGAACTCTGATCCCACTGTCGGTTCTCTCCTTGTAAGCATGACCAGGACCTGTGATCTGAGTCCTGCTGATCCAAACCTTTTGGCTAAATTCCTGGCTCATGCTTAGACCCCATAGTCTATCTCCACTGAATCTGAATTTTTGAAAAAGAAAACTGTCGAACAACATAGGACTGAGATCCAATTCAAACTGACAATACCTGAGATCTGAGATGTTACTATTACATTTAGTGAACTGATTGTAAAGGTAGGGGATTAAACATCATTCTGAAAAATATAAATACACCAAAGGTTAGAAATATTTACAATATACATTTTAATTTTCTTAAAATATACATAAAAGTTCAATTCTAATAATATATAGCTAAAATATTACATTGGGAAAAGTCCTTATCCTAATATAGAGATTTTTCAAAATGAAAGCTGTGGCAAGATTGGATAGAGGACAATAGTACTGTAGCACGGTCCTCTTGTTGTTCATCGATTTGCTCAAGCAGGCACCAGTAACATATCCATTGTGAGACTTCTTATTGTTTTTGGCATATCAAATATGCCAAAGGTAGCTTGCCAGGTTCTACCATGCAGGTAGGATACTCTTGGTAGCTTACCAGGCTCTCTTAGAGGGATGGAGGAATCGAACCTGGGTGGGCCAGCAAGGCAAACCCCTACCTGCTGTGCTCTCACTCTAGCCCATAGAGAACAATATCCCTTGAAAATATGTTCAAGTGATTCAAAGATGCAATCTGGATTTAAACTACAGTCTGATATAGATGGAAGGACAAAATAAAGTCTTAGGCGATGACAAACTACCAGCTGCATTCATGTTTCTCCCCAATTTCTCACAGCTTTTTTGTAATTTCAGAGTTCTTTTCCTATTTTACAACTATCCAAGTAAGGCTGAAACAAGGTTAAATACTTGAAAATCCAAGGTTATACAATTTAGTTTGTTGAATTTATCTAACTTCGAGGGAAGTGACATTAATTAAGGGTTTGCAAACCCTCTGCAGTTTCTCCCTCCCAGTCTCAATATTCTCAGCTTCATGCCTCTTGCCCTTCTCAAATGAGAGCTTTTAACAGTAATCTTGCTCCCTTCTTTCTATCTTTCTCATTCTTCCCAGCTCCTCCATACCAGCTTCCTAAATCCCTTGGTTTTAAATTGATTAAAAAATTAATATTTTTCTTCCAGTGTAAGAAAATTTCTTCTAAAATCAGCTATTCTACTCAGTCACATAAAGTCATCTTTGCTATCTTTTAATACCTATCATAAGGTCATTGGATGTAAAGTGCTCTGCTCTTGCAATTCAGAATGGACCCATCCCCAGAATATAAAATTATGCAGGCAGTGATTTACATAAATTACCATATTAATACACACATTTAAAGTTCACAGTTTCTCTGAAACAGAAAGATAAGAAAATAATTTAAATGGTAGCAAAGCATCTATGCTTCACTTTGCTGAATTTCTGATATGCATTTAAGAAATGCAGGTTAATAGAAGGTACAGTTGATTTTCACTCATTAATTCTTTAAATAACAGGTAACAGATCTATCAAAAAGGTCATATTTAGAATCCAGCCTACTGGAATTTAGAGTATGACTCAGGTTAAAGGAAGGAGTTTGATAAGCTATGAGGTTACTGAGGTAAAAATATTACTTCTTGCTCATAAAAATAAGCATGTTGACATTTTTCTAACAGGACCTTGTCATATTAGCCTTATCACTACATTTAACTTCATGATGAAACTTATTTAAATAGGAAAATGGGGGCATTAGCAAGGATGGGTAAAAGTGAGAAGAAATTTCAAGAAGAAAATGAGATGTGAATAAGAATCACAGGAGAGCAACTGTGGGTACCACTGTGGCCAGACTTCTAGGGATCCTTGATGGGGCTGTTTAATGCAGTTTTCTACAAAGTGGTCTTCCACAGAGGTGCTGAACAGACAATAATAGAAACCCTGTTATAGATAAGTCATTTAGTTTTCACAATTTGTTTTCTCTGTATGTTTGATAGTATGCATTACAGATTAATATAGTGGCCTTTGCCCCCATTTTTTGAGAGCTAATATCTAACCTCTTGTTTTTCCTCTAAATATAATGGGGTGTCTGTTACTCAGGATGGGTCCCTAGAGCAGACCTTACAGATTATGTAAGAACATGACCCAGGGTGGGGTGAGGTGATCATGCTAAAGAGACCAATGATGGAATTAATTAGTTGGCAGTTTGAGTCATATACTATCAGGCAATCTTGTGAGAAGGGAAAGTGGGCTGGAAATAGATATCAAATAATTGTATTCAATAAAACTCCAACAAAAACTATTGATGCCTAAATTTAAGCCATAATAAAACTGTAATTGTAAATATTTCACTTTCCCAAATTCTGTGAGTCATTCTTATGAATTCTCTAACATAAGAGTAGCCATAGGAGTCCCCAACTTAGAGTCATCTGTTGAGAAGAAAGGATGGTCTTGCAAAACCCAAACTTCTAACTTATATCTAAAGTGAAGTCAATATTGTAGAAGACTGTGATTTTTGTTATTGTAAGTATGGGTACTGTCAGTTGACAAACATCAGAAGAACTACTAAAAACGTTGAACTACTAAAACTACTAAATTTTTTAAACTACTAAAAATTTTGAATTAAAAGAATGTTTTGGAAATCACCTAGGAAAACTCAGTCCTTGTGATATTTATCGGCCAAATATTAGTAATGCTTTCTGTATACTATGAGCATGGAAGGTATTTTAAAAAAATTCTTAAACATTTATAAATTAAAATTATGTAGTAAGATGCAAGAAACTTTAAAACAGTCCTTACCTAGGAGTTATTCCTTAGAACAATATAAGATTGAAGGCAAAGAGACTGTGACATATGATAGGGTCACTTGCATTTGCTCTACTGACTTCATAAGTTCTTGTTTTAGAAACTGAGAGCACATAAAAAGAAATAAAGTATGTGACAGTATTTAAAGAGCCTAAATTTAGACATTTTAAGTATTTAAACTTAAGTATTTAAACTTAAATTGTTTAAATTTAATGGAGTCAGTCACCATGCTCCATGACCATCTCTGGTGCACCAAAGATTAATAACCAAATGTGCCCTAATTGTGAATGAGCAACTGGATCTCAGACCCCTCCAGCTATATTAGGGAGTCCTCCATCATCAAACAATGAGACTGATTTGACAGATTTAGACTTAGGTGAATACCAGGTTTATATTAGTTTAGACTTAGACGATTTTTGTCTTTCTATTCTCAATTCACAATTCCACAACTGGGTACTATTTATTTGTTGATGAGACAACTGGAAAATGAGTAAATCCTCAACATGAAACCATAAATATATTCACTGAAGCAGAATTGGTGGTGATCACAGTCATGATGGACCAGAAGTATTGGTGGGGTTCAAGACTGGTTTTGCAAGAACATCCTTACTTCTCAAGTCACAAGCGTACCTGTTTATTAGTAAACCAAGAATTCTGTTTTCCAAATTGGATCATCAGTATTGACAATACAATCCCAAAACCAAGCTAACCATATAGGACTAGAAAGTGGGTTTGCTCACAGTCTCTTTCCCTGAGGAGGTATATGACAGATATAATTATCGTCCTTCAGGACAAATCTCCCCAGAGGCAGGCAACTCATTTAAAAGAAAAGAAGGTATATTAGTGAAACAAAGGAAATTCTGAGATAAAATGTTTCCATAGTGAAACAAAGGAAATTCTGAGATAAAATAATGACATTTTCAATAAATATTGTGACACAAAACACCAAGGAACTATCATTTATATAATACATTTAATCCAGAGTCTGTGTCTTTTATTTAATCTTGATATTCCCTACATAGTCTGAATGGAGTAAACCCGAAGCCATTTGAATTTACCTTCTGGGCTTTAGTTTAGTGCCAATATTTATGGAACAGTAATTAACACCCTTAAAATACAGTAGGGATTAGTTACGTTCAAAGACACAAAGTCATACAGGATGAATATGTTATTCCCTTACCTCATTCTCTGTAAAAAATGCAGCCTATAAACTGCTCATATGTGTTTCACATGTTAAAGACTTGATATTTATTGAGTCACTAGAGGGAGAAAACATTCTTTATGATCAAAATATAAGCCAAGATCTGGCCTCTTTTGACTGGGAAGACACTAAGTAAAAAACAAGTTTAATGAAATCATCTTTAATTCAAGGCTGTGCACATTTTTAACAATTTGCATTTTCACTGCAGTTTGACATATGCAGCTATGATACAGGTGCTATACTTTTAGGCACTAACCTATTCCCTAATATTTTAATTCCTCAAAACAAGCAAACCCAAAAGCCATTTAGGGATGGAATATATAATGGGAGTTAACCAGGTAAGTGCAAGTCACTCTACCCAAAATGTAACTAAAATATATTTTGATTACTCTATCAATTCTACCCACATTTCATTTCTCTGTAATGAGATATGGAGCAAAAGGATCAGATTATATAAACAAACTTTTAGTAAATTTGTTAGCAGCTCCTTATAAGACTTAAATTGAGAGCACTAATGTATTTTTACCATATTCCAGTCCACAGTCGGGTGCAGTATAAGTTTAAGGTACAATATCTCATCTCATCCTACATTGCCCTCTCTGAGCTGTGGCACAAAAGATTTTATGGTTGCTTAGGCTCTCTAATGAAATTAGAAGCCCCCAAACAAAGACTTAGAAATTTTTTATCATATCTTACTTGTTACAGTCAAGCTAAATGAGGTCACCTTCATTTAAGACCATTATATATTTTCTTAAATCAAGAAGGGAACAAACAGAGGGAATGAAACAGAAAACTTAGAGGAGAAAGATATTTGAAGGTGAAAACCATTCTAGTTTGAACACATCAACAATGTTGTGCTCTAAACGTCATAGAAATGAATTATTTAAAACTGGTGGGAAGATGGTGTTAGACTTTTATCTTCAGTCTGATGGCTTTTAAAAATAAAAATCTGCTCACCAGATTTCCTGACATAAAAATATTATATTTATAGTTTCTCACTGTGTCACAAAAGCAGAATGTAAATAAATAATGTAGGAGAGAGATTGGTTAATGACATTCTCCTCCCCAAAATATAGAAGTCTATGGCCATGCCAATGTTAGAACAGAAATACATTCAAAGTCAGAAATGGGGGGAGGTTATAAGTCAAATTAAAATGCTTTGAAGTATATGGAGATAATATGAATTATGATGCTTAGATGTTCAGGAAGAGCCTGAACAACTAATCTGAATTCCATATGCCCCGTCATGTTCCAAGTGAGACCCAGGAAATTCTCTGGCCACAATTTATTTTAGAAACACTCCACAGGTATTGCCTTGCATGCAACCAACCCAGGTTCAGTCAATGGCATCCCATATTGTCCTTGAGTACAGAACCAGTAGTAAGCTCTGAGCACCACTATGTTTGGTCCAAAAGACAAAAGCCAAATGCAAACAAAAACAAAAACAAAACAGCCGTAAAGACACAAAAAAACAAAGAGAGTAAGGTTTTCAATGGTGATCTCAGGTTTTTTTTCAATTTTATTGAATCATCATGATATAATTACAAGCTTTAATGTTTAGGTTACAATCACTCAATGATCAAACATCCATTCCCCCATCAGTGCACATTCCCCACCACCAATATTCCCAGTATACACCCCCTTTCCCACCCTCCCCCTGCCTCCATGGCAGACATGATTCCCCATAATCTCTCTCTACTTTTGGGCATTGTGACTTGGAATACAGACCCTGAGAGGTTATCATGTTTAGTCCTTTATCTACTTTCTTCACACATCTCCCATCCCGGCCGATTCCTCCAGCCATCTTTTTCTTAGCGATCCCTTCTCTATTCCAGCTGCCTTCTCCCTTTTGCTCATGAGGCAGGCTTCCAGCTATGGAGCAATCTTCCTGGCCCATGTATCTACTATACTTAGGTGTCAGCCTCATGTTATGTTGTTTCATACTCCACAAATGAGTGCAGTACTTGTATGTCTGTCCTCTCTTTCTGACTCATTTCACTTAGCAGGATACTCTCCATGTCTATCCATTTATAAGCAAAGTTCATGACTTCATCTCTCCTGACAGATGAATAGTATTCCATTGTATAGATGTACCAAAGTTTCTTTAACCAGTCGTCTGTTCTAGGGCACTTGGGTTGTTTCCAGATTTTGGCTATTGTGAACGGTACTGCAATGAACATATAGGTACAGATGTCATTTCTACTGTGCTTTTTTGCATCCTCGGGATATATTCCCAGAAGTGGTATTGCAGGGTCATATGGAAGCTCAATTTCTAGTTTTTGAGATCTCATATTTTTTAAACTATTAAATCTATTTGGAACCTTCTTTCATAATGAAAAGATCAATTTATTTTCTTAAATCAAATCCTAAAATGATGCATACCACAGAATTCAGCATATAGTCAGCAAAAAAGAAAATTAATCTTCATTTTTCTTAATATTAAGGAGCTTTTGATTCTATAGCTTTATACACTTGTTCTTAATAACAGTTTTAAGCAATAGTGATGGCACATTGTAAGTTAGTTACTGAGTATTTTCACACAGGGACAAATCAAGAACATCAAGTCGGCTGCCTCTTCCAAAATGATTATTTCCAGCCACCTTGCTTCCCCAATTATTTTTATAAAATATGTCAATCAATTCAGATGAGCCAGCTATATGTGTATTTTCCATAGCAGTATTACTAACTCATTCAATAGTAATTCTTCAGAGATCTCTTAGTGAGGACATATGGGTGATATTGGTATAGAAAGGGGAAAAAGATGAGCATAGACTTGATCTTCAGGGAACTTGGATTGTAGCACAAAAATAGAAAAAATATGCATTTTTGGCATTATATGAGATATTAGATAGTGGTAGTTTAAAGAACTAAGTACAGAATCGACAAAATTAATCTGGTCTGGAAAAAAATCAGTCAGAGGAAACGATGGACAAGCTGAGAATGAAAGGATGAGATGAAATTAGTCTGATTGATTCCAGGGTTAGAGGGATACAATTTCCTATAGAAGGCAGAGCATGTGTTTAGGGGATGAACTATCAAGAGGTATCAGAAATTGAAGAACTAAATTCAAGAAGTTCAGAAACTAGAAAAACCTTAACAAGCATTATATAACAAATGTACAGTTTCCAAAACACTGGATGTGATCAAAACAAACGTATGGTTTCCAAAACACTGGATGAGAGGCCCCCCTCATCAGAAAGTCTAACTTTAAACCTCCTCCTATCTAAGGAGTAAAGAGATCAATGAAGTTTAAGAAAGACAGTCTAGGTAGTGTGTGGTCAGCACATTCCCTTGAATCATTACCATTCAAATTTTGAAGCACTGGAGACCAGAGGAAGCCTATAATCTTGGATTCTATTTGCCTAATCTCTTGTAGAGAATGTAAATGAATATATACATTCAAAAGGAAGAAAATTTATGTTTTCTGGTCTGGTTTTCACCTTGGTTTCTAGGAATTTCTTGGGTTTCCATAGCACTGTAGCACTGTCCTCCCGTTGTTCATCGATTTGTTCGAGCAGGCAACAGTAACGCCTCCGCTGTGAGACTGGTTGTTACTGTTTTTGGCATATTGAATACCCCACGGGGAACTTGCCAGGCTCTGCTGTGCGAGCTGGATACTCTTGGTTGTTTGCTGGGATCTTCAAGAGGGATGAAGGAATTGAACCTGTGTTCGCTGCATGCAAGGCAAACTCCCTACCCATTGGCCATAAAGTTAGAAGTAAAAAATAATTTTAAAAGTGGAGGGATGGGTATTTGATCATTGTATAACTGAAACCCAAGCACAAAAATTTGTAAGTCTACAACTGTACCTCATGGTATTTGACTAATAAAAATTTTAAAAAATAAAAAAAATAAAAAAATGAGGAATGAGGAATGATGGTAATGGAAGACATGAAAAGGAAGGTGCAGATTCAAAAAAACATTTAAAATCAGATCCTAGGTTGGGAAGACTGGAAGTCAGATTCAAAGTGGATCTGAGCTACAGAATGATGTGGTATCAATGTACAGAAATATTTAATTCAGGAAGGTGAGCTGTCTTGTCTTTGATGAGGATAATGGATTCTTAAGCACAAGCAGGATGTGCAGGTGGATAAATATTTTGGGAACCTGGAAATGCAACACTGCAATCTACCAAACTGATTGGGGCCAGAAAGTAAAACTTGAAAGTCATCTGGTATTAATAAGAAATACTGTTGATGAGGGTTTAAGGTGTATGAGGAAACTGAGAAGACCCATTAAAAAGCAATGGGATTGTACATACTCATGTAAGTAAACAGAGAGGAAAATCAATGAAGTTAGAGAAACAATCAGAAAGACAAGAATAATCTGGAAAATGCACCTCTAAGAAGGCAGGAAATAGTTTCAAAAGGAAAGAATAGACAGAGTGAAATAGTGAATTTGAAGAGGACTGAGAAGACAATAGATCTGTTGAAGGGTGAGGAAACTTCACAATTGGATTGTCACTGGACTGACTAAGGCTACAAATCAAAGCACTATGAAGGTGCGAGAAAGTTAAATGTCCTATCATTTCTGATGCAGGAATAAAAGGAGTGAAGACATGGCTCTTGGTGCTATTTCCATTTGGTTTTAATGAACTCAATTTTATATATGTCAATAATCATATAACATTTATCAAAACAACAAGGCAAACTATGTGAGTACAACCAGCATTTGGTAACCAGAAGTCTGGAACCTGACTTGTGATGCTTCCTGTCTGGGAGCACTAGAACTCAATAATCCCTGAGAGAAAAGACTTTAACTTAAAATAACCATTTTGCTCTGAAGTATGTGTGGAAGAATTGCATGTGGTGACTAAACAATCCTACATGAACAAACCTTTTGAACCCTGCTTTGAAATGCCACCTTTACCATAAACTAAAATCCAATGTAGTCCCTCTTATGCTTCTATTTGACCTCTGTTTCATTCCACTTTGCATCAGATCTGCTGGCATTTGATTGGAATTTCCTTGCATTAATGATTTATTCTGAGAATAGTCCTATTCTAATAAAGAAATGTGTGTAACCTATAGTTTATGTCTATTAGTGAAATGTTTTTATTTTTCATATAGATACTAAGGTTGACTTTTCCAGTTTATAACCATGCATTTCCCTTTGAACCTCTATTATCCATTTTATTATTGTGTATATGTGAGAAAGATGATTTTTCCAGAAAAACAATTAAAACTTAAAAAGAAATGATCTAAAGGAAACTGAAGTTTTTAATAGAATATGCCCATCACAGAATATGTAAAAACAATCTTTTTGGGTAATATACCCACAGAAATCAAGAAAAAATGAATGTTCTTTATGTATTGCTAAAGATTCCCAACACAGGGCAAATGATGACTGTACTTACTATAAAATGTGATCAATTCGGATCTGATCACACCTGTGGGAATGCCAATTTCCTCCCAACAGCACACAGAAATCTAGCTAGTTTCTTTCTTTTTTTTTTTTTTAAGAAAAATCAGTTTTGTTGGTCCTGATGTTGGATAGCATGACCATGGCCATTAATTCTTCAGTGTTTCCTACCAACAATTAATGGAATAATAAAACGCTACCTCTAAAGAGATAGATCAAAATGATACTGTGAAGTTGAGGTGGTCCAATATCACACTATCTTTTGTGGAAACTTCTTTTCCATAAATACATTTTATCTGTTTTTCAGGAAAGAAAAACCAGTCAAGACTCACTCAGACACACCCTCTTGCCCTTAATTGTCTTTTACCTTCAAAAACAGTCAAATAAGTGTTATACCTCTTCTAGTTATGTTTTAGGAGATGCAGAGAACACAAGCATCACCCTATTTATCCTCAGACCACCCTTCCAGACCATCTTGTTTGTGCCCATACTCTTCTTCTGGTTTTCAAGAAATAGATAAGATGTAAATTTCAAGCTGGCTTGCTTTCTAACTCTGTCAAATACTCCCTGATATGAAGGTACAGTGAGGTAGGGCTGACAGTTGCTGTTTCCATCGCTGCACTCTGGACTGCAACAAAATCCTTCCTTTCTTACCAAAGCCGGTGTGGCAGCATCTTGCTTTCTGATGCACTGGGTAGTGGGTCATTTTCCAAATCCTATAGGTTGCAGAAAGCTAGAGAAAAAGCTACAGAAAACCTGAGACCCTATTCTTATTACAGAAGTATTCTCAGATGACTTGATGCAGCTGTGACCCAAAAAAGGTTTTGATTTTATCCTGTCCTTCATCCAGTCTTTTGAAACTCATAAATTTTGATAGGAATGGAATATTTAATAAATCACGTAAGAAAGGAGGCAGCAAAGCTTTTACTATAAATGGTTAGACAGAAGTGTTTAAGGTTTTGAGAGTCACATGGTCTCTCTTGCAACTACCGAACTATGTAGCAGTGGTACTTCTGAAGCAGCCACAGATATAATAAGCCAGGCTATATTCTAACAAAAAATTATTGATAAGACAAATGACAATTTGGCCTATCATTTATAATTTGCAGATCCTTGTTGTGGACCTAATAAATATCTAAACTACTCATTATGTATATTTTAAAAGCCAAAACCATTGCACTAGTTTCCATGGGACTATGAGTAACAGGATGTAAAGTACTGAAATTTAATATTAAAACATTGAAAAATCACCCAAATGACTTTTTATCAATCCCTAAATACTAGTTGTGAGCATACATAACATTTGTTTCTTGTAAAATGCAGTATATCATCTAGTAAATAAACATCACATAGCAGTTAGTCATTGTTTAGAAGAGGAAGAAAGAATGAAATGAAAAATAAAAGCCATCGGTAGTAAGGAAAATGTTCGTTCTTACCAATCCTGTACCGCATTGAAGGATTCTTCATTTGTGATGTCATACATTAAGATAAAGCCCATGGCCCCACGATAGTAGGCTGTGGTGATAGTCCTGTACCTTTCTTGGCCTGCTGTATCCTAAAAAGAAATAGTTTTTTTATGAAAAAGACAATACATCTTTTGAAAAATAATAAATTATTTTTAAAGCCTCTCTTAAAAGTCTGCTTTGCATTTGCAATTTCTTTTGAGTCTTATTTTTCCTAATATTTTCATGTGATAGTTCTACATAGTATTAAGGATTCTATATTTTTTCCAGCAACAATGAAATCCTTTATTTTTATTTTTTTATATATTTATTTATTGAATCACTGTGGGAAAAGTTACAAAGCTTTCAGGTTTAAGTCTTGGTCATACAATGATCAAACACCTTTCCCTTCGCCAGTACTTATTTTTCACCACCAAGAACCCCAATATACCCCTCTCCCACCCCTCCCAATACCTGTGAGGCAGATGATTTCTACTTAACTCTCTATCTACTTTGATTACATTCATCACTTTAACAAAAGATGCACCATTATTGTTTAGAGTTTTCACCCAAAAAATCAGAACTGCTGAAAAGGCATAGTGAAATAATTTGTTTTCTATAGCTGGTTATGAGGACCATATGATGTTGGGTGACGGTGATAGTGGCCACGCGATTTTGGATTTCTAATATTTTACTTATTAAGTCTGGGGGAATTTCTGCCAAGAACCAGATAATTATAAGATTGGTTTCTGTGGCTCTGGAGCCATGGCCATGCCAGAGAGCCGCTCATGGGGGGCAACTCGTGACCTCGGTAGGGCGTGAAGGACGAGCTCGGAACGCTCCCCTTCCCGTGAGGTTGCAGTTGCCCCATCACCGCCAGCTCATACCTGACTTTCCAATAAGGTCTAAGGCAGCGGCCACCTTGCTGCTGGGGGCGGGGGAGGGTGATGGGAATGGCGGAAGGTAGCAACATAGCAACACCCTTTCCCTCGGGGGGAGGCACAGTACCGTGGATTAACGCATAGTCCGTACACTTTTCTGCCGCAAGCTGCCAGGCTCTGCATTAAGTCCTTGTTCCTTTGGAGCCATGGCCATGCCGGAAAGCCACTTGTGGGGGGAAACTCGTGACCTCCAAAGATTATATACTTTTAAGAAAATACTGAACTCAAAGTACCTTCAACATAGTTTCACTTCCATTAAGCTTGTTGGAAAATAAAATGAAAACAAGAATCATTCTCATCGATGGGGATGCAGCTCAGTGGTAGAGTGCTTACAGTTTATATGTGATGCCCTCATTTTAATCTCCAGTACTACAAAACAAATTTTATTCTTATCAAAATCTGCGGCTTAAAATTAAAAGAGTATATTAGCTCCATTATTACATATTCATTGTCTGTCTACTAAGTAAAATTCACTGTGGGGGGGAAGAAGGGCGTACAGTTTAGTCTGCATTCATTCGGTTGGAAAATGAGAATAAAAACATCTGTTGTTATTTGCAATTGCCAAAATATAAAACAACTCAAATATCCAGTGATAAGTGCGTGGCTAAAGAAACAGTGTTCTAGGAGCAGAGGGATAGTACAGCGGACAGGGTGCTTCCCTTGCATATGGCTGATCAGAGTTTGATCTCCAGCACCACATACGGTTCCTCAAGCCCTTCAGGAGTGATCTCTGAGTGCCGAGCCAGGAGTAAACCCTGAGCACCATTGAGTGGCCCAAAAAACAAATAGAAAGAAAAATGTGGTCGACATACAATTGCATATGCACAATGGAATACTACTCAAAATATTACTATTTCATCTAAATCTAGATGAAATCCTGTTATGTTCACTGTATAATGTAGCTGAAAAAATTATTCAAGTCAATCAGCCTTTCCCTGAGATGAAATTCTATATTTATCCACAACGTTGATGGAACTAAAGGGTATCATATAAGCAAAATAAGTCAGGAGGACAAATGCTAGATGATCTTGGTCATCGTGGATTGGGTTCGCCAGGTCGGCCGCATACAAGACAAATGCCCTACCTGCTGTGCTATTGCTCCAGCCCCATAGATATAAAATGGGAAAAAAAAGGAAGAGACAATGGTGAATAGACAAAGCACCTGGCACTAGATAGCAGAACTGAGATTATGGTAGTGTGTGTGTGTGTGTGTGTGTGTGTGTGTGTGTGTGTGTGTGTGTGTTGGGGGTGGGGTTGGGAGGGTGCAATAGGGAGCAAGTAGACTGTCTGCCATTATGATACATAAAATAGAAAAAAAATCCAGTAGCTCCATCAGGACAGATCTTTTGGAACATACTATCAAGACAGAAATTAAAAAGGAGAGCATAGATCGCACTTCATAAAAATTTACCAGTTTCTTGAATACAAAAAAATGCTGTAAAACTGAAAAGCATAACAAAATGATAAACTGAAAAACAGATTCATACTAGACCAGAGAGAATAGCACTCAATAAAATTAATATGCTAAGTGGTGCTAAAAAACATGAAAAAAATGCGAAATATTTCACATTTTAATTAAAAAGTATTTATATACAGGCAAATGAATAGCTAAATTTTGCCAATTAAAACAGTTGAATTTCAAGCATAGTAACAAAAATGCAATGTTGAAATACAATAGAAGTTAATTATTACTTGAATACTTTATTGTACTATGCTTACAGTTTTATATATTTTAAATGAAAGCATATGAATATGGACATCACAAACTATGTAATTGGGAAAATGCATATTTATTAGGCAAGAGAAAATCAGTTGGGATCATTTGACTATTTTTCTTTTTTTTATATCTACCAGTTAATGGTATATCTTACTGAAAACTAAAGATGAAAGAGAACCAATTTTTCTTTTTTCTTTTTTTTTTTTATTAGTGAATCACCGTGGGGTACAGTTACAGACTTACAAATTTTGGTGCTTGAGTTTCAGTCATACAATGATTGAGTACTCATCCCTCTACCAGTGCCCATTCTCCACCACCAATGATCCCAATATCCCTCCCACCACGCCCATCCCATTCCCCCCCACCTCACCCTGCCTCTATGACAGGGCATTCCTTTTTGTTCTCTCTTTCCTTTGGGTGTTGTAGTTTGCACTAGATGAACTGAGTGGTCATTGTGTTCGATCTATAGTCTACATTCAGCTAGCATCTCCCAATCCAAGCTGGTTCTTCAAAGACCATTTACTTGGTGTTCCCTTCTCTATCTGAGCTGCCATTTCCCCCAGCATTTGAGGCCAGCTTCCAAGTCATGGAGTAAACCTCCTGGTCCTTATCTCAACTATTCTTAGGCGTTAGTCTCCCATTCTGTTACTTTATATTCCATAGATGAGTGCAATCTTTCTATGTCTGTCCATCTCTTTCTGACTCATTTCAATCAACATGATACTTTCCATGTTGATCCATTTATACGCAAATTTCATGATTTCATCTTTTCTAACAGCTTCATAGTGAAGCTAATGGTATCTTCAAAGGTGACACACCACTGGCCAAGCAAGTGGAAACAGAGATAAACAAGTGGGACTATCTTAAGAAGCTTCTGCACCTCAAAAGAAACAGTGACCAATATACAAAGACAGTTAACAGAATTGGAAAGGAATATTTACCCAATACCCATTGGATAAGAGGTTGATATCAAGGATATACAGGGCACTAGTTGAACTTTACAAAAAGAAGACATCCAACTCCAACAGAAAATGGGGTGTTGAAATGAACAGAAGCTTTCTCAAAGAAGATATTCAAATGGCCAAAAGGCACATGAAAAATGCTCATCACTAATCATCAGGGATATGCAGATCAAAATAACAATGAGATATTATCTCACAGCACAGAGACTGGCCCACATCCAAAAGAACAAAAGCAACCAGTGCTGGCGTGGAGTGAAGAGAAAGGGACTCTCTTTCACTGCTGGTGGGAATTTCCAACTGGTTCAGCCCTTTTGGAAAACAGTATGGATGATTCTCAAAAAATTAGAAATTGAAGGGGGTATGGTGCTGCCAGCAGGTCAATCTGTACCTGTGAGGCGAGTGCATCAGCAGCCTGAGGGCACCTTCAGACTTCCAGATACCCCAAAATTGCTGCTGTGCCTTTGGCCAGACCCCAAAAACTTGGGGCAAAGTTTACCAAGAAAGAAAATGGCCAAAAGTTAGATATGTGGGAAACACAACCACAAACTACCTCCAGCTCAGTTATATAATTGGAGGCCTCTCTGGTTCCTGATTGAACTGCTTAATGGCCATGATCCCAGAGACTCAGAAACAAATCTCAAAACCCAGCGGCTTTTGGCAGAAATGCGTCTAGTCCCTGCAGTAGGTTACTGATGCTGGGCCAACCCAGGTGGGAATAGGTTTTGTGCCTTGGCCTGTTCCTCCTGGCAGCACAGTGGCCGCCATCCATCAGAGGCCAATGGACAGTCAGGTTTGGGCCCACAGTGACGAGACACGCAGGATCTCACGGGATGGGGGTGGAGCTGGTCCTGTCCTCCCCACCCCAATGAGACTCCAAGTCATCGCCCACAAACAGCCTCTCTGGCTCCTGAACAAGCTGCTTAACGGCCATGATCCCAGAGTCTCAGAAACAAATCTCGAAATCCAGCAGCTTTTGACAGAAATGCATTGGGACCCCACAGTAGGTTACTGTTGCCAGGCCACCCCAGGGGGGAAAGGGTGTTGTCCCTCTGCCTGCTCCCCCTTGGCGGCTGGGTGGCCGTCATCCTCTAGAGGCCATTGGACAGTCAAGCTTGGGTGACGAAACTTGTTGGGCCTCACAGGATGGGGGTGGAGCCGGTCCTGGTCTCCCCATCCCAACGAGACCCCAAGTCATCACCCATGAATGGCCTCACTGGCTCCTGATCAAGCTGCTCAATGGCCATGATCCCAGAGACTCAGGAGCAAGCCTTGAAACCCAGCGGCTATTTGCAGAAATCCCTCTAGATTTAAGTGTTAAAATTTTGGAATTTCAAAATCACATGGCCCTACTACAGCCATGCGACATCATATGTTATTCATAACCAGCAATAGAAAACAAATTGTCTACTGTTGCCTTTTCAGCAGATCTGAGTGTTGGGGTAAAATCTCAAATAATAATGGTGGGTCTGGTGTCGAAATATTGAATGTGATCAAAGTAGAGAGAGAGAAAGTAATGTGGAAATCATCTGCCCCACAGGTAGGGGGAGGGTATTGGATGGGGATATACTGGGGTTTTTGGCGATGGAGAATGGGTGTTTCATTGTATGAATGAGACTTAGACCCGAAAGCTTTGTAACTGCTCTCACGGTGATTCAATAAATAAAATGATAAAAAATGAAAAAAAAAGTAAGGTGGAGTTCATGCACAATTCAATCAGCTAATCAGTGGCTGAATAAATAGCAGTACTCCTACATAAAAAAAAAATTAGAAATTGAGCTCCCATTTGACCCAGCTATGCTACTTTTGGGAATATATCCTGGAGAGGCAGAAGAATATAGGACAAATGACATCTGCACTTGTATGTTCATTGCGGCACTGTTTACAATAGCCAAAATCTGGAAAAAACCCGAGTGCCAAGAACAGATGACTGGTAAAAGAAACTTTGAGTACCAATTTTTCGCAGACCAATTTAAAATTTATGGTGTAGAAGCACAGTACAGAGGTTAAGGCTCATGTCTAACCCTGACTGGATCCCCAGCATCATACAGGGCCCCGAAGCACCAATGGGATGGCCCATGGGGCCTGAGCATCACATCTTCAGTCCCTTCCACAAAGCCATGATCATAGTCACTTTGGTGAAAGTGAGGTGAAAGTGAGGTGTAGTAACTTGGAACATCAATACCATGAACTTTAACATTACAATCATATTACCTAAATTAAGATTCTTTTTAATTAGAGAAGAACTGGTAAGAATCACTTTGGAGCTCTTGGGTCTCCTGAACACTGCTTGAGAGTCCCCCCCCGCCACTCCCTAAGACACATACACACACACACCACAAATCATGGGACCGTTAGGCCATATAGTATATTTTAGTGTTTTGGTGAACAAAACCTTTTGCAGCCAGTCATTTCATTTTTTTTTCTTAAATTTTTATTAGTGAAACACCATGAGGTACAGTTGTAGACTTAAAAATTTTTGTGCTTGGGTTTCAGTTATACAGTGATTGAATACCCATCCCTCTACCAGTGCCCATTCTCCACCACCACCAGTCCCAGTATCCCTCCCACCTCACTTTCCCCCCATCCCCCGTTCCACCCTACCACTGTGGCAGGGCATTCACTTTTGTTATCTCTCTCCTTTTGAGTATTGTGGTTTGCGAAAGAGATATTGAGTGGCAATCTTGTTCGGACTATTGTCTACTCTCATCACACATTTTCATCCTGAGAGGAACCTCCCAACACCCTTTATTTGGTGCTCCCTTCTCTGTCTGAGCTGCCTTTTCCGCTAGCGTGTGCGGTTGTCCTCAAAGCCATGGAGGACATGGCTGGTACTTAACTCAGCTATTCTTGGGTGTTAGTCTCCTATTTTGTTACTTTATGTTACCCAGATGAATGCAACCTTTCTATGTCTATCCCTCTCTTTCTGACTCATTTCACTTAGCATGATACTTTCCATGTAGTACCACTTGTATGTAAATTTCATGACTTCACCTTTTCTGACAGCTAGTAGTATTCCATTGTGTAGATGTACCAAAGCTTCTTTAACCAGTCATCTGTTCTTGGGCACTCAGGTTTTTTTCCAGATTCTAGCTATTATAAACAGTGCTGCAATGAACAGACAACTGCAGATGTCGCTTCGACTATATTTTTTTGACTCTCCGGGGTATATTCCCAGGAGTGGAATTGCTGGGTCAAATGAGAGCTCAATTTCTAGTTTTTTGAGAATCGTCCATACTGTTTTCCAGAAGGGCTGAACCAGTCTGCATTCCCACTAGCAGTGAAGGAGGATCCCTTTCTTACCACATCCGTGCCAGCACTGGTTGCTTTTGTTTTTTTGGATGTGGGCCAGTCTCTGTGGTGTGAAATGATATCTCATTGTTGTTTTGATCTGCATCTCCCTGATGATTAATGATGTAGAGCATTTTTTCATGTGTCTTTTAGCCATTAGAATTTCATCTTTGATGAAGTTTCTGTTCATTTCATCACCCCATTTTCTGATAGGGTTGGATGTTTTCTTCCTGTGGAGTTCAACCAGTACTTTGTATATCCTTGATATCAGCCCCTTGTCGGATGTGTATTTGGCGAATATCCTTTCCCATTCTGTGCGCTGTCTTTGTATTTTGGTCACTGTTTCTTTTGAGGTGCAGAAGCTTCTTAGTTTAAGATAGTCCCATTTGTCTATCTCTGTTTTCACTTGCTTAACCAGTGGCATGACATATTTGAAGACACCATTAACTTCAATATCATGGAGGGTTTTGCTGACTTTGTCTTCAGTGTACCTTATGGATTCTGGTCTGATGTTTAGGTCTTTAATCCATTTTGATCTTACTTTTGTACATGGTGTTAGGCAGAGATTTGAGTCCATTTTTTTGCATGTAGCTGTCCAGTTTTGCCAGCACCATTTGTTAAAAAGGCTTTCCTTACTCCGTTTCACATTTCTTGCTCCTTTATAAAAAATTAGGTGATCATATGTTTTGGGGGAGATGTCAGTATATTCAACTCTGTTACATTGGTCTGCTATTCTGCCTTTGTTCCAGTACCATGATGTTTTAATTATTACTTCTTTGTAGTAGAGTTTGAAGAGAGGGAGGTTGATTCCTCCCATTTTCTTTTCCCCAAGAATTTCTTTAGCTATACGTGGGGTCTTATTGTTCCATATAAATTTCAGGAGTGTTTGCTCCACTTCTTTGAAGAATGTCATGGGTATCCTAATAGGGATCGCATTGAATTTGTACAGTGCTTTGGGAACTATTGCCATTTTGACAATATTAATCCTCCCGATCCATGAACAGGGGATATTTTTCCATTTCCTTGTGTCCTCTTATATTTCCTGAAGCAGCGTTTTCTAATTTTTTTGTACAGGTCCTTTACTTCTTTAGTTAAGCTAATTCCTAGGTAGTTGAATTTCTGAGACACAGTTGTGAACGGGATTGTTGTTTTCTTGTTGCTTTCTTCTCTCTCACTGTTTGCGTATAGGAAAGCCATGGACTATTGGGTATTGATTTTATAGCCTGCAACTTTACTATACAGATCTATTGTTTCTAGGAGTTTCTTGGTAGAGGTTTTAGGGTTCTCTAAGTATAGTATCATATCATCTGCGAATAGTGAGAGCTTGATTTCTTCCTTTCCTACCTGGATGCTCTTAATCTCTTTTTCTTGTCTAATCGCTATTGCAAGTACTTCCAGTACTATATTGAACAGCAGTGGAGAGAGTGGGCATCCTTGTCCCATCCCTAATCTTAGAGGGAAGGCTCCCAGTTTTTTGCCATTGAGGACGATGCTTGCTGTAGGCTTGTGGTAGATGGCTTTAACTATATTGAGGAAAGTCCCCTCTATCCCCAATTTGGCGAGGGTTTTCATCATAAATGGGTGCTGGATCTTGTCAAATGCTTTCTCTGCATCTATTGATATGATCATATGATTTTCTTCTTTTCTTTTGTTGATATGATGGATTATGTTGATTGATTTCCGAATGTTAAACCATCCTTTCATTCCCGGGATGAATCCCACTTGGTCATGGTGTATGATCTTTTTGATGAGTTGTTGAATTCTATTTGCTAGTATTTTGTTGAGAATCTTCGCATCCATATTCATCAGGGATATAGGCCTGTAGCTTTTTTTTGTGGTGTCTTTGTTTCCTTATGGTATTAGGGAAATATGTGTTTCATAGAAACTGCCTGGGAGGATTTCTGTTTTTTTCAATTTCCTAGAAAAGCTTGAGAAGAACTGGTAATAGGTCTTCTTTAAATGTTTGGAAAAATTCTCTAGTGAATCCATCTGGACCTTTGCTTTTGTTTTTGGTAAGACTTTTGATTACAGTTTCAATTACCTTGATGTTAATAGATCTATTTAGGTACTCTGTATTTTCTTGATTCAGATTTGGGAGATTATAGGAATCCAGGAATTTATCCATTTCTTCTAGGTTCTCTTGTTTCATGGCATACAGACTTTCAAAGTAGCCTCTGATGATCTTTTGAATTTCTTTGGTTTCTGTTGTGATATCCCCATTTTCATTTCTTATTCGGTTTATTAGTGTTCTCTCTCTCTGTTTCTTTGTGAGTGTTGCTAGTGGTTTATCTATCTTATTTATTTTCTCAAAGAACCAACTCTTACTTTCATTGATCTTTCAGATTGTTTCTTTGTTTTCCATGTCATTGATTTCTCATCTAAGTTTATGATCTCTTTCCTTCTGCGTACTTTGGGCTCCTTCTGTTGATCCTTTTCTAGGATCTTGAGCTGTGAAGTCAAGTTGTTTATGTGTATCATTTCTTCCATCTTGAGGTATGCTTGCAGAGCTATAAATTTTCCCCTTAATATGGCTTTCACTGCATCCCATAAGTTCTGGTAACACGTGTCTTCATTCTCATTTGTTTCCAGGTATCTTTTGATTTCGTCCTTGACTTCCTTCCTGATCCATTCGTTGCTCAGCATTGAGTTGTTTAGTTTCCAGGTGTTTGATTTGGTTCTCCATGTCTGTGTGTGATTCATTTCTATTTTCAGTGCATTGTGGTCTGAAGATTGTTGGTAGTATTTCTATCTTCCTGATTCTACTGAGGTGTGTTTTGTGGCCAAGCACATGGTCTACTTTGGAAAATGTTCCATACACACTGGAGAAGAATGTGTATTCTTTCTCTTTGGGGTGTAAAGCCCTGTATAGGTCTATAAGTTCCTTCTCTTCTATTTCTTCTTTCACAGCCAATGTTTACTTGCTGAGTTTTGTTCTTCTTGATCTATCCAGAGGTGATAGGGTGATGTTGAAGTCTCCAGCTACTATTGTGCTGCTACTAATGTCCTCCTTAAAGTCTGTTAGCAGTTGTTTCAAGTATTTAGCTGTTCCCTCGTTGGGTGTGTATACCTTTAAGATTGTGATTTCTTCCTGTTGTACGTCTCCCTTGATGAAGAGAAAGTGGCCTTCGTTGTCCCTTCTAATCTTTTTCAATGTGAAATCAATGTTGTTGGATACTAGTATGGCCACCCCAGATTTTTTGAGAGAGTTGTTTGCTTGCAGGATTGTTTTCCATCCTTTTACTCTGAGTCTGTTTTTGCTCTGATTGTTCTGATGTGTTTCTTATAGAAAGGAGAATGTTGGTTTCTGTTTCTGGATCCATTTTGCCACTCTGTGTCTCTTGATTGGTGCATTTAGGCCGTTGACATTAAGGAAATTATTGTTATGGGATTTTGTGCCATGTTTCTGTATGGGCTGGTTGTGTTTCTAAGTGTTTTCCTTCTTATCCTACAGGAGTCCCTCTAACCCTTCCTTTAGTTTTGGTTTTGCGTCTATAAAGTTCCTGAGCTGTTGTTTATCTACAAAATGGTGTACAGTTCCATCGAGTTTGAGTGAGAGTTTGGCTGGATAAAGTATTCTTGGGGAGGCATTCATTTCATTAAGTTTTTTCACTATATCCCACCATTGTCTTCGGGCTTGGAGGGTTTCCTCTGATAGGTCTGCTGTAAATCTAAGGGGTGCTCCTTTGAACGTGATTTCCTTCTTTGACCTTGCTGTTTGTAGTATTGTGTCTCTGTCCATAACATCCATCGTTCTGACTATGATATAGTGTTTTTATTAGGTTCTCTTTTTGCTGGAACCCTTCTGCTCCTTGGATCTGTATGCCTGCATTCTTTAACTCTGGGAACTTTTCGGCATTGATTTCTTTGACTGTGGCTTTTTCATTGGGATTGCCTCCCTGCCCTTCTGGTACTCCAATGATTCTAATGTTGTTCCTCTTGGCGTCGTCCCCTAGGTCTCTGACTCTCCCAAGAGCCATTTTGAGATCTTTTTCCATTGCTTGTTTTCCCCTATGGGATTTCTATTTTTCATCTTCAAGCTCACTGATCCTCTATTCAGCTGCACTTATCCTATTGCTAAGGGCACTTACTGAGTTTTTAATTACATATACCGAGTCCTTTATCTGTGGCATTTCTTTCTGTAGCTTTTTTGTTTCTGCTCTCATTCCTTCGTGTATTTTCTCGACTAAACTTTCTATTGTTCCTTTCACTTCTTCTTTTAGTTTTCTGGCTATCTCTTCCATTGATTCTTTGATTAGGTCCTTGAACATCCTCTGCATTTCGTCCCGAAGTTCTTTATCAGAGAGAGCATATTTGTATGCGACTGACCCCAGTTGAGGGTTCGGGAATCTTTTCTTTGTCTTCACCTTGTAGTGGAGATTTGCTTTGCTTCTTCATGTTGTTTTGTTTGTCTAGTAGTAAACCCCTGGAATTCACCAGCACTGTTCACTTTTATTGTGGGAAAAGATTCTGGATAAGGTTGGTCAGTGGTGGACACCCTTCTCCCTTTCTAGGGTCTGAGGATCTTTTCTGGCATTTTTTCTCTGGCTATGAGGGGCATCTAGTGAAGGTTTGTAGGAGGTATTCTATACAGCTTCTATTGCGTATTGGTCTTTTGTTAGACTTGGAGTAAGCCAGTGGATTATTATTCTATTGTAGTGTAGGTGCCTGGAATTTTTTCCCTCGCAGAATTAGATGGGAAGCGCTGGGGTGAGGGTACAGAGTACTGGAGATGGGAAATATAACTGCGGCCGAGTAAGTGCTTGCCGCTCAGGAGAAGGCCACGCCCACTTTGGGAGGCCACGCCCACTTGCGATGGAGGCCACGCCCCTACAGTAATGACCACGCCCCCAGCAAGTCAAGATGCTAGTCCACAGACCTGTGTGTGGGGGGGGGGCGGTGATTACATGGACCTGTGCTCCCTGTGGAAGTGGCTCAGGCTGCTGGAGGGACCCCTGCCTGGGGGGCCGGCAGTGGCGGCTGGGTTTCTGGGTTCCAGGTTCCAGTCATTTCATTTTAAAAGTTCTACTTTGACTTGGATACATGCTTTCTAGAAAATATTATCAGTAAATTTATCTTTTTCTCTTTTTTTAACCTACTATGAAGTGACTGGGCTGGAGCTATAGCACAGCAGTAGGGTGTTTACCTTGGACGCGACTGAAACGGCCAACCTGGGTTAGATTCCCCTGCCCCTCTCAAGCTACCAAGAGAGAGCTTGTTAGCTCTCTCTACCTTGTTGGAGAGTCTGGCAAGCTACCAAGAGTGTCTCACCCGCACAGCAAAGCCTGGGAAGCTACCTGTGACATATTCGATATCCCAAACACAGTAACAACAAGTCTCACAATGGTGACATTACTGGGCTCGCTTGAGCAAATATATGAACAACAGGAGGACAGTGACATTGACAGTGACTTTAAATGGCTTTCTTGACAAAGTATATTTTTGACATTGTCTTAGTATCTTTCGTATAGCTTGGGGACTCATTCATGCTGTCTTCTCTGTACAATAGTCAATTTCCCCTAAATTTCTCAGTAGTAGAAAACAGCCAATATACCAGGGGCACTACTAAAAGGTGACCCAGACCCATCTTGTCAAACATGTTTCAACACAGACATTGAATAATGTTGTGTTGGAAAATGATGACATAATTCTCCCTTTCTTCTTGACCTTTCCCAGAGATGACTTCCCTTTTCATAAGATTTCAATTTTACTTTGACAGTAAAGCAACTAGTTCTAGTGTTATAAAATATGTCAATTTCACACTGTGAATGTATTTAATCTTTGGGAAAACATAACTGATGTGTTACATGAAATCACAGGGCTGAAGAGACATTAGCTATCAACATTTAAAAAGAGACAAAACAGATTTCAAGGGGGAAAAAGAAGCTTGTGGATGATATTTATGCACAGCAAGGGATAAGGCTTTCTACACCATCCTTACTTAAACCCAGAAGCACAATCTATTTGAAGGTGCTTGTCACCTAAAAGCTTTCAGGCAAAATATGAAATTATACCAGATAGACGATGTGTAATAATAAATACAAGGAAGAAACTTTGATTCCAAATGTAAAACTGTATGTGAAGAGTAAGAGTAAGAGATATCATAATGGCTCTGCTTTGTTTGTTACACAGTTTCAGGATTACAAACTCATTAATATTTCCTTTCCTATCATGTAAGAAGAAAAAGAAGAGAACCATTCATTTGACATTTACTAATAATGATAGACAGTTATATTGGAAAGAAAAGATCATTTTATAATGTCAAGTACCACTAATGTAATTAAATGTGAGGAGTCTGGGATGATAACTGACGAAACAGTACCTCCTCTCCACACGCTCAGGAAATGGCTTCAAATCCTGGCTTTGTGTTCTTTCTCTGCCTGACTGATTCTAATAACTGGGGACACCCACTGATTTTCTATAAAGGTAAGCTCCTGTTATTGAAAAACACAACTGGAAATCTCTTACAGAGAAAATGTAGGATAATAGTAAGACTAAAAACAAAAGCTATCTTTCATGAGAGCTTTCATTTTCTTCTCTTTTAAGAAAACAAAATCATTCTAGCTGATTTAAATATTTAAATTTCTCAATTATGTTTTAAGGAGAACATTTTGGCTTTAATGATAGGTTTGTTTAACAAGCAACTTGAGTATTTGTCAAGAAAAGAACCGTAGAATGGAAAACATTAGCAGCTGGATCAGTATTAACTGGAAACTTTTTTCAATTTCGATATTTTTATCTTTTGTTTATTTTAACATTTTCATTTTAATTATTGCTAGTTATTTAAATACTGTGGTTTACAAAGTTATACACAATGCATTTGATACAGGCATTCAGTATTTCACCACCAGTGTGATCTTCTTCCACCACTGTCTCCATTTTCCCTTAGCAAGCACAAAATTTTTTTTTATATTGCTTATTACAATTAAATGGGTAATGGAATTATCAAAAAATACTTCACTAAAAGAAACTTTGTGAAAATTGTTATATCTCACCATGGGGTCATTAAGTTATTGTCTTAGTGTTTACTAAGCTGTTTATTGCTAGTTGAGCCTTCACTGTTAATGTTTTTATTTATTGAGCTTAGTTGGCTTCTATGTAATTTCCCCATCTAATTTGGTGTGCTCCTCCTGGCTTGTTATTATTGTAGAATTTGGAAGTGTCACACAGCTACAAATATAACTGTGTTCTCCAGAAACTCCAGCATATGCAATTGGGCCCTGAGTTTACATAGTGGCAGTGGATGTGGGTGCCGGAGGCTGCTAACCCACACTCTGAGAAAGCCCTAGAGTTCTCAGTCTGAAGACTGGTGTACCTGAAATTTTCAGCATTGTAGCATCTCTGCAGTACTTAGTCATGAGGCAGTGGAGTTGGGATGTTGCCATGGCAGCATCTATGGGGCTGTGACTGCTGCTTTGAGGTGTTTAGCAGGAGGGGGCGCTCAGCCCACCCCTCTACCAAAGGTACCCCAGAGTTTCCAGCAGGGAGACTGGTGTACCCTTTTCATTTCTGTAGCTAGTTTATCTCTTCTGAGATTTAACTGTTAAGTCTGTAAAGCTGGACTAATGGAAAAGTTTACATGGAAGTGGTTGTCACTTTTTAATTTTTGGAACTGTATATACTGAATTCTCAAGTCCTTCTGTAGTCATGCAGGGATTACTTAGTCTTAGCACTGAGGACTTTTTTTATTGTAAGTTCTATGTTATATTATAATTTTGTTTTGGAATATTTTTTTCTGCATTGGGTTAAAGGGAAATGAAAGTAATTATTAATAAAGAAACAACTCAAATAATAGTACCAAAATCAAAATACAAATCCTGGTACATAATGGAGTAAGTATTTATATGTTGTAAAACACATTGGTGTTAATTGATGAAAAGTAGTTTATTTAAAGCTAAAGAAAATAATATATAATGACCCAAAGACAATCAACAGAAATGGGAAATGAGAATGCTATAAGACATAAGACATAATTAAATGAAATTCTATATAGATGAAATGAAATAAATGCTCAGCCAGAGTACTAGTTAAGTAACTCTCTAACTTGTGCTTTATTATTTTACCTGTAGAAATGAAGAATATATAATACACATAAAAAGTATATGTTGCATTTATTTGATCTATTTTAGATATATATTTTTGCTTTTCAAAATTCAACCCATTGAAAATACATCACTAATTAGAAAACCCTATTCCCTACAGTCTCACAAGCTTTGCCAGGTACAGACCTGCAGGCCCATGAGTACAGCAAGATAACCCTGCTGGTTCCTAATGGCACCACAGGGCTAGTGTGGCACCATTTTCTCAGGCCCAAGCATTAAACCCAGTCCACTGGGCTAACTGGTATTAGGAGCGGTTCCAAGACCACCTGAATACCACTTGGGAGACCCTTGATCAAGACAAAATAAAATTTAGAAGGTGACTGCTATATTCGATTGCTTTAGAAAACTAGGTTTTATATAAGTTATTAATATATTTATAAATATATGCATATTACTTGAGATGTCAAAAATTATGCCATTATTTATGTTGTAGTTTTATCTCCAAATTATTGACACATTGTTATAGAAAACTCTGAAGCTATGATATACACTATGATACAATTTCCCAAAGCAACAACAACAACAAAAACCTGCTGATAACTACACATTTTTTTGTATAATGTTTCTTTCCCTTTAAGTTCCATTTATTTATTTTTCCATAAATAAACATGCACAAAGTAGTACTTAATATAGTCTCACAAAAATAGTAAACCAAACAGGAATCCTAAATATTTTATGATATTTTGATGCATATTTATTTTTAGAGTGAAATAGAACTTTACCCCTGCTAGCAGTTAATCTACCATTAAAATAAAATTCACAAATCATTTCTCCCTTATGACTTTGCACACTGTTTGAATTCTTTTTTACACACTTATTCAAGCACCTGAAAATAAATCTAAATTTTAGAGAACATTTACGATCTGGTCTCTCTTTCTTCATTTAATTTAAACACTTTTCCTACCTATTTTTCCCTTTACACCAACAGATTCAATGGATAGATTTCCTTTTCATGATATTTAGTTCTAAAATGCTCAAACCTTTATTTTACAATGTCATTCACTTCTAACTAAAATCTAATAAAATAGGTCTGAGACAGAAAAATAAAACTTGACCTATTATTTCTTGGCAGTGTTACCATGACAATGCATCTTTCCTGGAAGAGAGAAACATTTATGTACAGTTACATGAATGGGGTGGGTTGTGATTTTACTCCATTGCCAAAAGCATATACAGCTCATGAAAGTTGGGGACACTTTATGGTCAACCCCAAAGCCTCAGATAAATTCTTTTCAATATATTAATAAATTTACAATCAAACATGCTGATGCGGTGAGCTGTAAGGAAAGGGACTGACACACAATAAGGTAAATTAAAACAAAACAAAACAGATTCTGAGAACTGGTTTATAGAACTGAGCTTACCAAGGGTTGGGGGAGAGGAGGGTGGAGAGGTTTGAAGGGGACCTTGAATCAGAGATGGATAAAGCAGATATTGGGAGAGAGGGTGATGTTGAGACATTATAAGCATGGGTTTCTGTGATTGATGATATTGTAAACCATGGTGCTTCAGGAAAAAAATAAAACCATGTAATGTCATTTTCACTTTAAAATTTTTTTCAGTTGATTTTCTAAGCATGATTAACACAAAGTCAAAAGAAAAACACCATTTTGCTTTTTTACTAATCAATCTTTTTGACATATTCTTCCCAGTGGGATTTTGATTATGCTAAAGTTTCCAGAACCTGGGGCATAAATATTAAATGCAGGCAGCTTGGAGCTTTTAGTCAAGGTTAGTGAGTGTTTTTCTCCACAGAACACAATTCAAGATGCTGACAAAATACTCTATATTCTCAAAAGGTGATAATCTTTTGAATTGGAATCTTATTAATGCCTTCAAATGAGCAAAACACAAATCATACTTTTTACAAAGAAATGTAAGTTTTATGCAACAATTGCAGGTCAACTAATGTCTGCTTAGACAAGGGAAATGTAATCTGCATTTGGCACAAGCATACTTGAGAACTGGAAAGAGATGAGTGCTGAGATCTGGTGGGCAGGTTTGCATGGTTAAGTTTTGTGAGTTTCCCATGGATCATTAAACACCTTAGCAGGTAGATATACCTGAGACATTTTACCATTAACCTAACTCTGAGAGGGCTATCTTGTGAGTAAAGTGTGGAAGCTGATCAGGTACACTAACAGGGCAAAAGTAAGGTGTGCACATCTTATAGATTATAGCATTTAACTGCAGGACAGTTTTCCAAGGCTCCCAGAGCATCCTACCGAAAGGGGCAGCATTTAATTCTTGTTCCACAGAACATGTGGCACTAGATAGATAACCAAAGAAGTCAAGGGAGAGCTAAAATTCATGTCCCATTAAGTAGAATCATCTGTCCTTCCTGATCTCCCCGCTCTCTTTTTTAGCTCGGACACCTTTCCTCTGGGGAAGGAATGGGAGTGAAGATAGATGGTCTGCAACTACGCCACCTCCGCTTTGCTGATGACATTGTTTTAATAACACCAAACATCAGCCAAGCTGCACAAATGCTGACCAACTTCGACCACGAGTGTGGAAAGGTCGGACTACAGCTGAATCTTACGAAGACAATGTTTATGAGAAACAGCCTCATTCCTGACACTCCATTCGCTCTCAATGGAACCACCATCTCTGGATGCAACAGCTATGTGTACCTAGGTCGAAAAGTCAATATGACAAATGACCTGGCACCTCAGTTGCGCAGGAGGAAGATAGTGCCTTGGTATGCCTTCAAGAGCGTTGAAAAAATAACTAAGAGGACGAAGAACCTCCAGCTCCAGGCACATCTCTTTGATTCCACTGTTCTTCCTGCATTAACATATGCCTCAGAGACCTGGACCCTACGAAAACGGGATGAGAACGCTATTCGGGTCTCTCAAAGAGGAATTGAAAGAGCTATGCTTGGAATATCACGTTTCACTCAAATGAGAGAAAGAATCTGGAGTTCAGACCTCTGTCGATGATCAAGAATCAGGGACGCTGTCTCGTTTGCCAAGGCGTCAAAATTCAGATGGGCTGGTCATGTAATGAGATTTAGAGACGGCCTCTGGACTAGAGCCATTACCAGTTGGATTCCACGGTACATCAAAAGACTGTGTGGCTGCCCACCTACCAGATGGTCAGACTTCTTCATCAAGATCATGAACGATTGGTTTGACGCCATTGGGCTACACTAGCACACGACAGGGACAAATGGAGACGTTACTGGTGCCCGCTCGAGCAAATTGATGATTAACGGGAAGTCAAGTGATCAATGATCGATTTGCTCAAGTAGGCACCAGCACAGTCTCCATTCGTCACTGTTGCATGCTAGAGTAGCTCAATGGTGTCTGCTCGCTCCAGGAACATGAAGAGCCTCAAACCAATCGTTCAAGGTCTTGAAGAAGAAGTCTGACCAACTCGTAGGTGGGCAGCCATGTGATCTTTTGACATCCCGTGGAATCCAGTCAGTAACAGCTCTAGTCCAGTGGTCATCTCCAAATCGCATTACATGTCCAGCCCATCTGATTTTTGACGCCTTGGCAAACGAGACAGTGTCCCTGATTCTTGATCATCGATGGAGGTCAGAACTCCAGATTCTTTCACTTGAGTGAAGCTTGATACTCCAAGCATAGCTCTTTCGATTCCTCTTGGGGAGACCTGAATAATGTTCTCATTTTGTTTTAGTAGGGCCCAGGTCTCTGAGGCATATGGTAATGAAGGAATAACAGTGGAATCGAAGAGATGTGCTCGGAGCCAGAGGTTCTTCGTCCTTAGTTATTTCTTCAAGGCTCTTGAAGGCATTCCAAGCCATTCTCTTCCTCCTGTGCAACTCAGGTGCCGGTCATTCATCATGTTGACTTCTCAACTTAGGTACACATAACTGTTGCATTTGGAGATGTTCATTCCATTGAGAGTAATAGTACGTCAGGAATGAGACCGTTCCTCATAAACACTGTCTTTGTGAGATTCAGTTGTAGTCCGACATTTCCACACTCACGATCGAAGTTGGCCAGCATTTGTGCCGCTTGGCTAATGTTTGGTTTTTATTAGAATGATGTGATCAGCGAAGCAGAGGTGGTGCAGTTGCCAACTGTCTATTTTCACTTTCATTCCTTCCCATTCCAACCATCGCATGACATTCTCGAGGGTGGCACTGAAGACTTTTGGTGAAATGGTATCACCCTGCTGAACCCCTCTCTTGACACAGATGATCACTTCCTTGTAGAATGGTGAGATTCCAGTAGTGAATCTATAATACAGCTCACGGAGGATCCTGATGTACCTCCACTACCTCCACTATACAGCTGCCACCACACTCCAGGCCATTTTTTTGGACGCTCGGCCAAGACTCACGCAAGAGTGAAGCCCCACAGAACCAGGTAAGCAGAACTCTGCGACCTTGGACTCCAGGCTCAATGGGACCCAGAAACAGAGATTCTCTGCCTGCTTCCACCAATCTCCGGTGACCCAGGGATCACACCCAGAAGCCCCACCCTACTGGTACCAGATAAATGCCTCATCAGCAGACTTCCACTACTTCCACTGCCTCCACTGCCCAGCTGCCACCATGCTCTAGGCCACTTTCCAGACACATCATAAGACACTTAATACCCATCTTCCAAGATTGCCACATCATATTTGATGGGGTTCAAATATGGTTTGAATCATGGGAACACCTGCAAGGGCAATTAGAGCAGCGCTAAAAGCCTCTATCTCTCTTGGAGAGCCTGGCAAGCTACCGAGAGTTTCCCGCCTGCACAGCAGAGCCTGTTAAGATATCCGTGGCATATTTGATATGGGATGGAAACTTCCGAAATATAGTGGTGGGAAGGTGTAATGGTGGTGGGATTCGTGTTTGAATACTAAATGTAGTCAAATACTGTGAAATACTTTATAAAATAAAAAACATTAAAAAATTGAAAAATAAAAACTGTAAGGAGATGATATTACATCTAAATGTAACATCAACCATCAAAGGCTATGTGGGGTGGCTAAATACTGTCACAAGTTGTGAAATTCTTGCAGAATGCTCAGCCCTTTGTCTGAGGTTCAGAAAACACTCAGATTTGGACTTCACACAGCTTTGGGCACTTTCACTTGTGACCCTACCTCCCAATTCTGTAGAGGATTCTATAATATCAAATTTTGCAAGGCACAAAGTCATTCATGGCCTCTGAAAATCATTGGCAATGAAAGATATAAGATCATATAGATAAGAAGATGACAAACCTGTTTTTTTGTCAATATATTTAGTTATGCTAAAAACCACTGAAAGATTTTTCTCTCTCCTGTTGTTCAGTTCTGAGAAGACACCAAAGTGTAGCAATACCTGAGTCTGAGCCTCAGGTCTGTGAAAGAACAAAAACCAGAGGTAGGGTCAGAGGCCATCTAGAAAGACAACTTGATGGGTTTAGAGCCGCCCATGGAAAAGAATTAAAAGTGGATTTATTAAGCCTCAGATGTTTGAAAAGTGGTCTTCTAAAAGTGGTCAGTGGCAGCCCCGGGTTATGAGCTCTGGACTCTCCCGTGGGTGCTGGAAGAAGCAGAGTTGAGAGACTTTGAGCACTCAGATACTCAGTGGCCCTTTAACTCTATTAGTGTGGTTGCTTATCCTGCAAAAGATAAAAGTCACAGAGCCAAAAGTAAGCAAAATATAAAAGAGAGGATTAAAAACATATTAAAACATGACCTATAATCTTGTCCTCAGAGATGTCTTTAGAGATTCAACTCCTAGGGCAAGGGAAACAAAAGCAATTCTTGAGAAATTAAAACTATATCAAACTGAAAATTAAAAATAAAACCAAAAATTACCACTAAACCAAAAAGACAGCCTAATGCTTAGGAGAAGATAGTTGTGCACCTGACTGAAAGATAATATCTAACAATTCATCCAACTAAAGAACAAAACCCCCAAACATTCCCTGAAAAATTTTGAAGATATAAGAGTCAGACAGCGCACAGAAAACAATTTTTTTCTTTATATAAATCTTCATATAAGCCAGAAGTAGACATGCTGAGGAGAAAAATGGGCATGGACATTGGTTTGAAGATCAAAGAAGGGTGAGACAGTTAGTGGCAGCCCCAGGTTATGAGCTCTGGATTCTCCCGTGAGTGCTGGAAGAAGCAGAGTTGAATGCACTCTGAATGGCAGCTCTGAATGCACTCTTTTCCAAACGGGACATACAGATGGCCAACAGACACATGGAAAAAATGCTCAATGTTACTATTAGGAAAACGCAAATGAATAAGACATCATCACACGTCTGTGAGAATGGCTTGTATCAGAATTTTAGAAACATAAGTGTTTACTACTCTCCAAAAAAGAAAGAAATTCTCCACTTGGTGGGAAAATAAACTGGTACTGCCTCTAAGGAAAACAAATGGAGGTTATTCAGAAAAAGAATGAAACAAATAAAATAAAATTAAAAACAGAACTACCTGCCAGTGAGTCCACTTTTTGATGTTTTTCAAAGAATCTGAAAACACTAATTTGGAAAAAATATATGCACTCACATGTTTATTATAGTCATATTCAGAATAGCTAAGGTAAGGAAATCACTTAAAGCCCCCAACACTGGATACAAAAATGTAGTATATATACTCATATATACATACTTATGCATATGAATGTGTACAAGATGAAATATATATGATGAAATTTTGTTCTTTGTGACAACATGGATAGAAGTTGAGGTAACTTAGAATTACTCAGGTGAAATATGTTTGAAAGAAGCGAGGTAATGGATTATTTTACTCATATTTTAAATAAATATACAAATCTAGACTAACAATAAATCTAGATCATAACAATTTAGAATTTATTCAACCTGAACTTTCTTGGGTTAAATCGTTTAAGTCAGAGAAAGCAAATTTTCAAGAGCTGCTCCAAATGAACCAATTAACCTATTTCCACATCAAATAAAAAAGAACCTGTGTTGATTAGTACAAAAAAGAAAGCAGGTAGATTTAGGCTAGAGAGTATTTTAAATTACTATATTAGCACTTTAAATTTAGAAGAAAATTTAGAATTAGTAGAATCATTACTCATGAGGGAAATAAAAATATATGTATTAAACACTAGTTTTGTTTTCTTATAGGAAAAGGTTACTAAAACTACCAAATTACAAATAGACCAACTAGGTCTGAATCACTTGCCAAATAATCTGGCAGCCCATGAAAGCATTTCTCCCACATTGATTTCACTGACAACATGGCTGCTTGGCAAGATATGCCCGAAAAGGCATTAGCATTCTGACTATAATTCCAATTTCTGTTTTCAATGCCGAGATTTCTTTCAAGGCTTTGTCAGCTAGACAAATGTACTTTTCCCTACCAGGCCCAATAAACTCTGCTGTTTGAATATTTTGAGAGAAGAATCAGGAGCAGATGCACTGGCATCTCCTGATCTTCTCCTACAGGAAAGATAGAAACTTCTCCAGCTGGGCACCACTTGGCTGGATTATGCCAGATCTGATGATCACGCTGTGCTAATAAGGTCAGGGTCTGATCTCTGTGTGTTCTTTTCTGTGCCTGACTACATGTCCAACCTGGCAATTTATTTCACGAATAAGAGAAGTAGGTGGATGGGCAAGAACGTAAGGTTACATTCTCACAGAACCACCGTCCTTCACAGAGAGATGCAGAGGCAATTCTTTGTGCTTGGGGATTCTGGAATTCTAAGAGACAGGCAAGTTTTGTTGCAGCTGTTTGTTTGTTTGCTTGCTTTTTGTTTTCCCTCTCTGGGAGCCAAAGCAATAGACTCAAATATTGCTCAGAGTTGGAGGGACAAATTCAATGACAGTATCTCATGATTTCAGGAAAACTTTAGGAGGCTCATTCTTTCTAGTTGACTTATTTATAAATCATGATTGACAAGCTAACACAGTGCCACCTTTGAGAAATCCCCCCCTTAATCTATAGGGTGTACAGTGGGATGGATTCTGGGAAATTCATGCTCTCTTCAAGCATCCATGGTCAGTGACTAAAAATGGACAATGGTAAACAGCAGGATCTCTAGATTTGGAGATCTACATTCACGTTCTGGCCCCCTCACTTACTAGCTATAGCCCATAGAAATATTAATTAGCGCCTTTATACCAAAGTTCTCTCGATTAAAAACTGGCTATCATTATATCTCTCAAAGTTGCTATAAAGATTAACTGAGTTACTTGCCTAGAGTAAAACTGTATCTATAGGAAGTAAGCATACATCTTTATATCTCTCAAAATTGCTAAAAATGATGAAACAAGTTAACACAGTTACTTTCTTAGTGTAAGACTTCATATTTAGGGAATAAGCAATATATCTTAGCCATTATATGCATCATATTTGATGGGGTTCAAATATGGTTTGAACCATGGGAACACCTGCAAGGGCAATTAGAGGCCATCCTAGAAGCCTCAATCCCTCTTGGAGAGCCTGGTAAGCTTCTGAGAGTATCCCACCCACATAGCAGAGCCTGGCAAGCTATGTGTGGCATATTTACTATGTCAAAACCAGTAAATACAATGGGTCTCATTCCCCTGACCCTGAAAGAGCCACCAATATGGCAGCATTAAGAAGGATGAGGAAAAAGAGTCTGATAAAATCTCAAGGCCAAACTAGGATGCTAAAACAAAGGACAAAAATGACTGTCTGTACTTTCAATGTACGTGTGCTGGCATTGAATGGATCCATTGAGGACCTGATGATGCAAGCGTGAAAGATCAAGTACAACATCATTGGTCTGACCAAGACAAGAAGGCATCAACCACATCACGCCATTTTCGACACTGGTGACGAAATATTCCTTGAAACATGCAACAAAAGAGGTGTCTGTGGTGTCAGTGTCCTTTTCAACACAAAGTTGGCCATTGATTCATTCGAATGCCTAACAACCCAAATAGGACTATTACACTTGAATAGATGTGACTCACTGCTGGGAGTTTCTATCTTTGTTGTCTATGCACCAACTCCAATTATAATGAAGAAGAAATTGAGAAGTTCTACATGGATCTGGAGAAGTTCTATAAAGAAGATCACACCTTTTACAAGATCACTGTCGGTGAATTTAATGCCAAGATAGGACCGAGAAGATCAGCCAAAGAACTCTACATTGAGACACATGGCCTAGAATGGAACGAGCAGGTAAGAGACTATCTGAGTTCATCATGTCAATCAAGATCATCCATGGTAACTCACAGTTCCAGAAAGTCAAATCTAAAGATTGGACATGGGAGTCTCCCGGTGGACGGTTACACAACAAAATTGACCACATCATATTCAATCGACGGTTTTGCCTGACCAATGTCGCTGTTGTCCCAAACTTCCAAACACGATCAGACCACCATCTCCTTCACGCAAAATTCTACTTCACAGAGTAGGGAGAAAGGGCTCCAAAGTTTAATAAGAGAACTCTCAGAACAACCACCACTGGAAGCTCTTTGGCACTAGTGCGGCAACATAGAATATGCCGTCGTTGACAATATTGATGAAGAATACAATCAACTGTTTCAGCACCTCCATGATTGTGTGAGAAACACCAAGAGAAAGATAGCCAAAAGAAGACGACTGTCTTCAAAAACTCTTGAGCTCATTTGCCAATGTGGCTTGGCGCAAGCCTCAGGCAACCACAAGCGAATGTCCGAGCTCACAAAGCAATGCAGAGTAGTGATAAAGGAAGACCTCAAAGAGAGAAGACCAGAAGTGCTGGCAGATGCAGCAGAAGCTGGGAAAAGCATTTGCAATGCCCACCTTTCCTTAGCCAACTACAAAACCAAGATGACTGCCCTCCAACGTCCTGATGGATCTATCACATCTTCCAGAAGGGCAATGGAGAAGATTATCCATGACTTCTACTTGGATCTTTTCAGTAGCCACATCCACCTGCCACATACCAAATTCCGCAGGATGGATATGTCATTCCCAACATCCTCTCTTCTAAAATATGACACGCCATTTCATCCGTAAAGAAGCAAACAGCACCTGGCCCAGACAAAGTCAGATGCGAACACCTAAAGAGCTTATTTTCAGTACTCATCAATACACTGGCTCAGCTCTTCACATGCTACCTGTCTGAATGCAAGGTTCCATCCCAGTGGAAAATCAGTAGGACTGTACTACTGTGTAAGAAGGAAGACATCCACAACATTGGCAACTACCGCTCAATCTGCCTGTTCTCTGTCTTCTACAAGGTGTTCACTTGAGTGATCCTGAATAGGATTGGCAGAACACTAGATGAAGGACAACCATGCGAGCAAGCCGGGCTCTGAAAAGGATTCCACACAATTGACCATATCCACATGATAACTAAGCCCATTGAGGTTTCTTGGGAGTTCAACATGCTGCTCTGTCTAATGTTCATTGATTTAAAGAAGACTTTTGATTCTGTTGAGACTGAAGTGGTCATTAAATCCTAGCCAAACAGGGCGTTCAAACTCAATACATCAGGATCCTCTATGAGCTGTATTATGGATTCACTACCAGGATCTCACCATTCTACAAGGAAGTGATCATCCATGTCAAGAGATGGGTTCAGCAGAGTGATACCATTTCACTGAAACTCTTCAGGCCCCCCATCAAGAATGTCATGCAATGACTGGAATGGAAAGGAATGGGAGTGAAGATAGATGGTCAGCAAATGCTCCACCTCCGCTTCACTGATGACATCGTTCTAATAACAGCAAACATTAGCCAACCAGCACAAATGCTGGCCGACTTCGACCATGAGTGTGGAAAGGTCCAACTACAGCTGAATCTCATGAAGACAATGTTTATGAGAAACAGTCTCATTCCTGTTTTACCATTTGTTCTAAATGGAATGAACATCTCCGAATGCAACAATTATGTGTACCTAGATTGAGAAGTCAACATGATGAATGACCGGGCACCTGAGTTACACAGGAGAAAGAGAACAGCTTGAACGCCTTCAAGAGGTCGAAGAAAGAGCTAAAAGGATGATGAACCTCTTGCCCCGGGCACATCTCTTTGATTCCACTGTTCTTTCTGCATTAACATACGCCTCAGAGACCTGGGCCTTACTAAAACAGGATGAGAAAGGTATTCAGGTCTCCCAAAGAGAAATTAAAAAAGCTATGCTTGGAGTATCATGCTTCACTCAAGTGAGAGAAAGAATCTGGCATTCTGACCTCCATCAACGATCAAGAATCAGGGACACTGTCTCGTTTGCCAAGGCGTCGAAAATCAGATGGCCTGGACATGTAACGCAATTTGGAGACGATCTTTGGACTAGGGCTGTTACTGACTGGATTCCACGGGCCTTCAAAAGATTGCATGGCTGCCCACCTATGAGATGGTCAGACTTCTTCGTCAAGACCCTAAATGATCGGCTTGAGGCTCTTCGTTTTCCTGGATCGAGCAGACGCCTTTGGGCTACACGAGCATGCGACAGGGACAAATGGAGATGTTACTGGCACCCGCTTGAGCAAATCAATGAGTAATGGGATGTTAAGTGTCAAGTGTTATTATAGTCCCCAGTTCCTTCTCTCATTTCCCCTCCTTCCCTGCCCTCTTCTTTCCACCTCTCTTCCCTTCCCCTTCTCTCTCCTTCCCTCCTTCCCTCTCCTTACCTCCTCCCCCTGTCCTTTCCTTAACTTCCCTCATTGCTTTACATATCAATATGTTAAAACATTTGTTATAGATCTAAATTTCTAATATCCTCCTCCCCAATGATGAGACATTATTAATCATTCTGTTAAATCTTTTAATTTAATTAAAGAACTGTGATTTACAACATTATTCATAGTTGAGTTTTATGCATATGGTATTTCAACACCAATCCCACAACAAGTGTCAATTTCCCTCCACTACTGTTTCCATATTTTATCCTTACCCCAACCCCCTCCCCATCCTCTTCCTTGACAGACACATTACAAAGTTTTAGTGCTTGCATCTTAGATCTCATATTTTCAGTGTCGTTGAGTCTGTGTTTTGTATATATGGCTCTACTACTCACCCATATCACCATATAACTGAATCCCTGGCCCTTGTTCACCCATTACTTTCCATTCTTTTCTTTCCTTCCTGATTTCTTTCCATCTCTGTCCTTCTCTTTAAACACTGGGGTCAATGGTGATCAAGTCACCCCCAATTTACTGCTATTAATAATTCTTATTTAAATAAAATAATGACCAAGGAGTAAAGATAGATATTATAGTTTGCCATTCACTGCTAAAATGCAATATTTTACTTACATGAAAATGTGTTTACCACTGTGCTCTTTCAACTTGCTTAAAGTTAACAGGCAAAAATCTCTGAGCTTTAAAACTTTGTTGTCAGAATACCTTCAAATATGAGTATATAATGCAAATAAAAAATGCTGATGGGTAAGTAAAAATTAGAAATGCCTTGGAAACAAAAGCAAATTTTTACTTAAGTATTTTTGAACCTATATTTAAGCAGATTTTTTTGGGGGGGAAAGAAATATTACCTCTTTATTCTCAATGGTAAGAATGATTATAGAATTATATATTCACAGTCACCAATGTTTTATTCCACTACAAAGTAGCTATGAGCAACATGAAAGTAGAAAGAGGAGATAACCAACACAGGATCAAATGCAGCCTAATCCTCTGATCTTAGGAAGATGGAAATTTCAGGCATAAGTTCATTAATATGCAAAATTTAATTTACTCTGTTTCCAGAAACAAGCTATATTAGGTTATATAACTTGTGTTAAATAACAGAGGCCACCTTTCCAAAAAAGAGAGGAAGGGAAGGAGAAAGACAGTCTTTCCTTTCTTTTAGAAAAGGGGACCTCTATTATATAACAAGAAGAAACCGAAATGTTTGAGAATTACAAATAATTCCTTCTCTCTCCCTGCATTTGTGCTGGTGTACCATGTGATTCTGGGTATCAAACCTCGGCCTTCTGCACACAAAGCCTGTGTTCCAGTCTTTTAAATGATCTTCCTAGCCAGAGAACATGTAATTTTTTTCACGGGATACCTTCAATAGTACATTTGGTTTCATCTAATTTTACTCAATGTACTCCAAAAGAAGGCTTCTCTTTAACTCTGTGAACATTCACACAAACACATATTTATTACGTTTTTATTTCATTTTATTTCCATTTGATCTCTTACCTCCTCCAAATAAACAAAAAATTCAAAGGCCAGCATGTCACTCATTAATATTGTTTAACAGAGAAAGCAAATTCTTTTAGACTTCTAGTCTATCAAAGAAGAATATTGAAAACCTCTCTACACACAGATGGATATATTTCATGTTTGACCTGGACACTTCTCTCCAATTTTCAATAAAATTTACTTGTGTGAAATGTTTTTTCCAGAAAGTTAAAAGTAGGATGCTTGCTATGTACAAAATAAGAAATTAATAAATATTCTATGTAATATATAGTTAACATGTGCATTGTCTTAAACAACTATGGGATCAGAAGTTCCCTGAGGAATCTGCTATATAATTTTAATCAAACTATAATATTAATATAATATAATATTAATAGCCAGATAGTAAAAAAAACAATTAATGAACACTGAAGAAAAAGCAATGATTATAGTGATTATCAAAAGTAATAAACTAGTATATCTATATCTATGATAAAATTGGTTCTGAATTTCATCACTGGCCTGTTGCACTTACTTTGGACCTGGAAGTCATGAAATGAAGTGAGAGGAATCTCAGACAGTTAAGCTATTTGCTTGAAATTCCTGATAATTTTAATAATACAGGTTTCTTATCATAGTAATTAATGGTGTGCACTGCCATTATCCAACAAATCAGCCTTCCTGGGAACACAGTCAGAGAGTGAATGAAGATTACAACTACCAAAAAAATTTTAAAAAAAGAGTTGCCCCTTTAGACTTCTGAAAAAAAAATAGCTACCAAAGTAATTTAGAAAGTGAAAATCACCTTATCTATTCAGCATTTCTTCTTTATGACTTCAGCTCTGGAAAGGAATAAAACTAGAATCTCAGCACCTAAAAAATTCAGCACAGCTTATTCATAATAGTCTTTTTTCCAAAATAGTCTTTAGCAAAATATATATAGAGTGCTTATAATACAATTCTGTCATCTATAATCATTATCCTGTGCATTATAGCTCCAGGACTTACTTACCCAGTTTAAGTTTACATTCTTAAACTAAGAGTTCTTGTATTCCCCCACTGCCTAGAAATCACCATTTTATTCTCTGATTTGAGTTTGAATTTTTTTAGATTTCACATATAAGTGGCATCACTCAATATTTATATAACATTGTTTATCTTGTCTAAACGATTCTTAGCTCTTTCAATAATTCTGTGTTAAGATTAAATTCAGCTATTTAGATTACTTTTCACTTCCCAAAACACGTAGAATTCTTTTCTTTTTGTGTGTGGTGGTGGTAGTGGTGGGGTGGGGGTGGGGATTGGGATTGAGATATCTATGCAGTCTTGTCTTACAGAGACCTTTAATTTGGAATTCTTGCTGCTTTCCTCTTATCAGAGTGCACCAGAAGGCAAGCTTAAAAATTATAGGTCACACATTACATACAGTCCCAAAATGTATGCAGTTAACAAAGGGGATTTTTATGGCCCTTCAGTTTTCAGAATCACATAAAAGTCGATCATATTTTTCTTTAAATGCCCCAAAATGTGTTTTCATAAAGAAATCGGTTTTAGGATTTGTCATTAGAAAGTATAGAAGCAAGGGTTAAAAAGGCATTTGCTGTATGAAATAGTGCTTGAGTTAAGTATCCAGTAGCTAGGATGAGGCATCTTCTGGTCTGGAAAGAAAGGAAGGGCTTGACACGAGAAGCCAGAAGTTCTTTCTGGATGACAGACTCTATTTTCTCAAAAACAGCCCTGATACTCCAGGAAGATCATTTCAGTTTCTGAACTTTTTGATATGTATAGTGATGTTATTTAATCGCTTGCAAATATAAAAAACCCCAAGGTTCAACCTTCTGAAAGCAACTCACATGAAAGCAAACCCATGGTGAAGAGATAAAAAGCTGCTTAATACATTAACTTTTGTTTTCTCAGTCTTAGTCAATTCAATATAGTGATTCTAAAACCTCATAATGGATCAAAACTCATAATGGATGGTAGAGTAACAGTTCTAGGCCTTGTCATTAAAGATGGATTCAATAGGACATAGGTAAACATGTAAATCTAACTTCAATATGCCTTGAGAAATTCTGATTCAGGAGCTCGGTGGATCTCTCTTTGCAACTGATCAAGAGACCTGAAGAAGTAAAGCAATTCCTTCAGATTGTGATTTTAGTCTTTGAAAAAAAAACAATGCTTTCAGGGATAGTAAAACACAATCATTTTAGAGCCACAGAAATAGCACAGCCATTTCCTTGAACGTGATAGACTTAGATTCAATCCCCAGTACCACATATAGTCATTGAGCTTGCCAGGAGTGATTCCTTAGTGCAGAGTCAGAAATAAGCCCTGTGCACTGATGGGTTTTGCCCCAAAACAAAACAAAACAAAACAAAAATAACCTCACAATCATTTCAAATAAAAACTTTTTTTGCCCTTTGAAATGATGTTAAAGGTAAAGGTAAAGGCCCTCCCGTTGATCGTCGATTTGCTCGAGCGGGCCCAGTAACGTCTCCATTGGAGACTTTGTTGTTACTGTGTCTGGAATATCGAATACTCTCGGTAGCTTGCTGGGCTCTCCGAAGAATAACTTTGATGATATTCATCAAATGAGTTGAAATATGGTTATTACATATAATCTCTAATTATCCTTTTCTTCTTTTATTAACACATCTTTACATTTCTCCTTTTTGGGAGGTCACCATTAATTACCATAGTCCCTGAATGTTCACTACTAATGTACAGGTTACTGAGAATTTTTCCATCAAATATTTTTGGTTCTACTCCATATGCACTATTACATTTAGTTAAATGGTTTAAAGAAAAACTATAGTATTTTACTAGTTTAAAAAGAGTATAAGTCTAAATTTCATGTATTGGATATACCTCTGGGGGGTCTTTAAATATATACTTTATTTTCTGCCTATTCTGTTTTTTCCAAATTTGCCTGTATAGGCTATTTGATCTTTCATAGTCTTCTTTGAAAATTATACACGGAAAAGAAATGGTAGAGAAATGACTGAGAAATAAGAAGGAATGAGGTAACACATAAGAATATCATTCCTGTTTTGTGATTAGTAAGTTTGGACTCAGAGAATCGGGGGTATTTTCAAGATTACCCAGTGTACCTTGAAATTAATTTTCTGTTGCTGAGGTC
This sequence comes from Sorex fumeus, assembly GCF_029834395.1. Taxonomy (NCBI): domain Eukaryota; kingdom Metazoa; phylum Chordata; class Mammalia; order Eulipotyphla; family Soricidae; genus Sorex; species Sorex fumeus. The sequence goes on from NW_026606072.1 coordinate 15,744,063, forward strand.
CTCTGAGCTGGCTGCATTCTATTCATAGAATTTACATCACACACACAAAAAACCTGCATCCTTTTGTTTGCTGTTCTTCCCCCACTCTCGCCCCCATTTATATCACAGAACATAAAAGCAGAGAATCAGGATGTTTTGATTTTAATAACACCTAGAAGTTCTAGAAAATCAAATTACATGAAACACATGTAAAGGCACTGTTATTGTTTTTGAAAATGTTTTCACTGATTTAAAATAATATGCTAAAAATACTTCCAGGCATGGTGTGGACTTTTCAGATTTAATAAAACATGGAAATGAGACCTTTATCTCGAGGAGCTTATGTTGCTCTGATGCAGGAAAGCCTCCAGACGCAGACAATTCACCAAGGAGCCTTGCCCTGTTCATCACAAGAATGGACAGAGCATCAGAAAAACACGAGCTCAGTTCTCCATGTTTGGGTAATTGGGTACAGGGTTCCTTAAGGATAAGAGCTTGCACTATGTGATTTGATATTTGATGATGACCATTCCCAGACACTTCCTGGTGAAGTGGTTAAGGAAGCTTGGCCTAGTACAAGTAGTCTCAAATATTTACCTGCCAATTTCCTAGCCCTAATGCTTAGCCGAATTAATAGCTATTTTAACTATTAGGTTGCAAGTATACTCCCCATTTCTCACAGTTTAAACTGAAAGTATATATCATCCTTGGATATTTTGACCTTGAGGAGAGAACATCTTTTACTGCTTTAGCTAAAGTCTGTGATTCTCCCAAGCTAAAATGTGCTTGGATCCATCAATCTTCAGAATACAATCACGTGTTGTGAAGAGTGGAATGATTCATTTATGATGAAAGAACACAATGGCCATTTCTACACACTAATCAAATCACTGTATAAATGGGGTTTACCTGTTTTTTTTAATGACATCATAGGTGAGCATAAGATAGAAAAAAAATCAAATCCCACCATGTTATACACATACAGGCATATCTATCTTTCTCATGATAAAAATAGGTACAAAGATAGAGTTTAGTGTTTTGTGGGGTGAACACCTACTTAGATCATTGAATGTCTGTATTATAGGAGCAGCACAAAACAATAAAGCAGAAGTCATGCTCACTGCCTGTTGATGCTTTTATGCCTAAAATGCCATTTTGTAACAGGTCAGCAGAATGCCAAAGTTTCTGTGATGGTTCATTATGCTGGTATTTATAACTGTTTTCTTTCAGCTGAACACTTCAGTCTGTGCATTTAAAAGCAGTAAAGGTGTTTTAGCTTGACCCTCCTCCTCTCCTTCCCCACCCACACACACTTCAGTCAATGCTAAGCTGCTGTATGAAGAAAAGACAGAGGAATATCTTCCTTTTTTACTCTGTTCCTTCCTTTCTTCCTTCCTTGGCTTTCCACTTCCTAGTCCATCAATCACAAAATTGTTTTCTTCTTATTATTTAGGTTTCACCTCATCCTCCTCAAAGATACTCCACTTTAAGTGAACTTCCTTACTTGAACCCACTAGGTCTCAGAGTACAAATTCACAATAGTATGTGAATTTATATATTTATTTATCTACTTAAGATGGGGCTGGAGCAATAGCACAGCGGTAGGGAGTTTGCCTTGCACACCGCCGGCCCTCTGGCCAAGTCAGGTTCGATTCCTCCGCCCCTCTCGGAGAGCCCGGCAAGCTAACGAGAGTATCTTGCCCACACGGCAAAGCCTGGCAAGTTCCCTGTGACGTATTCGATACGCCAAACACAGTAGCAACAAGTCTCACAATGGAGACATTACTGGGCCCGTTCGAGCAAATCGATGAACAACAGGAAGACAGTGCTACAGTACTACGTAAGATGACTACTTCAGTCTACTAGAAGACACATTTAACAAGGCCAGGTTTACCTTTTAAAAGGACATTTTTTCTCATTCATACAACAGAATAAAATGATCTTGATTTTAAAAAAATCAACCAGAAACTTCTGCTGGAGCTACAATAAAGACCTACTGAAAACCACATAAAGACCCACTCAAGATCAAGTACACAAAAGGAGAAGATGTGGCAGGGAAAGGAAGGGAGAACAATGGGGGTCATGTGACTTTAGAGATATGGTGGGGGGAAGATAAATGTAAGAAATGAAATGTGATGAATTTGTGAAAAGATAAAGTAGAAACACAAATATCAATAAGTTCATAGTTCTATTGTCTTTGAATAGTATGAATATCACAAACATCCTTACATAAAGATTGAAAATCTATCCTTCCCTTAGCCAGATGGTAATTTGTATCCCAGACACTTCACCAATTACTTTGGCCATGCCAGGTCCACTTATCACAAATGTATCAGCTGTGGTAGGCAGTGGTCAGCTTGGCAGGTAAGGCACTAGTCTGGCAGATGGTGGGAGCCACAGTATGGCTACCAAAACGAAAGCAGTCCTATTAGCACAGCAAGGAGGAACTCTGCATCCTTTGAGACCATTCCCATTTGTTCAATCCCTTCTGGACATCATTCAACCCAAAAGCAGATATAACTATAACCTTTCACATTTAAAGTCAAGAACATCAAATTAAACAGAGTTCCACCACCAATCATTTGATTTGCTGTGGATTTCATTTCTAATGAAACACCTGACATATTTGTCTTGTTGTTCCAGATGCTATACCAAAAAAAAAGTGCTAAAGAGAACATGACTGTTCTATAAAGATGCAGCTTCCTTGACTAAATGAGTTGGTCCCAAAACCACAAGATGGTGTATTATTCCACAGATTTATTGCCCACATTTCTACTTCTCTGTCCATTACAGACCATAAAATTCGAGTGTATTCCATTTTATTTCTTTCTACAGCCACCATAAAGGTCTATGTTTTGTAAACTTGATAACTACAATCTTAGTATAAATATAGTTACCAAAAGAATCAAAGCATATATACAAAGGTATTAAATATTAATTCAACTTATTTATAATTCCTTTAACTTCGGTATCATTTTCAGGATGTTTAAATCAAATCATAAGATAAATAGAAAAATTCCCTAATAAAAGTTATCCATCCAATGACAAGTTTTTAAAATAAAATACACTAACTCTATAAATAAAATAAAATATATGAATCATTGTTTGGTTTGTGTACCAGTCTTATAAATGTCATTTGTGAAAATATTCCATTAAGTCTTATGCTTATATTAAACTCTACCATGAGTTTTTCAGGCCAAGAACTGAGTCTTTAAAATAGAAAAATGTAATGTTTGGTATATATTTTCAATCACGGTCACGACCACCCTGTTGTTCGTCGATTGCCTCGAGCAGGTGCCAGTAACGTCTTCTTTGTCCTAGCCCTGGGATTTTTTTTTTAAAGTGCCATATTCAAGGCTTTTTCAGGGTTAGGAGAATGAGACCCATCATTGTTACTGGTATTTGGCATATTGGGTATACCACGGGGAGTTTGCCAGACTCTGCCGTGTGGGCAGGTTACAGTTGGTAGCCTGCCAGTTTGTCCAAAGTAGGAATGAGATGATAAGTTGATAAGCTTTCGGGAGCTGAGTGTGATAATCTCTGGATCCTGGCCGTTGTTGGAGTTACACGGCAGTTGGTGGGTGTAACTGTCTAGTTACTGGCAGGTCTAGTCCCAAACCGTGCAGGCTTGGAGATCTCAGCCCCGGGTCCCACACACCTGGGTTCCTCTGCCAGTTCTTTTATGCGTGAGGCTCATCCAAGTGTGTGGAGAGTGGTCCCAGCATGGCCTTGGCTGGGCCCCGGCGGTCTTCAGCTGTTGGACCCTGGTGGAGACAGTCAGGCACAGGGTAGGAGACTCTGCCTTGTTCTCTCCCGGGAGCTGAGTGTGATAATCTCTGGATCCTGGCCGTTGTTGGAGTTGGTGGGTGTAACAGCAGTTGGTGGGTGTAACTGTCTAGTTACTGGCAGGTCCAGTCCCAAACCGTGCAGGCTTGGAGATCTCAGCCCCGGGTCCCACCCACCTGGGTTCCTCTGCCAGTTCTTTTATGCGTGAGGCTCATCCAAGTGTGTGAAGAGTGGTCCCAGCATGGCCTTGGCTGGGCCCCGGAGGTCTTCAGCTGTTGGGCCCTGGTGGAGACAGTCAGGCACAGGGTAGGAGACTCTGCCTTGTTCTCTCCCGGGAGCTGAGTGTATTTATATTTTCAATATATATTTCATTTTTATAGAAAGCATCAAATGGCAAAGATCCACAATCAATAGTTCTGAATCATAATAAAAGTTCCACGGAAAATATTTAAATTGGGGTGGGGCTCAGGAAATAGCTCAGTGATTGGGGACACATGTCTGTCTGTGATGGACCTGAGTTCCAACTTTGGCACTAGGTGGCCCGGGTACCTCCAAATGAAAACCTGGAGAATTCTTTTCACTGCTGGGGTATAGCCCTGGTGTGACCTTAAGTATGGCCAGTGTTGATCTGTTGGTTGAGAATCTTCAATTGCTGAGTCAGAACTTTTGAAAAACTTCTGAAAATTTCACAGTGGCATGAAATTTTTATATTAGATTCATACTACATACTACTAATCCTTCCTTTCCTTTGATTTTGTTTAAAAATAATAACTAACTTTATTTCCTGCAAAATGTTAGCATTTATTTAAAGTTATAACATAGAAAAATAGCATTAATTCTAACTAGAGATACCACACTAATGACATCTAGCAAAACTGACTACAGAAAATTAAGCACACCACAGCATCAAACATCATCCGTTTCTTTCCTCTCTAGTCAATATATCAGACTTTCAAAAGAATAACTAGTCAGAGCTTTGCAAAGGTTTTTAGGTTAATTTTTTAAAGTGGAAATGGTATTGGCTATCATAATTGCTGGGTTATCTGTGACAAATACAGAGCTATTATTAATAAGCTAGGTCCAAATGGCCTTAAGATCCACTTATCATTTAACACTGGAAGTCTACTTGTGCAAATTATCATCAATTATGACCTCAGTGCTTGATCAATGGCTATAGTTTTTAAGTGTGGCAGTGGGGCTTATTAGTTATTAAAAATTTTATTAGTTACATCACTATTTTATAACCTAATAGAACTGAAGCTATTAGTAAGATTGCTGGACTCCAATTAATGGTACCACTTGCCATCCATTCCTTTCTATAATCCATTTCACAGGGTTAGGCCTGTCTTGTTTTAATGGAAAATTCACAGAAATACCCTTGTTCCATTTGTGAGCTCATGCATTAAGATGATCTGGCATCTTCAATTTTTGTGCTTCAGGGAGCCCTAAGTCACCATATGTGAAGCAGAGCTCCTCTCTTGGAGAAATCATGTAGAGAGAACTCAAAGAGAGGGAAAGACCTCAAACCCACAAGGAAGAAAATAAAGGAAACCAGAAGAAGTTGCACGCTTATAGAGACCTTAGTTGAATAATTTCTGCCAAGTGTAGTTGTCCTAGACATTTAGCTGAGGGTCAAGCATGCTAGTACAGATGCTATTCAGGACACTCTACTCCAGCAGTAATGATGAAGAGAGAGAGGAGCTGTTTTCACTGTGTTCTGTCCAAATTTCTGCCCCATAATATTATGAGAAGTAGGAAAATGTTTTAAATCAATTAGTTTGGGACAATTTGCTTTTTAATAAGGAAGAACTAAAACAGGAAAGAATTCTGTTGCCGTGGTTCTATTTCTTAAATATTTGTTCTAAAATTAGGGGGCTATGTGATACTACAGGAGTTAAAGCACTTGCTTTGCATCCAGTCAACCCAGGTTAGATATCAGCAGTGGTTCCGTGATCCCTGAGACCATGGAGCAAGGAGTTAGCTAACTATATTGACTGTAATCTGTGCCTTATCCTCTGTCACAATCCATTCAACCCTAATTAATTTTCCCAACCAACTATTCAGGGGCCAGATCATTACAGACGTAATAATGTTGCTCAAAATCCCCAATTATCACTCATTTCCTAATGAACCAAGCTTCACTTCTTAGCCTGGCATTTCAGGATAGAACCTCAAAAGATTTATCTCTTTTCATTCTATGTATCCTCAACTCCAGTCATGAGTCTCAGATGCACACACTTCCTTTCTTATTACCTTGCTTCCTAAGTTCATACTACACATTTGTTCTGCAAGTCTTATTCTTGCATAAGACATAGCAATACAATTCTATTTCTTTATTCAGGTACCCTAAACTACCTCAATTTAATTTATGCGGAGACTATTTAATGGCAGTCATTTACATGCAAAGTTCTCCCGTGGGAAATAAAGGTACCACATCACAATGCAATTTTCTCTCTGGTACAAATGCCTGTTCAATTTTTGCAAAATTATATCTAAGCTTAATGCTACTTTCATTTCCTTCATTTCAAGGTTACAGCATATTCTCATATAGGCAAGGCATAAAGTTCTTGCCATAGCAGTTTGTGACTTTAAACATGGAAAGAGTACCAGGCCACTTCCCTCAGAGGTCATCTGTTTTCTTGTATCTCTGATCTGTTTTAACTATTAGAAACAGGTATGTCTTCAGAAAAGTTTTACTTATATACATAACCAATAATGCTTATGTAAACATTACATATTTTCCTCATAAATATAATTTTTATTATATTTATCATTAGTTAATTAATTAAAAGATATTTCTCCTTACGATTTCTATCATTGTTTATTAAACAGCAGAATAAAGTATAATGCTTACTATTAATAAGCAAATTATCATAGGTAGGATAATAGCTCCTCCATGATGTCCACATTCCCAGTCCCTGAATCCTCCCAGTGTTAACCATTTTTGGCAAAAGGGACTTTTGAGGTATCATCTAGTTATGAATACTCATATGGAGACACTTCTGAGCTATGTCTTTGAGTCCACTGTAATCATAAAGGTCGTTTTAAGAGTCATAAAGGAAGTATAAGAGAAAAATAAAATATCAGAACAAGGGCTGAAATAACAACATTTAGTGGATGGAACCATAAGCTATAAGCAAAGAAAATAAATCTCCTTTAAAGCCTCCAAAGAGAATATAAAGTCTTATTGACACCTTAAATGTAGTCCAGTGAGGCTGATTGTAACTGAACTCCTAGCTTTGAAGATTATAAATTGTGTTGTTTAAGTTCCAATTATATTTTTTAGGGTGGAGGGAATCTGGTTGATAGTACAGTGGGTAAGGTGCTTGCTAAATACTTGGCCAGCCCCAGTTCAATCCCCAGCATTCCTAAATGGTCACCTAAGCACCCTGAGGAGTGACCCTTTTGCACAGAGCCAGGAGTAAACCCTGAACATTACTGTGTGTGACAACAAAACAAAATGTAGAAATAAGATACAATTTTGTGGAATTCGTTATATAAATGCTATATAGCAAATACAGGAGATTACTGGTTTTCACTCTTTAACAAATGGCTTATCACTGTGTGTATGTTTATACAACATCCAAGAATCCAGATAATTTTTATTTCATGATTTGCTTAAATAATGCAGTATTAAAAAACTAATATTTCCGATACAGCCAAAGAGAAGGGCCACATGGAGGGCGGGGATCCACAGCTCCCGAAGAAAAAAAAAACAGGTTCCAAAAGAGCCGAGATCATCGGGAAGCCCCAGATGGGGTAGGTACCGCATCCCGCCTCCGCCAGATGGAACCCTGGTGACCAGAAGCCTCTACAAGCACAGCTCGAGTATGCGGGAACTAGGACTTTTCCTCCAAACCGCGCGGCCGCTTACACAGCCACGCGACATCTCTCTATATACAAAGTGTTCCATGGGAAGTAAACCACCCAACGTTTCTCCCTGAAAATCAGAGTTAAGTTTGGAGCACGACCACAGCCCCAGAAACACAAGGACTTAATGCATAACCCAGCAGCTTGGAGCAGAAAAGTGAAAGGACTATGCGTTAATCCAGGCCATCATGTCTGCCCGGAGGGGAAAGGGTGTTGCCCCATTTGCCCTCTCTTCTCTGGAAAGAAAGATGGCAGCTGTATGGGAGCCCTGTGGACAGCAGGTATGAGCCGGGGGTGTGGGGGCAACTAAAACCTCATGGGAAGGGGGGCGTTCCGGTCCGTCCTTCACGCCCTACCGAGGTCACCAGTTGCCCCCCGCGAGCGGCTCTCCAGCACAGCCACGGCCCCAGAAGCACAAGGACTTAATGCAGAACCCGGCAGCTTGGAGCAGAAAAGTGAATGGACTATGCGTTAATCCAGGCCATCATGTCTGCCCAGAGGGGAAAGGGTGTTGCCCCATTCGCCCTCTCTTTTCTGGAAAGAAAGATGGCGGCCGCATGGGAGCCCTGTGGACAGCAGGTATGAGCTGGGGGTGTGGGGTCGACTAAAACTTCATGGGAAGGGGGGCTTTCCGGTCTGTCCTTCACACCCTACCGAGGTCACCAGTTGCCCCCCGCGAGCGGCTCTCCAGCACAGCCACGGCCCCAGAAGCACAAGGACTCAATGCAGAACCCGGCAGCTTGGAGCAGAAAAGTGAATGGACTATGTGTTAATCCAGGCCATCATGTCTGTCCGGAGGGGACAGGGTGTTGCCCCAGTCGCCCTCTCCTCTCTGGAAAGAAGGATGGCAGCCGCATGGGAGCCTTGTGGACAGCAGGTATGAGCTGGGGGTGTGGGGGCGACTAAAACCTCATGGGAAGGGGGGCATTTCGGTCCGCCCTTCACACCCTACTGAGGCCACCAGTTGCCCCCCACTAGCGGCTCTCCAGCACGGCCACGACTCCAGAGCACAGAAACTAATTTCTTAACTATCTGACTTTCAGTAGAAATACTTCCAGGGTCAATAAGTAAAATAGCAGAAATCCAAAACCAACATTTAATTCTTGAACCCAGCTGTAGAAAGCAAATCACTTCACAATGCTTTTTCAGCATGTCTGATTTTGGGGGGGTAAACTCTAAATAATAGTGGTGAATCTTTTATTGAAACAATGAATCTAATCAAAGCAGATAGAGTGTTAACTAGAATTCATCTGCCTCACAGGGGCTGGGAGGGGTGGTGGGGTGGGGTTTTATTGGGGTTCTTCATGGTAAAAAATAAGTATTGGTAAAGGGAAATGTGTTTGATATTTGCATGACTGAGACCTAAACCTGAAAGCTTTGTAACCTTTCCCACAGTGAGTCAATAAATTAAAAAAAAAACTAATATTTCCAAATCATTTTATAATGTAATTTTCAAGCATCATAAGCTTTTATCTCTAGGTATACAGCCTTGTAAAATTACCAAGTTTTTAGATTCCAGGGTCCCAAGGGAGCAGGTTCAGTGGCCCACATAACACAGTGTAAATAACTGATATTGTTTTGGGGTGTTTGACTTCATCTAAATGGAAAGTTCTTAAAACACTCATGAATTACAAAATTCCTTGCCTGACTTTGAAATGATCATTTCTTATAAGTTAACATTACATTTCCCTGACTACCACTTTTTAAAAAAGCTAATTTGTCTATTTCAGTTTGTAAAGCTGTGACCATCAGTCATTCAAAGTATTCAGATGAAGAACCGCTTGATTTTAAAAGAAATAAGCAAATATCTGAATGACTCAAAAATCTGCTTACAAATGAAACATCTGAAAGACTTAATTCAGCACACATTCTGTACCCAAACCTAAACATTCTGTTTCTTAAAGAATATGTCTGCTGTTCATGGACTCAGAAAGAAAAAAAAAATATTTTACCACACAAAGAGAAAACTGCGTGAACTAGTTGACTGATAAACACTTGGATCTGGTTCTGAATTTTGGGCCAAGAAGCAGCATATAATAGCTTGACTTGAGGTTCAAAACATTAAAATACAGTAAAGAGCAACTGGAGACCAGAAAATATCTTCACTGGAAAAGCAGATACTGTAAGCTGTGACCTTATCAAGAAGCTAATTATGTCCTTTCACTAGGGAAAAAAAATCCAAAGCAAAAACATCAGAAGAAACGCTTTAAGAGAGCTAATGTGTTCTAGATAAGAACATAAGCTGGAGAATGTAAAACCCGGGGGACGCTGGCCTTTTATGCACCTGACCCACGTTTGATCTCTGGCATCCCCTATAGTCCCTTATGCATTTCCAGGGGTATTTCTTGAGTGCAGAGCCAGGAGTAAGCCCTGAGCTTCCTGACGGGTGGGGCCCCCAAACAAAACAAAACAAATATGAAAGAACATTAACAGAGTTGACTGCCTCAAAACTACTGAGATGTCAAAAGCTCCCAAGACTGTGTTCCCAATCAAGACAGATTCCGATTTTCAGCAGATACCATTAAGAGTAAAAGAAACCTAGCATCTAAGAACTGAAAGAGGCCATAGGTGCACCTGTTATTCTTATAAATATGGGATTCAAAGCAACTAATATCCCTAATAAAAGTTTCATAGGAAGTGAACTCAGACAAGGGTCGGAGAGTATGGCTTTCACTGTGCTGTCTCTCCTTAGCTGCAGAATTAGACACACTAATTCTGCCTTCGTTCACCTCACACCACACCCCTCTGCCTTTCTTGCCACACTCTGACCTGTTCACAGCACTTAACTTAATGTCTCATTGTTCTGTCTTCCATACTGGGAGGTGAAAGGGAAGACAGTATATCCAGCTACAATATATCCAGCAAGGAAGCAACTTTTAGGCAAACTCTTCAATGATAATGCACCTTAAGCAGAAAAAGTTTTATTTATATACATAACAAACTCTCCCTGAGAGGCCATACTCATAGTTAGCAAGTACAAAAAAAAAGATTTTTAAATATCAAAATAATCCTTGTGAGTCAATGATAAGGTAGCAGAAAATTATATCTATTATTCTAACTTGAAAACAAAGACTGCATTATATTGGAATAGCTTGTAGATAGACTATTGTTCAAATAGAGATGATTGCACTTAAATTTTTATTCAACTTAAAATAAATCTCTTAGGCAGAATTGGGAAAAATATTTGCTAGTAGCATATTAAGCATTTGTTTCTTATGGTCTTATCCCATGAAACATTTTTTCTTAAAGAAGTTAATAAATTGTTTGGATGACTCTGGTGCTCCCTTCAAAATATGAATAAATAACCATAATTGCTTTGAACATGAATACAAATTATACTATATAAATTTCAGCTATTTGTAGTTCAATGCTACATGTTCACTTATATTACCAAATGTTAAATACAATGTATAAAAAATTCATCAGCCAGTAAAACAAAACTTTTAATACTTTCTTTATTATTATACATATGAATTTGGCACCAAAAAGAGGATACTTGTTCTGAGAGAGATTACAAAGGGCTGAGCTCATGTTTTTCATGTGAGAGGCCAGGTTAGATTCCCTGGCACCACCTGGTACCTTGAGCACTGCTGGGAATGACCCATTGCACAAAGCCAGAATGGGCCCCACCCCAGGCACCACCAGCTGTTTGGCTCTGCAACAAGAGTTAATAATAACAATGATAATTCTCCTAGATTTCGGTTTTAGAATGGATTGGATATATATATATATATATATATATATATATAATTTTAATAAGAACCACAAAGGTAGTACTCAATTGGGCTTGGGGTCACTTCAGGTGTTGCCATGATGGGCACACTCACAGACACACAGACACAAACACAGACACACACACACACACACACACACACACACACCCCAAATAAGCTGGTTAGTACCAGTAAAAGTAAAAGACACCTATTTATAAATCAGCCTTAATGCTATTTTATTACTCAGTCTTCCAGGCTAGTTGTGATGTCATATAAATTGTCTATTTCCTTCAAAAAAAGAAAATTTCAATGTTTCAATTTTTTTTTTAACATAACATCCTTTACATCATTGCAGCCATGGCCTTTCTTATTTTCTAGGATCTTTCATAACTTAAGACCAAATTTCTAAATAGTTCATTATAAACACATAGAGAAGCTGTAGGGTAGTTACAAAGTTCACAGTTCAGACCTCTGGTAAGTGATTTAATTCCAGTTAAGAGATATTTATTGATCCTTTGTTATGTTTCAAGCACTTTGCTAGACTTTTTTGTTTTTTTGTTTGGTTAGTTGGGTTGGGGTTGGGTTGGACAGCAACCAACCCAACCCTAGCTGTGCTCAGGGTTTACTTCTGGCTCTGAGCTCAGGATTCACTCATGGCAGGGCCCAAGGAACCATGTACAATGTTGAAGATCTTACCCAGGTGAGTCACATGCGAGGCAAGCAACTTATTTATTGTACTACTTTCCCAGCCTCCTAAATTCTAGACATGATATCAACCTATAATCAGCACTAACTCCAGAAAATATCTGGATTTCCTTACACTCATCTTCCTTATTATACTAAAATTGAATTTCAGGAAGGCCATATGTGGGAAAATAAAATAAAAGTAAACAAAAATAACAAAGCTATCATTCTGGCTTGTTGGCTACCTGAAAGCTCTGTAAGGAAATTAGGGTAAGGGGCCAAAGAAATAGCTGAGGGAGTTGAGCACAGGAAACACCCACTTAAATAAGCCCGAAGGCTAAGTCTGCCTGCTTCCTGACAGAACATAGAGTCAAACTGGGCCATGAAAGGGGTCCTCCTCTCTGGGCCTTGTTTAGGACTACAGGAATAATTCCATGGGGCTAGATGGAGAGCTACAAAATGAGCTAAGGCTTGAGCTGAACAGGCAGGACAACAGCCTGGGAAGGAGCTTGACAGCAGCAGAGTGGCCCAAGAACGTTGGGTAAGGATCACTGAACACTCAGCAATGAAGGGAATAAAGGAGGCATTCATCTCCTATTTACCACGAGGCACAGATCGAATGGAAATATTAACCTTTAAAAAGGTGATTTGTGCAGCAGTGGTTAAGGGTGCAACTCCATTTGTGCAAGAGTGATTTGAGTTTTGATACTTTTTTTTTGGTGCTCATTTGCTTAAAAGGCAAAAACAATAAATAAAAGGCAGAAAAGACAAATGGCCTCTGGTAGGGGATGCTGACAGGGTGTTGGAAAGCACATTTCCTTCTTATTTCAGTATAGTTGTGACTCCAATTTTCTATGCTTGAGTGCCTGCCATGTGTGGAAATGAAGCAATGGCAAGGGCTGCTGCTGAGAAGAACATTTAAATAGCAGATGGCAGAGAGAAAAAGAAAATTTAAATTACGATTTACTAAATGTCTAAAATGCATCTTTTTCAAAAAACTGTACGTGTGTTACACTGAAAAGTGTTATTACAGAGATGGAAGTTAAGGAAAGGTAGAGTTAAAGAAGTACTGACAGAAAAAGAAAATTATATTTGGAGAAAAAATTTTATCTTTTTACATAGTTATATTTAATGTCAGCTGAAATTTCATTGTCAAGGTTAAATGATGGGATAAGAGATGGGCACAAAGCTATTTTTATATGAAAAAAGAATATGGTAGAAAGTGCAGATAGAGTCTGTGACAGGTTTAGGGTAGAAGCAGAGCTGATATGGGTGAGCAATAAAAAGCTACTGGAAAAGCAACACTGGGTGGTGATGATAAGGTATCTAGACTCAATGTAAAAAACCTCAATAGTGTCCCCAAAATGCTAGATTCAACACTATGTCTGAGCCCAGAGGATTCCTCAGAGTTTCAGAAAAATTAGTGGAGGTTTATGATACTTGGCTCTTTATCACAAAATTCAGGAATAATTAGACTGCAGGTTTGTAAAGGCTTATTTTTTATGTATTTTATTCATACCAATACCTCAATGAAAATTCATGTTGATAAAGACTAACAAAAGAGAATTCTTGAACTTTGATTTTTGTCTTCTTTGGTATCCAGTGCACTTGCATATCTTGTATCACCTTGAAACAGAAGGTGCATAGATTAAACCTATGGGGAAGATTGCTATTCATTTAAAATCCTACAGCATTAAATCAAATCATATGACCTATGTATAAAAGGAACAGAAACACCTAGTATTGGCAGGAGTGTAGAGAAGAAGAAACTGACAGTGCTTGTGGGAATAAAAATTAGACCAATATCTATGGGAATTTTTCCAAATACTAGAAAATGAACTATCATAGTGCACTGTCATTGGAATCTATTCAAAAACAAAACACAAAATCACTAATTGGGAAAAAAAACCACATGCATACTTCTGTTCATTGAAGTGATATTTACAATGACCAGGATATGATAATAGCCTGCTCCCAGTGACAGATGAATGACTACTGAAGATGTGGTATACATACACAGTAAGAATAGATGAAATCTTACCTTTGTAAGATTACATTGATAGAAATGGAGGAGGTCATGCTAAGCCAAATAAGTCAACTGGAGAAAAAAAATAAAGGTGACTGACTTCCTATGTGGTATACAGAAACATAAAGAAAAGAAAAGCCAAATGAAAATCAACTTTTAAATTCTGAACACAGAGCTGAGATTGCATAGTGGGAGAAGTATGGGGGGGATGAAAAGATAAAGGACATGATGAACTATGGTGAAAGGATATTTGTACTGTGGTGTTGGTGCAGTGTGGTAGCATATTTTGAAGAGGTGTAAGACTTTACTCCTAAAACGTAGGCTTTTTAAAAAATTTTTATTAGTGAAACACCATGAGGTACAGTTGTAGACTTACACATTTTTTTGCTTTGGTTTCAGTTATACAATGATCGAACACCCATCCCTCCACCAGTGCCCATTCTCCACCACCACCCGTCCCAGTATCCCTCCTACCCCCCATCCCCCCATCCCACCCTATCTCTGTGGCAGGGCATTCCCTTTTGTTCTCTCTCTCCTTTTGGGTGCTGTGGTTTGCAAAGGAGACATTGAGTGGCAATCATGTAAAACATATATTTTAAGCCAATTTTTCTACAATAAAAATAAGAACGAAGGGAAAAACTCACAGCATATTAATTAATGCAAAACATGCATGCTGAATCTCACACCAATGGAAACTGGACTGAACATTAATATTACTTTAACATATTACACTGGCCATCAGGCTGGTTTAAAAGATGATTTTTTTGTTGTCATCCATATTTTTTTTACCTGAGCAGAAAGCATGATTTCTTGGCATTATAGACAGCATTTTATCTTATATTAGGGAAAGAAAATCCTTTTAAGTAGCATCCACTAGACATTGGTCAGTTACTATTCATCCTCATTCCTTATAAAGGTTTCAATTACAAACCCAAACTCACCAGAAGAAATGACAAATATGTTAGTGTACATTTTAAACATTAAATAATAGCTAATTTCAAAATGTGCTTCCCAACGAATGAGATAAATTATAAGGTTTAAGTCTATTTGTAACATATACAGGAATGATTCACACAGAATATTTAAACATATATTTGTCACATCATGTGAAATAATCTCACTTTCAATTCTAATCCCAGAGGCCATTTCTAAGTCTGCTATCAAGGTTTTATCAATACGTACTAATGTTTTATTCTCAAAAGTGTTAACAACTCTGCATCTTCCCCAAATTACTACTCGACTATCTATTCAGCAACTTGTCTGTGCTGCCACTGACCTGTTCTCTAATCTGGTTAGTACACCTAAATAATTCATTGATTGATGTTGCCTATAAATAATTTGTGTGTGATTTATATATTTATTTGATTTATATATTTCTTCTATGCAGTGCTAGAGAAAGTGTATTTATTTTGTGATGGGTCAATCACCCTTCTTTGCATTAATCCTTAATGCCTCTGAGTTATAACCCAACACCTTTATACTACAACGATTTAGATAACCACAAAAAAAATATTCTTTTATAACTTTAGAATCTTAACATAAATGAAATTTTAAATTTTCTTTCATTTGAACACATAAGAGAAACAAATACACACATACACACATTACCACAACGTTAACTGAAAATTTAAAATCCAACATAGGGCCACAGAAAGAACCTGCTTGAAAATCAGACATTCTTTTTCCAAACTAACGTTCCTACACTTTGGGGTATATATAAATGGGATTACTGGATTGTATGGAAATCCTATTCTTACTCTTTGTGCAAATTATCATATTATTTTTCATAAAGACTGAAAAAGTCAACATTCCCACCAAGAGTGAAGGAAGGTTCCTTTTCACCACATCAATACCAACTGCTTTCTCATCTTTTGTGATATATGCAATTCTCACTTGTATGAGATGATGTCCCATTGTTGTTTCACTTGTATTTCCCTAATAATAAATTATGGAATACATTTTTATATACCTATTGGCCATGAAAATATTATTCTCCACTAAAAATTATACTTTAGGTATATAATTACAGAAATGTTACACTAATATTTACTAATATGTTACTAATATATTATACTAATATTACACTAATAATATGGGATCAGGTAAAATTTTCTAATACATAATATTGATATTATTCTACCTCAAGGTAATTGGATAATTGGGGGACCTAGTGAAATACCCCACCACGTCAGGGAAAAAAGCAGGGCATTCTTTAACGGTTGTAGGTTCTATTAAACCCAGTCTACTTATTAAATAGATGTTTCAGAGCAAAATATATGCTTGATGTGTAAAGTACAACAAACACTCTTGAACGCTCCTATTTTCATATAGTAATTTTGCCCATACATTTTTCCTACAAAAATGTCATCCTAACTTCACAAGCATAATACATTTACAAAAATGGAATATTTACATAAAATATTCTTTTATAACTTTAGAATAGATTATAACACCTGAATAACAGAATAGGGATAGAGTCCAATAAATAACTATATAACACATATTTTTAAATATTTTTATTGTAATAAATGTGGCCAGAACAAGATAGAAGAACCATGAGATATTATCAAAAACTAAATGGGTTGTGTTTTCTCAGAGTACCTATAAATCTAAAGAAACAAAGACCTAATAGATATTCTTAAGCAGAAGCAAGAATGATACGTGCCAGATGACATACTGGTCAAACAGTTTCCAGTTTTATTCCTTGCACAGTTTCAGACTAGCTTATTTTGGTGTTGTATTTTTTAAACATCTCCAATTCTAATCTATGTAAATTTAGTTAAATCTATCAAATATTGGAAAATTAAAAAAAAACATGTTTTAAGGATCCTAACTAGAAACATCGCTTTCTGCCAACAGTAGTCATTATGTATGCTGCTTTTGGAATAGCCAGTTGGGGTGACGTCTCACTCTGCTTCTAGTTAACTATGCGACATTGACTAAATAATTTAAATTTCTTGGTTGTCAGTTTATTTATCCTTTGAAGGGGAATAATAAAAGTACCCTTAACTTGAGGTAGTTGTGAGAATTAAGTTTTTAACTAGGCATTTTATGCCAGTGCCTGGTATTAGTAAGTGTCAGACTTTGGGTACTCATTCATTACTCTTATCTTTAGGGAAGGAAGTAACTCACAATCAATCAGCAGCTCACTCTTGATCAATCACAAAGTAAATAAAAATGAGCACTAAACAGGACCTTTAGTATAAATGATTCATCTTGCCATTTGGTAGATAAATAACCTGGGATTCAGGCAGGGCTGTGCTTACTTAAACACAGTGTGGGGGACCTGTGCTTTGCTCCCTTGAAAATTGTATGACAGTCAGAGCTTTAGAGTGACTTTGACTCTGACTTCTAAGATTTCATTTCACACTACTGTGGTATTTGTAGGACACAAATCAGCAGGGCAAGGTCGGGTAAGGCAAAAGTGGGAAGAGAGCAGGACTTCTCACTTTAAACATAAAGTTGCCCAGGTTCCATAATATACTCAACAAAATTCAAAATGAATCTGCTGTCACACAAAGCAGGCAAGAGGCCTCTGCTTAATGTACTCTGACATATTTAACTATTGGTTAGGTAGTGTTTAAATAAATAAGAACTGTAGTGAAAATTACCAGATTTTTTTAACGAGCTGACTATATCATCTGTTTTTTAATAACACCTCTACATTTTAAGATGTGTTTTGTATGCACCTTAACTTTCTCTTATGTTTGAATATATAATTACATAACATTGCTTTAAAATTTGGCAGATACTTAAAAAGGATTTGGCTAACTTAGAATAGTATCATATTCAGTATGGCTCAGGAAGTCTAAAATCACTAAAAAGGGAAACTAATTGAAGAGAAAAATGTGTCTTTTCCAGAGATGTTGAAAAGAAATTACTTCTGCATAGCAATTTCTTTCCAGAGATATATCTGAGCCAAGTTTTAAAATCTTTTTTAAGCTCATCCCTTGGAAACCTCCTTATTAGAAGAGCAGGTAGGCTTAGACCAGAATGCTTCATCATGATTGGGCTTTCCAGAACGGCCAGAAATAGTAATCTATCTCTGAAACTCTATGTTGATTGTTTGTATATGCATATGGATGCATGTGATGTGGTCCTGATACAGGAAAGACTGATAATAACTGCTATCAGATACTCAATAGGTTCTTGACCACCTATCCTACTCCCTCAAGTTAACCAGTCCAGAGAATGTTGAGGTATAAAAATATGGTTTGTGGCTGTGTACATTAATGAGTCATATTATGCAGATGGTATAAGTGACAGTATTTCAAAAATTCTCAGCAAAAGAGAATAAAAGGAAAAAAAATTAAATCATTCCAAATCTCAAGAAAAGTCTTGTTTAATGGAAAGAAATATGAAGAATCCATCTTTGATTAGCACTTTATTATTTTTATTGACTGAAGCTTTGATCTTGCCTATGTGAGCAGATTCTAGTACAAGGATTAAAAAAGGATAGCACACATTCACTTGTTAGCACCAAGTTTATTTTGTTAGATCCATATTTTAGACCAGAAAACCAAAGCAGAGAAATCAGGAACTTACTTAGATCAATTTAAAACTAGACAAAAACAAGGGAATAAGCACTATTGAACATGGACAAAAGCCGTGGTCTTAGAATACAAAAATGAGATTATCAAATTTATATGAAGAGGTGGCTTAAAGATGGCATCAGAGCTGTAGTGAAGTGGATTTAAGACACTTTGATGGTGACAGAATGTAGAAACGTTGTACATTACACCCATAAATATTAACACCATCGTTACCATCTTATCTAAACTATGGTAAACAAATGTGAAAAACAACAACAACAAAAACTGATTATCAATGTAATTTGTCATTTTTCCTCAGGAATTTTGACATCTGAACTAAGTACTTAAAGATGTAGTCTTTTACCGCCCCAACAAGATCCCGAGTCACCACCCATGAACAAGCCCAATGGCTACTTAACAAGCAGCTTAAACCATGAGCCCAGAGACTCAGAAACAAATCTCTGAACCCAGCAGCTTTTGGAAGAAATCCCTCCAGATTTAATTAAGATTTCAGAATTTCAAAATTGTATACTATTCATATACCCCAACAAAGGCCAGGATCCAGAGATTATAACAACAAGCTCCCGGGAGCGCGCGGCCGCTTTTGCGGCCGCGCAACTATTTATTTAATTTTCTCTAAATTTTCAGGGTACCTTAAATATCATTAAATATCCAACCCACACGGCAGAGCCTGGCAAGCTATCCGTGGTCTATGCCAAATAGACCAAATTGATATGCCAAATCCAGTAATAAATGGATCTCATTTCCCTAACCCTGAATATGCAGAGTCGAGAAGGATATGGAAGGAGAAGCTGATAAAACACCAAGGCAGACATAGGCTGCCAAAACGCAGAAAAACAAAAATGATTGTCTGTACTTTTAATGCTCGTACGCTGGCATCTGCTGCATCCATTGAAGACCTTATGGTACAAGCACGAAAGATCAAGTACGACATCATTGGTCTGACCGAAACAAGAAGACATCAATCCCATCATGCTGTTTTCGACACTGGAGAAGAACTGTTCCTTGGAACATGTGATAAAAGAGGTGTTGGTGGTGTCGGTATCCTTGTCAACACAAACTTAGTCACAAGCATTGATTCATTTGAATGCCTAACAACCCGAATCGGACGATTACACTTGAATAAATGTGGCTCACTACCGGCAGTTTCTATCTTTGTTGTCTATGCACCAACATCCAGTTATGGTGAAAAAGAAACTGAGAAATTCTACATGGAGCTGGAGAAATTCTATAAAGAAGATCACACCTTCTACAAGATCATTGTCGGTGATTTTAATGCCAAGATAGGACCAAGAAGATCAGTCGATGAACTCCACATCGGAACCCATGGCCTGGAATGGAATGAACAGGGTGACAGACTGTCTGAGTTCATCATGTTAACCAAAACCTTCCATGGTAACTCACAATTCCAAAAGGCTGAATCTAAACGTTGGACATGGGAGTCTCCCGATGGATGGTTCCACAATGAAATAGACCACATCATATTCAATCGGCGGTTTTGCCTAACCGATGTTGCTGTTGTCCCAAAATTCCAAATGGGATCAGACCACCGTCTTCTTCGTGCAAAATTCTACCTCACAGAACGAGGAGAAAAGAATGCAAGGTTTAAGAAGAGGACTCCCAGAACAACCACCAACTGGGAACTCTTTGGCTCTGTTGCGGCAACATGGGAAGATGCCGTCATTGACAACATTGATGAGGAATACGATCGAATGATTCAGCACCTCCATGATTGTGCAAGGAATGCCAAGAGAGAGATAACCACAAAAAACCGTCTTTCTTCGAACACTCTTGAACTTATTCGCCAACGTGGCTTGGCACATGCCTCAGGCAACCACAAGCAAACATCCGAACTGGCAAAACAGTGCAGAAAAGCCATCAAGGATGGCCTCAAAAACAGGAGAGCAGCAGTACTGGTAGATGCAGCAGAAGCTGGGAAAAACATTCGTAATGCCCGCCTGTCCTTCACCAACTACAAAACCAAGATGACTGCCCTCCGACATCATGATGGATCTATCACATCTTCCAGAAGGGCAATGGAGAAGATTATTCATGACTTCTACTCAGATCTCTTTAATAGCCACATCCACTTGCCCACATACCACATACCACATGATGGATATGTCGTTCCCAATGTTCTCCCTTCCGAAATTCAACATGTCATCTCGTCGGTAAAGAAACAAAAAGCACCTGGCCCAGACAAGATCAGACCTGAACACCTGAAGAACTTACCATCAGTACTCATCAATACATTGGCTCGACTCTTCACACGCTACCTGTCTGAATGCAAGGTTCCATCCCAGTGGAAAACCAGCAAGACTGTACTACTATACAAGAAAGGAGACATCCACGACATTGGCAACTATCGCCCAATCTGCCTATTGTCTGTCATCTACAAACTATTCACTCGAGTCATCCTGAATAGGATTAGCAGAACACTAGATGAAGGACAACCATGTGAACAAGCTGGATTCCGAAAAGGATTCAGTATCATTGACCATATCCACACAATAACCAAGCTCACTGAGGTATCTCGGGAGTTCAAGATGCCGCTCTGTCTAACGTTCATTGATTTAAAGAAGGCCTTTGATTCTGTTGAGACGGAAGCGGTCATGGAAGCCCTAGCCAATCAGGGCGTACAAACTCAATACATCAGGATCCTTCGTGAGCTCTATTGCGGATTCACTACCAAGATCTCACCATTCTACAAAGATGTAATCATCCATATCAAGAGAGGGGTTCGGCAGGGTGATACCATTTCACCAAAACTCTTCAGTGCCACCCTCGAGAACATCATGCGACGACTAGAATGGGAAAACATGGGAGTGAAGATAGATGGTCGGCAACTACACCACCTCTGCTTTGCTGATGACATCGTTCTAATAACACCAAACATCAGCCAAGCGGCACAAATGCTGGCGGACTTTGACCGTGAGTGTGGAAAGGTAGGACTACAGCTGAATCTTACGAAGACAATGTTTATGAGAAACAGCCTTGTTCCTGACGCTCCATTCGCTCTCAACGGAACCACCATCTCCGAATGCAACAGTTATATATACCTAGGTCGAGAAATCAACATGATGAATGACCTGGCACCTGAGTTGCACAGGAGGAAGAGAGCAGCTTGGAATGCCTTCAAGAGCATTGAAGAAATAACTAAAAGGACAAAGAACCTCCAGCTACGAGCACATCTCTTTGATTCCACTATTCTTCCTGCATTAACATATGCCTCAGAGACCTGGACCCTACGAAAACAGGATGAGAACGCTATTCGGGTCTCTCAAAGAGGAATCGAAAGAACTATGTTTGGAATATCACGATTCACTCAAATGAG
Source organism: Sorex fumeus (assembly GCF_029834395.1). NCBI lineage: Eukaryota > Metazoa > Chordata > Mammalia > Eulipotyphla > Soricidae > Sorex > Sorex fumeus. The sequence goes on from NW_026606072.1 coordinate 15,766,008, forward strand.
AGATAGAATCCGGAGTTCTGATCTTCGTCAACGCTCAAGAATCAGGGACGCTGTCTCATTTGCCAAGACATCAAAAATCAGATGGGCTGGACACGTAATGAGGTTTACAGACAACCGCTGGACTAGAGCCATTACTGATTGGATTCCACGAGACATCAAAAGATCACGTGGACGGCCACCTATAAGATGGTCAGACTTCTTCGTCAAGACCCTAAATGATCGGTTTGAGGCTCTACATGTTCCTAAAACGAACAGATACCATTGGGCTACGCTAGCACGCAACCGGGATGAATGGAGACGTTACTGGCACCCGCTCGAATAAATCGATGAATAACGGGGATTAAGTGATTAAGTGATAAGTGATACTATTCATTGTCAGTTGGAGGACAGGTTGTTGAGTGTTACCTTTACAGGGGATGTGAGTGTTGAGGCAAAGTCTCAAATAATAATGGTGGATATGGTGTCGAAATATTGAATGTAATCAAAGTAGAGAGAGAGAATAATGTGGAAACCATCTGCCACACAGGTAGGGATGGGGGTAGGATGGGGGGTATCCCGGGATTTTTGGAGGTGGGAAATGTACACTGGTGAAGGGATGGGTGTTTCATCATTGTATGACCAAGACCTAAACCTGAAATATTTGTAACTGCTTTCACGGTGATTCAATAAATAAAATTATAAAAATTTTTTAAAAAGATGTAGTCTTTAAGATCCCTAGAAAGGCCCAAATGACTCTGGTAGACAACATGTACCCTGGATTTGGGTTTGAGGAAGCTTATGTAGAAGTGAGTTTGATGTGTGGTAGATCCATCCCTCTGTTCTGACTCTCCTCCATGTCCTAGCAGTCTTTGGGTATAGTCTTCTATGACATGGGGAGCAGGTTATATCAGCATAGGGTTGATAATTATTGTTGTTATTTTCCCATGCTTTCATATGTATGAAAATGCTCCTATGTAACCAGATAGGAGATGAGAATTGATTTCAAGAACAAAAGACAAACTTGAAAATCATCAATTCTTAAGCCTACAGCTAAAAATCAAATACATCTCCTAATATTAACCCTAAAAATATACTAAGGGAATTCTTTACAGGGGATCAAAGGAGATTAGAAGAAATCTTAACTAAAAATTATGGACCCAAGTTTTACTCTTTTTCTTAGCAGGGATGATGTATACCTTTCAGTCATAGAGCTTTCATATATAAACTGGCATATTAAAAATGATTTTCTAATACCTACAAAGTTTGAGCTTTCACTTTTTACCATGGTTATGTCATATAACTATATATATTTTTTGCTGATTCATAAGTCATAATTTTCCAAACTTCTATGATACTATCTCTATAGTAGTCAAGGCTGTGGGATTTACTAAAACTATTAGATGAGTTTCAATAAAGATTTTGTGGAATGCTGAAGTACAAAGAAACTTTTTTTTATTTTAAGGTAAACTAGAATTTCAGACTGATATTAAAAATTTAATTTAAAACTAAATTCTCAATTTGTCTTCAAGGTTCCTAACCTTCCACCTACATATCCAAGTTGCAAATAAATTCTAAACAGTGTGAGACATTTCTTTGCAAGCTAATTTCCCCATTTATCTCTTAGGTTCAGGTCAATTTGCTCCACTTAATGTTCTAATTGCTTTTCTCTAAAGAGAAAAGGAAAGAACATGACTTAGTATAGACCAGCTTTTAAGGCAGACAATCACAATGAATAAACTAATGAAGCCATCCGTACCACTGGGATATAATACTAACTTCAGTATGTGAATAAGTACGCTATGTTATATCTGGACAACATCTACAAGGCTATTTCTACTCAACACAGCATTTTTTCATAGCCAATATCTATTACAAGACTAAAATACATCAAATTATAAATAAAAACTGACTATTACAGATAAATAAAATATGCACTGGAAATGTGAACTAAGTGTCAAGAAACCATTTTAGAAGTTGATTCAGGTTAACTTTTGTTTTTTTCTAATAAAATTTACTCAAGTAAATCTACAGTGGCATAATTTAAAATGCAGGGCTTTTGTTTTTGTTTTATGGAGGGGGAAAAGCATATCTGGTCATGCTTAGGGGTTACTCCTGGCTCTGCACTCAGGAATTGAGTGAACTCCTTGGTGAACCATATTGGGTGCCGGGGATTGAACCAGGTCAGTGAACAAGGTAAGCACCCTACCCTCTGTACTACTGCCCTGACTCCACGCTGCATTTTTAAAATAGTGCTGAATCTTCTAAGAAGTCTTTGATAAAATGGAATAATATACTTCATAATATATGTCATAGGACTCCTGTGAAGATTAAAGTATATAATACATATAAAATTTTTAGAAAAGTCATTGGTATTTGTATAGAATGAATTTTTTTTTTTTGCTTTTTTTGGTCACACCTGGTAATGCACAGGGGTTAATCCTGGCTAATTCACTAAGGAATTACTCCTGGCAGTGCTCAGAGAACCATATGAGATGCTGGGAATAGAACCTGGGTTGGCTGCGTGCAAGGGAAATGCCCTACCCGCTGTGCTATCACTTCAGCCCCCATAGAATAAATCTTGAGCATGAAATCATACTCATTTCATCTTTAAGAATTCTGTTTGGCTCCATATAAAAAAACACACAAAAGCAGATACTTTTCCAAATGGGTTTTGGTTTCCACAACAGAAATGCATAGCCAGCAGTCCAATACCAGCATGGATACTCCGTGATGCAACCAGGGTACCAGGGTCTTTCTACGTTTTTATTATAATTTTGCCCTAATGCTCCCAATTACCATTCCTACACTTCAGGCCTCCTAACCACCACACTTTAATGAAAGGAGAGAGAATAAATAGCAAAGGGTATAATGCAACTGTACCACCCACCCCTATTTTTTGTTTTGGCGCCATGCCTAGTGGTGCTCAGGGCTGAATCATGGCTCTGCACTCAGTGATCATTTCTGGCAGGTGCTGGAGGACTATACAAAGAAATATAATATTCACTGGGTGCCAGGGATAGACTCCAGGTTGCCATATGCAAGGCAAACATCCTACCTGCCATACTCTCTTCAGCTCAATTCTGTTACTTTAAAAAATATTTCCAAACTAACAGAATATTAAGATCCTCAGAACTTTGCTTAATAAACTTCTGGCCAGATTCTGTCTGCTTCACTGGATCGTGAGGCTCCACATACTTGGAAAACAGCTGAGAAATCAAACTGCATAACTAGGTAAATCATTGCAATCCATTAAATCTCCCACTTTTAAGGTCTCCAGGAGAGTGTAAACCGAATTCCCATGTGTATCCATTTAATATATTACTGTGGTTCTGTTGATAAAGAGGAAGCAGTGAAGGGATACTGAGAAGGGTCTGATTCAACTACAGCCAGGAGGGTCTGATTCAGCTACAGCCAAAATGCATTTAAATATCTAATAGTATATTTTAAAGCACCATGCCATTTTTATTTTCCAACACTTACAACTGGTTGTCTTCTTAAGATAAAACATTCTTAATGGGTCACAGCAATAAAAGCAATCTCTGGCTCAGAGCTGACATTGCATACACATCACCACTATTTTCATGTCTGTTCAATTTTACAATACCATTTTCCATGAATCATCCTCATTATCCCATGATTCATCTCCCATATAATTAATTAGTTTTACCTATATCAGTTTTCAAAGATGCAAATTTCCACCCAGACCCTGCCATCCCCACTCTTCCCCCAGGAGAGAAGCAGGCTTCTTTCACTCCTGTCAAAACAAAGGTGTTGAACTGATAAGCACCTAAACAGCAGCTAAGCATATTACAAGCAGCATTTATAATTGGTTCTAGTCAACTGGCAGCATTCTCCAAAGTCTATCATTGGAATTAGAATCTAGAAGTAGATACTAGGGTCCTGTATCCTTGTGTTTTAAGAAATTCCCTTGATTCTTATTCAGGGTCAGTGTGACAAAGATTGTCATGCTCCTAGTGGCCCAGGAGCAATTCTAACCTAATCACTCAGTGGAAAGATACTCACACATTGGGTTCCCCCACTCATACAGTGTCACAGCTTGTTTGGCTTCTCTGGCAACTACTATTTACAAGCAGAAGTGCTTTAAATATTATTGGTTTAATTGTAATCAGAGAGAGCACAGCTAGCTCAGAGAAGTATAAACATTCAAAGACAATAAAAGTGAGTCAATTATACTGGCTATGCTGATTTTCTGAGGAATAATGGATGTCACCCAATATCACCCTTAATGAAATAATCATGGCTGCTTATTTATTTATTCACCTTCTCATGCCTGTGTGTTGAAACCTGGAAGAAGTACTGAATTAAAATACAATACAGTCATCTTCTAATCATCTAAATCTATTGCCATGCGGGCAATATTTTGTCCCTCACAAGAATTTAGTAGGGAGTGATGGCCTTCATAGACCTTAATAGATAGACATATTTTCCTTAAGTATTTCTAGGAGTGGGTTGAATATATAGCGTAATGGTTAAGTCACTGACTTTTGCTAAACCTTTCACCCCACATATAGTACTTTGAGTAACTCCAGGAGTGATCGCAGAGTACAGCCAGGAGTAAGACCTGAGCACAGCCAGATGTGGCCAAGAACTCCTACCCAAATTTCTAGAAATGCTGTATTCTGTGATCCATTTGGGTAGAGAGCAAATAAGCTTATCAAATACTCCTATTCCTAAACATGTGAAACAGAAGCAATGAATGTAAAACATAAACAAATGACCTTTATTTATGCATGCGTTTGTCCTAAAATACATGTATAGAAACCTGAAATGTATAAGATACTATAATGAAACCATTAATACATAATGACTAACAGAGTTTAAGTAATCTTTAGGGAGAATTAGTTCTGGACATGTATTAAGAAGATGACTTTCCCTGGGCTGGAGAGATAGCACAAGGGTTAAAGCATATGGCAGCCTTTCTTCGGGCAGATCCTAATGCTATATATGGTCTCCTAAGCTCTGCTTTGTGTAACCTTTGAGCACAGAGCCAGGAATAGACACGGAGCCTTTCTCAATATGGCCCACAAACTATGAGGAGAAAAAAAGAATGATATTTCTGGAACAAGAATGGATCCAGGAATCAATCAACAACAGTAAAATGAGTATAAATAGCTTTAATAACATTTGATTGCCCAATTATTTTACTGCCTCTATTTCAAATAATTACTACCATTTTTGGAAGAAATATACAGCTTATTTTGTCCAAGAAATGCCAAAATAACAGGTAAACTTTGGTGTATTCTAATAAAAAAAGATAAACCAATAGCAGGTACTTCCTCACCAAATGTCTTAATTAAAAAGAAGTTGCAGGTTGAAAGAAATTTCTAATGAACTCATACACCAAATTTTCCCCTACATCATATTCCCATGTCATATGAAATACACTAATGTTATCTATATATTATTTATATCTTCCCTCCCATAGCTAGACCTGACTAATAGACTTAATGATCTGTAGGAATTTTTGTGTTAAATTTTATACACATGTTATCACAGAGGTGCATGTATTTTTTCCAGTGTGCTTTTGTTCATATATTCACTTATAAGTTTAGTTACTATTCAGTAAGTATTGTTCTAGGTTCAGGGAATCTTGCAGTGAATAAGGAAGATGTGGCTCTACCCTGGTGATTTTCTCCTTCTGCTTGGTTTGAGTTTCTTTTGTGAGGTTTTTTCTTGCTTAAGCTATATACTAAGGTTATTTATGACACTGTAATGTTAGTAAAAATAAATATTCAAAAGATAAATTAAGCAACATTGGAGAATAAAAATGATTTGGGAAAGAGATGTGAACTATTTTAATGATAGTGATCAGAGAAATTCTCTTTCAGGGTGATACTTTAGTAAATGACATTAAATGGGAAAGTGAGATTAAAAAGGTGACATTGGAGAAGCTGTTATTAAAGGAGAAAATAAACAATGTGAATTTCCTAAGAGTGTTTCAGTAGCTGAGGTATCAAGTACGGGCAAGAGAGGTGGGAATAGCTTTGCGGTATTTGAGAAATGAAAACAATTCAACCATAATCAAGTTAGAAGTCAGCTAGAAGAATAAGAGTGAAAATTGGAAGGGGATGAAAGATACCAGATCAGAAAAGTCTAAAGAGACATATTAAGGAGTTCAGAAAATTTTAGTGTTATGGGGAGCTAATCGTAGTTTTTAAGAGGACAATAATATGATTTGATGTTCAGACACAGATGTATTTTAGGTTCAATTCCCGACCACTTCAATAAAATGAGTCACATCTTTTGTTGGTTTTTCTTTCTATATAAAAGTCATGCTTATACTACATTCCAACCTATTCAGTATACAATACAATCATATTTTTAAATGTATATACCTTAATCAAAAACTACTTATATACTACCCAGCTAAGTGAAAAAAGGAAATCTTGCAAATGAGGAAAACTTGAGTAAAACTGAATAGGTTTATGCCAAGTGAGATAAGTCAGAAGGAGAAAGATAAAGAGTAGATCATCTTGTAAGGGAGCAAACACCCCCCACCATGCACACCTCCAAAAAAAAAATCCTTAAACATAGACTTAGAGTCCTATAAAGCAATGTTCCTTAAATTTTCAAAATTTTATTTCTAGAAAACTCTCACTACCATCTGGCCCTTAAGTAAATGGTAATCTCATTGTTGATTTTGTTGTTGTGAATCTGGTCTTGATGCTGATGACTGCTGACTAATGAGGGTATAGATGCTGAAGGTTGGGGTAGATATAGTAATTTCTTTTAAAGAACAATAAAATTTGCAACATTGATTGACTCTTTATTAATAGAATCCTCTGCAGCAAGTAGTAGTATTTGGTAGTATTTTACTCAGCAGTTTTCAAAACTGGAGTCACATTTCTCAATGTTGCTAATGCAGGGCTAAACTTAACCAATTATTTGTGTAACTCTCTAAATCCTTTGTTGTCATTTCAATAATGTTTTAAGTATCTTCATCAGCAGTACAGCAGTAGGTTCCATATCAACAACAACAACAACAGCAACAACAACAAAAACCCCAACAACCACTGGAACCAGAGAAATAGTACAGCAGCTAGGAGACTGACCTTGCATGTGGCTGACCTGAGTTCAATCCCCAGAACCCCATATGTTTCCCCACGCCTGTCAGGAGTGATCCCTGAATGAGCACAAAGCTAAGAGTAAGAGCACACCTGGATGTGGTCTCAAAACAAAACCAAAACACTTTCCGGAGCCAGAATGATAGTATAGGGGTTAATGAGCATGACTTGCACAAAAAGGACCCACACAACTTCTAATTTTTAGTTTTCTGTGCTTATTTCTATCACATCTACAGTCAATCTACAGTCAGTTTCTCAACTGAAGGTTTTTTTTTTCTTTTTGGGTCATACCTGGAGATGCACAGGGGTTTCTCCTGGCTCTGCACTCAGGATTCACTCCTGGCAGTGCTCAGAGGATCATAGGGGATGCTGGGAATTGAACCCTGGTCGGCCACATGCAAGGCAAATGCCCTACCCACTGTGCTATCACTCCAGCCCCTCCACTGAAGTCTTGAACTCCTCAAAGTCATCATGAGGGCTGAAATCAACTTTGTTCAAACTCTTATTGATAATTAATGTTCTTAATGGCATTCAGAACTATGAGTTCATTCTAGAGAGTTTCAACTTATTTTTTTCCCAGACCAGAGGAATAATGATCTATGTGGAAGCTATAGCCTAATGAAATGATTTATTTTATTAAAAATGACACCATGATTTACAATATTACTAATGGTATGGTTCATGCACACAAAATCCCAACACCACATCTTCTACCAGAGTGTCCACTTCACTTTACCACCGTCTCAATTTCCAGCCCCAACCCCATCTCAAGACACCTGCTCTTGCCCTGCCATGGTAAGCTCAAGTCTAAGGTTCTGTTGCCTTTGAGCATTCATTATTTCCTCATTATGTTTCTTCATATCCCACATACAAGAGAGGTCATTCTGTATATGTCTCTCTTCTTCTGATGAACTTCACTCAGCACAATACTCTCTCCAGATCCATCCACATACAGCAAACTGTATGACTTCATTTTTCTTAAAGCCGAGTAGTATTCCATATAGATATGCATACATTTAATAGAAACGTATTTTAAATTACTTGAAAGATCACCATAACAGATAGAACAGTATAAAATTCTGAAATAGTGTGAGAATTACCAGAATGTGAAATAGAGACACAAAATGAGCTGTTGGGAAAATGATGCTGATAGACTAAATAGACACAGGGTTGGCACAAATATTCAACTTAGAAAAACTGCAAAATATGTGAAGCACAATAAAATTAAGCATCAAAACATGGTATGTCTGTTCTTTAAAATTAAGTTGCATATTTTGAAATAATCACATTTTCAAAATTACTTGCTTATTTTTGAAATCACGTTTTCAAAAATAAGTAAAATAAAAACATCCTATATGCTTGTTCCCAATGTCCCTCAATGGTCGATATTACAAAACATCATCATAACCGGAATATTGACATTAATACACTAAGAGTAGAGAAAATTTCCATCACCAAATATATACCTCCTTTTATAGTAGCACATACTTCCCACTCTTTCCTCTGTCCGAGGCCCCTGACAATTGTTTCTTATTCCATTTCTGTAATTTTGTCATTTCAAGAATGTTACTTAAATGTAATCACATAACACTGATTAATCCCATGTGAGTTTTGAGATTGAGATTTTTCTTTTCCCTTTCCTTCCCTTCTACTTTATAAAGAATTATTTAAGTGATGTCTAGGGGGGTCACACACTTGGTTCTAGTACATTGGAAGTCTTAATATGTGGCACGTGGTGGGGGGAGGGGAGGTCACAATGGCAATGCCACTGATCACACTCCAGAATGTGGGGCGGTGTCAGAGATCAAACTCAATGCTCCATGAAACTTAAAGGTACTCCACCACTGAGCCACATCCCTTACTTTTTTACTCAGCATAAATTCTTGGATATTTATTGTTGCATGTTACCAGCACCTACCTTTTGTAATAATTTTCCTTCTGTTTCATTTATTTTTTATTGGTTTAAAATATTATAAAATTTCGGGGGCTTAGTATCACAACTCATTTTGTGGTGACTACTCTGACCACTGAAGCTTTGAACAGCTTCTTTCTCAACACCTTGGAAGCATTTTACATCATGGATAAATTAAAATTTGTTAAACCATATGTATTAAAAGGCATCTGAATTCTTTCCTGTTGGGGCGGGAGCTATAGCACAGCAGTAGGGCGTTTGCCTTGCACGCAGCCAACATGGCTGACCGGAGTTCGATTCCTCTGCCCCTCTTGGAGAGCCCGGCAAGCTACTGAGAGTATCTCGCCCGCAGGGCAGGGCCTGGCAAGCTCCCCGTGACGTATTCGATATGCCAGACACAGTAACAACAAAGTCTCCAATGGAGACGTTACTGGGCCCGCTCGAGCAAATTGATGAACAATGGGAGGACAGTGACAGTGACAGGGGAAATTAAAACTATGGTATGATAAACATCTCTGACATTTTATTTTCTTTCTTTTTTGCTTCTATTTGTTTGTTTGTTTTTGTTTTTGTTTTTGAGCCATATCCTGCTGTGCTCAGTCAGGACTTATTCCTGGCTCTGCACTCAAAAAGTATTTCTGACAGTACTTTGGAACCATATGGGATGCTGGGGATTGAACATGGGTAAGCCACATACAAGGCAAGCATCCTTCTTTTACATCTCTCCATCTCTGTGCTCAGTTTTCTATATGAACATATGTCTCTTGTGGAATAAATGCTCAGGAACATGACTGCTGTGGCCAAGAATATAGCTCAAAGAGTTGGAGTGCAACTTTGTATGCGAGAGCACTAGATTCAACTTCCTACACCACATGGTTCATCAAGCACTACCACATACAGTTTACCACCCCACCTCTTCCAAAATAAAGAAACTGTCAAACTATTGCAAGAGTATATAATTCATACTTCCATAACCAAAATCTGAGAAATCAATTTCTCTGTAAATTAGCCATCACTTGCCATTAATAATTTATTTTTTTGTTGTTGGATTTTTGTTGGATTTAACAATATTAATTGTTAAAACAATCATTAAAACAATTGTTAAATTGTTGGATTTTAAATTTTTTGGTTTTGAATTTAGCATTCTAATTATTGTGCAACATTTGTGATTATAATTTAAATTACCTTAATAGGGGCTGGGAAGACAGTAAAGGGATTAAGGCTCATACATTGTAAGAGACCCCAGTTTGACTACCAATCAGCATGGTTTACTGAGTACTGCTGGTGGAGTCCTTCAGGTCCTCAACTATTACCTAGGTGGCCTAAGTAATACTCAGCACTGGTTGTAACTTGTTTAGGTATTTTGTGCAAGAACCAATTACTTTTAGTAAATATCTAAGTTAAGATTGATCTTCCCTTTTTCATTTAATTCAAACAATTTGGTTAGATGTTAAAATTCTTAAATATCTAATTTCTTTTAAATATTCTTATTATTTATAACAAATAAGAAAGATTTTATCCTAGATGTTGGTGAATCTCTGTACCAATGATGGATTTATAAACAGATCAGTTGATATGCACTAACAGTGATTATATAATCCACATTTTTAATAGGTTCAAGATAAACTCTAATCAACAATGCTTTAACTTAACAGTACAATATCTACAGACAAAAGTACATTGTTAGGAAGTCATGTAAATATTTTATTTTATAAAATGTGCATTAATTTTAATTTGAGGAACCAGAATTAGACAAAAAGTCTGGATTTTGTGGTATATAAACTTTGTTTATGTAAACTTGAGTTTAGTAAATGTTTTCTAATTAAGCACAATCAAGTATTTGATTTTACTAGAAAAATGAGAAATAATAGTTGGATATCTTAGAGAAAAGAAATACAGACAGCACTTTCTTCATAGCAAGCAATTTTGTGCTTATTTTCTCTGAACTATTTTCTTTCCTGAAGACATATAGAAATTCTTTTTAATTTTTATTAAACACCATGAGGTAAAGTTGTAGGCTTACAAATTTTTGTGCTTGGGTTTCAGTTATACAATGATCAAGTGCCCATCCCTCCACCAGTGCCCATTTTCCAACCCACTGATCCCAGTATCCCTCCCACCCCCCATACCCCCCATCCTACCCCGCCTCTGTGGCAGGGCATTCCCTTTTGTTCTCTCTTTCCTTTTGGGTGCTGTGGTTTGCAAAAGAGGCATTGAGTGGCAATCATGTTCGGTCTAGAGTGTACTTTCAGCATGCATCTCCAATCCTGGGAGGATCCTCCAAACACCCTTTATTTGGTGCTCCCTCCTCTATCTGAGCTGCCTTTTCCCCTAGCATGTGCGACTGGCCTCCAAGCCATGGAGTAAACCTTATCTTGGCTATTCTTGGGTGTTAGTCTCCTATTTTGTTACTTTATGTTCCCCAGATGAATGCAATATTTCTATTTCTCTCCCTCTTTCTGACTCATTTCGCTTAGCACGATACTTTCCATGTAGTTCAACTTGTATATAAATTTCATAACTTTGTCTTTTCTAACAGCTTCATAGTACTAGTTGAACTCCACAAGAAGAAAACATCCAACCCCATAAAAATGGGGCATAGAAATATAGAAATGGGGCAAAGAAATGCACAGAAACTTTCTCAATCTGAATGGCAAAAAGGGACATGAGAAAATGCTCTATATCATTAATCATCAGGGAGATGAAGATCAAAACCACAATGAGATATCATCTCACACCACAGAGACTGGTCCACATCCAAAAGAACAAAAGCAACTGGTGCTGGCGCGGATGTGGCGAGAAAGGGACCCTCCTTCTCTGCTGGTGGGAATGCAGACTGGTTCCGCCCTTTTGAAAATAGTATGGACGATTCTCAAAAAATTAGAAATTGAGCTCCCATTTGACCCAGCAATACCACTCCTGGGAATATATCCTAGAGAGGTAAAAAAGTATAATTGAAGTGACATCTGCACTTGTTTGTTCATTGCAGCACTGTTTACAATAGTCAGAATCTGGAAAAAAACCTGAGTACCCAAGAACAGAAGACTGGTTAAAGAAACTGGTACACCTACAAAATAGAAATTCTTTTTCTATGGCAGTGTCTTTTTGGAAAAAACGTGACAATATGATCAGACAATTTCCTTTTAAAAATCTGGGCTAGGCAGTAGTATATTGATAAGCGTGTATCTGTAACATGTACCCAACTCAGGTTTAATTTCCCAAGCACTGCTGTGTGTGGCTCTGCAGGACCCCAGCATGAATGGGGTGGCCAAGGTGTCCCTGGCTAGAAGGCATGAGCATTGCTTTTTCTGGCTCTTGCACTGAACCAAAATCAAGAATTCTTGGCAGTGGCCACCAGATTCCTGAGCACAACCAATAGAATGCACCCACTATATGTGAAAGTTCCCTCTTGCCACTATGAAGTTAGATCTATCCCACCCTTTACCCAGGCAATCACGGACCTGATTTCTTTACCTTGTGCGTTTGTTTCTGGGTTTTTGTTTGTTTTTTTTTTGTTTTTTGGGGGTTTTTTTTTGCTGCACCTGGCAGTGCTCGGGACTTACTCTTAAATCTGAGATCATGTATCACTTCTGAAGGCCTGTATGTGGGATCAAGCTGGGTTCACTGTGTGCAAGGAAAGGACCTTACTTGTACTCTACCTCTGATCCCAGCTTATGTAATTTCTGTAACTTATATATTGTTTTTTCTAGAAACCCATATAAATGTACTTCTATAGAATGTTATCTTTTGTTTATGTTAGTTCTACATAACATTATGATATTCATCTGGTTCACTGTATTTCATTATGATTTAAGAACTGGGCCAATCACTTAACCTATGTTTTCTTAGCTAACAAATGGTCCTACTCATATCTTTCTAATGGCATTGTGAGAATTAATATCTAGGTCACTGACTTGATACTTAATAATTACATGAGTTGGATATAATCAATATAAAATATATCACTACATATTTTATATCTTCCTCTCCTTCTATCAAATAAGATAACAATTCTGAAGTGATTATTTTATTAAGTCCAACATATTCGAGGAGATGAATCATCACAGAGAAAATTGCTATTATATTTTTAAATTAAATATAATTCACTGCATTTCTGCTTCCTTTTTTAAATTTAATTTAATTTTATTTTTTATATTAAAAATTTTTTAATACTGAGACATCATGAGGTACAGTTGCAGACTTACACATTTTTGTGCTTGGGTTTCAATTATACAATGATCAAATACCTACCCCTACACCAGTGCCCATTTCCCACCACCACGGATCCCAGTATCCCTCTCACCCCCCATCCCACCCTGCCTCTGTGGCAGGGCATTCCCTTTTGTTCTCTCTCTCTTTTCTTGGGTGTTGTGGTTTGCAAAAGGGACAATGGGTGACAATCATGTTTAGTCTATAGTCTACTTTCTGCATGCTTCTCCCATTCTGGGAGGATCCGTCTAACACCTTTATTTGGTGTTCCCTTCTCTATCTGAGCTCCCTTTCCCCCTAGTATGTGTGGTCGGCCTCCAAGACATGGAGTAAAATTCCTGGTACTAATCTCGGCCATTCTTGGGTGTTAGTCTCCTATTTTGTTACTTTATGTTCCCCAGATGAATGCAATCTTTCTATGTCTATCCCTTTCTTTCTGAGTCATTTCGCTTAACATGACACTTTCCATGCAGTAACACTTGTATGTAAATTTTGTGACTTCGTCTTTTCTAACAGCTACATAGTACTCCATTGTGTAAATGTACCAAAGTTTCTTTAACCAGTCATCTGTTCTCGGGCACTCAGGTTTTTTTCCAGATTATGGCTATTGTAAAAAGTCCTGCAATGAACAGACAATTGCAGGTGTCACTTTGACTATACTTTTTTGCCTCTCTGGGATATATTCCCAGGAGTGGTATTGCTGGGTCAAATGGGAGCTCAATTTCTAATTTTTTGAGAATCGTCCATACTGTTTTCTAAAAGGGCTGAACCTGTCGGCATTCCCACAAACCGTGAAGGAGTGTCCCTTTCTCACCATATCTGCGTCAGCACCGGTTGCTTTTGTTCTTGTGGATATGGACCAGTCTCTGTGGTGTGAAATGATATCTCATTAAGTTTCTGATCTGCATCTCCCAGATGATTAATGATGTGGAGCATTTTTTCATGTGCCTTTTAGCCATTCGGATTTTTTCTTTGTGAATGTTTCTATTCATTTCATCTCCCCATTTTTTGATGGGGTTGAATGTTTTCTTTATGTGGAGTTCAACCAGTACTTTGTATATTCTTGAAATTAACCCCTTATCGGATGTGTATTTGGTGAGTATCCTTTCCCATTTTGTAGACTGTCGTTGTAGTTTGGTCACTGTTTTTTTTTTGAGGTGCAGAAGCTTCTTAGTTTAAGATAGTCCCATTTGTCTATCTCTGTTTTCACTTGCGTGGCCAGCGGGGTGACATCTTTGAAGACACCACTAGCTTCTATGTCATGGAGGGTTTTGCCAACTTTTTCCTCAATGTACCTTATGGATTCTGGTCTGATGTTGAGGTCTTTAATCCACTTAGATATTACTTTTGTACATGGAGTTAGGCAGAGATCTGAGCCCATTTTTTTGCATGTAGCCATCCAGTTTTGCCAGCATAATTTGTTAAAGAGGCTTTCCCTGCTCCACTTCACTTTTCTTGCCCCCTTATCGAAGATTAGATGCTTGTATGCTTGGGGGGAGATGTCAGTATATTCAACCCTGTTCCATTGGTCTACAGCTCTGCCTTTGTACCAGTAACATGATGTTTTAATTATTACTGCCTTGTAGTATAGTTTGAAGTTAGGGAGGTTGATTCCTCCCATTTTCTTTTTCCCAAGAATTGCTTTAGCTATTCGTGGGGGCTTATTGTTCCATATAAATTTCGGGAGTATTTGTTCCACTTCTTTGAAGAACGTCATGGGTATCCTAATAGGGTTTGCGTTGAATTTATACCTAAGATATGCTTGCATAGCTATAAATTTTCCCCTTAATACAGCTTTTGGTGCATCCCATAGGTTCTGGTAGCTCGTGTCTTCATTCTCATTTGTTTCCAGATATCTTTTGATTTTGTCCTTGACTTCATTCCTGATGCACTTGTTGTTCAGCATTGAGTTGTTTAATTTCCAGGTGTTTGATTTGGTTCTCCATGTCTGTGTGTGATTCACTTCTATTCTCAGTGCATCATGGTCTGTAAAGATGGCTGATACTATTTCTATCTTCCTGATTCTGTTGAGGTATGTTTTGTGTCCTAGCACATGATCTATTTTGGAAAATGTTCCGTGTGCACTGGAGGAGAATGTGTATTCTTTCTTTTTGGGGTGTGAAGCCCCGTATAGGTCTATAAGCCCTTTCTCTTCTATTTCTTCTTTCAAATCCAACGATTCCTTGCTGGGTTTTTTCCTGTTGATCTGTCCAGAGGTGATAAGGTGATGTTGAATTCTCCAAGTACTATTGTGTTGCTAGCAATGTCCTCCTTAAAATCTCTTAGCAGTTGTTTTAAATATTTAGCTGTTTCCTCATTAGGTGCGTATACATTTAAGAGTGTGATTTCTTCCTGTTGTATGTATCCCTTGATGAAGAGAAAATAGCCTTCACTGTCCCTTTTAATCTTTTTCAAGGTGAAATTAATGTTGTCGGACACTAGTATGGCCATCCTAGCATTTTTGCAGGAGCTGTTTGCTTGCAGGATTGTTTTCCATCCTTTGACTTTGAGTCTGTGTGTGCTCGAGTGTTGAGATGAGTTTCTCGTAGGCAGCAGAATGTTGGGTTCTGTCTCTGTATCCATTTTGCCACTCTGTGTCTCTTAAATGGTGAATTTAGACCGGTGACATTGAGAGAGATTACTGTTATGGGGTTTTGTGCCATGCTTCTGTAAGGGTGTGTTATGGTTGTAGGGTTTGTCTTGTCTTATAGTAGCCACTTTAGCCCTTGTTTTAGGTTTGGTTTTGAGTCTATGAAGTTCCTGAGCTGCTGTTTATCTAGAAAATAGTGTACTGTTCCTTCGAGTTTGAGTGAGAGTTTAGCCGACAGAGCATTCTTGGTGAAGCCTTCATTTCAGTGAGTTTTTTCACTATATCTCGCCACTGCCTTCGGGCTTCGAGGGTTTCCTCTGATAGGTCTGCTGTGAATCTCCTTTGTATGTGATTTCCTTCTTTGTCCTTGCTGCTTGCAGTATTGTGTCTCTATCGGCAGCATCAATCATTCCAACTATAATATGTCTTGAGGTGTTTCTGTTCGGGTCTCTTTTAGCTTCTTGAATCTGAATGGCTGTATTGTGGAGCTCTGGGAATTTTTTGGCGATGATTTGTTTAACCATGGTTTTTTCATTGGGATTGTTTCCCTGAGCTTCTGGTAGTCCAATGATTCTAATGTTGTTTCTTTTGGAATCATCTCGTAGGACTCTGATTCTCTGTAGAGCTATTTTGAGGTCCTTTGCCACTGTTTGTTGTCACATGTTGGCTTGGTGCAGCTGATCTTCCAGCTCACTGATTCTTTCCTCAGCTGTGGTCATTCTATTTTTGAGGGCACAGAGTGAGTTTTTGATTTCATCTATGGAATCTCTGATCCGTGCCATTTCTGTGCGAAGCTTTCCAATTTCCACTCTCATTTCTTCCTGTATTTTGTCGATTGTGCAATCGATTGGTTCTTTCATGTTCTCTTTCAATTTAGCGGATATCTGTCTGACTGTTTCATTGAGTTGATTGAACATCTTAATGACTTTGTATCTGAATTCTTTGTCAGAGAGGTCCCTAAGGTGGCTAGCACCTACCGAGGCTTCTGGACTTGTTTTCTCGTTGTCTCCCTGTGGCGGGATTTGCGTTGTTTCTTCATGTTGGTGTGTAGGTGTAGGGTTTAGATTTCTTGGTTTGAGTAAACTACTTGTGGCCACATAAGATGTCCACGCCCGCTTTAAAAGCCACGCCCACTTCCAAAGTGGCCACACCCCATGGATACCTGGTGTGTGTCTGGGGAGTAAAGACTGGGTGGGGAGAAGAGAACAGCTCGGCTTGGGCAGCAGAAAGGGAGAGGCAGAGAGGCTCAGATCTGCTTTGTCTCCCGGCATCTAGGGGACGCCTGGGAGCTTGCATGGTGAAATCCAAGTCCCGGGTTCGAGAAGCAGCGGGAAAACTGACCTGGTGGGTGGGGAGAAGAGACCAGCTTGGCTTGGGCGGCGGAAATGGAGAGGCAGAGAGGCTCAGATCTGCTTTGTCTCCTGGCGTCCAGGGGACACCTGGGGGCTTGCATGGTGAAATCTCTGCCTCCTTTTTTGATTCTGAGAAAATTGAGAGCAATATGCTCTGCTTTCTCTTTCTTAAGTTTCACTTTGCTTCTTCCAGAGTCAAGTGACTTCCAAGGAAAGGGCACAGTGCCCTTTGTCCCTCAGCCACAGGAAAGAGAAAATGGGAGCATAGAACTCAGAGATTATTGATGCTCATCTCTAGTCTCACAGCCCTAGAATTCACAGCCCCAGAACCAAAGCTTCCTGTGAGCTTTTCCATAAAGGGGGTGCAAAAATATTAGATATGAAAAATCACCCCTTCTACTAAAAAGGATCTCATAATTCCTGACCTGAAACCAGCAAAAGGTAAAATGAGATGTGGGGGAGAAAGAGCAAGAGAAGGGGTTAAATATTTCCTGCTAAATTTATTTCTGTTTGTGAAACTCCTCCTGCCCACGCTACAAAATAATTGACCGCCAAACGTATTTTTACATACTCACTTCCCCTTTTGCTCACCTCTTTCTTTCTTTTGAATCTTTGATAATAAAATATGACAACTCATTTAAAACAAGCTGGGGGTGACAGAGATATGATAGAGGAAAATAAATTTCAGCAATTTTCAAATAGAAAAAGGTTAACATATTTCATAAAGTAGTAGTGCTTTAACCTTATAAAAACAGAGGAATAAAAGACCTTTTCTTATCACTGATACGGCCTCCTCAAGCATTGACACGTACTGTGAAAGATGAATCATCAACTGAAAAATAGATCTCATGTTTTTGGTTAAAGTTATATCTCTCTTATTTAGAACTTTTTCCTATCAATCATCTATAGTCTCATTTGCTATGATGTATCTTTAACATTTGAGTTTTGGAGTGAGCAAGTCAGGTGTATAATGGCAAATACTAAAAATAATACAGAAAGAATATTTTTAAGCAGTCAGTGTTTTGTTCCAGGAATTTATAATTTCTTTTTGAGATGATATAAACGTTTTTTCAATGAGTAAAAATCATTAACATAAATTTGCATATCAGAAATAATATGGAAGGAAAAATTAAGATAGTCACATGATTCCAAATGGTATTTGTTCACTTACAATTTTTGAATTTGATCATTTCCCTAAGTATACTGACACATGCTTTAAGTAGCCCATGATACACAACTATACTTTATGATATACTTTAACTTCTACTCTTTTACAAGCTAACAAATATCTTAACATTTATTTCTTGAGAAATGATTAATTAAATCTTTGATGGGATATTAATATAAGAGATGAGTTTTAAGGAGTCATGAATATTATTAGCATGTTCTAATTTTGAAAATCTGTGTTAACCAAGATTCTCTGAAAGCCTCTCTGGGTCAGAGGTTATTGATGTTCATCTCAAGTCACACTGCTCCAGAATTCCTCTTATTGGGGTTCCGTGACTTATTTTGATCAGAATGTGAGGAAGGAATGTCCAACTAATGGAAAGACTGTGTGTTTTTTCAATGTTTTGTCTCTTTTCCTTCTGGTTAAAATAAATACAAGATACCAAACTTGTAAGAGAGAAGAAGCCTGAGGATTTCAGCTTCAATGAAGACCACATAGTAGTGATATTCAGGCTGTTTCAGATCATGACACGAGATAGAAATAATATTTTGTAGGATTTATTAAGTCGTGAAGATTTTAGTTCTGTCTTACTGTAATAAGTTATCATTAATTATCCCGACTAATGTAGTGTCTTCCTCATATCTTATTGACATCTAAAATAAAGTTAATGCTGATAGATCAAAACAAAATTATTTTTTAATATTTGTCCTAAAATATAATACAGTATGAATAATGTGATTATATCCCTCGAACTCCAAGAAAGAAGATGCAAAAGAAAATATAATCAAGATTTGAAAAAGTCAAATTGGACCCAATTTAGTCAGTCCAAATAAATGATTTACTGACAATGAAGTAAAGGAAGACTATAGTTTAGGAATAAGAAAGGAGAATTTTACTTTTAAAATATGTAGATTATTAGGGTTGGAATGGTGGTTTGGTGGGTAGGACACTTTCCTTGCACTGGGCTGACTTGGATTTGATGCTTGGCATCCTATATAGTTGAAATAAGTAGGAGTAACCTTTGAGCATCGCCTGGTGTGGTCCGAAAACAAAACAAAATGAAAATATGTAGACTATAATATATATCAGCCTACTAAAAATTATATTGTGGGGAATACGAAGAGTAAAATGTTCCTTGTTGGTTTTATTATTTGTTATGCATTTGTTCTTCATAAAATAGTAATTATGCAACTACTCTCTTTATAATAGAAATCAGTCTGATAACTTGAAATATTTAAATGATAACCATAAACTGCAGAATCAAATATTATACTCTGTAATGACACCTATTTGATAAGATGGGTTTGAACCTTGTAAGATAAAATAAATATCTTACAAATTATTTCTCAGTACAAATATAATGCAGCTTTTGAGTTCTCTAGCAAGAATCTATAAATACTTAACCTTGAAGATCCCTCCTACTACATGCTGTTAAAAGTTATTTGCTTGGGTAAATTGCATTTACAATCAATACTTATTATTCATATAATATGCGACAGTCCAGTAGTGGGCCTAAGAATGTTTTAGAAACCATTTAATTGCTTTAAACTTTAAAATCCAATACTTAGGCTAAGTTAGATCATCTAACAAAAAAACGAACCAGAAGAAATAAGGTTATAAAAGAAGAAAATGAAGAAGATGTAAACTATGTACTAATTTTTATACTTTTGAGTGTTATTTTAAGGGTCACTAAATCTAAAAAAATTCGGAATGCTGACATATTAAATATGGGAATTCTGAATGCAATACAAATATATGTGCAGATTAGATAATTATTTTCAGTTTAGATAAAATGTCTTTTTATGACTTCAAGTACTTTCTAGGGTTAATGATGTACAAATATTTATGTCCAGTCCACATCTCTTTCAAGTAGTTCAATAATATAACAAACTAACTTGTTTTTGGTTTTGGACCACACACAGTGGTACTTAGAGCTTACTCTTGGCTCTGCACTCAGGGATCACTCCTAAAGGTGCACAGAGGACCATACAAGGTGCCTGGATCAAAACTGGGTCAGCCACATGAAAGGCAAGTACCCTGCACTCTGTACTATCACTTTTACCCCAGCTCAAAACCCAAAGTAAATAAATAAAAAGAATTAAATGTTTTTTTTCTGCGGTGTTTTGATTTATCTGTGTGGATTCTTTATATATTTTGAATTTTAACCTCTTGTTCACTGAATGATATTCCGGTAATTAGTAGGTACTCTTTTCTAGGTGTGGCTGTTTCCTTGGTCTGTGTGGAAGCTTTTCAAATTGATGTGGCCAGATTTGTCGATTTTTCTGCCTCTGTTTCTGCTGTCAGTTTCCAAATACTTGACAAGATTTAAGCCCAGAAGTGCATTTTCTGTTATTTTAATATGTATTGTGTGGTTTCTAATAATACTTGAATAAGGTAAAGGTAACGGTAAAGGCCCTCCCATTGATCGTCGATTTGCTCGAGCGGGCCCAGTAACGTCTCCATTGGAGACTTTGTTGTTACTGTGTTTGGCATATCGGATACTCTCGGTAGCTTGCCGGGCTCTCCGAGAGGGGTGGAGGAATCGAACTCAGGTCAGCCATGTTGGCCGCTTGTAAGGCGAACGCCCTACCGCTGTGCTAATATATTAAAATTCTTAATCCAGTAAATTTTTGTGTCTGATGTCAAATGGTGATGTAGTTTCTCTCCCTTTTGCTCTTCTGTTAACATATTCCTCCCCTCCCTCTGGCCCTCTCTCACTTAGCATTGGCGGTCCAGTTTGGTTGAATACACTTACTTTCCTTCATTGAATGATGTTGACGTCGTTACATAAATTAGATGTCCTATGTGTGTTGCTTTATTTCTAGGTCCTTTATTCTGTTGCATTAATTAGTGCCTACATTTATTTCAATACATGCTTGTCTCAATATTCTGCCCAATAACCAAACTCTGTTAGTTACAATTCTTTTGCAAAATAGGTTAAAGTGCAGGAGTATGATAACTCCAGTTTTTAATTTTTCTTTCAGGATTGATTCAGTTCTTTGTGTTGTTCTATGCTTCTACACAAATATCAGAATTGAGTTTTCTATTTTCTTTAAGAATGCTATTGATATTTTGATAGGGATTGCATTGAATATGTAAACTGTTCTAGGTAATATGAACATTCTAGTAATATCACTGTATCACTGTCATACTGTTGTTAATCTATTTTATCTAGCAGGCAACAGTAACGTCTCCATTCGTCCTAGCCCTGGGATTTTAGCAAGGGCCACATTAGAGGCTCATTCAGGGTAAAGGGAATGAGACCCATCATTGTTACTGGTTTTTGGAAAATATGCCAAAAATAGAATACACCACAGGGAGTTTGGAGACTCTGCTGTGCAGGCAGGATACACTCGGTAGCCTGTTGGGTTTTCCAAGAGAGAAAACTAGACAATAAGAGGTCGCACAGCCGCATTTGCCGCCACGAGCTTCTGGGAGCTGGGCTTTATAGTCCCTGGGTCTTGGCCGTTGATGGGATAACACGGTGCCGGGGGGGCAGTTAGTGGGTGTACTGCCTAGCTACTGGAAGATAGGGAATCTGGGTGGAGGAGGCCCAGTCCCAATCCGAGCAGGCTTGGAGATCTCAGCCCCGTGTCCTGCACACCTGGGTTCTTCTGCTGGTTCCTTCATGCGTGAGGCTCGTTCAAACATGTGGAGAGTTGGTCTTAAGCATGGCTGTGGCTCCAAGGGGCCCCGGTACGGACAGCTAGGTGCGGGGGCAGGGGACTCTAGTAACATAATTCCTCCAATCCAGGAATATAAGATATTCCAAATTTCTTGGGTCTTCTATTTATTTTAATCATATAGTTTTTGGTGTATTAATCATTTACCTCTTTGTTAAATAAACTTTCAAGTAAGTTTTCCTTTTTGATGTAACTGTATGAGATTTTTCTTCTTAACCTTTAATTTTTTTCCACATAGAAATGCAATATATTATAATACATTTTTTATCTTGCCACTTTGCTATATTTAATGACAATCTATAGTATTTTATGGGTTCTTTATAGGTTTCTGAATATGTGAGCATACTATCAGCAAGCAGTGACAGTTTCACTTTAGTACAGATTTTTTAAAAATATCTTTTTCTTAAAACAATCCTGTTTACAATTCTTCACTTGATCACTTGACTTCCCTTTAATAATCGATTTGCTCGAGCAGGCACCAGTAATGTCTCCATTTGTCCCTGTCGAGTGCTAGTGTAGCCCAATGGCATCTGTTTGCTCTAGGAACACAAAGAGCCTCAAACCGATCGTTCATGATCTTAATGAAGAAGGCTGACCATCTGATAGGTGGGTGGCAACATGGTCTTTTGACATCTCGTGGAATCCAGTTGGTAACGGCTCTAGTCCAACGGTCATCTCTAAATCTCATTATGTGACCAGCCCATCTGATTTTTGACACCTTGGCAAACGAGACAGCATCCCTGATTCTTGATCTTCAACAGAGGTCAGAACTCTGTATTCTTTCTCTCATTTGAGTGAAACGTGATATTCCAAGCATAGCTCTTTCAATTCCTCTTTGGGAGACCCGAATAGCGTTCTCATCCTGTTTGCATAGGGCCCAGGTCTCTGAGGCGTATGTTAATGCAGGAAGAACAGTGGAATCAAAGAGATGTGCCCGAAGCCGGAGGTTCTTCGTCCCCTTTGCTATTTCTTCGACATTCTTGAAGGCGTTCCAAGCCACTCTCTTCCTCCTGCGCAGCTTGGGTGCCAGGTCATTCGTCATGTTGACTTCTCGACCTAGGTATACATAGCTGTTGCATTCGGAGATGGTCGTTCCGTTGAGAGTGAATGGGGCGTCAGGAACAAGGCTATTTCTCATAAACAATGTCTTCATAAGATTCAGCTGTAGTCTGACTTTTCCACACTCACGGTCGAAGTCAGCCAGCATTTGTGCCGCTTGGCTAATGTTTGGTGTTATCAAAACAATGTCATCAGCAAAGCATAGGTGGTGTAGTTGCCGACCATCTATCTTCACTCCCATTCCTTTCCATTCCAGTCGTCGCATGATGTTCTCGAGGGTGGCACTGAAGAGTTTCGGTGAAATGGTATAACCCTGCCGAACCGCTCTCTTGACATCAATGATTACTTCTTTGTAGAATGGTGAGATCCTGGTAGTGAATCCGTAATACAGCTCATGGAGAAACTTGATGTATTGACTTTGAATGCCCTGATTGGCTAGGGCTTCAATGACTGCTTCCATCTCAAGAGAATGAAAGGTCTTCTTTAAATCAATGAACGTTAGATAGAGCGGCATCTTGAACTTCTGAGAAACCTCACTAGGGCTTCAATGACTGCTTCCATCTCAAGAGAATGAAAGGTCTTCTTTAAATCAACGAACTTTAGACAGAGCGGCATCTTGAACACCTGAGAAACCTCAATGAGCTTGTTTATCATGTGGATATGGTCGATGGTGCTGAATCCTTTGAGGAACCCGGCTTGCTCACATGGTTGTCCTTCATCTAGTGTTCTGCCAATCCTATTCAGGATGACTCGAGTGAACAACTTGTAGATGACAGACAGTAGGCAGATCGGGCAATAGTCGCCAATGTCATGGATGTCTCCCTTCTTGTACAGTAGTACAGTCCTGCTGGTTTTCCATTGGGACGGAACCTTGCAATCAGACAGGGAGCGAGCCAGTATATTGATGAGTACTGATGGCAGGTTCTTCAGGTGTTCAGGTCTGACCTTGTCTGGGCCGGGTGCTGTTTGTTTCTTTACTGATGAAGTGGCGTGTTGGATTTCAGAAGGGAGAACATTGGGAATGACATATCCATCCTGTGGAATTTGGTATGTCGGCAGGTGGACATGGCTATTGAAGATATTTGAGTAGAAGTCATGGATAATCTTCTCCATTGCAATTATGGAAGATGTGATAGATCCATCAGGACGTTGGGGGGCAAGTCATCTTGGTCTTGTAGTTGGTGAAGGACAGGCAGGCATTATGAATACTTTTCCTGGCTTCTGCCACATCTACCAGCACTTCTGCTCTTCTCTCTTTGAGATCTTCCTTGATCGCATCTCTGCACTGCTTTGTGAGCTCGGATGTTCGCTTGCAGTTGCCTGAGGCATGCGCCAAACCACATTGGCGAATAAACTCAAGAGTTTTCGAAGACAGGATTTTTTTGTGGCTATCTCTCTCTTGGCGCTCCTCGCACAATCATGGAGGTGTTGAACCGGTCAATCATATTCCTCGTCAATGTTGTCAACAATGGCATCTTCCCATGTTGCCGCAATAGTGCCAAAGAGCTCCCAGTTGGTGATCGTTCTGGGAGTCCTCTTTTTAAACTTTGCAGCCTTTTCTTCCCACTTTGTGAAGTAGAATTTTGCATGAAGGAGACGGTGGTCCGATCCCGTTTGGAATTTTGGGACAACAGTGACATCAGTCAGGCAAAACCGTTGACTGAATATGATGTGGTCTATTTCATTGTGGAATCGTCCACCGGGAGACTCCCATGTCCAACGTTTAGATTTGGCCTTCTGGAACTGTGAGTTACCAGGGCTGGTCTTGGTTGACATGATGAACTCAGACAGTCTCTCACCCTGTTCGTTCCATTCTAGGCCATAGGTCCTGATGTGAAGTTCTTCGGCTGATCTTCTTGGTACTATCTTGGCATTAAAATCACCCACAATGATCTTGTAGAAGGTGTGGTCTTCTTTATAGAACTTCTCCAGCTCCATGTAGAACTTCTCAATTGTTCATAATTGTACCCCAGAAAATCAAGTACCGCGGAATCAGCTTAACTAAGAAAGTAAAGAACCAGTACAAAGAAAACTACAAAACGCTACTTCAGGAAATAAAACAGGACACGAGGAAATGGAAAGATATCCCCTGCTCATGGATCAGGAGAATTAATATTGTCAAAAAGGCAATTCTTCTCAAAACATTGTACAAATTCAATGCGATACCTATAATGATACCCATGACATTCTTCAAAGAAATGGAGCAAACATTCCTGAAATTCATATGGAACAATAAGCCTCCACAAATAGCTAGAGCAATTCTTGGGAAAAAGAAAATGGGAGGAATCAACCTCTCTCACTTCAAACTCTACTGCAAAGTAGTAATAATTTAAAAAGCATGGTACTGGAACAAAGGCAGAACAGCAGACCAATGGAACAGGGTTGAATCTACGGATATCTCCCCTCAAATATATGATCATCTAATCTTTGATAAAGGAGCAATAAATGTGAATTGGAGTAAGGAAATCCTCTTTAACAAATTACGCTGGCAAAACTGTAGGGCAACATGCAAACCAATGGGATCAGATCTCTGCCTAAAAGCATGTACAAAAGTAAGATCAAAATGGATTAAAGACCTCAACATCATACCAGAATCCATAAGGTACATTGAAGACAAAGTTGGCAAAACCCTCCATGACATTGAAGCTAATGGTATCTTCAAAAATGTCATGCCCACTGGCCAAGTAAGTGAAAACAGAGATAGACAAACGGGACTATCTTAAACTAAGAAGCTTCTGCACCTCAAAAGAAACAATGACCAAAATACAAAGACAGTTTACAAAATGCGAAAGGATATTCGCCCAATATATATCTGACAAGGGGTTGATATCAAGGATATACAAAGTACTGGTTGAACTCCACAAGAAGAAAACATCCAACCCCATCAAAATATGGAAGAAATGAATAGAAAGTTTCTCAAAGAAGAAATCCGAATGGCAAAAAGGCACATGAGAAAATGCTCTACATAATTACTCATCAGGGAGATGCAGATAAAACCACAATGGGATATCATCTCACACCACAGAGACTGGCCCACATCCACAAGAACAAAAGCAACTGGTACTGGCATGGATGTGGCGAGAAAGGGACTCTCCTTCACTGCTGGTGGGAATGCCGAATGGTTCAGCCCTTTTGGAAAACAGTATGGACGATTCTCAAAAAGTTAGAAATTGAGCTCCCATTTGACCCAGCTATAGCACTCCTGGGAATATATCCCAGAGAGGCAAAAAGGTATAGTCGAAGTGACATCTGCAATTGTTTGTTCATTGCAGCACTCTTTACAATAGCCAGAATCTGGAAAAAACCTGTGTGCCCAAGAACAGATGACTGGCTAAAGAAACTTTGGTACATCTACACAATGGAGTACTATGTAGCTGTTAGAAAAGATGAAGTCATGAAATTTACATACATGTGGTCACGGTCCGGTCCGGTCCTTCCGTTGTTCATCCATTTGCTCGAGCAGGCCCAGTAACGTCTCCATCATGAGACTTGTTGTTACTGTGTTTGGCATATCAAATACATCATGGGTAGCTTGCCAGGCTCTGCCGTGCGGGCGAGATACTCTTGGTAGCTTGCTGGGCTCTTCGAGAGGGGCGGAGGAATCGAACTTGGGTCGGCCATGTTGGCCATTTGTAAGGCAAATGCCCTACCACTGTGCTATCGCTCCAGCACTACATGGAAAGTATCATGCTAAGCGAAATGAGTCAGAAAGAGAGGGATAGACATAGAAAGATTGCATTCATCTCGGTAACATAAAGTAACAAAATAGGAGACTAATACCCAAGAAGAGCCGAGGAGGTTTACTCCATGGCTTGGAGGCCAGTCACATGCTAGGAGAAAGGGCAGCTCAGATAGAGAAGGGAGCACCAAATAAAGGGTGTTGGGAGGATCCTCCCAGGATGGGAGAAGCATGCTGAAAGCAGACTCTAGACTGAACATGATTGCCACTCAATGCCTCTTTTGCAAACCACAGCACCCAAAAGGAGAGACAGAACAAAAGGGACTGCCCTGCCAAAGAGGCAAGGTAGATGGGGAGATGTGGAGTGGGAGGGATACTGGGATCCATGGTGGTGCAATATGGGCACTGGTGGAGAGATGGGTACTTGATCATTGTATAACTGAAACCTAAGCACAAAAATTTGTAAGACTACAACTGTACCTCATGGTGTTTCACTAATAAAAATTAAATTAAAAAATCTTTTTCTTGTCTAACTGCTGTGAATAGGACATACAAAACTGTTGAATAACTGGGTATGGCAAAAAACAAAACAAAACAAGTAAGAACCCACTAGTAAAGTCATCTGGTCCTAAGCTTATGTTCTTAGGAAGTTTTGATTACTTTTTCATTTCTGTACTTTTGATTAGCTGACTCACAGTGTCTTTATTCTTGCTGGATCAGTCCTGGAAGGTTATATAATTCTACAATTTGTAAATCTGTAAATTTCTTCTAGACTTTCCAATTACTTGTCTGTAATCTCATGTCTCTTGTGATCTTTTGTATTTCTGATATGTTATAATAACACTACTTTCATTTCCCATTCCATAAATTGTTTTCTATTTTTTCTTAATATAACGAAAAGGATTTATCTATTTTGTTTCTTATTTCAAATAACCATTTTTGACTCTCTTGATTCTTTTTTTTCAATTTTATATTCTAATTATTTTTCCTTTTATTGACTTTAAGTTACTTCTGTCTTTCTTTTCCTAATTTAGTTTGATATATTATATAGTTTGCCTTATTTATTGATATGGGTCTCTATTACTCTGAACTCTGACTTGATACTATTTCTGCTGCATCCCATAGGATTAGATAGCTTTTATCTTCATTTATGTTGGTCTCAAGATAGTTTTATTTCTTTACTTTACCAAGAGTTTTTCAGAAGCATGTCATTAATATCCACATGTTTGAGCTTTCCAAGTTTTCCATTTGTGGTTGATTGCAGGCTGCATATAATTGTCATAAGAAAAGATCATTGATACTTACTTATTTTTTATTGTGTCACTGAAGATCAAGTCCAGATTTCATGCATACAAGACATGTATTCTACTGAGCTGTATCCTTGGAATTTTTATATATTTATAGCGGTCCATTTTGTGTATATGATCTATCCTTGGGCTGGAGTGATACCGCAGTGGATAGGCCATTTGCCTTGCAAGCGGCCAACATGGCCAACCCGAGTTAGATTCCTCCGCCTATCTCGAAGAACCCCGCAAGCATATCTCACCCAAGAGTAATCTCACCCGCAGAGCAAAGCCTGGCAAGCTACCCATGATGTATTTGATATGCAAAACACAGTAACAATTGTCACAATGGAGATGTTGCTGGGCCCGCTCAAGCAAATTGATGAACAACAGGAGGACAGTGACAGTGACAATGAACTATCCTTGAGAATACTCCTTTTGTACTTAAAAGAATATCTTTATTTACGTTGGTATTGACATTTCAACATATAAATATTAAATCGAACTAGTCACTTATTTTATTTTAGGTCAATGATTGCTTGTTAACTTTCTGCCCCAAATATCTACTCATTTACATTAATGTTGTGTTGAGATTTCCTATTATTTTGTGATAATGTCAATTTCCTGCTTTAAGTGTGTTGATAAGAGTTTTATATATTAGATACATCTGTTTGAGGTGCATATATACTAATGGCAATCATATATTTTTCTTGATTGTCCTGAGATCATTACATAGCATGTATCATTTTTAACCTTTTTAAATCTAAAGTCCAGTCTTTTAGATACAAATATATCCCTGCTTTGTTTTCCTCATTTTCATTGGCTTGAATTACCTTCTTTCAACTTTAGTTATGATCCACTTTTTTTTAATTGACACGAGTGTTTTCAACAGCTCTTCAAAGTAGAAGATTCAGTACCTAAAGAAGAATATTAAATCAAGGAACACACATTGCTCCTTCATACCTGGATGGTTTCTGAGAGAACCTAGAACTAATAATCACAGCCAATAATATGAGATGAGTAATATAGCATGAGTTTTAGTCTTTTGCTGATTTGGCAACCTTTCGACTGACACTGCATAAGGTAGCAAGGGGCAACTCGAGAATCATTTGTGCGGTTCCTAATTGAATGTGTCAGTTATGAATGGTCACCAGTCTTGCTATTTAGTGAACACACTAAAACCCACTCTTGGTGAGAATGGGATCAGCTTCCCTTCCCCTACAGTAGTCATAGGACAACCGTAAAATGCTGGAGACAAAAATTAGGAAAGAATATTTTTTCTGCCTTCTATTTCTACTGCAGGCCCCGTTTTCCACTTAAACCGCACTTCCCACCCATTTGAACAAGTGTAGAGTCCACTAGGAAAAATTTTGCTCTTTCTTCTTCTTAGAATGCCACAGTGGAGTTGGAAGTCTACCTGTATTCACTCATGAAAAAACATTTCTTCTTTGCTGCATGTGCTACTGTTGTGAAGGCTGTCCTGTTGACAGAACTTTTCCCTTGGAAATTTCACATATAAGAGGCTTCCTTAAAATTATTTGAAAGAGCTAACTCATATATTCATAGGTTTGTTCTTACTGTGAACAATGTGTACTAGGCATTGCTAGGTTTTAAGGATACACAGGTATTGGATAAATACATTGTTTCATGTACTTCAGGAAAAGGAGAAACTGTTTTTAGGAGTCAGTTGGCAGCCTAAAATGCCACATGCAGTGTTGTGGTACTATGAGATCAGAACCTACCGTGAAATGGACAGGAGAATTGCCCAGAGGCTTCTTATAAATTAACAGCTAGATTAGTAAGGAAGCACAACACAGACAGTGAAAAACTATTAGGCTTCACCTTCCTTGGAAAATTTGTCACAGATGCTTGTTGATGAGGTATTTGTAATGGTAGAATATCTACTTAGGCTTGAGAAAGCAGCTGTGGACCTACCTAAATCAAAACCCAAAACTGAAGGTGCTTACAAGTTTTTTCTTGGACCACTGAAATACTACAGGGATTAAGGCATTGCCCTGCATGCAGCTAATTCACATTAATCCGAGAACTACATGTGGTTCTACATGTGAACCACCTGGAGTGACCTCTGACCATAAAACCGGCAGTAAGCCCTGCACACTGCTATGTTTAGTACAAACTCCTCCAAGTCTGCCTCCATTGTTTGTTTGTTCATTTGTTTGTTTGTTTGTTTCTGGAATAACTCTGTCCTCTCCTGGAGAGACACAGGGAAGAGTTGTTCCCCACCATGAAGTCCTGCATGAATAGTGGTGCTCTCATTATTTGCTTCCTGGAGTTCCAGGTCTCAACCTAGTTTTGCTCCTTGACACAGCATGCTTTTCTCCCCTTTCTTAAATTCCCAACGAATTTCTCTTGACTTCAGGGCTTAAAAATATTATCTCTTCCAAAATACATTCCTGTACCTCTGCCAATTGCTTGAGCAGGCCCAATAACATCTCCATCGTGAGACTTGCTGTTACTGTGTTTGGCATATCGAATACGAATACATCACGGGAAGCTTTCCAGGCTTTGCCGTGCAGGCAAGATACTCTCGGTAGCTTGCCAGGCTCTTCAAGAGGGGAAGAGGAATCGAACTCGGGTCTGCCATATTGGCCGCTTGCAAGGCAAACGCCTTACCCACTGTGCTATTGCTCCAGCCCCCTCTGCCAATTAAATATCAATTTTCTGAATAATAAAATCTGATTACTTCTAGTGTTTTTCAGAGCTTGCTAATAGCCCAGGATTAAATTTTTACTCTTTTCTACTTTAAGAGAGATCTACGTCTTTCTTCTTGGGTAGTATCTGGCAAATAGTGATTGCTCATAAAATGTTTGTACACTAGATGTGTGGTGGGTGGGTGTATGAATGAGTTAA
Source organism: Sorex fumeus (assembly GCF_029834395.1). Lineage (NCBI taxonomy): Eukaryota > Metazoa > Chordata > Mammalia > Eulipotyphla > Soricidae > Sorex > Sorex fumeus. The sequence continues at coordinate 15,796,878 of NW_026606072.1, forward strand.
TGTACCATTATTGTTTTATTGTCTTCAAAGAATATTTTGTGCCTTCCCAGTTATCCCATTCCAAGTCAAGTATATTGCTATTTCTTTCATGTTTACAGCTAGCTGTATTTATAATTCTCTGTGAATATGAAGCATGTTTTCTCTATTAGGATCAAGACAAATGACTCATCATGAAAATACTTGCACATTCATTTAGGGGAGCTCCTAGAGAAAATTAAAATCCAGTGATTGCTCAATTTGCATTCCTTGATATTAATAATCAGCCCATGGCACTTGCTGGCATGCTGCAGACTAATAAACTGCAGAGAGAAACAAGCCCAGTATCACTGAACTTGAATAATTCTAATGTCTATTGACTGTCTGGAAGTCATAAGCACTTCTACCTAAATTATGTCTCCTTCCTCTAATGGGCACCTCTGTCTCAAAAATCAAGTTTCCAAAATAAGAAGTACTTTCATTCATCAATCATTTTCTCACTCTTATTGACTCTTGAATTCCTCAGTTTTGTTACTAGTCAATGAAGAACCAAATCAATCTTTCATTTGCGCTGTTACTGTGACATTTAAGAGCAAACTTTCATTGCTGTGTGCTTCCCTTCAGCTTTTCTGGTTCTTCTGGGACCCACTTTCAAATGTGAAACAGATCAAAGGCACAGAAACTGGAAACAATGGTGGCTCAGCTAATGCTGACTGTAACCTTTCCTCTTTATATCCATCAAAGCATTTTAACACAGGGAATAGACATCGCAAAACTGAGGATCTAAATTTTAAATGAAAAACCAGGAAAAATGACAAGGACAGAAACATTTCCTTACCATTCTTCATTTCCTTACTATCCTTTACTACTTCTTCCACTGAAGTGCTCAATCAGTAAGTGGAGTACTCCTGAACTTTCTTTTCTCACTTAAATTACCAGTGATTTATCAGTGACTTTAGGGAGAAAAAAAAATACTTGCAGAAAGTTTCTTTTTGCTCTATTTTACAATTAGCAAACTTGATGTATTTCTTTTTTGTCTACATCTCATTTGTACTTTTATGTTCTCAGAGAAGTTATTGTTTCTGTTATTTATGTTGTAATATTTATGGTATATACCTTGAACAACAACTTTCTTGGAGTAATCAAGGAAATTAAGAACATAAGCGACGTTATCTTTTATCTTAGCTCTGTTATTTACCAACTGTAATTTGTGAGTCTCTGGGCATATAATTCTTTACTCTTTTCCCTCCACAAAATTGCAAAAATAATAGTAATACTTACAGCTGGGGATACTGTACGTTATTGCACCTCATAGCATCTAGCATCAATGAGCTATTTCTGTTATCATTAAACCCCTCCATCTGCTTGATAGCATGCTTTGGCTGTCAGCCTAATGTTGATTCTAAACATGGGGAATTATTTGGCTTGAGTCATTACTAACTACAAAAATACTAGGTCCAAAAGAAAACTAAATAATTCTGTCTTTAGGTTACTTTATAAAGGAAAATGAGATGGAATTTACTTGAGATTTCACACGGCAAATCCAGCTGGACATTTTATCTCTTTGGACACCTCGTTCATTGATTTTCCCTCTATTTTATCTATCTCCTTCATGACTGTGATTTCCATTAACTGCACATCTCACCTTTACTCTTCTTACCCATTTAACACATTTATTAAGATTAGTCACCAATCAAATTATACTTATGAAGATACAATGCCAGGGAATGAACATACATACATATATATTTACTATAATAGTAATAACAATAAAAAATCATTCCCTGAGCTTCACGGTATAATTTTCCTATTAAAGTTTCAGAATACAATTTTTCTATGTAATTTTTATTTGAAATAATTAATATAAAAGAAGGTCCTTTAGAAAAGCGATGCTGTTGATTTACTAGCATCTTTGTATTGCTTTATTCTTTACAACCCAGAATATTTATAAAGCCAGATATTTATGCCTTGATTGTTCTTATAACCCTGCTGTTTCACATCTCTTCATCCCAAAGGAACTCACATTTCTGTTTGCAACATCCCAGAGAGTGCAAACTAAATATAGTATTGAACTAAAATCCCTGTGAAGCTAATGAACTATTTTATGGAGAGTGAGGCAGGAAACCTTTTCAAGTGTGGTGTCGCAATTAATTGGATGTGGCCATACAATGGCATGATTTCAGAAACAGGCAATTTTCAGTAGGGAATTTAGAGGGTCACATGTGATGGTTTGAAAGGTAGAAAATCATTACTTTCAATCATGCATCAACCTGGAAGCCAAATCAGACATTTTAATGTATGTTTTTAACTGAGTGCAATTTGCCTAAATTTCCAAAAGCAAAATGGAGCACACTTGCCAATAGCCTGTTTGGATAGCTAATTACCAATTAAAAACCATTGAAAATCTGATACCTGTTATGTTATAACCTAAGATTACCCAGGTATGGGGCATAGAGCCTAGTCCACTAGCAGATAATTAAAGTCAGACCAGTTAAAACGGCATTGTTGTTTAGAACCTCCCATATTACTTCAGTGTAGAATAATCCTTTTCAATGAAGTTAGGATAAATGGCACAAGCATTTCTTAGCCACTCTGTTTCAGGTATGTTCAGCTATTCTGCTACTTGTAACACCAGTGGCTATTTTTGGACTAAGCATTTTCTTCTTCTATATACTTTTAGAAATTGTCCTTATATTTTATTACTTATTGAAGCTGTAAATCAAGTTAACTCGGACCAAATATTCCAAAGTATGGAACTGAATAAAATGGTAAAATTAAGATAATCAGTATCAGTTTTGACCTATATCAAACTGCTTTTAAATTAGCAATGCAATATTTCTTATCTTTTAAAACTCATTAATCTTCTGTGAAGTAATATGCATAGAACAGCAGGATAGGACAAGATCCTGTTAACCGTTCTATGAGAAACTGAGTCAGATAGTAGCTTAATCATTAAGAACATATAAAATTATGAATTTGGATTCTAATTCTAGCTTTTCACTTAGTAGCTTTGTCATTTGGCGATTATTCACCATTGGGAAATGACTTAATATTGCTGAGCTTCACTTGTCACTAATGAGGATAAGGTGTAGTGAAGATTTAATTGTATTATACATGGAAGATGCCTTTCCCCGAACCCACAAGGTAGAATAAAAGATGTCTATTAAACAGTCATCATTCTGACATGATTCTTAGGTTTGCAAAGAATAGGTTAACAGATTTTAACTTGCTTTCATTTTAGACTGGTTCAAGTTTTGTTTCAGTGTCTGAGTTAAAGGTTCTGGGTTTCATGCTAAGTACAGAAATCAGGAGAAGGGGGTGGAGCAATAGTACAGTGGGTGGGGCATTTGCCTTGCATACGGCCAACCAAAGTTTGATCCCGGGCATCCCATATGGTCCCCCGAGTGCCACCAGAAGTAATTCCAGAGTGCGGAGTCAAGAGTAATCCCTGAGTAAGGCCAGATATGACCGTAAAAGACCAAACCAAACAAAAAATAAATAAATCTGAAGAAATTAGAGATTATCTAGGAAGATGAGGAACAGACAAAAAAGAAGTCAGAGGGAAAATCCAGAACTCTTCAAATGTAGAAAATAGGAAAGGATAATAAAAGAGAAGCAGTGAACCAGAAGGCTCATGGAAGTTTAGTCATGGAAGACAAAGAAAATTCAAAAGTGGGTGACAGAATATGGGTAAGATGAGGGAAAACATGAATCTTTGTATTGATAATTAGGATTAAGTTTCAGCTTTAGCAGAAACAATTGGGAATGGAGGTCAAACTGAATGAAAGACATGAATGACAGCAAGCCCACAAAGAAGAAATGTGGTATACTTTGAAGAAGCCTGGCTGGGAAGCGGGGAAAGAAACAATGTGAAGAAAACTGGGAGGAAAGGAAGTTGGTGCTGGTGGTGGATTGGTGCTGCATCACTGTATGTCTAAAACTCAACTATGAATAACTTTGTGGATCCCAATGCTTTAATTAAAAAATTAGGTATATAACAATTGACAAACTGTAAGAAGCAGCATGCTGTAACTTATTCTGTTAACTTATTCCTTGAAAACCTCGGATGTTATAAGAATGACTGTCTAATAAACATCTCTCATCCTATCTTGAAGGCACAGGGGGAGGCACCTTCCATGTATAATGCAATCACACAGTGCAAATAAATAAGAAAAGTGATGGCTAACCTGGTCTATTAGCTGTTCACCAAAATCTGTGTTCTTTTCCTTTTAAATGCAGACACAGATTTTTTGTTTCTCAGTCTCGCACGTGATGGCACTTGGATAATTTTCACCAAAATAATGTAAATTAAACATGTACACCCATGCAGTAGTGTTTAAAACAACAGGATGAAGGAAAGCAATGTTTTAAGTCAGGGGTGTCCAGATCAACCTCGGCCCCTGAGTATAGGAAGGAAAAGGAAAGGAAGAATGAAGGGGAAGGGGAGAAGAAACAGATGAAAAGCAAAAGGGATCAGGTCAGGGGATTCAGGTACAAAAGTGGTGTTAAGGAATGAGAGAGCCAAGTACCCAAAACACAGACTCAACAACGCTGAATGAAGAGACCCACCTATACTTTAACAACTGAACTTTGAAAACTGCCTGTCAAGAGGGGAGGCTGGAGGGCAGGTGGGGAATATGGAAGGGGACCTGGGAACATCGATGAAGGCAACTTGGCATTGGTGGTGAGATTGGCACTGCGATACTATATGTCCAAAACTCAACTCTGAATAACTTTGTAGATACTAGTGCTTTAATACAAAATAATTTAGGTATGTAACAACTAAAAACAGCAAAGAGCAGCATGCTATAAAAAGTGTATATCCACGTGGAGCGAACATTTTTTTTTAATTTTTATTACTGAAACACCATGAGGTACAGTTGTAGATTTACAAATTTTTGTGCTTGGGTTTCAATTATACAATGATCAAACACCCATCCCCACCAGTGCCCATTTTCCACCACCACAGGTTCCAGTATCCCTCCCACTCCCATAACCCCCCTCCCACCCTGCCTCTGTGGCAAGGCATTCCCTTTTTTCTCTCTCTCTCCTTTTGGGTGAAGTGGGTGTGCTCTCCAGCCTTCTTCATTTCTCAGAGAAACCTTAATCCCATAACCCCGGGGGCCTTCTGTGTCCTTGGTGCTCCATGTCTTAACCTGATTCTGGCATGAGGGAGTACTTTCTTAGTATCCCAGGGGTAAACAAAACCCACAGGCTGCCACCCCAACCCCCATACACTTTGGTCAGGGTTTTGTTTCTTCAGCAATACAATTCCCTAAAAATAAATAAGATCTTCTGCTCTTTTATGTGCTGGAGTGATAGCACAGCGGTAGGGCGTTTGCCTTGCACGCAGCCAACATGGCCGACCCGAGTTCGATTCCTCCGCCCCTCTCGGAGAGCCCGGCAAGCTACCGAGAGTATCTCGCCCGCACGGCAGAGCCTGGCAAGCTCCCCTTGACGTATTCGATATGCCAAACACAGTAACAACAAAGTCTCCAATGGAGTCGTTACTGGGCCCGCTCGAGCAAATCGACGAACAACGGGAGGGCTCTTTTATGTATCCTTTGTAACTCTACCTGGAAACTAACATTTTTTTGTCTATATATTTTAAAATGCATTCTAAATATCAAATGATGATACAATAACTAACATCTGAAAGTCTGCACATTTTAAAGAGCCTGCATATAAGAATGATGCAGAGGCCTTGTTTTTATTTATTTCATAGTTTTTGGTTGTATACTATAATGATTTCATTTTTATGGATTTATGAGAATAACATTAAGGAGATCAATTGGGGCACAAATTCGTAACCTCTTCTCTTGTTACATTCAAATGGATTCCTCTTTCTCTGATTGACTTTTTTCTGGGCACATTTGAACAAGAATTGGCAGGCCCAATCCTTACTTTTCTGAGAGAAGAAAGTGAAGAAATGAGAAAGTATAATGAAGAGGTACATGTTCAACTAGTCCTCCAATTCAACACGAGTGCAACAGCAACTGAAGCGCATGGTACCCCTTTATTCACTTGTGGGCCAACTCATCTTCCTTGCTAGAATAAAAATCTGACAAAGCATGCTGGATTCTACCCTATAAAGTTGACCGCAGGTGGTAGCATATAGCCTTCAGGGTAGATGAAAAGCAGCTAATGTAGTTTACACACTAATGTGATTCCAGGATGTGTGGCCTGGTGGAATCGTTACAATCCAAGGTAAGATACAAGAAAAAGTAGGTCCTTGCTCCTAAGACAGTACAAAATACACAATGTAATTCAACTAACAGTTTATTTTAGGATCTTCCTCATTACATAAGTAGGAAGTTGATGATTTTAATATTGTACAAGATTACCAATTTACAGAAAAAGAACTGTATTCTATGTGGTAGGTATGGCTGGAGTCCTATGAGAAGGGCATCTTCTCTGTCCACTGAAGAAAGCTCAGCTGATATTTTTTGTTCTTCCACTTCAAGAATTCTTAGACTGTGCATATGAAAGTATTTTTAGAGTCATATATTTCAGCTTATATAAGATCTGGAGCAAGACAGCTCCAAATAAAAACAGCAATGAGCACCATTGTAATTATTATTTATAATTATTTCCTCATGGTCTGTTGGCTCATGCATTTTAATGGTACTCTCTCTGCAATGGTGATTGCCAATCTCTCTGGCATTTGTGGGATAAAAGCTTACCCAAATAGAAATAATATATCTAAGTAATTTAATGACCAGCCTGAATCTTGCCTTCTTCACTCTATTCTAGATGTTATTTTAAATGTATTTGGTTCAAGGGTTGGGGGTGGAAGTAGGGCAACAGAAGTGATGATTTTGATGATTATCCTACCTCAGAATTTCTGACATTCTCACAGTGATGCCTTGGCAGGGATATACGTTGGTGCAAAATAGCTCCTGGGAAGGCAGACAAATTTATTGCTAGCAGCTGGAAGTTCATTTTTCTCAAGAGCCAGGAATGAAGTTGACTCTAGGAAAGGAATAGATGCATTCCCTTCCCCCTCTCCATGTTCAGGATTAGCTGGAGAGAGGATAAAAAGAAAATGAGATGCACTTTAACAGGGCGCTGGGAATAGGAGTCTTTTCAAGAATATACAACATGAGTGTATTTTTATATTATTCCTATGTGGACAGTAGGTTTCTTTCTATAGTAAATGTCACTATTGCCTTTCCAAATCACTGATTGTTGGACTGAACCTGACAAAACAGAGATTGAAAATGATTAAAAAGCATTGATAAATCAAACAGTATCAGGGAAGGAAGAGAAAACACCATTATAGTTATTAATTAGGTCTGAGAAAATAAGATTTTACTTCATCGAAGTGCAGTTAACATAAATGTTTTTAGGAAAGCACTGGCAAACCTGGGAGTGGTGGTTTATGAAAGAGGGGTTTCCAGAAAAGAGTGAAGTAATAGGAAAAGAAAGTCAGAAGAGAGGATGAAAAAAACGGGGTAAGGATAATATTATAGAAGGTGGCCACAATAGAATGAGTCCATATTTGTCCACCTGAAAAATGAGAGATTTCCTGGTGTTATTCCTATTAACTGAGGACTGTTGTGGAGTAGGCAGGTGATTCTGTCCTTCTTGGTTGTGCCGGCAAGAAACAACTTGGTGTGCTACATCGAAAAATTCCTGGTAGAATACAGAAAGGCAAGTGGAGTGTGTGTGTGTGTGTGTGTGTGTGTGTGTGTGTGTGTGTGTTTTGGGAGAGAAGGGGTGTGCAAATACACAACACCACTGAAGCTGAAAATCAGAAGTAGGTGCGGGAAATTTGGAGGGGTCTCTGATTAAGGCAAGGTCCTTTTAGAGTGATAATATAAAGCTGAATGAAGAGCACTGAAGAGTAATCTATATTCTTCCTTCCAACAGTGTGAACACTGATGCCTAGGTAACATAAAGTATCTGCTTCCTGCTATCTTCAATTCTGATCAGTATGTCTATTCAGACATTATACTTTACATGTTCTTAGCCTTTGCAGAATTTTTTTGTACCAATGCCTCTTTTATTTGATGTAAAAAGAATCATAATTGCAGAAAGAACAGACATCCTTATTGTAAGAGAACAGACACTACTGCTTCTAATATTTTGAAATACTTATTTTAAAGGAAATTATTGAGAAATGGGACACTATAAAAATAAAAGAAGAATAAAGTAAGCCATGCACAAAATGAAAGGCAAAAAATTGGGAAGGGGGATTATTTGTGGAAGAAAAAATAAAGTTTGTTTTCAGGGGGAGGAAAGTATCACAAACCAGTATGAATAAAGACAACTAGCACAAAAGTTACTGATTTATGTAAGAAAAAATTCAAGCACATACACAAACACACACACAGGCAAATTTGAAAGAGGCACTCCAAAAGATGACAGTGAAAATACATTCTAAATTGGCAATACAAAGAATGATCATGCTAATTACTGTGGAGTTTTTCCAGAACTGTCCCCCGTATTGTGGGACAGTACATAAAATCACAGCATACTAGAAATCAACAATGGCATCATAAGTATAAAAATAAGTTTAAAATAAAAGATTCTATTTTTTAATTTATCCACCCACACTAATGCAAAAAATAAAAATCAGGAAAAAAGATATCTATCAACATGGAATTGGTCAAATAAATTATCCCTATGTTGCTTCTTAAAATTATCTTTTCAAAGGTATATTTAAGTATTTAAGAAAAGGTTCATAACATGTAAGTGATGACATGGTTTGCAATATAGCATGTGGTTTTAAATAATGAAATGTACGTTTAGAAAAAATTGAGAAGTTATACATGAAACTATTAATACCTATCTCTGGATAATAGCATTTGTCATAATTTCTCATATTCTATATCTGTACATTTTCTGAAATGCATATATATGTTTTTAAAATTCTAACCAAAGCTAGTGACTTCAAAAATTTTCATCGGGGGGGGCTGGAGTGATAGCACGGTGGGTAGGGCATTTGCACTGCATGTGGCCAAGCTGGGTTCTATTCCCAGCATCCCATATAGTCTCCCAGCACTGCCAGGAGTAATTCCTGAGTGCATGAACCAGGAATAACCCCTGAGCATCACGGGGTATGACTCAAAAAAAATTTAAAAAAAAAGTTTCATCAGTGTTAAAATTATGATGAAGCCTTGAATGGGTAGCTCCAACTACTTTTTCTGTTTTTCTTACTTTCTTTTAGAATTTTTTTTTCTAAACAAATATAGTCATAGTATATTCAAAATATGAACTTATTCTATATATATATGTCTATTTTCAGAAATGAACTTCTTTCATAGGAAAATTTAAAAAATATTTTGGAGGCTTCAGGAATAGGAATCCCAAGCCCAAGCCTACCATAGTTCTAGCACTGGAAAATAAAAATAACAAATTATGGAGCTGTTTAAAGAAGAGAATAAGGAAAGGGGGAGAATGAGATAAACAGAGACAGAAAACCAGTTATAGAATTACTGAACATAACTGGTAGATTTGGCATTTATTTTGTTTTCTTTCTTGAATACTACAACTCTAAGAGGCAATTGAATATTATTATACATTTGGTTTTCCAAACTTGTCACTCTTCTATAAAAAATCAAAATACAGAGCTGGGGAATAAGTATTAAAATGTACTCAAGAAAGGAAATTAGAATAAAAAATTATTTTAATAAAAACAATTCAATGATAAAAACTTCTCCACATTCCCAAGTTCTTCCCATAGGTGTGTACTGTCCACAGATGTTGCGTTTGCAACCAAAGTGGTGAGCTGATATATTACCAAAGGTTTTTTTCCTTCTATTTTCGAAATAAAAATATTTTAGTTAGGAAATAATGAGAGAAATAAAGAGAGATACCAACAGAGAGAGAGAGAGTGAAAAAGAGAGGGGCAGAAGATAGGAAGAAGGAGGGGAGAGAGAGGAGAGACAGAGGGAAAGTTCCATGACGTAAAGGGAAATTACACACCCTTAGCTAGAACAGAGAGTGCCCAAAGGTTTCTTTCTTAATCACACTTTCATACAGCCATCATCAGATTTACCAACATTTTAAGATGATTTGTGAAATATATTAAAATTATACAGAGACATTAAGAGTGTTTTTTAAAAACAAATTTTACTATAGTTTAGGCAACATGGTTAAATAGTATTAATGTTCATGACTTTGATGTACACATTTTAAAAATGAGAGCCATATATGAAAGGCTTTGACATCATAATAATTCTGAAGGCTAAAATTCTCAGACGCTCTTCTTTTGAGCAGTCTATTATTGCCTTTCCAGAGCAACAGGGTTCTTCTGGGAAGTGAAAGGAAGACAACTCCAAAGACCGTGATTCACCACTTTGTCGGTGATTCATTTGTCATCCTGGTCTGGCACTTTTTCCCTCTCTCTCTTTGATCTTGCCTCATTAAAAGAGACTGACAGAATGATCTTAATATAATTGAACACAAACTGAAGGAAACATTTGCTGAATGTGGGGACCAAACAAAGGGATTGGGATGTGGGGAATAAAATGAGAAAACACAAGAGCAGAGCAGCCAGATCAATAAGATGAGAGAGAAGACAGAAGCAAATAAAACAGCAAGAGTTCAAAACCAAAGTGATTGTCAATGAAGAGGTATTCACACAATGACACGTGTCAAAAGACAGGACTCAAAATCCAGGGTGTGCTGGACACTGGAACAGAATGTCCAACTATAAATAGACACTAGCATTCAGGGACAGTGTAACTTGGAAAGGGACAAAAACACTGGGGAATAAGACAGATAGGAACCTAGGATGGAAGATGAAGGAACATGGTTTCTAGGAAACTGAGATCTCAAGAGGACCAAGTAGCAGATCTCCTGGAACTGAGGAAGTGAACAAGTATGTTTGGATGTTATCTATTCCTCCATCTATGGAGGAATGCTTTCAAAGTAAAGAAACCAAAATAAACAGTAATTATTTCAGCTGTACGACATTTTCAGGTTTGAGAGCTATAAAAGCAATGAAGCAAGTAATACTCTTTATGTTTTCTGTGCACCTTCTCTAACTTTCCTAATTTTTTAATTATTTTCTATTTTTATATACGCAGAGACTTCCCATGTAATCTTTTAATCAACCACACATAAACTGCCACTGTCACTGGCACTGTCCTCCCGTTGTTCATCGATTTGCTCGAGCGGGCCCAGTAACGTCTCCATTGGAGACTTTGTTGTTACTGTGTCTGGCATATCGAATACTCTCGGTAGCTTGCTGGGCTCTCCGAGAAGGGCGGAGGAATCGAACTCGGGTCGGCCATGTTGGCTGCGTGCAAGGCAAACGCCCTACCGCTGTGCTATCACTCCAGCCCACCCATAAACTAGAATTATAAATTAGATAACCAGAATTTGTCTATTGGCATAAATATAGCACACATTGCCGACATTTCCTGCCGTTTCCATTACCAAATCCTATGTATTACTCACCATGTGGTAAGTATCAAACCCTTGAGCTTCCTGCCTAGGTATGTGGTGACCACTGACAGCTTTCTAAAGCTACAACAGAAGAATTTATTAAGGAGGCAAAGTAAACTCTAGAGAACAGCCTCGGGGACTAAGAGAGGAATTCAGGAAGATTCTGGTAGGCATTTGTGCTAACAAAGACATAAGTGGCATTCAGGTCCAGATTTAGTATTATTGTTATTTCTAAGAGGATAATTCTGTATCTAGCCTTAAAATATCAATTCTGTATGAAACATTCCTAAAAATGTAGATATCTATACTGCATGGCAGGTAACACAACTTAAAAAATATTTTTTAGACAGAAACAGACTTTATAAGTCATCAGTTCATTGCCCTGCTCTCTTCATTGCATCAAGATTAAGATGTATTCACTTGAAAAGTTGCCTTAAGCATCATTCTCTCCATTTTCTGTCTTCCATGTTAGACAAAACGAGCCATTATTCCTCACACACTTGACCATAAACTCTTCCTCTGACTATTTTAGTCGTCTCTTTCTATTGCATCTTCAGGGAAAATAGAAAAGAGTCATTCACCTTTACACATCCATCTTTATTCCAGTGTTATGTCTCTCCATCTAGGATGGATGGCCCTGCTGTCTCATCCCTTTAACTTATACTGAACATAGGAGAAAACTTCTTTTCACTTCTCAGAGTGTTCTGTACATCAAACAACCCCGTCATTGTGGGCAACCAAATCAACAATGCACTTTACCCAAAAGTACTGCTACTTTGAATAAATTAACTCACATTCTATCTTCCCCTGTCTCGCTAGTTTAGTCTAAAAATTCTTGTTCTTTAAATGACTATTCTCTATTATCTAAGAACAACAATCTCCAATATATTAATTATACTGCCAAGAGTGTTTTTCCACTGCCTCAGATAAAAGTCTAAATAAAGGTAGATCTGAGGCCAGAGCAAGCATACAGCAGGTAGGGTGTTTGCTTTATACATAGCCCAATCTATATTTGATCCCTGTACCCCATATGGTCCCCAGAGACACCTGGAGTGCTTCTTGAGCATAAATGCAGGAGTAAATGATGAGCACTGCAAGGTGTGGTCCCAAAACCAAAAACAAAAAATAAAATAAAGTTGTATCCAGATTTTGCAGCCTGACAGTCATATAACTTGGGAAATCCTGGTATCTTGCAGATTTTCACCTTTCCACATGTAGGGGATCAGAGAGGTAAGTTACTAGAAGTACAGAAATAGCACGATACTCTAACATGGCCATCATATATCAATACGGAAAAGTCTCAGAATGACAAGTACACTCTTCTGAAATTATATGTTGACTCTTTTACTTCTTCCAAGCCACAAATAGTAATAAGAATAACCTTTACTGCATCCTACTCATATTATGGAGGGTAGATATTGTACTTGTGCTCATTATTCAGATGGAGAAACTGGAACTGAGATGTCAGGAGGCCATGAGTCAGGACGTGCACTCAGGCCATGTGGCATTATCTCTGCCGCATTATGTTCTTAATGGGGATGCTAGATGCTGGAAGAGAGCTCTTTTGGGTGACCTTCTACTTTTGTACCATTTCCTACAACTTAGAAAAGACATGAATAAATATCTTTCCACCTGAACAACTGAATTAAGAACAGCGGTGTTTATAGAACTTAAAAATGTTTGAATAAACTTTACAAATACTAAATACATTTCACAGCTATCCACATCTTTAGCACAAATGAACATAGGCATAAACGTCTACTACAAATACACTCATTCATGTATTCAACATTTTCAAATATTTCTCATAAGTCAGCTTTACTGTGCCCAAGCACCTGAATTAAATAATATACAGAACAGGACACCCTGAAAGCTTTTAATTTAGTAGGAGAAAAATGTAAGAAAGATGAAAAGTAAACAGTAAGTTGCTTGTGCAGATATCAGATTCCCCACTTTGCTTCAATGTAGATTCTAATCAATGAGCCTAATAATAGGTTCAAAATTTCTATTCTTTTTCAACCAGTTTCCCCCCAAAAAAGTCTATGGGTGTGTCAGTGAGCTATATTTTAAAGGCTTCTCTATGCTGAAATCATTCATAATGGTGCTGATGAACCCCAATGGAACAAAACCATTCAGTCTAGTCTTTAATTAAAGACCAACTGCAACACAGGTGTGTCCCAGCTGCAGCATCACCTTTCTGTAGCTGATCTATGTGTTAACAACAAGGCCAGGCAGAAAGGTCTGAGCAGATGTGTATTTTCACCAGTTCCCATGTGAGAACTCGCTCCTTTCATTTCTGCTTTCAACTCCTTGTAGCTGTGTTGTTACCAAACTCCATTTAGAATTTTACTCTCCAAACCAGACTACTTAGAGCTTGCTATAGCATTTCCAGATAGCAGCTAAACAGCAGAGAGAGAGAGAGAGAGAGATAAATGCTTTTAATTCTCACTCTTGTTTCTGACTGATTGAACATTTCTGAAGAATTATAAGACAGAAATGAAATCTTCTGAGCTTTTCCTTGACCCAGAGGTTAATTGCCTTACAAAATTTTAAAGAGGGAAAAATCAACTGCACATATTTTTAAAAGGGATGGTATATTTATTAGGTAAAATAAAATAAAAATCATTCTATCAGACAATCCTCCCACAGCCTTCCCAATTACTGTAAAGAGCCAAAATGTACCTTGGGAGTCTGGGTCAGCCTTTCACACAGGTGGCACAGGTGAAAAACATGGGGGAAGTTGTCCTATGGTGTATTTGCTTTTGGTTAACATGTTTACTATGTTAAAATTCAAATATAGCTAGGATATTTAGGAAGTTAGACTACTGATTATGCATAATAATGTAAATGAACATTTAGTTTCCAAGAAAGTTTGAAAGAATAGGACTTCAGAAGCCAGGAGCCGATTTCATCCAGCAAGAGTTCCCTAGGGACATTTTCTGGGAAATTCAATGGCTTTAGCACAGCGGGTAGGGTGTTTGTGTTGCACATGGCCAACCTGGGATCAATTCCTCCGTCCTTCTTGGAGAGCCCAGCAAGCTACTAAGAGTATCCCGCCCACACAGCAGAGCATGGCAAGCTCCCAGTGACATATTAGATATGCCAAAACAGTAACAACAAGAAAAAAAAAAGTAACAACAAGTCTCACAATACAGATGTTACTGGTGCCCTTTTGAGCAAATCGATGAACAATGGGACTACAGTGTTACTACTCACTGGCCCAACATGTAATCTAAGCAGGTATGGAACGGAGAATTCAGACTTCTCACATACCACCCCACAATGGACAGATATCTTTGCTTCACTGAGAAAGATTTGAGCAGGACCTACCTGCTAGTCCTCTGCTCTTATTAGTCCTATGCTGAAATCATATAGTGGATAATAGGCAAGTAGTATGGCATTAGTTTGCTCTTTCATGTACTAATTCTGTCATTTAGTCACTGCTAAAAAATGAAAGAAGCCTTCTTTTCCGTCATCTTTCAGAGCCTAATAGACAGCCATTTATGAGAATGCAGTGATGAAACACGCAGGACCTCATGGGATAGGGGTGGAATCGGCCTTTATCCCCTTCTTGATGAGGCCCTGAGTTCCCATCCATGAACACCGCCTCTGGCTTCTGAACGGCCATGATCCCAGGGGCACACAAACCAATCTCAGAACCCAGCAGCTTTAGACAGAAATGCATCTGGACTGTGCATTACACTATTGTGCCATGCCACCCTGGGAGGGGAAGGGTGTTTGTCCCTATGTCTTTTCCCCCTGGCGGCAGTGGTATGGTGGCCACCATCTTTCAGAGCCTAATGTACAGCCAGGTATGAGACTGTAGTGATGAGGTTCGCGGGGCTTCATGGTATGGGGGGGTGGAACCGGCCCTGACGAGACCCTGAGTTGTTGCCCATGAACACTTCCTCCGGTTCCTGAACGGCCATGATCCCAGAGGTACACAAACCAATCTCAGAACCCAGAGGCTTTTGGCAGTAATCTTCCAGACTTATTACTAAAATATCAGAAATCCAAAATCATGTGGCTGCGATAGCAGCTGTGCAAGATCATATGTTCTTTATAATCAGCAATAGAAAACAAATTATCTAATGATGCGGTTTTGGCAGGTCTGATTGTTAAGGAAAATCTCAAATAATAATGGTGGGTCTTTTGTCATAATATTGAATATGACCAAAGTAGAGAGAGAGTAAAGTGGAAAACTGCCACACAGGCAGGTGAAGGGGGGATATACTGGGGTTCTTGGTGGTAGAAAATGTGCACTGGTGAAGGGATGAGTGTTTGATCATTGTATGACCGATCGAGACTTAAACTGGAAAACTTTGTGACTGTTCTCATGGAGGTTCAATAAATAAAAAATTTTAAAAAATAAGCCTTCTTTTCACCTGTTCATTGCAAAGGCTTGAAATCTTTGCCCAAGTCTCAAACTTGTCTTCTAGAAAAGTCACTTATGGCCAGATCTCCTTATAACTGACTGCCTGTTGGAGTTTTCCAATCACAGACAAGATAGGACCTCACTAATATTCATCCCTTTGCATATATGTTAATGGCACTAAAGTCCTCTGCAATATTATTTTTCTTTTTAATTATTTTTAATTGAATCACAGTGAGATATAGTACAAAGTTGTTCATGATTGAGTTTCACCTATTGCCTCTGTGGCAGGCACCTTCCTACTTTCCTTCTCTCTCTCTCTCTCTCTCTCTCTCTCTCTCCCCTTTTGAGTATTAAAGTCTGAAAGTTGACCACTTTCAACACTCATTTCCTGTCCAAAGTGATCATTTCAGATATTATTAACATATTGGTCCCTTCTCTGTCTTAAATGCTCTTCACCTCACACACACTTGTGGCATTTTATTTTGAGCTGGCTACTCCCAGTCTGTGCTGGGGAAGGAGGGTTACTCCTTTGGTTTTCAGGGGACTATGGGGTGATGGGAATTGAAATGGAGTGAGTCTTATGCAAGGCAAGGAACTTAAGCCTTATTCAGAAACTTAACCCTTGTACTATCTCTCCATCCTCTCTGCTCATAACATTAATAACTGATTGTGGCCTTGAGCAGGAAACTTAAAAAGTGTTCTCAAGGTTCTCTAACACTTCCAGAGGGCTTTAAAGGTCAAAGTACTTTAAAATTCATATTAAGAAACATTCCTTGTCTTTCTTCTCCCTTGTCAGTATGCCAGAGTTTTCCAGACTGTCCATTGTTAATCAAACATTAAAGATATTTGCAAAACTTGGGGAACAATGCTATTTTCCCTAGCTTTTGTTTGTTATTCAAAATGTTATACTTTTATTAAAAGTATGTGCATGCTTTATGTTTATTAGCATTTCATTTGTTAATTTTAAATGAATTAAGACATAGTGACTTTTTTAGCATTTTTCATTTCTAATTCAGTACCTGCTCTGCAAGTATGACCCTCCTATTATAGAATGTAACCAAGACATAAAAGACATAATTTTCTCAGAGATACAACACTGGATATTAAAACCCTTCATTTCTTTTTATGTTCTCGTTTTGCTCTTTTATTAAAACTGCTCTTGCCTTTGGCTTATTCAGGAGACTGAAAATACAAATGGACATTGGACAGACCTTATCAAAGCAGAACTTTGACCCACAACCTCCAGCAACCTGCCTAGGAAGGCAACACCCTTATCTATCTCGTCTACCTATAATAAATAGGAAAGCAGTCAGCTGTCAGGCTGGCAATGAAGCTAGGTTTCTCTCTCTACTGCAATTTAGGACATTAAACAATAGCTTTTGGAATAGCTGCTAAAAAAGACGAGATGACCTGATTAATCTGATGTCTTCCCCAGCTTTTATTGCCCTTCCAACTTAGCACCAGTTAAAGAAAACCAAATAAGCAGCTCTAACTAAAATGCCATTTCCAGTGAAGTCTGCCTGCAGCTTCCCCCTGCCAGCAGCCACCACTTAGGACAACCTGAGCGATGTCTTTCCCTGCTAAAAAGCTTTCCCCACTCCACTTTTAATTTTCTGTCAGCATGAAAGTGAGGGCTCCCGCTCTTGCTACTTCAAGTTCAGCCTAAAGAGCCTTCGTTCTCATTTTAATGCTTCTCATTTGTTACCACACTTCTCTCTGGGCCTTACATCATCAACCCTTTTTTTTAAAAAGGAAACTTACAGAACCCAAGCCATCAATCCTTTAAGACAAAGCATGCTGAGGGCTGCTTAACAAGTCAACGCCCTCTTGCTCTCCTGCAGTTCTATCTACAGTGTCTAGTTCAGCAGATTACCACACCCCTTCAAAACAATGATTCCCAGACATATGCACTTCCAAGACCATGATACCATTAATAAATACATAAACATGCATAGTTGACACAGAACTGTCTTTTCACCCAAGAAAGTTAAATAAATAAATAAAAGTCCTATCATCTGGTCAATTACCAAAAGAGTAGGGAGAATTTAAACAAATTATTTCATGTAAATTATATCTTAAAATTTCCTGAAATTAAATAAATTTAGTTTTCAGGATTTTTTTTTGTTTGTTTTTGACCACGTTTTGCAGTCCTCAGCATTTACTCCTGGCTCTGAGCTTGCTCTGGGATGACAAAGAAGAACAGTAAAATCATCCTGTTCTATGGTCCCCTCACCATGTAGTGACCCAGGATCCAGCAGGAAAGCTGTGTTCTAGAAGAAGAAGGCTTCAATTTTTTAAGTCCCTCCAACATCATAACCTCGTTTCTTCCCTGATCCCCATTCCCTTCAGTCCTAGGGCTCAGAATGCTTCTTACATGTACAGGACAGGCATCTGTACCATGCTTTATGATCTTATTATTTCCCTAATCCCAACACACCTTTTTGTAAAGGCACTTAACTCTCTTGAAACAACTTGTGTGCTTCTCCCCAAAAACTTGCCAGAAACTTTTTTTAAAAATTTTTATTAGTGAAACACCATGAGGTACAGTTGTAGACTTACAAATTTTTTGTGCTTGGGTTTCAGTTATACAATGATCGAGTACCCATCCTTCCACCAGTGCCCATTCTCCACCACCATGAATCCCAGTATCTCTCCAACCCCCCATCCAGCATCCCACCCTGCCTCTGTGTCAGGGCATTCCCTTTTGTTCCCTCTCTCCTTTTGGGTGCTGTGGTTTGCAAAAGAGGAATTGAGTGGCAATCATGTTCGGTCTATAGACTACTTTCAGCATGCGTCTTCCATCCTGGGCGGATCTTCCCAACACCCTTTATTTGATGCTCCCTTCTTTATCTGAGCTGCCTTTACCCCTAGAGTGTTCGGCTGGCCTCCAAGCCATGGAGTAAACCTCCTGGTATTTATCTCGGCTATTCTTGAGTGTTAGTCTCCTATTTTGTAACTTTATGTTCTCCAGATGAATGCAATCTTTCTACGTCTGTCCCTCTCTTTCTGACTCATTTCGTTTAGCATGATACTTTCCATGTACTACCACTTGTATGTAAATTTCATGACTTCATCCTTTTTCGACAGCTACATAGTACTCCACTGTGTAGATGTACCAAAGTTTCTGTAACCAGTCATCTGTTCTCGGGCACTCAGGTTTTTTCCAGATTCTAGCTATTCTAGCTTCAAAAGCATCTTGAAGGTAGAGGCCTTGTATTCAATTTCTTTGGATCCATCAACAACTTACATAGTAAATAAGATCAATTTAATTTCTTTTGCTGGCTGATTAAGTTGTTATCATAGCAATATTCGGCAAAAATAGAAGGAAAACATAATGTTCCTAACACTGAAAATAAATCCAGCCTTAAAAAAAACACTCTGTACTTTTTGCTTAAATCTGACTTCAGAAATAAATTTGGATACTTATATGATTCATTTGTATCCGGATTTATGTGGCATTTACCTGATTCTGAAATAATTTGTCAGTTTAGTATTCCTTTAAACAGCTCAATTAAAAAATATAATGAAAAAATTTGATAACAGATACAGAGTCTAAATTTTAAATCAGTCTTAGGAGGCAGTATAATGAAGAATTATATTATATCTTATTGTGTTATACCCAAGTATTTTAATAACATGTCTCCCTGGCACTAATGATTCATAATTTCTTTGTTTAGAGGACATAAATTTTTATGAGCATTCAATAAACAAGACACATGGCTTTGCCTTCCCTGTGTAGTTGATAATTCCACCTAAATGCAGAAAATACTCAAAAAAGACACCAAACACTGAAACTGTACAGCTGACATATACTGTGCATTTTTCAAATGTATCAGTGACTGATGAGGAGTATCCAGGTATCCAGAAGATGTTTCACCTTATAAATGTTTCTATTATTTTATTATTGTGATATTTTATTACTGTAACTCTTCCTATATTTATCTGACTAAATTAGAATTGTCACTTTAGAGTTTATTTTTAATCATAAAGTCACCAAACAATATTGTTATCATAGGACAATTTTGGTTCAACCAAGTACAGAATAGTTCTAAGGTCAAAATAACATTCAGATCTATGTAACATGGCAGTTGATAAATACATGGGATAACAATGCAGCCACAGGGTTTTCTTTGGGACGAAATTAGACATTGCAGTAGTCATACACTAAAGCTCAGATTTATGAAAAGATTTTCTGATTCTTTTATCCTTCTGCTCTCAGTTTCACTAAGATGGTGAACATACAAACAGCACACGGGGAGTAAAAAATTAGAGTGCAAGTGGAAAGCAATGAGAAACATGAAGGATTTCAGGCTGATGTTACAGAAAAAAATAATAATTACAGATACACCTAAAACTTCAGAAAATATAAAATGCCATCTACTGTCCACTGAGGAGAGTAATCATGCCTGACATATTCATACTATTCAATCCTGAAACTCCATGACAAGTTGTCTTATCTTTCATGATCTTAGTATTTTTCCTCCTAATTAAATAAATGTGCAACACACAGTGGAAATATTTTTATCAAAATATCACCAAAATATCAAATCTATTTTAAGTTCTAGTAATTTAAACATTCAATGAATGGAAACTTCATTTACAAAGAATTCCCATTCTGTTATCAAAGTAATATTTCCATTTCTAGAAGGTCTTGGGCTATTTGAATGATTTTAAATTATAGAATTATAAAGTTTAAAAGGACTAAGAAATGTAGAAAATGCTACCTGATTGGTACAAAATGATTAAACCTCTGGGTTGCAGTTTCCCTCCTATCTTTAAAATAAGCTATATTAATACCATTATTTTAAAGTAGTTGCAAAGATTAAAAACCAAAATATGCCCAGTGGCTTGTCCAGAGCAGTAACTCAGAAGTGCTACTTAAAGAGAAAATTGTTAGAGAAAGCTATTCAGAGAAAAGACTCCAATGCCAGGTGTCTCCTACTCAACTTACCGACTATCTATTAGCTACAGGATCTTGAACAAGTTATTCACGCTCTCAGTGTCTCACTTTCCTTATATGTAAACTGAAGACATACAAGTATCTCTCCTAAAGTATCTGTGAGGATCTGATAACTTACAAATTTGATGACTCTACAAATAGGTACAACTGTACCTGCTCATTTGTAATCACTGAACATCAGTGTCATTTCTGTTACTGTCGTGTCAGCCCCTTTACTTTCAAGAACAGGTGCCTAGAGTGGTCACATCATTCCCCAGGAGTCTGGTCTCCTGTGCCTATGTCTTTCTCTCCCACTGCTTTCACACACCTGCAGCATCCTCCCCTGACCAGTCCTCTCTTGCACTTCTTTCGGTCTGCTTCTCATCAGCTGACATGTCCATCTGTCCTTATAAACATGTAGACAACATTGTAAAGCATTTGATGAGGTGACTTATCATGGGCTAATTAAAGATTTAATTTTTTTCCTGGGATACTTCAGCACTGTGTTTATGTAGTTCTCTGCTTCTTGTTACTTTTGCAAAAGTCAAGCATTTTTGCATCTTTTTCCCCCAGAGTCCTCCAAATCATAAATACCTTCACGCCCCAATAATCTAAATTCAATCTTGATTAAAAGGAAGGTAAGATGGAGTCAGACTTTAATAAATAAGCACTGACAATAAATGCTCTTTAGGACACTAAAATTTAAAAGAAAAACTTGCATTTGATAGGAAAGGGAAATAAATAGAATGAAAGAATTTTCTCAAGCTTACTTTTCAAATAGCTAAGGCTCACTCTTCCATTAGTTCCAGGTCAATACTTCATGTTAACCTTCCTTGATCATCCAAGGAACACGGTTTCTCCTCCCCTTGATTTTTTCATTTATTAAATGGCTATGATAATTTTACTATGGCATAACACAATCTCTTTGTGTCTTCAATCTCAAATTCCTTCACCATTTCTAGTATATAGTAAAATATCATTAAATGTCCCCATCAGATGGTTGGCTCTAAAGGCTACGCCCATCCTCACCATCATATCTGTTGTTCCTAGTACTGTGACCAACACATAGTATCACAAAATAATGAATATATGGATAAGCCAAATAATTTGAGCATACAAGTCTGAAAGTCAGTATGATATTTTTAAAAAAGAAATACAATTTTAGTTCCTATTTTGTAGTAAATATTAAATTATTAATAAGTATTTATTATAGCTCTTAGTAGCTAAGGGATAGTTAGTTTATTTTCTCTTCCTTCATAAATGAGTAAAGGGAGGCTCACATAATTTAGGGCATGAGGTCACATAGTTAGCGAAATCAGAGTTAGCATCTGAGTCCCAGACACTCAACTCTGAAGTCCCCGGCTCATAACACTGGGTCACTTGGCTTTTTTTTTATTAATTAATTAATTTTTTTTAATAGTGAGACATCATGAGATACAGTTGCAGACTTACACATTTTTGTGCTTGGGTTTCAATTATACAATGATCAAACACCCATCCCTCCACCAGTGCGCATTTCCTACCAACATGGATCCCAGTATCCCTTCCACCCCCCAGCCCCCATCCCACCCTGCCTCTGTGGCAGGGCATTTCCCTCTCTCTCCTTTTGAGTGCTGTGGTTTGCAAAAGAGGCACTGAGTGGCAATCATGTTTGGTCAATAGTCTACTTTCAGCATGCTTTCCCATCGTGGGCGGATCCTCCCAACACCCTTTATTTGGTGTTCCCTTCTCTTTCTGAGCTCCCTTTTCCCCTAACATGTGTGGTTGTCCTCCGGGTCATTGAGTAAAATTCCTGGTACTAATCTCTGCCATTCTTGGGTGTTAGTTTTCTATTTTGTTACTTTATGTTCCCCAGATGAATGTAATCTTTCTATGTCTATCCCTTTCTTTCTGAGTCATTTCGCTTAACATGATACTTTCCATGTAGTACCACTTGTATGTAAATTTAATGACTTCATCTTTTCTAACAGCTACATAGTACTCCATTGTGTAAATGTACCAAAGTTTCTTTAACCAGTCATCTGTTCTCGGGCACTCAGGTTTTTTCCAGATTCTGGTTATTGTAAAGAGTGCTGCAATAAACAGACAATTGCAGATGTCACTTCGGCTATACTTTTTTGCCTCTCTGGGATATATTCCCAGGAGTGGTATTGCTGGGTCAAATGGGAGCTCAATTTCTAGTTTTTTGAGAATCATCCATACTGTTTTCCAAAAGGGCTGAACCAGTCGACTTGGCTTTTGGTGGTACACACTCCACTTCCTGCAGGCTGATCCATTCTATCTGGCTTATAAATAGGCCAGAATGGAGTCTTTACCACCCTTTATATTTGTCAGTGCTGAGATGAGCAGCAGATGAAAATGCATGCAGATGCTGCTGCTTTCAGCTGTTTTATATAGTGAATGTTTCCATGCATCTTGGCATTCCACAGTATCAGCTTCCTCTCATGAGGGAAACTAAATCTTGCTTTTCTCAATCTCTCGGGAAAAGCAGATGCTCAGAAAAAAACATAGTGATGGTGGTAGGATGACAGCAAAAGCGATGGTCTTGGCAGCTGTCTCTGGCTCTACTGGTTCTCCTCAGGAGCTCGTCCAGGCAGAAAATGTTCATTCCTTCTCCACAGACTGGAGAATTTTACACCCTCCTGAAATTAATGGGCAGGAAGACTCACTAAATGAGCATCCCATGCAAATGACAGGAGGAAATATTCTCTAGTAGGTATAACATCCCATGTACTCACACAATCTCTCCTTTCCATGCATGTTGTCCATCAGTGGAAATGGGCATTCCAGAAGTATGCAAGAAGAAGCCACTGAATTAGTTTCAGTCATTCACACTGAGCATATTCTATATATTCTAAACAAAAAACAGATCATGTGCAACCAGCTCAAGCTGGTGTGTAGTAAGTTTCAAGGAAAACAACAAATTCCTCTCTGTTAACTATAAATTACTTCTTGGAACAGGTAACAAGAGAATTTGGAAAACTATCGAACTAAAAATAGTGTGTGTAGCATTGGGGGGGGGGGGGGTACAAATGCCGGGACTAGGCCCTCCCGTTGATCGTCGATTTGCTCGAGCGGGCCCAGTAACGTCTCCATTGGAGACTTTGTTGTTACTGTGTCTGGCATATCGAATACTCTCGGTAGCTTGCCGGGCTCTCCGAGAGGGGCGGAGGAATCGAACTCAGGTCGGCCATGTTGGCCGCGTGTAAGGCAAACGCCCTACCCGCTGTGCTATCGCTCCAGCCTGGGACTAAACTAAGCAAAATTTCATGAAGAACCCTGACAAACATTTCCTGTGATCCCATGCATGAGTTTTGGGTCTTTAAGGTTGGAATTTTGTTCCTCAAACCTTGAGCAAATTTCTTTGTCTTTCTGATTCTCTGTTTTCTCATCTCCAAATAGGGTTAGTAAAACTACTTTCCCTCCTGGGGCAGTTTCCAAAAATGTTTTTAATTGCATTTAAGTTTCAAATGCTACTTGACGGGGTCAACACTTGAATATATGCAGCTATTATCAGCAGGATCCTCAAATGAGAGGACCAGAAGATCCATTAGCTCTTCTCTAGACCCAGAGTCTTTGCATCCTGAGGCCCTCAACACACGGCACCTCTGGTGAGAGTAGCTGATATCACCAGCATTTGTCAGGGTGGAATTAGTGACAGAAGCCATCCCCTGGGACTTTCAGAATCTGTTTCCTGTCATTTATTTTCTGTCTTTGATGCTTCAGAAAGAAGGGACTGCCCTCTCCACCCACTCCCCTAATTAGCCAGTTCTTAGAAACAACATACAAGTATACCTGCAGAATCCCCTCACTTCTCAAATGCAGATGTGAGAAGTCTGCATTTGAACAGTCCTGAATTCCCCTAAAGTCCGGCTTCAGAGGACAAGGAACTGCCCCAGTATGCCCATGTGCTGAAATTATATTTCTCTAAATAAGTAATACAAAGACCATAATGAAGTGCCACAGAGAGGAGTTACATAACAGGTCTAGTGAAAAATGCCAATGCTTCTAGTAGCTGTTAAAATGCTTTACAGCTAAAAATCTTGCAGTCCAATTGTGGACCCAGAGAATCTTATGCAGCATCTGCAAAGAGCAAACCACTAAGCACAAAAGAGCAAAGTTTTCTCACAATGGCTTTTCTCTCCTGAAATACTACAGGAATAAGATGCTTGCTGACCCAGGTTAGCAAGCTGGACAACACCAGGGGTGAACTCTGAGCACAGAGCTGAGTAGGCGCTGAACACAGCCAAGTGTGGAGTGCCTTGCACTAACCCCCGCTCAAAAAAAATAAATGACAACAGCAATAACAAAGAAATGACTCCTTGGATTCTGGCTTCAGGTTTGATGTTTCTATGGATGGACCATAAGCAACTAGGTGTATTATCTACCTGTTCACAACACAGCACTTACCTGTATCTTCATGCAGGTGCAGTTATACTGATCAGCTAGCAAGAAAAATGAAATTTAGGCACTGCTCTTATAATAAGTATATGATAAGATCAAATACTTCACCTATATCTTGGTTTTCTGTCCTGGAAACAGTCTTGTTTGTGGACATTTTAAAAGTAATAGAGTGATCAGAGTCATACTAATACCTGTAAGAGTGTGTGCCCTTCAGGGAAGGAGCAACAGAAGTTCTGCAATGAGACTCTGGGCTTGCTAGGAAGAGAATTGGAGAGTGCAGAAAAATGGTAGATTATGAAAGATGAGAAAAGAAGAAAAATTTGACAAAGTTATATGCCAGAGGCTTTTGAATAAAGTTACAGAAATGGAGACGTATGAAGAGGACTCAGTGTAGAGGCAGCTTAAAGACATAGATTAGACTTTGGTTCAGAGAAGAGTATCTTCTGTTCAAAGAGATCTAGGAAGAAATTACTTCAATTGCCAAGAAAAAGAAGAGATTTCACTCTGTCCTGGCATCAGTAGGGAGTACTTCAAAAAATATCTTTCTAATTATGAAAATATTTAGCAATTCTCTCCCCAAATATAAGTGATTTGAAATATATATATATATATATATATATATGTTTTACATTTAAAGACAGATGTTTCTGTTCTCCTACAAAGCATTTCTGTCAAAAACTGATGCTGAGGAATTGCTAGGTTACAGATTGATTTATAGCAAAGTACTTATATCTTACCTGAATGACCACATCTCAGATACAAAGCAGGGAAGTGGAACTAAGTGCTCCAAGTTTAGCAGAAAGAACATGAAAATTATATTTAGTGATGTACAGTTAACTAATTTATTTAAAATTAATTTGTGGGGTTTTGGTGCCGCCAGCAGGCCAATCTGTACCTGTGAGGGGAGTGCATCAGTAGCCTGATGGCACCGTCAGACTTTCAGATACTCCAAAATTGTTCCTGTGCCTTTGGCCAGACCCCAAAAACTTGGGGCAAAGTTTAGCAAAAGTTAGATATGTGGGACACACACCCACAAACTACCTCCGGCTCAGCTATATAATTGGAGGCATGGCCTCTCTGGTTCCTAATTGAACTGCTTAACAACTATGATCCCAGAGACTCAGAAACAAATCTCGGAACCCAAAGACTATTGACAGAAGTGTGTCCTGTTGCTGCAGTAGGTTACTGGGGCTGGGCCACTCCTGGTGGGAATAGGTTTCGTGCCTTGGCCTGTTCCCCTTGGAAGCCTGGTGGCCGCCATCCTCCAGAGGCCAATGGACAGTCAGGTTTGGGCCTGCAGTGACGAGACACGTGGGGCCTCACCAGATGGGGGTGGAACCGGCCCTTTCCTCCCCATCCCAGGAGAACCCTACTCGCTACCCACAAACGGCCTCTCTGGCTCCTGATCAAGCTGCTTAACGGCCATGATCTCAGAGACTCAGATACAAATTTTGAAACCCAGCGGCTTCTGGCAGAAATGCATCAGGACCGCATACAAGGTGGTCGCCATCTCAGAGCTTATTGAAAAGCCAGGTATGAGCCAGCGGTGACGGGGCAACTGCAGTCTCATGGGAAGGGGGGCGGTACCGGCTCATCCTTCACACCCTACCAAGGTTACGAGTTGCCCCCCACAAGTGGCTCTCTGGCACAGCCATGGCTCCAGAGACAAAAGGACTTAGTCCAGAGCCCGACAGTTTGCGGCAGAAAAGTGAATGAACCATGTGTTAAACTATAGAGCCATGCCTGCCCAGGAGGGAAGGGGTGTTGCTCCCTTCCGCCTTCTTCCCCCTGGCATCAAGGTGGCCACTACCTCAGAGCTTATAGGAAAGCCAGGCATGAGCCAGCAATGACGGGGTAACTGCAGTCTCATGGGAAGGGGGGCAGTACTGGCTCATCCTTCATGCCCTACTGAGGTCATGAGTTGCCCCCCACAAGCGGCTCTCTGGCACAGCCATGACTCCAGAGGCAAAAGGACTTAATCCAGAGCGCGGCAGCTTGCGGCAGAAAAGTGAATGGACCATGCATTAAGCTACAGCGCCATGCCTCGCTGGGAGGGAAAGGGTGTTGCTCCCTTCCACCTTTCTCCCCCCCTCCCGCCCCCTGGCAGCAAGGTGGCCGCCGCCTCAGAGTTTATTGAAAAGACAGGTATGAGCCAGCAGTGACGGGGCAACTGTAGTCTCACGGGAAGGGGGACAGTACCAGCTCGTCCTTCACACACTACCGAGGTCACGAGTTGCCCCCCACAAATGGCTCTCCGGCATGGTCATGGCTCCTGAGGCAAAAGGACTTAGTCCAGAGCCCAGCAGCTTGTGGCAGAAAAGTGAATGGACCATGCGTTAAACTCCAGCGTCATGCCTCCCCAGGACAGAAAGGGTGTTACTCCCTTTTGCCCTTTTCCATCCCTGGCAGCAAGGTGGCCACCGCCTCAGAGCTTATAAGAAAGCCAGGTAAGAACCCCTGGTGACGGGGAAACTGCAGTCTCATGGGAAGGGGAGCTGTAACGGCTTGTCCTTCATGCTCTACTGAGATCACGAGTTGCTCCCCACAAGAGGTTCTCCAGCACAGCCATAACACCAGACGTACAGAAAACAATCTCATAATTATCTGGCTCTTTGCAGACATCCAAAATCATGTGGCTGAGATAGCGGCTGCATGACATTATATGATTCTCATAACCAGCTATAGAAAACAAGTTATTTCACAATGCCTTTTCAGAAATTCTGATTGTTGGGGGGGGGGGAAATTCTAAACAATAATGGTGCATCTTTTGTCGAAATAATGAATATAATCAATGTAGAGAAGAGTTAAGTGGAAATCATCTGCCTCACAGGCATTGGGAGGGGTGGGGGGTATATTGGGGTTCTTGGTGGTGAAAAATGAGTACTGCTGAAGGGAGAGGTGTTTGATCATTGTATGACTGAGACTTAAACCTGAAAGCTTAGTAACTTTTCCCACAGTGATTCGATAAATAAATACAAGAAAAAAAATAAACTATGAAAAAAATAAAAATTAAAATTAATTTCAATATTATTTTTATTTTTTTCATAGTTTATTTATTTTGAGAGCTTGTTTGGAGGTTCTAGCAGGGGAGCGCAGCTACTCGTATACCCTTGACCAAAGACCGGTCTGTCTCTATTCGGGTAAGGCCGTCCTCTTCAACCAAGCGCAAAGCTTCGGGAGGGACACACATGGAGTGTTGAGGGAGGAAGGGGACGCCCGCCTATCAAGCCAGATCAGCTGAATCAACCCTGGCAATCAATGGGGTGAGAGAAGTCGCAGCCAGATTGCACTCACATCCACATCCTGCTTGGATTGGGGTTGAGCATCCTCCACCCAGATCCTCCAAATTCCAGTAGGCAGGGGTTACACCCACCAACTGGCCCCCTGGCGCCGTGTAATCCCATCAACAGCCAAGACTCAGAGACTATAAAACCCAGCTCCCAGAAGCGTGCATTTGCGGCTGTGTGACATCTTATTATCTCATTCCTACTTTGGACAAATTGGCAAGCTACCAAATGTAACCTTCCCACACAGCAGAGTCTGGCAAACTCCCTGTGGCATACCCAATATGCCAAATACCAGTAACAATGATGGGTCTCATTCTCCTAACCCTGAAAGAGCACTTTTTTAAAAATCTCAGGGCTAGGACGCAGGAGACATTACTGGGGCCTGCTTGAGGCAATCGACAAACAACAGGATGGTCGTGATCGTCGTGGTCGTGAATTGTCATAGTGGTCCATTCTGTATCCTAACTGCCCTATCCTCTCACCACTTAAGGTAAGCTTCCAATAGTTGGGCCTAATTTTTAAGAGCCCTAATTAGAAGGTTCTAGTAACAATCTCTTGTAAGCAAGTTAAAAAGAATATCTGTTTATATCTCTGTGTATGGGCTGGAGCGATAGCACAGCGGGTAGGGCGTCTGCCTTGCACGCAGCCAACATGGCCGACCCGAGTTCGATTCCTCCGCCCCTCTCGGAGAGCCCGGCAAGCTACCGAGAGTATTCGATATGCCAGACACAGTAACAACAAAGTCTCCAATGGAGACGTTACTGGGCCCGCTCGAGCAAATCGATGATCAACGGGAGGGCCTTTACTTTACTTTAGCAAATCTCTGTGTATATACCAGTTAAATTATACTCCTAAGAATTCTAAGATAATAAAAGATCATTCAGTTAACAGTAACGTTTCGGTACATGACTCATATTTAAAGAGTTTGCACTTTGGGGGCTGGAGCAATAGCACAGCAGGTAGGGGGATTGCCTTGCATATGGCCAACCAGAGTTCGATTCCCAGCATCCCATAGCGTCCCCCTGAGCACCACCAGGAATAATTCCTGAGTGCAGAGCCAGAAATTGTAATTCCTGTACATCACTAGGTGTAATCCAAAATAATAAATAGTTTGCACTTTGGAACTTATCTTCCCTTCAGCTTTCCAGATTTCAAAAGGAGGTCTAAGATCAGTCCTACAGATCAGTTCTGGTACCAGAACCAAAAGAAAGATAGGGAAATTGTTTCCGAAGACAAATGATATATTTTGAAGAAGGCCTATTTAGCACCAATTAGTCTGAGAGGCAGTGGTACAAATGCACAGGAAAAGGGACTCACACTGACTATAAATGTTCTACTATTGTATCCTTATGTATATATGCATTATACTCATGCAATTATGCACATATTAATATTACTATTAACTGGATGATCATTTAGTATCTTAGAATTCTTATGGTATATAGTAGTATACCTACTACATAATTCTCTCTTACTGCAACCAATTTTGTCACTTCAGCTCAAATCTATAACCCATATTTTCCTTCTATGTCTCATTTAGGTTCCATTAAATTTATTTTGACAATTTGTTTCATAAGTGTATGATCTTCTTCAGCAGGATGGGGAAAGACAGAAAGTTAGCAAAAACATATTAGGGGATCTCCGTCTCAGGGGAAATCTTGTAAAACTAAATATGTAATTCCGTTTTTTTTTTGTTTGTTTGTTTTTACTGCATGGATATACACAATGCTTAGCACTGAAAACACAAAGTGTATGAAGTATAAATATATCATGTTCTGAATTACAGTGAGGTTTTATGAAAGCACTAAACCTAAGCTTTCTCTATATTTGGTTGTGTACCTTCCTGTTTTAAGTGTCCAGGACAGGAAGCTTCTTGCAATCTAAAAGGTCGGAGCCACTTTGCTTATTTTGCAGAATACGAGACTGGAAAGAAGAATTCATACACTTTTCAAGGTCATACAAAAAATCGAGTCACACTTCTTGAATGCTTCACCACCAAAACAATAGATACTGAGGTTTTCTTTCTTCTGAATACACTTCAGGGCCACCGCCTGACAATGAGAAACAATTCTGTTTCTATACCATAAAGAGGGGTCAATCTAATGTCTTTTAAACAGATGTTTTATAGCAAAGAACCTGAAAAATGGAGGCTTCAGACTCCATGGAGACTGTTCAAGGCAAAAAGCTTTTGTCTTACACACTTATGTGTGCCATGTCCTAGATGCGAGAATACTGTCAGTTCAAAGTGACTTACCCAAATCTGAAGCTTGATTCTCTTTTCATTTTTGAATACAGTTTTCACTTTGAAGTCAATCCCCACTGTGCTGACAAATGCAGATGTAAAGGAGTCATCTGCATAACGGAACAGGAAGGATGTTTTCCCCACGCTGCTATTGCCGATGATGAGCAGTTTGAACATGTAGTCAAAGTTCTGATCAGAGGAGTCTTTCTGGCCATACCTGGCATCTTGAGAAGAAGCCATCTGTGGTGGAAAACAAAAGAGGTGTGGATGAGTCTCCCATCTGATATAAAGCTAGCAGCACACTCATTATTGGCCTTGCCAGAAACAGATGTCAAACCACTCAGAAGGCAAGTTGAGTGTGCTCCCCGGTCCTCCTCTGATGCTGGTAACCATGGCAATAATTCCCTGCTGGAAGGCAGAACAGCAAATCGTGCAGTTCTTTCCAGCTGTGTTGGTGTTTGTCACTGTTCAGCATTCAGAACCAATCAAAGACACCAAAGGAGATGTCTAGAAGGGTAACATAAAAAGCAGAGACATGAAGAACTGTCTGGGGCATGGCAAGCACCAAAACTTTATGATCCTGGTGATAGACACCAGTGAGGCTGAACAGCAGGGCATCGCTTACTGAATTATTGGAATATTAGTCACTCTACTTTCCAAGAGGTATATCCAAGCATATCTCCATTTCATCTATTAACATCACATTAAATTAGCATCCAAAAATAAAATGCACTCTATCAAAGGAAAAATAACTATGGCAAATACTTCTGTTCCAGGAACTGTTCATTTATTTAATTGTCATAAAATCTTATGGTGTCAGTGCTGTTATTACTTTCAGATGAAAATGAGACCACTGAGGCCAGGGATATTAAATAACTTGCTCAAGTTAAATCAGGTGAAATGTAGTAGAAACCAGACATAATGGTGCCACGGCACATGCTTTTAACAAACATTTTATTTCCCAGTGATGACTTGGAAATAAGTACTTGTTTTCTAAAGGATAATGGGGAGAAAATTCAGGGTGAGATACTTCAATGAAGATCCCTATGGGCTTCAGACCTTGGCTCTGCCACTTACTAAATGTGCCTCTGGATTTGTAATTTTGTTTTTAAAATTCTAGTAGTATTCATGGAGCTCTGGACCTACTCCTGGTGATACTAGTGAGGTTCTGATGATCACTCATTCAGAACCACAAAGACCGTGCTGGTGTGTATTCATTTTTTGGAGCAAGTATCAGGAACATCCCAGAAATGCTCAGGGGCCAATGTGGGTGCACCCAATAGTGCCTGGGTGGCCATGTGGTGCTGGGATCAAACTCAGGACATCAAACATGCTTGGGTTGTAATCCACCACCTGAGCTATCTCTCTCTTCCTGGATTTGTTATTTTAAGTGGGTATTCCTCAGTTTCTTTTTTCTTTTTGGGTCACACCCGGTGACACACAGGGGTTACTCCTGGCTCTGCATTCAGGAATTACTCCTCGCAGTGATCAGGGATGCTGGTGATCAAACCCTGGTCAGCCGCGTGGAAGGGAAATGCCCTACCCACTGTACTATCTCTCCAGCCCCTCTTCAGTTTCTTGTGTTAAATTAAATAGGGAAAGTGTTATCTAACTTGTATCACTTGTCGAACTAAAAGATAATATTTATGTGAAGCATATATATAAAGTTTTAATCATAAAATGGAGAATAATATCTATATCAATTATATGCGCTTTAGAAGGTTTCTTGTTTTGGGGGGGACCACACTCAGCAGTGCTCAGGGATCATTCCTGGAATACTTAGAGGAGTATATGTGAATAGTATCATTTCATTTCTGATTATCGTCTCTGATGCTTTGAATTTATCTGCAATCGCTATGCTGTCCAATACAACAGCTGCTAATCACATATGCCTTTTTATATAAAATTTAATTAGAAGTTAAATAAAATTTAAAAGTCAGCTTCTCAGTCATACTAGCTACATTCAAATTCAAAATATCCCGATATGCCCATTGGCTTTGAACTGGACAGCACAGGTAGTGATCACTGATGTAGTTATGGAACATTCTGTTTGACAATGTAAAACCAGGTAGTCTTTTTCTTTTTCTATAAAATGTGCTTAATTATCATATGGAGAGGTGGAAAAGTCCCAGTTGATGGTGGAATGCTAGAAATATAAGAGGGCTCAGCCTCATTTACTAATTGTATTCCTGAAGCAAGGTGTAAGATGTGTATGTGTGTGTGTGTGTGTGTGTGTGTGTGTGTGTGTGTGTGTGTGTGAGCAGTGTGTTTCCAGAAAACCGATGGGAGGGTAGAAAAGGAGGATAAGAGGCAATATATTCCCCATCTGAAATATTTATGATAAAGAAATGCAATTACATGAATAAAACAACTATATTACAAAATTTTAGGCATATGACACTTTCCTATAATATGCATAAGACTTCTTATTCCCTCCCCTCACCACTCATCTTCCCCTTTACCCTTCTCTTCCTCCCCTTTCATATCTTCCCTCTACTCTCCTTCATTCCTCTCCCCTTACCTCTCGACTCTCTTCCCCTCCTTTCTATATTTTTAGGTCATATCCAGCTTTGGGTTATGGGCTAAAAAAATATCTCCCATCCTGAGCACTCTCCTTATAAGCCCACATAACCACTGTGATGTCTTTAGTAATTGTGCCAACTTTGTAATAAGTTCTTGCCTGGACACAAAATGGGACCACTGAGACAGGCCCATATCACTTTCCTTACTGGTCCAGGAGACTATACACTAAGGAAAAGCTATCCTAACACAAGCATCCAGCCAATGACAGAAACAGAATTAAAGTTCTTGACTTAAAGTTTGAACAATGAGTTGCTCTGATGACTTCTGATATTTGGCACATCCATTTTTACATAATCTTCTACCATTAATCATTCACTCTTAATGAGCTAGCTTCAACTAGGCCAGCAAACCTGGTTGGTTTTTTTTTTACTGTTTTGACTATTGTGTGGCGCCACTCCTGCATCTGTGCTCAACTCTGTGATTCTCAGTCCAGCAATGTGTGTGGGCATCACCGAGGCCACTTCCAGTGGTGCTGAGGGGCTCATGCTGGGCTTAGGCTCATGCTGTGCCAGAACCTTTCACACACAATGCTTGAATTGGTGGAGTACATGAGCCACATTCCTGGCTCCTTTTCACCAATTTTTTATGAACTCTCTGAGATCCTAGATTCTAGATTCAGAATGTTCAGTGTAGCTAGTTATGAAATAGATATTGTTTCTTAAGTCTGTTCACTTAGCCTAATAGCCTGCCAACCAAGTTGATATTCTGAGTGCTGTGGATATCCAAATTGTTTCAAAGTAAAATGTGATTAAAAACAACACATCTATCTATCCCTTGTATTATTCCAAAATTGGACTGGAGCGATAGCACAGCGGGTAGGGCATTTGCCTTGCAAGCGGCCAACCTGGCCGATCCGAGTTCAATTCCTCCGCCCCTCTCGGAGAGCCTGGCAAGCTACTGAGAGTATCTTGCCGGCACGGCAAAGCCTGGCAAGCTACCCGTGACATATTCGATGTGCCAAACACAGTAACACCAAGTCTCACAATGGAGACGTTACTAGGCTTGCTCAAGCAAATCGATGAACAATGGGAGGACAGTGCTACAGTGCGAGTGATGCCACAACCTAAATAAATAAAGACGGTCCTGTGATCATTACAGTCTTCCCGTTATTCATTGATTACAAAGGCACTGATAGAAGCAAAGAGGTGCTTAAGATGAGGGAACACAGGCCAGAGAGACAGTACAGAGGTTAAAGCGTTGCCTTGCACATGGCCTGTCCCAGTACCACATTGTTCCCTGAGCACAGCTGGGAGTATCTCCAAACACCTCAAAGTGTTCCCCCCCCTGCAGAGAAAGAAAAACATGAAGTAAGACAAACATAGGAGATGTGTGCTCACAGATCCCTTAAAGCAGCATTTCTTAAACTTTTGCTGGCTCTGGCCTCTTCCAACCTTGTGTCCTCCCTGTGCCCCCACTGCACCTGTCCTAGCTGTTGGAGTTCATACTGTGGCTCCCCATTCATGTCATTTTTACCTGTGAACCCTCTAACATAGTCACATGGACCTGGTTGAGAAACACTGGTCTAAAATATTAATTAAAGAATCTTCCACCTTGCAATTCTTAAAGCTGTTTTTGCACTATTTTATGATTTATATTCCCAATAAGATTCACAGAGAGCCAAAAGATGCATACCAAAAAGGCATATTTTCATTATTAAACTCAGAATAATGAAATAAATCAGAAGATAGTTGTGAAATATGGTTATAATGAAATATTTCAGAAGATGGAGAGATTGTTGTAATATTTCGGAGGACAGAAATGAAGCAAACTGACAACATATAAATGCCACAGAGACTATAAAGAACTGCTATTTAAATTTACTAATATTTTTAATTACAAAGACAGGCGAACATTTTCAAGAGAAAATATTGCTGAAACTTAAAAACATTAGTAAACATGAAATAATATCTCAGGGGAAAATCAGCTTTCATTTTATATATACATATGTTATTAAATATATATATAACTCTTTGAATTACATTATTTTTGAGTGAATTTTTTAACAGAATCATAGTGCAGGAAGGATATTTTGGAAAGTTTAACTTTCTATTTATCCCTAGAGTTCCTCTTACCAGCAACTTAGCATCTCAGGATAGTATTCTAACCTAAATGACAAAAATTCTAGGGAGCTATTTCATTGCTGAGCTAACACAACTATATATTTATTTCTTGGATCTGAGTTAAAATATACCTCACTATACTCTGCCCCTATGATCCAGATTTGGCCTTATGAATCAAGAAGGAGCTAATTCCTATTCCATGGAAGAATTTCAGGTATATGAAGGACCATTCACAACTCTATAAGCTTTTTGTTATCTTGATTGGATGATCCCAACTTCTGTAGTTTCCAGGACATGCACGAAAATATCCCACCCATCCTGTGAAGTTAAAATTGACACCTTTTCAGATGTCAAAATTTAGGCTAGCACAGTTGGCCATGATATTACAAATATTTTTATAGATAGTAAAGAATAAAATAAAGACTTTCATATATTATTTTGTTGTTGTTGCTTTGGAGCCTTGCTCAGTGGTGCTCGGGGATTACTTCTGAACTCATCAGTCCACAGAGTGCTCAGTGGACCATCTAGGGTATTATGGATTGAACCTGGGTCATCCTCATGTAAGACAAGCAACTTGCCCCTTGTACTGTCTCTCTAGCCCCTAAAATAAAGACCTTTAAAGTAAGTCTTCCCTATTCCAATCCTATATTTGGGCATCAAATATTTCTTTCAAATATAAGTAGCAGCCTTAATATGCACACTATTAAATTTTCCTTTTGTTTGTTTTGATTTATAATTTTATTCTGATATGATCATTTTATTCTGTTTTCTCACCAAAATGATTAGCTATTCCAAAAATGGTAGAAAAAATTTCACGTCAATGGCCTCAACTGAATAATCATAAGCACAAGAGCAAATGAATGAATAAGACAAACTCAAATCTAATGCAGAATATAGTAAGAAAACACAACTGAGACCCTAAGATAAGTACAAATTCAAAATAAAAGGCAAAAACCAGTCCTTTGTACAATTGAAGATAAAGTTGGCAAAACCCTCCATGACATTGAAGCTAATGGTATCTTCAAAGATGCCACGCCACTGGCCGAGCAAGTGAAAACAGAGATAGATAAATGGGACTATCTTAAACTAAGAAGCTTCTGCACCTCCAAAGAAACAGTGACCAAAATACAAAGACAGTCTACAGAATGGGAAAGGATATTCACCGAATACACATCTGACAAGGGGTTGATATCCAGGATATACAAAATACTGGTTAAACTCCACAAGAAGAAAACATCCAACCCCATCCAAAAATGGGGCAATGAAATAAACAGAAACTTTCTCAAAGAAGAAATCCGAATGGCAAAAAAGCACATGAGAAAATGCTCTACATCATTAATCATCAGGGAGATGCAGATCAAAACCACAATGAGATACCATCTCACACCTCAGAGACTGGCCCACATTCAAAAGAACAAAAGCAACCGATGCTGGATGTGGTGTGGATGTGGCGAGAAAGGGACACACTCCTTCACTGTTGGTAGGAATGTCGACTAATTCAGCCCTTCTGGAAAACAGTATGGACGATTCTCAAAAAATTAGAAATTGAGCTCCCATTTGACCCAGCAATACCACTCCTGGGAATATATCCCAGAGAGGCAAAAATGTATAGTCGAAGTGACATCTGCACTTGTTTGTTCATTGCAGCACTCTTTACAATAGCCAGAAACTGGAAGAAACCTGAATGCCCAAGAACAGATGACTGGTTAAAGAAACTTTGGTACATCTACACAATGGAGTACTATGTAGCTCTTAGAAAAGATGAAGTCATGAAATTTACATACAAGTGGTACAATATGGAAAGTATCATGCTAAGCGAAATGAGTCAGAAAGAGAGGGATAGACATAGAAAGATTGCATTCATCTGGGGGATATAAAGTAACAAAGTATGAGATTAATACCCAAGAATAGCTGAGATCAGCGCCAGGACGATTACTCCATAACTTAGAGGCCGGCGGGCATCCTAGAGGAAAGGGCAGCTCAGATAGAGAAGGGAGCACCAAATAAAGGATGTTTGGAGGATCCTCCCAGGAGGGGAGATGCATGTCGAAAGTAGACTATGGACTGAACATGTTTGCCACTCAATGCCTCTTTTGCAGACCACAACACCCAAAAGGAGAGAGAGAACACAGGGGATTGCCCTGCCACAGAGACAGGGGGGATGGGGGGATGGGGGTGGGAGGGATATTCTCCATGGTGGTGGAAAATGGACACTGGTGGAGGGATGGGTATCTGATCATTGTATAATTGAAACCAAAGCACAAAAAATTGTAAATCTACAACTGTAAAAAAAAATAAAATAAAATAAAGGGAAAAAAAAACCAGTCCTTTGTACAATAGTAATCCGCTTCTCCAAAAGGCAGATATATCCAAACTTAAATCAGATAAAAACAAATAGCAGGAGACAATTATTTTATAAAGACAATGGATAAATTCATCAGAATTAACACTGATTAATGCACCAAATGAAAGAGCATCAAAATATAAAGCAATCATTAAGCAACCTAAAAAATGACATCAACAGCAACACAATAGAAGCAGATTTCAACTTTCCATTCTCACCAATGGATACAAAATCAATGAAGAAACAACCACCTAAATGAAGGATTAGACTACCTTGCTTAAAAGATATTTACACAGTACACACTACACCTTCCACTGCCCTCCTCCCCCCCTGCAAAAAAAAAAAGTCAAGTATACATCCTCTCCAGGTACATGTGAAAATTCCCAAAAATATACCATTGGGGCACAAAACAAGGGCCAACGGATACGTGAAAATTGAAATCATATCAAATATGTTTTCTGAATATAATGGTGTAAAACTTGAAATTCACAGTCAAGAAAATGGGGAAACTTCAAACATATGAAGACCAAGCAATAGGCTTGAAAAGTTTCT
Source organism: Sorex fumeus (assembly GCF_029834395.1). Classification (NCBI taxonomy): domain Eukaryota; kingdom Metazoa; phylum Chordata; class Mammalia; order Eulipotyphla; family Soricidae; genus Sorex; species Sorex fumeus. Next base: position 15,835,037 of record NW_026606072.1, read on the forward strand.
GGTTTAATCAAAGGAAAAATACTTAAAAGCAAATGAAAATAAAGAAAAAAACTATCAGGACCTAATGGCTGCATCAAAAACAATACTAAAAGAGAAATGAAGAGCAATACATGCATAATCATGTGCTAAGAAAAAAAATCTCAAATAAATAATCTAACTTCATATCTAATGTTATTTAAGAAAGAAGAAAATATAATGCAAAAAATAGCAGAAAAGGGAAATAATACAAATCACTGTATCACTGTCATCCTGTTATTCATTGATTTCCTCAAGCAGGTACCAATAAAGTCTCCATTTCGTCCTAGCCCTGAGATTTTAGCAAGTGCCACACTGGAGGCTCTTTCAGGATCAGAGGAATGAGACCCAACATTGCTACTGGGTTTTGGCATATAGATTACACCACGGAGAGCTTGCCAGACTCTGCCGTATGGGCAGGATACTCTCTGCCAGGTTCTCAAAGAACAAGAATTAGAAAATAAGAGGTCCTCAGGGAGCTTGGTTTTATAGTAACTGGGTCTTGGCTGTTTATGGGATTACCTGGCGCTGGGGGCAGTTGGTGGGTGTAATGCCTAGCTACTGGAAGATGGGGGGTCTGGGTGGAGGAGGCTCAGTCCGATCTGAGCAGGCTTGGAGATCTCAGCCCCGGGTCCTGCATACCTGGGTTCCTCTGCCAGTTCCTTCATGCATGAGGCTCGTTCGAGCGTGTGGAGAGAGGTATTAAGCATGGCTGTGGCTGGGTTGCAGAGGGGTTTGCATAGTCTCCTGCCCCTGCGCCTGGCTGTCCCCACTGGGACCCCTTGAAGGGGGGCTGGTTGAGTTCCCCTCCCCACCCCAGAGCAGAGCCCCGGCAGCTGAAGACCTCTGAAACCCAGCCACAGCCAAGCTTAAGACCTCTCTCCACATGTTCGGACAAGCCTCACGCATGAAGGAACCGCTAGAGGAACCCAGATGTGTGGGACCCAGGGCTGAGATCTCCAAGCCTGCTCGGATCGGGACTGGGCCTCCTCCATGCAGATCCTTCATCTTCCAGTAGCTAGGCATTACACCCACCAATACAAACTAAAGAGTAAAAAATTAGTTAGAAATCAAAAGGCCAATAAACCCAAAAGCAAGTTCTTCAAAAATGTAAATAAAATTGGCAAAAGTTTATCAAGGCTCACTAAGGGGAAAAAAAGAGAGAAAGGAACCTCTATAGATTCATAAATGAAAGAGAAGAGGTTATAACAGATAGCACAGAAACTCAAACGATCATGAAACTATTATGAATATCTGTAGCCAAAAAATTAAAAAAATTAGAATAGACAAATTCTTAGAATCATACAACTGTCTAAGACTTATTCAGGTAGAAATTGAAGACCTACACTGACTAATTACAAACAAAAAATTAAAACACATAACAGTTTTACTTTGATGATACCACTTTTATTCCTATTTTACAGTGTATTGTTTCTAGAATATTTAATGTAGTTTTGAGGGTGTTTACATATTTTATGTCATCTGAAATAGTATAGCATGGAACAATAAGCATTGATTAAATTACTTGCTGGGTTGGGTATTTCTGTACACAGGGCCCTCAGGATCTGTGTGCGGAAGATGTATCTGTGATCTATCTGGAGAGCCTGGAGGGGGAGTTGGTGATGTGGTCAGCAGAGATATATTCTGTTCTGTGACACTGCCTATCACCCAGTCACTTCATTTTGGGACCATAGCCACTCCTGGCACCATGCTTGGGGATCACTACTGTTGGGGCTAGAGGACCATATAGGGTAGTGGGATAGAACCCAGATCAGCGGGGTGCAAGACAAGTGGCCCTGCCCACTGTACCATCTCTCTGCTCTCCCCTCCCCAAGTCACTTCTAATTTCCAGTTTTAGTCACTTCCAGTTTTAATAAAATCAAATATTTGTAATATTCATGTATTCTTTATAGATGCCACTTTAAAAATAGAAAAGTCAAAAAATGTAAAGAAAGGCTTGAGAGATAGTACAGCAGGTGGGGTGCTTGTCTTGCAAGCTCTGCTAGGAGCAATACTTGAATGAGTACATCACCAGGAGTAAGTCTTGAGCACTGCTGAGCATGGCCCCAAATTCAAATCAAACCAAACCCAACATCCATATGGGTGTTAGATCAGGAGTGTCATGTTGAAGCTTCTCTGGAAGAGACCAGGAAATGTGACAATTCAGCTGAGATGCCGGATGTAGAAGACGTCCTCTTCTTGCAAGAGTGACAGCAGATCTCAGCATAATATCGACTGCAGAGAGGAGCCTGTGTGCTAGAACGCCTAGCCTCCCCCAGACAGTCTGACTTCTGGGAAATGTGTTCATTATCTTTGCTCTGAGAAGAAAATCTGAGGGTGAAGTTAACGTGTGTGTGAGCCCCTTGTTGGACTCTAAGGAGACTCAACAGAGTAAGGAGCAATCACGCATTCTTAGAGCATCGTCACTGCGCTCTGCTTAGCTCCATGGAAGGTGGCCTCGACTTTCCCCAACAGTCATTTACTTAAAATAACACACAGCTGCACTTGACTTCTCCTCACACTATTAGAAACTCCCTCCTGGCAGCTCTAGGAAGCTGGGCCCAAACTGAAGTCATACAATGAGGAATATCTGTTGAAAGATGATCTCTTCCTGAGAGGGGGGAAAAAGGTGGAAAAGAATAAAAGCTAAACCCAGCAATATAAAGTATAAGAAAAAAACAGCTCTTTAAAGACCGAAAATATGGAGGCAGAGCAATAATACGGTAGGTAGGGAGCTTGCTTTGCATCCAGCCTACCTGGACTTGATCCCCAGCTCTCCATGAGTCCCCTGAGCCCTCTGGGAGTGATCCCTGAGCACTGCTGGGTGTGGCTTCAAAACCAAAGCAAAGCAAAGCAAAACACAAAAATAATCTTAAAATTCCCACTGCGGGGAGAAACTAAACTTCAATACTAATGTGTTTCCCAAGGCATTTATTAAACACTTTTACATTCCTTATGGGCTGGAGCAATAGCACAGCGGGTAGGGCATTTTTCTTGCACGCGGCCGACCCAGCAAGCTACCGAGAGTATCTTGCCTGCACAGCAAAGCCTGGCAAGCTACGTGTGACATATCTGATATGCCAAACACAGTAACAAGTGTCACAATGGAGACGTTACTGGGCCCGCTCAAGCAAATTGATGAACAATGGAAAGACAGTGACAGTGACACATGTTACTGTGTTTGGCATATCGAATACGTCACGGGCAGCTTGCCAGGCTTTGCAGTGCAGATGAGATACTCTTGGTAGCTTGCTAGGCTCTTCGTAAGGGGCGGAGGAATCGAAGGCAGAGGAATTGAACTCGGGTCAGCCCGGTTGGAATAATATACACTACAAAATTTAATTGGAAGCCCCTCAAGTAATTCTCAGGAGGGCCAGTCAGGGAACCCCATCAGTGATTCTTCACCACGTGGGCACATGGTTCAATGCAAGGGCCTGAGCATGAAATGCTACTTGGCCTTGCAATGCAAGGGGTATCCCGGCTACTCAGGTGTAGAAACCTCCAGAACTGCACCCCAAGATACCCTCGATGGTGGATTGTGGGATTCAAGATAGTCATGCATCCGAGCTACTGTAATATCCCCTAGCACTTAAATATTTTTAATATTAAATTCTTTCTAAATATTCAAGTTTTAGGGCTGTAGTGATAGTATAGCAGGTAGGGCACTTTCCTTGCATGTGGTTGACCTGGATTCGATCCCAAGTGTCCTATCTTCCCTTGAGTGCCCCCAGGAGTAATTCCCGAGTGCAGAGCTAGGAGTTAGCCCTGAGCATTGCTAGTTGTGGCCCCCATGCCAACACAAAAATCAAATAAATTAAATAAGTTTACAAACTCTTGAAAAATACATCCAGAAAGGTTATAATGATTTCTTTGGAACCTTCACCTATTTCTTCTCTTATTCCAGTCATTTTGGTGAGTTAGGTGTAAAGGCAAACACATACTTAACAAAGGAAATATTTACACAATTCATGAAGAACCGAGAAGGTGAGCCATCTAAATATATATTTCCAGGCTCTGCATTTCTAAAACAAAGAATGACTTACAAAGTTACTCAGTCAAAATCATCCCTGGGACAAGGATGATACTCAGGTGTAGAGCATATGCCTTACAGGGGTGAGGCCCTGAGGCCAATTCCCAGCAACACACACACATACACACACACACACATACACACATGCATGTGTGCGTGCACACACAATCATCTGCACTTTTCATTCAAATGCTGCTTGCATTATACTATAAAGAACAAACCTGCCCATACATAGTTATAAAAGAGCATTCACATCCACAAGTGTGCTGGGTGTCTTTCACTCCTTCTCAAAAATCTCCCCACTCAAACAGGTGTTTTGTGAATCAAACATTCAAAATTAGAATACTTCTTTTGTTGTTGACATCAGGATAAGTGGCACACAAGAGTCAGCTGTTGTCAACTGGTACTTAATTCATTCTTTTTTGCAAGCTCTTTAAGGCTATGCCACATACAACCATCAGAATAGAAATTATTCATCAAAGTCGCCATAGAAGTTTCTCCAACTGATGAACCCAGGCATGCATATGAGCCACTAGATGATAACAAAATAATATCTATTTACCTTTAATGAGCTAAGTTTTAGTTAAACTAAAAGCAGACAGACACAGGAAGAGAGGCTCATTATTTCACATTTCAAGCTTATTGTTTGATCTGGATTCCTGGCCATAAAAGCTGAGGGTGCTAAGTTAGCAGGGTTCCACTTTTTTCTCAGTTCGGAGGCAAGTGGGTAAAGAAAAGTCAGGCTTGCTAAACCTCAATTCCTAATATTTGACCCCATCTAATCAAATTCTCTTTTTTTACAACTAGTCACTAAATAATTGGAATTTAGAACATGCTCTCATTTTTTAGTAGATAAGAAAATAGTTCATGATTCAAATAAAACATGATATTGAAAAAATGATGGTGTTTATTGGAAAAGGCATGTCGTTTCTAAAGGGATGAAGCTGTTAATTAATATATTTGTTAGCTAAAGAAAATATTTGCTAACTATTTTATTTTCACTATTTATGTACATTATTATATATTTTTAAATGTCATCAAATCCATAAATTTATTTTTAAAGTTCAAAGAAAAAAAAGGGCATCCAGAAACAATGATCAACAGAAACATGAGATGGTAGAAATTAAAATGTAAACAAATATTTCCCCAAGAAGTATACAAATAATTAGAGTATTAATATCTTTATGTTTATTACCACCTTGTCTACAAGAAGTTCACTGTAATTTCTTGGCTCTGCATAATACTGTAAATGAGTCCAATTAAGTTCTACCAATACCCTATTATCTCATCCCTAGAGAGTATATCTATCTTCACTTGGCAACCTCCTGTGCTTCTAACGTAAAAGAAGCCAATATTGAGCATTAAAAAAAGCAAATAACTAAAATGAAGAAAACAATTCATCAATAGGCTTAACAAAATAATGCAGATACAAAAGGAAATATGAACCAGAAAGTAAATCAACAGTTATTGTATAATTTGACAAACAGAAGGAAGGAAAGTGAGCAGAGCCTCACTGATTTGTGTAAGGGTATTTGAATCTAACATAAATGTAATTGGAGTCTCAGATGGTAAGCTACAAGGAATAATGGGATGGAAAAAAATCTAAAAATAAAGACTCAATATTTTTCCAATTTTGGTGAAAAACAGACTTGCATATCTTAGACGCTCATTCAAACTCTAAACTGATTAAATATAAAGATAATTACTTTGAAACACATTACAGTATAATTGTGCACAATTAAAATTAAATAGAAAATCTTGGAAATAGATATAAAGTGACATACTACATCCCGAGTTATGATACTTAAAAGAACAGCTGACTTCACATCATAATGAAGGTCAGCAGATAGTGAAGCAACTTAAATTACTAAAAGAAAAATAGATCAAGAAATTTTATAGGCAGCAAAACTATCACTCAGGGGGGCAAGGAGATAGTACATAGATTAGAGCAAATACCTAGAATAAGCCCAGTCTGTTCGATCTCCAGCACTAAATGATCCCCTGAGCTTCACAGATACAGCACTACAGAACCCCAAACACCAAGGGATGTGGCCCTGGAGTAACACACATCACATTGGGATGGTCCAGGTATCTCCCGCACCACCAGGTGCAAGCAGCTTAGCTTCTCAGGCTTTTGGGTTAAACTATTAGCCTGGTTTGCCATGAATTTCCAGTGGGCATCTTGAATCTCCTGAGCACTGTTTGGGAAGCCTCCCCGACAGCCCCCCACCCCGCACCACCAAAAAAACCTCATTAAAATTAAAATTTAAATGTGTCTATAGCTCTCATCATGGTCATCGTGACAGTAAGAGCAACAAAGGGAGGAGGAAGAGGAGGAAGTGCATGGAAAAAATGAAAATGAAATAAAACACATTGTCAGATAAACAAAAACTGTGAGTTTGTTATCAGTGCACCTATACTTCTGGAAATTCTAAAGGACATGTAGAGAATAATGAAAAATGACACCAGAGAGAAATTCAGATTACAGGAACATCACCATACAGGCTGTGAACAAATCAAAAGGGAAGTAAATTTTTTCTTCTCTAAATAAAATACACATTATTATTTAAAATAATCCAAAATTATGATGCTGGATTGAGGTTTATAACAAATACAGATGTCCTCACATATATATGTATATATATACATTAAAGGTAAAAAGGTAAAGGCCCTCCCGTTGATCGTCGATTTGCTCGAGCGGGCCCAGTAACGTCTCCATTGGAGACTTTGTTGTTACTGTGTCTGGCATATCGAATACTCTCGGTAGCTTGCCGGGCTCTCCGAGAGGGGCGGAGGAATCGAACTAGGGTCGGCCATGTTGGCTGCGTGTAAGGCGAACGCCCTACCCGCTGTGCTATACATTATATATATATATATATATACATTCACACACATATATATACATATATGAGAACAATTACATAAAGGATGAGGTAAATCAAATCACATTACTACATGAAATAATACATATTACTTTTCATTTTAAGACAACATTAAACAGACAATTAAAAAATTAAAATTCATATTATAAGTTGGAGAGATAGTATAGTGAGTAGGGTGCTTGCCTCGCACATAGTCAAACCAGGTTCAATCCTTGGCACCACCATAGTCCCCTGAACCTCACCAGAAGTGAGCACTGAGTGCTACCAAGTGTGACCTTCTCCAAAAAAAAAATAAATAAATAAAAAGAAATAAAAGAAAAACTATTATAATCTTTAGGATAGACACAAAAGCAGTCAAAGATGTATAGTTAAAAAGCTAATAGAGGAACTAAAATCAAGTACTTAAAAATATCTAGGCAAGCATCAGAATGCAGGAAACAATACAATGAATAGTCAAATTGATTAAATAAAAAATAGCAAAAAAACATGGTCTTAAATACAGCCATATAAATAACCAGAACACACGAAAATAAATTGAAATTGCAAATAAGAGAACTTAGTCAAGGTCATTCACCACTATGACCTACTCAGTATTTACACACCGTTACCTATCACAAATGCCAGATGGGTACTGCACATGAAACACTCACAAAGTTAGACAACATGTTGACCTAAAAATGAGTCTGAACTTTTTCCAAAAATTTATATCTTAGAGAATTTATTTTCAGATGGCAAAAGAATTTAATTAGACATGAATATCAATTAAAAAAATCTGGAAAATGCCCAACTTTTCTTGAAATTCTAGCTTAGTCACAAATCACAAATCACAAATCATCCTGTCATTCGTCGATTGCCTCGAGCAGGCCCCAGTAACGTCTCCTTCATCCTAGCCCTGAGATTATATTCAAGGCTCTTTAGGAGAATGAGACCCATCATTGTTACTGGTATTTGGCATATTGGGTACGCCACGGGGAGTTTGCCAGACTCTGCCATGTGGGCAGGCTACATTCAGTAGCCTGCCAGTTTGTCCAAAGTAGGAATGAGATAATAAGATGTCATAATAAGATGTTGCACAGTTCCGGGAGCAGGTTTTTATAGTCTCTGAGTCTTGGCCGTTGATGGGATTACACGGCGCCAGGGGGCCAGTTGGTGGGGGTGACTCCCGCCTACTAGAATTTGGAGGATCTGGGTGGAGGATGCTCGGCCCCAATCCAAGTAGGCTTGGAGATCTCGACCCCGGAACCCACGTGGCTTTGTCCCTCTGCCAGTACCTTCGTGTGTGGAGAGTGGTCTCAGCATGGTGGTGGTCTCTAGCTTTGTAATTGCAATAATTCCAGTTACACCAGACAAGAAAATTAATTCTATTTTACTTTCTTTAAACATTAATAATTTTGGAATTTTACTCCTTTACTCATTGAACCCTATACTGAATGATAGTGATCCCCCTTTTTTAGTAATATACTAGGATCAAAAAATAATTTCCCAATTTCTGTCCATCTATTCCAGAGAAATACTATAAAAAAAAGTTCCAACCACAATGACCCTCCAGAGGTAGGAAATTACCACAAGTTCTGAAGCTTTTTCTGATCAGTAATTTCCAACTATGGTCTTGATTTCTTGTGGTGAAAGATGTGCCTTACTGTGCCTGAATCCATTCTTGGTGTGTATCAAAATTATTTAATGCCTTCTAATTCAGTAATTTTTAATAAACATGCCTATAAACACTGGACTTATAGAAAAGTATTTACTTATTCCATGACTATAGCACTTAAAGAATTTTTAAATGTACGTAGCAATTTCTTACATTGTCTTAAAGACCTTTATAAAAATAAAAAAAGAGAAAAATGGAAATTTAAACAGTGTTCTTCTAAATACACTGAGGAAAATATTGTGAGAAGACAATTGGCTTGAAATAACATATGCAAATGCTATACTCAGAAACCTTTGGGTTTAAGAGAGAGCAGTAGCAGACAGCAGATTTAGCATTTTTATTTATTGTTTGTTTGTGTGGGGCCTATACCAGTAGTGCTAGGGCTTACTTACTAGTGCTCTGAGCTCAGGCATCACTCCTGGCAGGCATTACTCCTTGTATGCTCACAGGACCAGATGGGGGCCAGGGATCCAACACAGGTCTGCCTCGTGGCAAGCACCCGAGCCACTGTACCATCTCTCCAGCCTGCAAGGCTTATTATTTTTATTCTCTATTATTCTTATATTTATTAGAGAAGCAGAATTATTTAAATTCATTGATCTAATTTCTACTTTAAGACGCTTTAAGAAAGGTTTTAATAATGTGAAGCGTTTTTTGTTGTTATATAAGCTGCATCTTGTGGTGCTTGGCGAACTTGGGGTTACACCCAGCAGCACTTATGGGGTCATGTGCAACCAGGATCATATCCAGGGTCATACCTGTCCAGCCACGTCCCCACTCCTAGCACAGTTATTTTTGAAAAGCCCAAATAAATACTGTGCAAAATAAACAATGATGAAATTAAGATAGGCAAAGATTTGCTATCTGAAGTTTTTTAAATATTAATAATAATCTTTTAACACTGGAGAAAGAAAAATACTCAAAGTATAATAGGAATTAGTGAAGATATTAAGGATTGTTGAGAAATTAAAGGATAACAAAATATTTTGAACATCTTTTGTGAATAAATTTGACAAATAATGTGGAAAGAATTATTTTACCAACATGGGTACAAGATGAATATAAACTTTTAAATACAAAAATTATTTTTCTCTTGCGGCTATAAAATAAATGCTTAAAACAATACTCATTATTTATTGAGTCAGACCTCTGGACACAGTGTGACTCAGCTAGATTCACTATTCAAAATATTCAGGTCTTTCTTTACAAGGTCAAAATCAGTATGTGAGCTGGGCTGGATTCTCACCAGGATTATTAGGCTCTAGAGAACATTCCCATTTCTAAACTCATTCAGTTTGTGGCAGAATTCAACAGCTGAAAGTTACAGGAATAAGGCCCCTATTTCCCAGATTCATGTCCTTCTTGATTTTCAAGACCTAAATCCTCATGTTTCAAAACTTTTCCTGTTCCTTCTGCCTCACTGAGTAGCCAGAGAAAGTTTCCTGTTTCATAGCTCATTTGATGATATTGGACCCACCTGACAGATTCCATATCTTAAGGTCTATAACATTGACTATATTTGCAACATCCAATTATTAAGTCATGTAATTCAATCACATGCAGAGATTAGGACACAATTATTGTATGTGGGTACATGTATTGTACGTGGGGTATCACAACTTGGGAATGAAGGGAAGAGAGAGGGAAGGAGGAAGGGAGGGAGGGAAGAAGTAAGGGAGAGAGGGAGGGACGGAGGAAAGGGAGAGTAGTAAGGGAAGGAAGAAGGGAGGGAGGGAGGAAGGAGGGGAGGGAAGGAGGGAAGGAGGGGTAGGAAGGAAGGAAGGAAGGAAGGAAGGAAGGAAGGAAGGAAGGAAGGGAGGGAGGGAGGGAGGGAGGGAGGGAGGGAGGGAGGGAGGGAAGGAAGGAGAGAAAGGCAATACAGGAGGTAAAGTGCCTGCTTCGCATGTGACCAACTTCAGTTGGATCCCAGGCACAGCATATGGACCCAAAGCAACTCCAGGAGGGATCCCTGAGCACAGAGCCAGGAGTAAACCCTATGCACCATCAGGTGTGTCCCCAAAATTTAAAAGAGAGAAAGGCTCGTTGGAAGAAAAGAAGGAAGGAAGATTTGTGTATAAAATAACTCAAATACTTTTTCTTCATCTGTTGGGAGAGATCACATTGTTTTCTCCTTTAATTATGAGTTTATATTAGTTATTTTTTAATTAATGTGGTATAGTTTTAAGAAATTCCACAAAGAAAACTCCAAAATACAAGGCCTACATTGATGAATTCTATTAAACACTTTAACGTGGGCTCAGAATGTGGAGATTAAATACTCAAATAAGGGAAGGGATGTGGTTTATTGATGAAGCACACACCTCATATGTATGAGGCCCTGGACTCAATACCCAGCATTACTAAATAAATAATAAATACCAAGATATACTAATTTAGAGGACAGAGCAATAGTTAGCAGGTAGGGCACTTGCCTTGCATGTGGACAACCCAAGTACCCTATATGGTCCCCTAAGCACCACCAGGAGTAATCCCTCCCTGAGAGATGAGCCAGGTGTAAGACCTAAGCACTGCGTTAACCAAAATAAAAATAAATACAGTCATTTATACAAAGAAATCATTTAGAAAGTAGAGGATAAAAGAGTATTTCTCAACCAGTTTTGAAAGGCCTACATAACTTTAGTATTATAACCTCATAAAAGCTTTACAAGAAAATCACAGTAATACCCATGATCCTAAATATCCTTAATAGAATATAATCAAATTAACTCCAAAAATACACAGGAAAGGTGTAGTCCTAATACATAGGACTTGGTTTATAGAAGGAAAGCCAGATTAATTAAAAATTAACTGATATAAACCCATAATTAAAGAGAAAACCATGTGAGTCCAACAGATGCAGAAAAGGCAACACTGCAGCATTGAAGTACTGTCCTCCCACTGTTCATTGATTTGCTTGAGTGGGCACCAGTAAGGTCTCCATTGTGAGATTTGTTGTTATTGTTTTTGGCATATCAAACACGCCATGGGTAGCTTGTCAAGCTCTGCCCAACAGGTGGGATACTCTCGGTAGCTTGCTGGGCTCTCCGAGAGGGATGAAGGAATAGAACCCAGGCTGACCATGTGCAAGGCAAACACCCTACTGGCTGTGCTATTGCTCCAGCCACAGAAAAAGTATTTGAGAAAATTCAACACCCATTCATGCTAAAAACACATATTCTCAACAAGGAAGTAAGCAAAAGAAAAATTTTAATATGATAAGTGTGCTAGATTACTCTTGATCGTAGATTATAGAAAGGAGACGGTCAGTGAAGGAAAGAAATCAAGGAGGAAGTAAGAAGAGCTGGGTGGAAGGTAACAGGGGTGGAGACCGGGGCCTCAAGCACATCAGTATGTAGAAGTGAAGTATATGAATATACAAAAACCACAGAGGCAATAACCTGATAAGCATGAGACTCAAACTGTAATAACCAAGAATGTTCCTGTCAAGGAGGCAGGCTGAGGGATGGGTGGGAACCTGGGGACACTGACAGGGAGTAATTGACACTAGTGGTGGTATTGGTGTTAGAATGCTGTATGCATGAAACTCATAAATGTTTTGCAGGAGATCATAGATAATATATATAACCCTTAAATATTCTTAGTGGAATACAGACGAACTGAATCCAAAAATAAATAGAAAGGGTAAGATAGATAGGACTACTTCATATAAAGCAAGACATATACTTTTTATTAGCAACTATATGTCTAGGTATTTATTTGGGAAAAATTAAAACAGATTATCACTTTAAAACAACCACTATTTTGTTGTCAAATGAATATATATGACCTTAACCATGATAGCCCTAAATTGAAAATAAACTCAAAGTTCATCAGTAGGAAAAGGGATTTTAAAGATAGAATAGATTGAAAGAATAGTGTAATATTTATTAGTAAAATGGAAAGACTTATGGGTATATATATATAAACCGTCATAAATCCTTGTATGCGATGTGTACAAAGTAAGCTAGACACAAAAATATATAACTGTGTGTTTTATAGTTTGTTCATGTTATGAGGCTCTGCATAAAGTTATGAATAAACATGACCAAGACCTAATGCTTTTAAAAGTCCAAGACTTCATTGTATCTTTGGAATAACTGATAAAAACCTTTTTTACATTGATTGGAAAAGTTCTGTATTTTTATAATGACATGACTAAATATGTGTATAATCGCTTATAAAAATTATCAAAGTATTCACTTAAGATATATGCATTTAATAAATATATATAAAAGATCTGTAAACAAATAAGAAAAGCTAATAATCTATACAATCCAAATCTAAGACATAATTTTTACAGTCATAAAACCTACTAAGATGATTGCTCATTAACCTAATTAATGAACAAAATAAAGAAAAAATAGTTGGAGAGACATTTTCAATAAGCATTCATCTTAATAGACACATAAAAGACATTAACATGTATTTCTTTCTTGGGATATTTATGGTCAGAAAAGGAATTTCTAGTTTCAATATAAGCTTGCTCGAGCGGGCCCAGTAACGTCTCCATTGGAGACTTTGTTGTTACTGTGTCTGGCATATCCAATACTCTCGGTAGCTTGCCGGGCTCTCCGAGAGGGGCGGAGGAATCGAACTCGGGTCGGCCATGTTGGCTGCGTGCAAGGCAGACGCCCTACCCGCTGTGCTATCGCTGACTGATATATGTGTAACAAATCTCTAAGTTCTTTTACTGAAAAAAGAGTTAGGGGGAGGGACTGGAGAGATAGTATAGGAGATAGGGTACTTGGTGGCTGACCTAGATTTGATCCCTGGCATCTCTATGGTCCCCCGAGCACTGTTAGGAGTAATTCCCAACAGAGAGCACAGACTGAAGTAACCCCTGATCACTGCCAGGAGTGGCCCCCCAAACAAATAAACAAAAAAGGTAAATGGAAAATAATTCTTACCACAAAAGTTTTTTTATATTATTGCATAGTTCTTTTATCTATCCTCCTCTTTCCTTTAGGGACAGAGAATGGATATTTGGGGATTTTTCCTAAATCAAATAGAAAACTCCTGCTTCTCCAATGTCAACTTTGTAGGTTTGTTTGTGTACATAACGAAGATTAAATTTCCATTTCTTAAGAAGATAGAAGAATCCTCAAACCTCCTGCTTCTCCAATGTCAACTTTGTAGGTTTGTTTGTGTACATAACGAAGATTAAATTTCCATTTCTTAAGAAGATAGAAGAATCCTCACTAAGGAAGAATATAGTCAGAAATTTAAAAATAAAAAAAAAATCAGGAATTCATTAAATTTACACAGCCAAATTAAACACTTTTGTGTAGACTAAATCTTTGTTGTTTTTGTATATAAGATGGATGTATGTAATGTTTTGCTATAATTTTCATCTTAACTTCACCTTTTGTCTATGCATATTCTTTCTTCAAGTCTCATTTTTAGGCCAAAAAATTAATTTTTGGAACTCTGTTCCATATATTGAATAGATATTTTTCTTTGAAGTTCCCTGAATAGTCAGAATAATCTTTTAAAAGATGACATAGACATCTACCTGCAGAACATAAAAACACTCTCTCAAGAAGACAGCACAGCGGTAGGGCATTCGCCTTACAAGCGGTCAACATGGTCGACCCAAGAAGACATATGTACAACATTATTCATTGTTGCACCCAGTACAGCAGTTAACATATGGAATCGACCTAGGTGTCCAACAAGAGATGAATGGATTATAAAGATATGGAATGGAATACCATGCAGCTTCAAAGAACAATGAAATCATGTAATTTACTGAGATTTATCTTTAAACTGGAAGATACCGTGATGAGTAAAGTAAGCTAAAAGAAAAGAACAACAGAGTGATATCACTTATCTGTGGCATATAGAATACTGGATGGGGAAACGTGCTGTAGTAAAGGGGATGCTTAGATCACCCTTAACCTCAGTGTTTAGAGAGGAGGACAGGGAAGGAAAGAAACCAAAGGGGAAGAAGAGAACAGAAAGTAATGGGTGAACAGGAATCAGGGCTTCAGTTATACTCATGGTAAGGCTAGACGTAGCCTTATATCCAAAACACAGACTCAACAACATTCAAGCATCAGTAAATTTGTAAATCACCGTTATTTAATTTTAAAAAAATTAAGAAAGAAAAGGTAACCCAGAAAGCTAGTGGATAACAGAACTGACAGCTAACCATTGAACCAGAGAAAATGGATTCAGTTTTGATGTTATGAAAGAGTATGTAGACCTGCAAGAAATGATAATTCAAGAAAACTGAAAGCAAGTAATTTAAAATATATTAGCATACTCAAATATTTGGTTAAGTTCACAAAATTTCTTTTAATAATAGAACATCATAAACAACTATTTTTTCTTCTGAAATAAAGGGATTAATTCAATAATTGGTGCCCTCATTCTGTATGTCAACTTTTTGCATCTTTCTGGACAGGACAGAATAATAAAGGAGAGAACATGGGCTTGTTGGACAAATATCTGACAGAATTTTGACTCTGCCATGTTGGGAAAGTTATTTTATCTTAATAATTTAAAGATAATCTTGGCTGTTATTAGAATATGGTAATCTCTAGAGTTGTATTATATTTTTCTCTCTCTCTCTCTCTGTCTCTGTCTCTCACATACACACATGCAAACACATTCACATACACACACATACACACGCATAATGAGATCTGAACATAAGACACAGTGCTTGGCACAGACAAAGCACTGTTTTCTTCTGGAATTTGTTCCATTGGACTCCTAAATCAAATGACAAGTGATTATCAGTCTTGTCTTCAAGTTAGGAGCACTGCTATTCCCCATTTTATTTGATTCTCAATATTTATGGAAACACTGAATTATAAAATATACAATGACCACCTCCTGTACTAAATTAATAACTCACCACTTGGAACATTTACTGAATTATATTATTGGCTATTTAGTCATAATTGAAGTATAAATATCAAAGACTATTATTTTGTATTATTTCAACAGTTTCTATAAAAATCAATTCTATTTTGCATCAATTAGACAGAAATATTCTTTATAAAATATGCATATATCACAGTGAACTACCTTGAGCAGAACACAAAGTTAATCACACAAGCAAATCAAATGCTTTTCTGAGGCATTACATAATTTTTGATGAGCCCTTTGATTTAATAAAATATAATAATTATAAGGTAAACAACTAAAAGACTTGTTTTGCTTCCTATGAACAAATGAACTAAATATTTCCTATGAATAATAGGTATCTCTTAGAATAATATAATTTTAGAATTAGGTTTGGCATATGACTAATTTTCCACAAACCTGAGTAGAATATTGGGGGAAAAGAAATATATTTTTCATGATTTTATGGTTCAGTCTTGAAGGAAAAAAATTTGTTAACTATTTGTCTTGTTACCTTTCATATCTCAAAGTCACCTGTAATGTGACTATGATTCAGAAGCATAGATGCTGAGACATTATCATTAACTAATATACTTTTTTATTCTTAGGATATTTTTGAAAACCTAATAGAAATAAAGGATCACCATAACAATAATTTTAAATTTAATAAATGTGCTTGAAGTATACCAGAGAAAGTAGTCTCATTTCTTAAAATGTACCTGTGAATCATCATAGTACATGGAAATTTAAATTTCAAATCTCTTATCAAATTAATAATATTTATCAGAAATATATAAAAATCCCATACAAATTAGTTGCATCACCTAATTTTCATTAATTATTCATTAAAGTTCTGACTAAAATATAAATTACAGTGCCTGCTACATAGTTGATATAATAATTTTAGATATTTCCTAAGGTACTAATTTTATGCAGTTTTGCAAAACCCTTCTGAATGTTCTAAGCAACTGGACAAGAAAATACAAATCAAGATGTATAGAGCTTAATTTTTCAGCTATTTATTTTGACAGAAAGATTTCACTTCCTATGTGGGACTGATTTTAAATACTAACAATCTACTTGTAAAGTCTATGGCTTACTTATTATCAAATATGATTAATTTAGTCTGTTGGTTCCTGGCAGAGCCTGCAGTAATGGGAAATTATCATAAGCCAATATATCTTGATTGCAATAGCCTGTACTTTTATTGTCTGTCCAGATTCTTTTCACATCAGACCTATAATGAAAAGCTAAGTCACAAACAGAGGTATTAGAAGACACACAATGGGGCCACTGTTCTCTAGAACAAATCAAATTTTCAATAACTCATAAGATTATTTGAGGACTTTCATTATATAATATTTCAACAAACAATTAAATTCTACATCTTTATCATTTAGCAGTCCAGGCACTGTGTATCTTAATGTACAAAGGCCATAAAATAAATTAAAAATAAACAAAATCATATGTTTAAAGTCCACGTGTCACTGAGAAAACAGTCGGAAAATGTTTAAGTAAGAATTAAAGGAAACTGTATTGTTGGATTTGGTGGCAGTGATAGACTCTCTCGAGAGGTTGACAATATGCTCCAAATGTTGTATGTGTCATTCTCCTCTCAACCCCATTCATAAAGTGCCTTTCTGTTACGCAATGGGATCACCCTGCCAGGTTAATGAACACAGATTGATGTTGAATGCTCACAATTCCACACACAAAGGAGAAAGATTCACTCCTTCTAACTTAAAAACAAAACTTAAGCAGGAGGCTTGGGTCAAGTCACCTTTGCACTAGAGTCCTTTGCATTTTCCTAAGGAGGCAAACCTCAGAAATGGGAAGCCAGAGAGCACAGCAAGAGGCACATCACTCAGGAAAGCTCAGACAGGGGTGGGGGTCCTGAAGGACCGACCTAGCCAACTCCGTGCATTCAATCAAGAGCTAGCACACCTCCGAAGTGAGTCGAGCCCCGGTGTGTCTCTTGATTCACTGATATTATCAGAAACGCAATCGAAGAAAGGGGACTTCGGGGACCCTAACAGGGGTTTCTCTTTTTACATGGCTCTCTTACCCAAGCGAAATGACTGTTCCAGCCGCGAGGAGAGAGAGAGAGAGAGAGAGAGAGAGAGAGAGAGAGAGAGAGAGAGAGAGAGAGAGAGAGAGAGAGCTCTCAACTAGAGTAAGTCTCTGTGTTTGCATCGAGATCCCAAACCCGGGAAGCCAAGAGGGAACATCAATGCCAACACAAGATTCCATGCTCCCCTGACTTTTTGTTTGCTCCGGTTTGCATTTTAGGCATTCTCACCCTTTGTGCGGAACCAGGGAAGATTGTGGATATTCCTTTCACTCATCAAAGCACCCCCCAGTCACAGTCAGTGACGAGAAATCCAACTCTTCTCCAGGTACTAAGTCTCCGGGGCTAGCTGCCGATAAAGCTTCCCCTTTGGTCGGGGAGTTTGTGCCAGGCTCCGGGGGGGGCGGGGGGGAAACATCTCTCCCCAATTTCTCCCGAAGCTTCCCAGTGTACCGACCCACCTGCATGGGAGCTTCGTGTCTCATTGTCCGTAAAACGTTCTTTTTCGCTGGCTAGGACAACGCTGACCCGGGCGCCCAGTCCAGCACGCACAGTCCGAGCGCTCCACGCTCAGCACTCTCGGGGCTCGCTAACCTGCTCCAACATCAGCACCGGAGCTGTCCCTCCCCACGCCGCACGCGCCTCTTCGCCCGGGGCCCCGCGGGCTGCTGGGAGTTGTAGTTTCTTGCCGAGGCGCGAGCCTGCGAGCCCGCGAGCCGCCGACTACATCTCCCGGCAAGCCACGCGGCACAGCAGGCTGCCTCCTCCCGTCGCGGACTCGGCCGCCGAGCTCCGCTTTGCCTCCTTTCGGAGCCGGTGCTGGTGCTGGCCGCGCTCTGTCGGCTAGTCCCTTTTCCTCGCGAGGAGAAGACAAAAGTGACCATCGTTTATCGCATCTGGATATTTCTCCTCTGCCCACACACGGCCCGGGCTAGACGCGCCCCGTCCTATTGAAGAAACGCACCAGCCAGCGGATGCTAATTCCCGGGACAAATGAAGCCGGCGTGGTGGGACCCTCCGCCCCTCGCTCCCCCATCCGAAATGGGGGAAAGTTGACATGTTTCTGGATGGAAGTGGTCTGACCATCCCACACAACGAAAGGCGATAAATAGAACGCGCATGCATAGGAAAAGTGATTGAACCCATTTCACCCGTGGCATGGAGAAAGCGCACGGGCGCGCGGACACACACACACACACACACACACACACACACACACACACACATCTATGCCTACTCAAGTGCGTCAGAGCGAGATTTCGCGAAGAATAGGCCAAGGCGCTGCCTTCTCCTCCTCCTTACCTTTGCATACAGCTCCATTGCAACTCGAGGTTGACTCCGAAATTCTCCCTGCTCCGACCCAGGTGAGGGTCTGACGCTGGAAGCGGAGTCGAACTGGGCAAGGCGCGGCACAATGGAAGAGGCGGTGGATAGCGACTGGCACGGGGGCGGGGGGATGAGGGACGAAGGGCAGGCAGCGGATTTGGAGAGACGGGTCTCTGCTCCGGAGGGGAAACGTGGAGTCTTCAAGTGGCAGCTGCAGAGAAAGGGCGAAGAGCTCAGGACGTGCCAGGGGCAGGCTGGCGCTGGGCAGCCCCTCCCCGCGCCCTCCTACCCCCACCCCCTCCCTCCGGCCCCCGCCCCCACTCCCGGGCACCTGCAGTCCTTAGTGTGTGTGCACGGCGCACGCGGGCCCCAGCTCGAGAGCTGGTGGGCACCGGGTTGTTTGCTCAGCGCAAGTCTCACTGAAACGCACACGCTCATCACCAGCGCCCAGAAGCAGCGGCACCGAACGAAACCCAAGAGCTCTGTTAAGTTCACCTTTCCGGTTTTGAACCTTCCTTGCAATGGGAAGGTTTGTACCCTACCTCCCCGACTACTTTCAGAAATGATGTTGAAGCCGTACCTTGATTCTGCGTGTCCTTTTTTCCCTGGGTTCGCTAAAGCCTGCGAATCTCTGAGTTCGCAGCGCCTATCTAGAGACACCGAACTCCCTTCCTCAGTTTAGCAAGAATGCCTACCTTTGGCAGGGAGCCAGTTGACGACTCTGGAGAGAGTTGAGAAGGACTCGTCTAGAACCGGCACGCCGACTTGGAAATAATTGGTTAAATCAGTTTGGAACCTTATTATTGCATTAGACGAAAGCAGCAGAAACAGTGATTTAAGTGTGTTTACAATTCCATCTTTTTTGTTTTTATTCCAAAGACACGAGTCTTAGAAATTCTAATTTGCTGAGTGTAAGGGGCGTGGAAATTAGCTATTTATTTATGTTTGGGGGCCACGCCCGTCGGTCGGTACTAGGCAGCTATTCTTGCACGTGTGCTCAGGAGTGACCCCTGGCGTGCTCAGGGGGCAATACGCGGTACTGGGGATTGCAAGCAACTGCTTTATCCCTGCACCATCTCTCTGGCCACAGGAGAATTCGCATTTATTTCAAACAGGCACTTGAAAAATTGTCATGCGCGTGGTCCTTAACTGAAACTCTAAGAAATACAAAGAAGTTGGATCTTACGCATGTGCGGTTTTTTTAAGGATAGAAACCTCAGACTGTTCACAGTATTTACCCAGTAACAATGAAATGGGAATTCACCACATCCAAAATGGTCCTTTAATTTAAATTTTTTTTGTTAATGTTGTTGGTTTTGTCATTAGGTTTATAAGAATTAAAAGAATATTGGCAATATCTTTCATGGTAGCAGTTTAATAGAATTAGTTGCTTTTTAGATAATAAAATATTTACACAGCTAGAGTTTGTCTTTCTTCAAATGTTCTTGTGATTCAACAGCAACCAAAACCCTTTATCAACAGATTTGTCAGGAATAAGGGGGAGGTTTCAGCCTCTTCTTCCTGTGTGCACTATACTTACATTTTTTATCATAAGGAGTATTTTACAAATCCCAACTTCATTCCCTTTAGCACCCCATGCTCACATGACGCTTGTGGATGATTACCTGCATCTTCACAGAAAAAAAAAAGAGAGAAAGGGATCTGTTTCTGTCTCCTGCCGACATAGAAATAATATTGACAACAATAGCAAAAGCATCAAAGGGGGAAATTTGTGTCTGCCTTTAAAACTACACAATACATGCTTCCTTAATAAAAAATTTAATTACAAGATAATGAAACCACACAATAAATTAATTAAATCAAAGACATCATAAAAAAGAAAATTGAAAACATAAATCCTTTTCCTCTTACATAGGAATATGATTTTGAAAATATTGTGGAAGGGGCTCTTACTCAGGGGTGCTCTAACCAGAGTCCCAAAATTCAAGATAAAAGCTTTAACAACTCTGTACTATCTCTCTAGCTTCCTGGATTTGTAACGAAACTTTAAAGATAGAATATGGTTACAAGACGGTAAGGACACTGCTATTGAATGTGATAAAGTCACATATTAGAATGTAAGAGAGACATTTAGGTCTTGAGGACCAGAGAAGGTGACCCCCCCACACACACATCCCCAATCCCCACATCAGAGGGATGGCTGCAGTGAAGACTCGTACCTTCACCTTCCACTTTAGTTTTCCTTTCACTTTTCCCCTCAGTGCTATTTATTATTGCTTGGATTTTTTCGTTTTTTGGCACTCTGTGTTGCCCTAATATTTACCTCACTTTGCTGTTTGCTTTTAATGAGTCTGCTTATTTACTTCCCTTTTTGAGTCCAGGTCTCTGATAGATCTATTAAACAATAAAACTCTATCTAGTAGCATCAAAATGGGATTATTTGTTGGGCTAAAACAAAAAAGAAGGATAATTATTTATTTTTTATAATGATAATATTGGTATAATCAAAAACAGTAACAGACATTTTGCTTTTACTACTGTCATTGTCTGTGCTAGGACTTACACTGGGGTGGGGGGAGGAAGCACTATGACCTGGTACAAGAAACAATGATGGATGCCCTTAGAGAGTCTTTTACTTTTTTCTCTAAATCTTACCCAAATCTACAGCAAAAGGATATGGACGGGGTGTATTTGAAGGCCATTTCCAATCAAACAGGGCTTTTTTCTGGTTTGAGCCCTCTCAACTCTGACTGCCTTTGATTTCAGCTTCATATAGTATCTCGATGGAGAAATGTTATTGATTATCTCATGTTTCCTTTGAAAGAAATTAAACATTCCCATGATGTTATTGATTTGATAATTGAAAGGAAATCATTCCTATTCATGATGTTTGAAACCTCACAAATAATAAAAGGTCCTTTATTCAAAACCTTTAAAGTACTCCACTTGATCACTTGATCACTTGACCTCCCCTTACTCATCGATTTGCTCGAAAGAGCGTCAGTAACATCTCCATTCATCCCTGTTGTGTGCTAGTGTAGCCCAATGGCATGTGCTCATTCTAGGAATATGAAGAGCCTCAAGTCAATCATTCAGGGTCTTGAGGAAGAAGTCTGACCATCTCGTAGGTGGGTGGCCACATGATCTTTTTAAAAAATTTTTTTTACATTAAAAAAATTTTTAATAGTGAGACATCATGAGGTACAGTTGCAGACTTACACATTTTTGTGCTTGGGTTTCAATTATACAATGATCAAATACCCATCCCTCCACCAGTGCCCATTTCCCACCACCACGGATCCCAGTATCCCTCCCACCCCCCCATCCCCCTCATCCCACCCTGCCTCTGTGGCAGGGCATTCCCTTTTGTTCTCTCTCTCTTATTGGGTGTTGTGGTTTGCAAAAGAGGCAATGGGTGACAATCATGTTTAGTCTATAGTCTACTTTCCGCATGCTTCTCCCATCCTGGGAGGATCTGCACAACACTTTTATTTGGTGTTCCCTTCTCTATCTGAGCTCCCTTTTCCCCTAGTATGTGTGGCTGGCCTCAGGAATTTTACTCCATGGCTTAGAGGCCAACCACATGATCTTTTGACGTCCTATGGAATCCAGTCGAGCTCTAGTCCAGCGATCACCTCCAAATCTCATTATGTGTCCAGCCAATCTGATTTTCGACGCCTTGGCAAATGAGGGGCTGGAGCGATAGCACAGTGGTAGGGCCTTTGCCTTGCATGCAGTCAACATGGCCAACCTGAGTTCGATTCCTCCACCCCTCTCGGAGATCCCAGCAAGCTACCAAGAGTATCTCGCCCGCATGGCAGAGCCTGGCAAGCTACCCATGATGTATTCGATATGCCAAACACAGTAACAACAAAAGTCTCCAATGGAGACGTTACTGAGCCTGCTCGAGCAAATCAATGAACAACGGGAGGACAGTGACAGTGACAGTGGCAAACGAGATAGCATCCCTAATTCTTGACTGTCGATGAGGGTCGGAACTCCAGATTCATTCTCTCATATGAGTAAAGTGTGATACTCCAAGCATAGTTCATTCGATTCCTCTTTGGGAGACCCAAATAGCATTCTCATCCTGTTTTTGTAGGGCCCAGGTCTCTGAGGCGTATGTTAATGTAGGAAGAACAGTGGAGTCAAAGAGATGTGCCTGGAGCTGGAGGTTCTTCATCTTTTTAGCTATTTCTTCAATGCTCTTGAAGGAGTTTCAAGCCGCTCTCTTCCTCCTGCTCAACTCAGGTGCCAGGTCATTTATCATGTTGATTTCTTGACCTAGGTACACATAACTGTTGCATTCGGAGATGGTCGTTCCATTGAAAGCGAATGGAGCCTCAGGAACAAGACCGTTTCTCATAAACATTGTCTTCATGAGATTCATCTCTAGTCCAACCTTTCCACACTCATGGTCGAAGTTGGCTAATGTTTGGTGTTATTAGAACTATGTCATCAGCAAAGCAGAGGTGGTTTAGTTGCAGACCATCTATCTTCACTCCCATTCCTTCCTATTCCAGTAGCTGCATGTCATTCTCAAGGCTGGCACTGAAGAGTTTGGTGAAATGGTATCACCCTGCCGAACCCCTCTCTTGACATGGATGATCACTTCCTTGTAGAATGGTGAGATCCTGGTAGTGAATCCATAATAGAGCTCATGGAGAATCCTGATGTATTGACTTTGAACGCCCTGTTTGGCTAGGGCTTTGATCACCATTTCCGTCTCAACAGAATCAAAGGCCTTCTTTAAATCAATGAACATTAGACAAAGTGGCATATTGAACTCCCGAGAAACCTCAATGAGCTTGGTTATTGTGTGGATATGGTCGATGGTGCTGAATCCTTTGTGGAACCCAGCTTGCTCCATGGTTGTCTTTCATCTAGTATTCTGCCAATCCTATTAAAGATGACTTGAGTGAACAGCTTGTAGACGACAGACAACAGGCAGATTGGGAGATAGTTGCTAATGTTGTGGATGTCTCCCTTTGTGTACAGTAGTAGAGTCCTGCTAGTTTTCCACTGGGGTGGAACCTTGCAGTCAGACAGGTAGCGTGTGAAGAGCCGAGCCAGTGTATTGATGAGTACTGGGGGCAGGTTTTTCAGGTGTTCGGGTCTGACCTTGTCTGGGCCAGGTGCTGTTCGCTTCTTTACTGATGAAATGGCATGTCGGATTTCAGAAGGAAGAGAATGTTGGGAATGACATATCCATCCTGCGGAATTTGGTATGTGGGCAGGTGGACACGGCTATCGAGGAGATCCGAGTAGAAGTCATGGGTAATCTTCTCCATTGCCCTTCTGAAAGATGTGATAGATCCATCAGGACATCAGAGGGCAAGTCATCTTGGTCTTGTAGTTGGTGAAGGACAGGCAGGTGTTTAGAATGCTTTCCAGACTTCTGCCACATCTGCCAGCACTGCTATTCTTCTCTCTTTGAAGTCTTCCTCTATTGCTTCTCTGCACTGCTTTGTGAGCTCAGACGTTCACTTGCAATTGCCTGAGGCTTTCTCCAAGCCACATTGGAGAATAAACTCAAGAGTTTTTGAAGACAGGCATCTTTTTTGGGCTATCTTTCTCTTGGTGTTCCTCACACAATCATGGAGGTGCTGAACCAGTAAATCGTATTCTTCTTCAATGTTGTCAATGATGGCATCTTCCCATGTTGCCACACTAGTGCCAAAGAGATCCCAGTTGCTGGTTGTTCTGGAAGTTCTCTTCTTAAACGTCACAGCTCTTTCTCCCTGCTCCGTGAAGTAGAATTTTGCATGAAGGAGACTGTGGTCCAATTCCTTTTGGAATTTTGGGACAACAGTGACATGGGTCAGGCAAAACCATGGATTGAATAGGATGTGGTCAATTTCATTGTGGAACCATCCACCAGTAGACTCCCATGTCCAATCTTTAGATTCGGCCTTCTGGAACTATGAGTTACCATGAATGGTCTTAGTCGACATGATCAACTCAGACAGTCTCTCACCCCGTTCATTCCATTCTAGGCCATGGGTCCTGATGTGGTGTTCATTGGCTGATCTTCTCAGTCCTGTCTTGGCATTAAAATCATGAAAAATGATCTTGTGGAAGGTGTGGTCTTCTTTATAGAACTTCTCTAGCTCCATGTAGAACTTCTCAATATCTGTTTCATCATAATTGGATGTTGGTGCATAGATAACGAAGATAGAAACTGCTGGTAGTGAGCCACATCTATTCAAGTGTAATCATCTAATTCGGGTTGTTAGGCATTTGAATGAATCGATGCTCATGGCCAAGTTCGTGTTGAAAAGGAAACTGACATCACTGACACCTCTTTTGTCACATGTTCCGAGGAACAGTTCTTTTCCAGTTTTGAAAATGGCATGATGTGGTTGATGCTTTCTTGTCTCGGTCAGACCAATGATGTCGTACTTGATCTTTCACACTTGCACCATCAGGTCCTCGATGGATGCATCCGATGCCAGCATACGTCCATTGAAAGTACAGACAGTCCTTTTAGTCCTTTGTTTTATCAGCCTAGTTTGGCCTTGAGATTTTATCAACCTCTCCTTCCTCATCCTTCTTAACGCTGCCATATTGGTGGCTCTTTCAGGGTGAGGGGAATGAGACCCATTGTATTTACTGGTTTGGGCATATAGAACATGCCACGAATAGCTTGCCAGGCTCTGCCAGGCGGTTAGGATATTCTCGGTAGCTTGCCAGGGTCTCCAAGAGGGATAGAGGCTTTTTAGGGCATCCTCTAATCGCCCTTGCAGGTGTTCCCATTGTTCAAACCATATTTGAACCCTATCGAATATGGTTCGGCAATCCAGAAAGATGGGTATTAAGTGTCTTATGATGCGTTGTGCAGCCAATGGGAAGCAAATGAGTTTTCTTTGTATAATATAATATAAATATAATATTAGTGACAGCTAACAATTCTTCATTACCTACACTCTGGTGCACTTTGCCAATTTTATTTCTTATACCTTATACTGTATATTACCCCCCAAACCAAAATACTGCCAAGAATAACTTCTGAACACTAAGCCAAAATAAACCTGGATGTGGCTCCAAAACAAAAAAATTACAATAATAATTTTCTATGTTGAAGCAAATTTGGTGTCAAGATAAGAAGGTCTTCTAATAGTAAATGTAGAATTGGAGAAAGCAATTATATCTTTAAGGGCATTTCAGTTTATTTAGTTCTTTATTCCAAGATATTTAATATGATAGCTATCCCTCTTTTTCTGATTGAGTAACAGGATACAATATTTAAAAAGGGGGCTAGGATATTATTCAGAGGTTCAAGGGTTTGCCTTGCCAGCAAGAGGTCAAGTGTTCGAGTCCTAATGCAACCATATTTCTAGTCTTTCTCTGAGGTGCACATGTCTGAGTGAACACCCCCTACTCCCATGAGCACTTCAGCCAGAATGTGAGCAAGTACCACAATGGAAGAATATACCCCTAACAAGCATTTATAGGGTCATACAAACTAACAGGAGTACACAGCTCTCTGCAAAAACCTTGTCTTGGGATATGAGTTTCACAGCCTGATGTTTGACCCCAAGCAAACACCACAACTAAAAGTGTTGACCCCAGCAAACATATGAGCAAGCACTGAAGCTAAAAGAAGTTTATAACCCCTGAAAGCATCCTGGTCTAATGCACAAGCTCTGAAACTTGGTGCTCGACTCCTAACAAACATGCAAGCAATGGCCATTTTGTGTAACCCCAGATCATTCAACAACAACATCCACAGACGGAGGGATGCCAGGGCAAAGACCACAGAAGAAATGAAGTGTAATACTTTCTTTTCTAAATACAGACTTGTCAAATAAGTTTAAAATACAATTTAAAGTTTATTATTTTAAAATGTGACTTGTTAATCTCTGGAGACACAGTTTTATTATTTTTGTAACACATTTAATTTGATCTAAATCCTCATACAGTATGATCATTATAAACTACTATACCAATTAATTTGGCAGGAATGAAAGAAGGGCTTTTTCCTCTTACTCTTGCAATTGTACAAATACCTTCAGCACAGGCAGTGGCGAGCATATTCAATGGCCACTATTCTTACATTTTAATCATAAGGGATATGTTACAAAATTGCAAATCCATTCTTCTTGGATTTGTAATTTTTAATTTTTTAAAAATTTTTAATTTTTACATACACCCCAGGCCTACATGCACCTTGTGGACAGTTACTTGCCCCTTGTGGATGGTTAGTTTTTAGGTGCTTAATACTCACCAGTGTTATTTTTGACTCTGACGTGTATGATGGGGGGTTTTTTGCATTAATAATCTTATTTATAATGCTGTTTTTAAAGCATTCTCTGCTCCAAGATCTAGTCTACATTTTAACCACTGTAGGGGCCACAGGAATACTGACTAGCGTCACACCAGACTGGAGCCAAAAATTCACCTACACAAAAAAATCTTAAGATAAGGTTTTTGTCTCAAGTTGCATTCCTAATACCCTGAATGGTTTCTGCCTCTGAAAACAAGGCCTCCTTGTTAAAAAAAAATGCATTTATTTATTCAGAAAGTACATTATAAATGACCCTGTGTCCATCAAAGCAAACTCTTAGTCCCTTTCAATGATTAGTTTGAGAATCTTTCCTCTACTATAATAGCCCACCTGTTTGAATTTCATGTATGTTGAAACACACCTGGACATCAGGCGTGGGGAGTAACTCATCAAAACTCTTGATGTTTTTTTCCTCTCAGCATCCCTCAGCTGAAATTTATTTTATGTCTGAAAAGAGATTTTGTTCCTTTCTTCATACAGCAATGGTTATAGTTTTAATGTCAACCCTACTTTATTTGGTATCTGAAAGGGCATATGACATAAATAGTAAGTGCTCAAAATACTTTGATGTTGAATGAATAATAAAGAAGGCAAAATATACATACCTTCAGGGGTTAGGAGACTGGAGGGGATGAAGAGGAGGGAGGAGCAGCAGAGACCTAGGAAGTTTTGTTGAAAACGAAACATTTAGGAAAACTTAAACATTTTTTATAAAAAGAAGAAGATGATGATGATGGGTCTGGAAAATAGTACCAAGGCAAGGCAAGTACCTGCCTTGCACATGACTGACCTGGGTTCAATTCTCCACACCCCAAAGGTCCCTAGAACGTGCCAGGAATGATCCCAGAGCACAGAGCACAGAGCCAGGAGGAAGTTCTGAGCACCACCAGGTGTGGCCCAAACATACAAACAACAACAACAACAACAAAGAACTGGGTTGAGTAGATATAAGTGAGAATACATGGAGTAAAACGGCGTGAGGGACTAGTTTTCTTCCTCTAGGAAACCAGAGCAAATGTGATCCAAGAAAGAGACATCTCTGGAAGAATTCCACTCTGCTCTATCAGAGCCCTGACAGGTCTCTGTACCTCATCTTTCTCCTTCCAACATGATAAAGCCAAGGACCTCCCCGGCCCAGCAGTTTCTGCTTAAGATGCATAATATTCAAGAAAATTTGCCTATCAAACCTGTATCCACAACATAAGGCCTCACCCAGCAATTTCTAGCACTAAGCGAAGAATTTGTGTTTATTTTAAGATGTCAGCTTAGCTTTCACCATACTCTGAAAAGTATTTATAGGGCCCTTTTGTAGACTCCAAGTGGTTCTTCCCTGGACTCCTAAGGTACTCAGAGCATCTGCCACCACAAGCAATGCGGCTTGTAGTATAACCTCTGTCCTAACACAAGGTGGTAGTAATTGTTGAACCGTGTCCATAAGACTTATTAATTACTTAAGCTACCAATTATGTCATGGATGGAAAGCTATTTTGTGACTATGATCCCACTTAACTTTTCTCAAATGCTAAAAATCAAGCTGAGGCATTTCTGAACCCTGAAAATCATGCTGTACGTATAATTAGGAGTGGGACTAACTCGACCTGAGAATTAGTGTGTTCAACCATCTCAGTTTACCCAGATCTTAGGGCTTCGTGGATTTTGAGTACTGACTCCAAGAAGTCCCAGGAAAAGTAGAGAAAATTGGCCCCACCTTCCTGGGAAATGACAGTGATAAGCTTTCTCAGTGCACAATGCTTTATGCCTGTAAGCTCTACTAGGGTTATATGAGAGCTGTTAAATGTATTTTCTCATCTCACTTTTTCACCCCTTGACTAATGGAACATTATGTCTGAGTGGAAGAGCACTCACCCTGTAAAATGATGGCTCCAGACTGAGCATTGTTACTCTGTTAATTTATGCTGCTTTTAACATACCGCAGTAATTGGTTCTCTCACTCACCTGTTACCCCTTGTGACAGAACTGTAAGAACATTATACTCAAGCATCCAAACAACTTTAGATGTTACATTACTGTTGGATTGCTAAGAAAGGTTTTTGTGGTTGGTTGTTGTTCTGTCTCAGAAGCTACATGAGAAAAAATTATTTTCATCCCTCAACAGAGATGCTGGTTTGGAATTTAGCATTCATTTCCAAATATGTTAGCACTATTTGAATTGAACTTGAATTGAATTTCAGTTCAGTTTATTACATTATTTCTTTATGGGGTTCCAAGTTTGGGCTATAGGGAAAATGAAAGATAAAACTAAGATAAAAATCAAACAAGAGTTTGAGGAATTGATTTTCTTTTTTAGAAAATGAGGAGCAAGAATATATATGGCAGGAAGAACTTTCCAGTTTAAACTTGAAGCCGGGAGAGTGGCAGCCACCCAACATTTTCATTAGTGTGGAATTTACAAATGATTTTAACTCAGCTCTTCATCTTCAAGCACTAGCATTGAACCACTGGCCCCAGTTGTTTTGCCAGAGTCAGAGGAATGGTTCCTAGCAGTACTCAGGAGACCTGCTCAACCCACCTGAGGATCACTCCAACTGTGGCCAGTGGTTCAATGCTAGTGCTCGAATATGAGGAGCTGCTATGGTCTTCCAGCACCATGGATTATCCAGACCACCTTGCTGTGCTCTGGGGGGCGCTCATCTTGCTGTGCCGGGGGGGGGGTAGAACTCTGGGTGTATTAGTTAAAGTTTAGTCAGAATCACAGAACAAATAGGAAATATATATCAAGAATTTAATTGTTTTTTTAATTAATTTTTATTAGTGAAACACCATGAGTTGTAGACTTACAAATTTTTGTGCTTGGGTTTTGACTTTACAATGATCAAATAGCCATCCCTCCACCAGTGCCCATTTTCCACTACGATGGATCCCAGTATCCCTCCCACACCCATCACCCCCAACCCACCCTGCCTCTGTGGCAGGGCATTCCCTTTTGTTTTCTCTCTCCTTTTGGGTGTTGTGGTCTGCAAAAGAGGCATTGAGTGGCAATCATGTTTGGTCCATAGTCTACTTTCAACATGTATCTCCCATCCTGGGAGGATCCTCCAAACACCCTTTATTTGGTGCTCCCTTCTCTATCTGACCTGCCTTTTTCCCTAGAATGCCCGGCTGGCCTCTAAGCCATGGAGTAATCCTCCTGGTACTGATCTCGGCTATTCTTGGGTATTAATCTCCTATTTTGTGACTTTATGTCCCCCAGATGAATGCAATCTTTTTATTTCTATCCCTCTCTTTCTGACTCATTTCGCTTAGCATGATACTTTTCATGTAGTACCACTTGTATGTAAATTTCATGACTTCATCTTTTCTAACAGCTACATAGTACTCCATTGTGTAGATGTACCAAAGTTTCTTTAAGCAGTCATCTGTTCTTGGGCACTCAGGTTTTTTCCAGATTCTGGCTATTGTAAAGAGTGCTGTAATGAATAAACAAGTGCAGATGTCACTTCGACTATACATTTTTGTCTCTCGATATATTCCCAGGAGTGGTAATGCTAGGTCAAAT
Organism: Sorex fumeus; assembly: GCF_029834395.1. Taxonomy (NCBI): domain Eukaryota; kingdom Metazoa; phylum Chordata; class Mammalia; order Eulipotyphla; family Soricidae; genus Sorex; species Sorex fumeus. The sequence goes on from NW_026606072.1 coordinate 15,865,626, forward strand.
GAGAGCTCAATTTCTAATTTTTGGAGAATCGTCCATACTGTTTTCCAAAAGGGCTGAACCAGTTGGCATTCCCACCAGCAGTGAAGGAGTATTCCTTTCTCGCCACATCCACGTCAACATCGGTTGCTTTTGTTTTTTTTTTTTTTTTTGGATGTGGATCAGTCTCTGAGGTGTGAGATGGTATCTCATTGTGGTTTTGATCTTCATCTCCCTGATGATTAATGATGTAGAGCATTTTCTCATAAGCCTTTATTGCCATTTGGATTTCTTCTTTGAGAAAGTTTCTGTTCATTTCGTCGGCCCAGGTTTTATGGGGTTGGATGTTTTCTTTTTGTGGAGTTCAACCAGTACTTTATATATCCTTGATATCAACCCCTTGTTAGATGTGTATTCGGCGAATATCCTTTCCCATTCTATAGACTGTCTTTGTATTTTGGTCTCTGTTTCTTTTGAGGTGCAGAAGCTTCTTAGTTTAAGATAGTCTCATTTATCTAACTCTGTTTTCACTTGCTCAGCCAGTGGCATGACATCTTTGAAGATACCATTAGCTTCAATGTCATGGAGGGTTTTGCCAACTTTGTCTTCAATGTCCCTTATGGATTCCGGTCTGATGTTGAGGTCTTTAATCCATTTTGATCTTACTTTTGTACATGCTGTTAGGCAGAGATATGAGCCCATTTTTTGCATGTTGCCCTCCAGTTTTGCCAGCACACTTTGTTGAGGAGGATTTCCTTATTCCATTTCACATTTCTTGCTCCTTTATCAAAGATTAGATGATCATATATTTGAGGGGAGATGTCAGTATATTCAACCCTGTTCCATTGGTCGGCAGCTCTGCCTTTGTTCCAGTACCATGCTGTTTTAATTATTACTGCTTTGCATCAGAGTTAGAAGTTAGGGAGGTTGATTCCGCCATTTTCTTTTTCCCAAGAATTGTTTTAGCTATTCATAGGAGCTTATTGTTCCATATAAATTTCAGGAGCGTTTGCTCCATTTCTTTGAAGAACATCATGGGTAACCTTATAGGGATTGCATTGAATTTGTACAATGCTTTGGGAAGTATTGCCATTTTGACAATGTTAATTCTCCCGATCCATGAACAGGGGATATCTTTTCATTTTCTCATGTCCTCTTTTATTTCCTGAAGTAGCGTTTTATAGTTTTCTTTGTACAGGTCTTTTACATGCTTAGTTAAGCTGATTCCTAGGTACTTGATTTTCTGGGGCCCAATTGTGAACGGGATTTTTTTTTCATGTCACTTTCTTCTCTCTCACTGTTTGCATATAGGAAAGCCATGGACTTTGGGGTATTGATTTTATAGCCTGCAACTTTACTATACAAGTCTATTGTTTCTAGGAGTTTCTTGGTGGAGGCTATAGGGTTCTCTAAGTATAGTATCATATTATCTGTGAATAGTGAGAACTTGATTTCTTCCTTTCCTACCTGAATGCCCTTAATATCTTTTTCTTGCCTAATTGCTATTGTACGTATTTCCAGTATTATATTGAACAGCAGTGGAGAAAGTGGGCTTCCTTGTCTCGTCCCTGATCTTAGAGGGAAGGCTCTCAGTTTTTCCCCATTGAGGATGATGCTTGCTGTAGGCTTGTGGTAGATGGCTTTAACTATAAGCAAATATTACCCTGATACCAAAAGCAGACAGAGATACCACAAAGAAAGAGAATTACAGGCCGATATACCTGATAAACACAGGTGCAGAGATCCTCAACAAACTACTAGCAAATAGAATCCAACGACTCATCAAAAAGATCATACACCATGACCAAGCAGGATTCATCCCAGGGATGGAAGGATGGTTTAACGTTCGGAAATCAATCAACATTATTCATCATATCAACAAAAGAAAATATAAAAACCATATGATCATATCAATAGATGCAGAGAAAGCATTTGACAAGATCCAGCACCCCTTTATGATGAAAATCCTAGCCAAAATGGGTATAGAAGGGACTTTCCTCTTTTTTTTTTTTTAAGAAAAAAGCTTATATGATTATAAGGTCTAACTGGTGAAATCTGAAATGGTAGGACTGGCCATCAGGAAGGGCAGACCGAAACTTTTAATCATGATTTGGAAACGTTAATAGCAAGCAAAATTCAGAATGTTCAAAATACTCTTCAGTAATGCCTCATCTCTACTGTTATAGTCTTTTAACTCACTGAATCAGGTTCTCATAAAAATTAGTTGCTTTAAGTCAACTAATTATGAACTTTATTCCATTTATAGAATGTCATCACAGCAATGCTTAAAATAATGTTTAACAAACAACTAGAGACTATAACTTGACCAAACTGACAAGCTAACCATCACACTTCAGGACCTATCACAGACCAGGAATTTAGTATTTTTTTATCAAGTAAGTGAATGCATTAGTTATTTTTTCAACTGAGGTATCTTGATTTGTACTATTGATGCTGACATTATCTTACTATTTATATTTTATACATAACATTTGTTTCACAGTGATTTGGAGGGTAAAATTGAAAGGAAAATAATAATTTGTGTTTTTTATGGTTTCTCAGTTTTCTTAGAAAGAATCAATCGACATCAGTCAATGGAATAGACTAAGTTTCCTGAGGTCAGGATGTATTTTGCTGTTTGTGTGCCCACCCTGACCCCACTGTTCATGCACATTGTTATCAGCACACATTAGTTGAATAAGGCAAGATTAACCAAATACGATTTTTAAAGATAAATTGTGAGATTTTTTTTTCTTATGTAGACCTGAAATTTCTTTTCAGTGAAATTCGCCTAATTTATACCTGATGAAATTAATCATTTCTTAAGCATACATAACTTAAAATTATGATTATCTTTATTATCAATGGTAGGCAAGTTGGACAAACATAAGTAGGGATTAGTAGAAAAGGGAGAGAAACAGGGATTTGCCAGACTCCAGAGTAGGAGTGTACCATTTGCACAGACACCCTGAACAAGAGTGACAGGGGAGAGAGGAGAGTTTTCATGGACAGGTAGAAGGGGATGTTTGTGGCACCTACAAGTCCTTTTCCATGGGTACTCACAAACTGGACAGCTTCACAGATGCGACATAAAAATTATATACAATATTTTTTGTATATAAAATATTGTATTTTTATATATTTTGGCACAAAATATATATAAAATACAGTCATTATCCAAAATACTACCCTATAGAACTTTCTAGACAACTCTCTCCCAGTCAACAGGAAATAACATTTCCTGTGTTCTGTCCCTAACTTTTGCATTTTCAGAATGTCATCTATATTTAGTCACATGGAAAGCCATTTAAACTGAAAAAGTTCCAGAATCAAAATTTTGCATCTGGTTTTATCACATAGTCTAGTCTTCTGACGTCAGTTTCATGCATGTTGCTGTAGCTGAACTCAGCTAATAATTTGTGTCTTTTTCTCTCTTAGTAGATTTGCATCTTATGGATATCTCGCAGGCAGCTCATGTATCCATTACTGACCTTGCTTTGGAATTTTTCCCTCTTTATTCTTCCTCCATTTTTGTTTTTCTGTTCATCTATATCTAGTCTGAGAACACTTATTTGATTCTATTTTGTATTGGAGACTTATGAGTAGCAAAAACCTTTATCGAGTCAGATTTTTTTCCTCACCATGTGCTAGAAAAAGAGGTTTTGTTTGTATCCCAATTCTGTGATTTATTAGCAATATGGTCTTAATTTAGTTATCTACAGCAAGCTTGTGCTTTCTTGTGTGTGAAATGTAGATTACCTACTGTTTTGAGTTATGTGTATTAAACAAGTGAGTGATTACAAATGTTGTGGAATATTGCCAGTTTTATTGTAAACTACCTTAAGTATTTACTATTATATTTCTGGAGCTAATCGGACATGTACACGGTTTTAATTTTGACTAATGATGCAGCATGTACAAAACTAAATAATGGCTAGTCTTGTTCAAGAAGGGTGTGGAACCACAGTCTTGAGAAGGTGAGTGTGGGCTGAGGGACAAGGGTTTGGAGCTCTGTTGAGATATACATGGGCTTACCTAATAGGCAAAATCATGACATTTATTTATTTCTATATTTCTTTTTGCCAGTAGAAAGCTGCCTTATATGTCCTCATGCTCTCTTCCTATTGTTCCTGCACTGAGATAATTAGATTGACCAAGCTGGTAGAAAAGCTGTGTCACTGTGAATTATGAGTGTGGCATTTATCTGATTTACACAGTTCCCTTAGCAAAAGAAGCATAAGCTTGTTTGAAAATATGCCTGCCGCTATCTTGGGTGACTCCTGGTTCATTTCAGTGCTGTGGATACTTTGCCAATACCCTCAGTATTTTTTGTGCACATTTTCAATTTTTGCTAGGTTGTCCCTGGAAATAGAACAGCGATAATTATAGACATTAAAAAATACTTTACCCTTATTTTGTACTCCTTGGGCTTGAGATATTGATACATTTTTTAAATATAGCTTAAAGTTCCTAAGCTTTGATGATTTAAAAAAAAACTTTCACTAACAGTTTCACATTTCAGGAAGATAATTCATTTGTTCATATTATTCTATTAAATCCAGCACTTACTTCACATGTACTGATATCCTAGGGGTCCATTTTATTTTCATATGTGGATCTATATTCCTGTGAGTCTATATTTATTTGTTTGGGGCCATGCCCAGCAATGTTTGGGAGACCCTGTGGTCCTGAGACCCGAACCTGAAGCTCCCGCATCCAAAGTGCAAACTCTAGCCCTTCAAGCACTCTTCAAAGCCCATTGAACTTCTACTTTTATAGATCAGTTTCAGGTCATATGAAAGCTACAGTAATTATAAAAGTATATCAATAAGTTATCACTGAGTTATACATAGCTGATATAAAAGAAAAACCTTTTACGACTTAGTTTTTTATCAATGATAAAAATTATAAAGCATTTTGAGTAAGTCCCATGAGTAAAACATATTTTAAAATTCCAATAACCCAAAGTAAAAAAATAAACTACTGAAAAGTACCACCACCTGCAAAAATCTTTTTGTTTTCTTAGATTTATCCATTTTAGCTCCCTATAAAATAAGAACTCCACATTTTGTCTTTTAGTTCTCTTCACTCTTACTTCATGAAATAGGTCACAAATTTCCCACCCCAAAAGTTCTTTCCCTGACCCTGGTGGAAGAAAGACACTCTTAATATCAAATACAAGGAATTTGAGGCCAAGAAATCTATAGAAATACACTTTGTTAACTAACCCATATTTTACTGGCTCCTCACTATTTTCTAATTGTGGCTCAAACCCCTGTGCCTTTGTCACTTTGCAAATCTATTGTTTCTTTGTCTAAAAGGGATGAACGCTTTCTATTCTGGTGTTTAGTCTTCATTATTGTGTGAAAACTCCCAAATACATAAAAAAAACAACAAAATGTTTATGTCTTTCTCCTGTTTATTTGTCTTTGTTAGTTTAATTTTCAAAACCATCCATGTAGGGGGGATAGTACCACCAATAGGTCAATCTGTTCCTGTGAGGCGAGTGCATCAGCAGCCTGATGGCACCTTCAGAGTTCCAGATACCCCCAAATTGCTGCTGTGCCTTTGGCCAGACCCCAAAAACTTGGGGCAAAGTTTACCAAGAAAGTAAACGGCCAAAAGTTAGGTACATGGGAAACACACCCACAAACCACCTCCGGCCCAGCTATATAATTGGAAGTATGGCCTCTCTGGTTCCTGATTGAACTGCTTAATAGCTATTAACCCAGAGACTCAGAAACAAATCTCGAAACCCAGTGGCCTTTGGCAGAAATGTGTCCAGTCCCTGCAGTAGGTTACCGGCACTGGGCGAACCCAGGTGAGAATAGGTTTCGTGCCTTGGCCTGTTCCCCCTGGTGGTCTAGTGGCCACCATCCTCCAGAGGCCACTGGACAGTCAGGTTTGGGCCCGCAGTGATGAGACATGCAGGGCCTCATGGGATGGGGTTGGAACCGGTCCTTTCCTCCCCACCCCAACGAGACCCCGAGTCACCTCCCAAGAACGGGAGGTGATCAAGCTGATCAAGCTGCTTAATGGCCATGATCCCAGACACTCAGAAACAAATCTCAAAACCCAGCGGTTTTTGGCAGAAATGCGTCCAGACCCCGCAGTAGGTTACTGTCGCCAGGCCACCCCAGGGGTGAAGGGTGCTGTCCCTCTGCCTGCTCCTCCTTGGAGACTCAGTGACTGCCATCCACCACAGGCCATTGGACAGTCAGGTTTGGGCCCTCAGTGATGAGACATGCAGGGCCTCACGGGATGGGGTTGGAGCTGACTCTTTCCTCTCCACCCCAACGAGACCCCGAGTCACCTCCCATGAACGGCCTTTCTGGCTCCTGATCAAGCTGCTTAATGGCCATGATCCCAGACACTCAGAAACAAATCTCAAAACCCAGCGGCTTTTGGCAGAAATGCATCCAGTCCCTGCAGTGGGTTACCGGTGCTGGGCCAACCCAGGTGGGAATAGGTTTCGTGCCTTGGCCTGTTCCCCCTGGCGGCCCAGTGGCCGCCATCTTCCACAGGTCACTGGACAGTCTGGGACCGCAGTGACGAGACACACAGGGACTCACGGGATGGGGGTGAAGCAGGCCCTTTCCTCCCCACCTCAATGAGACCCCGAGTCGCCACCCACGAATGGCCTCTATGGCTCCTGATTGAGCTGCTTAATGGCCATGATCCCAGAGACTCAGAAACAAATATTAAAACCCAGCAGCTTTTGGGAGAAATGCATCCGGACCCCACAGTAGGTTACTGTCACAGGGCTACCCCAGGGGGGAAAGGGTGTTGTCCCTCTGCCTGCTCCCCCTAGGCGGCTCAGTGGCCACCATCCTCCAGAGGCCATTGGACAGTCAGGTTTGGGCCCGCAGTGACGAGACATTTTGGGCCTCAAGGAATGGGGTGGAACCGGCCTTTTTCTCCCTATCCCAACGAGACCTCAAGTCGCCACCCATGAACGGCCTTTCTGGCTCCTGATCAAGCTGCATAATGGCCATGATCCCAGAGACTCAGGAACCAATCTCGGAATCCAGCAGGTTTTGGCATAAATCCCACCAGATTTAAGTGTTAAAATTTCAGAATTTCAAAATTGTGTGGCCACTACTGCAGCCACGCGACATCATATGTTATTCATAACCAACATTAGAAAGCAAATTGTCTACTGTTGCCTTTTCTGCAGATCTGAGTGTTGGGGTAAAATCTCAAATAATAATGGTGGGTCTGGTGTCAAAATATTGAATGTGATCAAAGTAGAGAGAGAGAGTAATGTGGAAATCATCTGCCCCACAGGTAGGGGGAGGGTGTGGGATGGGGGTATTCTGGGTTTTTGGGGGTTGGAGAATGGACACTGGTGAAGGTACAGGTGTTTCATTGTATGACTGAGACCTAGACCCAAAAGCTTTGTAACTGCTCTCTGGTGATTCAATAAATAAAATTATTAAAAAATTAAAAAAAATGTAAGGTGGAGTTCATGCCCAATTCAATCAGCTATCAATCAGTGGCTGAATAAATAGCAGTACTCTTACATTAAAAAAAATCCAGGTGCTGGTTTGAAAAGAGGATACAGGAAAATTTCCTATAGAAATGAATTCATTTAAGCAGTTTGGGGGAGGGTTGGAGTTCCTGAGTAGTATTCAGGAGGTCCAGGGGCGCCTTCTGGAGATAATTCGACCAGCCAGGTCAGATATTCAATGTAAAGGTCTCAGGATGTGCTGCTGCTCAAGTCCTTCAGTGTTGGGCATCTCCTATATCATCCTGGAGGAGCTAAGGAGACTTCAGGTCTGCACCTGGCAATGTCTAAGGAACTTTTAGGTACAGGGAATAGAACCAGGAATGGCCACATGAAAGATGTGCTCCTTAACACTTGTACTATCTCTGAGACCCTAAATCTTATTCTCAATGATTTCATTATTTTATTCCATTTAAAGTCATTTACTAAACAGCAAATAAATATGTATACTTGAATATTTAAACATTTTATAAATGATTCCCCTTGCTTCTTTTTTCTATATATTTCTATGCTATTTCCATAATACCTTAGGCTTTTTGTTAATTTGATCTTAAGCCATGCCTTCAGTGTGGGGTTTAAGGGTAATGGAGTGTGACTTCTGGTGCTTTGCTCAAGAGATCATGCAATGCTGAGGATAGAACTGGGACTACCTGCATGCAAAACATGCGCTTTAGTCCTGTGAGCTAATACCTGACCCAATACCTTAGTTTTTCTAATTTTGTAGTACTTTTGCTATACTTTATTGAACTAGTTATCTTTCATCATCAGCTAAAAAAAATCTTTGAGCTGAAGGATTGATTGCTGTTGTTTAAGTAATAACTATCTAATCTTAGAATACTGTTATAATTTTAAGACTAATTTTTTTCATTCGAATATGCATATCTTGCTCTCTCTCTTTCACACACACACACATACACACACATACACACACTTGTTACCACCTTACATTTAACAATATTAGGTAAATAGCAAAGTAGAGAAAGATGGTTTTTAGCCTTTTCACCTCATTCTTTACATGAACTTCTTATTCTGGGCATTCCTAGAGGTGCCTCCAGAATTCTTAAATTCTCTCTGTCAATCCCCTGTTAAATCTTCCTTTTAGTTAGTGATCCTGTAAAAATGGAAAGCTAATCCCATGCCCCCAGACCTCCTCCGTAAATATTTTTATTCTAAAATGATTCACTTACTTCACCCAAAAAAATAATAGTGGAGTTTCAGTCTCCCACTGGGATAAATATATACCTTACAAACAATGGACCTGATTCTGGTTCTAGAAATTCTGATTCAGACATCCTGCATTGTGTTTGTCTCTTATATTTATTAACACTAAAATGAATGATAAATTCTGACTAATAACTACAATGGAGTCTGTTTTAAGAAGGTGCAGTTTAATTATTTGATAATGGTATAATAATGGGTGAACATGTTAAGAAATTGAAACAGAGGAGTATAAAGGTAAAATAAGTGTTTAAGTATTGATATGACATTTAAGTGTTGAATAACCTCCCGGGAAGAGTGGCTGGAATAAAAATAAATACTCAAGGTCACGAATGAGTAACTTTGGAGGTAAACTGGAATCATTAGTAGAACATTTAATAAACGCCTATGCCTTGCTCACAGAAGCAATTAAACCCTAACATCTGGGGGTTGGGATCAGACATTTTATTATTTTTTAATTTGTTTTAATGCTTTACAGATGATTAAGATTACTCATTTATTATTGTACATACAACACAAAGTAATGATTTTTAACAATTTTTGAGTGTCAATCTTTAGGTCATTTTAATCTGGACTTAAATACTTTCTAGTTAAGGGGATAGGATTTTGGAAGGTAAAACATTTTTTGAACAAATGTGTTTATCCTTAAATGTAAATCCATCTATGACATCCATGATCTTTGCTAAGAATTTGATAAATAACATGCTCTCACTAAATAATAAACAATAGAAATTTGAGTTACCAAGATTAATCAGTGAAGCAAAGCAGTCACTTATTTAAAAGTAAATTTTTGTACAAATTATTTATACATTATGGATTCTTTTAATTTATAAGTGATTTCCACTTTTAATAATACTTTTTTCATCTGGGTAACCAATATTTAAAACTCACATTTTACAGAAATATCACTTATCACTTAATCACTTAACTTCCCATTAGTCATCGATTTGCTCGAGCGGGCGCCAGTAACATCTCCATTTGTCCCTGTCACGTGCTAGTGTAGCCCAATGGCATCTGTTCGCTCTGGGAACATGAAGAGCCTCAAACCGATCATTCATGATCTTGACGAAGAAGTCTGACCATCTGGTAGTGGACGGCCACACGGTCTTTTGACACCCCATGGGATCCAGTCGGTAACAGCTCTAGTCCAGTGGTCGTCTTTAAATCTCATTACGTGACCAGCCCATCTGATTTTTGACACCTTGGCAAAACGAGACAGCATCCCTGATTCTTCATCGTCGGCGGATGTCGGAACTCCGGATTCTTTCTCTCATTTGAGTGAAACGTGATATTCCAAGCATAGCTCTTTCGATTCCTCTTTGGGAGACCCGAATAGCGTTCTCATCCTGTTTACATAGGGCCCAGGTCTCTGAGGCGTATGTTAAAGCAGGAAGAACAGTGGAATTGAAGAGATGTGCCCAGAGCCGGAGGTTCTTCGTCCTCTTAGCTATTTCTTCGACGTTCTTGAAGGCGTTCCAAGCCGCTCTCTTCCTCCTGCACAGCTCAGGTGCCAGGTCATTTGTCATGTTGACTTCTCGACCTAGGTACACATAGCTGTTACAGAAATATAGCTATATTTTCTGGGAGCTTTTCTGATTCACAAACTATGTGTTTGTGAATATCTGTGAATATGTGAATATATGTCTGTTTCTGTGTCTGTGTCTGTTTTCCTAATGGATTACTAAATAAATCTTAGATGCTCAGCTCCAAATATGTCTCATCTTATAGACTATCACTAAATGTTGCTATGCCACTATGAGTTATACAGATAACTTGTCTTACAATTACAGTAAACAAAATAAAAACAGTAAAATTCTTGAAACAGTTTTCTCTCTACATGTTAAATCTGAAACTAAAAGCATTGGTTTCTTCTTAATCCCTCTACTTAGTTTCTAGCAAAGGCATCTACCGCACTCACAAAAGCAGCAGTTAGTGTAAATCATTAGAAATTTCTCAGATTGTGGTCATTTTGCCTTTGCGTTTGCCTTGCACGTGGCTGACCTGGGATCGATTTCTCTGTCCCTCTCGGAGAGACCGGCAAGCTACTGTGAGTATCCTTCCTGCATGGCAAAGCCTGGCAAGCTACCCATGATGTATTCGATATGCCAAAAACAGTAACAACAAGTCTCACAATGGAGACGTTACTGGGCCTGCTTGAGCAAATTGATGAACAACGGGAAGACAGTGCTTCAGAGCAGTGCAGTGGTCATTTTACATAGAGCATCAAGAGTTGTGGCAATAAAAATAGACCATCTCCTACCAAAATCATCATGTCTGCATGTGGTGGTGAACAGCTTATATGAATGGTTGACTTCTAGAATGAAATCTTCTAAAAATTCAAAAAGCCAGCAGTCAATGATCAACTATCAATTATAGGGATCAGTTCACTAAAGTTAATGTATCAGTCCTTTTCTTAACAGTTGAAAAGTCAAAATGACCATTTAAATTCCATACAAGCCAATTTTGCAATAATTTATAGGAATCAAGATAACGCTGAAAACCACTGTGTCCCTTTGAACTTTGAACATCAGACTAAAAGCGCTTTTAAGAAGAGAAATTGAATAGACATTTCCAAATTTCCACCCTAGAGTGAAGTAATAAGATTATTTGGTTAAAAAAAATTTTATATTTGAATAGTTTTCCAGGAACTAGATTAAAATGAATTTTTTAAATGTGAAATCCTTTTTCAGGGAAGAATTGTAACAATTTATTCTCTCAAGCTGTTTTGTCTTACACACAGCCAACACCCATTCAATCACTGGAGCATCACCAGGTGTGATCCCTGAACACAGAGACAGGATTAAGCTCTGCCGATATTAGCTGTGACCCCAAAGACTAAAATAATGGCAAAAAATCCTGCCAAACACTAAACCTTTAACACAGAAGCCAGTGGGATAATTTCAAGCAGAGAGTATGGGATTTTTGGATAAAGTGTTCATTGAAAGAAGTGGGAAATGCACTAAAAATATTTGCGGGTATTTGTCTTAGGGGAGGGACAAGCAGTAAGTGTGAGGATTACTCCTAGTAGTTCTGGGGATACTGAGCTCCCAGGGCATATACTGGGTGGTGAGGGATAAAATTCTCACGCGAAAACCATGCACTCCAGTCTTTAGTGGTCGATCTTCTGGATCCCATCAGATAAGATTTTAATGGGAGGAAAACAATGGAAAATTTTTTAGTACTGCACTGTAGCACTGTCCTCCCATTGTTCATCGATTTTCTCGAGCTAGCCCAGTAAATTCTCCATTGTGAGACTTGTTGTTACTGTTTTTGGCCTATCAACTAGGCCACAGGGAGCTTGCCAGGCTCTGCTGTGTGGGCAGGATACTCCCAGTAGCTTGCTGGGCTCTCCAAGAGGGGCGTAGAAATCAAACCCAGGTGGGTCGGTGGCATGCAAGGCAAATGCCCTACCCATTATGCTATCGGTCCAGCACAGGAAAATTTTGCATAAAGGAAAAATTTTAAACAGAAAGACAGAATTTATTCAAATGTTAATGGAGTGTCAACAAAGTACTTGAGGCAGAGAAGTAATGTGATAATATACTGATTTCAGGAGGAAAATGTGGTGCCATATGTGTGTATATCGAATATATATATCATGTTATCATTTATAATTATTCATAAGATGATTATGGCTTTAAAGGGGGGTTTAAAACCAGGTGTAAATATATATAGTGTGCATCAATATGAAGATGGATAAATTTTAATGGCATGATTGTCTTTATGAATACTCAGTGTGAAAAGTGGAAAATAGGGTGCCCTTCTTATTTTAAACCTGAAAGATTGAGTTTAAGATAGTTTTCTGGCCCATAATTTTGTCAGGGTTAGTAAGCTTAGTAAGTGCTTTGTCCCCACCCTTTCCTGATCTTTAGATAAAGAAGCATACACATTATTATCTCCATTGCTGGAGCTTATGTGAGAGCAAGACAGACCATTACCTTCTGCTTTGAACTACCATATAATTAGACCTCTGGGTAGTCAGATAACTGGCAAAAAAGACTACTGAGGTATAACTCAGACTTCTCAGTCTCAATCACCCATATGACTGAGTGAATCAAAAGTTCAACATTACTATTCATGGGATAGAAGGAAGCATCTTTTGTGGACCCTCTGCTGATAGCAATGAGCATTTTCATGAGTAGGAAAGCAGAATTATCTTTGCTGGTTTATGATAATCCTAACAAGAGACAGAAGCATTGAGAGTTTATTTTAAGACAGAATAGTCAGGAAAAATTTTCTGGAAAGCTGGTGGAGGATAGTGGGCACTGGTGGAGATTATGATGTTGGAACAACATATGCCTGAAACTTAATCATAAATATCTTTGTTAACCTTGTAATTCATAGTGATTCAAAAATTTTAAATAATTTTTATATATACACATATATTTTAATTTTGGAAAGAAATTACAAAAATGAACAGAGAAGCTGATTGCTGGCTTCCAACAGTTATCATCAGAAAAGAAAGCTACATCGGCTATGTAACAGATTGCAGGTGTTTAATATGCCAGTTGTGAACATGACTGGCAGACATGAGCCTTCAGAGTGATTAATCACTCCCATGGTTACCTCTGGGCTGACTAAGCGGCATCGAGCTATTTTGCATTCCGGTTCCATTGTTGTGTTCTGGACTTGGAGGGCCTCTAGTGGCTGTCAGCCTCATTAAGAAAAAAGGGAACAACTGCTATGTCATCTGAGAAGCTTTTGCCCAGAATTTAAAACATGGTAGCCCTGAGAAGCTGTCTTTTCATGACAGGGAGTTTTGGAGTGACTGAAAGATAAGCGAAGTCTATAATGGAGAAATAGAGATTAGTGCTTCTTGACTTTATGTATATGTGTTGTGGGAGTTAGTACTAAACTGACTCAGAAATTAAGAGGTGAATTCAAAATTAAAACCACCAAGGTCCTATGGGCTCGAGCTATTAAAAATGTAAAAAATGTTTCCTTTATCTTATCCTTTTCTTCAAAGCCAATAGCCTCCCCAAACATTGGAGTTTGCATCAGGGGATAAGAATTTAAAGGAATATATGGAACAACTTGCTACACACCAGTCTGCAACCTGCTGTTTCTAAAACTAGTCTCTCAGTTTTGTATATAAGTTGCTTCTTATGACTGTACTGGCAAGATCGTGTTCTGGGACATGAAACCATCTTTCAGCTTGCTGGCTTGTCATCGAATGAGGCTTATTCTAACCTGTCACTTCATCTCTTAATTGGCTGACTCGGTGAGACAGCAGTGGCTCAAGATCTTCATGCATTCAGTACCACAAGAGTTTCCCTGATAAAAATAGAAGAGATAATTAATTTGTAGTTCTTCGGAAAATGTAATTCTAGTTTCCACTCATGTACAAATGAAAATGTAATTTTTTGAAAGTTTTTACATATTGATTACAGTCTTTTTAATTTTTCTCTCACCATCATCCCCACACTTAAATAGAACCTAATAAAACTAGAAAGGCAGAACTTTGACCTTTTGGTGAATGAAGCAAAAAAATTTCTCCTATGAGACTCTTGCTGACTCCTTTCTATCCTCAAAATATTAATGGGTCTTCAAATGCATTCTGTTGATTAAGTTTCCAGTTCAGAAAAGCTTATAAGGGGCTGGAGCAATAGCACAGCGGGTAGGGCGTTTGCCTTGCACGTGACAAAGCTGGGTTCGATTCCCAGGATCCCATATGGTCCCCTGAGCACCGCCAGGGATAATTCCTGAGTACAGAGCCAGGAGTAAACCCTGGACATCGCTGGATGTGATCCAAAAAGCAAAAAAAGAAAAAAAAACAGAAAAACTTATAAGAATCATGGGAACTTAAAATAATAAGAATTCTATAGAACAAACATATATATTACTAATTCGTAATCCACACTCACTCTTATGCTTCTCACTTTCACATACATAAAACCATTCTTTTTCAATAAAAAATATTAAGTGAGTTTCTCAGGGACAGCTCTGTTTCAGGCTTATAAAATTTTGTTACAGGAATATTTTTTGTGATTAACCCACATTGTGTATCACCAGATGAAGTACCAAGTCAGGTTTTAGGAGAAGGGGAAATGAAGAATATAGTTTAGCAATAAAGATACAAATTTACCAAATTCTTAAAATATAAACTTTGGACAATACTACAATAACCAGCAGGAGACTGAATCAGGTGAGAAGCCAATGAAGAGCTTCCTGAGACCCAACTCTTGAGAGGAAGGAACCATCTTACAGTCTCAGGCAAACACCTATTCTTCCAAGCATTGCTCTTCACATATTATATTAGATACAAGAGAACGATTTGGGACCAGTGAATTTAAACAAAAATATGTCAAATTGGAGCCAAAGTGAAGTAAATAATCCTTTAAAAATACATATACAAGAGTGGTTGTTAAATAAGATTAACTGGATTATATAGATTTATCCCTTCTTTTTCATAAATCAATAGGAACATAATTTTTTAAAATATATTCACTGATAGAAATAGAATGGAAGAAAACTATTGTTTGGAAGGATATTTAATTAAGTTTCTGAAGGGTAGAAAGATGTAGATGGTATTGATTATAGCAAATGAAGGAAATATTCGTCTATAGTGCATTCTGTTCATGCTACCACCAAAAAGATGGATTGTCTACTGCAGAAAAGTCTTGGCATCGCTTCAGCAATCACAAGACCCAAAGAAGTAAGTTGGAAAATGGAGAGGTTTCCCCACCCCATTGGGCCTGACAGAACACAATCATTGATCTCTGAGAAGAAAAATGAGCAGTTTCATAACGAAACTGAAATGCAACAACCAAAAAAAAAAAAGGTGTCTGAAAGGGCCAGAGTTGCCCATATGAATAATGATGACATCTCAAAGCCAAATTCAGTGATTCCCGGAATTGGGTGCCATCCAATGTAATCTCTAGTGCTTAACCCTCCAGCGCACTTAAATAAAACTAATTATGAGAAGGTAGAGGTGCCCCAGGGTATCCCTTCTGGGACCTTATGCTGAAATGTAAAATAACCAGCCAATGCCCACCAGATCTGTTCTCTTTTGGGGGGAATCACACCCTTTGATGCTCAGGGGTTACTCCTGGCTCAGCACTCATTAATTATTTCTGGAGATGCTCTAGGGACCCTGTGGGATGCTGGAGAACAAACCTTAGTTAGTAGCATGCAAGGCAAAAGCTCTACCCATTGCACTATAGCTTTAGTGCACACCACCCCCACCCCCATCAGATCTTTTAGGAAAGACTTTTAGATTAACAGGAAAGAAGAAAATAAAGACCCTTTGGTAATACCTCAAGAAGTAATTAAGAACATTCTGGGAACAGAATGTCAAAATAGTTAACTTAAGGAAATTTAAGGAGATGTTGTGTCCACAAATAATAACAAGATGCTATGAAAAAAGTCTATCAGAGAACATAAATGAGGTACAGGAAATAAAAAGTACGGTGGGCAAGATATAAATATTATTCCTAATTTCAAAGCGAAAACAAAAGAACTTTTTCCAAGTTATCTAGCATTTCCTAAAAAGTCAGAAATTGTTGCAAGCATTTTAATCCACCAGTAGACAATAATTTGAACATTTTTTCAGCTGAGGCATAAAGAAATTAAGCATCTTGTCCAAACAAATGGGTTACAATTTGTTTAGAACCAGAAGTTGTGAACTTTACTATTATGCTGTACTATTTCTAAAAGTTTAGCACTTTGGTTCAAGTGCATACATTGGCTCTGTGAGAATTATATTGTCATTTAGTTATCAGAGCAATTGTATAAGTAGCCTGACACATGAGCCTGACATGAAACTAAAAAGATTAAAACTCTCTAAGTCACACAGATAATAAATGGGAGGGAGAACCTATTATGTTATCTAAAATACAAGGGGATAAACTTAGAAGTCAGAGACTACATCAAAGTTATCCCATATGAATTAGAGTAATTTGGACAGAAAAGTACAGAAAAATGGTGGTTAAAAACTGTCACAAACATTTAAAAAGGGAAATTTCAAAGCTGAAGGGAGACACAAAATTTCATATTGGTAAAGCTTACTAGAGTATCACGAAAGCTAATTCTAAAAAGAAAGTCTAAAAAAGTCAAGTGAAATACTAGGACAGTGAAGAGAAGAATATGATTAGTTTCTGTAGTAGAGGTATGAGGATGGAACTATGTAGAAAAAATTCTTTAAAATAAGATCATCTAAATTATCAAAATCATTTTAGTTCCCGCACACAGCTCCAAGTTTAGATTCTTATAGTTTTCCAAAGTGCTTATTAAAAAAATATCGTATTAATTTCAGTCTATGTAATGCTCATTCAAAAAAATGAATTTGTAATGGTGAATCAGTAATGTTGACACATATACTAATGTATGAATATTAATAAATTTAAAACTATTACTACTTATAACTTATATGGAAAACACATCAGCTGTTCATGTGTTAAACATGCATAATTGTAGAATAATAAACATGAGATTAGACTGGAATCGTCGATTTGCTCAAGCGGGCCCAGTAACGTCTCCATTGGAGACTTTGTTGTTACTGTGTTTGGCATATCGAATACTCTCGGTAGCTTGCCAGTCTCTCTGAGAGGGGCGGAGGAATCGAACTCGGTTCGGCCATGTTGGCCGCTTATAAGGCAAACGCCCTACCTGCTGTGCTATCGCTCCAGCCCTAGACTGGAATCATGACTTAAAAATCAATCTATAACTGTTCCAAGCCAAATTATTAATCATGTACAGGAACCTGGCATTTTACTTCCTCTCTTAGTTACTTGAGATTCCCCTCCAACTTAATAAAATACTGAGGGAATAAGACATGGCTGCAAAAAATAATAGCTTCCACATAAGAAAACATTTAGAAAATCCCCTATCTGCAGTAAGTGCCAAGATCAAATAGTCTAGAGTGAAGTAAGAGATAAAGACTTCAACGAAGGGAGTCAGCTGGAGAAGAAGAAAAAAAAGAGAGAGAGAAACCAAGGGATTGCAAGGGGGCAAGGGGCTAAAAATGAAAAATGACAATGTAATAAAGACAAAAGGCAAAAAGAAAGCAAATATAATGACAGTTTTTCTGCAGTAAACTATTGTGAGTGAGGAAAAGGTAATCTATGACCTTTTTCAAATATAATAAAAGTTTGTGATTATTCATGATCACGATCACGACCATCCTGTTATTCGTCAATTGCCTCAAGCAGGCCCCAGTAATGTCTCCTTCGTCCTAGCCCTGAGATTTTTTTTTAAAGTGCTATATTCAAGGCTCTTTCAGAGTTAGGAGAATGAGACCCATCATTGTTACTGGTATTTGGCATATTGGGTACGACACGGGGAGTTTGCCAGACTCTGCCATGTGGGCAAGTTACATTAGGTAGCCTGCCAGTTTGTCCAAACTAGGAATGAGATAATAAGATGTCACGCGGCCGAGAATGCAGCCGCGCGGTTTGGGGAGCTGGGTTTCATAGTCTCTGAGTCTTGGCCGTTGATGGGATTACATGGCGCCAGGGGGCCAGTTGGTGGGTGTGACCCCCACCTACAGAAAGGTGGAGGATCTGGGTGGAGGATGCTCAACCCCCAATCGAAGCAGGCTTGGAGATCTCAGCCCCGGGACCCGCATGCCTTTGTTCCTCTGCCGGTACCTTCATGTGTGCGGAGAGTGGTCTCAGCATGGTGGTGGCTGGTTCTGGTGGCTGGTCGGGGCGGGAAGGGAAACTCAACCTGCTCCTCTCCAAGGGGCCCCAGGCGCGGGGGCAGGAGACTCTGTTTGTGATTATTAGTAGTAACAATCAAATGTAATAACTGCTACTAATATTTTTTTTTCAGTTTTATTTTGTGTGCCTTTAATACCAGAACTTTATTTTTTTGGATCTTGTCTAAAGTTCTGATTCATTGGAAGGCTCTCAAACTCTAGTGATCTGTACCTCAGATATTTCTCACAGGTGAAAACAGTTCAGCCCCCCACTACAATATGCATGCAGAGTTGTCAGGGCAGTGCCAGTAACCTCCTAGACGTGTATATCATGATGATCCTTCTGATTCTCTTTTGTCTCTATAGTTTGATCTCTTTCTCCACAAAAATGACAAGACTAAACAAAATAAAGACAAGATACAGAAAAAGAAATGAAATTCAATTAAATGAGAACATACAGTTACTATTATAAATAGGCAAATTGGGGAGTGAGATAAAATTAGAAATAATTTATTCTGCTAGTCAGTTCCTAGAGATATCAGTAGAGTTTGATTCTAAGGAGTTGAAAGTTCTTACATCACCACAGATGTGAGTGTAACTGTTGGTTCTCTGCAGGCGGGTACCCTGCCATTTGATTTGAAACTGGAAGAAACATTTTTACATTAATATTCACGAACTTGGCTCACATCATAAATTTTGACAGCCAATATAATGAAGATCCCAGAGGCTTATAAATGTAGATTCTCCTGTTCTATTTTAAATGGTCTGGTTCAGTTTGAGAAAAAAAATCAAAGAAATCTGGGGTTTCAGTCAATTAGAGTAGTCATTATAAAAAGATTTTCCTCCGTCAGTGATGAGACATTTTGTATTAAATATAAATTACATGTGGGAAATAGCAAATCTCTTAAATTTAACACACTTTGTTGTTATTGGAAGAGCACATAGTAAGATTTTTTCCCTTTACTTTGGATAAATTAAAGGATAAATATAAAGGATAAATAAAAAGGATAAATAAAATAAAAGCATAAATAAAAAGAATCAGGATTTTTAATTTTAACCCAATGAGAACGAGAGAAATAGCTTAATGGGCTGGAGTCATTTGAGCATGTAGAAGCCCTATATTCAATCCACAGAACTGTGTGGTTTTGCAAGCATGACCAGGAGGAGATCCTGAGTACCATTAAGTCTCCCCTGCTCCCAAATTCTACTCATTCAGTATAAGTAATATGATTTAAAGGCCTAACATTGGTGGTGCTGAAGGTGCAGTAATTTGCTACAGCAAAACCATATATATCAATACTATTATAATCATTTGACCTAACCGACCATAGAAACAAAAAATTGGGAAAGAAAATTAAAGGTCCAGTGCAAAATGATTGAATCTTTTATTGAAAAATGATTGGGATTTTAGGGCACAACAGTGTAGCTCTAAGTATGGATCCTTTTAATGAGAAGGTCCTATAAAAATGCAGGTGTGCAGGAAGCAAGATGGAATAAAGATGGGGAAAATTTGCACTAAAAAATGACATCATCAGCCTCAACCATGAAAAAGGAAATAGCCTGGATAAAGATGTGAAAGACTATTATTTCTTAAAACAATGCCTGGGATCAGATAGTACAGTGGTTAGGGGGTTTGCCTTACGTGCAGTTGACTCAGGTTCAATCCCCAGCACC
The DNA here is from genome assembly GCF_029834395.1 of Sorex fumeus. Lineage (NCBI taxonomy): Eukaryota > Metazoa > Chordata > Mammalia > Eulipotyphla > Soricidae > Sorex > Sorex fumeus. Next base: position 15,885,638 of record NW_026606072.1, read on the forward strand.
CCATATGGTCCCCTGAGCACAGAGAGAGGAGTAAGCTCGAACACCATCAGGTATGACCTCAAAAAACAAACAAAACAAAACAAAATGCCATGTAAATTGACTCCAAAATACCTAGCAATTATAGAACATGCTTAGGGCTTTGCAATTTAATTATAGGTTTCTTTTGCATTTTACTCGGCCTTGGAAGCCCCTAATTTTCAAAACTAAGTTCTCAATCAAGCACACTAATTACAATTTAAATAAATCCTAAAGAATTTTGGATACTTGTAGAATACCATATGTGATGCCCTTAAAAATTTCATGTTACAGACATAAAACAGAAATGTAAAAACAAAAAAGAAAATTTATTTACTGATTTTACTTTAACCATCAAATCTAAACTGCAACTAACCTTTGTCAAGTGTTGACATAGTATCAAAGATTCACAATGACTTGAAAAGTCCCCTGAGTTCTCCTCTTGTCTAATTACATTATTTTGTGAAATATATGTGTGTGTGTGTGTGTGCGCACACACGTGTGTGAGTGTGTGTATGCGTACACAGGTAAAGCAATAGTACAGCTGGTAGGGTGTTTGCCTTGCATGTGGCCAAACCGGGTTCGATTCCTCCATCCTCTTGGAGAGCCCAGCAAGCTACCAAGAGTATCCCACCCCCACGTCAGAGCCTGGCAAGCTCCCCATGGCATATTCAGTATGCCAAAAACAGTAACAAGTCTCACAATGGAGACGTTACTGGTGCCCTTTGAGCAAATCGATGAACAACGGGAGGACAGTGCTACAGTGCTATAGTGCTACTTTAACTGTGGTTTTGCGTGAGCCTCAGGCAACCACAAACTAGCATCCGTGTCGCAAAGTAGTGCAGAGAAGCAATAAAGGAAGACCTCAAAGAAAGAAAAGCAGCAGTGTTGGCCGAAGTGGCAGAAGCTGGGAAGAGTATTCACAATGCTCGCCTGCCCTTCGCCAACTACAAGACGAAGATGACTGCCCTCTGACATCCTCATGGATCTATCGCATCTTCCAGAAGGGCAATGGAGAAGATTATCCATGACTTCTACTCGGATCTCTTCTCTAGTGATGTCCACCTGCCCACATACCAAATTCTGCAGGATGGATATGTCGTTCCCAGTGTTCTTCCTTCCAAAATTCGACATGCTATTTCATAGGTAAAGAAATGAACAGCACCCGACCCAGACAAGGTCAGACCTGAACACCTGAAGAATCTGCCGTCAGTACTCATCAATACACTGGCTCAGCTCTTCACACGCTACCTGTCTGAATGCAAGGTTCCGTCCCAATGGAAAACCAGCAGGACTGTACTACTGTACAAGAAGGGAGACATCCATGACATTGGCAACTATCTCTCGATCTGCCTGTTGTCCATTGTCTACAAGTTGTTCACTCAAGTCATCCTCAATAGAATAGGCAGAACACTAGATGAAGGACAACTATGTGAGCAAGTCAGGTTCTGAAAAGGTTTCAGCACGATCAATCATATCCACACAGTGATCAAGCTCATTGAGGTTTCTCAGGAGTTCAAGATGCTGCTCTGTTTAACGTTCATAGATTTAGAGAAGGCCTTTGATTCTGTTGAGACTGAAGCGGTCGTCGAAGCCCTAGCAAAACAAGGCATTCAAAATCAGTACATCAGGATCCTCTTCGAGTTGTATTATGGATTCACCACCAGGATCTCACCAGTCTACAAGGAAGTGATCATCAACATAAAGAGGGGTATTCAGCAGGGTTACACAATTACACCAAAACTCTTCAGAGCCACCTTCAAGAATATCATGGGACGACTGGTATGGGAAAAAATGAGAGTGAAAATAGATGGTCAGCAACTACACCACCTCCGCTTTCTGATGACATCATTCTAATAACACCAAATATTAGCCAAGCGGCACAATGCTGGCCAACTTCAACCATGAGTGTGGAAAGGTCAGACTGCAGCAGAATCTCACCAAGACAATGTTCATGAAAAATGAACTAGTCCCTGACGTTCCATTTGCTCTCAACAGAATGAACAACTCCTAATTCAGCAGCTATGTGTACCTGGGTTGAGAACTCAATGTGAGAAACAACTTGGCACCAGAACTGCACAGGAGGAAGAGAGAGGCATGGAGCGCCTTCAAGAGCGTCAAAGAAGTTCTTAAGAGGACCAGGAAACTCTGACTCTGGGCACATCTTTTCAACTCTACCATTCTTCATGCACTAACATATACCTCAGAGACCTGGGCCCTACGAAAACAGGATGAGGATGCTATTCACATATCTCAAAGAGGAATCAAAAGAGCTATGCTTGGACTATCACGCTTCACTCAAGTGAGAGAAGGAATCTGGAGGTATGATCTCCATTGACAATCAAGAATCAGGGACGCTGTCTTGTTCGCCAAGGTATCGAAAATCAGATGGGCCGGCCACACAGTCTTTTGACATCCTGTGAAATCCAGTCGATAATGGCTCTGGTCCAGCGGTCATCTCCACATCTCATTATGTGTCCAGCCCATCTGATTTTCAATGCCTTGGCAAAAGAGACAGCACCCCTGATTGTTGACCATCAAGGGAGGTCGGAACTCCGGATTCTTTCTCTCATTTGAGTGAAACATGACACTCCAAGCATAGCTCTTTCAATTCCTCTTTGGGAGACCCAATAGCGTTCTCATCCTGTTTGCATAGGGCCCGGGTCTCTGAGTCGTATGTTAATGCAAGAAGAACAGTGGAATCGAAGAGATGTGCCCAGAGCCAGAGGTTCTTCGTCCTCTTAGCTATTTCTTCGACGCTCTTGAAGGCGTTCCAAGCCGCTCTCTTCCTCCTGCACAACTCAGGTGCCAGGTCATTTGTCATGTTGACTTCTTGACCCAGGTACACATAACTGCTGCATTCGGAGATAGTCGTTCCATTGAGAGCGAATGGAGTGTCAGGAACGAGGCTGTTTCTCATAAACATTGTCTTCATGAGATTCAGCTGTAGTCTGACCTTTCCATACTCATGGTCAAAGTTGGCCAGCATTTGTGTTGCTTGGCTGATGTTTGGTGTCATTAGAACAATGTCATCAGCATAGCAGAGGTGGCATAGTTGCTGAGCGTCTGTCTTCACTCCCATTCCTTCCCATTCCAGTTGTCGCACGATGTTCTCGAGGGTGGCACTGAAGAGTTTCAGTGAAATGGTATCACCCTGCTGAACCCTCTCTTGACATCAATAATCACTTCTTTGTAGAATGGTGAGATCCTGGTAGTGAATCCATAATACAGCTCGAAGAGGATCCTGATGTATTGAGTTTGAATGCCCTAATTGGCTAGGGCTTCAATGACCACTTCCATCTCAACAGAATCAAAGGCCTTCTTTAAATCAATGAACCTTAGACAGAGCAACGTCTTGAACTCCTGAGAAACCTCAATGAGCTTGGTTATTGTGTGGATATGGTCAATAGTGCTGAATCCTTTTCAGAGGTCGACTTGCTCGCATGGTTGTCCTTCATCTAGTGTTCTGCCTATTCTATTGAGGATGACTCGAGTGAACAACTTGTAGACAACGGACAACAGGCAGATCGAGAGATAGCTGCCAATGTCATGGATGTCTCCCTTCTTGTACAGTAGTACAGTCCTGCTGGTTTTCCACTGGGATGGAACCTTGCATTCAGACAGGTAGTTTGTTAAGAGCCGAGCCAGCGTAGTGATAAGTACTGACGGCAGGTTCTTCAGGTGTTCAGGTCTGACCTTGTCTGGGCCGGGTGCTATTCGTTTCTTTATGGACAAAATGTTGTGTCGGATTTTGGAAGGGAGAACACTGGGAATGACATACCATCCTGCGCAATTTGGTATGTGGGCAGGTGGACGTGGCTATCGAAGAGATCTGAGTAGAAGTTATGGATAACCTTCTCCATTGCCCTTCTGGAAGATATGATAGATCCATCAGGATGCCGGAGGGCAGTCATCTGGGTCTTGTAGTTGGCGATGGACAGGCGGGCGTTACGAATGCTTTTCCCAGCTTCTGCTGCATCTACCAGCACTTCTGCTCTTCTCTCTTTGAAGTCTTCCTTTATCACATCTCTGCACTGCTGTACGAGTTCGGACGTTCGTTTGCAGTTGCCTGTGGCATGCGCCAAACCACACTGGCAAATAAGCTCAAGAGTTTTCAAAGACAGGCGTTTTTTGTTTGTTTGTTTGTTTTGTTTTGTTTTGTTTTTTGTGGCTATCTCTCCTCACACAATCGTGGAGCTGTCGAACCAGTCTATCATATTCCTCGTCAATGTTGTCAACAATGGCATCTTCCCATATTGCAGTAATAGTGCCAAAGAGCTCCCAGTTGGTGGTCGTTCTGGGAGTTCTCTTATTAAACTTTGCAGACTTTTCTCCCCACTCTGTGAAGTAGGATTTTGCACTAAGGAGATGGTGGTTCGATCCCGTTTGGAATTTTGAGACAACAGCGACATTGGTCAGGCCAAACCGTCGATTGAATATGATGTGGTCTATTTCGTTGTGGAACCGTCCACCGGGAGACTCCCATGTCCAACGTTTAGATTTGGCCTTCTGGAACTGTGAGTTACCATGGATGGACTTGGTCGACATGAGGACCTCAGACAGTCTCTCACCCTTTTTGTTCCATTTTAGGCCACGGGTCCCGATGTGGAATTCTTCAGCTGATCTTCTCAGCCCTCTCTTGGCATTAAAATATTGAACAATGATCTTGTTGAAGGTGTGGTCCTCTTTATAGAACTTCTCCAGCTCCAAGTAGAAAAAAAAATAGCTCCATGGCAAAAAAATAACCAATTAAAAATGTAGTTCCTTTATAAATTAAACTGAAAATATAAGGCTTTCTCTATTGACTCTGTATCTGCTTGCTCTTCAAATTGAGTTTTCCAGTTCTCATTATTCTATTATTGTTAGTCATTTAATCTCTTTTAAAACAGATACACTTGTTTCTATCGAAGTGATAAAATAGAGCATATTTGAATAATTCAAATAGCTGCACATTAGCAATAGCTTTGACAATATCATTATCAACAGTCAATTGGAAAAAACTCTTTATTTTCCACTTAAATCTTTATGATTAGGAATTAGTATGGTGACCTAAAAAATTCAAAGGCAAACATAAATATCTTAAATAAATGAATATTGTGTGTGTGTGAGTGTGTGTGTGTGCATGTGTGTTGGTGAAGTATTGATTGAGGATGGGGATGACTTATTATTCTGAGATTATTACTTTTAGTCTTCTCTATTTTAAAAGTTCACTCCTAAACCTATATATTCCTTTTGGTCAAACTTTTTCTAATTGCTTTCCATCACATCTATTTAACACGTACAGACATGACTGTGCATATAAGTAGTAATAAAGAATACGAAAATAAGAATGTTGGCTCTCTGTTTTGTACTTTGTTAATGAAGACATGGTAAAGTGGAGGATGGTTCTAGGGTAAAGGCAAGAGATTCTTAAATCAGGACATGCAGTTGTTTGAAGATGCGCATTATATCTTTACTCCACACTCATTGTTTTATATTCTTTGTGCCACTGATAATTCTGTGTTTACACACTAAATTTCTCAAACTCCCAAACTTTCCCTTCAGTTGATTTTTTATTAGATTAGAAGGTGGAAATAAAATGAGATGCTATTATTCCACTTTATGGTGATCCCTCTAGCTGAGATGACCTTGATAGTAATAGTGAGTGTCATTTCCGAGGTTTCTACTGACACAGCTCAGTTCCCCAAGCAGTGAGCTTATGGGTAGGGTAATTGTGGATTCAAAGCTGTTCTGTTTCCCTTTAGCTTCTCTGCTGTAGCAAGGGCATGGATTCTGCAATCACTAATCTGTTGAATAAAATCGCCTATTCCTTTCTGTTATCTCACATCTTTCAGCATTTTTCCTTTATTTATGTCCTCTAGTTGAAATTTCTATATTGTCATAAATGCTTTTATAATAAAATACGAAGAAAAAGTGTGTACTTATTTTTATTTTATCAATTCCACAGTATACTTTCTCTTAAATCCCTCTGTTATTTTTACGAACATCAAAGCTCCTTCTGATGTCTAGTTGTCCAAAGAATACCATGATGCTTATTTGCTCATGATGCTCTATCCAGTCTCTACCCACTCAGATTACCTCTCTTAGCAATAGCACAGCGGTAGGGCGTTCGCCTTACAAGCGGCCAACATGGCTGACCCGAGTTCGATTCCTCCGCCCCTCTCGGAGAGCCCGGCAAGCTACCGAGAGTATTCGATATGCCAGACACAGTAACAACAAAGTCTCCAATGGAGATGTTACTGGGCCCGCTCGAGCAAATCGACGATCAACGGGAGGGCCTTTACCTTTACCTTTTATTAAAACATGTGTATCAGATACTTGTTAATTACAAGAACTTCCAAGGCAATGACATTTTGTATTGTTTCTTAGTATTAGCTCAACATTTTTATTTTGAAGACACGATCCTCAGGCAAATTAACCTTTCGCATCTCTGCTCACACCACTGTGAATCAATACTTTGACCACAGAAAGCATTTACTACATTGTGCTAAGTCTGTTGGTTTATTTTTGTGACTTTCCCAGTAACCTATGAACTTTCAAAAACCATTTTGTCTTTTCTATTTAGTATTTCTGCCATAGGAACATAAAACAAAATTGAGTAATACATGTTGCACTGAAATAGCCCTGGGCAACTTTGTAGTTTTAATAATGTAAATTAACATTATTAAAATGTTAATTAATTTTTAAGAGGAAAATATTAATTAATTATTTAAGAGGAAGGGAAGTAGTAATAAGGATCAGCAGACTCCTCAAGAAAAAAAACCTTGGGGCTGAAGCAATAGCACAGCGGGTAGGGCATTTGCCTTGCATACCTGGGTTCAATTCCCAGCATCCCATATGGTCCCCTGAGCACTTCCAGGGTTAATTCCTGAGTGCAGAGCCAGGAGTGATCCCTGTGCATCACTGGATGTGACCCCAAAAAGCAAAAAAAAGAAATATTGCTTTTTACATATATGTATTCTCAGTTTGACAATATGCTGAGTTTCTGCAAGGGATAATCTTTAGGGGGTGGTAAGAATTTATACATTTTTATAACCTAAACATGTTATTCCAGAAACTCCAAGGAGCAAGGGAAAATTCTGTAATGGTGTGAACTTCAAACTCTTAGACAAACAGAAGGGAAGTGTAACTGGAGTTTCTGATAGCCTCAGTTTACCTTGACTTACCTTTATCCCCAAAACTTTATTATTTTTATTGATGTACTTATCTTTGCGATTTTATGTTAGTATTTCATATGACAGCATTCCATATTTTATTAACCATAAGGACTTCAATACCTATCATAATGACCTCAAGAGTTAGCAGTTAATATCTCTGTGTATAATAAATATAAAGACATATTATAGCCAATAGTCTTTAATGAATAGCTGCTGGATGCATGAATAAACAGATAAAGGAAGTAAATCAAGAAATGAATAGGCTATTTGAACTGCTGGTTGAAATGAAGATTTTATAAATAATTATGGATTATGACAATGATCTCTCTGTCCCCCAATTTTCTCTTTTGATTCCCATCAGAAGGATTCCACAACTCTGCCCGAGTATTCTTTTTGAACATCTCTTTATACCTCCTTTCCCCAAACCCTTTTTCATATACTTTTCCAGTCCTTCCTCAATATTTGCTCTGACTTAATTGGTTGAATTTGCAAATTAAAAAGGAGGGGCCAGATATATAGTATAGAAGGTAAAACTTGCATGCTGCTTGACCCAAGTTTGGTTCCTGGCACATGTAAGTCCCATGAGCCCAGCCAGCCAGAATCCAGCTCTGAGCCCTGAAAACCAGAGGATGCTCCCCCCAGCCACCCCCACCCCCCACCCCCGCCCCCCGCCCCCCGCCCCCGCAAAAAAAGCAACGATTGCTTTGCCTTTGAGTTTCTATCCTTTGATTTAAAAAAGAGGCTCTCCCTTAAATGTCCTTTCATATTTGCCCTTGCTCAGGTGCTTCAAGATATTCTTGATCTCCTGGAACAAAGAGACTGAAAATAGCTTCTAGCCAGCCCCTGGGGGAGACTGACTTTGTCATTAGTGGTCCCTTTAAATGAGTTGGCCTTCCCACTGAATTGAGGCTGTCAAAGATATTTCCTCATCTCCTCCCCCCTCTTTCCCTCATCCCTAATGTTCTGTTGCTCACGTTTTATTTTTTTCTTATCAGATAATTAAGTTAAACGTGTGTATAGCCTAAACAAATTCTGCCAGATGAGGCCGTATGACAAAAGACTACAATTTTGAGAAATAATGACCAGAAGCGGGCACGTCCTACATACTTCACTTTTGATTGATCGCCTTCATTATTGAGCTCAAGCCATGAAAAAGCCACATGCACTAAGAAATCTGTATATGCTGCTTTTTTAGGACTACCTTTGCTAAACATCTGAACAATTGGCATCGTTTTCAGTTGTAGAAAAGAGAATATACAGGCAAAATAAAATAGAGATAAAGCAAGACTTGTTTTGCAGAAAGGGAGATTCAAAAGGGTGTTTTGCAGGAATACTTAGTTTTAAAAAAAACAACCTTGGAGGTTGGATCGATAGTTCAGCAAACTGGGCATTTGCCTTGCATGGTCAATTCAGGTTTGATTCATACCCCATATGGTTAACTGAGCACTACCAGCTGCCAGGCGTGATTCCTGAGCACAGAAGTCCGGAATGAGCCCTTGAGTACTTATGGGTGTGGCTTTCAAACAAACAGCAAAAAATATGTTTTAATTTAAAAACAATCCCAGGGCTTTGGCTCAGTGATAAAATGCCTCACATATGGGAGATTAAGATTCAATTCCTGGCACAGCAACAGAAGCAAGAAAATAACAAATTTTATATTGTTACCTTTAACAAGAAAGACAAAATATGTTGTAGATCACAATAAAAAAGAACAAAATACGGGGCTGGAGCAATAGCACAGCGGATAGGGCGTTTGCCTTACACGTGACCAACCTAGGTTCGATTCCCAGCATCCCATATGGTCCCCTGAGTACCACCAGGGGTAATTTCTGAGCACAGAGCCAGGAGTAAGCCCTGTGCACTGCTGGGTGTGACCCAAAAAGCCAAAAAAAAAAAAGGACAAAATACAATAAAGTATACAGAGTTCTGATCCTGGTAAACCATTAATTTACTATGACCTTAGGGAAACTACATAATATTTCTGGTGTTCATTGTTCTCCATTTCAAGATATGGGAGTCTCTTTAGATGGTCTATAGTAAAATAATCTTAACAAGACTGTAGTTTCAGAATAACCAAATTTAGGGCTGGAGTGATAGCACAGCAGGTAGGGTGTTTGCCTTGCACACAGCCGACCGCGTTCAATTCCCAGCATCCCATATGGTCCCCCGAGCACTGCCAGGAGTAATTCCTGAGTGCAGAGCCAGGAGTAACCCCTGTGCATCACCAGGTGTGACCCAAAAAGAAAAAAACGCAGAATAACCAAATTTAAATGTCACCTCAATTTTGCTATTGGCTCTTAAGATATTTGATTAAAATTTAACTTTCTGATATGTTTATATCATATTATTATTATTTTAATTTTTGGCCTCCTTCTATAAAATAAAAATTACAACAATCTTATGTATCATAAGGTGGTAGGTGAATTAAGAAAGAAAATTAAGGCTATGAGGTAGCTCAAAGGGCTTTAAGGAGCGGATTTATTCCTGACACCTTGAGGGGTTCACTCCCAGCACCAAGAGTGTGACCTAAAATACAAAACAACCAAAGAAAGAAAACAAACAGAAAACCTGATTGTGAAATTTAGGACTCAGTGGCGCTCCAATAGAATAATGGACTCTAGTCTCAAAACACCTGGGAAGAAAAAATACGTATATTTATATGTACTTGCTGGATGAACTTCAGATCTCCTCACTTAATATTCCAGGAGGCATATATGAATAGGTTAAGCTATGATATGTATTCCTTTTCCTAAATTCTAAGTATGACAATTGATATGCCAGTGTAGACTAGAGTGAATTTGAGCCTGAGGCAACAGCTCCACACGTCACTTGCCTTTGACAGCTTCTGGGCTTCTGAAGAGTGCCCCTTAGATCCAGACTACCACTGTTTCTATCACTAACAAGAATTTAGAACACATGCGGCAATGGATAACCTAACTTCCCTAATTTTGCAGTTTTAACTATTCACTAAATCCAATCTATCCTTCAGAAGGGAAAGCACTCCCGACGACGGGGCTTTGGTTTCCATGGAAACAGCATAGGTCAATAGCGGCATTCACACCTTCCCTAGTCCTGATTACATCTGGCAATTTACCATCCTTTAAGATTCCTTTTGTTTGAGCCTTTCTCATTTGCTTAATTCACATCTCTATTGGGAGAATCACAAGATAAGAAACTACAGGAGCTGAATTTAAATTACACACTATGAAAGCCTTATTAAAAAACCAGTATGGGTTATTTTATAACTCATAGAAATGAGGTTCTTGAAATCTCGTCCTGTGATTTAAATCTTGGAATATTGTTTCCCACATCTTGTTGGAATTTAGAAATTATTATTATTATTATTATTTTAATTTTTGGCCTCCTTCTATATTTAAACTTCTACCTTCATAGGCAGTTCAAAATGTCCTTCCAGAGGTTTACTGGGGAGCCAGGGAGGGTTAGAAATTATTTTTTCTGTAAAAAATTTGTTTGTGGATAGATCAGTATCATTTCTGTTTCTCAGATCATGTTTTGATATGACAGTTACCAGCTCAATTATGATAAAAAAAATCCAAATTCCTCAACCTGTCACATCAAGTCCTGTCATCTTTGCTCCTAAGTGCTGTGTTTGTTTGTCCTTCTCCAATACAAACTACACTTTTTTTTTTTTTGGTCATACCTAGAGATGCTCAAGACTTACTCCTGGCTCTGTGCTTAGGGATTACTCTTGCCATGACTTGGGGACCACATTAGGTTCTGGGGGTTGAACTTGTTCAATCTACGGTCAGCCAAGGCAAGTGTCCTACTCACTGTCAGCTCTTTAATGCGCCTTTTTTTCGGGGCACTCACATATCCTATCCTTTCATTTCAGAAAATTATTTCCTCAGTCTTTTTATTTGATTCTCTCCTACTGGTCTTTTAACTCTGTTTAGCTGTAACTTTCTTGAAGAAAACTTTCTTAAGCCTTAACCCATGAGTTAACCCAACTCTGATTACTATTCTATTACACCGTGCTTCCTTGTTATATTATTATCTTAATATAGTTCAGTGGCTTGTATCCTCACCAGAACTCCTTTGTACTGTCAGTTTATGGTGGTCAGGTCTGTGTCTACTCTCTCCACACACTGACCTATCCCCGGCATTTTCTGTATAATCTCAGGGCTTGACAAATCATAGGCACTTGACAAATACTTGCTATATTACTTAACCCTATTAGATTATTAATGTTTCTTGCTATGGGACCCAGAAGATGTATCAATGGCTTAAAAAGCACTTGCCTGGAAATCATGAGTTCAAACCCTAGTGTTATTGCATGCTCTAAGATGACAGGGAAGCTTTGCAATTTGTGATCCTTGATGACAAAGGCCCCCAGAAGATGGCTCACAGACTGAGGAAATAAGGCAAGCAAAAGTAGAGTAACCCTAGTATGACACATGTACTGAGGCAATCCTGGTCACCTTAAAGTCTTAGGTCTCCAGTGAGGAAAGAAAAAAAAGCTGCTTATAAATGTTATGACCTTGTGGAGTTCATGCCCAATTCAATCAGCCTAATCAGTGGCTGAATAAATAGCAGTACTCCTACATTTAAAAAAATCATTATCTTAAGGTGAAAACATTAAAACTGATGTGACAAATGATACATAAAATAACAAATAGTTTGAAGCAATAAATAAATAAATGTTATGACCTTGATACTCTATCTTCATATGTAGATATCTTGCTATACTAATATCTAAGTATATTCTAGAAGGTGCTTTTATTTATTATAAAACCCTTAACCCTATTAGATTATTAATGTTTATTATATTTGGCTCTTCCCATTTTTCACAGGGATGTAAGAGCAAAGGTGATGCAACTTGACATCAGTGACTAGGGATCACAGAGACTAATTTTGTGTTAGGCATGGATATTAACACAATCATTCAGCACATGGTACGCTGATCCCATGATAGTTCGATACTGATCGTTTTGATGGTGGGACACTTCAAACTGTCAGTTTTTTAAAGTCTGCATACTATGAATCACTCCCTTCGTCTCTGACATTTGTCTTATTGTGAACTTCTGGGTTCTTGTGAATTGAGTGTAATAGTAACACACCAACCACCATAGGTCTTCAATGCTGAGTTATTTTAACAACTCTATTTCACAGCACTTTCAGGTATATCTATGCAGGGTGCAAAAATTTCTACATCTGTGTATCAGAGACAGCATGGGACATATTCTATATTGCTGAAGTTTTGATAATCTGCCCCCTACTACTTCTTATGTAACACTATGCCAAAACTAATTCCACTTCTATTACTGAATGCCACCAGATCTTGAACTTGTTTTTTAAAATTTCTTACAGAGGGCCCGGAAATAGTACAGCAGATAAGGTGTTTGCCTTGTATGCAGTCACCCGACTTTGATCCCCAGCACTGTCTGGAGTGATTCCTGAATGCAGAGCAAGCATTAATTCCTGAGCTTGCCTAGCGTGGTCCCAAAACTATAAAAAGAATTTTCTCAAAGAAAATTCCAGGCTCTCATGTGGTCTCACTGCTGTATTCTACTAAACACTTGTGAAAGGAAGAAATGGTATTGATTCTATATAAACCTCTCTGTTGTTCTTGAGTTAGTAGAGATAAGTTTTCACAAAGGGAAGTCTTAAAAATTAAAGACAGTTCATACTTGTTCCGTTTTGCAGTCCTCATGTCCCAAGAGCAACAAGAACAGACATTGTAATTTTATGACAAGTTTATTTTCACCAAAGCAGCAAAATATCATCCTGATTTTGTTCTAGAATTCACCATTCATTGCAGAAAATTCATAGGGCAAGACACATTTTAAAATAGTTATCAATCATCTTCTAGGGAAGAAAAGGATTTATTTTGCTCACAGCTTCTTGATTGGTCCTAGAAGCTGAGAAGATGACTTTAAAAAACAAAGTCATCTTTTATTTAATCCCCCTATTCCCTTAATTGTTTCTGTTGCTGAGGAAGGCACAATCTGGCTGTGATATGCACAAATTTATCTGTAATGCTTGACAGGGGGTCCCAAACCCAGTGGTGGTGCTCCCATGCTCAGCCACAATGCTCCCCAAAAGTTATTTCTCTGTTGGCCTTGGTGCTCACTGGTGCCTGCACTTCCTAATTGCGGTGCTCGCAAAACACTGAATGGCGCTTTTCCATGTCCACGGTGCTCAAACCCTTTTATTAGTGGTGCTCACATGTAACTGCTATGGTGTATCTGGAAAGGAACAGTTTTGTGCTGCCAGGGACAGAGAGCAGAGCTTCCTTGCACATGTGTGGTACCTGTGACACCACGAGGGTCTGGGCCTGGCCTTTTGCTTGCAAGTAGATAACATAAGTCAACAATTATTCCTCCAGGCCTAGATGGTTATAGTTTTAAGGATTAAAATACAAAAGGTAAAGGTAAGGTAAAGACCCTCCCGTTGATCATCGATTTGCTCGAGCGGGCCCAGTAACGTCTCCATTGGAGACTTTGTTGTTACTGTGTCTGGCATATCGAATACTCTCGGTAGCTTGCCAGGCTCTCCGAGAGGGGCGGAGGAATAGAACTTGGGTTGGCCATGTTGGCTGCGTGCAAGGCAAACGCCCTACCGCTGTGCTATCGCTCCAGCGTTTTTTTTTTTCGCGTGTGAGAATAATATACATACAGAGATTTCCTACAGATAACCAAGCATAAGTGTTGAAAGGATTCTGATAGATACACTACCAAAGCCTATATATCGGCAGGATCCTGTAAACCAGACTAGAGTGAATAAAGGAATTAACTCAGAACAGGTGAAGTGGTATTATCTATGGGAAGAGAGATTTGCCATTGATGTGATGAGCTAGAGGATGGAAAGAGAGATATGGCTTTAAGTGTCTGCTCTGAGCAGTAACTGTAAGCTGCTAAAATAAGACTTCAATGAACTAAGCAGAGCCCATTCGCAGTGGAGATCAATAATAGATTGAGGCATTGTACCCTACTCTTATTATCCTTATATTGAGTAAAGATCCGATTAAAGTGAAATAGCGCAGGTTTCAGACTGAGATCAAGGTCAAGACACGAGGTATTTATTGTTGCAAGATCTTGGTCCTGGAGTCTTACAGAGTATAGTAAGAAGTCAAAGGATGTTAGATTGCTTATATTTCTATGAATACACACAAAAACACAGTCATTAAATTTGATAAAACACCTCCTTTCCACATCCTTCTTTCGATTGTGGTACATGTGGTTAATTTCTATTAAAATAACACAGAGAGTTATAAACTGCTGCTCCCAACAGGTATAGAAAAATTTTATTATATCTATCTCTCAGGAACAATGCTTTTGAGGTTTTTAAAAAGAAAGAAAAATATTATAAGAAAGGACACATGTAGGAGATAGGAATATAAAGATAGGGTAGGGAAGAGGAGGAAGGAGGGAGAAAAGGATAAATGAGGGAGAAAATGAGATATGAGATATGAGATATGAGAGAAGAGAGAAAGGTAATAGGACATGGAGGAGAACAAACAATGGAGAGTCAATGGGGGCTGGAGAGATAGTACAGCAGGTAAGGCCCTTGACTTGCTCTATTTGAGCCGAATTTGGTCCCAGGCTCCCCATTTTGTTTCCCAATCCAACCAGGAGTGGTCCCTGAGGACAGAGATCAGGGCTTTAGCACAGTTGTGTGTGTGTGTGCCTCTCCCCGGAAAATAAATAAATAAATATATACATAGAAAAAGTAAACAATTTTACTTGGGACAACAATTTTATTTATCTCTGACCCCCCCCCCCCCCACACACACACACAAACTAAGAACTGCTAAGGTAACTAGAAAAACATTTTCAAGTGACAAAGAAAAAAGAATTTTTATTTCATCTTAATTTTTTGGCAGGTACCAGGAACCAGGGGCTGGTGCGATAGCACAGCGGTAGGGCGTTTGCCTTGCACACAGCCAACATGGTCCACCCGAGTTCGATTCCTCTGCCCCTCTTGGAGAGCCCGGCAAGCTACCAAGAGTATCTCGCCCACACGGCAGAGCCTGGCAAGCTCCCTGTGACGTATTCGATATGCCAGACACAGTAACAACAAAGTCTCTGATAGAGACGTTACTGGGCCCGCTCGAGAAAATTGATGGACAACGGGAAGACTGTGACAGTGACTGTGACAGTGACCAGGAACCAAACCTAGGAGTTCACATATAGAAGGTAAGTGCTATACCAATGAGCTACATTCCCATCCCAGAAAAACTAACTTAAAAACATAAAGTCAAATTAAGAACTAGAAGGTGTCAGGGTATTGTGGTAGGCCTCCCCAGGAAGTCAGCCGAGCAGCACTGTTATCTCTTGTTGAGCAGAGTTAGGGGGGGCATGACAGGTACACCCGGGAAGTGTCCCCATTTCTTTACCTTTGTCCTCTGGAAAAACAAATCAGGTGAAGGATGATTGAACTAAATATTTCTATATAGCTTTGGAAAATCTTTTTGGATCAAAAATAATCAGCGAAGTCCACATATTCATCATGATTAACGTAGCACTGTCCTCCCGTTGTACATTGATTTGCTCAAGTGGGCACCAGGAGCGTCTCTACTGTGAGACTTCTTGTTACTGTTTCTGGAATATGCCATGGGGATCTTCCCAGGCTGCCATATGGGTGAGATACTCTGGATAGCTTTGCCCGGCTCTCCGAGAGGGGCAGAGGAATCAAACCCGGGTCCACCGCGTGCAAGGCAAAGGCCCTACCCGCTGCGCTATCCCTTCAGTACCCGGCGCGCGGGCGTTGGGGCGGTCGCCGTCCTGGGCATCTCCGGAGGCTGCGTGCAGAAGTTCTCTGTCCCCTCTCCATCTCTCCATGCCGCCGCTGCCGGGGGTCGTGGCGGTGTCACCCCTCGGAGTTCCCCCCCACCGATTGCAATTGCGGTGAGGGTGGGGGTCGGGCAGTGTCGTTACCCCTGCCCCTCACCACCCCCACCACCCCCGTCGGGCCGCACATCTCGCTGCCTGCAGGGTCTTGAGCGGGTGCTGGGACCGGCTGGCATGTGGCGGCGACAGCCCTGCCCGTCCCCTCTCGTCTTCTCCTCCCAGCACCCGCTTTCCTCTCCGAGTCCAGTGCTCGCTCCCGCATAATTAATGATAAATGCAAATTTATCAACCGTTATCACCCACTCAAGGTTATAGGAGAATTTACCTCTCTTTTCATTGGCCACTCTTTCTCAATCTTTGCTAGATTATCCATAATGAAATATCGCAATGGCTTGGGGCAGGGCTTGGGGTGAAAAAGGACTTCTGAATTCTTCCTCTTCTATCTCTCTTTTTTTTTTTTTGCAACCCTCTTCTATCTCTTTTGGTTCCCAATAGTCTCTTCCCACTTGGGTTTATATATACAAATACCGTTTAATGCTATCGAGTTCACATTAACATCCTCGTCTAGGATTGTTTCTCTCAAAATGCAAACTGAATATATCGACTTTGGTCTCAGGACATGTCAAGATAAATTTTTTCAGAACTGATTTTTTATCCTTTAGGTAAGTGCTGTAGTTTGATTTAACTAAATTCTAGTTACAACAGTCTTTTTCATATGCTTTCCTTTCAATAAGGCTGTCAACAGTAAAAATCAATGTTCTACTGCTCATACTGGCAGTATCCATGTGACACATTTCTGGATAGTTAGACATAGTTACCTCCTGACCTTGTCTTTTCCTCGACAAACATGGATAAAATTCCTGGAGGTTCAGCAATCACAGAGTGGCGGTGAGAAAATACAGTTGAGGATAAAAGCTATGAGACTGGGTGTCAGAGAGATAGTACAGTGGGTGGGGTCTTGCTAACCCGAGTTCAACCCCAAGAGTCCATCTGAGGAAACAGAAATGATTGCATTTAACAGAAAAAAAATTATATAGAATTATTCCCGCCCTCCCCTCTCCCCCTTCCCACACACAGGCACTCCAACAACCTTAGAGTTAAAAAGACCTAAGAAAACATTTAGGTGCCGTGATGATAAATCTACAGAAAGCTGCCACGGTGCCTAGGATGGGATTATAAAAACCAAGAAGATAATTTATAAGCTGGACCTTGAGAGTGTCATTTGTCTTCTGTCAGTATCCCAGGAGCTTAAGAGGGCTTTGGGGAACCAATTTTCAGATACTAAGAAGCTACTGCCTAGCTGGTGTGAAGATCTCTATCTGGTAGCAATGAAGGTGGTTCTTCAAGTTCTGGAAGAAATAGCTGCCTCCCAGAACTGCTGGTGTAAGTTACATTTCAAAAGTGCCTGCTGATACCTGCTGAGGACAAGGAGAAAGAGCACCCCTGCCTCCCCCATCCCTCTTTAATGTCCTTCTGTTGGCAACACTTAATATGGGTATGCCTGGTAAAGGGAAAATATAATTTGCAGAGTTCTAGCCCCCAGAAATTTAAAACTACATTATTCAAGGGTTAAGAGAAACATTGCTGGGTTTAGAGAAAACATTGTTTAATAATAAATATTGCATTTACTTGTTTGTTTATGGTCGTATTTTTTATTGCACAGTACCTGCCTTACTTATTTTGTAATACTATTTTACCCATATTCAGATGAACAATACAATAAAATTAGGTACTCAAAAATATTCCTTGGATGAATGAATTTACTAGATTTTTCTCAACACTACTTAGCAAGATGTACAACTTATTTCTTGTTACTTGATCAGTATTGAGTTTCTCAAATGATGGTCTAGGCATTGAGTTAAAATATGAACCAGAAGCATGTCAGAACTGTTTAGCAAGAAATGTAAGGCATTTTCACATGAAATTAAGTCATAAAATGCCACAGAAAACATTCATATACTTAAATGACACAGTAATTAACCAGAGAGCAAATTTATAAAGGGAAAATATATCTGGAACGATACGAAAGATTTACAGACAAAGTTACCATAGGAAGTATGAGAGGGGACAGACAAACTAAGCCATGGGAAGAAGGATTTTGGATAGATTTAGAGATGATTCTAATGCAACTAGAAAGGTGAGTAATTTAGCTGAAGTGATTGGAAAGTAAATTGGAATTAACTGTGAAAAATTGTAAATTCTGTCTGAAGTCAGAATTATGAGTTTTTTAAAGAAGATGTTTTAGGAAAATTTGTTTATAATAATAAAAATAATGGTTTTAAGCAAAGGAGTGACATTGACTTTTGGGAATACTTTCTGAATATCAATCTGTAAGAATCATGGAGAAATCATTGAGTAGGTAGAAACTGGAGTTTGAAAGATTAGTTTGGTAATGTGACAATAACCCTGAGTCAGAAAAAGATGATGGAGATAGAAAGAAGATAAAAGAAGATAAAGGAGATAAAAGAAGATAGATCACTATAACATAAAGTAGGTTTACTACAGAGACATGAGGCCTGCCCAAATTTAATAGATTGTAAAACACAGAGAATACAACCTATCTTCAAAAGGGTGAAGATAGCAGTCCTTTGAGTTTTATCAAGGTAACTTGAGTAATATGATATTAGTACAATAAGGAGCCAGCGACTATTTCCCATTAGACAATTAACTCCAGTATTAGGCACATTAATATTTATCAGGAAGTATATAAATGTCTTCGTCTTGGCAGTCTTCAGAAGCACCAGACTTCAGGGAGTTACTATAACCAAATGGTGGCTCATTTCCATAGATGTGCTCCTCAAAATTAGCCTGCTGAGAGTTCTCATAAAGCCTATCATCCGTTCCTTCTTCAGTTTTAAAAGGGCCCATCTTCAAATTTTCATAGCATACGTCTATCTTTGTCTCTCCACCAGCGAATACGTAGTCTTCAGTTTGAACTGATGGTTTCTGCCTTTGGTGAGTATTCTGGGAAGTAGAAGAGAGTTTTCTGCTTCTTCCTATTTGCAAAATACTTGGAAGGGAGAATTTTCTTGTATTGGGGCGTTTCCAGTGCCAAGAGCATCCAATTACACACATCACCAACAATAAAAAAAGAGAAATTCCTATATAAATGGTCACTGAAGTGTTTTCATAGCTTTTTATCATTTTTAGCACAAACAGTGTTATTGAGTGATATATTCCTTAATGAATTCAGAACAGATCAATGAAATTCCCTGTATAATATGGTTCAAAGTTATTTTGAGTTTTTTTTTTTACATATTTATTTTTCAACAGTTAAAAGATCATCTGGCAAAGTCCTGATGCAATTAGAGGCGAGATTGGGTAGGTTTAGTTTTGGGAGGTGGAGGGGGTTCTCACTTTCTTTGAATGTGACACTTCTTACTAAACAGTCTTCGAAGGATAATTGTACTGTCTCAGGGTGATGTTATTTAATTCCACTTCCTTTTCAACTGTTGAATCACAAAATGAAGCAGCAGTGGGTTAGTAGAGGATTAAAACAGAGTAGAAAACAAAGCAGTATGGAAGACAAAAAAGACTGAATGATCTGCCATCCAGACACCTGCTTTAAATGGAAAACATTTTACTTTATACATATTGTATGCCATAACACAAATTTTCTTTCCTACAAAATTCTTCTAATACACTAAGCAAAAAATATAGGAGAAAAGGGCCCAATATATACATGTATAAATATTTATATTGTCTAGCTCTCTTCTGTAAAGATTTCCAAATTCTATTTTGGACATCTTATCAGAACATCTTTTTATGATATCTCATTATCTCATTCCTACTCTGGACAAACTTGCAGGCTATCGAATATAGCCTGCCCACAGGGCAGAGTCTGGCAAATTCCCCGTGGCACGCCAAATATGCCAAATACCAGTAACAATGATGGGTCTCATTCTCCTAAAGAGCCTTGAATATAATCTCAGGGCTAGGATGAAAGAGACGTTACTGGGGCCTGCTCGAGCCAATCGACGAATAACAGGATGATGAAATGAAATGAAATTTTGGAATGGTCAGAGACCATGTCTTTCCCTTAGTCACTCCTTCTACTGTGTTTTCATATTTTAGTGAATCATTCTCTATTATACTATGATAATGCAAATTACATGGAGTTGGGTGTCTTCTTACTAGCTAAATGGTGGTCAGGAATTAGGTGTTTTCATCTTTGTATTTCTGGACAATAACATAATACCCCGCACAGGAAATGTACTAAGTCAATCAATATTTGCTGGCTAAATTATAAATTAAACAATATTTCAAGCCTCGGGATTGAACTGCTTAAGTCAATAGTTTAAAACTCAAGACGACTTCTAAAGGATATAATTTATACCTGAAAGGAGAGGATATTGACATAATAAAATATCTAAAAGTAAAATATGTAAAGCAAAATTTGAAAGATTTCCTATCATTATTCTTACTACTCCCAGCTCATAACTTTCATTCAGTTAAGATAATTTTATGTTTTCTGTAACAATACTTCAAAATGAAAAAGAGAGGGGAAATAAAAATATTAAGCTAGACACAATATTCCACTATGATTTTATCAATAAAACACTACTGTGGTTTGAGCCTAGACATGAAGAGTTACATGCAATATTATTTTGTTATTATGTTTAATCCAATTGAGATATAACCGACATGTGGTATTGCATCACTTCAAAGTAAATAATATAATGTTTAATATGTATAGACTAAAATGATTTGAGTTAACAATTTTTTATGAGAATTTTTCACATCTTAGCACCTTTTACAAATAGTATACAGCATTGTCAATAGTAGATGAACGGTTAAGAGAAACTTGGTTAAGAGACATTTGGGCAAGAAAATATATAGTATCAAACAACGTAAAGCCTTTGGTCTTGGATTACAAATCTTGGGTTAAAAAAGCAGTGGGAGTTAGGGAAAGAAAGGGTAGAATGAAGATCAGAGGCAACATTGAGACAGCAGTGGTGGCAGGTCATGGAACCTTTGGTGGTAGTCTCTGGTGTAATAACTTCAATACCATAAACCTTAACAGTACTGGAAACATAGATCATCAGCTATAATTCAAACATTTTAAAGGATGCTTTCAGTCAGTTTCTAGATATTTTTATATACATGATCTTATTTCTACATACCTTACCTCATTTAATCCTCGGCTGCCTTATGAAGTATATCCTATGGTACTATTCATTTTCTAAATTAAAAATTAAAGAATTTAAGAGATTAAATACTTCTTTAACATCTAAGAAGTGATTGAATTATGAATCAAATAAAATTTGTCTCACAACATTATTCTTACCTTAACTTTTGTAAATGTATTTCAAACGTATCTATCACACAATTTTATAGAAATGTTTGTTCTGTGAAGCTTGAGGAGAATTATACTTTATTTATCTGTACCTTACCATCATCAGTACCAAAAATATATTATCAAATTTGTTAAATATTTTTAATAAATTAAACTGGAATTAGGATAACAATAGTGACAATAATCTCTTCCCCAATTAAAAAAATATTAAGGTGTGTCTGCTTTCACTAAATATTCCTGTAGTATAGTAAACCTTTTATTTGTTCAAAGCAACAATACATCATTGCAATTTTTAATTGAAAAAATATTTACTATGACATGCATTTAATGTATAAACTTACTGAATATAAACACCCCTGACATAGACATATGTTAATAATTTGGGACTTTGGTAAGGACCGTTCTGTACAAGGCCAGATAGAATGCTCATGTTCAAGAAAGTTTAGCAAATGACTCTATTAGAATCCCATTTCATTTCTGAAGCAGAAATGAACTAATTATATGAAAGAAATTTTATGGGATTATTTAAGCAATTATTTTTCAGCATGTTTTGAATTAAATTTCAATTAAAATTAATAAGCTATTTTAAAAATTGCAGGGCTTGCGATTGAAGTGGAGTTGATTATTGTTCCCTGGGGATAATAAATTGTGCTCTCAGTTTCCAAGAGAATTTACTTTTACTATCTCTGCTGTTATCTGTAACATATGTGTTCCAGTATATTCAAAATGTTAAAACTTTCAATAAGAAATACTCACTGACGTAAAGACAATGTTTTTATAGAAAAATAAATGCACCCTTCTTTCTCAAACAACAAGAAAGACCTTATGAGACATAAAAAATGAACTACCAAATGAAAATCTTTTATCAAACAACAGTTCTTCAAACACAATTTAATATATAATCAAGTTTCACTTTGTCAATTTGGAAAAGGCTGCTTATATTTTGGAACATAAATCACAATTGCTATAGATTACATAGGAATAACTAGTTGTCTTAAAACAACAAATTGTTGTCAAACTTCTAGAATTTTCCAAGTCAGATATGCCCTTATATTTTAAGATAATAACAAAACACACATAAGTGTGAACATAAATTTGTGAGCATCTGTCCTGTAAAGGACATCAGCATCACCCAGTTAATAAATTGTATCTTATACTCTATTGTCACCAAAAAGCTATGTCTGAAATAAGAAAGTCTTTGACTACTAAAAATAAAATTAATCTTTCTCATAGGTTTTCTTTTTATTATCAATATACCTTAAATCAGATTCTTACCTTGAAATTGGTATGCCAAGCCTTCCTTTGTTATTTTGACTACGCTTTCAATCTGATTTACTTTAAAAATTCTTGCTCTTTTTTCAGTTTGGTCAATTACTCCCCTGACCCCGTTCTTTCAGGTCTTTCATAATTGCAATGTCTGTTAACTCTATCTAAAGGACATTCTTATCAGATATACCAGAATTTAGATAAATGATTCAAGTTTTTGAATAAGGAAGTGAGTCTTTACATCTTCATTGAGCAATATTTCTCCAATGATAACAAAACTGATGTATGATTTCTAGTTCATGCTCTCTTTTTCAAACTTTTGGGGTTTTAGGGCTGCACCCAGTGGTAGTCAGGAGCTTCTGCCAGTTCTGTGCTCCTGGAACATGATGGTGCCAGAGATCAAATTACAGTCAGCTGCATGAGAGGTTTTAACCCTTATATTATTTCTCTAGCCTCTAGAAGGTTTTTCACTTGGTAATAGTTGAGGTCCCTACGTTAAAATAAATAAAACTCATTTTGTTTTCATTTCAATAACGTTAAAGGGTATTTTAATGATGCATAGGTCTATTTATTTGCTCTGTTGATTTGTTTGCCTATATAACTTCAAGAATGTTCATCATTTCATGTACCATGACATAATGCCCCACATTGTATCTATAATATTAAATTTGTTCTCCAAATTTGTCCAGAAGATGTAACTATACTTTTTTTTTTTAATGTAGGACTATTGCTATTTATTCAGTCATTGATTAGGCTGGTTGAATTGGGCATGAACTCCACCTTACTATTTTTTTTTCTTTTTATAAATTTATTTACTTAATCATCCTGAGAGCAGTTACAAAGCTTTTGGGTTTAGGTCTCAGTCATACAATGATGAAACACTTGTCCCTTCACCAGTGAACATTTTCCACCACCAAAATCCCCAGTTTACCCCCTATCCCACACCCTTCCCATTCCTGTGGAGCAGATAATTTCCACATTACTCTCTCTCTACTTTAATTACATTCAATATTTCGATACAAGACCCACTATTATTATTTGGGATTTTACTCCAACACTCAGATCTGCCAAAAAAGCGATCGTAGACAATTTGTTTTCTATTGCTGATTATGAATAGCATATGATGTTTTGTGGCCACAGCAGTGGCCACATGATTTTGGAATTCTGAAATTTTAATAATTAAATCTGGAGGGATTTCTGCCCAAACCTGCTGGGTTCTGAGATTTGTTCCTGAGTCTCTGGGATCATGGCCGTTAAGCAGCTTGATCAGGAACCAGAGAAGCCATTCTTGGCTGGCAACCTAGGGTCTTGTTGGGGCAGGGAGGAAAGGGCCTGTTCCACCCCCATCCCTTGAGGCCCCACATGTCACATCACTGCAGGCCCAAACCTGACTGTCAAATGGCCTCTGGAGGATGGCGGCCACCGAGCCACCAGGGGAACAGGCCAAGGCACAAAACCTATTCCCACATAGGGTGGCCCGGCATCGTTAACCTACTGTGTGGACTACAAGTATTTCTGCTTAAAGCCACTGGGTTCCGAGCTTTGTTTCTGAGTCTCTGGGATCATGGCCTTTAAGCAGTTTGATCAGGAATCAGAGAGGCCTTGCCTCCAATTATATGGCTGAGCCGAAGGTGGTTTGTGGGTGTGTCTCCCACATACCTAACTTTTGGCCCTTTACTTTCTTGGTAAACTTGGCCTCAAGTTGTTGGGGTCTGGTCAAAGGCACAGAAGCAATTTTGGGGTATCTAGAAGTCTGAAAATACCATCAGGTGTAACTATACTTTTAAATTGATAACATAGAATTTAACTAAGAATATATATACACATGAATTTGGAAGTTACATAACCATATATAGCATTTATATGAATATATGCACATGCACACATAATTTTGAATATATATGTCCATATATTTACGTTTGAGGTCATCATCTGGTGATGCACAGGGGTAACTCAAGGCTCTGTGCTTAGGGATTACTCCTAGAAGGCCTCAGGGGACCAAATATGTGATGGCAAAGGATAAAAACCCAAATCATCTGTGGACCAGGCCAGCTGCCTACCTGCTGTAGTCTCTCTGGTCCCTCCCCAAGAATATTTTTAATTGCAACTAGTTCTGGGATATTTCTAGTAAGACTTTCCTCAGGGCAATTTGGGAACTGCCTCTTTGAGATTCATGGACATTCAGCTTATTAATTGCTGTGAAAAAATCTAACAAGCAAACAAACAAAACAAAATATGAGCATCAGTTTAACTTAATTTACTAATAGTAGCCAGAAAAATTCTGAGCACTTATAGTGTGTTCTAAAGTCTTTATGCGTTATTCATTAAATCCTGTCAACCTGATGGTTGAAGACTTCTAGCCATCATTTTTTTACAGGAGAGAAAGTGGAAGCTGAGTGCAAGTAATTGCTCCTTCAATATGGTCAGCCTATACGCAACTGAATACGAAGGGTGTGGAGAGATAATACAGGAGTCATAGTGCTTGCCTTGAGTGTGACTGACTCTCATTCAATCTGTGGCACAGCATATTATCCTGTGAGCACTTCCTAGAGTGATCCCTGAGTATGGAGTCAGGAATAAGCCCTGAGCATCCCCAGATGCGGCTCCAAAATCCAAACTAGCAAACAATTAAGATGAATTAAACCATGTACTAGCTATCTTGCCAGGTGGAATAACACGTTTCTATACAGAAGTGCTTAATTTATCACACAGAATTCCCTGTGCAACAGTAAATGGAAAATGCTGAATTAGACTATGAAATGACAAGGGAATGAAAAATATGACTTTTAAATTGTGTGAGAACTTTTTCCTATCACAGAGGATTAATTCGGAATGTAAGTCAATCGGTTTAAAAGAGCGCTAATGAAATACCAAATAGGAATCAGTCAACAATGCCCATATAAATTGGGCGCTGAAGTTGTGCCAGGAGCTGTGCTAGCCAGTGGGTATGCAACAATGAATCTGTGTGTTGTACCTAAAAACCTACAGTAAGAAGCTGCCATCTTAGTAAATCCCCTCAGATCCAGGTGACTAGGGCTAAGAGAGACATAGTTCTGCAGAGTAGAGTAGGGGTCAGAAAAGATCCATGTAGCTGAGGGTAATAAGAAAAAGGAAGATTCATTTTCCTAATTAATAACACGTTCACACCCACAATCTACAAGTAATTTAGTAAAAACAGTATATATGTATACATTATATTCTAGAAGTCAGAACAAATGGATGCTTATAAAGATTTAACTTTCAAACTTAGAAAAATGATTTATCACTAGTTTGGAAAATTAAAGAATATTTCTTGACCCTCTTCTCTAGTTAAAAAGAAATGACAGATATTTTCATTCTCTGAGTTCATATGAGAAATTCCATGTGTATATTCAAAATATATATCCAGTTTACTGTTGTCATTTGTATGGATCAGATATTATGTCTTTTTTTTTACTTTTTATTAGTGAAACACCATGAGGTACAGTTGTAGACTTACAAATTTTTGTCCTTGGGTTTCAGTTATACAATGATTGAGTATCCATCCCTCCACCAGTGCCCATTTTCCACCACCATGGATCCCAGTATCCCTCCCACACCCATCCCCCCAATCCCACCCTGCCTCTGTGGCAGGGCATTCCCTTTTGTTCTCTCTCTCCTTTTGAATGTTGTGGTCTGCAAAAAAGGCATTGAGTGGCAATCATGCTCGGTCCATAGTCTACTTTCAACATGCATCTCCCATCCTGGGAGGATCCTCCCAATACCCTTTATTTGGTGCTCCCTTCTCTATCTGAGCTGCCCTTTCCCCTAGAATGCCCGGCTGGCCTCTAAGCCATGGAGTAATCCTCCTGGTACTGATCTCGGATGTTCTTGGGTATTAATCTCATATTTTGTTACTTTATGTCCCCCAGATGAATGCAATCTTTTGATGTCTATCCCTCTCTTTCTAACTCATTTCGCTTAGCATGATACTTTCCATGTTGTACCACTTGTATGTAAATTTCATGACTTCATCTTTTCTAATAGCTACATAGTACTCCATTGTGTAGATGTATGAAAGTTTCTTTAACCAGTCATCTGTTCTTGGGCATACAGGTTTCTTCCAGTTTCTGGCTATTGTAAAGAGTGCTGCAATGAACAAACAATTGCAGATGTCACTTCGGCTATACATTTTTGCCTCTCTGGGATATATTCCCAGGAGTGGTATTGCTGGGTCAAATGGGAGCTCAATTTCTAATTTTTGGAGAACCCTCCTTACTGTTTTCCAAAAGGGCTGAACCAGTTGGCATTCCCACCAGCAGTGAAGGAGGGTCCCTTTCTTACCACATCCGTACCAGCATCGGTTGCTTTTGTTCTTTTGGATGTGGGCCAGTCTCTGAGGTGTGAGATGGTATCTCATTGTGGTTTTGATCTGCATCTCCATGATGATTAATGATGTAGAGCATTTTCTCGTGTGCTTTTTTGCCATTCAGATTTCTTTGAGAAAGTTTCTGTTCATTTCATTGTATCATTTTTTGATAGGGTTGGATGTTCTCTTCTTGTGGAATTCAACCAGTACTTTATATCAGATTTATGTCTTGAGTTGTATGTTTTCCTGCTTCCCTATCTTTGACTTGGCAAGAGACATTTTTGCCTTCTCATAATTCTCTTTTTAATAATTAGATATAATTTTCTTTTCCTGCTTTTCCTTTTCCTTTGTGTTTCGGGTAGCCATAGATTCTAGAGGCAGTCTATTTTTCTTGGGTGTAATTTGGATTGGAGGTTTAAGAAATTGAGGAATGAGAGATTGCACAAACCCTGAAGGCAGATAGGGTTTGGGTTATTATTAAAATATGCTGTGTTGGGGCTGGAGAGATAGCACAGTGGGTAGGGCGTTTGCCTTGCACGCAGCCAACCCGGGTTCAGTTCCCAGCATCCCATATGGTCCCCTGAGCACCGCCAGGAGTAACTCCTGAGTGCAGAGCCAGGAGTAACCCCTGTGCATCGCCAGGTGTGACCCAAAAAGCAAAAAAAAATGCTGTGTTAATGTTTTTTTAATTTAGGCATTGTGATTTACAACATTGTTAAAATAGGGTTTCAGGCATACAATGTCCAAATTGTCTATACACTAATATCTCAAGTTTCCCACACACCCCTCACTACCATGTCATGTCAAACTTAGTTCTGGAGGTCAACTCTCAGGAACTCTCAGGTCAACTCTCATTGGCCAATTGTTATTCCCATGTATATTTTCTTTTTACCCACATATCAGAGAGATCATTCTTTTTTTCTTCCTTCCTCTCTCAATAATTTACACATTACCCTCCAATTCCATATATAGAAAAGAATTTATTTTAAATCCATTTAAAAAATATTAAGACAAGTAGTATTACATTCATCAAGCTTTCCATTTGATATTTGATCCTTTATTCTGGAGAGAGAGTACATTGGGTAATACTCCTGTCTTGCATGCAACTGAGATAGGTCTGTGTGTTAGGCATCCCACATGGTCCCCTCAGACCACCAAGAATGATCCCTCAGTGCAGACTCAGGGGTATACCCTGAGAACAACAGGGCATGATCTCCTCACTCACGCCCCCAAAAAATTCAGCCCATTTTGCAGATTGCTTATTAATTAAAAATAATTTTGGAATAAATGATAAGATAGCACTTTTAACAGTTATAAAATGGGATAATTGATTTAGTTTTTGTTCTTTCAGATAACAATCTTCTTTGATAAACAGGTTAACTAATTTGGGTAGAGAAATACATAACCAAATGGTAGGCAGATTTTGAGTTGGATGAGTCATAAATTTCTTTGTAGCTTTCTGAATCTGCAGGTGGATATCACTGATGGAAAGAAATAAGGGAGATATTAATGAACCTTGAGCTTCCACCCAGTCAAAGTGGGGTGTGGGGGTTCTACTTTTCTATGATTAAGGACTTGTGTTGATACAATTTGTCTTAAGGAATATATTGCTACAAAATATTCAACCTAAAAACATATTGACATAAAACAATGGTACCAAAAATAAATAGTTCTGGCATCCTGGGCAAGTATTATAGATTCTAAATCTTGTTTTCTTGTCTGTAAGGTAAAAATGGATTGGGTGATCCCAGGACTGTTCCAAATTCTGCCAAGAACAAATTAATAATGTGAAAATATTCATTATGTACAAAAGAGGTCCTTTATATAGGTTATCAAGGTAAATATACACTTCCTCTTAGCCCAACTCCCTTTTTTTCATCATAAGTATTTCTTAATTGTTACACAGATCAGATAACAGGACTTGAAGTTGCTTCAGCTTCAGTTAAACAACAGTGCTTCTCCTTTATCCACTCTTTCCTCTTTTCTTCCTTCAGATTGAAATAAATTATCTTTAAGAAACTTAGTCATTAATAAATGTGAAAATAGTGGAAGAAATTTTATTTCATGAAAAAATTGAAACCTCATAATTATCATTCCTATGGAAGATTGGAAGATATAACATTCATCTTAGATTGTTTATACAATTTCATGACTCAGATAATTGATATTTCAAAAATTATTTTACTCATTTGAAGTGAAAAGAACTATAAACTAAGATTAAAAATAGAGGCCAAATGAGTCATAGTTTGAGTCTGACAACATTTCCAGTAAATGTTGAGAAGCACGATTACTATTACTATTTCAAATCTATCAGGGAACATAGAGGAGCTAACACAACTGAAGATAGTACTATTCTAAGCCCTTTGTTTTAAGCTTCTGCCTGATCTCAGTTGTACACTGATTCTGAATATAGAATTAGGGCAGGTAGACAATATTACCTGTCTTAGATTTGCTTTCTTTCTAAAAACATCATGGCAACCTATGAAACTATTTCTAGAAGGCATGGTAAAGGGTGAGAAAAACAAATACTAACAGAGTTAGTGGGGCAGAGGACTAGTCTACAAGTGTCACGTTAACATGTGTCCCCTTTTCTCTCTGTGGAAATATACTTTAGAATCCCGTTAATCTTCAGATGAACACTGGACATTTACCCAGAATTTGAAGGCATTCGGTGGGAGACATCAATGGTTAATGCTGCCAGTAAGTAGGGCGATTCTTCAATTACACCTGTTTCACTGAAAACTGTTTTCTGTGCTTCCCTACAAACTGCACCAACTTTTCTTCAATTGCATTAACAGTACATTTTTTCTCTTTTTTCCTCTAAATATAATATATATCACTATGATGTGTAATTTTTATTAGTTGATTACCAGATTTTTATTTTATTTTATTTTTTGTGTTTGGGTCACACCTAGTGGTGCTTAGGGTTTACTCCTGGCTCTACACTCAGAGATCACTCCTGATAGGCTCCAGGTGCCCACATTTGCCCTGCCTGCTGTATCATTTCTCTGGCCCCAATTTATCAAAGTTTTAAAACTATCTCTGACTTTTCTTAAAAATATATCCCGATCTCTAATATTAACTATTTAGGCCAGTCATTATTTTATGTGAGGCTTCAATTTCCTCAACTACAAAATAAATTTTAACTGGTTAATTGCTCTTAAGCCTAGTTCATCGGCAAAATATCCTGAAGAGCTTTTAAAAATAATGATCCATGAATTTCATGTCACAAAAATTAAAGCAAAGCTTTTGAGGGTGCAATGTACATTATCAGCTTTGTAGTTTTTTGGGTACTGAAAAATCTCCAGCACGCTATGATGGCCTGGATTTTTAATTAATCCTCTATTTTAGAATTATGTGTCTATGCTCTATGATCTTAAGTAAACTATTTAACTCCTTTCTTCAGCATTTTTTCACCAAAAAGGAAATTTTATATCACAAGCAAAAATATTCTGCAAAATGCTCAGTTTCATCAGAGAAGTATGTTAACAAAAACAGGAGATTTCATGCTAGTTAAAATGACACTTAATATTTACATCAAGAAAGATAGGAGGTCTGAGTTTGATCCTTGGCACTGAATGATTCCCCGAGCATCCTGGGAGCAACCTGTAAGCACAGCACTAGGAGTAGCCCCGGAGCACTGTTGGATGTAGCCTAAAAGCGAAACAAAAAATGCATACTGATGGCACTCTTGAAACTGTATTCCACTATTCTTGAATACTCTTTATATATATTCACTTCTTATTTAAAAACATAGGGACAGACATTATTCATTAGTTGGGGGTGAGAAAAAAGACAAAAATATGAATTAATTAACCTTTTTTGAGCTTGTTAATTATCAATCTTGTTAATTATAATTGTTAATTATAATTGTTAATTACCAACATGGCTGACCCCAGTTCAATTCCTCTGCCCCTCTCGGAGAGCCCGGCAAGCTACCAAGAGTATCTTGCCCACATGGCAAAGCCTGGCAAGCCACCCGTGATGTATTCGATATGCCAAACACAGTAACAACAAAATCTCCAATGGAGACGTTACTGGGCCCGCTCGAACAAATCAACGAACAACGGGAGGGCCTTTACTTTACTTTACTTATGTATCAATAATACAGAAAAATTCATATATCTTTAGCCAGAGCTTCAATAAAAAACTCAGACCCTATGTGTCTTGAATCTAGAGCTGGTGGCTTAAACTTCCGTAAGACTACAAACTGTCTCCTTCTCTTTAGTTATGTAACCGAATTCCTGTGAGATTGTAATAATTTGTTTTATTACAACTGTAAAGTCAAACCTCTATAGCGGAATATCTGACCTAAGTTAAAGATGGAGGCCCTGACAGTGAGGAGTTGGTAGTTTTGGAGAGTAGGGAAAGCACTCTAGCTTTGATTTTAACTAAGTATAAGGTTTTGGGGTAAGTAATGGAGGTGTAATAAAAATGTGAGTTTGAGAATTAAAATGCAAAATCATGGAGGCCATGATTAAGATTCATTCCTCTGTATTATTCATGAAAGAGAGTGAGGTGCTTAAAATAGGGCCTCAGTAAGGTGACCCTTGTGACTATTCCGGAGAATGATGGAAATGAAGTCCTGCTTAACTCAGACTGGGCTTAGAAAGCTGTTCCAAATGGAATCGTCCCACTTTTCTTTCTATTTGAGGACACACTTTTATTTCAGAACACATCACATCTCTTGTCTGAATAACATTATTATTCATTCTAGCCTAGTAATACTGTAACACAAAGCTGATGGAGTGATCACTGTATAACTGTATCACTGTCATCCCGTTTTTCATTGATTTTCTTGGAGCAGGCACCAGTAACATCTTCTTCGTCCTAGCCCTGAGATTTTAGAAAGTGCCACACTTGAGGCTCTTTCAGGGTCAGGGGAATGAGACCCATCATTGTTACTGGGTTTTGGCATATTGGATATACCATGGGAAGTTTGCCAGAATCTGCTGTGTGGGCAGGATACTCTTGTAGCCTGCCGGGTTCTCCAAGAGTAATAACTAGATAATAAGAGGTCATGCAGCCACATTCGCTTCTGGTCACTGGGTTTTATAGTCTCTGGGTCTTGGCCATTGATGGGATAACACGACGTAAGGTGTAATGCCTACATACTGGAAGATGGGGGATCTGGGTGGGGGAGGCCCAGTCCTGATCCGAGCAGGCTTGAGGATCTCAGCCCTGGGTCCCACATACCTGGGTTCCTCTGTTGATTCCTTCATGAGTGAGGCTTGCCCAAACGTGTGGAGAGTGGTCTTAAGCATGGCAGTGTCTGGTTCCGGAGGTTTTCAGTTGCCAGGGCTCTGCTCGGGCTGAGGAGGGACAGTCAACCTGCACCTCTCCAAGGGGCCAAGGTGAAGACAGTCAGACGTGGGGGCAGGAGATTCAGGAGTGATGTTTATTAAATAACAGTAACATACCATATTTCCCTGCTTAGATCTTATAGGGGTCATGAGTAGAGGACTTGCCTTGCATAGGTAATATTCAATTCCACATGGTTTGGAATTCTCGCCACATGGTTTCACAAGCACTACTGGTAATGATCTCTAAGCACTGAGTGGGAAATAACCTCAGAGCGCTGCTGTAAAAATAATTCTTTTTCTTTTACTTGGTCATTCAAGCCTGCACCTAGGGACGCCAGGTGTAAAAAGCCCCATTCCATCTCGGGCTGTGAAAATCTCCCTCTCAGGCTGTATAAGTCCCTCACTCGTGCGGGGGTTACATGTGAAAGGAGTTCGCAGGCTCTCTGGGAGACTCTCTCTCGCTGCCTGCATTGGGTGCTCTCGAGCGGCTTCTCCACCTGGGAAGGCTGTTGCCTTGGACAGATGAAGGAAGAATAAGGGCCAAGCTGGTTGCTGATTGGTTGCTGTTTATTCAATCTCTCGCCTCTCCCAGCTCTCTCCAACCCTCTGTCTGTCTCAAAAAGCACAATTCTTTCTTCCCACTATATCCATCTCCTCTCTCTCTGCTGTCTCTCTAGTTCTGTAACTGTGTCTCCTTCAATCCATCAATCCATCCATCCGACCAACAATCCAATCCAACAATTCCTTTCTCCAATCATCTCCCCTTCTCTCCTCAGCCACTCTTTTTATTCTCTCACCACACCTTCCCAACCATGCCTCCCCACAGGAAGTGCGATCAAAAATGTTTTTCCAGACTTCCCAACCACCTGCAGCTCACAAGGGCAAAACAGCCTTTAGGTGTGTTTCTCCTCTCCTTAGATCTGCAACTTAATTAGCATCTTTAATTCTCCTAATATTTACCATTCTGTATGAACACTTTTAGGCTTGTAGGGTGACTCTCCTGGGGACATCTTACCACAGACTCAGACTACAGTGTTCAGGCCAGATCAATCATTCCTAACCCCAGCAGGGTCCAAATCTAGTTATTACTTTTGGATCATGACAGAATTTGTCTATGACCAAGCTCTTAACTTATAGTTAATCATTAGGGCACTTTGGCCAGGCCCATTTTGATGCCGGGGTAGCTCAAAGCTCACTGCTTGTCCTGGGTCCATCCAATCCCTCATCGGGACCCTGCTTTTGAGGATCTAGGAAGTAAGGGCAACTGAGGCTTTAGTCTAGAGAGCAGATGTCCAAGAGGTATATTATTTGGGGTCAATCAACTCCCAAGCCACAGACTTGTCTTTTTAACTGTCTTCCTGTATCCATACAAAAAGCAATTGCTTTATACAAAAAGCAATAACTAAACATGCAAAGGACATTAAGGAGAAGAGAAAGACAATATTTACAAGTCCGAGTCTGATAGGAGACAAAGGTAATTGACAGGTTGGGGAACAATCAACTAACACAATCTCCCAGCGGCCAAGGCAAACCAACAGTTATCCTACACACTGCTAGGCGTGGTCTCAAAATAAAAAGCAAACAAAAAAGTAACTTGAATGGCACCCTGTATTCATAGAACTTAATCTCAAACATCACTGTGGGTGATAAGGCCTTTCATAATCTGACTCCTGCTCTTGCAATAATCTCCTACACCCTACCCTCTCATTATCTAAACCACAGACCCATTTGCTTCTGTTTTGTCCTTTAACTCATCCATTTTTCCCCCTGCTTTGTGACCTTACATTGGTGCTTCATTTAACAGTGTTCTCTAATATCTTCCAATGCATTCAGCCCATTCTTGTCCCTTCTTATACTCTCCCTCTCTCCCACCACCCTGCTTTATTTTCATAATGTGTTTTAGTGTCTAATAATTCCATGTATGTTTTATACTCATATCCTCCACCTGCAAAGCCAATTTTATAGACCTTGACTTTCTTGTTCACTGCTCTAGTTCTGTTCATGTTTGCCACATCATATGGACTGGGTTGAATATGTGTTGACTGAATAAATGAAAGAGGGATTATTTTTTGGAGAATAATGGGTCAAAACAAATATTTTTGGAATTAAAATATATACACATGAAACATTCTTGTTGTTACTGTGTTTGGCATATCGAATACTCTCGGTAGCTTGCCGGGCTCTCCGAGAGGGGCGGAAGAATCGAACTCGGGTTGGCCATGTTGGCCACTTGTCAGGCAAACGCCCTACCGCTGTGCTATCGCTCCAGCCCAGCAATAGCACAGTGGGTAGGGCGTTCGCCTTACAAGCGGCCAAAATGGCCGACCCGAGTTCGATTCCTCCGCCCCTCTCGGAGAGCCCGGCAAGCTACCGAGAGTATTCGATATGCCAGACACAGTAACAACAAAGTCTCCAATGGAGACGTTACTGGGCCCGCTCGAGCAAATCGACGATCAATGGGAGGGCCTTTACCTTTACCTTTACACATGAAACATATACACAATGGGAAACAGGCACATGCTCATATACTACAGATAAAGCAAGACTCTCTTGTGAGATGAAACTCTCAGAGGTGGTCAGGCAGTGACGTGAGAACATGCAACTTGCTGTCAGGCAGCTGAGGGTCTAGAGTCAGACACTCACGGCTAGTCTAAGACAAGGTCAAAGTTGAGTGATTATTAGGATTTTCTGCTTATAAGTCATGACTTTTCAAGGTGCAATGAGGAGCAGTTCTGTGGAATAAGAGGCAGTACATTGTCAAGATAAGCCAAGTGCAGGAAAATATCAGGATCAAATTCACTAGGTTATTCCTCTCTTAGACTTAAAAAGAATGCCAAGTTTTGGAATTTTCCTATAAAACCCAAGTATTTCTAACATAGAATCCAAAAACCACATTTCTTGTTATCCAGTGGAGTTGAGAGTTCTTTTTTCACACAGAACCATGTGCAGTGATGTTAATAGCATCCCCCCTACCCCCAATTACTAAAACTTTAAAGAAACCAGTGCATAAATTGTGGAACATCTACACAATGGAATATTATTCAGTGGTAAAAAGAACTATAAACCAGCAAGCCATAAATGCATATAGGAAACTTAAATGCCTATGACTAGGTGAGAAAGAAGCCAGTTTGAAAAGCAGCATCATGTATAATTTCAACTGTATAGCATTCTAGAAAATGCAAACTATGAAGCTGGTTTCAAAGATCAGTAGATTTCAGGGGTTTGACGTTGGAAGAGGAGGAGCAGAGAATTTTTTTATTGAATCACCGTAAGCTACAGTTACAAACTTTTATGTTTGAGTTACAATCACACAATGATAAAACACCCATCCTTCCACCAGTGCACATTCCCCACTACCAATGTCCCCAGTATACCCCCGCTTTCTCACCCTCACCCTACCTCCATGGCAGACAATTTCCCCCGTACTCTCTCTCTACATTTGGGCACTATGGTTTGAAATACAGATACTGAGAGGCTATCATGTTTGGTTCTTTATCTACTTTCAACACATGTTTCCCATCCCGATAGATCCCTCCAACCATCATTGTCTTAGTGATCCCTTCTCTATTTGAGCTGCCTTATCCCCCAGCTCATGAGGCAGGCTTCCAACTATGGAGCACTCTTCCTGGCCCTTGTGTTTACTGCCCTTGGTTGTTAGTTTCACGTTATGTCATTTTATAGTTCACACCTGAGTACAGTCCTTCTATGTCTGTCCCTCTCTTTCTGACTCATTTCACTTAGCATAATACTCTCCATGTCTATTCACTTATAAGGAAATTTCATGACTTCATCTCTCAGAGAGAATTTTTTTTTTTAACTTCATAAAGAAAATTGTTATATTTCACAGTGGAGTTGTTACGTCTTTGAGGGTTTATTAAGCTGTTGGCTGCTTTTTTTTTTTTATTAGTGAAGCACCATGAGGTACAGTTGTAGATTTACAAATCTTTGCGCTTGAGTTTCGGTCATACAATGATCAAATACCCATCCCTCCACCAGTGCCCATTTCCCCCCACCCCCCTCCCACCCTGCCTCTGTGGCAGGGCATTCCCCTTTGTTCTCTCAGAGAGAATTTTTATGGCAGTAAAAATACTATAGATGATGCTGTAACCATGAAAAGATGTTTTTATGTGGTTTTCAAATTCACAGAATGTACAACACTAAAAGTCAACAGTGAAATGCAAATGCTTACAGTGAATGATGGAATTTGAGTGTGTGTGTGTGTGTGTGTGTGTGTGTGTGTGTGTGTGTGTGTTGGGGAGATATTTCTGCACTTTCCTTTATTTATATTTATAACTTTTTGTTCAATATTTATGAGATATACCATTACAAAGCTGTTCCTGATTGGGTTTCAATCATACGACGATCCAACACTACCCTCCCACCACTGTACATTTCCCACCTCCAGTGCCTTCTGTTTCCCTTCCACCATACCCACACCCCCCACCTCCCACCTGGCTGCCTCTGTGGCAGACACTTTTCTCCTTTTTTCTCTCTCTTTTGTGCATTATGGTGTGCAATACAGATACTAAGAGGTTATCGTGTTTGTTCAGGGCATTCAGTAACTTTATCAAGAAGTTAAGACTGAAATAGCTTTTTTAACTTGGAGGCAGCTTTGAGGTATGGACATGACTGCTGAGGCTTCCAGAAAGACAGGGAGGTAGCTCATTCTCACCCAGAGGAAGCCTAGAGATTTCAGTCACAAACTCCCCATACACAAACTTTCTTTCTTTCTTTCTTTCTTTCTTTCTTTCTTTCTTTCTTTCTTTCTTTCTTCCTTCCTTCCTTCCTTCCTTCCTTCCTTCCTTCCTTCCTTCCTTCCTTTCTTTCTTTCTTTCTTTCTTTCTTTCTTTCTTTCTTTCTTCTTCCTTTTGGGTACACCTGGTGATGCTCAGTGGTTACTCCTGGCTCTGCACTCAGAAATCACTCCTGGCAATGCTTGGGGGACCATATGGGACGCTGGGAATCAAATCCGGGTTGGCCGCATGCAAGGCAAACAGCACACCCGCTGTGTTTTTGCTCCAGCCCCAACCACACACAAATTTTCAGCAGATCCAGAGATGGTGGAGTCTGGCCAAGGGTATGGTGGTGATTTTGGGTTGTGGGAGCAAGCAGCTTCTGGGGGCTCTGCTTGGGTGGGCACCAAGCTGACCGGTCCCCTCCTCCAATTTTCTCCAGTTTGTTCTGTCTTGCGCTGGTCCGAGATTAACAGCAGCTTTTGATGTCTTTCATGATTTATTTATGGTTCTCTGAAGTAAGGCCTATAAATGAGCTTGTATAACTGAGCTGGAGGTGGTTTGTGGGTATGGCTTCACATACCTAACTTTTAATTTCTTGGGAAAGTTGGTCCGGAGTTGTTGGGTTGTGGCTAGAGGCACAGCAGCAATTTGGGGGTATCAAGAAACCTGAAGGCACCATCAGGCTGCTGATGCACTTGCCCCATGGATACAGGTTGACTTGCTGGCAGCACCACACTCCTTGTACTTTTCCTTTAATTTTTCTGAAACACTAAATGTGCTCTTAAAAACAAAACCTTAATTAAAAAGATATAAATTAAATGAAACAGTATACAGTATTTGAAATCAAAATGTTATTGATGCTTACGTACATACAAAAAATTAATTATTTTAATGTGTCCTTAGGTCAGACTTTATTGGATATGTATAGATTCAGTTGGAATAATTTTTTGTTTGCAGAGCAGAGAATCAGAAATCAAACCAACACACATGAACTTACTGACCTACGTAATTCAAGAAGCTATCGATTAAATTTTATTGGCAACAAAACTATCTGGTGGTACATGGATATATGTGGATAAATGCTGAATTAGTTTTCATACCTTCGTATAGGCCATAAAATAAATTAAAACAAATGTGAAGATAATGGATTCAGAGATTCAAGAAATGCCATCAATACTGACCTCTCCTTTTGGTTGAATCCCTTTTTGCCCTTTCCCAGGTGAGAATCTCTGCAACATGGAGAATGATTAATCAGTCATTAATTCAGCTAACTGAACAATTCCAGAAGCTCCAGAACTGACCGTTGACTAGAGCCAGGTTTCAAGTCAGTCTTAGAAAAACCACTTATCTAGAAGTCTGTGGTGTTCAGATGAGTGAGGGAAGACTCACATGCTAACAAACGAGACTAACATGCCATGGTTTGCCAAAGGATACATTGATATTCTGACTAAAAAGAGAGGAATATGTAAGCTGGGCAAAAGAAACCTAAGATATTACTTCAGTTTCTCAGGAATAGTTAAAGTAACTAAGATAATGTAAACAGGTCCTCCCAGAGGTAGCTATTTGCTGTTTGTTGTTTCTCAAATTCTACTGAGATGCTATAGCAGATTTGCTATTAATAAGTCCTTGAAAAGCATTAACATTATCCTTTTGGTTAGAAAGGTAATAGATTTGTGATTTTGTCAATAAAACTAATACTAATCCTTTCTGCTGTGACAAAGATTCCTTAGCCAAACTCGAATCAGTTCTTTCTTGATTAGGCTTCAACATTGGCCAATAAAGATTATACCAAACACTAACATAGTATCTAACCACTCCTTTTTTGATGACATGTCTAGGTGACTCTTTCGTGTTTGTTTGGGTTTTTGCGGGTCATAACGGGCAGTGCTCAGGGGTTACTTACCTGGCTCTGAATTCAGGCCCTACTCACTGCACTACTATGCCGGCCCCAAAACGACTCTTTTAAAAGTACCTTCTTGAGAAAACTTAATGCAGCCAGAATAATTGATTGCTTGTTCCAGCCAGCACACGCAGCTAAGGTCCCTTTACACTCAGTTTCTGAAGGAGGGTAGGTGGGAGCCTAACTTTTAATAATCTCTAGTCAACAATCCCAGATGGGTTTCAACATCTGACCAGACCCACCCCTTCCAAGTTTTTCTAACTTTTCACTTTTCTGAGTCAGATGAGTACTCAGTCTGTACTCCCTAACCACCTTATTCTCCAGAAACCTTCCCAGTGACCTGTGTATAAAAAGAAATTGAGTTCATATTGCACTCCTTTTACACTGAAATAGTTACAAACTAAAATCTGCAATTTCAACTTTACCTGGTGCCTATCTATACCTTTCCTGAATAACTGTATCACTAATAATCAGGAAAAAAAATTATTAGAGGTGAAGGATAAGTATGTGTCAGGACAATGAATAAAAACCTGGAGACGACTGCCCTCTGTTGGTTAAAAAAAACTTCATTTGGCAATGAGCTCTTTTCTCTCATGGCCTAATTCTGACACACTTGTGAGGTTTTCACTTTTATAGACACCACTACATTGCAACAGAACATTAGAAACTACCATCCTCAGGTCTGGAATGAATCAGTAGAAAACTATTTCTTTAACAGAAAAAAATACTCTTGGCAAAAGTAAACAATAAAACAATTCTCTCAGACAACATGAATCAATTTATCACTAGAGAGTGTCTGCTCAGTTTGTAAACTTGAATTTTGAAAGCTAATCTTTCTTGGTATTGGCAGAATAGGGAAAAGGAAGTGGGAACTTCTGCTTCTGCTTAGACAAAGGAGGTCCTACGACACAACAGAAATGAAAGGACAAGCAGAAGGACAGAACTGTGGGGCACCAAGTACCCAGGACCTCAGTATGGAGGCAAAAATTCACTCAATGTTGAGGCCGGAAGCTCTGACTGGATTCTGAACTTTGGAAATTTGGGTCTTCATGTGGTTGCAGTTGAAGTTTTCCTCCCAGAGTTGCCAGGCCTTCAGAGAGGTGGGAAGCCTCAAAGTCTCAGCCTCAGGCTAAATTTTCCCTGTCCCAGTGGAGGGGATCATTTTGGTTGTGTTGTTTTGTGAACCAAGCAAGGATTGCTCCCTAGACATCAAGGCCACACGAATCTCTGGGGCCTTGGGAAGTTTCCTTCAGGGAGTAGAGAAGGATCCAAGTAGCTTTAAAGGCAGGCTCTGTGGTTACTGACCCAGTGATGACAGCAGACAGAGGAGTCTGACAGAGCTGGAAGGAACAGTCTCCATCTTCTGTCCAATCACTGAGAGATAGCTGCAACCATCAGTCTTAGATGGCAAAATGCTACCCAGTGGCCCAGGACCTGGAAAGAGGGGGGCGGGAGGAGAGAGGAAAGCTTGGAAGGCTGAGGGAACAGATCCACTTTACCAGAAACTCAGCCAAGTCTTTCTCCAAGTATTCACCCATAACTGCAAACCTGTGATGAACCCTAGCAGAGATGGATACTGAGCTCAGACAGAGAACTGGTCTGGTCATTAGAGGAGCAAGAAAAGCCAAAGAATTAGTATGTAGGCTGGCCCTGGGCAGTAATTAAAGGACATCTCAACAAGCAGGCCTTTTAGAATGACCCCCATCCAGCTTCAATCCACAGGCATAATGAATAAGAAAGAAATCTTTTCAGAAATAAACCTGTGTGACATGAAAATGAGGAAATCTACCAATTATTTTAAAATGACTGTTATGGAGGGAATATATAAAATACATAATATGCATAGTAACAAAGAGACTATAAAACCCAGAA
The DNA here is from genome assembly GCF_029834395.1 of Sorex fumeus. NCBI lineage: Eukaryota > Metazoa > Chordata > Mammalia > Eulipotyphla > Soricidae > Sorex > Sorex fumeus. The sequence continues at coordinate 15,926,320 of NW_026606072.1, forward strand.
CAGTGCAGTCTCCGGCCTCTGCGGCGGGATGTCCTCACCGGGGCCTCTTGGAGGAGGGCGGGTTGAGTTTCCCTCCCTGCCCCAAGCAGAGCCCCGGCAGCTGAAGACCTCTGAAACCCAGTCACAGCATGCTTAAGACCACTATCCAAACATTCAGTCGAGCCTCACGCATGAAGGATCCGGCAGAGGAATCCAGTTGTGCGGGACCCGGGGCTTAGATCTCCAAGCCTGCTCAGATCGGGTTCTCCTCAACCCAGATCCCCCATCTTATTATCTAGTTCTTACTCTGGAGAACCTGGCAGGCTACTGAAAGTATCCGGCCCGCGCGGCAGATCTGGCAAACTCCCTGTGGCATATTGAATATGCCAAAAACCAGTAACAATGATAGGTCTCATTCTCCTGAACCTCAAAGAGCCTCGAATGTGGCATTTTCTAAAATCTCAGGGCTAAGATGAAGGAGACATTACTGGTGCCTGCTCGGGGAAATCGATCAACAACAGAATCACAGTGATACAGTGATACAAAGAAAAGAATTTTAATGAATTAAAAGAAAAGAAATGAATCATTGCAGCAGTTCTTCACCAGAGATTGAAGTTATTTTCTTTAAAAAAAATCAGAGATGTTAGATATAAAAACATATGATTCCCCCCCCCCCAAGAACGAAATTAAAATCTGCAGAAAACATAACAAGCTCAATCTCATGGGAGAATGCATAAGTGAAACTGAAAAAATAATACTGGTAGAAATTTAAATGGAAGAGGAAAGAGAATTAAAAGGCACAGGGAAAAAAATGAAGACATCCTCTGAGAAATATCAAACTCCATTAGCAGAGGGAAAATTAGGATAATGGAAATACCAGAGACGAGGGAAAAGAAGATGGAGGACTTTGTCAATAAAATAATAGCTGAGAATTCCCCAAACCTAAGGAAAGGACTAAACAGAAAAGACCAGGAATCTGACAGAACACCCACATTTCTAAATATGCAAAGGTCTAAGCCAAGATCCTTTATTGTTAGAACATCAAAAGTGAATTTAAAAAAAAAGTATTAAACGCTGTTAGGGAAAGAGAAAAATTAATACACAAAAGTAACCCAATTGAGCCAAGCAAACAGACTAAGAGTAAGTAGAATACTAAATTCATATTTCAAAAGAAAAAAACTTCCTGCTAAGAAAAAAAAAGTAATAAAGTTTATTAGCACCAGACCTGCACTACAAGCTGACCAATCCATAGTAGCAGGACAAAATATAATATCACCTCACACCAGCTAGAATGGTCTATATTATAAAGGCCAGAAACAATAACAAAGTACTAGAGAAATTGTGTAAAAAAAGAATCCTCAATTCACTGCGGGTGGGAGTACTGTTTACTGATGTGTCTGTTGTAGGGACCAGTTGATTTGAAATATGTCTGTAGCCTTAGGCAAGATTTACCATGAGGTTTCTGGAGGCTTAGGGTGTGAACTTTTGTGTTGCTATTTCTGAAAAATGAACCTTAACTGTATAGAGTTCACTAAACTTTGGAAATTTGCTACTTTGGGACTTTGCTACATGTAAGGTCTCCTGGGAGTTAGGGTGAGGGTTAGAATTGGGGCTAGGGTTAGGCTGAGGGATGTGGAAGGTTGACTTATCATTAGGGAAATGAGATATTATCTCACACCAGAGATAATGGCATACATTCACAAAGAACAAAAGTCACCAGTGTTGGCATGGATTTGAGGGAAAGGAACTTTCATTCACCGTGGGTGGTAATGTTGACTACCCCAGCCTTTGTGTAAAACAATATGGATACTTCTCAAAAAATTAGGAATTAAGTTTCCATCTGACCCAGAAATTCCACTTTTTGGCATCTACCCCAAGGGCCCAATATCTCTATTCAGAAAAGACACTTGCTCTCCAATATTCATTGAAGTACTATGCATAATCAACCAAAATCTGCAAACAAACCATTTGTTTAAGAACAGATGACTGGATAAAGAAATAGTGGTATATGTACAAAACTGAATATTACTTGGCTATAAGAAAAGATGAAGTCATATAATTTGATACTACGTGGGTGGACCTGGAGATTATCTTACTAACTGAAGTTAGGAGAGGGAAATACACAGAATAATTTTAATTTCTCTTAGACATAGAATATAAACAAACGGTAGGGGAATAGCAAATGCCCAAAGACGACAGAAACTGAGAACTGATTTTCAGTAATGGAGGAAAGCAGATATTCAGTAGAGCGTGTGGTGCTGGAATGTTTTATATATGAAACTCTACCGTCAACAGTTTCGTAAGTCACAGTGCCTAAAATAATTTTTAAAATAAAAATAAAAAGCAAAAATAAAAATAAAATAAAAAAGCAGTTCATCAACACCATGCTTACAGAGCCTTAGATCATGTTTATAAATTACCCAACCTTAAATCCAAGGAACTAGAAAAGGAAGAAGAAACAGAACCAAAAGTCAGCAGGAGAACAAAATATAAAATTAGAAGAGAAATGAGTAAAAATTAGAGTACCCAAAGGCTGATAAAAAAACAGTAAAACCCAAGACCTGACTCCACAACAAGTTTAATAAAATTGACAGACACATCAATAGAATTATCAAGAGAAAAGAAAATATGATTAATAAAAATATGATTTAAAAAACCCCATAAATAAAAGAGGTAAAATTACAGCGTTGTCTATTCCAGAATTGCACTGTCTGCTGACTATAGCTTTATCTACCAGCAGAGGGAGCTCCAAGGCCACTGCAACAAACTCATTGATACTTGTGCTGCGTTGAATAGGGAAATAAATTGCTCTCAAACACTGTCTATATTGAGTCCAGAAAATACTTGAACAGAGAAGTAGGTAGGTAAGTGGAAGAATGAGATCTTTATTAAATATTTTGATTAAAAATGTCTTATATAAATTTTCATCGCAGTTTACTGGCAGAATTGGTTGGTGGTTTTATTATTTGCAAAAGACCAGTATGAGCATCATATAAACAATATCTAAGATTTACATTTAAATCCTAAAATTAGCCATTTCTTAACTTATCATTTACTTTTCAAAAAGTAAAAAAAAAGCCAAATAAATTAAATATATTTTGTTAGGGCTGGAGCGATAGCACAGCGGGTAGGGCGTTCGCCTTACAAGCGGCCAACATGGCCGACCCGAGTTCGATTCCTCTGCCCCTCTCGGAGAGCCCGGCAAGCTACCGAGAGTATTGGATATGCCAGACACAGTAACAACAGAGTCTCCAATGGAGACGTTACTGGGCCCGCTCGAGCAAATCGACGATCAACGGGAGGGCCTTTACCTTACCTTACCTTTACTGTCACTGTCACTGTCCTCCCGTTGTTCATCGATTTGCTCAAGCGGGCCCAGTAACGTCTCTATTGTGAGACTTGTTGTTACTGTGTTTGGCATATCGAATACTTCATGGGGAGCTTGCCAGGCTCTGCCGTGCGGGTGAGATACTCTCGGTAGCTTGCTGGGCTCTCCGAGACGGGCTGAGGAATTGAACAAATTTTTTAAAAATAATTTAGGGACTGGAGGGATAGCCCAGCAGGTAAAGCAACTTATTGTACGTGGCCTACCTGGGTTTGATCCTTGGCATCTCAGATGATTCCCCGAGTACTGCCAGGAGTAATTCCTGAGTGAAGAGACAGAAGTAGCTCAAGTATTTCCAGGTGTGGCCCACCAAAAAAAAACAAAATCAAAACAAAACTCCCCCCATAATTTAAATCTAAATATTTAGATTTAGCTCTTGAATTTTTCAAAAGTATAACCATTGATTTGTCTTTTAGAACTCAACATTACTGTCACTGTCCTCCCGTTGTTCATCAATTTGCTCAAGTGGGCCCAGTAACGTCTCCATTGGAGACTTTTGTTGTTACTGTGTTTGGCATATTGAATACATCACGGGGAGCTTGCCAGGCTCCGCCTTGCGGGCGAGATACTCTCAGTAGCTTGCCGGGCTCTCCGAGAGGGGCGGAGGAATCGAACTCGGGTCGGCCATGTTGGCTGCATGCAAGGCAAACGCCCTACTGCTGTGCTATCGCTCCAGCCACAAAATGTAAGATTATAGGAAGGGAGGTTGGAAAAATGTGAATGAGTGTTCTACAAGACTCAACAGGCTTCTTCTAAGGAAGACCAGAGAGTTGATGATTATATATTTTTGGCTTTGAGATTCTGTCAACACTACTCAACTCCACTGCTATGTCCTGAAAGTGGCCACACATAATAGATTAGGCAGTAAGTGAAATGATTTATCAGCAAAACCTTGTTTATGGGCACCAAAAATTGAATTTCACGTCCTTTTTATTTGCTGTCATATATTATTCTTTCAATTTCCCATGACCAACATTAAAACAATATACAAATCACTTTGTTTTGGTCAGAAACTGAAAAAAAAATCACTCCCAAAAAACCAGGTAGGGATTAGGTCTTCAGGCCTTAGTTTCCTAACCTATATTCTACATCTAACTAATTTATTAAAAATGAGAAATGATGGTAGCACTGTTTACTGTAATGTTAAAAATGATATGGATATCTGTAATTCACTGATATTCACATAATATCGTATGATGGATTTAAGAATTTTTCTTGCTGGATAATAAGATATATGAATAATTTGTCTACTTTCCGGGTATAATTATAGATGCAAAATTTTAGTCTACATTTTCTATAGGGTTTAGTATTTTTAGGCTCCATAATTTTTACTAATAGAATCAATTTATATGATGTTGAGTATGTTGCTTGGTATTTCCCTGATTATCACTGAGTCTGAGTCTCCTCTTGTTTATTAGCTATAAGAAGAAGTTTCCTTTCTAGGGACTGAAGTAGTAGAACAGTGGGTAGGGTGCTTTCTTGCACATGGATGACTGGGCCAGATCTGCACATCCCATATGATCCCAGAGCCTGCCAGGAATAATTCCTGACCACATAGTCAGGAGTAAGCCCTGATCACTGTTCTGTATGGCCTCCAAACCACAACACTCCCCAAGAAAAAGTTTCCTTTCTATGAAAAGCTTGTTTGTGCTTTTCATTTTCCCTTGTAGTCTTTTTTTACTATAAATTATATTATTTTTAATTGTATAATTAATTATTATATGTTATTATACAATTTTTGTTGGCTATCTCTATAAAGTTTTATGCATCTATCCATTCATAGACTGAGTTTTAATTTTGACTTTTTTAATTTATTTATTGAATCACCATGAGAACAGTTACAAAGCTTTTGGGTTTAAGTCTCGGTCATACAACGATCAAACACCCATCCCTTCACTAGTGCACATTTTTCACCACCAAGAACCCCAGTATACAGCCCATCCCACCGCTCCCGCTACCTATGTGGCAGATAATTTCCACATTACTCTCTCTCTCTCTCTCTATTTTGATTACATTCAATATTTTGATACCAGTCCCACCATTACTATTTGGAATTTTCCCCCAATGCTCAGACCTGCCAAAAAGTCAACATTAGACAATTTGTTTTCTATTGCTGATGATGAATAGCATAGGATGTTGTGCAGCCACGTGATCTTGGAATTCTAAAATTTTAATAATTAAGTCTGGAGAGATTTCTACCAAAAGCTGCTGGGTTCTGAGATTCGTTTGTGTGTCTCTGGGACCATGACCGTTAGGGAGCTTAAGAAGCAGCCAGAGGGTGGAATATCGGGGTCTGGTGGGCTGGGGGAGGAGAAGGAGTGACTCCACCCTTATTCCCCCTGAGGCCCCCGAGGCCCTCCTGAGGTCTCTTGAGGTATGTTTTAATGAATCATACTTACAAATTTAATTTAGTGAGATAGAGTTTTTTTTACATGCTAAAGAAATTTTCCTTGTTGAACAGATCTACCTTCTCCACTGCTTATGTTGGGTAATGAGCAGTCTTGAGAAAACTGGATAGTGGTATGCAAAAAATACACTAAAGTCTTCTAAAGTCTTACACCATATATGAAAATCAATTAAAATGGACTCAAATATTAAATGTGTAACCTAAAGCCACATAGGTCTTAAAAGAAGACAAGAATTAGGTAAGCTTCTTTATATATCAGCTTATAGAATGATTTTTAAAAAAAAAACCTAACAAAAGCAAAGGCAACAAAAACAAAAATAAAAAAGTGAACTGTATCAAACTAAAAAGCTCAATCCAGCAAAGAAAATGAAAAGCAACCTACACAACAGGAGAAAATATTCCTGCAATGATACATCTGGTAAGGTTCATATGATGAGAATTCAAACAACTCCATTAAAAATGAGTGGAGGATTGGAATAAACATTTTCCTAAAAAATACAAAGAGCAACAAGAACATGAAAAAAAATGGACATCACTAATCAGTAGGAAAAAGCAAATTAAAACTACAGTGATATATCACTTCACACTAATTAGAACAGCAATTATCCAAAGACAAGAGCTAGTGAGTATTGGTGAGGTTCTAGAGTAAGCGAACTCTTGTGCACTGCTGGGGATTATTATAAATTCATTCAGCCACAGTAGGAAATAGTGTGGCAATTCCTCAAAAAATTAAAACTTTACAATACATAACGCTATTTCTGGGTATTTCTCCAAAAGGAATGAAAACACCTAACTTAAAAAAAACTGCATTTTCATGTTTGTTGCAGCATTATTCATAATATACAGGACATTAGAACAAATGTACATCAGTAAATGAATGGATAAAGAAAATGTGTGTCTTGTTCATATGTCTTGAAAGTTTATGTGCCTAAACCTTTGCACATTATTCAACTATTAGCAAGGAAATCATCTCATTTGCAACTAAATGGGTGGGACTTGAGAGCAGTATGCTAAGTAAAATAAGCCAGAGAGAGATACAAATACTGTATAATTTCACAAATATGGAATTACAAAAAGAAATCAGACTCATGAAGAACAGTCTGGAAATTACCAGAAGAGAGTGTTGGGGTAGGTGAAATCGGAGGCTAAAAGATTGAAACCTCTTTTTGACCAGGAGATGGCTCAATGGCTAAAGCACGGCGACCTTACAAATATGAGGCCATGAGTTCAATCCCCAGTTCCCCCAACACATACTGAAAGCGATCCTTGCAGCTCCCTGGTGTGGAGAGATTTCCAGCCACAGGGCAGTCAGGCGTGTGCAGTGTCACAACTAAAGGCTGCAACCTCCAGCAAGCACCACAACTAAAAGAGACAGGCAAACACTACAGCCAAGAGGCAAGAGTGCAATCTCCCTTTCAGGAGTACCACAACTAAAGGATTGTGAGTCTCAGCAAGTCTCAGCAAGCACCAGGGTGAGGTGTGTGAGCCCTGCAACTTGATGTGTGACAGTACCTCCACCAAAGTGTGCAGGCACCACAGACAAGTATGTGTGTGTGTGTGTGTGATCCTCTCGTCACAGCACCAAACAAGAGAAGGGAAAGAGGAGAATAAGTAACAGACCTCAATTTTCAGGTAAACTCCTCCTAGAGATACTACATACAGAATTGTATATTCAATTAACAACACTGTCATATATTTGAATATTACTATGAAAGTAAATCTTAGAAAGCTCTCATCCCAAGGAAAAAATTATTTTTAACTTTTTAAAAATAATTTACACTCCTCACTGACTTTATCTGTCTTGGATCTACGCTTGGCATATATATGAATCTATTTCTAGGCTATTCCATTCTTCTTTCCTTGCAGCAGAATAGAATTAAATTTTCTTTTACTTTCTTCATTTTTGGATGGGCAGTTGGGGGAGGGGTTTCTCACCAGGATTCCTCAGGGAAGTTTCATTGCTCTGGTTCAATATGATGATGCTTGGGTGGCTGTGCTGGGAATCACCAGGGATTCACCTGAGAGCTTGGTGCTCCAGGATCACACTGTGGACCAAACTCTTCAAGGCACACACAAATTCCCACCTTTTGGAGTCCTCTCACCCTCCGGAAGCAAGTCTTCTTTGAGTTCTGCAAGTTCATTATGAATACAGACCATGCATAGGCAGACTTTCCTTCCCCTTTCATTCATTAAAAAAAAAGGCTATTTTTCATCCCTTCCACTTTTTCATAAAGTGGATCAGATGGTTCCTGGCACTGCAGGTTTGAAACATACTCTGGCCCTAGCATTGAATTTCTGCTCTTGGCTAAGTATCCCTGGAACCGCCCCAGGCCCTCTGAGCACCGCTTAGGAGACCAGCTCCCCTATCTTCCCTCAAAGTTTGTAATCAGCTTTCCAAGTTTCACTGAAAATCCTATTAGGATTTATTTCTATTTGCATTACCTATACAAAACTACAAAGAAATGTTTTATAATAAAAGATTTCTTTCCATTACAAAAATCTTTTATTTCCTTTTATTTTACAGGAACTATGTTTTTGCTTCTCTCCACACGGTGGCACCACAAACTTATTAATCAGATTTTCACAGTTGGAAAGAAGAAACCTAACCACGTGACAGTCTTAATACTTTTAAATACCTACATGTATTGAGAAATAGGCCAGAGTTTCATATGCGATGTTCAGCAGTCTCTCCAACGTTGAATTACTTTTGTTAAAAACATATACAGCAACATTTGATAATCAAATAAATGATAATGGGGAAAAACTCCTTTTATTTTTCAGTCATCTAAGCTTAGAAGGCCGTAAAGAAATATCTAGCTAGCAAGCTATATCTGCCTACTATCTATGTCATAGTTAACCAATAAAATACATGGTGTAATGTTAATTCTAGATACAATGTAGTGTTTCCCAAATCTGCAGACCTACTCAGGCTAGCGAGTTGGTTTGCACAGTTAAAGAAAAGGTTACTTCCAGGTTTACTGAATGAAGGGATTATGTAATTCTTCATATCCACCCCCCAGCCCACCCCTTATTCCAGCCCTGGGTAAAGTCTACTTTCCCTCACCAGAAACATGTCTGGACTTGCCCTGACCTGTTTAAAGAATGAAGAGGAAAGGGAGACTTTTCCTTTCTCTTCTGTGCTGCCAATAAAAGTTTTCGCACAATGTTTGAAGGGTTTGAGACAGAACGTCTTTTGTAAATGTTTGTTTAATTGATACCATGCAGCTCTTAATTTGATATTTATTATTCTGGAATTCTAAACAGCCTCGGAATTTGGTATCAAAACACGAATACATCCTGTTAAAGTAGCTAAAAATACCTGTGTAATACAAAGCAACACAATCTGGAGAGTCCAATAAAATGTAGAGAACAGTGAAATTATTCAAGCCCCAAATTTTCTTATTATAAAATGTTGACAATTTCTAACTAGAGATTTTTGTAAGATTAAGCAAGGCATTTAAATATGCTAAAAAGACGCCCTCCACACAAACATCACAGTATTGTGAACATAAACAGGTTAAAAAAAATGTGTTTCTAAATTAACAATCCGAGTAGTATTATCTGGAAAAAGAGAAATAATTCGGTAATTCACTCGCCTATGGCAGCCAACGAGGTTTACTGAGTGTTTTACAGACAAGTACTCTGCACGAACCGTTTGGAGACGGGAAGGAAGAGTTTGATTGCTAACCCATTAATGAGCGCCAGGAGCACTTTTTTTTTTTTTATTAGTGAAGCACCATGAGGTACAGTTGTAGATTTACAAATCTTTGTGCTTGGGTTTCGGTCATACAATGATCAGATACCCATCCCTCCACTAGTGCCCATTTTCCACCACCATGGATAATATCCCCCCAACCCCCCATCCCCCCCTGCCTCTGTGTCAGGACAATCCCCTGTGTTCTCTCTCTCCTTTTGGGTGTTGTGGTCTGCAAAAGAGGCATTGAGTGGCAAACATGTTCAGTCCATAGTCTACTTTCGACATGCATCTCCCCTCCTGGGAGGATCCTCCAAACACCCTCCATTTGGTGCTCCCTTCTTTATCTGAACTGTCCTTTCCTCTAGAATGCCGGACTGGCCACTAAGCTATGGAGTAATCCTCCTGGTGCTGATCTCAGCTATTCTTGGGTATTAATCTCATATTCTGTTACTTTATATCCCCCAGATGAATGCAATCTTTCTATGTCTATCCCTCTCTTTCTGACTCATTTCGCTTAACATGATACTTTCTATGTTGTACCACTTGTATGTAAATTTCATGACTTCATCTTTTCTAAGAGCTACCACCCCGTCCAAGAAGGCCCACAGTAGCCCTAACCACTGCCCACTCTGCTCGCCAACGTGCTTCTGGAACATTCCGCGAGGTGGCGCGCTTGCTTCCCCGTCTGCAGCCGCTGGGAACCTTCCGCAACACGCCAGTTCTCACCCCAAGGTGACAGGCCCCACCGCGGACCACAGGATGCTTGCTCGCTGCGGGTGATGGGCGTGGGACCACCAAGAGGGTCACCGTTGGCGGTTCGTGCAGACCCCGCCTCCTGCAGCAGTGCGCTCGGACACCCAGCGCTGGCGACGAGCATCACCTCCCCACGTGGGGTCCCCGAGCCCCGGGCGAGCAAGGCGGCCACGTGCGCTCGCGGCTGGACTTTGGGGGACGCGGGGTGGCGGGGGCGGTGCGGAGGGGGACCGCTGCGTCGGAGGAGGGGGCGCGGGGATCGGACAGAAGCGGGGTCCGAGTAACCCTCCCCGCGCCGCCAAGCGCGAGGGGGTGGGTGGGGGGCGGCGCCTGGGCGAGGCGACGCGCGACCCCCTCGGGCCGACAGACCCCGCCCGGAGTCCGGAGCGCGGGCAGCCGAGCGGCTCGCCCGGGGCCGGGCGCGCGCGGACCTGGGCGGCCGGCGAGGGGCGGGGCCGTGACGTCGCATCCCGCCGGAGGCTCCGCCCCGCCCACCCGCGCGGCTATAAAAGGCGGCGGCGCGCTCGCACTCGCACAAGTGGACGGAGCCGGCGGCGGCAGCGGGTGCGGGGCGGCGCGGCGCGGCGCGGCGGGGCTCGGGGGTCGGGCCGGCTCGCAGCGGACGGGCTGGGCGCGGGTGGTGGCCATGGAGCTCCTGCGGACGATCACCTACCAGCCGGCCGCCGGCACCAAGACGTGCGAGCCCGCCTCGGGCAAGGCCGGCGGCGGGGACTCGAAGAAGAAGCGGGCGCAGCAGCCCCCCGAAGACGCGCAGCCGGCGGCGCCGGGCCACGCCGGGGCCCCCCACCATCACCACCACCACTCGCACCCGGGCGCCGAGGTCTCGAGGATCATCGTCGATCCCAGCACCGGGAAGCGCTACTGCCGGGGCAAAGTGCTGGGCAAGGTGACGAGAGCGGCGGGCAGCGGGCGGCCCGCGCGGAGGAGGAGGGAGGGACCTCAGCCCCCCCCCCGCCCCCCCACGACGACCCCCGACTCGGGCTGGATCCTTCTCGGGGGTCCTGGCGCGGCGGCGGCTGCCCACCTGCCCCTGCGCTGGCTTTTGTGCGCGCTGACAGCGCTGGGCATTTGCATCCCGAGCAGCAGCTGGCAGCCTCCTGCCTGCCCCCGCTCTGCCACCTCTACCCCCCAAAAAAGAAGAAAAAAAGGATCCGGAGGCCCGACGCCACGCGAGGGTTTTCTCCATCATCCCTCGCGCCCTCCACCTGCTCCCCGGAAAATTATTCCTCGACCAGTCTCTTCGGATTTCTTATCAGCCCGACCCCAGCCGCCCCGTCCGAGCATAGAGCTCCCCTTGCACCAGGGAGAAGGGAAATTGCATCGACTGTTTTCAGGAATGCTTTTCCCCCTTCCCTAAAGGAGCATTAAAAAAAAAATTGTCACCCCGCCGCTTCGCCGTCCCCGTCTCATATTTGGATATTTTGGACACAGCCCTCCCCCCACTCACCCGCACCCTGGTTTTTCATTTTGCTTTTTAAATACAGGCGGTCCTTTTTTTTTTCTCTCTCTCTTCTGTCCCACTCAATTTCGTCACGGCTTTTGTTTCCTTTCAGGGTGGCTTTGCAAAATGTTATGAGATGACAGATTTGACCAACAACAAAGTCTATGCTGCAAAAATTATTCCTCACAGCCGAGTAGCTAAACCTCATCAAAGGGAAAAGGTGTGTATGACTACTGAGTAAAGTATTTTCTTTGTGTGCAGGGATGGCCCTTCCCTCTTAAGAAAATGTCTTCTGCATGTGTAAGCACCAGCTTTTCAGAGGGTGAAGGTAGGCTGAAAAGCCTTCTCTTGCGTTTTCTTCTAGATTGATAAAGAAATAGAGCTTCACAGAATTCTTCATCATAAGCATGTTGTGCAGTTCTACCACTACTTTGAGGACAAAGAGAACATTTACATTCTCTTGGAGTACTGCAGTAGAAGGGTAAGAGTTCACTGTTATTCCTTTTCCCCTCCGAAAAAAAAAAAACCCCTTCAGTTATTCAAATTGCATTTTACCTGGTATTTAGTTGTGGAGCTGTGCATTCGTCTGCAGCCTATACTTTCACTCATAATGTAAATGGAAACCGCTGCTTTTGATCACTGTTGTGACAGATTTTCTTTTCCTCTTCCTCTCCTAGTCCATGGCTCATATTTTGAAAGCAAGAAAGGTGTTGACAGAGCCTGAAGTCCGATACTACCTCAGGCAGATTGTGTCTGGGTTGAAGTACCTTCACGAACAAGAAATCTTGCACAGAGATCTCAAGCTAGGTAAACCCTGAACTCCAAAGACTTTAGTATTATACTGGGAACTTTTTTAACTTTAACTCTGTCTACATATTCTTAGCATGTAAATATGCGGAGAATATTTAGCTTCTAAATACGGGATCTAGCTGATGCAATCTCACTGTTGAGTGGTAACCTTAATATTAAACAAGTGACTGCCTTTTTTCAAATTAAATGTGTGTATGCTTGGTTAGAATACCTTTTCCAAGAGATTCAAGTTTCGGTTTGTTTTATCTTCCAGGGAACTTTTTTATTAATGAAGCCATGGAACTGAAAGTCGGGGACTTTGGTTTGGCAGCCAGACTGGAACCCTTGGAACACAGAAGGAGGTAATTATCAGAGATACGTACGGTACTAGAGTTTTGTGGACATCAAATGTGTCCTTAAGATTTTCTAATTAGTGTTTTAGAGACAATTGATAATAAAATGTTTAAGTCATAATTGTGTTCACCTAAGGAAATATTTAGTGCCCTCTATGGACTAGACAGAGTATCTTACAGCTCAAAGTTGATTATAAAAGAAATCTATCTGATATTTGCCTGAAATGTATAAAAATGGCTTACTGCCCTGGTTCTAGTTAAACATACTATCATATGGGCTGAAAACCTTGCATATGCGTTTATCAAGTCAGTTTGTTAAATGTCAGTTGTTCAAAATCCAAAATCAAGATATTCCAAATAGCAGTCCAACATAATACTTTGCCAGGATTTGCCCAGAGAACTAAATCTTAAATAAATAAATAAATAAATAAATTCCAATGAGATGTCATATTTTGCCTTTCAGAACAATATGTGGTACCCCAAATTATCTCTCTCCCGAAGTCCTCAACAAACAAGGACATGGCTGTGAATCAGACATTTGGGCTTTAGGTTGTGTAATGTAAGTACATGCTTCAAATGATCACAAAGAAAATTTGGATTTAGATTTTTACCACTGGAAAGGAGTTGCTTTATGATCAGTCATAATGAAGTGGTTTTTTGCATGCAGGTATACGATGTTACTAGGAAGACCTCCCTTTGAGACTACAAATCTGAAAGAAACCTACAGGTGCATTAGAGAAGCAAGGTATACAATGCCATCATCATTGCTAGCTCCGGCGAAGCACTTGATAGCTAGCATGCTGTCCAAAAACCCGGAGGATCGTCCCAGTTTGGATGACATCATTCGGCATGATTTTTTTTTGCAGGTTGGTGTGTTTCTTACTAGTGTGCTTTTAAATTTACTTTTAAATTTAAACTTATCTTTTATTGAATTGCAATTATCTAACAGGTTACTCAAAGTGTTCTCTGATACTCCACAGGGCTTCACTCCAGACAGACTTTCTTCTAGTTGTTGTCATACAGTACCAGATTTCCACTTGTCAAGTCCAGCTAAGAATTTCTTTAAGAAGGCGGCTGCTGCTCTTTTTGGTGGCAAGAAAGACAAAGCAAGATATATTGACACACATAGTAAGTTATATGACTTCTTCCCCTTTTTTTGTATCCAGTGTTGTACTTAATTTGAGAAGTCAAGAAATGTATTTCATATGGGCATAAATTAGTTAGGTGTGCTTGTGTACTATTGACCTTCTTATAACCTAGTAAATCTAGACTCTTATTGTCAGCTTTTTTTTCTCATGTGCACTAAAGTGTGCTTATCGCATAATTGCCACTGATGGCAGTGATAAAAATGCTGTTTTTGCCTTGGATGTTCATAAGTGGCTTGTTAATGTAAAAGGAGGAAATATGACTAGCTCTGTTCCTATCTTGTTAGGTTACACTAATGCTCATAATTCTTCTCCTTGATTTGCAGATAGGGGGCCTAAAGAAGATGAAGAAATTTACAAGCTTAGACATGATTTGAAAAAGACTTCAATAACTCAGCAACCCAGCAAACACAGGACGGATGAGGTATGCTGGAAGCGAAGAGAATAGAAGCACTTCACATCAATTCTTTCCTTTGTTAATTATCTCTTGGCCTCGAACCATCACAGTTCAAGTGCGATCTCTCTTTTGCTTCCCCACACCACCCCGGCTCCTTAAAAAAGGAGAGACGCTTTTCTTTTAACAATTCGTGCAGTTGAGTTACCTAATAATTTTCACCTGGCTTGTGGCCATTGGTTTTCGATGCACTTTCCCAGCAAGTGCCACAATCTCATCTTAACCTGCAGTTCTCTGCCTTGAATAAATCTTGGGTGATTGACTCCTTGCCTCGCTCTTCTCTTTTCCAGGAGCTGCAGCCAGCTAGCGCTACAGTTACCAAATCTGGAACACCTGCAGTAGAGAACAAGCAGCAGATTGGAGATGCCATTCGAATGATAGTCAGGGGGACTCTTGGCAGCTGCAGCAGTAGCAGTGAATGTAAGTGTTTGTCAGTTGCGTTTTACATCTTAAACTATAAATGCCAGCGCTCAGTACTGAATTATTGAAATCAGTTTAGCATTTTAATGAGGAAAAACCAGAATTGGAGGAACTGGAAAAAAAAAAACAGGGAAGAATTTGAATTCTCAGGGTAGAATCAGTGGCAGAAATTGAGTGTCTCCTAAAGTTTTAAGTTTTAATTATAAATTTATAATGTTTTATGACTTTCTCTGGCTTTTCAGGCCTTGAAGACAGTACCATGGGAAGTGTTGCAGACACAGTGGCAAGAGTCCTTCGAGGATGTCTAGAAAACATGCCCGAAGCTGACACCATTCCCAAAGAGCAGCTGAGCACGTCCTTTCAGTGGGTCACCAAATGGGTCGATTACTCTAACAAGTACGGCTTTGGGTACCAGCTCTCAGACCACACTGTCGGCGTCCTTTTCAACAATGGTGCTCACATGAGCCTCCTTCCTGACAAAAAGTAGGTGTATCCAATTGATAACGTCTTGTCATTTCATTAATCTTTCACAAAAGAAATCTGAAAACACTGACTAATTGCTTTTTTTCCTCTTTTCTCCCTATCACTGCTGTTTTTAGAACAGTTCACTATTATGCAGAGCTTGGCCAGTGCTCTGTTTTCCCAGCAACAGATGCCCCTGAACAATTCATCAGTCAAGTGACGGTGCTGAAGTACTTCTCTCATTACATGGAGGAGAACCTCATGGATGTAAGTACTGTGGCTCATGGAACAGGGATATTTAAAGTGTAGTCTACACACAAGTAACATCTGCACAACATTTAAGCCTGTTAGAAATGTGCAGCCGCGTATGTCTTAGGCCAGATTCAGAACCTGACTGAGGGAGATGGGACAGAAAACTCTAGAACTTTTTGAAGCTTCTTTAAGAATGAGAGGCACATCACAAAACCTTTATGGGCACTAACTCGCATTCTCTTCCAGGGTGGAGACCTGCCTAGTGTTACTGATATTCGAAGACCTCGGCTTTACCTCCTCCAGTGGCTAAAATCTGATAAGGCCTTAATGATGCTCTTCAATGATGGCACTTTTCAGGTAAATGGCCCCTTTATGTTTAGACCATAAAAATATTTTTTTTTACCAAGTTAATTATGGACAACATTTAAACATTCTTGCATATTTAGGGAGACCTAATGTCTGTGACTCCTTTTTTAAAGGTGAATTTCTACCACGACCATACAAAAATAATCATCTGTAACCAGAATGAAGAGTACCTTCTCACTTACATCAACGAAGACAGAATATCTACCACGTTCAGACTGACAACCCTGCTTATGTCTGGCTGTTCATTAGAATTAAAAAACCGAATGGAATATGCTCTGAACATGCTCTTACAAAGGTGTAACTAAGGACTTTTTAACGGACCCTATGGGACTCCTCTTTTCCACTGTGAGATCTACAGGGAAGCCAGTCGAATGACCTACAGCATGTTGAAGAAGATGGGCAGGTGGTGGTACGAAAACAGTGACAACAATTCCTCTGTGGCCTGCTGACTGGACAGAACCGGAGCAGACTAAGGCATACAGTTTTTGACGCTGGACAATCCTAGAGTGAACCAGAACGCAGTTTGCCTTTGTGTACCTGTTTTTTCAAGGTTTTTCGGACATTTTTGCAGAAAGTTGCATTGACTCTTAACTTCTCTCTGTTGAGAGCATTTCAGACAGAGGACATGGAACTGTGAATATACTTCCTGAAGGGGAGGGAGAAGGGAGGAAGCTCCCATGTTGTGTAATTAGAGCAGCTTTTGGCTGCGTAACTGTGAACTATGGCCATATATAATTTTTTTTTTTGGTTAATTTTTGAAAGACACTTGTGGCTGGAAAAGTGCATTCCTTGTTAATAAACTTTTTATTTATTACAGCCCAAAGAGCAGTATTTATTATCAAGTTTTTTTTATGTTGACCATTTTAAACTATTGGCAATAAAGAGTATGGAAAACCCAAACTGACGGTGTCTTGTCTGGCATCACATATCAACAAACTTGATCGTGGATTCATGGCACTTTTTGGCATGGCATTGAGTGTAGGAGCATTCCAGAAAATTAGATCTTTGCGTTTTCTAATAATAGCTTCTAGGAAATCATTCTTTAATACCTGAAACATAATCATACTGGGTAGGTCTATTTAAAGAAGAGAATATCGCAAAATTAGCAACTCTTGTTACAGCTGAAATATAGGGCTCCTATTGAACCCCAAACCTTCCCTCTGTCATATTTCCTCAAAACTCATTTGGCTTGTCTCTTGAAGTATAATATAGTATAAATCAAATCTGTGTTCTAAAGTATCAGTAGGTACAGAAAGTTATTCTTAAGTTGGAAAAAACTGTAATGCATCAACTAAATGTATTCCTCAACTTAAACCTACTTCAACATTTCTAGTGCTTCTAACAGTACTTGTATATAATGCTAGTAGAGAGAAGCACAAGTGATAAGTCATTTTCCTTTTGGTCATGGTAGAGTAAGAGTGGTAGAGCTTTAAGTTCATCTCTTAACCTGTCAAATTACCCAAAAGGTAAATTAAAGGTTTTATTGTATTGATAGGTTTATTCCAACATATAAAAAGCTGCCCATGCTTGGGTCTTTGTTCAGTGGTTTAAGGCAGATTTTTTTCTGTATGTTTGTATTTTAGGCCACACTCAGCAATACTCAGGGCTTACTTCTGGCTTTGCACTCAGTGCTCCGTCCTGGTGGGGCATGGAGTGCAGGAGATTGGACCTAGTTCAGCTATGTGCAAGGCAAGCACCCACTTTATTATCTCCCTGATCCCCTTATAACAGTGTCTTAAGAAAACTAGAAAATTACATTACCTAGTATGTTACATACCTGAATATGCAAGAGTAATATCTACTTTGGGAGGAGACAAAAGTTTATTTCCAAATCAAATTAAACACCACACCCCAACATTTTTGAGTTTTGCGGTATAGGATGGTCGATTCCTTCCTCACTTCAAAAGTGCATGCTTATGTAATTTTACCTATATCAAGCTACTGTGTTCCGCATTCAGGACCTGGCACGAAGTTTACAGAATGAATGCTAGCCTCTCCCTACCCTCAAGGAAGTTACAGGAGAGGAGGTGATAATGTACATTTGCCTATTAGTCTTATGGGTGCTATGATACTATGATAAAGGTATTCATTGGGTGTTGTGGGAACCTAGAATAGGAATCATAAAGAAGAAGCCCTAGGCATAGGGTGCTTAGAGAACAGATTCCAGAGAAGGAAGTTCTTTTTCACAGTATCTTGAAAATTGGGGCGAGGGAATGTGAATAATAAGTAGAAGTGTGAGTTGGGGGTGGGTGTTACATGCAATGGGAATAGTCCAGACAGATGTCTGCTCAAGGGTGAGTCTGTTGTCAAAGTGAGCCTGAGAGTCTGGAGTAAAATAGGGACAATCTGAAGAAACAGCTGTACTGTGTCCTATGATACACGATTCCAAAGCATTTAGGTTGCATTGAAGACATTTAGCTGCACTGTACTTCCCAATGGAATTTATGAGTGAACTGGAGTTTCAACTGTACAAGACTCATTTGGGAACACAGGCAAAATGGATGGGGGATAAAATGGAGAAAGACAACATAAGCAGTAAAGAGATTAATACTGTGATCTAGGTGAGAAAAAAATTTAACGAAAACAGCAGAGTTAAACATTATCTCCTTGGATCCATCTGCTTCATTTTAACCCCCACCGGAGGCCTGGTGCATGGTGGTTGGATAGTGAGTGAATGAATAATGATGATAGGTTGGGAGGAACTTAGAAGGTTTACGTTAGCAGGATCTGGTACCTGACTGAAAATGGAACCTGAGGAGAGAAAAAAATCTGGGGCAATTAATGAAAGGAAATGTGATACTTTGCGGGTTATTAGCTGAAAGAAATTGAAAGCATAGGTGGAATAGCCTGATATTCATGGAAATACACTGAGGTAAGGACATGTTTAATCTGACCTGTATGAGAATGCCAAATAGATCTAGAAAACCGTTGGCGACACAAGCCAACATTTCTAGAAAGAGCAAGAACTGGAAGTAACCAGTTTTGGTATAATATAATAGGGGTGCAGGATCGACATGTCATGCACTTTCTATCTAACAGCGTACTTTTGCTACTGAGCACTGTAGCACTGTCCTCCCATTGTTCATCAATTTGCTGGAGTGGGCACCAGTAACGTCTCCATTGTGAGACTTGTTACTGTTTTTGGCATATCGAATACATCACGGGTAGCTTGCCAGACTTTGCTGTGCGGGCGAGATACTCTCGGTAGCTTGCCAGGCTCTTCGAGAGGGATGGAGGAATCAAACCCAGGTCGGCTGCATGCAAGGCAAATGCCCTGCTCGCCCTACCCGCTACTGAGCACATCTCTACAAAATATAATAGTGTTGTTAAGGCCAGGGAAAGAAGGACACAAATAAATTATTCTCACAAACCTGAATACCATAAAAACTACTCCAAAATAACAAAAAAAATGTGCATTTGTGTATGTGGCGCTAAGATCAAAACCTAGGGCCTCATTCATGCAGGCATGTGTTTTGCCACTGAGTCTCACCCATGGCCCCTATAGACGTACTTTTAATTAATACTTTTTTTATAAAGACTTTTATTATTCATCCTAAATCCTGGCATATAAAAGTCAATTTTAAAAGATAGACTAGTTTTTCAAGGTATAAAAATGGCTACATTTGTTAAAGAGGGGATTGCAATAAATCAAATTCCAGGTTTATTGATAATGATTCTTTTTATATCTTAATTCATTCAGTTGTTCAGGAATGATTTCCAAATGCAACCTTTGTTTTCGAGAGAAAAAATACCCAGTGGAAAAGCTTTGAAATCAGTACTGAGTTCAAATTCCATTTCCACCATGTAGTAACAATGTGATCTCAGTAAATTCCTATCTCAGGTTCAGTTTCCTCATCCTGTGAAGATTAAATGATAATGAAACACTTGCACACCAAAGGCGCTCAATCAATATTTGCTCTCTTGCCTGCTGTTTCCTTGCCTTCTTTCACGCCCATAAAACCAGTTACCTTGGTTACCTAGCAAAGAAAAAGCTGACTCATTCTCGCCTTCCCTCTCCCTTCTGTGTCATAGTCCAGTCAGGAATGCAAACATCACTTTGGATATTCAAAGAGAAGGAATTTAATGAAGATTATTGGTTATAAAAATGACAGATGGACTCAGAATGAAGGCATTTTATAGCACTTTTATGCATGAGTGTCAGGATATTTCTAAGGTTCGAAATAAATTCTTCTACTAACCTGTAGTTTCTATGTTGTTTTTCTTTGACTTGCACGAGATTCTAGTGAACATATGCTTAGATTTATGTGTTATTCTGGTGCTTCTATATGACTGATTAACTTTAGTAATGGGAAGTATCTCTTTTGTTTGAAATGCTATATTTTGATATTAGAGAATGCCAATTAAAAAAAAACTCACACATGTAGTGTTGTAGTATTGGAATTGAATGCCATTGTTCATCAATGTTCGGAATTCAGTTGAATAGAGTATAGCTTTTACTCCAAGAGTAGCATTATAGTACATATACATATAAACTAGAATGGCTTTTAATGATTGAGGTAAAATAACCATTTCTAGGTTAAGATAAAAATAAATAAATTTACTCAGCTATTTCTGCTATGAAATGCTTGATTGATATTTTAACTCAGCCATGCAGGAACTGATTGATATTTTGACCCAGCCAGGCAAGAATGACTCAGGAATACAAAAAACAGGCAACAAGCCTCAATAAAATAAAATCAACAATCACTCTTTGTACTGATTTGAAATCACTGAAAGCAAAATGACCTTTAGAGTTGGAATCTTAGACTGAACATGCCCAAAGAGTTTTTCTGGAATACTGATTGATTATTTGATCCGAACGGTTCTTTTATTATATAGGAAACATTTGAAAAATGCAGATTATGTGAGTTTAAATTTAACTTGTAAATTTTGTTTTGTGGTGTGGATATACCTAGGAATGCTTGGGTGACCATATTATGTGATGAAATTTGAACCAGAGCCATGGCTGCAGATGCATGCTAGGCAAGTGTACATTTTTTGTTGTTGTTTTTAAACCATATCTGGCAATGCTCAGGGCTTACTTCTCACTCTGTGCTCAAGGATCTGTGCTCTGTTCTCTGAACACCTAGTGGGCTTGAGGGATTATATGGGGAGCAGTTGAAATTTAGTCAGCTATGTGTAAGGGAAGTGCTTTCCCACCTGGACTACTCTCCAGCCCCAAGTGTCTTAAATTCTGAATCATCTTTCTGGCTTTTTAAAAGTGGATTTAATTTTATTTTTAAATTTTTGGTTAAAATGCAGAATTATGTGAATTTTAGTGAACATTATATCTATATAGAAGATGGTTAAATATCTCAAAAACTGAAAAAGAAGAAAAACAAAATCCTAACAAGTAATATATCCACATAGAATAGAATGCAGAGAAGTTAATTTGTGGTCACTTGGGAGACGTTTAACAGCCAGTTCTTTTGTCCTATGTATGGAGAAATCCATTTTGTTGCATTTGAAGATCTATGGTGTAAATACTTTCAGCACAGCTGATTTAAAGCTACCAGTATGATGTCTCTGAATGTGTATTTGGAAAGAATTACCTGGCAACTCACATTCAAGTGTGTATCCACATACAAATACAATAGAAATAAATAGCTTCAAGAAATAAGTAATAATATAATGTAGCAAAACAATTAGTGCTGAGTTTTGAATATTCATTGCCTTTGTTATTAAGATAACTGACTTAATTGTAAGTTTTATACTTTAATTTTTAATAATGGCTGTGTTTAATAACCAATTAGCTTACACAAATTTTGAATATTTAACTGCCATTTACTACTACCTTGTATAGACTGACTCCATAACAGCAATGGTAACAACTCAACATAGGGATGAGGACTTTACAGGCTTGGAGAAATAGAAGATTAATCCAATGTTAGGAATAATTAATGGGGTTTGATAAATTCCCTTGACAGACCAGAAAATATCTTAGTACATTGCTCTGTTTCTGTATGAAAACTCTTTCAGCCTATGCTACAAATAAAATTGTTTAGATGTCATAATAGTCTCTTTTGTGGTAAAGAATCTTTTGTCACTATTGAGCATATAAATTTTTAAAATAACCAAAAGCATGAAATTAAAATTTTCTGTTAATGAATCTCTACATATTAGACTTCATATTAAAACTACATGTTGCTACTTCAAATATACTAGAGCATTAGTACTATAATCCAAGTGGAAAAAGTGAAATTTAGTAAATTCAGTTGATTTAAAACTTGAAGATGAAAGATGAAAGATGAAATCTTTTTTTAAGATTTAGTTATTTATTAATTTTATTGAACCACCGTGACAGAGTTACAAGCTTTCATGTTTGGGTTACAATCACAATGATCAAACATCCATCCCTTCACCAGTGCACATTCCCCACCACCAATATCCCGGTATACCCCCCCTTTCCCACCCTCCCCCTGCCTCTATGGCAGACACGATTCTCCATAATCTCTCTCTACTTTTGGGTTTTATGGTTTGCAATACAGACCCTGAGAAATTATCATGTTGAATTCTTTATATAATTTTATGTACTGGCCTAAGGAAGCTAGGTTATATACATTTATTAAGATCCTACTACATATTATATGCTTTTTCACTAAATATGTTTAGACAACTAGACAATAGTGTTAAAAAGTACTAACAAAGTCAGTGACTCAGGTACCATCTGGAAAATGAGGATGAAAGAAGCATTGAGGAAGGCTAGAAAAACTAGTATTTTACAGACTGACTCATAATCAATTGCTTGTAATTTCCACTTGGAAGTATATGGTTTTACTAAACAGTGACATGATTTTATCCTGCCTTCAAAGAGAAAGGACTTAAACAGAGGTACAGTTTTTGTGTCAGATAAGAGTGATTTCCTTCAATTCAGGTAAACCCAATTAGATAAATAATTGACAGGAAAAAAAAGAATGAATTTAAAAAGTGCTCTGAGAATTTAAATTTAGATCTCACAATTTAAAACCACTTAAAGTATTCTGTAGAGTTCAGTGAAACTTCTTTGGATATGAAAGTTTACACATATCCATAACTTGTTTGGTCAATATTAACTGAAATGCCAACACTACGTAAACATACAAAGATGTCATTCCCATTTATCTAGGAAAGGAAGTTATAAAACAATCTTCTAAGTTGCAGGTTCAATCAAGGAGTTTTATCTGTAACTTATGAACACAGTCAACTTAATGATGCATGTAGAATTGCAATCATATTGATATATTTTATTGGATTAGCTAAGAATATAAGGTAAAAATACAATAATATCAAGCATATAACAGCTGATGTTCTCATTTATTTATTTATTTATTTATTTATTTTTCTTTTTGGGTCACACCTGGCGATGCACAGGGGTTATTTCCTGGCTCTGCACTCAGGAATTACTCCTGGCAATGCTGGAGGACTATATGGGATGCTGGGAATCGAACCCGGGTCGGCCGTGTGCAAGGCAAACGTCCTACCCACTGTGCTATTGCTCCAGCCCCCTATTTTTCTTTAGTGATGCAAATATCATACTATATAGCAATATAAAATTTGCATTGAGCTTCACAGAGCTTTCCTCATAACAGTTATTGGATAAGAGTGATAATTGCTGCTTTGAAGCTCTCTTTTAATAGTAATGGAGAGAAGAACAAAAGCAGGGATATTTGGCTCCCAAATATCATCCCTGATATTTGGGAGCCATAAAACAAAAAAGAAAACTTTTATCGTATTAGTTGAGTATTTCTAGTAACTAGTAGTCAAAAAAGGTTTTTCTTTGCTTTGGTTTTTGTTTTTTTGTTTGTTTTTAAAGGTAAAGGTAAAGGCCCTCCCGTTGATCGTCGATTTGCTTGAGCGGGCCCAGTAACGTCTCCATTGGAGACTTTGTTGTTACTGTGTTTGACATATTGAATACTCTTTTGGTTTATACCTAGCAATATTCAGGGCTTACTCTTGGCTCTGCACTCAAGAATTACTTCTGGCAGTGCTTGGGAATCGAATGGGATGCCAGGGATTGAACCTGGGTAGCTCTCATACAAGGCAAGCATTTTACACACTGAACTGTCTTTCTAGCACAAGCAACAAGTATGTTTTAAGTTTCTGTTTAAAGTCAATCTTTTTATTGAAAACCTGAAATGTGGGCTTGAGCAATAGTGCAGCAGTTAGGGCGTTTCCCTTGCATGGGGCCAACCTGGGTTCAATCCTAGGCATCCCATATGGTCTCCTGAGCACCGCCAGCAGTAATTCCTGAGTGCAGGGCCAGGAGTAAGCCCTGAGTATCGCTGAGTATGACCCAAAAAAAGCCATGGGGGCGACTAAAACCTCATGGGAAGGGGGGCGTTCCGGTCCGTCCTTCACGCCCTACCGAGGTCACCAGTTGCCCCCCACGAGCGGCTCTCCAGCACGGCCACAGCCCCAGAGGCACAAGGGCTTAATGCAGAACCCAGCAGCTTGGAGCAGAAAAGTGAAAGGACTATGCGTTAATCCAGGCAATCATTTCTGCCCAGAGGGGAAAGGGTGTTGCTCCCTTCCGCCCTCCTCCCTCTGGAAAGAAAGATGGCGGCCACATGGGAGCCTTGTGGACAGCAGGTATGAGCCGGGGGTGTGGGGGCGACAAAAACCTCATGGGAAGGGGGGCGTTCCGGTCCGTCCTTCACGCCCTACCGAGGTCACCAGTCACCCCCCGCGAGCGGCTCTCCAGCACGGCCACGGCCCCAGAAGCACAAGGACTTAATGCAGAACCCAGCAGCTTGGAGCAGAAAAGTGAACGGACTATGCATTGACCCAGGCCATCAAGTCTGCCGGAGGGGAGGGGGTGTTGCCCCATTCGCCCTCTCCTCTCTGGAAGGAAAGATGGCGGCCACATGGGAGCCTTGTGGACAGCAGGTATGAGCCGGGGGTGTGGGGGCGACTGGAACCTCATGGGAAGGGGGGCGTTCCGGTCCGTCCTTCACGCCCTACCGAGGTCACCAGTTGCCCCCCACGAGCGGCTCTCCAGCACGGCCACAGCCCCAGAAGCACAAGGGCTTAATGCAGAACCCAGCAGCTTGGAGCAGAAAAGTGAAAGGACTATGCGTTAATCCAGGCAATCATTTCTGCCCAGAGGGGAAAGGGTGTTGCTCCCTTCCGCCCTCCTCCCTCTGGAAAGAAAGATGGCGGCCACATGGGAGCCTTGTGGACAGCAGGTATGAGCCGGGGGTGTGGGGGCGACAAAAACCTCATGGGAAGGGGGGCGTTCCGGTCCGTCCTTCACGCCCTACCGAGGTCACCATTCACCCCCCACGAGCGGCTCTCCAGCACAGCCACGGCCCCAGAAGCACAAGGACTTAATGCAGAACCCAGCAGCTTGGAGCAGAAAAGTGAACGGACTATGCATTGATCCAGGCCATCAAGTCTGCCGGAGGGGAAAGGGTGTTGCCCCATTCGCCCTCTCCTCTCTGGAAAGAAAGATGGCGGCCACATGGGAGCCTTGTGGACAGCAGGTATGAGCCGGGGGAGTGGGGGCGACTAAAACCTCATGGGTCGGGGGGCGTTCCGGTCCGTCCTTCACGCCCTACCGAGGTCACCAGTTGCCCCCCACGAGCGGCTCTCCAGCACGGCCATGGCCCCAGAAGCACAAGGACTTAATGCAGAACCCAGCAGCTTGGAGCAGAAAAGTGAATGGACTATGCATTGATCCAGCCCATCAAGTCTGCCGGAGGGGAAAGGGTGTTGCCCCATTCGCCCTCTCCTCTCTGGAAAGAAAGATGGCGGCCACATGGGAGCCTTGTGGACAGCAGGTATGAGCCGGGAGTGTGGGGGCGACTAAAACCTCATGGGAAGGGGGGCGTTTCACTCCGCCCTTCATGCCCTACCGAGGCCACCAGTTGCCCCCCACGAGCGGCTCTCCAGCACGGCCACGACTCCAGAACACAGAAACCAATTTCTTAACTATCTGACTTTCAGTAGAAATACTTCCAGGGTCAATAAGTAAAATAGCAGAAATCCAAAACCAACATTTAATTCTTGAACCCAGCTGGAGAAAGCAAATCACTTCACAATGCTTTTTCAGCATGTCTGATTGGGGGGGGGGGGGTAAACTCTAAATAATAGTGGTGAATCTTTTATTGAAACAATCTAATCAAAGCGGATAGAGTGTTAACTAGAATTCATCTGCCTCACAGGGACGGGGAGGGGTGGGGGGTGGGGTTTTATTGGGGTTCTTCATGGGAAAAAATAAGTATTGGTAAAGGGAAATGTGTTTGATATTTGCATGACTGAGACATAAACCTGAAAGCTTTGTAACCTTTCCCACAGTGATTCAATAAATAAATAAAAAAAAAAAATTAAATAGAAAATGTAGATATTGCATGTGTGAGGCCCTGGGTTTGATCCCAGATACCACTGCAAAACATTACTTAGCCTCTATTTTACCACCCAACTAGTTCAGTATCAAAATGATCTAGTAATATATTTTTTACAACATAATTTATTTTCAGTTACACACACATGATATTAAATTCTTGGTGCTCTGGTAACCTGTTTTTTTTTTTCAGGAAAGCTTCATATGCTTTTCAGAAGACATTAGATATATTGACATTATTTCCATACCATTATTGCCCCAGGACTAGTCTGTAATGGAATGTATTAAGTGGGGGGGGGGGGGAGTCCCTTGTCAACATGAAGTGATTTTAGGTCAATAAAGTAGAAAGAATTTTGAAGTTGGTTATTTTCCAATCTATGGACTTCGTTGAAGTTATTGTGGATTGTTTCCAAATGTATGCTTGTTTTAAGAGGACGTGAATATAAATAAAAGTACGGTTTCCTGACAAGTTAATGAAAGAACACTGGGAAGCAACCAAAAACCACATTCCAATGCTAAGTGTCTAAAGTATAAGACAGGCACCAAGAGGAAGGGTGAACATTTTTGAGTACTTCGAGTTAGGATTCCCGTTAGTTAAAAAATAAATAAATAAGAAGTAAAACCTTATGAAGTATTCAGTTTGAGTATTAGTCTGGTTTTTGTTAATCCAGAAAGGCATATACTTGAGAATAGGAACCATGATTCACTTGGATAACCTTGACAATCAATAACTTTAAGTCCCATGCGTATGTTATCATGTCAGGACATGGATTATCAGACACTTTACTAGTATCTTTATGTTATGTCTGTCCATATCTTTCTTATTCTCATTACATTCTCTTACTTGGTAATCTCAGTTTTGTAATCCAAGGCAAAGGTTTGTCATTGTTTGTTTCGTCTATTCCCTTTTGTTTCTCTCTGTACCACAGAAAAGTGAGATCATCTAATGTCTGTCCTCTCTTTGACTTGTTTTACGTAGACAGCACCCTCCAATTCCAAACAAGTTACAGCAAACTACAAAACTTCATATTTCTTATAGCTGAGTAGTACTCCATTGTGGACCACAACTTTTTAACCATTCATCTGTTGAATACGTGGGTGTTTTCCATATCCTGGCTATTTTACTAACTGCTGCATTGAACATAGGTGTGCATGGGTCATTTCAAACTAATATTTTTGTGTTTTGTAGTAGATACCAAGAATGGAATTACTGGATCATATGGGAGCTCTATTCTTATTCTGTTGAAAAGTATCCATACTGTTTTTCATTGATACTGAACCAGACAACAGTGAATGAGAGTTTCTAAAAGAGACGTCCCCCATCCCTGCCAGGAGGGGTTATTTCCAGCCATTTAGATAATAGTCCACTCTTACTGTTGTGAGATGTTATCTCACTGTCATTCAAATTTGCTTTTCCTTCATAATAATTGACAAACACTTCTATGTTCTTTAATTTTATTATTTTCTTGGGCGTAGATTTTATTTATTAGTGCAAAGTAGGAGATTTAGAAAGTTTTTGTAAGATCGGTAGATAAAAGGCAAATGTTTAAGTCTTTTAGTGGTAGATTAATTCATTGTCCTAGAAACAAGAAAAAGATACAAAGCTAACACAACAAATGATTTATTTTCAATGAAATAGTCAACAAGCATACTGTCATTCATGAAAATCCTTATATGTAAATTTCAGAAAAAATACTTTAGCTTCATTTCAAGTTAACCTTGACAGTTAAAATTAGTACCATCATGGACCATATTTTGTTCAGGTGCTTTATAATTCACCCCAGTGTGAAAGTTTGCACTTCTTATCTAGTAAATAAATAAGGCTTCTCAAGAATAAGCAAGCCAGATAAAATTTTCAAGCCTTCACTGTCTTCTTGCTTAATAGTTTTCACACTGGCCTGTTGAAGTAGAGTCATTCATTAAGAAGCTTCAGCTGTCTGGGTGCTTTACCTCAGGCTCTCTTTGGAGAGATTACATATCCTAGAGTTCCTCTGAGTGAGAGGCCTGCCAGCCTGACTAATGAAGACTGTCACAGATGCCAACAGTCTCAGGACCAGCAATACTGTTATGACTTTGCCAGGTTATGGAGCAGAGTGACACTTGAAATAAGTGTTGGATCAAAACCTGCTTTATCATCTTGTGCCCTTTTTTTTAAAGCAAATGTCCAAAGATACAATTGTTATCTCCAGTGGGCAAAGAAAATGACATCAATATCCTTAGCCTACAGAATCCAAATTAAATGAAGACTCTGGTGGTGTGCAGTGGTATTTAGCCTTCATCTGTGAGCTATAAAGTGGGAGAATTTGCAAAATTTGAAAGACCTTTTTACTACCTACACACTTAAAATGGAAAAAATATGGTAATAATTAAGCAAGTCATTGAATCCAGTGTGATAAGAATTTAAATATTTCAGTTAAAAAATCACATTTGTGTGTATTCAATATATATTTCACATTTATAGCTCTGGAGCTTCTCTTTAACATCATCTTTCCTAGAGAACAAAGTGCTTGTCTTTTAGGAAGCCAATTCTTCTTTAATTTCCCCAAGCACTGCCAAGAATGATCCCTGAGCACAGAGCTGAAGGCAATTCTGAAAACGGTTGGGTGTGGTTCCAAAACAAAGTTAAGCAAGATTTAAAAAAGTAAATCGTCACACACTATTAGTTCCTAGTGTTCACTATTAATTTCAAGGTAGTTTTGGGACTGTAGTTCCTTCATTCTGGCAATGTCACTGGGTAGAAAATATCTTTTCCACTTGAGAGGCAGAAAAAAGTTGATTGAGAGAGAAGTTAACAACTTGTTCATCATGTAGTGTCAGCAGTCAATAGAATCTGATGACTAGATCTAGCACTATCCTCCCATTGTTCATCGATTTGCTCGAGCAGGCCCAGTAACGTCTCCATTGTGAGACTTATTGTTACTGTGTTTGACATATCAAATACGTCAGTCATGGGTAGCTTGCCAGGCTTTGCCGTGAGAATCTGATGACATAGAGTACAAATAAAATTTTGCTCATTTCTGTCATGGGGTCGTGATCAAAAGACCACCATTCTCCCCCTTACAATTTCTTTGTTTACCTTAATTAAGGGGAATCTTTAAGGAGTGCTCAGGGGTTTCTGATTCCACTCCTGGTGACACAGCCTAGAGCTGCTTGGACATAGTAATGGTTAGGATCCCCAGGGCCACTCTGGTGGTCTCGGGTGACCTTGCAAGTCTGGGAATCAAATCTGTGTCCCTGCCTGACAGGGCCAGCACTCTTCTTCTTTCAGTTATCTCTTCAGCCCAATACCACATACTTCCCTGAAGTCTGTTGGAATAAGCAAAACCTAAAGATGAATTGTCCTAGCAGACTTGGGATTTTCATTTTTTAGATTCTTGGACACAAATGGAAATAAAACAGGGATCTATGATGAAAAATTTCCTGGAACCAGTAGTATTGGCTTGGTTATTTACTAGTTGTCTGACCTAGACCAAGTCTCTCACTGAGTTTGCATCCTTCTCTTCAAATCCAGCCTAAAACCACTGTGTCTTGGTAGCAGGGTCCCTGTGAGAATTGCATTAGGTAACAGATCCAAAATATCTTTGTAGAACATGTAGTAAGCTACCAAAATAATTACCAAGCATTGTTACAAATGGAGCGATAGCATAGCGAGCAGATAGGGTGTTTGCCTTGCATGCGGCCGACCTGGGTTCATCCCTCTCAGAGAGCCTGGCAAGTTACCGAGAGTATCCCACCTGGAGGGCAGAGCCTGGCAAGCTACCCGTGGCGAATTGAATATGCCAAAAACAGTAACAATAAGTCTCACAATGGAGGCGTTACCGGTGCCTGCTCCAGTAAGGGTTGACTCCCTATTGATTTTCTAGTCTTATTTGAGGGCCTCTCTGGCAGTATCAAAGGTCCCTGCACCACTTTCACTTTCAGTGGCTGATAAGGCTCTATAGTTCAGTGCTAGAACCTACTGTTGCAGGACACTTTAATCCAGTTGTTCTCGAAGTCATCAAGCCACATGACATTGCCCTGGGAAATCATCAGGACTATACCTGGTGGTGTTGGGCACGTTTGAAACTAGCAACTGAACTCAGATCCTTGTGCATGGTTAGGCATTCACCCCAGCTCAGCTCCTCAGGCAGTGCAAAACCCCAGTTCCTGGCTACTAATCTATTAGTGGATCTATTAGCCTTGGCGTGATTCCTGAAAACTCAAAAGATGATTCTATTTTTGATTCTTCTTTTGATTCTCCTTTATTCCTTTTTCTTAGCTTCCTACTATGACCATTCATGTCACTTGGATACTGTTGATATCTAGCAAAGAAAACTG
This sequence comes from Sorex fumeus, assembly GCF_029834395.1. Lineage (NCBI taxonomy): Eukaryota > Metazoa > Chordata > Mammalia > Eulipotyphla > Soricidae > Sorex > Sorex fumeus. The sequence continues at coordinate 15,956,882 of NW_026606072.1, forward strand.
TCTACCCCTCTTTCAAGATGCATACAACCATACAAAGACATGGACCTGTATGTATGTTATAATTGTTTTCCTTGATTTATCCTGTTGAGTCTATTTTCTCTTTATTCTTCAGATGGTATACTGTACTTTCTTCTATTAGGAATCATGAATCTTGAAAGAAGTTAAAAATTGTTCATTCATCACGGCACTCTTAGTGTTAAACAGAATATGAAAACAAGGTGAAAATATTTGCCCTAGACAAAGTCCTGCTCTGAATCTGTATCCTGAGGAATGGTCATAAACATGAAGAATAATAAAGGCTTCTCATCTACAGGCAACTAAAAAAGCTGCAAATCCATGAAAAACAGCACGAAATGATTAGGTTTATGCAGCAACCCCTGTTCTAACCCCTTCCTGGCACCAAAATGGCTGCTATTGTCTACCTTGTTTTTTTTGGAATATTTCCTAAGCTTATGTATTAACTTTGAATGTAATTACAAGGTCAATTTACCTTTTTTTTTTGGGGGGGCAGAGACAATTATATGCTGTATTAAAGAGATAAACTTGGACCTTGCTAATCACAATATGGCACACTACTGATAAAGTAAAGCAAGCCTACATATAATGAAACATGAAAATCAAAGACATCAAAACTAGAGTGAGAAATGTTTAAATGACATTTATAAAGGTTTGCATACCAAGGACATTGTCAAGGTACTACTTCAGTTTGTATTTTCTTAGACCACCCTTGCCTTGGAGTGGGAGAAGAAACTGGCAGTTGAACAGGAAGTGAGGTGAAGTTTTAAAGTTTGTCTTATGGACTTTCACTTCAACTTGTTATTGCAAAACCTTCAATTTCCTGTACAATTCTTTCCTCCCATTACTGACATATGGAGTTCGGAGCAACTAGCTCGCGTTGCCATTTTTGTCCTAGTCCTTCTAGTTGCTTTAGCTAGAGGCCACTTTATTTTTCCTGTCCTTTGGAACTTCTAAAACCTTCCCAGGTTTCACCAGATCCATCACTGAGTGCTCCTAGATATCATCATAAAATTCAAATATACTTCTGAAATCTCATCATAAGTAATGTCTTATTTTTGTACCCAAACCCTTCTGATGCCAGTATTGTATAATTTATATTCCTGGAAGCTTCAGATGCTAAATTTCTGAGGTATAAGCTATACACCTCCTCGTTTTGCATTGTGCTCTGTCATCAAAGTATTGCTGATATGTGAGTACTTAGTAAAAATAATTTTAGGTTTTACTTGCACTGCCTTTTTAACCTGGGGCCAACTTATGGTACAATGTGGCCCAAACTAAGGGAAAATATAAGTGGCAGAGATCATGTTGTTCACCCCCAGACCCCCAAATCCAATGTGATTAAAGGTTCTAGAATCAGAACTGTGTCCAAGTCCTAGCTCTTTAAAAACTAACTTGTGATTAGCTAAATTCATTGACTTACCTGTACAGACCTTTACCACATGCCTTATAAATTGGCATAAAATATATATTACATATATATGACTCTTTGAAGAATTTTCTAAAATAATCCCTGATAATAATTAATAGACAATAATATTTTAAATGAAAATAACCCAAACACTACCCAACCACCGCCACGTTCCAGGCTGCTTTCTGGACCCTGCGGCCTGGGCGAAGTGGCCCCATGACACATTATAAAACACTTCCTACCCATTTTCCATAATTACTACATTATGTCTGATGGGGTTCAGACAGTGGGGAACAAATCATAGAAAAATATATACATATATGCCTCTCGGAGAGCCTGGCAAGCTACTGAGAGTATCCCGCCCGCATGGCAGAGCCTGGCAAGCTCCCTGTGGCGTACTTGATATGCCAAATACAGTAACGATAACAGGTCTCATTCCCCTAACCCTGAAAGAACCTCCAATTGTTGGGAAAAGACGAGTAAAAAGAGGCTGCTAAAATCTCAGGACTGGGAGGAATAGAGACGTTACTGGCGCCTGCTCGAGTAAGTCAATGATCAATGGGATAACAGTGATAACAGTGATTATTTTATATAAATTATTCAAGGTATGTGGAAATAAAATTCTCAATGTGAGAAATGGAGACAAATATAAAATAAATGTGAAATAATGTTTATAGAAACATTTAAAATTTGTAGCACTGTAGCGTGTCCTATCGCACTGTTCTCCCGTTGTTCATCAATTTGTTCGAGCAGGCACCAGTAACGTCTCCATTGTAAGACTTGTTGTTACTGTTTTAGGCATATTGGATACACCACGATAGCTTGCCATGTGGGTGGGATACTCTCAGTAGCATGCTGGGATCTCCAAGAGGGGCAGAGGAATGAAACCTGGGTTGGCCGCATGCAAGGCAAATGACCTATGATGTGCTGTCACGCCAAATTTAAAATTCATGTACACATGATTGAATTTACTTGTATCTTCAGGCTGGAAAAGGTAGACTTCCTTCTTATCTCATGTCCGTGAGTTAATTCATAAATGGGAAAAATCTAGGTCTGAAATTTTGTGTCAGACACATTCATTTGGGACATTTCTACAAATACGTGTATTTTTAAAAGATTTTCTTTATAGTGCTGAATGTTTTAGTTGAGTTCCTGCTCCTGCTGTTGTTGTTTTTCTTCACAATTGAATTAGTGGTGCTGGTTGAAGTATTGAATTCTCTTTTCTCTTCCTTCCTTCCTTCCTTCCTTCCTTCCTTCCTTCCTTCCTTCCTCCCTCCCTCCCTCCCTCCCTCCCTCCCTCCCTCCCTCCCTCCCTCCCTCCCTTCCTTCCTTCCTTCCTCCCTCCCTCCCTCCCTCCCTCCCTCCCTCCCTCCCTTCCTCCCTTCCTTCCTTCCTTCCTTTTTTTCTTTTTTAATGGAGGTAGAGGTATAGGGGTTGGGGGGTTGGATCATACACAGCTGTGCTCAGGAGTGACCCCTGATGGTTCTTAAGGAAACATATATGGTACTGGGGATATGAACCAGAGTCAGTGGGATGCAAAGCAAGAGTCTTAACTCCTGTACTATCTCTTTGGCCCCAGGCAATAGATATCTTTAAGGCATAAATCAAAGCCTTCATATATCTATTGCCAATTTTCTTAAGCAAAAGAAAATAATCATACAGTGGCACAAAATACAATGAAAAATGACTAGCAAACTCTCCGAAATACTTTGAAATGGAAAGTGCTCTATAAACAATGATTTATGATAATGCAACATTGAGAACCCCACCTCACACCAGAAAACAGGCATTTTCAAGAAATCAATATCATAGAGAAAGGAAATAAACTTATGTGCAAAACAGACTTGATAGCTGATCTTCTATTTTTTTCTTAATATTCCTAGGAAGATATATGAATTGCAGTCAGAATGAGAACCTAGATATTTCTATTAGCGTGAACAAAAACAGAAAGTGATGTTCATATCTTCTGAGTTGCAGCTACTGCATCTTCTTAAGAGGGAAATTTATGATATACAAGAAAGTTTCAAAAAGGAAATCTTGTCTTTATTTCACATAGATACTTTGAAGTTCAATTTCAAAAAGTGACTTAGTAGGGAAAGGTTTTGGTTGAAGAAATAAACTCCTGTGCTATTGAAATTGCCTCAAAGGCTTTCATTGCATCAACATTCTTTTATTCATGAGTATTGAGTGCCAAAATTTATTTCAAAGTATAATGATGAATATGCTAATATAAATTTTGTTCTATCCCCAAGTAATTGAATATCTTACAAACAAGAACTTACTTATTATCACACTGTGAATGCTGAACTAAGTGCATTGTTAGTTTTCTTGAACCCTTTTACATAAACAAAATAACAGAGAATCAAGTTGTGCTAATACATTTGTGTAGTGTATTTGTAAAATATTCCCTCCTTTTGGTCATTTAAAATAATTGAACTTTTCTCTATATTTGGACTTATTGATGGTTTTGTTTGAAACTATTACTTTTATTTACTATTGGAAAGGTATAGTTTATGGATAAGGAATAAAATACAATTTTATTTCTGATAAATTTGGTAAGATTCAGAGATATTAATAAAAACAATTAAGAGCAAATAATGGACAACATATACCAAATCAGGAATTGCACAATGTATCTAAAACAATTATTAGAATAAATAATAAGTAAAAGAAATAGTAGTAATACATTTATATATGAATGGCAAAATTCAAACTATTGTTAAAATGACAAAATAATCTGTCACTGTCACTGTCCTCCCATTGTTCATCGATTTGCTCAAGCGGGCCCAGTAACATTGTGGGACTTGTTGTTACTGTGTTTGGCATATTGAATACATCATGGGTAGCTTGCCAGGCTTTGCCATGCAGGAGAGATATTCTCGGTAGCTTGCCGGGATTTCCGAGAGGGGCGGAGGAATCGAACTCCGGTCGGCCATGTTGCTCGTGTGCAAGGCAAATGCCCTACCCTCTGTGCTATCGCTCCAGCCCCTATTTTATCTTTTATTGCAGATTTAAGGTATAGCCCATGCTTCTGAGCTATTAAATCTTAAAGTCTTTCAAAGCCTATGATTAAAAAATCAGCATCAACTAAATAATCAAAATTTAGTGTTTAAGTATCAAGCTGTAGGAAATTCACTGTCACTGTCCTCCCGTTGTTCATCAATTTGCTTGAGCGGGCCCAATAACACTGTGAGACTTGTTACTATTTTTGGCATATTGAATATGTCAGAATAGCTTGCCAGGCTCTGCTGTGCTGGTGAGATACTCTTGGTAGCTTGCAGAGCTCTCCAAGAGGGCGGAGGAATCAAACTCTGGTGGGCTATGTTGGCTGCATGCAAGGCAAGCACTCTACCGCTGTGCTATCGCTCCAGCTCCTGTAGGAAATTATGCCAGTTAAATTTTATTAGAGCCAACTGACAATTTAACAAATTAAAGAGATTTTAGAAGTTATAATGTGATGAGCAAAGAAGATCTGTCTCTTGATTGTGGGTGGTTTTAACTGAATCATAAGGAAAAGTACTTAGATTAGCTGATTCAGATAGTGCCTCCTATTATAAAATAGACACTTACCATTTCCAAGATTAAGAACATAAAATATCATTTTAGTCAGTCATTTTGTTCAGATTCTCTTACTATTTCATCATACTTCCTAAAACTTTGTTATTAAAAAATCAAAAATAAAATTTTCAGTTCATTGCATTTTAGAAGGAACCAAAGGATATCACTTCTCTCTCTCCTTCCCTCTCTCCCTCCTCTCTCACTCTTTCTCTCTCTCTCTCTCTCTCTCGCTCTCTTTCTCATTTGGATTTTGGGCTACACGCAGCTCTTGGCTCTGTCTGTGCTTAGGGATCACTCTTGGTGGTTCTTGAGGGACCATATGGAGCATAGGATTAAATCAGGCCGGTTGGCCACGTACAAGGCAAATGCCTTAACCTCTGTACTATCTTTTTAGCTCCAGAGAATATTGCGTTAAGCGAAATAGGCTGGAAGAAGAAGGACAAATAGTGGATAATCCTACTCTTCCGTGGTATATAGAGAAGCAAAATAAGGAAACAGATTACATGAATGACAGACAAAGACTTGACTTGAATTACAGAATACAGATTACCAAGCAGTGAGGGTAGAGGGGTGAAGAGCCATCTAGAAGTAAAAGAATCATACTAGGGGAGTTGGGGTACTTTGATGGTGGTGAAATATGGTAACTGTGTACTTCAAAGCCATAAATGTGAGCTCTATTATAACCTAATTGCCTAAACTATAATAAATTTTGGGGGGAAATGGGCACACCTTTGATTGACTCATGTTGTCCCCAAAGACTACACTGCCTATTCTTCAAATACATTAAACAGTAAATGAAGATAAAGTCACATTTTTCTTTTTTATTTAAAACACATATATTTCACTATAATATGTATCTTTTATTAGTTTTTGACCATAATTTTATTTTACTTTATTTTATTTTGGGGTCATACCTATTGATGCTCATGGTGAGTTTACTCCTGCTCTACACTCAGGGATCACTTTTGGTGGGCTCAGGGGACCATATGGTGTGCCAGCAATCAAATCCAGGTCTGCCATGTGTAAAGCAAGCATCTTACATTCCGTTTTATCTCTGTAGCCCTAACAAAACTTTTAAACGCTTAAAATTTTTAATTTTGGGGGTTTACTATTCTTGGTACCAAACTTATTTTCAAAGAACCAATTTTATTTTCAGAAGGCAATTTATTTTAAACTATTAAACATATAACAAATATAAATTTGAGTAATAGCATTTAGATGAGCAGTTTTGAGTTTTCGTGTTAAGATCCACAATCTTAATCAGAGAATTTAGCTCATTTTTAGACAAACTGTTCTCCTCGTTAGCAAGAATCAGTGGTAAGGCTACCTTTTAAATATTTAATGTTATATTAATTTTCCTGTCCCTAGTTGGTTTCTAGATGAACTATGCCATATATTTGCCTTACTTAATAAAACAGAAACCAAAATGTAAAAAAAAATGCAATAAAAACCCTGGATTACTCTTCTTGCTATTTCAGAGAATATGTCCATTTATTTGGGCAGGGGGAGAGATAAAGTGGGGAGAGTTTTGGGCCGTACTAGGCTGGGCTCAGGGTACCACATGTGGTGTCAGGGACTGAATCGGGTTTGGATGAATGCAAGAACCATGACATCTATACTATTGCTCCGGCCTGACTCTTTAATTTCTAAGTCTTATCTTGGATAACTCGATTGTCATCTTTGTTCAGAACTATTTCTGAAGCAGCTGATTCTTACTGAACAAAATGTAATATGATTTTAAAATTATATGGCACATTCAAAACAATTTGTTCCTATTTGCTTATGTAGAAAAGTGATTTTGTTCACAAGCTATGATTTGATCGATGAAGAAATAAAATCTGTACAGCAATACACTACAGAAACTGTTCTTACTACCTTACGGAATGAATGAAAGTTTGGTCTAAATTTAGATGTGGATTCATCATGAAATTTGAAAATTGTAAAGCTTTGCTTGCAAGTGTTCCTTCCACAGCCTTCCGAAGGAGAAAAACATGTTTATAAAAATGTGCATTTTGTAAAGTTTCTAAAATATTAAAGCCACAATCAGTTAAGTCCACCATTTCTTTCCACTTCCTACACTTTCCCTCTCATGTAGGTGTACTTTCAGGTCACCCTTGGGACTTTCAGCACCATCTCATCTTGAGTTGAGGATACATTTGATGTTAAGTGGTTTGGGGGAGTAGTATTCCCTCAATTTGTATCAGTTTCAGTCTTGATGAAATTATTTTAAAATTTCTACACTGTCAGCAAATTAGTGATATAGATTCTAGAAAATATTATCAAATGATTTGAAAAATACTTGACAAAGTACTTTATCTTATCATTCAATAGAAGATGATAAATCTGGGTCAGAATAGAGCATAAGAGGAAGAATATAGTAGGTTGAGAAATTAATGCCTTATCACTTGTGAATCCTGTTTTGACTCTAATGTTGATGTTTTGTTTACCACAGAATTGGCATCAACTTTTTGTTTTGCTTCCTTCAAGAACTTTTCCCCAGTTTCCAGGGCTCTGGAAAACCGGTAAGCCGGAAGTTTTCCTGAGTCCCCTTTGTCTGCATTCCCACAGTCCTAGTTAGGTCTTTTTTTTTTTCCGAAAAAGGGTTGAGCAACACTGCTTTATTTTTATTTATTTATTTATTTATTTATTGGTGTTTTTTTTCCCCCACATTTTTTTTTAGTCCTAGTTAGGTCTTAATTCATAGTTTCTGTTGTAGCTGTCTTGTCTCTGACTCTTCTTTACCCTAGGGATGGTAATGGCTTCAAGCTTTTGTTAATTCTTTCTTTCCCTCTGTATTTGATTTCAAAAGACTTCATCACACATGTAATCACTTTCTTTATTATCGCTTGTTTCCCAAACTCAAAAGTAATGCAGTGTTTCAGATAGTTTTTTCCTATCTGAACTCTGACAGAGAAAAAACTCAAGGTCAATGATGCAATTGATAAAACGGGAGATTCCTTTACAGTGCAATTAAACAATTATACTAATGCATACTTTAAAAAATAGGTATAGAATGCAGAAGTTTGGATGATTTATTAGATGATTTCTGTATTTAATTCTTAGCACCACCACCTACTCACTTATGAAAGTTGATTACGTTTCCATGTCTAAATTTATTTAGATATTAAATGATAATGAGGGAATATGTAACCTAGGTACAGAGAGAGCGGCCCACAATGAATGCAACAGAACAGTTTAAAGTGTAAGACAGGTGTTTCTCTTCTGGTTGTCAGATCATTGGAGGAAATGATTGCCTAGCAGAAGAAAAGTCTGAGAGAAGAAATGGCAGTAATCTGCCTGCATCAAGGAGTTACACATAGAAGAGAAGCGATCTTATTTAGTACTGTAATGGAAAGTAGACTAGGAATGACAGGGACGTGGGTTTTCCTCCAGCTAAAAGCAGAGCTTTACAATAAATAGAAAAGTTCAATAATCGAAATGGTTCTTCTAGGAAGAGTTCCTGGTCTATGATACTGACAGAGCCAGATGAGTCACAAATGAGTAATAGAAAAGCCATTTAGATAAAACCATTACCATAGTAATAGCCAATATTTATTTATTTAAAATTTTTATTAGTGAATCACTATGAGGTACAGTTACAGACTTACAAACTTCCTTGCTTGCGTTTCAGTCATACAATGATCTAGTACCCATCCCTCCACCAGCGCCCATTTTCCACCACCAGTGGTCCCAGCATCCCTCCTACCACCCCACCCCGCCTCTGTGGCAGGGCGTTCCCTTTTGTTCTCTCTCTCCTTTTGGGTGTTGTGGTTTGCAATACAGGTACTAAGTGGCCATCATGTTCGGTCTATAGTCTGCTTTCAGCCTGCATCTGCCATCCTGAGCAGGCCCTCTTAGCAACCTTTACTTGGTGGTCCCTTCTCTATCTGAGCCGCCTTTTCTCCCAGCATGTGAGGCCTAGTCAATATTTATTGAGAATTTAGCTGGAGTCAAATTCTAGGTATTAATGATACATAATACATCTATCATTGTTTTATGACCAAATGGATAAAATGGAAGTATTTTACAGGTGCGTATAGATAGAAAGATATAGTAACTTGGACAATTAATTAATGGAAGATCTATATGATATGGGTCTAGGAATTTTAACATATCTATTATTTTAATTATAAAAGAGAACTTTTATAAATTATATCTGAACATGAACAGTTTTAACTTCTTATAAGTTTGAAGATCTTATTGAATCTTACTTAGTTTTGTTTCTAGCTTTTATTATATAAATGCTAGTTCATTCTAGAAAATTTGTAAAATAGACATTTGGAAAGAAAAAATAGAAATGACCATAATCACAAAATCTATGCGACAAAATTTGATTCCAGCATGCACTTCCATTTTTACTTTTTAGCCTTTTATTTTTGAACAAATATACATGTCTATACACATTAAACATTGACTGTATCTTTAATAAAATTCAAGGTAGTTTGATTTACCCAATTACCAAGAATATTATATTGTTTGAGGCTCTATTCACAAAGGAGCATACCAAACAATAATGCTGTGGTTTTCTGCATATCCTATAAAACTTCTAAACTAGGTCAGTTTTATCTAAGTGAGTAAATGGCTGTCCTTTTCAAATTTTCTTATTTCCAGTCTCCAAGTTCTGGGCTACTATGCTAGTGTTATTTCTTCATATCACTTCCTTTGAGCTCTCCTTTGTTGTTGTTTCTGATTTTTGAGTATTGGGCCACCTCCAGCAGTGCTCAGGGCTTACTCTTGGCTCTCTGTTTGAGGCTTACTTTTGGCAGGACTCAGAGAACCATAATGGGGTATAGGAATTGAACCTAGGTCAGCACATCAGGGCATGTACTCTAACCCCTGTATTATCTGTCTAACCCCAGGTTAAACCTTTGGTAATACTCACCCCCTTGATATGAACATGGTTGATACCTATCTTCTTAAGAACAGAAAATATTCTTTTGTTCCTCCCATTATCCTAGTGAAAATCACTAGCCTGGGCATAATATTTTCAGTAACATTCACTGAACAAACCTATATGAATAGTTGTTTAAATACATGCAAACACATGTCTTTTCACAGTAACGTTACATGCTCAATCACTTAATGTCATTCTAAAATCTGGCTGGTAAATGTGGAAAATATTTGCTTTCTGATACTTCATGGGGGTGTCTGTTTATGCTCAGTAGTGTAAGTGAATCTCTGTAATTTGGTCAAGTATGATCCACAGCTCTAAACCAGAATCTCTCTGAACACTGATCCAAACTTAGATTTCTTACTTAGATCTACTAAATCAAAATTTCTACAGAGGAGTGAATCAAATAGATTTTATCAATTTCTCAGGGGATTCTCAACTACAGATAGGACTGTATACCCTTCTCTTATCCCTTCAGTCAGTGAAGTCCAGGAACCTTTTTAAGAAATAGAAGTACAATTTAAAGGATTATTTATCCTAGTTGGATGACAGTCTTTGCTTTCAACTTATAGATTCAGGGGGAAAGGGAGGCAAGGTTTTCTCCTGAATTGTTTGCAGAAATCCTATGATATCCTGAGAAATAATTTCTCAATATCAGGGTTTATGTCTCTTGTTACTTAGGGATGCTTAGTAAGTACTTTCTATGAAATAACTCCCTGGAAATTGATAATTTTTGTTGGATATTTTTACTTTGATTCTTTTTACTTTATAGCAGAGTTACAAACTAAAAAACTTAACTTCCTTTCTGTGGTCCTTAATATCTTGCTATGAGACCTAATTTACACAATTTTCACCGTTGGTCTCCTTGGCATATCCTGGGGATGGCCACTAATTGAGAAATATTGATAAGGGGCATAATCAAGGCTCCATGCCCTGCTTGCTATGGAAATCAGCTAATAGAGTTGCCTGGTGCTGGAATATCAGTTGGCCTTTAATATATTTGGTCAGCTGAAAATATGCAAAGTGCCAAATGTATGTGATACCTTTAATAGAAATTAAAAGTTTATGCTCTTGATTGTCATAAAAAATGCATTAGGAATGCTGACAGTTGTTAATGACTCTCAGGGTTTTTATAATCTTGGTTTTGACAGTGAACTATTCAATTTTATGGATTCAGAAAAGCTCCTTCTCTAGGATGGTAGCCAAGTCCAAATATATGTCAGAACAAACACAATTCTATGAACAAAACTGAATAAGTCTACTGGATCAAACAACAAACCATCTGTTTAGCTCTTTTCTGGGCATAGCTTGGGAGGTACAAGAGATATTTTAAAAATATCTCCATAGAGTAGTTGGAAGATAAGATACTTATATTCTATTCAACACTTCAGGTTATTAAACGCTACACTGTAGATCTGGAAACATGACATGCCTTAGATCACTTGATGCTTGTTACAATATGAGGTTAGTGTCCCACCACATGGCTTTTGATTCAGTGAGTATGATATAGGATCCGAGAATTTGCATTTCTATTCGATTTTCAAGAGTTAATCCTAGATCATAGTTAGTGTCAACCGGCTAAATTATGAGAGTCATATGCTAAATATTGTATATTATGTATTGTGTAACTCAAAAAGAGAGCAGTGGCGGCGTTCTATCTCTCCGGCTGCTCACATTCAGTAGTCTCACGCCGGTTCCTCCACCCCAGGGAGGTCAATGGTGATGGACAGGCGAAAGAAGGAAATGAGGGCCAGGCTGGTTGGTCTTAGTTGCAGTTTATTCCAATCCCATCTCTATTTACTCCTATCTGCTTCTGCTCTTCCATGCTACTTCATTCTCCTCCTCTATCCCCCTTCATTCTCCTTCTGGCTCTGAAAGCTGCATGTCGATCCCCTTTCTCCTTCTCGTTCTGTAGTCTCGATCCTGATCCCCCAGCCTGCTCTTAAAGTCTCGTTAAATCCCCAAGCATGAGGGGTTGGGGCCTACACATAGGTGTGGTCAAAATCAATAGGGGTAAAGTTCTTTCCTTCGGGGAAAGCTGCTTCTAGGACGAATTCTCATTAGCAGGTCAACCCACCCTAGAGCGGCATCCCCTGGGTGTGTTTCTCCTCTCCTTGTCCAACAAACACACAAACATACATAATATAAATAATTTTGTATGGATATAGTAAAAAATACATTAAGCTTATAGAATTGCTCTCCTAGGGCCATCTCAATCTCAGACTACAGTGCTCAGGCAAGATAGTCTTTCCTCTCCCTAACAGGATCTTAGTCTTGTCATTACTTTTGGATCATGACAGCATTTGTCTATGACTAAGCTCTTAACTTATAGTTAAGAATCATGGCACTTTGGTCTGGCCCATTTCGATGCCAGGGCAGCTCACAGATTGTCCTGGGTCCATTCAGTCCCTCGTCAAAACCCTGCTTTTGGCGTGCTAGGAACTAAGGGCAACAGAGGCTTAAGTCGAGAAAGCAGATGCCCGGGAGTGAATAATATTCAAAGACAATTAAATCCTAAGTTACAAAGCATAATATTAACGGTCATCCTGTGTCTATACAAAAAAGACATTGCTTTAAAGTAAACTATTCATAAGACATAAGGAGAGGAGAAAAACAATATTTCACTCATACACATAAAACCATAGATTTCTGAAGAATCTGACTTTACAAGTTAACACAGTCTGATTAGGGGAAAAAGCTGATTAACTGGTTGGGGAGGAGAGCATAGGGAAGAGTTTATAGATAAACACAACGGAATTGAAGTGTCTCAGGAGCACTGTAATAAACCTGAGTTCCTTGTGGAAAGGGAGGAAGGACAAACCAATGTCATCCTACAATATATGTTTATAGGTACATATGTAAAATATATTACAGATATGCACACACACAAACATATATATATATATAAGCTGATAAAACTCAACATAATATTTATGACAAAAAGGCATTCCAAGTGAGAAAAGTATGATATTCATGCTTTAGTGGGTGCATTGTTTAACTGTCAAGCATGAAGGGGAGGTATGAAGGTGAACTTACAATTTGACATCACATCTACCTCAATCATCCCTTTTCAGGAATAAAGTGTCTTATTATCATTCAGTTCTTTTTGTATAACAGATATAGCAGACTCCTGATTATTATCGTTTTTACGTCCATTTATCTTTTTCTTGAAGTCCTCTAGTTTGTCTCTTATGTCCTGGAGAGGGTGAACACAGTTGCTCAATGCCCAGCAGGAGTCTAAGCCAAAGCTTTCTTAAATTGTGAGTTGCTGTGTGACATATTGGGTCACTTAACTAGGCTGGAGCGATAGCACAGTGGTAGGGCGTTCGCCTTACACGCGGCCAATATGGCCGACCCGAGTTCGATTCCTCCGCCCCTCTCCTCTCGGAGAGCCCGGCAAGCTACCGAGAGTATTCGATATGCCAGACACAGTAACAACAAAGTCTCCAATGGAGACGTTACTGGGCCCGCTCGAGCAAATCGACGATCAACGGGAGGGCCTTTATTTTAGGGTTGGAGCGATAGCACAGTGGGTAGGGCGTTCGCCTTACAAGCGGCCAACATGGCCGACCCGAGTTCGATTCCTCCGCCCCTCTCGGGGAGCCCGGCAAGCTACCGAGAGGATTCGATATGCCAGACACAGTAACAACAAAGTCTCCAATGGAGACGTTACTGGGCCCGCTCGAGCAAATCGACGATCAACGGGAGGGCCTTTACCTTTACCTTACCTTTTAACTAGATATTATGTGACTCCACAGAAAATTTATTTTGAAAAAAATTTAGTTGTGATCTGCTTTCATTAAATATTTGATTCGTCTACCAGGGTCATGTAAAAATTTCTGTGGTGAGGAGGATTGAAAGTACAGAAATTTGATGCTGTGAGGCCCCACCCTAGAAGGTACTGGGTCCCTGTGGTGTTCACAAATCCTGGAATGCAGAAAGAGTTAAGACAGGGCCAGTGCGCATCCTGGCCTCAGGCAGAGCCCCCCTTCTACCTGCTGGAGTCTGGAACCGTCTAGAGCAGAGGCCCAGGAGCTGATCAGCGACCTGAGACTCACCCTGGGGATAGGCCAGGTGGAAACCGCATGGGGACCTCGGCTGGGACTCTGGCCAGGTCAATTGACCCGCCAGTATTTGAACATGGGACTTGGCTTTCTACATGCAAGCAGCCCAGGCATCCTATAGGACCCTGGGACAACAGCAACCCTGAGCCTCTTCGTCTTCATCCCCAACGCTGTGCCGGTCTTCTACTCCTCCCAGCTAGTACCACCCCCCCACACACCAGATACCTGTGGGAGGGTTACCTCTTCAGAAGTGGGCGTGGCTTCTGCAGAAGAGGGTGTGGCATAATTCCAGGCCGGCGGCCGCATGAGCAGCCACAGGTAGTTTACTCATACCAAGAAATCTAGTGTAACATCTCAATTTCCACACCTACACACAAATATGAAGAAACAACGAGAAACCCCACCATGTGGAGATGACGATGAAAAGAGTTCAGAAGCCTGAGTAGGTGCTACTCACCTAAAAGACCTCTTTGAGAAAGAATTCAGATATGAAGTCATGAAGATGTTCAATGAACTCAATGAAACAGTCAGAGAGATGTTCAGTAACATGACAGAAACAATCGAAAAACTGCGAGAAGAAATGTGAGCAGAAATGTCACGAATAGAAGCTTCCATAGATGAAATAAAAAACTCAGTGTGTGCCCTCAACAAAAGAATGACCACAGCTGAAGACAGAATCAGTGATCTGGAAGATCAGCTGCACCAAGCCAACGGGTAACAACAAACAGTGGCAAGAGACCTCAAAAGAGCTCTAGAGCAACTCAGAGTCCTAGGAGATGATTCCAAGAGGAACAACATTAGAATCATTGGAGTACCAGAAGTTCAGGGAAACAATCCCAATGAAAAAGCCATGGTTAAACAAATTATTGCTGAAAAATTCCCAGAGCTCGACAATGCATGCATTCAGATTCAAGGAACCCAAAGGGTGCCAACTAAAAGAGACCCTAACAAAAACACTCCAAGACATATTATAATTAGAATGATCGATGCCATGGATAGAGACACAATACTACAAGCAGCAAAGTCATAGAAGTAAATCACATACAAAGGAACACAACCTAGATTCACAGCAGACCTATCGGAGAAAACCCTCCAAGCCCGAAGGCAATGGTGGGATATAATGAAAAAAAAAGACTCACTGAAATGAACGCTTCACCAAGAATACTTTATCCGGCTAAACTCTCACTCAAACTTGAAGGAACGGTACACTATTTTCTAGATAAACAGCAGCTCAGGAACTTCATAGACTCAAAACCAAAACTAAAAGAAGGGCTAAAGGGGCTACTATAAGACTAGACAAATCCTACAAGCACGACAGACCCTTACAGAAAGATGACACAAAACGCCATAACAATAATCTCTCTCAACGTCAATGGTCTAAATTCATCAATGAAGAGACACAGAGTGGCAAAATGGATTCAGAGACAGAACCCAATATTCTGTGCCTACAAGAAACTCATCTCAACAATCAGAGCAAATACAGACTCAAAGTGCAAGGATGGAAAACAATCCTGCAAAAAAACAGCTTCCTCAAAAAAGCTGGGGTGGCCATACTAGTACCCGACAACATCAATTTCAGGTTGAAAAGATCAGAAGGGACAGCGAAGGCTATTTTCTATTTACCAAGGGATACATACAAGAGGAAGAAATCACACTCTAAAATGTATACATACCTAATGAGGGAACAGCTAGATATTTAAAACAACTGCTAACAGATTTTAAGGAGGACATTGCTAGCAACACAATAGTAGCCTGAGACTTCAAAATAATCTTATCACCTCTGGATTGATCGACAAGAACAAAACTCAGCAAGGAAAAATTGACTTTGAAAGAAGAAATAGAAGAGAAAGTTCTTATAGACCTATAAAGGGCTTTTCACCCCCAAAAGAAAGAATGCACATTCTTCTCCAGTGAACATGGAACATTTTCCAAAATAGACCATGTGCTAGGCCATAAAACATACCTCAATAGAATCAGGAATATAGAAATAGTATCAACACACTTTTCAGACCATGATGCACTGAGAATAGAAGTGAATCACACACGGACACGGAGAACCAAATCAAACACCTGGAAATTAAACAACTTAATGTTGAACAACAAGTGGGTCAGGAAGGAAGTCAAGGACAAAATCAAAAGATACCTGGAAGCAAATGAGAATGAAGACATGAGCTACCAGAACCTATGGAGTACAGCTAAAGTCATGTAAAGTAACAACAAGTCTCAGGATGGAAACGTTACTGGGCCCGCTCGAGAAAATTGATGAACAATGGGAGGACAGTGACATCAGACCGGAATCCATAAGGTACATTGAAGAAAAAGTTGGCAAAAACCTTCATGACATTGAAACTAATGGTATCTTCAAAGGTGTCACACCACCGGCCAAGCAAGTGAAAACAGAGATAGACAAATGGGAACTATCTTAAACTAAGAAGTTTCTGCACCTCAAAAGAAGTAGAGACCAAAATACAAAAACAGTCTAAAGAATGGGAAAGGATATTTGCCCAATATACATCTGACAAGGGGTTGATATCAAGGATATACAAAGTACTGGTTGAACTTCACAAGAAGAAAACATCCAACCCAGTCAAAAAATGGGGTGATAAAATGAACAGAAAGTTTCTCAAAGAAGAAATCTAAATGGCAAAAAGACACATGAGAAAATGCTCTACATCACTAATCATCAGGGAGATTCAGATCAAAACAACAATGAGATAACATCCCATACCACAGAGACTGGCCCACATCCGAAAGAACAAAAGCAACCAGTTTTGGCGCAGATGTGGCAAGAAAGGGACCCTCCTTTATTGCTGGTGGGAATGCCGACTGGTTCAGCCCTTTTGGAAAACAGTATGGACAGTTCTCAAAAAATCAGAAATTGAGCTCCCATCTGACCCAGCAATACCACTCCTGGGAATATATTCCAAAGAGGCAAAAAAGTATAGTCGTAGTGACATCTGTACTTGTTTTTTCATTGCAGCACTGTTTACAATAGCTAGAATCTGGAAAAAACCTGAGTGCCCAGGTACAGATGACTGGTTAAAGAAACTTTGCTGAATCTACACAATGGGGTACTATTTATCTGTTAGAAAAGATGAAGTCATGAAATTTACATACAAGTGGTACTACATGGAATGTATCATGCTAAGCGAAATGAGTCAGAAAGAGAGGGACCGACATAGAAAGATTGCATTCATCGGGGGAACATAAAGTAACAAAATAGGAGACCAACACCCAAAAATAGCAGAGATATGTACCAGGAGGTTTACTCCATGGCTTTCAGGCCAGCTGCACATGCCGGGGAATTATAGGCAGCTCAGATAGACAAGGGAGCACCAAATAAAGGATACTGGGACAATCCTCCCAGGATGGGAGATGCACGCTGAAAGTAGACTATAGACCAAACATGATTGCCACTCAACGCGTCTTGCAAATCACAGCACCCAAAAGGAGAGAGGGAACAAAAGGGAATGCCCTGCCACAGAGGCAGGGTGGGATGGGGTTGGGGTTAGAGTGGTGGGAGGGATACTGGGATCAGTGATGGTGGAGAATGGGCACTGTTAGAGGGATGGGTACTGGATCATTGTATAACTGAAACCCAAGCACAAAAATTTGTAAGTCTACAACTGTGCCTCATGGTGTTTCACTAATAAAAATTAAAAGACAAAGTACAGAAGTTTAAGAATTCGGGTCAAGAAATGTGTATCATAATATATACATAGGTTGGACACTTAATTACCTTAATTTATATTAAGGTAATTAAGATCAGTTGGGCTGGAGCGATAGTACATCTGGTGTGATAGTACAGCAGGTAGGGCGTTTGCCTTGCACGTGGATGACCCGGGTTCAATTCTTCCTTCCCACTCGGAGAGCCCAGCAAGCTATCGAGAGTATCCCACCTGCACAGCAGAGCCCAGCAAGCTTCCCATGGAGTATTGGATATGCCAAAAACTGTAACAACAAGTCTCAAAATGGAGACATTACTGGTGCCTGCTTGAGCAAATCGGTGAACAATGGGAGGACAGTGCTACAGTGCTACAATTAAGATCATTTTCAATGATCCCATTATGCACTGATATTGAAGTTATATAAAGCAAAGCATTTTCTTGTTGAGAGTAAGTTAGGACATATAAATTGGAGTAAAGTATGTTAGTTTTAAAATAGTAATTGATTTAGTCATAAAGGGCTGGAGCGATAACACAGCAGGTAGGGCGTTTGCTTGTACGCAGCTGACCAGGATGGCCCAGGTTCGATTCCTCCGCCCCTCTCGGAGAGCACGGCAAGCTACCGAGACTATATCACCGGCACGGCAAAGCCTGGAAGCTCCCTGTGACATATTCTATATGCCAAACACAGTAACAAGTAGTCTCACAATTGAGACGTTACTGGGCCCGCTTGAGCAAATAGATGAACAACGGGAGGACAGTGACAGTGACAATTGATTTAATCATATCATAAATAAAATCATGTTAAGACCCACAAATAAATGTAAATTCTATTAAAATTTAAGTAATATATATAACCCTTGCTAGAAATTATTTAATTAGGTAAAGGTAAAAAAAGGTAAAAGCCCTCCCGCTGATCGTCCATTTGCTCGAGTGGGCCCAGTAACGTCTCCATTGGAGACTTTGTTGTTACTGTGTTTGGCATATCGAATACTCTCGGTAGCTTGCGGGGCTCTCCGAGAGGGGCGGAGGAATCGAACTCGGGTCGCCCATGTTGACTGCGTGCAAGGCAAACGCCCTACCCACTGTGCTATCGCTCCAGCCCTACCAAAAGGTAAAGGCCCTCCCATTGGTCGTTGATTTGCTCGAGCGGGCCCAGTAACGTCTCCATTGGAGACATTGTTTTACTGTGTCTGGCATATCGAATACGTCACGGGGAGCTTGCCAGGCTCTGCCGTGCGGGCGAGATACTCTCGGTAGCTTGCCGGGCTCTCCGAGAGGGGCGGAGGAATCGAACTCGGGTTGGCCATGTTGGCCGCTTGTAAGGCGAACGCCCTACCCGCTGTGCTTTACCATAATTATGTAAAGTGTTTGTTTGTGGAAGCTGGGGGAAGTGAATGCAAGTCCTCTGTTGTTTCTTTTTTCATCCTTCCCTCCTTCCTCCCTCTCCTCCTCCTCCTCCTCCTCCTCCTCCTTCTCTTTCTTCTTCCTCCTCCTCCTCCTCATCCTCCTCCTCTTTCTTCTTATCCTTCTCATCCTTTCCGTCCTCCTCATACACCTGCTTCTTCCTGGCTCTGTGATCAGGGAACAAATGTAGTGCCAACAATTAAACAGGTTGATCATGTGCAAGGCAAAAACTTTAAGCCCGGTGCTATCTCTCTACTTCTTTTTGTTGCTATTTTGAAATTTTTTTACGTTTCAGAATCTTTTTAGGGAGATAACATATACAGGGTGCTCAGGGGATACTCTTAGCTCTGTACTTGGGGGTCACTTTGGCAATATTAGGGAACCATATGACCAGGACTCCAACCTGGGTCTCCCACTTGCAAACCTGCTTTGCATGCCATCAACCTGTTGAGCTCTTTTGATCAAGTTTATAAATATTTTTAATAAAAAATTTTAAGCACAATTAGCAATTTGCACTACTTAAAATCAAGTTTTGGTTTATTTTCTCTGGTTATATTACCCATTCCCCTCCTTGAGTTTTAAAGCTACCTTTGATAAAATTCCTTCACAGAAAAATAATGCGTTCTAGTACTTATTAAAGGCAATACGAAACTTTAAAAATTATTAAAATAACATTGGTTTATAGTATTTATAACCTCGTAAACAGGCTCTAATGGCGCTGCAGAAGGCTTGCGAGGCCTACCTGGTGGGGCTCTTCGAGGACACCAACCTCTGTGCATTCCCCACCAGAGCATCATCATTATGTCCAAGGGCATTCAGCTGGTGTACTGCATCTGTAGAGAGAGAGCATAAAGTTTACGATGCTAAAATCTCAGGGCAGGGACAAATGGAGATGCTACTGGCACCTGCGCCAGTAATCGATGATTAACAGGGTAACAGTGACATTGACAGTGAGACTAGGTGTAGGGTTACAGCGTTGTACTTCTACAGCTGTACATTCTGCCATATGTTAGCTATCCAAAGTCTAGTTTCCATATTGTATCATATAGATTGCACCGTTATTCAATTGACTGAACTATTTCCAACTTTACTTTTTGTAAATATTTTCTTGTAGTTTTAGAGTGTGTTTTTGCTTTATAGAATCCCCTTCCTTCCTTCCTTCCTTCCTTCCTTCCTTCCTTCCTTCCTTCCTTCCTTCCTTCCTTCCTTCCTTCCTTTATTTACTGTGAAGACAAAACGTAGTCCTCAGGGGCCAAAGTTCACTCTCAGCCTTCTCAGCTGTAAATGTAAACCTGAGGGTTCAGTATTCAGGCTAGGAATGTGCTGCTGCATATTAAAATCTTCTGTTTGTCTTTTTTTGGTTTATTTCACTCATCACAATATCCTCGTTGATTCATCCAGATTCCACATATAGAAATATTTCATCTTTTTTATCATAGAGTACAATGAATATCCACTGTATATGTACCATATATTTCTCTGTTCATTTGTTAATGAGCACATAGGCTGATACTATATGTAAAGTAAAGTAAAGTAAAGGCCCTCCCGTTGATCGTCGATTTGCTCGAGCGGGCCCAGTAACGTCTCCATTGGAGACTTTGTTGTTACTGTGTCTGGCATATCGAATACTCTCGGTAGCTTGCCGGGCTCTCCGAGAGGGGCGGAGGAATCGAACTCGGGTTGACCATGTTGGCCGCGTGTAAGGCGAACGCCCTACCCGCTGTGCTATCGCTCCAGCCCCACTATATGTGGCTATTTAAAATAGTAAAGCCTTCACTGTTCAAACTTGAAATCTGATGAACTACTACATGTTTGGCAAGTTTGACACTGCTTGCTACTCTTTTCTTCCTTTTATAATAATAGCATGCCTTCAACATTAGTCATTTCAGGACTACACATAAAAGTATGTGCTTAGAACAGTTGGCTGAAACATTAGTAAGTGCTCAATAAATCCTGGTAGTGATTATTGTGACGATATTGATAATAAGATGTAATTGTGACCGTGCTCATCTCTAGACAATCTTAATTCTGATCCCCTCTCACTCTTCCCTACAAACCCCAATCGTCCTTATGCTACAACTTCAGTTAGAGCCCCAAGTGGAGGAAATATATATTGGAGTTGATTAAATTCAAGAATGTAGGTGCTTGAAAACATTGTGGAAAATAAATCTCAGGAATGGCTACTAATGCTTCTACGGCTTGCGACTAACATGAAAAGAATCAAGAGTCCCAAGCAACCACAAGGTATGGTCACTTATGTTTATAACTGCCTCGAAGGTGATAGTAGACGATTCTTTGGAAGATGCCCAATGTCACTACAAAACCTCTAATATTGGTTTGATCCTGTGAAATGAACAATGGCCTGACTTTATGTTTTATTTGTGTGTGTGTGTGTGTGTGTGTGTGTGTGCGTGCCTTTGTGTCTCTCCAAATTTTTGTGTGAGTGCCTGTCATTGGCAGAAACTTACTCAAAATGCAACTTGCTAGACACGTCATCCCCAGTCCTCCAGCCACTATGATGCAATAGAAGGACAGTAGGGAGCAAACAGTGTTTCAACTTGACTTTAGACAATTACTCTTTTATTAAATGCTTTGATCGTTGTCTTAGCCAGTTCTCTAAACTACTTTTGCACCTTATTTATACACTCTCCTTTACAAAACATCTTATAGCATCACCTTATATTGTTGCCAAAATAGATGATCTCCCTTAATAATAAGATTCAAGGGACTGGAGCAATAGCACAGCCAGTTAGGGCATTTGCCTTGCATATGGCCAACCCAAGTTCAATTCCCAGAATCCCATATGGTCCCCCAAGCACCACCAGGAGTAATTCCTAAATGCATGAGCCAGGAGTAACCCCTGTGCAATGCTGGGTGTAACCCCAAAAGCAATAATAATAATAGTAATAATAATAATATTCAAAAGTTTAGAATAATGTCCGACACATGATCCTCACTAAATTTTTGTTAAAAATAAAAATATGAGTAGAATTTATTTCTATTCTTTTAATCTTCTAGTGCTTGATATTTATAGAAATCTATAATGGAACAAAACCTAAATTCTAAGGAATAGAAGAATCATCCAAATTTTAAAAACAAACAAAAACCCCAAGGGGTCTACTTAAAGAATTAAAAAAAAATTCTAAGCAAATGGAGAATTCTTTATTAAAACTAAAGATTAGACTTATGGTAATAGCTTTTTGACCATCTCTGTCATGCTGAGGAAAGGCAGCCTTTGTCAAAAAACCTCAACGGGTAGAAAAGTGCTTAGGCCCCACAAATCCCCTTGTCTATGCATTGGTTTAGGGAAGTAAAAGAAAGAAAAGAAAACTGAGTTGAGATTAACTAGTAAAACAAATTCAGAACTATCATTCCCGAAGCACTAAAGAAAGGTCATTTAATTGGGTATCTGTCTTTATACTTTTCCTGACATTTTAGGATATGACTATTTTAAAACAACATTAAAGTCACTTTAACAATGTAATGTTCTACTTTTGTAATAGTCATGCTATATACAAAAAAGATTGCTATATTGTGTTTCAGAAGCGTTCTCATATTAGGGAACTACAATAGGGCAATTAGCAGCTGCTTCTCTAATAAATTATTTTTTCCTGGTAGGGCTTGAATTCTTCACTGAGGCAGCTGTTAATTTCCCAATCAAATTCTGCTTGGGTAGTGGGTGACTATTTATAGAAATTCTATTTGGGACATTTGGGAAAGAAACTTGTTAGATGTGACATTCTCTGGTCATAAACTTACTCTGATTTTTTAATTTTGTTATCATGTCCTTAGGAAAAATCATTGTACTTAATTGTTAATCAATGGATTGTGAACTGGAATATTCTTTCTGAAAATCTGCACTTTTGCAGTCACTTATGTAAAGGTTCTTATTATTTTCTGATTACAATTGTAACTTCAGAAATAGAAAAAAACGTTGACTGTGAAGAAACACACATATTAGTAATACCTTTATAGTTGTGCTAGATGAAAGGGATGTTCCATTAACAACACTATGACACTGCCCTCACCAGGGCTGTTTGAAGGCAGAATTGGGAAAATATCTATGGTAGGACTACAACATTTTTTGGTACTCTTCTTATTTTATCCTTATTTAATCGCATCACTCTAGATGAGTTTTATATTTTATATTTTTCGTAACATGCTCACAGAAAACATTAAATGCTATGCATTTCCACCCAGTGTTGCTTGTTTATGTCTAATTTGGAATGGACATATCACCTCATGTAAATCAGGCTTCTCTCTGTCTCGCTCCTCTCTCTGACATAATGAGCAGTTGCCTAATTACTTTGGGTTTCTCTTTTGCCTTATTTTCGGTGACTTAGGATACGATGGACCTAGCACCAAAATTATTACTTGTACTACGGCACCCCTTTTCAGAGAGGAAGTAACTTTCTCAACGTGGCTGCTTTACCTTATCAACACTTTACTTAATTTATGTAGCATTTTACCAAGAGATATAATTTAGACCTGAAATAATAAATAATAGGTTCTCTATTTTGATTTCTAGATATTGTAAGTAGACTTACCTTTTTCTTAAATCTTTAATTAGATTTGACTATTATTTAAAAGGGAAGGGCTGGAGCGATAGCACAGCGGGTAGGGCGTCCGTCTTACAAGCAGCCAACATGGCCGACCCGAGTTCGATTCCTCCACCCCTCTCGGAGAACCCGGCAAACTACTGAGAGTATCTCGCCTGCACAGCAAAGTCTGGCAAGCTCCCCGTGATGTATTCGATACGCCAAACACAGTAACAACAAAGTCTCACGATGGAGACGTTACTGGGCCCGCTAGAGCAAATCGATGAACAACGGGAGGACCGTGACTGTGACCGTTAAAAGGGAAAAAAGATGAGGCAACAGCTTAAGAAACATGACATTTTCTTAAGATTTAAATAATAAGTTTTGGGGCTGGAGCGATAGCACAGCAGGTAGGGCGTTTGCCTTGCATGCGGCTGACCCGGGTTCAATTCCCAGCATCCCATATAGTCCCCTGAGCAATGCCAGGAGTAACTCCTGAGTGCAGAGCCAGGAGTAACCCCTGTGCATCGCCAGATGTGACCTAAAAAGCAAAAAAAAAAATAATAATAATAAGTTTTATTTGTCTGCAATCAAGACAGTGTATGAGGGAAATAAAAGAAAAATAAAAAGAAAGTGACAGTGTTTTATTACTTAGATATATGTTAACATTCTCTTTCTAGAAGAACACTTTCATTTCTATCTATGGAAGCTGCAATTTTTCATAGTAGAAATTTCTCTTTTTGAGCTTCTTCAATATTATTACAAAAAGAAATTCAATTATATGTATGTTAGTGCTTGGCTTAGTTCACATATTCAAAAGGTTATTGAGAGGAAAGTAATTTTATCTTGATTGTATATTTAGAAATTACATTTTACTGATGTACATGGAATGAATCTATAATCTTTTCCCACTTCTAGAATTCAAAAAATCTGAAAGATAAAAAGATTTTTGCAACTGTTTTGGTGATGAAAACTTACTTGGCCTGAATTCTTTGGCAGCAAAAGTTGACTTGAAATGATATGAAGTTATTTATAATATCTATTTATTCTCCTTAAAGCAAGATAAAAATACTAATATATTTTTCCATAGTAATTATAAAGTGGTATCTAGAGCTCTGATGGGTTATATCATGTATAATATGTAGTATGTGCAATGCATTTCTATGAAAAAGCTTCATAAAATTACATATTAGAAAACATAAGTGGTCTTAAAATAGTCACACACTGAGTGTGAGGAGCACTGTAGAGTCTTTTGCTGACACGAAACACAGTTACTTACTGAACTTTTGCTTCATTCTCATATGAAACAAAAATATTTTTGTCTCTTAGGGCTAGAGTGATAGCACAGCGGTAGGGCGTTTGCCTTGCACGCAGCCAACATGGCTGACCCGAGTTCGATTCCTCCGCCCCTCTCGGAGAGACCGGCAAGCTACAGAGAGTATCTCGCCCACACGGCAGAGCCTGGCAAGCTCCCCGTGCCGTATTCGATATGCCAGACACAGTAACAACAAAGTCTCCAATGGAGACGTTACTGGGCCCGCTCGAGCAAATCGACAAACAACGGGAGGGCCTTTACCTTTTACCTTTTTACCTTCTTAAAAATGCACTAAGCATAATATATATTAATGAAATTGTTTAACTTATGATGTATTGATTAGAAGTATAACTGAAGGCAAAAACCTAGTATGAAGGTATGGGAGATAAAATTATATTATTCAATAACGAAGGCACACTCAGTTTAATGGATGAGCAGAGTTTGGAGGAATAGAGTCTCAAAAGATAAGGCTTCAAAAATGCTATACTTTCTCAGAAAAGTAAAATCAATTCAGTATAGTCATTTATTGACTATCAGCAGATTAATACATTCATGATTTCATTTAGTTCTCATAAAATTTATATAACATCTGAATATTGTATTGTCCCTTCATTTTATAGTCACTGTCACCGTCCTCTCATTGTTCATCCATCTGCTTGAGCGGGCCCACTAACGTCTCCATTGTGAGACTTGTTGTTACTGTGTTTGGCATATCGAATATTTCACGGGTAGCTTTCCAGGCTTTGCCAAGTAGCTTGCCAGGCTTTGCCATTTTGTCATTTTATAATAGTGAAAATTTTTAGATAAATCAAATGATGTGTCCCAGGACATATTGTAACAATATTTAAAGCCATATTGTTCAGCCTAAGCAGAGCCTGGGTACTTTGTACTTAAATGATTGCTTGTACTCAACTCCATAACACCTTAAAGTTTGTTTAAAAGAAAAAAATAAGTGTCGGCTCTTCGAATAATCATGCAGTATTGTAAAATATGTGTTGGGCTTTGTTATAACATAAGGGTATAGTCAAGGTTATCAGAAAGGACATCCTGGACAATGGATAATTCACTAGGAAAGCATTCAGCTCTAACGAAGAACAGAGCCCAGTTACAAAGCTTACACTTTGTTAGATTTTTATTTCTATTAATAAAAGTTTGCAAGTAGGTTATTCTCAGCATGGATCTAGAATAATAAGAATGTCAGTGAGTGGATTTTTACCCCATGTTTCCAAGTTGTCTGCTGCAATTCCCATTTGTTTTGTTTCGTTTTGATTTTGATATCTGGGCCATACCAGGTAGTGCTCCAGGGATACTCTTGATCCATGGTTTTCTGTGTGATTCCTGATGTGTTCAGTGACCATGTGTTCCTGGGGATTATATCAAGGCAAAGCAGGTGCACTAACCTATGAACTATCTCTTCAATATAACAGCTACAGTTTTTATATTGCTACTCAAGAAAGAAGAAAGGACAAAGATGGAACTGTTTCAGTGGCTTTTCTACTAGAGGAAATAAAAGTTTCCCAGAAGCGTCTATCAGTTGTGTGGATTCATGGTCATACATAGGGGCCAGGAAGAGTGGAAAATAAACAATGTTGTGAGAATTAGATTCCTTCAATCATGAGCCATCATTCAGGGTAGGAGTAGTCAAACATTTCTGTAAGGGCACACATTGTAAATACAAGTTTAGCTCTTCAATCCAGATTATCTTTGCAGGAGCTGCTCAATTATCTAGCTATGGAAGAGCAACATATAGATAACATTTTCTCTCTCCTTCCCTTCCTCTGTTACTTGCAGCCTGCCTTCCTTCCTTCCTTCCTTCCTTCCTTCCTTCCTTCCTTCCTTCCTTCCTTCCTTCCTCCCTCCCTCCCTCCCTCCCTCCCTCCCTCCCTCCCTCCCTTCCTTCCTTTCTTCCTTCCTTTCATTTTTGAGCCACACCTGACATTGCTCAAGGATTCTTTATGGCTCTGAGCTCAGTAATCAGTCCTGGTGGGGCTTGAGGGACCATTTGTGGTGCTAGCGATTGAACCTGGATTGGCTGTAGGTAATCAATGCACTCTAGCTTGATTCTCATTCTACCCACTGTACAATTGCTCTGGTTTGGTGATACTTAATTTATTGATCTTATTATAGTTGAGATAACCTGGTTACAATAGTGTTAACACTTCTTTTTGGGTGTTCAAAGTTACTGCCCCTTTGTCACCATCAAAGGTTCTCCATCACTATCCTTATGTCATTTTTAGTTCACCCTTTTCTTCATCTTTGCTCCTCTCTGTACCTCAGTGCTTGGTACACCAGTTATAAAGTTTGATACTATATATTCCTTTATGTACTCTTCACTCACTCATTCATTCATTCATTCATTCATTATGTTCTAACAAATTATTTGTTCTTCCTCTGATTTATTTTCTTTACATAATGTCCTCTAGCTGTTTCTCATTGTAACAGGCAATTTTCTCTCTCTCTCTCTCTCTCTCTCTCTCTCTCTCTCTCTTACAGTTTGGGATTTTCTTCATTTCAACAAAACTTCATTGACAAAATAGCAGCAGGACTGATTTGAGGCCAATTCTTGCTTACTAACCCCTGCCCCTAAATTGGTGCATTGTTGCCAAGTCACATTCAGATTCAATTATGAACAAGGATGAAAGGAGAGGATCATTAGTAGGGGCTGTTTCTATCATACAAGACGGAAGCACTCTCTTGGTATATTCTTTCTACCACATTTTACCAAGTTTGCATCACAATCTTCGACTGTAAGTTGAAAAATTAATAATAAACTTAGAAAAAACATAATTAGAAAACCTTGCAGGAATTGGTTAGAGATTGGAGGCAACTTGTGGGCTCATATATAATGCCTGTTCTCTTGTAATGGATTGACTGACTTGGGTAGCAGGGTGTGGTGGACAGTGGCTGTTGCCTGCCAATTTTCCACTCTCCTCCTTCTTCCTTATTACTCAGCAAGAGGAAGCAATGTGCTTAGGTAAAGTGATATACTTCCAGGTTCCCATGAACTAAGAAGTGGTTGTGCGACTTTATTCTGGACAGTGAAATGCCTAGTTCATCTTCTTGCACAAAAGTCTTGGGATAGCCACTTTTTTTAAAAAAAAAACTTCGCTTTCCTCAGCATGAACTTTTGGTCCTCTGATTTCTCTTTGTTCTTCCTGCTTGGACAGAGACATCTTGTAATTATAGTACATTAATTACATTGTTTATGGAAGGGTAGAAGCAGGTAAGTACCAGGTTCTGTTGTAGAGCTACTCTACCAAATCTGGAATATTGTACATTTTACAGGAAAGAATAAAATCCTTAGCTAGTTTAAGCCTTTGCTTGCTTGGAATTTCTGTGGTTAGAAGGTGGATGCTTTCATGCAAGATAGGCAGAGAGTCTTGATAAACTCAGGTGGGGGGAAAATATATGCCCTTCCTACCTGGTGGTCAGGAGAATGATGCTTCTTATTTTCTTCTGACTCTGTGGTGAGACATTCCTTTTCTTCTTAGTCAGGGTTATTATTCTATAGTTTTTAATGCTCTTTTTGGTTGAGATTATTTTAGCATGTCCTATTACAGAGAACATGCTGTGAGGTGGTGTCTGGGATCCTGATTTTCCACTTCAGTTCCCACCACACCTTATTTATTTATTAGGTCACTGCTGTTTCTTCAAAGCTATTCAAGCTGTTTAGAGTTACTGTGACTGCATTTTCTCAGTTGAAGTGTTGAATATCATTTGAAGTGTCTAGAAAATGAATCACTTTAAACATTAGAACTATTTAATGATATTTAAGTTGATATAGGAATTGACTGTAGTATTTATATTAGATACTTTTAATTCTATCATATAGAGGTAACTCTTGTCAATACTTAGTAATTGTTCCTTCTGTCTACAGTCCAGATAGATACACCTATATATTTCACACCTTATCGAGATCTTAACGAATAATCAGCTTTTGTAACTTGCTGTTCCTTTTCATAGAACAAAATGACCAGAACTTTATTTTCCATAGAGCATGTAGTCTTTTAAATAGGGTTCCTTTCAGTGGCTGCATAACAGTTCATCATAATGCAAACTATTTTAACATTCGCTATAGACAGGTGTTTAGTTGGCTGGAATTTGGTCACTATAAACAATATTATAATGAATAATAGCACTGCACTCTAGCACTGTCCTCCTGTTCTTCATCAATTTGCTCGACTGGGCAACAGTAGTGTCTCCATTGTAAGACTTGTTGTTACTGTTTTTGGCATATGACTATGCCACAGGGAGCTTGCTAGGCTTTGCCGTGTGGGCGAGATACTCTCGGTAGCATGCCAGGTTCTCTGAGAGGGGCAGAGGAATAGAACCCGGGTTGGCTGAGTGCAAGGCAAATGCCCTAGCCACTGTGCTATAGCTCCAGCCCATAATGAATAATATTAAATATAAATTTTGAACTTTGTCTATTTCCAGATATTTTCTTATAATAGATGAGAAATGAACTAGAAATAAAAATTTTGGTGAAATAGTTATAGTTATTCCTTAATACTGTCAAACTTCCCTTTAGAAGGTTAGTCCTAAGTTGTAATCCCATTAGTAGTGTGTGTATAGGTTTGTGTGTATTTATATCTAATCTTCCGATTAGTTTTATCAAAAGCAAGATGATTTCAAGATTTTAAGTCTTATTTTAGATGTTAATATGCTTTATTTTATTGTGAGTTTATTTGTTGTATTCTGTTTATAGACATCTTAATTGTTTTCATGTTATTGAAATAAATTATCTTTCCCCTGTTTTATAAAAATATGGATGTATGATGTGAATGTATATTAGTTTTTAATTTGTTCTTGTTTTGGGGACACATCCAGCTTCACTCAGGAATTACTCCTGGCTCTGTGCTCAAGGATTACTCCTGGCAAAGCATAGGGAATCATATATGTTACAAGGGATACAACTTAGGTTGGGAGCATGAAAGGCACCTTGCTTGCTGGACTATCTCTCTGGCCCCTTGCACATATTCTTTTTTTTTTTTTGTCTTTGCACATGAATTTACTTCTTTTTTAGATTTTTATTAGTGAAACACCATGAGGTACAGTTGTAGACTTACAAAGTCTTGTGCTTGGGTTTCAGTTATACAATGATTGAATACCCATCCCTCCACCAGTGCCCACTCTCCACCACCACCGATCCCAGCATCCCTCCCACCCCTCGTCCCCTCCCATCCCACCCTGCCTCTGTGGCAGGGCACTCCCCTTTGTTCTCTATCCTCCTTGCACATATTTCTTATGTAAAATTTATAATTACTGAGGGCAGGTAAGATAGAGAAGAGACCAATATGACAAAAATAGCTAAGAATGATTATGCTGGACAAGAACTGAGTGTTAAAAGTGAGTAAAGGGATATTCTTAATAACTGTTTAGTATCAATATTGCAGACCACATTGCCCAAAAGAAAAGAGAGAAGGAGAGAGAGAGACATAGACAGAGACAGAGACAGAGACAGACAGAGAGAGACACAGAGAAAGAGAGAGACAGAGAGTCAGGGAGGGGGTAGAGGGAGGGGGATTATTGGAGGGAACATGGGGATACTGATACTGGGAAATGTACATTGGTGGAGGGATGGGTGTTGAAATACTGTTATGACTGAAACTAATCATGAACAGTTTTGTAAGGGTCTATCTTACAGTCATTCAATAAAAAAGTAAAAATTCGTACTTATATTCTTGGAATGGATTAATGCTATCTCCTAAATGTGACATAACTGATCTTTTTAGGATACTCTTATTAAAATAGTAAGTAGCAAATAAGTGTGAGTAGCAGGAAGTATCAATCAGTAATTTTAGTTGAATTAGGATATATTAAACTTTTTTAGATGTTCATTCATGATATTTATATTTGTGAAATGTTATGTGAAATTCAGTATTTGTTTATCTTCACACATGCACACAAACAATTTTCCCCACTTAGAATGGGGAAGTTATAGCCTTTTTTGAGTAAAAATGCACTGGGAACAGTGAAATTTCAAATCTATTCCTTGACCATACCTATGCATTGAATTGCAACTGTGTATGTAATCATTTCCTCAATAAAGTTTTCCAAAATCCATTACTCTAAATGTAGTACGTTTTGTTAACATTTTCAACTGGTTTTTGAAACTCAAATATTTATATCTCTCCTACTCCTATCACTTTATCAATAAATGTTCATAAACAATAGACCTTTGGCATTCCTTTAAACCAGTTTGATGACTTTAATTTCCTTGAAGCTAAAGCAAAGACTTGTATAGGAATAAATAGTTCACATTTTATTATAGTCATGTATTATGAATTAGATAGCTCTTGAATACTTTGCTTTTCTTAAACTTCAATCTCCTCTTTGTTCTAAAAAAGATTCTTGGAGAGATTATTTCAAGACTATATACATATACATACATATATATATTTTTTGAGAAACTATTCTCCAGAGTTTAAAAGTTCTAAATGGTGGAGAAGTGACCTTTGTGGTTTTGGTTGCATCTATTCATCTTTTTCCCCTGACCAGCTATGGACTAAGATTCCTCATTGTGAAACCAGAAACTGATGATATCATGTCTGAGAATCTCATTGTAGGGCTTATACAGTGGGAAGAAAAACACTTTTATTATTTTTGGTTCTTTCAATAAAACACCATATTATCTCTCATTCTTGTCTAAAATAAATATTTTATGTCTGATTGTTACTCTAACAAGGTCTCTATAGAACTAACATGTCAGTTAACCTGGAAATCTGCTAAGTCCATGATAATAAGTCTTAAAATTAAAGTAGGGTGTAAATTCTCTGTCAAAGAAAATTATTGCTTTCAAACCTTGAATAAGATTGATGATTGATGATCATGAAGAATCATTTCTCTTTAGTTAGTGTGTAATTTAAATAGAATTGATGAAAGTTTACTTGGATTACAATGCACTTTCTTGTCTCTGTGTTGGATATTTTAATTAATGCAACACCTTTAATATCTAGTAACACAGTATTTTGTTCTGAGGTAGTTTATTCAAGAGAGTCACTAATTTAACTCAGTATAGAATTGTAATGACTAGAATTTATTAACCTTGTCTGGTCTGTACTAGCAATAAAAAGCCCTCACATAACCTAGAAAAATCCACCCACATAGTTGGGTAGGGATCAATAACCACTGATAGATTTATACATATTTCAGAGATACCCCACACTCTGGGCAGATCTAGATCCATAACCAGATCCAGACTTGATGAAAAACTCATATACTGGATTATAGCCCTACCTGCTCCATAAGCAAGAAACCCTTTCGCGTTGCAACCCGTAAGTCCATACATTCTAAAGTACATAGTGTAGATTATCAGTCCACTTAAATGTAAGGAAGAGAACTCTATGACTTGAAAAGTATTGTTAGCGGCACAGTGAGTAAGTACTGAACTTAAAAGGAAAGAAAAAAGGGACTTCTTAACTTTCATAATTCCTTGAGTGGGTTGAGAATTCAGCCAGTAGTTGAGGAAAACTCTTCCATCAGCTTTGAACTGTTGGCGTTTATGTGAGATATTGAGCAGAATCACTGGAACAATCTCTCAACTTAGGCCCAGGGTTTATAACTGTGGGAGGAGGAAAGGAGGGGGACTTGTAATAAGCCTGAGGAGAAAGTCTGCTCAAAGAGATGCAACAATTCGAACACCTCAGAAAGTGAAATAGTCAAAGATTACTTAACGCTGGACTGCTTTG
This sequence comes from Sorex fumeus, assembly GCF_029834395.1. NCBI lineage: Eukaryota > Metazoa > Chordata > Mammalia > Eulipotyphla > Soricidae > Sorex > Sorex fumeus. The sequence goes on from NW_026606072.1 coordinate 15,989,434, forward strand.
AACACTCTTTTTAGATATATTGATGTGTACAGAACTGATAAGATGAAGACTTGGAACATGAAGTTATACCCTCAAGTCTTCACACATGGACTACTTATGTTTTCCAGGATTATTTATGGGTATTAACTATGCCAAGAAACAAGGTATCACATAGAGAAGGCATGCTGAGAACCATTTTGGAGACAGAAGGGTATCAGATAGGCAGCCACAGTTTCACACAGTGTCATATAGAAAGAGTGACTGGAATGAAAAAAATTTGACTGTAGCAGAATGGGGTGGCAAAGTCCCATTACCTAGGAGAACATAAGATCTCAGAGTCTCTGCCATAAGAGAGAGACATGTGTGGGAGTTCTGAGCTAAAGACTTCAGACTGTTTCCCAAAGACACTGTGTCTTGTTGGCACACTTTTGTTTTCTTGTGGAGAGCATAAGTGAGCACTGAGGAGCACAGGGTATAGTAAATCAAGGTTAGTACAAACAGTATCAAAGGGAATAGAGATTTTCATGGAGTGGGCCAACATGCAGTCATTGAGACTGATGGCTGTGAGGTGAGTGCAATATATAGAGGCAGAAAACTCATCTTGCAGACAGGGACAATCAAAATTGAAACAGAGGAAGACACATTGCAGAAGAAAGTACATACTAAGAAGGAAAAAATTTCACTTTAAGGACATGATTTATTTGCTGAGAAACTTGATATACATTATGTAATACTCTATTCTCTATGGTAATTTTTATTGTTTTAAAAGATAATTGCAATGCTCATTATACTGACAAGAGGAATGAATTTTAGGTGCTAGAGTAATTGATGTGATTTTAGAGGTAGATTAAGGATTTAAACCTAAGTTAATCGAATTTCAAACCCCAAAATTTAAAAATTGTCCTGTGTCATCAGAATTTGACAAAGGGGTTCTTGAGATATGTAATCAATAATGCTTGAGAAAGATTTAAATAACCATGGTGAACATACATGAATAGAGCATCAGCCAAGATGCATTTTTAGTGAACTTTTAGACATTTGAGCGATAGCACAGCGGTAGGGCGTTCGCCTTACAAGCGGCCAACATGGCCGACCTGAGTTCGATTCCTCCGCCCCTCTCAGAGAGCCCGGCAAGCTACTGAGAGTATTCGATATGCCAGACACAGTAACAACAAAGTCTCCAATGGAGACGTTACTGGGCCCGCTCGAGCAAATCGATGATCAACGGGAGGGCCTTTACCTTACCTTTACCTTTAGACATTTGAGTAGAACTTCGATTAGGCCTGTGTCAAAGGGCAAAGATAGAGGTAAGAGATTTTTCAAATAAAGAAAAAATGGGATTGGATGTCTGACTGGATAATAGGACAAGGAGAGAGAAGAAGAAGGCAGCAGTGAATGAAAAAGAATATTCACTAGGGATTTAGTAGAGACAGTATTAATGGTCCTGTGTTTAAGATGTGAACACTCAGAATAAAGGATCACTTTCAACTGTGTGTCTTTGAAAAGGAGAGGAATTAGATTAGATATCCTTTAAGACTTTCTCTAGCTCTAAAATTCTATGCATCTTTGACTCAAAGATGAGTCAAAGGTTGCAAGCCTGGGTGGTTAGAAGAACATTCTTTCATCAGTGTAAATATACTAATAGGAAAGGGAGTGGTTAATTTTTTTGAAGGGAAGGCATGTATTCAGCTGCATATGGCCCTTATCCAAGTGCAACCTTGCCCTTCACCGGATTTCCCACCACAAAAATCCTTCCAACCCTCATCTTTTACCAACCCTTCATCTTCCAGCCACAGTCTCACATTCCAATCCCTTGTCTCCCTTGCCTTGTGCTAATACCACACTGAGTAATCACTTCTAGTCTTGCAAAGTGTCTCTAGTTACACTGTAGTCTATAGTTGCCAATCTACTTATTTTTTCTAACAGAGGAAGAAGGGTCAAGAAAACATTTCATTGGAATTCTTTACTAAGGAAATACTTCTAGTTTGAAATAAAACTTGTATATCTTGGAAGCATAGTCACATAAGTCTAAATATATAAAGACCTATTCTCAAAATATTTGCAATTTATAAGATACAACATATGAAAATCTAAATTGGCACAATAGATGAGTTAGGGAAATAATTATCTTTTTGGAGAATCTTTCAGTAGAGAATCTTAAATAATAAAAAGCATTAAATAATTTAAACAGGACCCTAAGGTTAAAATGTGTTACTAGAATGAGTATTTTAAGTATTGCATATGGTGAAACACGGGATACATTTGTGAATGGGAAGGTATGCATTGTACTTGCATTAGTAATGTAGCTGAAACAATATTTGGAGAAAGTAGGCTACACCGAATGTTCCAGGATTTTTGCTGACTCAAACTGGCAACAGGAAATAGGGTAAGAAACTTCTCAGCTTTCTGTTCAAATGAGATTTGCAAAAGAGCAGGGAGTGTCGGTCATCAAAGTGATTTCTTAGATATCTTTTGCAGAAGACATTTTCTCCATGATTGAGGTTAGATAACAGACCAAGCACTTCAGTTTCATTGCAAAGCAAGAATGCATGCATGGCAGGTTTGTACCCTTTTTTTCACACTAGTAAGACCAAGTAGTTCATTGACTTTTTAAAGGTTTTTGGGTATTCCAGATCAGACTTTTTCCCCTCCCACTTGCTTGTCAGGTCTGAAATTCCACTATTAAAAACTTTTGTTGAAAGTTCTTTGATTATCAACAAAGAATTTTGATTATCAAAAATTGGTTAAAATTTAAATAAGCAGTCTGAATAACAAGATACAGAGATGGCATCAATTCTCACCCTTAGTGCTTTTGCAGTTATAGATCATTCACGTATTCCTTGTACATCTTTCTTAGCTTCACAAATTTGCTCCTTAAGGAAACTTCCAGTACTGAAGCTTAGAAGAATTATTGAATATTCAAATGGAGAGATCACTATCACCTAATTGTCTGGAGTCAGAGAGCTGGAGACAAATGTCTAAAATATTCTTTTGCATTACATAAGTGACTGATACCATAAAGACTAAAGAAAGTACCCAAGGTCTTCCATTAGTTAATGGCAGAACCTTACACTGTGATCCAACATATGCATATGTGAACATATCAGCTTGGGAGGGCCAGGGAACTTTGCAGCTAACTTAGTTCATTGTTATCACTTAGGAAATAATGAAGTCTTAAACATAGTATTGAAAAGGGCAGAAGTATAGATATAGGTTCTAATCACCTAAGTTAAACTCAGGAGAAGGGATAATATACACAGACCCCTTAAAGATGATCTTTTTTGGCATTCATTAAGGAGAAAATTCTCTGGGAGTTTTGGATATTTTGTATGCTACAGAAGTTATTTTCTGCTCAGGAATGAAAGCATATGATTTATCTGTAGTAGTTTTGGTTTTGTTTGTTTTTGTGAATGAGAAAATACTAAAGGAAATTGTGTGTTAATTTTTTTTTGGTCAGATTCACACTCACAACTGCCATTCTCTCTTAAGTCATTGAGTTACTTTTTCGTTGTCTCATGAACATGCTTTTCTTGGCAGCAGAGAAAGTCAAAAAGAAGGGAGTGGAAGTATAGGACGAGGGAGAAAGATTGGAGCGCTGGTTCTTTCCCTGCTGCAGGCATTGTCTTATTTCCTCACTGAAGTCAGCAATTACCTGCTCAGGCAGGCAAAGATGAAGCTCCATGGCAAAGAAGGGCTCCTCAGCCTGCCAAAGTCAACCCATGACAATCCTAACCTCTCTTCTTTCCTTACTGTAAGAAACCTGCCCCAAGAAAACCTGTTTCCAAGGGTCTTAGAAAGTGATTTTCTTGGGTTTTGTGTTTCTAGTGAATTTGGGGAATGATCTCCAGGTTAATTTTTACCATTATAACTTAATTTTATTTCCATTAAGAATTAGACTTGTCAAGCAAGACATACCCTCCCTATTTGCCTTATGCTGGTCAGTGCTCTTACTAGTATACTTGGTTTACTAGCCTTTCTTGGCTTTATTTAAATCATGTGTTGCTGAAAAGGTTGCACTTCTGCTCACTAAACCATCTGGAATTCACATGTAAAAGAGATTGTTCCCTGAAGTAGATAATTATCTTTCCAGTAAAACACTGTGTCAAGCTACCAAGTGATGATTACCCTTGGGTGGGGCTGTGGTATTTCTTGTTGGCAGACAGTTTGTTCTCTTAGTCAAAATGACAGTACATGAAAAGTTATATTCACTAGCAAATTAATTGTACAGACAGACATCTCCAAATAAGTAATGTGCAAGTGAAAAGAAAGTAAAATGCGGCATTTTATACTTTGATGAATCACACGTTATCTGCATCTTCTTATGTCAAACCCTAGTAGCCACATGCTTGTAATATGACAAGAGCTGCAAATAGTGGTTGTCTTTGAGTTAGCATTAGAGGAAAGTCACAGAAAAAAATATAAAACATATAAATCCAAAATTCTATAGATTTGCACATTCCTTGCCAAATCCTTGCTTCATAAGTAGAAATGCCCTCCTTTTGCTGGATTAACACCACTTAATATGTGTAATGAATAGCTTATATCAAATCAATGGAATATTTAAAGAATGAATATGTGTGAAATTAGAAGCAATTTGGTGTTATTAAGGCACAAATCCATACAGGCTCCACTCTACCTCCCCTCCGAAGGCATAGTAAATAAGAAATGAGAAACAGTTCTCAATGCTATGCACTTAAAAGTTTCAATAGAGTAGATGCATTTTTACTTGTTTATTTGACAAAACATGGCTTTAATGGTTCTATGCCTGCAAACGATACAACAGAGTTCTATTCATCTCATGGATATCTTTTCCACTGGTGATTTGAATATTAAGATATTTGAATCATTTCACAATGATTCATGGATTGACATGTCTTGCTAGCCAGGTAGTTTTTGATAAAGGACTTCCTCACAACATACAAAGCTTTGTGACTTCTAAATGTACAAATTTCATTTAGATAGGCAAATATAGACTATATTTGTCTTCCATTTTAGAGTTATGGGTAATATAATGGTCTGTACATTCCCATAGTGTCTAAAATATTTATGAGAAAAGTCAGTTGTTAGGTTTTGGGGTAACCATTTGGGTCAGTGACCCAGGTGTTCTTTTGGCTGAAAGCTCATCCATGATAGTTAATATCAAAGGCAATCAAGTACAGAAGCACATGGAAATAATGCCCAGTTTGGGGATTACTTGTCAAAGACTTTCTTTTGGAAATGATTTCTAGAACATTAGGAATGTTCTGTAGCTCTTAATAGAGCGTAAGCTCCTGTCCCATGCTCTTCTTATTGCTAGTCAGTCAGTGCTCATGATGAGTCAAACTTTTAGGAGACTAGATGGAGTCTTAATCACTAAATATCTTTACTTTTGGGCAAAGGAATTCATTGTTAATAAGGATTTCTAGAAGATATTTAGGTAGGCTATTTAATGGACCACATTCAAATGAATTTGGGAAAAAGCATCTAGTAGAAAATTGGGGTTCTCTCTGTGGAAAGAAGAGTGCATGTGCCCAGATCTGGGATGCCTGAAAGGTACCAGCTAAAAGAAATCCAAATAAAAAATACTTCAAGACACATCTTAATCAGAACGACAAAAATCATAGATAGATAGAATACCGAAAGCAGCAAGATCAAAGAAGGAAATTGCTTATGAAGAAGCATCTTTAAGATTTACAGCAAACCTATCTGATGAAACCCTCTGGGACTGAAGACAGTGGTAGGATATAGTGAAAAAATTCAATGAAATCAACACCTCACTAAGAATACCCAGCTAGACTCTCATTTTATTTGAAGAAATAACACACAACTTCACAAACAATTTAGGAACTTTAAGACAAGGGAACCCCCTCTTGCTGTCTTCTAAACACATACTGGCACTGGTTCTGAGACCACTGGATAAGAAACCACTTGAGAGTGAGTGAGAAAAACTTTTCAAGGATATTTTAGGTACTAATCCAGCCCACATGGTGCACATAATTTTTTATTAATGTTAGAAAAAACTGATGGGGAAAAGAGGGAAGTGGAGCAAAATAAAATCTGTTCTCAGGACTGAAGAGATAGTACAGTGGATAGGATACTTGATTTTTACATGGCCAACCTGGAGTTGATCACAAGCACCCTATATGGTCCCACAAGCCCCACTGGGTATGATCCCTGAGTACAGAGCCAGAAGTAAGCCCTGAGCACAGCTAGGTGTGACCTGATTTCCCCCAAAATCCCTAAATATGCTTCTGTTTACTCTTATATCAGCTTATCTGCTACAAAATTCTAACTTGAACTTGCAAGCACAAGTTTTTATTGATGCAATTCAAAACTTTTCAAGAGTTATCATATTACAAGACCAAAAAACAAAGCAAGTAATAAGGCATTTTCTTCCAAGAAGCACATAGAAATTTTGATGATCAAGTCTGTTGATACTCATTCATAAACTCTCTATCTGTGGCTCTTAGAATTTTGAAGGGGTCTATTTATATAAAAAAATCCTGTTTGTGCATAAGAGAATGTTTATCTTCTCTTTGTATTTCTTCTAAAGAACTCGAGCCTAGGTATCTGGAGAAATACCAATCTCCTCTAATTAGATTGTTCTCAGTGAATATTAGTAAAAAGTTATGTTGGAGAACTCTGTAGTCAGAATAGGAGAAAGCAAGAGTGAGAGAAATAAGTAGATTTGTTGTTGTTTTGTTTTTGAATAACTGATGCCTGGGGAAGAATGTGTCCTGTGGAAATTCCAGAAACATAGACTGGAAAAATATTTTTTTTTGTAGTGAGAGCCACATAGAAATCTCCCATTCTGCCTAGGTTCCTATTCTCTGCTCATACCTTTGTGGTAATTCTGTCTATCCTCCAGGTCTGTTCTCTAAGACATTGCCTTAGGGATGTTTTTAGGGCTCAATTATTGGTTAACAACAGTGGTACACACCCAGGCTAGTCATGGTTTTGCTGAGACCAAAGACCTGTGTTAGTTGTCTCTCTAAAACACTCTCTGGACTGATTTCTACCTCTTTGATTTTGTTCTGGATAAAATTAATTTATAAACTCAGGGTTATGTGAGGAATCATATCAATACAAGCTATGAGAGGATCACTTGATCACTTGACATCCCTTTACTCTTTGATTTGCTTGAGCGGGTGCCAGTAATGTCTCCATTCATCCCTGTTGTGTGCTAGTGTAGCCCAACGGTGTCTGCTCACTCCAGACATGAAGAGTCTCAAACCGTTCATTCAGAGTCTGAACGAAGAAGTCTGACTATCTTGTAGGTGGGCAACTCTCGATCTTTTGACATTTCATGGAATCCAGTCAGTAGCGGCTCTAGTCCACTGGGTCATCTCCAAATCGCATTACTGTCCAGACCATCTGATTTTCGACACCTTGGCAAACAAGGCAGCATCCCTGGTTTTTGATTGTTGACAGAGGTTGGAACTCGGGATTCCTTCTCTCACTTGAGTTAAGCATGATACTCCAAGCATAGTTCTTTCGATTCCTCTTTGGGAGACCCGAATAGAATTCTCACCCTGTTTTCGTAGAGCCCCAGGCCTCTGAGGCATATGTTAATGCAGGAAGAACGGTGGAATCGAAGAGATCTGCCCAGAGCCGGAGGTTTTTCATCCTCTTAGCTATTTCTGGACTCCTTGGACACTAGATTATGAGAGGATATGGCACATAATAATATTTGAACTAGAGTAGAGATGTCATTGATAGAAGTTATAACTACCTTGTAGTTGGGGAGAAGAAACTACCTCTGGGCTTTGCTACAAGATCAGGTAATGCATAATTTTAATATGTTTACTAAATTCAAAGCAGCACTATGCTAGGGTTTTTGGGGACCTTCTCAAAACTGATGTCAAACTCTGCAAAGTTTCAAATTTTCTGTTCTGAATCTCTATTTCTCTTCACTATCCTGTAAAGTTAGAGTTTTAATATAGTTTACTCCAGCCTTTTCCCCCCTAGTTTCCATTCTCTTTAAAGAAAATGTGAGAATTCTAGCATTTATATATTTTTCTTAATCTACAACACAATAGCATGTTTCCAAGGGAAGCTGAAGCATTGCCAAATAAGTCTACAAATTCAAAAAACTTATATTTGAAACTTTGGCATGTCAACAGTCTGAATGGAAAAAGTAGGAATCATTATCTGGATGTTTACATGTTTTTCCACAATCTGGGTTAATTACTTGTCAGAGAATCCATACTTCTCTTCAGAACAAATAGTTCTCTTGGAAAGATCAATTCCTGGCAGATGTTAGAGCATGCAAAGTCTTAACATTCAGAAAATATTTTTAATCTTATGGTTGGCACAGGTAAGATTTCCTGGAGTTGTTGAAAGTATGTTGGTTCTTTAACTAAAACTTTGCAGATTATTTGGGATCTCAACAGCTCTTCAATGAGGATTTACTGAGGTTTTATTATTATGACACCTAATGCCTCATTTGCCTTCTACCCTACACCCTCTCTCACCCCAATATAGGTATCTCCTCTTAAAAACAGAACTCTTTGATTGTTCAGGGAAACTACTGAATGACAGTCAGTCATTTCCTTATTATTCAATTTGTATAAGCTGCTAGTATATCTACAATTGAGAAAATCTTACAAATATTCATTGAGAATCAAGCACTGGCTTAGGTTTCAAAACAGAAGCAAATAAGATCAAAGGGGAAGAAAAATATTAAGCAAGCAATAGAATAATAGCTATCATAGATGACAGTTTTCTTTGAGAAAGCATGCTGATATTTTCACTGCTGGAGAATAGAAAAAGCTTTCAGAGGAAATCGAACATCTGAAAAGTAAGTGTAAGTTAGCCAGTCAACAACGAGAAACTCAAAAACAAATGTTTGTTTTCTTCTTCTGTTTTAAATATCTATTAAGCATGAAGTAATTTACTTCTCATTTTTTTAAAAAAGAATTGCTAATAGACTGCCAAGTTAACTCTTGTGTGTGGTTATTCCTTACCTGTTATTCAGGATGAATATTTTTTGCTACTAATTTCAGATTAGGGGTCCTTGCCAACAAAAGGTTGCCTCTTGGGAATAAAACTTGAAACAAAAGGATCAGAAACCATATGGAATATTTACAATGCTCTAGCACATCTTTGGTAATGCTAATTATAAATTTTAATTAGACTTAACTTTGCCTGGGAAAGAATGGTGGGGAACTCACTCAATTTGGGGTCTGTACCTTCTCCTAAACTGTGCTTGTGCTCCTTTACTGTGCTCCTTTACTGTGCCTGCTGCTAGAATTTGGCTTGTCAGCTTTTGAAGATACAAGCTTGAAACTCCCATGGGTGAGTGTTTTCATTTTAAAGCCAAGTTAACCAGGCAAAATGTGAGAGAGGCAAATGGGGGGATTTCTGATATTCTTACACAATTTATATCTTTACTACTCCCACTATTATTTCCTCTGTTTCCTAGTAGATAAATGAATTATGATCTCTTTACAGTACTTTACTAGAAGGATAATTATAAAAATTTAAAAATATTTGAATTTCCATGTATCAGAAATAAAAATTTTGCCTTAACCAATGCTGATCATCTCTCTCCTCTCTCTCACCCCCTTCCTCTTTCTCTCTCTCTCTCTCTTTTTCATTTTTTTGCTTTTTGGGTCACACCTGGTGATGCACAGGGGTTACTGTTGGCTCATGCACTCAGGAATTACTCCTGGAAGTGCTCAGGGGACCATATGGAATGCTGGGAATCGAACCCAGTCAGCTGCATGCAAGGCAAACGCCCTTCCCGATGTGCTATTGCTCCAGCCCCCTCCCCCCTTGCCCCTTCTCTTGACCATACCTGGTGATTCTTAGGACTTACTTCTGCCTCTACACTCAGGGATCATACCTGATGGGTTCAGGACACCATATGTGGTACCAGGAATCAAATCCAGGTAGACCTCGTTAATGGCAAGTGCCTTACTATCACTCTGGCCCCTAGTGATGATCATTTATCCTGTTTTTGTTTTCACATTTTCTTTTTATTGTACCACATTTTCTTAATTTCTATAAAGTCGCAGGACATTTTATTTCATTTTCCCCCAGTTATTTTGCAGCAAAACATTTTATACCTAAAAAAATTTAATTGTTTTAGGGGGTATGGTGCTGCCAGCAGGTCAATCTGTACCTGTGAGGTGAGTGCATCAGCAGCCTGATGGCAACGTCAGACTTTCAGATATCCCAAAATTGCTGCTGTGCCTTTGGCCAGACCTCAAAAAATTGGGGCAAAGTTTACCAAGAAAGTAAACGGCCAAAAGTTAGGTATGTGGGAGACACAGCTATAAACCACTTCCGGCTCAGCTATATAATTGGATGCATGGCCTTTCTGGTTCCTGATCGACCTGCTTAATGGCCATGATCCCAGAGTCTCAGAAATGAATCTCGGAACCCAAAGGCTTTTGGCAGAAATGCATCCTGTTCCTGCAGTAGATTATTGGCGCTGGGTCACTCCAGGTGGGAATAGGTTTCATGCCTTGGCCTCTTCCTCCTGGCGGCCTGGTGACCACCATCCTCCAGAGGCCACTGGACAGTCAGGTTTGAGCCTGCAGTGACGAGACACACAGGGCCTCACCACATGGGGATGGAGCCGACTCTTTCTCCCCATCCCAATGAGACCCCCAGTCGCCGCCTATAAACAGCCTCTCTGGCTCCTGATCAAGCTGATTAATAGCCATGATACTGGAGACTCAGACACAAATCTTGAAACCCAGCGGCTTTTGGCAGAAATGCATCTGGACTGCATACAAGGTGGCCGCTGGCTCAGAGCTTATTGGAAAGCCAGATATGAGCCCGCAGTGATGGGGCAACTGCAGTCTCATGGGAAGGGGGGCGGTACCGGCACTTTCTTCACGCCCTACCGAGGTCACGAGTTACCCCCCCGACGAGCAGCTCTCTGGCACGGTCATAACACCAGACACACAGAAACCAATCTCGTAATTATCTGACTCTTTGCAGAAATCCAAAATCGTGGCCACGTGACATTATATGATTCTCATAACCAGCTGTAGAAAACAAAATATTTCACAATGCCTTTTCAGCAATTCTGATTGTTTGGGGGGAAATTCTAAACAATAATGGTGCATCTTTTGTCAAAATAATGAATATAATCAATGTAGAGAAGAGTTAAATAGAAATCATCTGCCTCACAGGCATTTGGAGGGGTGGGAGGGGGTTTACTGGGGTTCTTGGTGGTGAAAAATGAGTACTGGTGAAGGGAAAGGTGTTTGATCATTGATGACCGAGACGTAAACCTGAAAGCTTAGTAGCTTTTCCCACAGTGATTCAATAAATAAATATAAAAATAAAAAAAATTAAGGTGGAGTTCATGCCCAATTCAATCAGCTAATCAGTGGCTGAATAAATAACAGTACTACTACAAAAAATTTACTTGTTTTCTGGAACAAATCATCAGAAGTAGCATTTTATCTAATCCTTCCTTGCTATGTCTCTCTAATTTTATGTTTTAGAATCTTTTTTCCACAGTTGTTTATTATAGACTCTTATTTTATCTGGTTACACATTCTTGAATAAAGATAATTTAATTTGTAAGTTCCTAAAAATAGTTTTGTTAATTATCCTTTGATTTCCTTTCTTGATTTTCTTTTCATTTCCTTATCCTCTCCCCACTCCTCCATTTCTTTTCCTTAGTACTTCTTGTGTGGTGCCTGGGATCATATCTGGGTCTTCTGCACGTAAATCACACACTCCACACTCCACTCTTTAAGCTGTCTCCCCAATCTCCTTTCTGTTTTTCCTAAGCTCTATTAAAAGTTTTCATTTAAGAAAAAATTTTAAAGCATTTAAAATAAAATAATATTGCTATCTTATAACATGTTGGAAAGAAACATGATATAGTTGGAAACATGTTATAGTTGGAAAGAAAATGGCAATAGAAATGGGTATACAGTGTCAGACAGATAATTTTTCTCTGTATGATTTTTCTTTCTCTGATGTACTATGCACCAGCTTCATCACCATCTTTTAGTAAGGACTAATCTCTATAGGTCAGATACAAAATGTGGCTATACCATTTTGGATTTTTTTGATGGAGCAATATTCTGAGGTTGCAGGAAAGTACTTTTTTTTAAAAAAAAACAACCCTTGGCAGTGCTCAGGGCTTACTCCTGGCTCTGCATTCAGGGATCACTCCTGACTGTACTCCAGGGAATATATGGGGTGCCAGGGATCAAACATGGGCCAGCTTTGTGTAAGACTGCAGGCTGTTTCTCAGTTTCTCTCTTTTTAACAGTGCTCTTTCCAGGTCTAGGTAAACAGGCTACTGTGAAAAAATCCAGCTATAGGAAAGCACTGGCTTCATTATCCCCTAGGCACTGTTTCAGGTTGACTTACAACAGCTCCATTTCAGAAAAGAAGGTCTCATGTTGGAGAGAGAGAAGGAAATTACTGAGAAGGTAGTTCACAAAAGTCCATGCTTTCCCCAAGGGATAGATGGGGTAGAACTGGCATTTTCTCTCAAAGTCCTGCTCACAGACACTTAGACTCCCCCAAATCTATGGTGGCCAGAGACCTGCAAGACAGTGATACCTGAAGAGCAAGTGGAAGCCTACAAGATTCTAAGTAGGGCTTTCAGAAATATTCTTCTAGGGCTTCAGTGCCAGGATTTTCTTGACTTTTTCTCTATATATAATTGATCCATTCTTTAGAGAAGAGGATTTGGTCGGCAGTCTTTTATGTTATCCCAAATTTACTCTCCCTGATTAAAATTTCTCTGATTTTGAGGCAAGTTATGACAATAGCTGCTTAGTTACTATTCTACTAATAGTAGCACTATAGCACTGTCGTCCCTTTGTTCATCAACTTGCTCGAGCGGGCCCAGTAATGTCTCCATTGTGAGACTTGTTGTTACTGTGTTTGGCATATCAAATACGTCTCGGCTAGCTTGCCAGGCTTTGCCATGCGGGCGAGATACTCTCGGTAGCTTGCCGGTCTCTCTGAGAGGGGCAGAGGAATCGAACCTGGGTAGGCCAGGATGGCCGCATGCAAGGCAAATGCCCTACTGCTGCTCTATTGCTCCAGCCCTGATAATAGTATTTTTTTTAATTTTTTAAAATTTTCTTTAGTCTTGAATTGGAGTTTTGGTTTAAAATGTTCTCATATTACAGTCTTGTCAGAAGTTATAAAATTCCTCATCTCATGGCCCTTATGGCACTCCAACATACTTCCAATAAGTGTTATAAAGCGTTTACTTAATTCAAAGAGCTCAAATGCTACAGTTACCAGCTTTATTTAATTTTAGGATTGAAAGGCAGTTGCATAAGAAATACAAGATGGAAACAATTACTAGCATTTCCTTGTTCCCTTTTATAGATGGAATGCTTATAATGTAGAGAATAAGACCAAATCATGCTGGTCCATAATTTTCAACTGCTGGTGTTTTGACCAGTTACTCTGAAAGTGTTAGGAGGTGAACATTATTGATATGGCCAACATTCAGGCTAAGTTTTTTGATGATTTCTCTGCGCACCCCCCCACCCATATGATTTTGCATTATAGCCTTTAGTTAAGATCCCACATTTATATATTCTCTCTGGATCAAATAAGAAACATTATCTTATATAATGTAAGATATTATTCAAAAGATTGAAACAAAATAAATTCAAAATTATTATTGTATTGCTATATCTACTACCATGATGATTCAATTAAAGAGCAGAATATTAAGAACAAATTCACTTCGTTGTGTTTATAATTACATATTGCTCTACATGATGTCTGACCATGAGTTACACTTTATGAAAGGCAGGTTTTCTAGGCAACAACATTAATATACAGAAAATCAACTCAAACTTGATTTTTCACATTTGGTGCTACTTAGCTGCCTCCCCTCAGGCTTCATGGCCAGGTGTTCCATTTTTATAACTGGAATTCATGGAAGCTGCCAAATGCACGCTGTGCTTGCAGTCATAGTTCCCATCTGCCTGTTGTCTGATGGAGTTTTCTTTCTGGAGACATCTGCTAGTCTCTCACACTGGCTTCTCTTGTGTGAAACTTCTGTGCCCACAGCTTATCTCTGGGTTGGCTGAGGTGTCCCACTGTAATTCAAACTAATTTACAAAGAAAATTATAAATTGATACTTTTCTATCTTATTTACTGTTTACTTTTGCAGCATTTGCTTAGGACGGCGACTCTTCTCTTTTAAAACTCAATTTATTGCTACTTTTAGGATCAAAGAAGAGCACAGGATTCTGAAATCTACTTCTGGTTTTGTTTCTGCAATAGTTAGCTTCTCCCATGCTAATGCTGTGTAACAAGCAACCACAAACTTTTGATGAGTAACAATCAATCAACTATATCTCACATGCCAGGACTTTGGAGGGATGGTTTTACTGACTGTAGCTGATTTATTCATGTGTATATGCCTCAGCTGGGGGACTTCTGATCTAGTACTTGAGGTTTGCTAGGTGATTATAATTCAAACTACTAATCCAGTTAATTAGCTGTGGAAATAATACAGGTAAGTTTCCTGCATAATCATTCGAAGAGGAAAGAAGAGACAACAGGCTGGGGTGATGTCTAAAATACCGAGAAAGCAAATGCAAGCATATTGTTTCCCTTACATCCTATTTAGAAAGGCACACTGTCATTCTGCACGCATTCCTTTGACTTTAAAACTCTCAGAGCTGAAGTCAAAGTCAAGGGCTTAGGAAGGTAGACACTACTCCCGGTGGAAGGAATTACTAAAGTCCATGATGAAGTGCAGAAATAAAGTGGCCCAAAGAATCTAATCCATGATAGAACCTGAACAGGATGGTTCTTCCTTTTTTTGGATTCAGTGTATGAATTGTTCTTCTAAATTTTATCTATATTTTGGAGATAATAACAATCATCTCTTGATTATGTGGCTAGTGTGTGAGTAAGAACAGTGCAGTCTTCTGCCCCCGCGCCTGGGTGTTCCTTCCCGGAGCCCCTTGGAGGGGAGCGGGTTGAGCTTTCCTCCCCACCCCGACCAGGGCTCCGGCAGCCGAAGACCTCCAGGACCAGCCACCACCATGCTGAGACCACTCTCCGCACACATGAAGGTACTGGCAGAGGGACAAAGCCACGCGCGTTCTGGGGCCGAGACCTCCGAGCCTACTCGAATTGGAGTCGAGCATCTTCCACCCAGATCCTCCAAATTCCAGTAGGCGGGGGTCACACCCACCACCTGGCCCCCTGGCGCCGTGTAATCCCATCAGCGGCCAAGACTCAGAGACTATAAAATCCAGATCCCGGAACCGCGCAGCCGCATTCGCGGCCGCGCGACATCTTATCAGAACTTTTTTTTTATGACATCTTATTGTCTCATTACTACTTTGGACAAACTTGCAGGCTATCGAATGTAGCCTGCCCACAGGGCAGAGTCTGGCAAACTCCCCGTGGCGTACCAAATATGCCAAATACCAGTAACAATGATGGGTCTCATTCTTCTAAATAGCCTTGAATATAATCTCAGGGCTAGGATGAAAGAGACGTTACTGGGGCCTGCTCGAGGCAATTGACGAATAACAGGATGATGAAATGAAAAATGAAATGTGTGAGTAAGATAAAATATGATCATGAAAACATTGACATAGAGCATGTCCATGAATGGTAGGTGATGATGATAGCAATATCATTCATGGTTCTTGTCCCACCTCTGTGAGCATTACCCTCACCAGGTCACTCTTCTGGGACAGCGGAGTGACCTTCACATCCCAGGATGACAAGTTCATGCCACTTCTCTGTGCATGCTCACTGGTGATCATTACTAGGTCCATAATAAATTAAGAATACAAGACTGTGCTTCTGATCTTAAATC
Organism: Sorex fumeus; assembly: GCF_029834395.1. NCBI lineage: Eukaryota > Metazoa > Chordata > Mammalia > Eulipotyphla > Soricidae > Sorex > Sorex fumeus. The sequence goes on from NW_026606072.1 coordinate 16,005,189, forward strand.
TCTTCCCCAGTCTTCTGTTTAAGTCCTCTGGGCATTTATCTTGTGTTCCATCTTCCATCCCGGTTTTAATTTTCCTCTGATTGCACTTTTCCTGGAATTAGAGCACCACCTGTGTTCCCAGCTCCTGTGTTTAACGTAGATAGTGCCTGCCTAACTGCTGTGCCTTCAGGGGTATAAAGAAATCCGTTTGACTAAATGGTCCCTTTATTTGCCTGCCAGTGACAGAAATAAAAACAATGACTCTTAGATCCTTTGAATGCTTTATTATTTTTCCATAGACTTAGCACATGACCTGATTTCACTTTAACTTCTCCATAATGCCTCTGAAGGAGGTATTTTATCCTCATAATCCATGTTTAAATCAGTTGTTTATATTAGAACAGATGAAAATTCCTTTTCAAATGTGAACATATTGGGAGGAGAAGCAAGACAAATTGCAGTACCAGACCAGTTTAGTTAAGCAATCAGACAGAGGGAGCTGAGAACAGCCTGGTGTATTTTGACAAGATTGTTGGAGGCTGGAGCTTATAAACTCTAGGAGAACTTATGAGAAAGGTACAGAGGAAGCAGTATAAGTGAATAGATACTGGAAAGACAGCATGGCAGGGTTTAGTGGAAGATAAAAAAAAATCTCAGAAATGTTGCTGAGAACCAGTTCTGTTCAACAGTGTTTCCCAAAGAGAAACTTGGGAGTGTCTGCATGTTTTTGGCAGTGCCTCGTTGCTTCTATAAATGTCAACAGAAGTCAATAAAGGAAGATTAAGGAATATAGCTATATGTATATGTAGATATATTTTATCTAAGTTGTATCTCTATCTCATGTGTATATTACATTTTCAGGAAAAAATAGTTATGTAAGAAGACTGAAAATTGACGGTTAGAGAAATATTAAGGGATTTTGAGGGGAAAAGTGTTGTTTGCAGAACCTAAGGAAAATGGAGATATTTACTAAAGACTAAAATCAAAAGTTGTGTAATGTAGTCCCGTTCTCAGGAATACTTTCTGGGAAAGATACAGTTCCAAAGGAGAGCTGAAAGTGTAAAAGAAAATTTTGAAGGTGCATCTCTGTGAGTCCTGGCTTCCAGTCTAAGACTCCAAATAATATGCTGGTCAGGCATTCCACAAAAACTGAGGCCAACTGCCTGACTTAGCACATTAGCCAGTGTGATAATATGACTGAAAATAGTATTTTTCTACTCATGAAGAGCATTTGGCAAGCATGCTACATCCACTTAAATTTGTCTACTTCCATTCTATAATCTAGAATATGTCCACTAAGTTCCATAAAGTCACAATTGACACTGAATAAAGGAAGTTTTACTAAAAAAGCTAAAAAGTTCAACTTTATGACTTTAGAGGAGGGAAGAATATGTTAAAAATATGGGAATAACAGACATTATGTGAAATAATGATATAGCAAAATTAGTAACATCTTTCAAACAAAAGACATGCAATTCATTGTATATTTTATGATTAATCTTGGCAGAAAATAATAGTGAAAAGCACAACTCAACAGATACATTCCTTGTAATCTGGAGGGACTTAATTTTGTCAATAATATTGATTTTTACATTCATGAACATGATACAGCTTACTATTTGTACAGATATATGTTTGTTTCTTATAATGCCCTATGTACTTTTAAATGAGCTCTTATATCTTTCATTCAATTTACTTACTGATGGAAATAAAAGAAATATTGTCCCTCTTGTAAATTTTTTAAGCATTTTTAAACTGGCAACTTGAATATATATTAATTTGAATCCAATTGGTACATATCCCCCATTTTTGAGAGATTGCTTAAGCCACTGAGTGATTAAAGCACTATATTAGTGCTTGCTTTAGTTCATCTAAAAAGATCTGAAGTCTATTATCCTTATTCCAACAAAACAAGTAGCACTCAAGTGGTTTTGTACCTAGAGCAGCAAGACGGTGTCATCAAACCCCTTCCCTTGTTACTCAACATAGACTGTATTTTATTCCAGCACTTCTGCTTTTACCATAGGTTAATGTTATTTTAGGTTTTATGTGTTGTTTGTTATGATCACAAAATAAAGTTTTTGGGAGTGGGGGGGAATGATGGGAAAGCCAAACATTTATGTCATATACATTGAGGCCAATTGCTTCTCACTCTATGCCATTTTGGCTAAGGGAATATGACAAAGAAACAATATTTTAGAATAGCAGGAGTAAGTTCTATATTTACTTAGCATTTGTAGTTTCAGTAGTTTCTCCATAAGTTCTTTTGGATTTTTATTTCAGAAACCTATTGTCTTTGAATAATAACAATTTTAACAGTCCTTTAAAGTGAAACTTACTTAGCTTTTTCAAGTCTATTTTTACATGCTTCCTAAATGATAGCTCCTAATTTTTATGGAAGCTACCTAACCAGCCAAATTTTTCTAAATTTCCTTATAAATCGAGAGGCAGAGGTGACTTACTCCGACTAATATGTTCTCAGTAAAGTTCTCCAAGGGATTTTTGCACATGTTGATAGGAACAGATGCATTTGGGAGACTCCTGTTCCCCTTTGACCTTTTTCTTCCTTCCTTCCTGGAATGTGTGCCTGATGCCTAAGAGCACAGCAGCTTTCTTGTGATCATGAAGACAAAAAAAACCAAATTCACCTTCACCGAGGAAGACAATGAAAAGATAAGAGCTGCCTGATGTGGGATGTTGGGTTGGGGGACAGTGAAGCACCACATGACAACCCCGCACCCTCACTGCCGCACCAGGTGGCAGCCCCGTACTCCCACTAGAGCATCACTGGGTGTAGAGTTGGTGTCTCGTTCACCCCCAACCTCACCACTTGGCCAGAGCAGCATCACAGGGTTCTAGATGGAACCTTCTATTTGGATTGGCCAAATATCACTAGGAGTGGCTCCTTGGTCTCCTGAGAACTAATTGGGAGTAGTCCTTCTCTCCTATAGAAAGGTGCCTGCAGGAATTTTAACTTATTTGAAAGCCTGGAGTTACCCACTTCTGGACTTAATTCTTTTGGCAGAATAAACTTGTCTTAAACTTAGCTACATGAAATTTAAAAGGGGCAACTAAATGAACACAGTTTTCTAATTTTTCATTACTTTTATTCTATATTTTGGTATTTGATTTTCTAAAAACCATTTCTGGTGTTTTCTTCTATCTAAATTGGCTTAGTTTCAATACAATTTGTTTTCAAAAAAGCTTATTTTATTTTTAGTATTTTATTTTAATTTAAAAATATTTAATTAAGGTACCATTTAGTTATTCATAGTTGAGTTTTAGACATACAACATTCCATCACCAACTCTACCACCAGTGTCATCTTCCTCCACCTGTGTCCACACGTTCCCTCCCATCCCACAGCCTGCCTCCTTGACAGTTACAGAGTTAAGTTTGGGTATTGTGTTTTGGATCCCATGCATTCATTGTGGTTGACTCTGGTTTGTATATAATGATACCACTCTTCTCTACTACTAATATACCCAAGCCTTTGACCCTTGCCCCTTTTCCCTGTTACTTCCTGTCTGCTTCTTCATGGTAACTCAATTTCTTTCCCTCTCTGTCTTCTCTATGGTCTGTGGTCAAGGGTGATTGACTTACATTTTCTATAATAATTTGCATTCCTTCCGGATAATCTATATAATGTAAATAAAGTGATCTTTACTCTATGGAGTATAAAATCATCATGTTTGCCCTTCTTCTAACTTATTTCAATTTGTATAATATCCAGTTCCACCCAAGTTGTAGTGAATTGCATGGTTCCATTGTTCCTTGAAGATGCATAGTATTCTATTATGTCTATAAGCCACATCTGCATAATTCACTCATCTGTCCTTGTTTTCTTAGTATTTTAGAGTTACACCTGGCATTTTTTAGTGGATTCTTCTGGGTCTGTGTTCAAGGGATCCTGTGATGCCCAGGGCCTCTAGCTTGTAAAATAAGCCCTTAGCTGTTGAGCTGCTTCTCAGCCACTTTTTCAGTTACTTCTAGAGGTAAGCAATGACTATTATCCTTTTATATTATATTTTAATAAGACTTTAAAGGTAAATAGTGAGTGTGATTCTTTCAGTTAGATAAAAATGGAGTGTATTTCATATATCTGCATATGAGTTCCTTTATCAATCGATAATTTAAAATAGCTGAATATAATTGCTCCATCTTTTTTGTTTGTAAATAAGAATCAGTAAGATAAAAAGCCATGCAAAATGGAACAGCTACATGCAAAAGAGTGGGCTCAGATCTCTACCTAACATCATGTACAAAAGTAAGATCAAAATGGATTAAAAACCTCAACATCAGACCGGAATTCATAAGGTACATTGAAGACAAGGCTGGCAAAACCCTCCATAACATTGAAGCTAACAGTATCTTCAAAGATGACACGCCATTGGCCAAGCAAGTGAAAACAGAAATAGACAAATGGGACTATCTTAAACTAAGAAGCTTTTGCACCTCAAAAGAAACAGTGACCAAAATACAAAGACAGCCTACAGAATGGGAAAGGATATTCACCAAGTACACATTCGACAAGGGGTTGATATCAAGGATATACAAGGTACTGGTTAAACTCCACGGCTTGGAAACCAGCAGCACATGCTGGGGGAAAAGGCAGCTCAGATAGAGAAGGAGACACCAAGAAGAGGATGTTTGGAGGACTCACTGGGGATGCGAGTTAAATGCTGAAAGTAGACTATGGACTGAACACGATGGCTACTCAATACCTCTATTGCAAACTACAACACCCTAAAGGAAAGAGAGAGCAAAAGGGAATGCCCTGCCACATTTTCAACTCAGACTTTTCCTTAAAGAGAAGAGAAATCAATTTTCCTTTTTTTAAAAAAAATTTATTAGTGAGGTACAGTTGTAGACTTACACATTTTTGTGCTTGGGTTTCAATTATACAATGATAAATACCCGTCCCTCCACCAGTGCCCATTTCCCACCACCACGGATCCTTCGAACACCTTTATTTGGTTTTCCCTTCTCTATCTGAGCTCCCTTTTCCCCTAGTATGTGTGATTGGCCTCCAAGCCATGGAGTAAAATTCCTGGTACTAATCTCGGCCATTCTTAAGTGTTAGTCTCCTATTTTGTCACTTTATGTTCCCCAGATGAATGCAATCTTTCTATGTCTATCCCTTTCTTTCTGAGTCATTTCGATTAACATGATACTTTCCATGTAGTACCATTTGTATGTAAATTTCATGACTTCCTCTTTTCTAACAGCTACATAGTGCTCCATTGTGTAGATGTGCCAAAGTTTCTTTAACCAGTCATCTGGTTTGGGGCACTCAGGTTTTTGCAGATTCTGGCTATTGTAAACAGTGCTGCAATGAACAAACAAGTGCAGATGTCACTTCGACTATACTTTTTTGCCTCTCTGGGATATATTCTCAGGAGTGGTATTGCTCGGTCAAATGGGAGCTCAATTTCTAATTTTTTGAGAATCGTCCATACTGTTTTCCAAAAGGGCTGAACCAGTCAGCATTCCCACCAACAGTGAAGTATTGTCCCTTTCTCGCCACGTCCGCTCCAGCACCAGTTGCTTTTGTTCTTGTGGATATGGGCCAGTCTCTGTGGTGTGAAATGATATCTCATTGTGGTTTTGATCTGCATCTCCCTGATGATTAATGATGTGGAGGATTTTCTCATGTGCCTTTTAGCCATTCAGATTTCTTCTTTGTGAAAATTTCTATTCATTTCATTTTCCCATTTTTTGATGGGGTTGGATGTTTTCTTTTTGTGGAGTTCAACCAGTACTTTGTATATCCTTGATATCAACCCCTTATCAGATGTGTATTTGGCGAATATCCTTTCCCATTCTGTAGACTTTCTGTATTTTGGTCACTGTTTCTTTTGAGGTGCAGAAACGTCTTAGTTTAAGATAGTCCCATTTGTCTATCTCTGTTTTCACTTGCTTTGTACCACTTCTTAAAGGTCACATTTCACATAAACATTTAGACCTATGGTAGGTAGGTTTATAAGATATTTTTAGTTAAATATTTTTCATTAAGTTCTATACCCTTTTTGTTTCTTTTAAGGTCGATGGTAGTTGCTCAAATCTTATATCTAAAAATGTTAAAATGTTGCATCCTTACTTGCCATAGCATCCAAACCTATAAGTCTTACCTCTATGTTTTCTCTGAAGCTATGCAATTTTTATTTCCCACAGTATATTCAAGTTTCAAAGTATGCAAATTTAATATAAGAGTAATATAAAGATCAGTTTTTCAAAGGAGGAAATGGCTTAACATATCTTAGCTACATTTTAATTCCTTGAGAATTAATACTATATCTCATACGGGCTCAACCCACAGTGAGAATATCCAGCTGGCACCCGTTTTAACAATACTCCAACCAATAATCAAACTGTACTCTAATTCTGTAAATTCATATAAAACATTCTCAGTTTCTAGTTTTCTCATATTATTACTCTGATGACTGGTTTGACCTAATATAGTGATCTACTAAGGATATCTACTAAGTTAGCCAATATTGTTCATAACAATTGTTTAATGTCATGAAAGCAACAGTTTGAATTCATGTTATATTTTCCTATGTGTGAAAATTATTTGCATATAAAATTATATTCAAAGCAAAGCATTAGAATAACTGAAGTCATATCCTATAAAACAAGCTGTGACTTCTCCCTATTACTCACTTTGAAATAACCTGGGATAGATGTCTGACTACAAAAGCAAAAATACTACTACTATTTACATCTCTAATTCCTTGGAGAATTATGAGCAAAGTATGGAAAGATAAGTTTAAGTTATTAATTATTGCAATCATAAAGAGAAATGCCAAAATGGCTAATAACAAGGCTTTAAGCCAATAATTCATCATTCTATTTGAAGCCAGTTGGAGTTAATAAAAATTGCTTGATAGCTTATTCACATATAAGTTGTCATATTTATTCTTTATAATGGCATCTTCTCTCTTAGCTTCTGTCTCCAAAAATATTGTCCATTTATTTCTTAAACTCTCTATATTTATAATTGCTTTTTTAATTTTAATTTTTTTATAATTGCTTTTAAAACCTTTTTTTTCTCTTTCTGTTAATTCCACCAATCTCCAATCTAGTTAGTAAATTAGTCCACGTTAATATTTTTTTAAAAAATTAGTTCATTTTGTAATAGAATAATTAAATTCTCTAGTGACTCTCTGATTATACATTGAAAGAGGAAATGAGGTGTCACAGATGACTCTGAGGGTTGACCAACTTATTAACTAAAGTGTCATTAACAATAAGAACCCAGGAAAAGAGAGATGGGTTTGGAACTAAAGGTATGTGAGGAAGATAGTTGAATATGAGGGATTGTGGGACACAGCAAATAAGGGAGTTTAGAAATAATTCTGGGAAGAACTGTTTTGGAAATGAACATTTGGGAGTCATCATGCTCTGGAGAATTATATTGTCAGAGGATAGATAAATCAGAGAAAGTGACAGAGTGATAAACAAGAACCTAGGACAAACCTCTGTCTTAGAAATCTACTATTTGAGAAGGTCATGCCAGGAGGAACAGTCAATTCAACATAAGACTCCCAAATGAGAAGAGATATTTTAAGTCCAGCTTTATTCTATTATTTGGAGTAAATGTGCATCAATTAGATGCATTAATGGCAATGATTCCCTTTTTTTAGAAAACCAGAGTCTGAGTCAGAGTTTAACATTATGTTGCAGAGTGGTTTTCTCCATGGGACGATGACATTAATCGGCTTGCTTTTAGGTTCTTTAATTTCTAATACTTTTCTTTTTTCCTTTAAAAGAACAAATTTTATTGATTTTCATTGGAATGCAATACTATAATATTTTGGAAAAACAATTTGACGCCTATCTGTTCAATTCTAAGAACTTGTAATTCAACATATGTTCCAGTTTTTTTTCCCTAATCTGTAAGCAACTTGAGTGCAAGGGCTATTCTTTTGAACACCCCGAAGTGTTGGGCACAATGTGGATCTCAGTAATACTACTGATGAACTGTATACGAAAACACTAAACTATTTTATTAATACAATCTTATTAACCACATCTGGGCTGGAGCGATAGCACAGCGGGTAGGGCGTTCACCTTGCACGCAGCCAACATGGCCGACCTGAGTTCGATTCCTCCGCCCCTCTTGGAGAGCCCGGCAAGCTACGGAGAGTATTCGATATGCCAGACACAGTAATAACAAAGTCTCCAATGGAGACGTTACTGGGACCGCTCGAGCAAATCGATGATCAACAGGAGGGCCTTTACTTACTTACTTACTTATTAACCACATCTGTTTATAAAAGTATTGAAAAAAAGAGGCAAGTTGACTGAAGCAATTTTTCAGTGTTAGAAGAGAACAGAGCATGAGATAGTTGAAGAGAGATAAATCTCTGAGGAGGGAAATTTGTGATAGAGAATGAACAATGAAAATTATTCTGTGTAGTTTCTGGCTGATATTATAACTGTTCAAAATATCTTTATAGTAATAATCTCTGGTCTGCCTAATTTATTGTTAGGAGCAAACAATTCTTAAACACAGCCATGCACATTTGAGATTTCTCTTTTCTTTTCAGTAGTACTATCCATAAAGAAAGGTAACCATAGTTTAAGAAGGTATCCTTGGGGGCAGGAGCAATATTACCGAGGGTAGAAGAGCACAGGGCCAATGTGTTCAATTCCCACCACCAAAGATAGTTTCCTCAAGCCCCACCAGGTGTGATTCCTGAACACAGAGCCAGGATAAGCCCTGAGTGCCACAGGGTGTGGCCAAAAAATGAAACAAAAAGTGTCCTCCATGATGCCATTTTCAAGAAAATACAAATCACACCACCCATAGCATTCAAACTCTAAAACTTTAATGAAATGTAAAAGGGTCTTATACTTACCAGGTAACTGCGGAATTCTAACTGAGAAATTCAAAGCATCATAGCTGGTAAGTACTGGGATAAAGTAAAACTGAAACTGATAGAAGAAATGGTACCTGTAATCAGCAGTTCTATTTCCTTTGGGTCTGAATAAGCAGTTGGTTCTTTGCTAAAATCTTATTACTCAAGGGTATTATTCTAGTTGTATTAATTACAGCAACTACAAACTAAGGAAATTTGAAAACATATATTCTCCTGTTTTAAAGAACCCATGAGATAGAAGAATTTCATTGCCTTCTAGACTGTAAATGCTATAAAATGGCTGTTTTTCTCCCACATCAGACTTCCGTTTGAGACAATCACACTCACTAGAGCAAATACTCAACATCCTTGATATTTCAGTGCAAAAATAATACCTTGGAACTGGACCATTTTACATGTGTCTGGCAGTCATTTCCAGGGCTCAGCCAGTAGTTCATTTCAAAGACAAATGATAATTTGCACATTCCTTACAATGGAATTGAAATTGTTGAACGTCCTAATATTTTATACTCTGTCTGCAACTGCCAAAAATGATCTCCTTTTCTCAATGCTTTGCCAAACGAGGCTAAGTTCAATTCAACACAATTGTGGTTAGTTTAAGTTGATTGACTGAGAATACTGCAATGTCTTTTCAGAAAACTTAGGTACCTGTACACAGTGTCTCCCAACCCTTCTCTGTCCTGTGATTGCAGTTGCAAAATGACTGGGAAGGAAGGAAGTTTCCAATGGAAGAACAGGTAGTCTCTCTTGCATCATGGTGCTGCTATGAGCAAATGGCATTCCTGCTGGATTGCCTGTCACATCAAGATATCCTCACCTTGTGACTGGAGTGATAGGCAGGTCTGTAAGTTTACTTATAAGTAAGTTAGAATATATATATGGGCTGGAGCGATAGCATAGCGGTAGGGCGTCTGCCTTGCACGCAGCCAACATGGCCGACCCGAGTTCGATTCCTCCGCCCCTCTCGGAGAGCCCGGCAAGCTACCGAGAGTATTCGATATGCCAGACACAGTAACAACAAAGTCTCCAATGGAGACGTTACTGGGCCCACTCGAGCTCGAGTTAGAATGATAAGGTCCTCAAAACCATTGATTGGATTTCCCCAAACTGAAATCTGTTCTCATTTCCCCTCAAACCAACTAGTAAGTGAGAACATAGAAGAATACCACAATGTTCAATAAATTTCAGCTCTAAGATTATTAATAACAGCCAACATTAAATAGTGGTTATCTTAGAGCAGATATTGTTCAAAGCATCTTGTTTATATAAAACATTTCACTTATATCACTTGTCATCCTGTTATTCTTCGATTTACTCGAGCAGGCACCGGTAATGTCTCCATTCATCCCTGTTGCATGCTAGTGTAGCCCAATGGCATCTGCTCGCTCCAGTAACACGAAGAGCCTCAAACCATTTGTTCAGAGTTTTGACGAAGAAGTCTGACCATCTTGTAGGTGGGCAGCCATGCGTTCTTTTGACGTTCCATGGAATCCAGTCAGTAACAGCTCTAGTCCAGTGGTCATTTCTAAATTGCATTACGTGTCCAGTCCATCTGATTTTCAAAGCCTTGGCAAACAAGACAGCAACCCTGATTCTCAATCATGGACAGAGGTTGGAACTCTGTATTCCTTCTCTCACTTGAGTGAAATTTGATATTCCAAGGATAGCTCTTTTTATTCCTCTTTGGGAGATCCAAATAGCATTCTCATCCTGTTTTCGTGGGGCCCAGGTCTCTGAGGCGTAGGATAATACAGGAAGAATGAAAGATGGAGTCGAAAAGATGTGCCCGGAGCTGGAAGGTCTTCATGATCTTTAGAATTTCTCTGATGCTCTTGAAGGCGTTCCATGCCGCTCTCTTCCTCCTGCACAGTTCTGGCGCCAAGTCATTCCTCATGTTGAGTTCTCAGGTCTAGAACTCAATAAAACATTTGATTATCATAAAAATTAATGAGAGAGAACAGAGGATATTACAGTGGGTAGGGTGCTGCCTTGCAGGTGGCTGACCCACGTTTGATGTCCAACACCACATATGGCCCCCCACCAACACCAGGAGAAACCTCTGAGCACAGAGCCAGGAATCAATGCTGAGCACTGCCAGTTGTAGTCCAAAAACCAAAACCCCAAACCAAAGCAAACAAAGGTAAAGGTAAAGGCCCTCCCGTTGATCGTCAATTTGCTCGAGAGGGCCCAGTAACGTCTCCATTGGAGACTTTGTTGTTACTGTGTTTGGCATATCGAATACTCTCGGTAGCTTGCCGGGCTCTCCGAGAGGGGCGGAGGAATTGAACTCGGGTCGGCCATGTTGGCCGCTTGTAAGGCGAACGCCCTACCGCTGTGCTATTGCTCCAGCCAGACACAGTAACAACAAAGTCTCCAATGGAGACGTTACTGGGCCCGCTCGAGCAAATCGACGATCAACGGGAGGGCCTTTAAAGGGGGCTGGAGCAAAAAGCAAAGAAAAACAAATAAAAATGCTGAAATGACAAAAAAACCTTACTGAGATAGTTACTGTTTCAATACTTCCCTTAAATACTTACACGGAGACACTGAGACTCAGGGTAGTTAAGGAAGCTGACAGAGTTCATACAGCTATTCACGTGCAGCATCAGAATTCCAACACAGATAATGGAGACAGTATTAAGATTTTGACCACTTTGCTATTTCTCATTATCTAATAACATTTCCTAATATCTTCTCTGTTCCTTAATTTTCTTACATATAAAAGTCACTCAGAAGTACTAGGGAACCATGCAATGATGGGACTGAACTCAAGATTGCACTTAGTGCCAAGCATGTGCTCTACCACATTATCTGTCCTGTTTATATTTTCTCAAGTATTTATGCTCTTACGTAGGGTTTCTGTGCACATATTTTCATCTCCTTAATTTACTTTCTTTCCTGTTTCTTACTTTCTAATTGGTCTTCTGTCCATGATTAAGTGTCAAGTATTACCTTTTGCATAGTTTAAGTTCAAAATTTATTTAAACCAGAAAGCTTCATGTGCATGCTTAAAGATTAAATTTTGGGAATCACTCATATAAAATTATTTCCTTTTAAAAATGATAATTTGATATTTATCCTTTTCACCCCAACCTACTACTAACCTACTAAAGTTTACTTTAACGTTTTTTTTTAGCTTGGTGCCTAGCATATGTCCTGAATTGTTATCAGGTATTATAATTATGACTCAATTTGTACTTAAGAAGTCAACTTTCCAATTTTTTAATGACTAACAGTTACTAAAACTTTAAAGTTCATATACTCATTAAGCCAGAATACCTATATATCTCTCAAAGCAGCTCCTTTATTTCCACTTCCATAGACAGACCTATGTCATTTCTCACCTCCACTATGGTAACAAACCACTACTAGTTTACTCCTTTTGGCTGAAGCAATTTTAACACCCACTTTTCACCCAGCAACTAGAGTGATTTCTCATAAATACCAGTCTGTTGCCAAAAACCCTTCACCAATTCTCTAGCACCTATAGGATAAAGTCTCCCAAGGACATGAGGGAATTTCTGGATCAATTTTCAGCCCATCATAACGTTTATGACTTAAGGATTATAGGCTCTGCACATACTTTGACACTTTCATTTCTTTTCCTTGCTCCTGCTCTTGTCTCTATGAGAACAACTTTCCACTTTCTTCTTATCTCACAAACTAAGCTTGTGGAATAGTTCTAGGATGCTTTGGATATCTTTTCTGAAATCCTATACCATAAAATTCCCATTGAGTAAATGCACTGTATACACATATAGAGAGCATGAAATGAAACATATACATATGGAGCATGAAATGTATACATATATGCATATTTGTACAATTTAACTCAAATTTCCCGATTTTCTTCACTAAAGAAAGAGACTGAGAGTAGACAACACTTTCTTAGCAATGATTGGGATCTTGTGGAAGAAAAAAGGAAGATTGTTTCAGTCTCATGGACTCTGTTATTTATTGTGCAATTTTACTTGCTTTTACAACAGTGTCACAGGATTCAGTCACCCAATAAAAGATAACAAAATAATGCTGTTGAAGCACCAATCTATTTAAAATGTAAATTTCCCTTTGCCAGGAAAGTCATTGCTGATGCTTATTAGAATAAAAGGCCCAACTTTTGTATTTTCCCACTGGGTATAAGGAAGACACAAGTAGGTCAAGTGTTTTGTCCTCTGAGTTGATAACTCTGCCTGAAATACACTGAAGATGGATAAATTGCTTCTTTCAGACATTGTTCAGTCACAGCCAGTATTTTGATGTAAGAACAAGCTCAGCTAGAGTTCAACTAGAATGTCAATGAAGTTGTTGAGAAAAAAATTATGTCAGGGATTTATAATGACATAAGGTTATGGGCCTATTCCAAGTAGATATAAAGAAAATAACATGTTGTAAATACTAGGAAAAGAGCAATTCAACAATACATATTCAACCTAAAGAAATAGCTTAACTAATAAATATGACTCAATTGATCTTCTAAAAAATGTTGCTGGTATTCTATTGCCAACATTTTATTTTTTATGCAATTCTTTTACATGACTGTGTTGTAGATGCAGATTCATTTCACAAGACACAAACTGAAGAAGGTGGCTTGGCATAACCTTGTATTTTCGCTCTTCCATGTTTATCTCTTACCATCTAAGAACATGACCTATTGATGCCATCCAAAATGAATACTTTCATTCATACCATATTGTCTGCAACCCAGCTGTTTCTGTTTTCCAAGTTTTTGTCGTTTTTGTCCATTCTTTCATTATATCCTATGCTACACACTCTTACTAGGCTAGAGTACTTGTAGATATTTTTGATTGTCACAACTAGATAGAAAGAATATTGTCCTGGTACCTCAGAGGTCTTGGCTGCTGAACACACTATAATGTGCAGGTCCAAGCAAAGAAATTTAATAGCACTGGTGATAAGAAACTCTAGATTAGAATGACTGCTATATCAAATGAACTGCATTCATATTTGAGTAAAGAAGGTAGCACAGCGGGTAGGGCATTTGCCTTGCACGCAGCCAACATGGCCGACCCGAGTTCGATTCCTCCGCCCCTCTCGGAGAGCCCGGCAAGCTACCGAGAGTATTCGATATGCCAGACACAGTAACAACAAAGTCTCCAATGGAGACGTTACTGGACCCGCTCAAGCAAATCGATGATCAACGGGAGGGCCTTTACTTTTTTTACTTTACTTGTTTTTTAAAAATTCTACAATGTTACTAAATATACTTGACAGCTATTATCAATTGTAAGATTCATTCTGTTTGAATTAAAGCAACTCTATAAAATATTTGATTTTAAAAAAGAAAGAAAATCCATGACTGTATGCTTGTATTATTTCCAGACATATCTATTTCGATCTATATATGTAGATATAGATATTCAAGTTTGATTTGCTGAATGAATTTAATCTTTCCCAGAAAGAAAATTTTAGTTCCTGCTAACAGGAAAAGTACACTGGTTAATGCTGCATCTCTATTTACACTGAATCTGGATTTATTTATTTGTTTAGAATCTGAATTTCTTGAGAATTTGGAATATGACACTTTGTTCTCTTGATCAAAGCACACTATTAAGATACCTATCATCATAGAAACCTAGTTCTAGAAGGGTACATTCTATTGGAACTGTTCCTAATTCCTTCCTCTAGCCTTAGACTAAGATAGATAGCAGATTGTTTATACTTCCTTCAAATAAAGAATTCCTCTATCATCATACTTCAACTCCTCTCTTATGGAAAATAGTTTTGTATTCTCTTATTTAGTGGTGATACAGGGGTAATGATTATATTTCATCTTATTAATTTATCTTATCAATTATTTTATAATTACTATTATAAGTAGAATTCTTTGTTATTACTTGTTGGAAACATTCAGTCTGAACTTGAACTGTTATAGAACCCCAAAATGAAGAATTTTTAAAATTTTGCCTATACTGGAGTCTAGTTTGTAAATCTTAAACTATCTTTAAGAGAAAATATTCCAGGGTCAGGGAGAAAGCTCAAATGTCTGGAGCACATGCTTTGTATCTGAGAACCTCAGGTTCTATCCCCAAACTATGTACTCCTTGTGTATAGGAGTGACTTTAGCATTGAACCAGGAATATCCTCTATGCAACATTGGTTGTGATTCCGCAAACAGAAACTAGTAAAATTTAAGATTATATTACTATTATATAATATATAATATACATTGTATAATATAATATATTACATATAAAGTATATTGATATAATATATACAATTATATAGAAATCATAACATTGCAGGGAAACCAGATATACATTGAAGATGAAACTCACAGAATAGAAAATTTATGAGTCAATGAATCTTCAAACTGAAATGGTCACAACAGAATATATAGGAATCCCTATCTCACATGCCCATTTGAGGATGAAAGATGGAAATGTGGACTTTAATAACCATGATAAATAGAATTTGGGAAGTTTACGAAGTCCTTTAAGGACATCTAGTTCTATTCTTATGTGAAATGGCTTCTCAATAAACAAGAGAGTATGGTCTCTCTTTAGATTTAATTCTTAAACCCTCCCCCCCAAGCCATGTGAATAGTAGTGAATACTTTATAGTTCTGTGCTAGCCCCATGGGAAATGGAAAATACCAACCCAACGTTAAAAATGCCAAGCCAGGGTGGATGGGGTTATTTGAAACTGGAATGAGAAGGGAGAGGCCCAAGATTCTGAGACATTTATTATGATAGACTTGCTCATCATTAGGCTTTCTGCCTTGATCCAGCTCAGCGTATAAGAGATCATGTTTAGATCTGAGTACTGTACAAAAGTCAATAGATTGTTCTCTGAAAGGCAGAATAGGAGGTGGGAAGCACTGGACCCATTTTCAACTCAGACTTTTCCTTAGAGAGAAGAGAAATCAATTTTCCTTTTTTAAAAAAAAAAAATTTGATTAGTGAGACATCATGAGGTACAGTTGTAGACTTACACATTTTTGTGCTTGGGTTTCAATTATACAATGATCAAATACCCATCCCTCCACCAGTGCCCATTTCCCACCACCACAGATTCCAGTATCCCTCCCATCCCCCATTCCCCCATCCCACCCTGCCTCTGTGGCAGGGCATTCCCTTTTGTTCTCTCTCTCTTATTGGGTGTTGTGGTTTTCAAAAGAGGCAATGGGTGACAATCATGTTTGGTCTATAATCTTCTTTTAGCATGCTTCTCCCATCCTGGGAGGATCCTCCCAACACCTTTATTTGGTGCTCCCTTCTCTATCTGAGCTCCCTTTTCCCCTAGTATGTGTGGTTGGCCTCCAAGCCATGGAGTAAAATTCCTGGTACTAATCTCGGCCATTCTTAAGTGTTAGTCTCCTATTTTGTTACTTTATGTTCCCCAGATGAATGCAGTCTTTCTATGTCTATCCCTTTCTTTCTGAGTCATTTCGCTTAACATGATACTTTCCATGTAGTACACTTATATGTAAATTTCATGACTTCATCTTTTCTAACAGCTACATAGTACTCCATTGTGTAAATGTACCAAAGTTTCTTTAACCAGTCATCTGTTCTCGGGCACTCAGGTTTTTTCCAGATTCTGGCTATTGTAAAGAGTGCTGCAATGAACAGACAATTGCAGATGTCACTTCGACTATACTTTTTTGCCTCTCTGGGATATATTCTCAGGAGTGGTATTGCTGGGTCAAATGGGAGCTCAATTTCATCAACCTAACTGGCAACCCTAACTGGCATTTGAATGGGTATAGAAACCTTGCAAAGTTTTGGAAATTTTATTCTCTGTTTTGAGTGTCTGGTGGTTTCTGCTGCCTATCTCCAAATTTTCTGGCAGAAGACGACCTTCTGCATAAATGACTTATCATTTCTCTGAATGATTATAGTACTTTTTAATGTTTTAAATGTTAGTAAATGACAACTTTAATTGAAATTTAACTTCAGAAAGAGCTAAGTAGTTGTAAATATCTCAAGAGAGGTGGCAATGCATAGATAGAACCATTACTTATGCATAGATATGCACATATCCAGACAGTTGCCATAAAGTATAATGTATGCGTCAATGGACCTGTAAGTAGATTTTTATTTAATTATGCAATAAATAACAGATTTTATAAATATTAAAGTTGATAAGATATGCCTAAAAAATAAAACTATGATGATGCACTAGGCTGATTAGTTTAGCAGTGGGAGTAAAAGGCACTGAAATAGACATACATAAGAATTTTCATAGTGACAGAGTAAACAAGGTAATAAACCAAGCTATCACTCATACATGGTTTGTTTCAATTCTTCTCTTTTGCACTTGGTACAGTTTCAAGGAGTTACATATGTTTCTGTGTAGGAAGTTGTGCTGCTACAATGGTTAGTAGTTGCTTAATTCTATAAGGTTTTCAAATTTACTTTAGCATAGTGTATTTTGAAGTATAGCAAAAAAATAGCATATGTATTATAGATAAGAATTAAGCATAAACTGAGGAAATTGTGAAGAATGTACCAGGATCCTGTGACCTGATTTGTTAAGGGGATGGCTAAACCTTCTCAGAGACATCACCCAATTGAACATGTCAATTTTTATATTTTTCCTTCTCTTATCTGATCATATAAATTTACATATTTTCAGAGAATTCTCTGGAAGTCTATTTTTAAATTGAATTCTACCAGAATTCTCTGTTTGCAAAGCCTGTGTTTTGGGCTCTGCAGAATAATTCTACCCAATGCTTCCCTGCAGGTTATATAAACTTAGAATGGCATTTGGGCCACTTGGCTCTAAACTTGCTTGGTGATTTGTCAACAGAGTTGTGGCTGAAGAACTATTGTGAGCTCCTTGTTTGCAATTGAGTAGGAGGTGGCACCTGCTGGGCAGGACAGTTCAGGGACAGTGAGGACAAGGGGACACACCCCCATATTTCTATTTCTAATGAGTCTTTCTCATGCAACAGAGCCTATGAGCTCAGAGTTCTGTCCGTTGTCATGGTCACCAAGTATTTCATATGTATTTTAAAAGAAGTAAACTCAGTGCTACCAAAAAAATTATGACTGCTTATTAAAATTCAATTATCTCTTTAAGTAATCCTATGACATATTGCTCTCTGGAAGCTATGCGCTCCCACATACTGAAAATATTCTAAAATCTATCAGGTCAAGGAAGAACAGGTACCTTAGTTTAGAGATGTTTTCTGATAGTTATGGTGCTCTAAACCTACTTTCTACTATGAGCCCCAGTGCAGAAAAAGGCAATGTTGGGAGAGCTTGCAGTTAAAGAGGCTGGGCCTGGTGGTAGGAATTTTTGGTTTGAAGAACAAGGTATACTTGAATAGGATTCAATGATTGCAACATTACTTTATATCTAAAAATGAAACCAAAATTAACTCTCAATTGAAATTAAGTAGGGAATTCTTACCCATTTAACACTAAGATGAACTTGAACTAATGAGCAAGACTAGATGTGGGCAGTGCCAAAGGTAGCCTCATGAAGGAGGAGAATTAGGGACAATTTAAAAGGAGGCCCCTATGGTGTGATTTAAATTATTGGAACAAACATATTAATGAAGCTTTTGGAGTTAGGCAAAGTCATTAAAACATGCACACACATCACAGCAGTAAACAGTATAGCTAGTTCATCATTCTTTTACAATCTTAGACACTAAGACATTAAATAAAAAATTTTAAATGAAAAATGAAAACCTTTTGGGGCGCTGGAGCAATAGTACAGCGGTAGGGCGTTTGCCTTGCACTCAGCCAACATGGCCGACCCGAGTTCGATTCCTCCGCCCCTCTCGGAGAGCCCGGCAAGCTACCGAGAGTATCTCGCCCGCACTGCAGAGCCTGGCAAGCTCCCTGTGACGTATCCGATATGCCAAACACAGTAAAAACAAAGTCTCCAATGGAGACGTTACTGGGCCCGCTCGAGCAAATCGATGATCAACGGGAGGGCCTTTACTTTACTTACTTTTCTTTCTTGTTGCTGGAGCGATAGCACTGCGGGTAGGGCGTTTGCCTTGCAAGCGGCCAACCCGGGTTTGATCCCCAGCATCCCATATGGTCCTCTGAGCACCACCAGGAGTAATTCCTGAGTGCAGAGCCAGGAGGAACCCCTGTGCATCGCTGTGTGTGACCCAAAAAGCAAAAAAAAAAAAAACCTTTTCTTATTATTTTTTGAGTCCTCACAGTTTGAAAAGTAATGAACACACTTCCCCAGAACTCATGAATACTTTTTTCTATCGTCAAGATATTCACCAGTTGAATACATTCTTTACATGATTCTTATTTTGCTGCAACAAATTCTATTGCCTCTCAAAACCTGTGAAAGATGTTTGTCACTTCCATCACACAGATGAAGATAACTGAACTGTGGAATGAGGTGACAATTTAAAATTGGTGGTGGTGGGGGGGAATGGTTAGGATCCAAAACTTCCCTTACATTCCCTTTTCCCTGCAACAGTGTTGGGGTTTTGCTGTTCCTAGTCACTTATAACTTTTATGTAACTGTGATGTCTGAATCTAGAGGAAGATTAGGAAAGAACAACTTCCTAGTCTATCTTTAGAGATTTATGGGAGATTAACAATGACCAAGACCAGATGTGTTTTACCAGCTCACAGGACTTTGCTGCTGTCTAAATGTAAATGCTTTTGATGTTTTGGACCTTCTGTTCATATTTTTTGTTTCCTCCCTTCCTTGCTTTGTTCCCTTCCCCAGATGAAATTTAGACATGACATACACTTATGAGAACAGGAAGACCAGGAAGAGGAAATGCCTTTGATGCTTTTCCCTTGGAAAGTCTCATCAGTGTGAAGTTCTTACTTTGTTGGAATTTGAAGATCTAGGAAAGTCTCTTTGGGGAAAAAAAGACCCATAGGGAACCACAGATTTTAGTTTCTCCCATAGCTCTACAGCTCCCACAATTGTGCTGCAAATCAGTATGTCATGCTCCTGACACAGACAAGTTCACAGCATGTAATTGAAGTTCCTGTGAGAAAATGCTTTCTCCAGGAAATGGTGCTGAATGATCCCACTGAGAAAGAAGTATGGGGCTGTCTCTTTAGCTGCTTCTCTGCTGTGAGTGTCATCACTATAAATAAGTCTTAATCTGGCTTCTCTATGGAGAGGGGTTCCTGGAAATTAAGGACACTTGCCCACCAGCTTGTCTGCTCAGGAACCCCATTTGGTTTTAAGAAGAGGGATACTGGCTTTTATATTGGAATTTTTATATTTTGTCTCTTGCTTTTAATGATAATCATCTTACATTTTCCCCAGGGTAGCTCCTATTCTTCTATTAGCATGATATCTTAATTTCACATTGATTTGAAATTGCAAATAGGAAATGATTTAGGCATTATTTGTTTGGAAATTTTTTGAGACTTCTAGCAGTTCTCCGTATTCATTTGGTTTTGGTCAATTTAGAGAAAAAATTGTAGTTGGGCGATAAAATTAGAAAACTAAAATTTTTAAAAAACATCATTATCACACTCTCTGATCTGAACATTAATAAAAAATCAATTTATTCACTTACACAGGTTCCAGCACACACAGTGAAATGGGCACCATTTTTCTTGTGTGAAAAAACTAAGTCAGATATTGCAGAGATTTGAGGCCATGCAAAGAATATGTAGAAAGTTATAAAATGTTTAAGAGAATTTTTAAAAGGATTTTCTAAAAAATGGTATTACTGAAAATGCTAGCAGAAGCAGTATATTTAAAGGAATCACTCAGTGTGATTTTAAAATTACAGTTTAAAAGGTCACAGTGGAATTTAACACAGTAGTCTCAGATACTCATGTATTGCATTTATGCAGGGCTGGTTGGATATCTTGCTGGAAAAGAGTTGGTTCATCATGCAGTTCTAAAGAGCATTAGCTGGAAGCCAAACCCATGAGCACATGCAGACCAGTTCTACCGGTATGAGTATTGTTGTGATAGCCTACATAAGATGTATCATAACAGATGAACGAGCAAGTCATAGACAGCAGCAAAACAAGCAAGACAATTGTATAAATTCATGCCTGCCTGAACAAAGATTTTTCAGGGCTAATATAGTTGGGGTCTGTATCACTGCCCAATGTGGAACAGGACAAGGTATTGCTGTAATGGTACCATTAATCATTAAAACACCCAGAAATACACCTTTGCTAAGAAACTGCTGTGAGACTCAGAAGAGGGTGAATTCCTGAAGTCAGGAAAGGTTTTAGAAGGAGTTAGATGGCATTGAATAATAAAAGTAGGAGTGTTCCATTCTTGCTTTCTTTGTACCAAGGAACGGTACTAGATAGAATTGGGGGTTATATTCTATTTTTACCACATAGAGGGAGACATTGAATGAACCATTTGCCTCTGTGAGCATCAAGTTTCTCAACTATACAAAAAAATAAGTATCTTTTATATACTTATTGTGAATTTAGTAAAGTTTTGGATCCATAACATATATGGACAAATACTTACAAATAATAAATTATACATGATAAATTATATCATTTATAAGCTTGATCATGAGTAAATATGTTCAACTAATACTGTATTTTGAAAGAAAGAATGCATTTTAACTTATTTTTAGTTAAGTTCTGCGAGTTCAGCAGATAATTATTGTGTACTGTAACTGCTATGAGGTATTCTTCACTATGGAAACACAAAAGTGAATAAAACATAGACTTAGCTTTCAAGGAGTCTGCAGTCTAGTGTTGCAGATCAACAATTGCACATGCTCAGTGTGATTAACGCCAAAAGTGAAGTATAAACAAAGCTACATTGGAACGTTGATTAGGAAGCAATTGCTTCTGATGGGTGGGTTTGTGGAAGACTCCACTGAGGTGGAGACATTTGACATGATGCATGAGTAATGGAAGTATATTTTTCCCTATTTCAACTTGTCAGTTTAATTTACTCCTGTTCAATTCTTCATCATTATAATAGTAGTGAGTAGCACAACCTGGTTTCAATGTTGAGTTTAGGACAAGAGGTAGAATCATAGAAATTCTTCCAACTATGTTGTCTACTTCATCGCTACAAACTATTATCAAAGAAATAATTCAGACTTGAAAAGGGGAGACAACTGTGCAAAAATTATTCTGGAAAATAGAAAAATAAAAAAATGAAAAATCTGAGTTTTTTTAAAGATTCATTACTGCCTCATTATATATTTCTAGTAAGCATTCAAAAATATTTATTTTAAGCTATCTTGAGTAGTAAGTTAACTGAAAGTCAGACTAGTAGATAATAATAACAAATATTTAAGTGCCTTTCTCATATGTCAGGTACTCTTCTATCTAACTTAAATATATTAACTTCTCTAATTCCCATGACAGTCTTAAAAATTAATATAAGACCTCCCTCAGAGAGATAGTTCAGCAGGTAAGATACTTGCCTTCTATGAGGAAGACCCAGGTTTGATCCCTGGCATCACATATGGTTCCTTGAACACCACTAGCAGTAGCTTCTGAGCACAGAGATAGGAGTGATCCCTGAGCATAGACCCCAATAAAAATTATAAATTATTTAAAAAAAGGAGATTTAATTATGATGTCTATTTCACAGTTGATAAAACTAAGGTGTAAAAACGTTTAGTAATTTTTCCCAAGGCTACGTTGAAAAAAACAGAAGTTTTCTACTAAAAGCTGGAAAATTATCTACTGTAAATTGGAAAATTTAACTTAATTTCAAATCCAATCTAATCCAATCTAGCTACCCAACTTTGGACTTCATCATTTTCAGTGAAGCAAATAAATATCTTCAGACTTAATTTGATTGTGTTAAAGCTATTAAAAACTTGCTTAATACATTGCTAGATATTTTTAATGTTTTCATATTTCTGAATTTAATATTTTAATAAAAGAGCAAAGGATTTATCATGTTTACTGATTTTTTCTTACTTCTCAGCAGCATATTTATTTGCATAATTTTATTCGTGTTTTGGAGTAATTCCTTGGATAAATTTTATTCTCTAGAGCGATAGCACAGCAGGTAGGGTGTTTGCCTTGCACGCCGGCGACCCTGGTTTGATTCCTCCATCCCTCTCGGTAGAGCCTGGCAAGCTTCCCATTGGCATATTCCATATGCCAAAAATAGCAACAACAACTCTCACAATGGAGACAGTGAAAAATGGAGCTCACTGGTGCCCCGTCGAGTAAATCGATGAACAATGGGACGAGTGTCACAGTGCTACAGAATTTCAATACAGAATCTTAGTTAACATTGAACAACTATAGCATTTATTATTTTTTTCAAAATAGTCGAGTTAAATAATGATCTGCATAGTCTTTAGTCATGTTAAACAATTGCATTTGATCATTTGTAAAATAGAACAATTCAAACGGAAATCTGAATTGCCCAAAGAAAAGATTTTCACATGATTCAAAAAAATCCAACAAACGCCCAAGTCAAAAGGCGGCTTCTCATCTTGTCCATGAAAGATGTCTCTGTAGTGAACTTGGAGGTATTGGGAAGAGTCACTAGAGTTTGAAAGCTGGTCAGCCTCGAGGTCAGCCTTCCTGCGGATTACTCTGACTGAGCTACACAATATCTGGCTTTCTCCTATACGCTCTGCTGTCAAAATGAAGCTCAGAAATTTGATGGGCTTGATTCTCACTTTGTGTGTGTCTCTTCGGAACGGACTTTCATTTTGGCTCTCGTTGTGAGATGTCAGTCCCATTCAGGAGGCAAGATTTTCCTCAAAGAGCTTCATTTGAAGTAAAGTGTTAGGTTTGGCCCTAAGCAAATGTATAAGACTTGGAAAAGAAATCTAAAATTCTTGCCAGTTTCTTCTTCCAAGAAGCGCTCACTTTCCTTACATAGCTCTCTCTCCTTTACCAGGATAAAATTCATCCCTGTTCTTGACATCTCGTGTTTGAGTAATCTTTCTAGTTTATGCTTAAAATGTGCTTCTATTAAAAAATTTAAATGTTGGAATTAAATCAGTTTTCTGATTTTAATTATGTCACTTTCTTTCTGAAATGTCTAAGACAAGTTCCCAAATGTAAAGTACTCCTATTTAATATCCTGTACTATTTTGAGTAGTCAAAGTTCCCTTCTTTTTGGTGATTCACTCCTATCAACCCTTTTGTTCTCTTCATTCGTGGCACAATTTACATTTCTTTGCTAGCCAACTTGTGAGAGCTCCATTTTTCACTACAGTGCTGGAGAAGGATTCTGTTTGTTTTGTTTTGTTTTTTGCACCTAGTTTCAACCTGAAAATTTGGAGCATTATGGAACGTCATTAGTGAGACATCAATAGACACTTCATGAACTCACAGGGTGTCTAGGCTCTGTTATGGCTCTGTGTAATTTTCCACTTCAGCTGACTGTGCTACATGCTCATACATAATACCGCTGCTCTGTGGCCACATCTGCAATAGAAGGAAAAGTAGGACTGAACTGATCCAATTGCAGGGCAACTGAAAATCTAGAGTCCCCCAAACAATCAATATATCATGATTTGATAAGAAAACGCAAATAGTAAATCTTCCAATTCCTCTTCATCCGACATCCCATCTTTACTCTCAACTTGGGAGGATGCTTTAAAGCTCCGAGCTGCTGACACTACATCAGCTTTCTTCTGCTTTTGATAGAAGTGGTTCTACTTTAGGTAAGGAAGGCTTTAAAAATTCTATAAATCCAGCAGTAGAAATGGCTGGCTAGCCACCCAAGTAGGGATCCTCCTTTAACTTTATTATTCCTTCTCCCCTGTTCTCTTTCTCTCCTGCCTTCTTCCATTATTTCTTTTCCTTATTGATATGTAGGATTAATTTTTGGTAGTAATTAAAATTTTTTATCTTCATGTATTTATGATAACCTTTCTTTGGACTGTTTTATATTCAAAATTGCAATTTTGAATTTTGTTCCTTTTACTTTAGAAATTAACATATCTGCTTGTTGCATTTGTGACTGTCCTAGCATTAAATATTTCTGACTGAATGTCAGTTATATTAAAAACTTTGTAGATTTAGGGATGTGATATTGAAGCTGTAATTAGTTCAAAAATTTTGTAAAATCCTAGAAAGTATAAAAATAGCTGCTTTTGTGGATAATCAGATCCTTCCACTGTTAAGAATGTTTTCTATATTTGAAAAAAGTGTGAATTAAAGTCAAATTAATGACATGTTACTGTTCCACCAATCAAATAATACAAAGATCTACAAAAGCTAACACACTCCTCATATAGTTCTTGTTTATCCATTAACAACTTAAAATAAAAATTTTATTTAGTTTATAACATTATCAACATAAAGTTAAACTAAATAGCATATTTACAGCTATAGGGAGGTTTTACTAATATTTTAGCTTTGTTTTGACAAAAATGAAATATTCTGTTTATGTGTATATATGTGGTTTTGTATATATAATTGATTCACCTGTTTTCTTATAATGAGATGTTTTTAAATTTTTTTAATTTGCTTTTGTAATTATACTACATTTTAGTACTTATACATCAGATTAATGAGTTTTATGTATCCATTCTTTCCAAGTTTCCAGTTTGGGGTGAAGGACTGAGAAAGTTCTACTTACAAAAATAGTTTATCTTTTCTTTATATAAAAAATTGAGTAAAGTCAAGGGTATTCAGACAGAATACTGCACACCATTTTAAGAAAACTTGCTTGATTCTCTGCTCTATTTCTAAAATTTGAAAAAAAAGTTGATTTCTGAGCATTAAAGAAGTCAGTTTAGGTTATAATATTCTATTTGTTCCAAATTTGAACGTGAAGACAGAATGTTAGCTACACATATAAAACATCTATGAAAGCAAGAAATGTAAAATAATATAAAAGTACAGCCAAAGATTCATTCACCTTACAAAGACATACTTGTTTTTCTGAAACTTATATTGCATACTGCTCAAGATCCTGCTGGGTATAGAGATCTCTTAGGAATATGTGGGACCCAAAGTGGAGATATATAACTTTATTCCTCCAACAACTGTGATTGTCATTTAATCTTCAATACCCAGTGGAGATCAAAGTAACTCTCTTTGTATTGAACATCCCAGCCTAGAAATGAGAATAACTTTGACCTGAATAGCAGTATAATGATGTATCCCTAATTATCTGTTTAGACACAGCCTAGTCTATGAGAAGTCTTATGTACTCTTAAACCTAAAATCTTAGCTCTATGCCAGGGATGTTCAAGAAGTAGTTTAAAATATTATTATTTTATCTTATTTAGCTTACCTCACCCTTCTCAACACCTCCTATTGACTGTCACCCCCACTCAGTCATATTTCTTATCTTCAATGAATTTATAGTTGTTGCAGACTGAACATAAAAATAAATTCTATTTTCTTGACTCTCTGGAGAATATAACTCCAGCTTATTAAGAACCAATTCCAAAAGGTCAGAGAAATAGCTCATATTGCTGGAGTACATGCTTTACATGCTTGAAATCCCAAGTTCAGTCTCTCACATCTTTTATCCCCCCTTGCACTACTGGGTGTAATCCAGGTGGTTTTCAGAAATGTTTGGTCTGATCAGTGAGCATCACGGGCCAGAACACGAACCATGTAACTGTTAGGTCAAGAGTCCTAAGGAGTATCCCTTCCCCATATCCCTCCTCCCAAATGAAGAAACTTTCCATAAATAACATTGTCTAAACATTGTGGCAGAAGGAAGCTTTAAACCTACTTCAATCTCTTTCTGTAAGAATTTCTTCAAGATGCAATAGAATTCCTAGTAACTTTATAACAAGTAGACCTACAAATATGTCACAGCTTAATCACAATGTTTATTTCTTTCTTGTTTAATAGTCCATGACACATATTTTTAGTCTGCAGGTAGTTTCTACAACAACTTGACTTCAGGAATCTGAACTAATTCCATCTGGTGGCAATGGCAATTGCTAAGAACTCATTATTACCTAAAGGAGGGAGAATCATAGTGATGGAAGCAGAAGATAGAACCATAGTGATGGAAACATAAGATATCTGAATATAGCATGTTTGAAAGTAGTACAGACTATACTAGTGCTACGTTTCCCTGTAGACAAGTTAGAAAATGTGGTTTAGGTATATGTCTAAAAAAGAAGAGAAAGTAAGTACTGGTGAATAATCCAGTGACGTGCGCATAACTTCACTATTATTAGTCAGGCAGTGGTAAATATTTGTGAGGAAATAAAAACACTGAGAATGGTGTTTTGCCCTCCAGAAATTTGTCATTTAACTTTGAAAAGAGGAAATTAATTTATAATGAAAAATAACGGAACAAGTTGGCATAATTAGGGGTCAAATTTTATGTAGGAATGCAGAGAAAGGAAAAAAGTTATAGATAAGATTATGCAGGATTTGAAATGTATCTTGAAGGTAAAGAACAAGGAACCCAATGAATCTTGGGTTCCGAAGCAGAAGACAAAAAAACATTTCAAATAAAGACTCAGTTATTATCTGAACTGGAGACTTCAAATTTCAACTTCACTCACTTTACAATTTTCTCTATTTTAAATTGGCAAACGTTTATGCTTCACAATTGAAAAATTATATTTTCAGTATATTGCTTGCATTTATAAAAATTTTTCATTAAATTTTTTTTTCATACTTTCACCAGTAAACTATGCCCTATGTTAAACAAAAAAGTTAAATTTTGTTCTTCTATTTGACCTTGGGAACATCTTCATGAAATATTTCAGGTTCTTATATTAAACAGAGAGGCAAACTTAACTGAAATTAGAAACTAGTGACTGAAATTAGAAATATGGAAGGAATTTCATGTGCTACTTATTACTTCATGGTTTGTTTCAACTATATGTGGAATAGTATATCACTCTTAACCATGCTTTTCTCTCCTTCAACAAGAGGTACCCTATATCTTAAAGAGAATCATGAAATATGTTCAAAACATAATTTTATTGCCTTCTAAAATTTCCTGTTTTGGGCGAATTTTATTAAGTTCTTTCTAAGACAAAATATATTTACTTCTTTTCTTTATCCCAGGATACAAGAATAATGCAAAGATCCTCACACGTACACATATCCTGAAGGCTTTTTCACTGGCGACTCAGAAGCACTCTATGTGTTATCTAGGCAGTGGGGGAAAATATTTGCACCTTCAATAAAAATTTTTATTTAATCTATGAGGAGCACCTTTCAGATTAGCAGGGATCGCAGGCTAATATCAGAGACACAGAACAAGAAAGCTAAAGTGATCATCGATTAAACACACTATTTAAATTGGAAGTAATGAGCAGAGCAAATCCTGAAAAACTGGAGGATTCCTTTGTGATTTATTATCGTATGTTTCAGTGAAGGGTGAGCTTTAGTTCAATTAATAAATTTTCTTTTTGGCCTTGATTTGATCCTATTCTACTGTAGGGCCTGCTGAGAAGCTACCTACCAAAATCTCTTCATAAATTTTGTTCATATTACTTTTATTAGTAAATATTCAGTATTAAATCAGCAACTCCCACAAATATCTTCTTATACTGAGAGCTGATTTGGGCCAGATGTCATGTATAAGACCAAGGCATGACTTTGCAGACAAATTAAAATGTAATATATAGTGGAAAAGAAAACATGTAGACCTGAGGTATGATCTTCCAGTTCTAAGTGATTTTCTTCAAAAACAATGATCTATCCATGTTTAAACTTAACCTCTGCTCATGCAATGGTCTACCCATGTTTACACTTAAATTCTGCTTATTCAAGAGTAATATTTCTGATTAACAGAAACTCTCACTACGTAAGGCAACTTCAGGTAAAACAACAATGAGAGACAAAAACAAGTAGTGTCTTTGTATCTCATCCTAAGGATAGTAACCTCTGATGGCAATCACTCATTTGACTAATACTAATTGAGCTTCTATTATGTGCCAGTCATGGTAATTAACTCTCTAGTAGACAGTCTTGTACACATAAGAACCTTAGTACTCATGGACACGCATTTTTGTCAAAACAGTTTTAGGTATGCTGAGTTTTCTGGAAAAACTCACCAAGTATTTCAAATAGGTGAGAGGTTGCTCTTTGGAGAATAAATTAACTTGGAGTTATAGTAAAGTTGAACACACAAGCTTTTGTAGTTGCAGAGGCGAGAGATAAGCTGGCTTGGATAAACATGACAGTGGTGGAGATGTAGAGAAATGGTTCCAAGATACATTTTGGTAATAATAATGTGAACATTTATTGATAAAATGAAAGAAGACTGAGGCATTAAATTAATAATCCTCTATTCCTACAGCGAACAATGAAAGAATGAATATTTGTGCTGAATTTTTTAGCTTATATTCTTTATTGGTGATGAAATTCGTACAATATGAATATTTTAAAAGTTAATAAGGGTAAATTTCTTTTATGAAAAATAGTATTGAGGGATCATTATTCCAAACTGTATATTGTTCCCAAGACAATTCATTATTTTGCGTTTGATGTTCAGAGCATTATTCTGAATTTCAATTTTTACTCCAGCTAACGTCACATGTAACAACAGACATTATTATATTTTTTCTAAAGTACAATTATATTATAGCATTATATAAATTGCAGATATGTATTATTATAACTCAGTATATGTGTATAATTTATTAAGTTAATCACCAAACACTTCTAATTCCACATTTAATCATATAATTAACCCCTTTCCCCACTCTCTTTCACCCTTCTGTTCTGGTGACTACTAATTTTGTTTGATTGTTTAAAGTTTTATTTTAGTTCATTTTGGGATTTTATTTCCTTGTGTAACACATATGAGTTTAATTATATAGTGTTAATTTTTCTCTGCTTGCCTTATTGACCTAAATGTTTGGTAATCACATTGCTGGAAATGACAGAATTTCATCTTTTTTTTGTAGATTCGTGTGTATATACACACACACACACATATGTGTGTGTGTGTATTTTTATATCTCACCTTTGCTTAGGGACACTTTTCAAGTCTTGGTTGGTAATCCACCAGCCTGTGTGAAGAGTTGTGTTGTTAGGATTTAGGGGTGTGGCAAAGCTGATTCTTGGATTGTGAAACCAGACATCTTGGCATTATGGGACAGAGATTCCACTTCCACTTTGTATTTTCATAGGCTTTGCCCACACCCAGTTTGTTTCCATAACCTATTTCCTTCTGCCTTGCATATAAAGTGCTATGTCGTTGGTGCGACTTTCATGCTCTTGTTAAGAAGTAAGTTGGATATGGTTGTAGTCCTTGGTGTTTTTTTTTTTTTGCTATGGAGATTTGAGGCACAAAGTTTGTTCTTAAGTGATTGTGTACCTATTGGATCAAGCACATAAAATCTGCTTTGTTAATTTTGATAGGGATTGTGTTCATGGAAAATGAATAAAGGAATCTAATATTCACAAGAACGTCAGGTTGGGTTTTAAAAAGGTTTAGTCTTACTGAGCTAAGGGGATAATTCCAAGGACTGAACTGTCCAATTTTCATGCTGGAACTGGGGACTTAATATCTGATGGTAGATGACTCCCAAATCAAACCAAACAACCAAATAAACAAAAACATTTGGATTCACATGGTCAAATGGCAAGAACTTGATCCTTGAAAACATTAAGGAAACCAATAGAACAGCTTATGAAAGAATTTGTGGCCACTATCACTTATACTCGGACATTGTGTTTTAGATTTAAATTGTTTCCCTCCAAAAAAGATACTTCACTTAGAATGTGACCCCATTTTTATATAGAGTATTATACAGATAATGGAGTTTAAAAAGGTCACTAGGGTGGACCTTAATCCTATATGAATGGCACCCTTATATTAAGAAGCCTACACACAGGGAAGATCATGACAAGAGGAAGAGGAAGAGATAGTTCTCTTCAAGCTAAGTAAACAGGTCTGAAACAAATCCTTTTCTTACAACTCTTAAAGGAAAAGGCTCTGGTGACACATTGATCTTGGATTTCTGTCCTCAAAATGACAAAACAATAAATTTTCATGATTAAGTCACACAGTTTAAGATGATTTGTTAAGACAGTTTCAAGAGACTGATATTTTACCCCCCTATACTGAACGCTCTAAAATATGTGGTAACAGGTAAATCAAATTCAGGCTGTTTAATTTATGATATTTAGATTCCTGATAATTTGAAATGAATAAATTTATGTGCCATTTACTGAATCAAATGAATCTAAATAAAGAAGTCATTGATTCATATGAGACATTTGATATATCTACCCTTTAACCATGAACTGGGTTAATATGTATTGTGTCTATCAATCAGATTATTTACGTCTTCTCAGGGGATTTTTTAGTCCCTCTCTCCCTCCCTTCCTCCCTCCCTTCCTTCCTTCCTTCCTCCCTCCCTCCCTCCCTCCCTCCCTCCCTCCCTCCCTCCCTCCCTCCCTCCCTTCCTTCCTTCCTTCCTTCCTTCCTTCCTTCCTTCCTTCCTTCCTTCCTTCCTTCCTTCTCCCTCCCTCCCTCCCTTCCTACTCTTTCTTTCTTTCTTTCTTTCTTCCTTCCTTCCTTCCTTCCTTCCTTTCTTTCTTTCTTTCTTTCTTTCTTTCTTTCTTTCTTTCTTTCTTTCTTTCTTTCTTTCCTTCCTTTTGTGGTTCTTGGGCCACACCTGGAGGTGCTCAGTATACTTACCTCTGGCTCTGTACTTAGGGATCATTCCTGGTGAGCTCAAGAGGACCCTATGGGGTGCCGAGGATGGAACTCAGGTTGACAGTGTGCAAGGCAAATGCCCAACCTATTATACTACCACTCTGGTCGCTCTACATTTTCTTTCTTATAGTATTTCAATATTGTTTAATTTTGTATTCACTCAAAATGAGATAAAATATATTTTTACACTTTATGTTTTACCATTATGAGTAAGATTAAATATAGTTTTATATTTTATAAGTTTAAGGCTGGAGCGATAGCACAGTGGTAAGGCATTTGCCTTGGACACAGCCAACATGGCCAGCCCAAGTTCGATTCCTCCGCCCCTCTTGGAGAGCCCGGCAAGCTACCGAGAGTATCTCGCCCACACGGCAAAGCCTGGCAAGCTACTTGTGACATATTTGATATGCCAAACACAGTAACAACAAAAGTCTCCAATGGAGACGTTACTGGGCCCGCTCGAGCAAATCGATGAACAACGGGAGGACAGTGACAGTAACATTTTATAAGTTTGAGCATTTTTTGTCGCATATTTTTATGTTTTCTGGTAGGGTTTTTCTTCACAAACGAGCATTACATTTTGCACACATTCTTGTTATACGATTGAAGTTATCAATTACTTCAAATTTGTTAAAATTGATGGTTATTTTTCTCTTAGGCTTTGCTTTATTTGACCTTTCAGTTAATGCCTGGCACTACTCACTACTTCTGGAAAGACAATTACTACTTCAACTTTGACTTATCACAAGTCTGTTTCTCCTACTATGTCATTGCACTCCCTACTCGATTTCCTTTATCCTCCTTTCTACATCTTCCCAAATGCTAATTGTTGCATATTTTGACCTTTGCCTAGTTACACCCCTTAAGTGAAGGGGTTCAGCCTGCCTCACTGCATTCAATACCATCTATAGATTGATGACTTTTTAGGATCAATACAACCTAATAGAAGACGATCCTTTACTTGAACTTTAGCTTAATGTGTTTAACTGATCTCCATGCCCAGTTGAGTGATCAGCAGGTATATTTAAAGTTAAAAGGTCGAAATACATTTTCTTCATGTCTCCTGAGATCTTTCATATCCTTTTTAAAAGCAGAATCAAAATATTTTGGATTCAGGGTTGACCTCCTTTTACTCTAATAATTTATATCTAATCTCTTAGACAAACTACCCGACTATTTTGATAAAATACAAAATATAATCTCTTTGGGTTATCATCTCTTTCCTGGGTTAATGCAAAATTTCTCTAACTATTCTCATTTCATTTTGCTGCCTTTATAGTATAGATCCACAGAATAGGTCTAAGGATCATTTAAAGACACGATCAGTCATGTCATTCCTGAGGCCTCCTTAAAGCATTGCAATAGTTCCTGTGTAAGACAAAAATGTTTACAGTGGTGATGGATCTCATACAACAGCGCCCAGGGCCCCAGAAAGGCTGCATTGCAGCTACTACTGGTACCATCTATACGCTGTTGCTTCAGACGTCTAAGAATTTTTCCCTCAGGGGCTTAGCTTGTAATTTTTTTGATGTTCTTATCCCTCACCTCCTTCATATACATGTTCAAGTATCCCTTTATTAGTAACTAC
This sequence comes from Sorex fumeus, assembly GCF_029834395.1. NCBI lineage: Eukaryota > Metazoa > Chordata > Mammalia > Eulipotyphla > Soricidae > Sorex > Sorex fumeus. Next base: position 16,038,132 of record NW_026606072.1, read on the forward strand.
CTTATTTCCCTGATGCCTTATTTAAAATAACACATGCTTCTCCCCTACCTTCTCTGGCATAGTAATCTCTAGCAGTCATCTTTTCTCCATGCATGTATAATTATTTGCTGTGCTGCCTTTTTATCTGTTTCTCGGTTATTGTTCCTAGGTGCCCACTGGAATAAGAATTCCACAGTTGTTGGGGTTATTATCACGTTCACTGACATTTTCTTAGTGTATAAGTAGATTCTCAAATGTGTGTTGAATAAGCTATTAGGTGTGCTAAGTTGACATACTCCTTTCATCCAAGACCCAGAAAACTTAAACTACATTCCCAAAGCTTTGTCATTAACAAATGAATTCAGAACCTGTGGTAAGGTGCATCAGACTTTAAACTGCTCCTTTACGTGTTTCTATCCTAATATTTAGAGTTAGATCCTTTAATTTGCATTCAAATTTTGAGGAAATTATGAATTCACAGAATAAAATTTCAAATAATGTGAGTTCTGGACCTATCTTAGCTACTACATGATGATGTGACTTAAGTTTTGGGTTTTTCTTTTTTCTTTTTCTTTTTAGTTTCCAATCATAAATTTAGTAAGAGGGAGATAAGAAAATTCCTATAATTTAAAAAGATTCTTCCAGTGACTAAAATTTATATATAGCTCATGAAGTTTAAATAGTGCTTAAATAAGAAACATATATTATACTCAGTTTTACTTTACTTATTCACTTAATCACTTAACTTCCCGTTAGTCGTCGATTTGCTCGAGCAGGCGCCAGTAATGACTCCATTTGTCCCTGTCGCGTGCTAGTGTAGCCCAAAGGCATCTGTTCGCTCCGGGAACATGAAGGGCCTCAAACCGATCGTTCATGATCTTGACGAAGAAGTCTGACCATCTGGTAGGTGGGCGGCCACGCGGTCTTTTGACATCCCGTGGAATCCCGTCGGTAACGGCTCTAGTCCAGCGATCCTCTCTAAATCTCATTACATGACCAGCGCATCTGATTTTTGATGCCTTGGCAAACGAGACAGCGTCCCTGATTCTTGATCGTCAACAGATGTCAGAACTCCGGATTCTTTCTCTCATTTGAGTGAAACGTGATATTCCAAGCATAGCTCTTTCTATTCTTCTTTGGGAGACCTGAATAGCGTTCTCATCTTGTTTGCATAGGGCCGTGGTCTCTGAGGCGTATATTAATGCAGGAAGAACAGTGAAATCAAAGAGATGTGCCCGGAGCTGGAGGTTCTTTGTCCTCTTAGCTATTTCTTCGATGTTCTTGAAGGCGTTCCAAGCCGCTCTCTTCCTCCTGCACAGCTCGGGTGTCAGGTCATTTGTCATGTTGACCTCTCGACCTAGGTACACATAGCTGTTGCATTTGGAGATGGTCGTTCCATTGAGAGCGAATGGGGCGTCAGGAACGAGGCTGTTTCTCATAAACATTGTCTTCATAAGATTCAGCTGCAGTCCTACCTTTCCACACTCACGGTCAAAGTCGGCCAGCATTTGTGCTGCTTGGCTGATGTTTGGTGTTATTAAAACAATATCATCAGCAAAGCAGAGGTGGTGTAGTTGCCGACCATCTATCTTCACTCCTATTCCTTCCCATTCCAGTCGTCGCATGATGTTCTCGAGGGTGGCACTGAAGAGTTTTGGTGAAATGGTATCACCTTGCCGCACCCCTCTCTTGACATCAACGATCACTTCTTTGTAGAATGTTGAGATCCTGGTAGTGAATCCACAATACAGCTCACAGAGGATCCTGATGTATTGGGCTTGAATGCCCTGATTGGCTAGGGCTTCGATGACCGCTTCTGTCTCAACAGAATCAAAGGCCTTCTTTAAATCAATGAACGTTAGACAGAGCGGCATCTTGAACTCCCGAGAAACCTCAATGAGCTTGGTTATCGTGTGGATATGGTCGATGGTGCTGAATCCTTTGCGGAACCCAGCTTGCTCGCATGGTTCTCCTTCGTGCAAAATTCTACTTCACAGAGCGGGGAGAAAGGGCTGCAAAGTTCGAAAAGAGAACTCCCAGAATGACCACCAACTGGGAAATCTTTGGTACTATTGCGGCAACATGGGAAGATGCCATTGTTGGCAACATTGACGAGGAATACGATCGACTGGTTCAGCACCTCCGTGAATGTGCGAGGAACGTGAAGAGAGAGATAGCCACAAAAAAAGCCTGTCTTCGAAAACTCTTGAGCTAATTCGCCAGCGTGGTTTGGCGCATGCCTCAGGCAACCGCAAGCTAACGTCCAAGCTCGCAAAGCAGTGCAGAGATGCGATCAAGGAAGACCTCAAAGAGAGAAGAGCAGAAGTACTGGTAGATGCAGCAGAAGCCGGGAAAAGTATTCGTAACGCCCGCCTGTCCTTCGCCAACTACAAGACCAAGATGACTGCCTTCCGACGTCCTGATGGATCCATCACATCCTCCAGAACGGCAATGGAGAAGATTATCCATGACTTCTACTCAAATCTCTTCGATAGCCATGTCCACTTGCCGCCATACCAAATTCCACAGGATGGATATGTCATTCCCAATGTTCTCCCTTCCGAAATCCGACACCATTTCTTTACCATTTCGTCGGTAAAGAAACAAACAGCACCCGGCCCAGGCAAGGTCAGACCTGAACACCTGAAGAACCTGCCGTCAGTACTCATCAATACACTGGCTCGGCTCTTCACTCACTACCTGTCTGAATGCAAGGTTCCGTCCCAATGGAAAACCAGCAGGACCGTACTACTGTTCAAGAAGGGAGACATCCATGACATTGGCAACTATCGCCCAATCTGCCTATTGTCTGTCATCTACAAGTTGTTCACTCGAGTCATCCTAAATAGGATTGGCAGAACTTTACTTATTAACGTAGGAAATATAGAGCCATATCAGATGTTTCTTTTCCCCCCTAAATTTGTTTTTTAAGCGAGACATTAATATGTAAAAATTATTTCATCAGTTTTTCTTTAAAACAAGAGGCAGAACTGATATACAAATGGAAAAGCAATAATTAGCTGACTATGGAGGGGAAGGATATTGTTACTTTGGTGATAGATTATAATATATTTGAAAAGGTATGGATCTATGCTCTTAAAACATATATAGTCTTGTGAACCAGTGTTTCTTCAGTTAAAAATTAACTTGCTCCATCTCTTCTTTCTTCCATCTCTCTCCCTCCTCTCTTTCTCTCCCTCCCTGTTGCCCTCCCCCTCCCCCATCTCTCTCTCTCTCTCTCTCTCTCTCTCTCTCTCTCTCTCTCTCTCTCTCTCTCTCTCATGTTCTTTCTGTTCCTAAAACAAAGTATAATTTCTTATCACTAATGTCAACCAAATTACAAAACTTCTTGTTTAGAAAACCTCTAAATAGTATAATGTCTTATAAAGGAAAGTATCCTTAAGAATCTTTAAGATAGTCTTTTAATTCTAAACATGCAAGCAGAGTACTATGCCTATAAATTGAGAAGCTTCTAAGAATGTTTTTAAAGGCCAAAAATAACTCAGGTGGACACATGTAGCAACAGATTAGTTTGTGCTTTAGCAATTATTATTTCTCTCTTCTGTCCCTAGATACCACTCTGATAGATAAAAACAAAAAAATGCTTGCATAGAAATTTCAAAACAGACAAGTTGGTTCCTGCCAGAGTTGGAGGTGCCAAGTTCTTGCATCTATAAATGCAATATATCATTAGAGCTACATAGAAAATAAATCTATTTTTTAGTCTGTACTTATCATTTAATTAGAAGAGAAAGGCAACTATACACGAAACCAACCCAAAAAACAATCCTAGATTTATAAAGACTGTTGTTATCAGGAAGTTGTGCTTGTACTCAGTGCAAATGCCCAGGGGCCAGGTTCAAAGCCAACTGTAAAGTTGATACACACACTATTACATAACATCAAACATTTCTTCTACAATGCTTATATCTTATTCTCAGAAAATCTTGTTGTTCAACATGTTTAATTGGCAAAGAGGACAAATAGGAAACTCACCTTTCACCTCAGGTTCTGAAATCTCTTTGTGTGGTTTATTCAGGGTGGAATTTCAGTTCCAGAAAAAATTATGCAGACACAGATATTTCTCTTGTTCACTGCAATAACCAGTAGGCAAGAGACAGCCAGACCAATAATGATTAAGGTATAAACTCCTATTTATACAATGAAGTCAGCAATGCTGTTAATGACACAAAAGAAGGGGATTATTTCAAGGATAATGGCTCAATTCTTATTGCTTGCTTTCTATCAAGTTAAAGAATCTTTAAATGTATTTATTTGTGGGAAAGGTGGGACACATCATTCAGTGTTCAAGACTTACTTCCGATTCTGTACTCAGGAGTCACTACCAGCGATGCTTAGGGGGCTAAACCAAAGAGGGTACTGGAATCACATCAGGATCAGCCTGCATATATAGCAAACATGTTAACCCCTGCACTGTCTCTCTGGATCCAATCGACAGAAATTTTAATGTGCATCATGGCCTACGTGTGAATTCCTTCCCTGTTTGTCCTTCTCTTCCTCTGCTTTTTCTGAGATGTAACTGGTGGAGTATAATTTTGTGTTAGGTGTAAACTATACAATGTGAGAATTTGCTACATAGATATTTTATAAATTATCATGAAATAAATTTTGCAGACATTTATATTACCTCACATAGTAACTTTTTTGGTATGTGATGAGAATTTTGTTTTGTTTTGTTTTGGAGTCACATCCAGTAATGCACAGGGATTGCTCCTGGCTCTCCACTTGGGATTCACTCCTGGCAGTGCTAAGGGTATCATATGAAATGCCAAGGATTGAACCAGGTCAGTGGTGTGCAAAGCAAGTGTCTTATCCACAGTACTCTCTTTCTGGTCCAGGTAGTGAGAATATTTAAAATCTGCTTTCATCAGCTTTCAAGGCTACAAAATAATATTGTCAATGCTAGACACCTGGGTATGCATTAGATAGCCAGAACTTATAACTAGAAGTTGGTTTTCCATTCCAGTACTCATGTGGAATGGAACTGACTCCCCAGTTCCGTTTTTTTATTTTGCCAGGTAAACCAAACATTCTTTCCACTAAAAGAGTATTTTACTGTTATCCAATCCTGCTGGATTATAAATTGGACATAGATATAAAGGAATTGAAACAACTTAAATTTTATGAAAGACCTTGTAGTTGTAGCTTCAAGTATGCTTTCAGTGTGAAGGAATGTGCAGGTTACAGTGTTGACCATTAATTGTTATTCCTAATCCTAGAAATTTCAAAGCTTTCTTCTTTCCTGGCTTTACATTGAGCTTCAACTTTGGTAAAGACCCCAGAATCTTGGCTTTTCATGGATTGTATCCTGATAAACAGATTCAGATTGTTCTTTTTGTCTCAATTGTTTTGGTAGATTAACAAACACAAGCTAATTTCCATGTAGTTAGGGGATAAAGTTCCTTAATATAAGAAGACTTGGGATATTGGAAAAATGAGAACTATAAAAAAGAACACAGCTGGCACTTATCTTTACGCTTCCTAGCAGAAAACTCTATGGATTCTATCTCCTTGCATGTTTTAATTGCTTTAGATTTTAAATTGTTGACTTCTAAAAATTCTGTCCTGACCATTTTACTTAAAGTAAATTAGTGTTGTCTCTTACCTTGGCTTTGCCATAATATATCCTTCTTTCTTTTCTCCATCTTAGATAACCTTAATTCTGTTTGTCAGTGTTCACTGGTTTCTATTCATTGTTTGTTTGTTTTTGATTATTTGGGCCACAGCCAGCGATGCCCTGAGATTAATTCTAGCCCTGCACTCAGGAATTACTTTTTTGCAGTGCTCAGAACACCATATGAAATGCTAAAGATTGGACCTGGGTCAGTCACGTGCAGGGCAAGTGCCCTAGTAATAGTACTATCTCTCAGCCCCTCACTAGTTTCTATTTTTATTTTATTCGTTTATCTATTATATATTTTATATTCTTATTTTGCACAGAGAGAGATGTGCACCTTCACTACAGATGTGCCATGCCATGCTTGAACATTATTATATAACTTACGTCTATTTCTAAAATTATTAAATATAGGAAAATAAATTAGATCCGTGTTGGCCTTAAATGAAAATGCATTCACATAATTGCCATCAGGAGCTACAGTTATACTTTATTCTCTGTCATAAGCTTTCAATTCCAACTAAGATTTGTTCTTGAGCTGAGGTAGACACCTTTAGGCTGTGCAGAAAACAGTGACTACTCTTTCTAATTCTTTGTTCTCTTGGTGATAATAAATGTATAATGTCCAAAAGAGACAATAATAGCAGCAGGATTAGCAGAGCCAGGCACTGAAATATCCCAAATGCCTTAAGTCATAAGATGTCAATAAAAGCTTATGGCAGCAGGAGGGTAAGGAGAATGGTAAAGATGGGTAAGAAAGATGCACAGACTAAGAGAAAGGGAAAAAATAGGCAGTTGGTTCTTTAATAGAAATAGAAACACTGAAGTCAGAATTGATAAGAGAGACAAGGAGGGAGGCAGACTAGAGGTTCTATTGTATTCTAAATCTGAATAATCTTCCCATTTTCTGAAAAACTTTACTGCATATGACAATTTCTTATACTTCTTTCCTGAATCTTACAATAACCCTCATTACCTAAGGTAAACTGCCTCTCCAATTCTGTTTCCTACAGAATTTAAGATTGTTAAGGTGGCTGGTAGAAACATGAGGCAGGGTACCATGTGGGCATACTTGTGAACTAAATAATGGATGACATATATATCTGCCCACTTCATTATTCATATCCCTCTGTTATTACTAACAGTACATATAATTATAACAAAACTAAGTACTTTGGGAAAATAAGAATATTTATTTATTCTTCAGATGACAGCACATGTGTCTCTTCTGCAGAGATCTGATCTTCAGCCTCTGTTTTGTTAGATATTCTAGATATAGCGCTATTTTTCAAGCACTTTTTGTGTTTCCTTCATGTACTTTATCTGCTTCTAATTAAATGTAATGTAACCTATATATATATATTACAGTATACCTGTATTTTGTAATTACACAATTAAAATAGCTGTAATAAAATATAAGTCATAGAGCATAGGAATTCCATATTTATTGAATTAATGTGTGACTGCTTCAAGCCATTGGAAAACAATCCATATGAGAAAATAGTTATTTTACTAAAATATATTTCCATTTTATCCTGGAAAACTTTTGATATATTTTTGAGCCCATGTTATGTTTAACATAGATATTAGAGCAGGTTTTATAGTTCTTTCTAGTAGTAGACTATGAAAGTCTCCCAGATGTAATCTCTTTCAATATAATATTTTCAGAGTGATTTAAATGTTGACTTCTGATCCTTTTTTTCTCATTCCCCTTCTCTAGGGAAGTCTTTGGAAGCCACATGAAGGAGACAAAATGAATCACAATATGAAAAGAAGTGGGTGTCTGAATCACCATGTACAGAAATAACAGAAATTAAGAAACAACAGGATCAGACTCATAAAATGATAAATTTTGTGTTTAATGCAGTAAACATTAGTGGGATCAATTCTCTTTTGTAGCCTAATTCACTCTATTACAATCAAGGGGAATATAGGTGTTGGGCAGATGTGAGAAAATGAATTATACACGGCAAAAAAGAATAGTCTCATATTAGTAAATGTTTACAACTAAAAATTAGAGCTGTTGGGGCTGGAGAGATAGAACAGCAGGTGGGGCATTTGCCTTGCACGTGGCTGACCCGGGTTCGATTCCCAGCATCCCATATGGTCCCCTGAGCACCGCCAGGAGTAACTCCTGAGTGTAGAGCCAGGAGTAACCCCATTGCCGGGTGTGACCCAAAAAGCAAAAATAAATAAATAAATAAATAAATAAAAATAAAAATTAGAGCTGTCAGTCAATGCCTGGATATAAGGATTTTCCAAAGCTCGTGGGTTTTTAAACATCATTGGCAGTTTACAGATGATTGCATCTGGTGATTTCTTGAGATTCCTAAAGCTTCACTGTTTCTCTCTACCACTATTTCAAAAGGAACAACTTGTTTCTTGTTTACAAAGAGTTAAATTATCATGGCCTCTGAGAAATATGGGAGTGTGGTCTCTGGGCATATTATTATCCTTTGAATAAAATTCTAGACTTCATTTCAATAGAGTCCTTATAAGGCTGAATTCAGAACATGAAATATAAAAGCATTCATACATATTTCTTAACCTTGATTTGATTAAAAACTGTTATGACTGAAAAAGACACTTGAGCCTACATATTAAAAATAATAGAGACATTCAATCTACTTATGCCAGAAGGAATCTTCGTTTTTATCCGACATCATTTGGAATGAAAAATAACACACCAGTATCTGTTTTGGGAAATAGATGCCATATTCAGCCATTATTTATTCTTAGCATTCAAATAACCCAATGCCTATATATGTTGTCTAAAAATAAAAGTACAACAAAAAAGCCCACTGATTTAAAAATTTTATACATCAGTCCTTTATGTTTATCACTTTACTTAATATAGTTTTCTTGACTATTTTCAAAACATAAAATGTTTTGTTGGAGAAAATAATGCTGGAGATGATATTATAAAAACATTTTTAAAGTGTTTTGAATCAACCATACAATGAACATATCTCTAGCACAACTTAACCATTGAACCCATGAGGAAATAGGACAAGGTCCCTGCCCTCACAGAGATAACAATCAATATTGGCTCGGAAATCATCAGTCATGAATCTATCAAGACATAAGCAATGTTTTAAACTGCAAGCTTAGAATTAAGTGTATAATTGGGAGAATAAAATTGTCAATAAAATCATTCAGAAGAAGAGGAGAGAACTTCTACCCCGACAGAAGGATTACTTGGAGAAAGAACATTATCAGGAAGTTGGGATTTGAGATGAACTTTGGATAGGTTATTTTACTGCTTAGGAGTTAAATTTTGCCCTCCTTGCAGCAGAAAAATCTAAATAAAAATTTAGAGGAGAGGGTCATCATCTTTGGTTTTGTTTCTCTTCCACATTGACTATTACAGAGTCAAGTAATCCAGGGCTGCCCTTGTGGGCCAATAGCACCAGACCCACAGTTGCTGTGATGTTCTTTATTGTTATTGCAATAATCTGCAGTGATGGCATGCTTTACTTGCAGTGCTCACTGTGGCTCACATAATTTGTTGTCCCAAATGACAGTGCTCCCAAAAACAAGCTGTGTGAGGGGTTTGGTCTTATGTTTGGAAGGCAAAAATTCTGCCACTTTGCTCTCCCTGGGTCCGATCTACCCATTAAGAGGGTAACTCTTGATCTCCCCTCCATAGTTAGTTTTAATATGTATACTTCCACATTGACTATTACAGAGTCAAGTAATCCAGGGTTGCCCTTGTGGGCATATTATACTTTAATATGTATACTTGTAGCCATCCTTCCTACAGTGATTAACCACTGGAAAAGGAGTTCAATCTCTTAAGACCAAGATTGATCACTTTTTACATGATAGAAAACTAGAGTAATGAAACAGTTAAATATCTCCCTCAAGAAAAAATGTAAATAGCTGCCTTAGCTTTAGAGTCACTCCATGAAGTTGGCCATCGTAAACCGTATTATTAACCATCACGCTAGATCTTCCTCCCATGGTGAAGTGATCTTGACAAAGATGTGAGAGCATAAGGTGATAGTGAAGGCAGAAGGAAGAGCTGAGATGGAAACAGAAATTAACACCAAATTTGCATTTTAAGTAGAAATGGTGCCTAGAGGAGAAGTTTATAGGTCTGCCATTTACAAGAATTCTCAAGGATGTAGGGAAAGACCAAATCAACAAGTAATTCAAACAAGATGTTCATTTACTTCAGAGCAAAAGATGACGAGATTATAAGAAAGAGAGGAGGAATTGTCCAACACAGTTAAACAATGGACAAGACACTTTTGCCATATGATTCTCTTTAAGATTCTTCCACTTGCCACATGTAATTGATAATCAGTAAAGGCTTCACCTTTATCTTTTAATCCATTTTATCTCAACTAATTACTCATCCCAAGACAGTTCTTTCTGCCCATTCTTTATTTCCTTTTTGCCTCATTTGTCAATGTAGAGCTCACCCCAGGTTCCTAGAGGAAATTGTACTTGAGCCACTATAGAATTTGAAGGGTTAGTGCCTGACAGCTCAAAAAGTGGAAGCTGATTTTCTTATCTTCATTTAAGTACAATACTTCTTTCCTGTCCATCCACTTACATATAGCCTTTTTCTGACACCTCTACTTTTTATCAGAGTTTAAGCATTTTTATTTTGAATGAAGGAATGGAAGTATTAGATTGATAAGGGCCAAAGTCGGTTGGGATTTGTACTGTCGGTATACATAGGAACGCAAAAATAATCTGACAGAACGTTTTTGGGAGGAGGCTACCAAGTGGTGCTTAGGTCGTCTAGGCACCTTTCCTGGTGATATTTAGTCAACCTGTGCAGAAATTTAGTGCGAGGGCCTGAGAAGATGGTTCTTCTACAGTGCTGGAGACCACCGGAGCCAGCTCGTTGTTCATAACATACTAAACTTAAAAGTATCAGATAGACAATATATATCAGATAATTTCCATTTTGATTGTTGGAACTTGTACTGAAGGAATCAAAACTTAACTTCTTGACTACAATGTCTCTGGAACCCGTGTTTATACTAACCTCTCTGGGTTAAGTGTTTCTTCTGTGGACTTCCTTGTACTCATGTGACAGCATATTATCACCTGATAATCATATACTTTGATTTTCATGAGATGATATGACTATCACATGATTGCCTACTTAAAAAATTGAGAGGGGGCACATCCAACTACACTCAGGGCTTACTTCTGCCTCGATGTTTAGAAATCATGCTTCACAAGCTTCAGATAACCATATGTAGTATCAGAGATAAAACTAGGGTCAGCCAGACGATGGATTAAATCTTTCTTTATAGACTCTAGGATTTTGGAGAAAAACTACATTTGATTTAGTATCCCTAATCAAATACAATGCCTCAAACATGAAGATGGAAAATATCAATGTGGAATAAAATGGTTTGTTTTAATTAGGGGATGTAATGATAACTCAAAAAGTTAATTTCAAGTCCTATTATAGAAAAGGTTGATGAAGTCAAAAGTAAGGCTAATTCAAAGAAAAATCCTGAAGACAAATAAAGAAAAAAATCAGTTTGGAATGAATCCTAGAAATTACTTTGAAATTTGATCCTGATATTTTCTTGCCCTTAAATTCATGGGATGACATTTGGTTCAGGAAATCACTAATCCTATTGTTCTTTGAAGTAAGACCTAGTGTTATTTAAAATTTATATTTTACTATAAAATGAAAAGGCAATTCAGTAAAATCATAGAAACCCCCTCGTTCCTAGGCCAGATCTTATAGGCTATACATGTTTTATTGGGGAAAATCAAAAAAATAACTCCTACTAAGTAATACATTTGAGGGAAACTTGTGTTGGTTTTCTTTTCTTTTATTTTCTTTTTTTTTCTTTTTCTTCTTTTTTTGGTATACCCAGCAATGCTCAGGGGTTACTCCTGTCTCTAAACTCAGGAATTAGTCCTGGCAGTTCTGGAGGAACCATATGGGATGCCAGGGACTGAACCCGGGTCAGCTGTGTGCAAGGCAAACCACCCTCCCTGCTGTACTATCACTCCAGTCCCTGATGTAATTTTCAAAACTAAATTTTTATATTTTCAGGAGAATTAATAACTTACAAAAGGAAAACAGGTCAATTTTACTTCTCTAGTCATTTATCTTCTGGACTTGCTTCATTTAACTTGTAAAAGAAAGATAGGGCATTTAGTCAATGAACTTTGCCATCCAAAATAATTTACAATTTCTACAGCTAGACTACTTTCTGATCTCAGCAGGAAATAAATATCTAGCTGGGTCATTAAGGGAAATTAATTATTACTCAATGTATTTTATTGGATTGCTAGTTGGCAACCTCATACCAATGCTTTCAAAACAGGAGCATTGAAACATTTGGAGAATAGTAGCTCTAGGTCATGGCAAACACAGTTAGTGCTGAGTTCCTTTGATTCATATTCTTTTGATGCCTTTGAAAAAGTTGTTGCAGTAGCAGATTATGTCATTTGAAGTTCATAAAAACACTTGAAGATGTCAGAGGAAATGAGTAATCCTTACCTGAAGTTAAGTAGTCAGCGCCTCTTACCAGAAAGTGACAGTGGCAAGTATTTCTCTTATTATCCATATATCCATATATTTTATTTTATATCTGTTTTTTTACGACTTTTACTTCCTCTAGATAGTCAAGTTCGACCGTCTTCTCAGCGCTTTTTGCAGTCTTCTGCCCCCGCGCCTGGCTGTTCCTCGTCGGGGCCCGTTGGAGGGGAGCGGGTTGAGCTTTCCTCCCCGCCCCGACCAGGGCTCCGGCAGCTGAAGACCTCCAGGACCAGCCACCACCATGCTGAGACCACTCTCCGCACACATGAAGGTACTGGCAGAGGGACAAATCCACGCGGGTTCCGGGGCCGAGATCTCCCAGCCTACTCGGATTGGAGTCAAGCATCCTCCACCCAGATCCTCCAAATTCCAGTAGGCGGGGGTCACACCCACCACCTGGCCCCCTGGCGCCATGTAATCCCATCAACAGCCAAGATTCAGAGAGTATAAAATCCAGCTCCCGGAACTGCGCGGCCGCGTGACATCTTATCAGGACATCTTTTTATGACATCTTATTATCTCATTCCTACTTTGGACAAACTTGCAGACTATCAAATGTAGCCTGCCCACAGGGCAGAGTCTGGCAAACTCCCCATGACGTACCCAATATGCCAAATACCAGTAACAATGATGGGTCTCATTCTCCTAAAGAGCCTTGAATATAATCTCAGGGTTAGGATGAAAGAGACATTACTGGGACCTGCTCGAGGCAATCGACGAATAACAGGATGATGAAATGAAAATGAAATGAAAATATCTGTTTTATTTTATATCTGTTTATTTTATATCCGTTTAGCACCTAGCTGTGCTCAAGGATTATTCCTGGTTCTACACTCAGGAATCACTCGCAGCAGGGCTCAGGGGGCAATCTGGGGTGCTGGGAATTAAACCCAGGTCAACAGGTGCAAAAATAAGCACTTTACTCATTATACTATCTCTCTGGCCTTCCATGCAGTATGTTATAAATCTGTTACGGAGAAGACTCAAATGAAAATATATATTTGATGCCTTGACAAAATTGGAATGGAGAGTACAGGGAGTTCAGGGTAATTTCAGAGGGCACAAATCAAAGACTTAAAGCAGACTTTCAGTAGGTCTAGTCACTGATTGTATATTTTGTCTTGCCAAAGTTTCAGCTCAGGAAGGAAACATATATAAGCCTATATATAATTTTGAGACATTAACTCCCAATGTTCCTTAGTTTTCTGGACTATGGTGATTTATTATGTCTAGAACTCTTTTGTAGTACTCTGAATTATAATAGCATTGCCTCCATGGAAAAGTAAGAATTCCTGTAGGGGAAAAAAGAATGAATTTTTCTAGATCTTGATTTAAGCCAACTGACAAATGCATAGAGAACAAACTATTCCCAGAGTGTAATTTAATTCATATAATGTTTATTTTTTTTCTTGTAGGAAAGCACATTGTTTCCATTTCTATCACCAACTCTGCATCCTTAAGACTGCATTAGGGGTCATCTAATGATGTTTTCTATGTGAGGTCATCATCATATCCTGTGTGAAAGGCTTATTTGTTTTTCTTAATCTCTATTGTAATGTAAAGAAAGATTCTTCACCTTTTTAATATTTGTTGTAATGAGACAACCTGTCCTAGCACGTATTTGGAACTTAAAACAATTGAACTGACTTATTGAATACAATATTTGATGAATTCTAATATGTACAGTTTTAAAAGTCTAAAACAGTTACCTAGCATTAAATACGAATGACTCTGAATTACTAAGACCACAGTTATCATTGAAGTAAGAGGGAAAAAAAGGAGTTTATGAACAGTGGTGCAGTATAATTTGATTTCCATGAAGCATATACTCATCAGTTGATGAATAATCACAAGTCTATGCTCTTACAAAGCAATCACCAACTCCTTTTATGGTCTTACTCCTTCAGTGTATGGCCCACAGACAATAGTATGGTTATTTCTTAGATGTTTGTTAAAAAATTCAGAATTTCAGGAGCAATACTATAATAGGTAGGGCACTTGCCTTGCACATAGACAACCCAGATTTGATCCTCTGCATCACATCTGGTACTTCGAGCCCTACCAAGAGGGATCATTGAGCGCAGTGCAAGGAGTAAGCCCTGAGTACTGCTAAGTGTAGACACAAAACAAAACAAAAACAAGAATGTTATGCCCCACCCTGATTTCCTGAAACATAATCTTAATTTTATAGTCACCACTATTATTATTATTATTATTATTATTATTATTATTATTATTGTTATCTTGTTACCATACCTGGTGGTGCTTAGGGCTTACTCCTAGCTTTGTGTTCAGAGATCACTCCTTGGAGGCTCAGCAGGACCATTTATGGTACTGGGGATTGAACCCAGATTGGTTGCGTGCAAATCAAGTACCCTAATCACTGTACTATTGCTCCAGCCTCCAGAATATTTTAAAGAGAGAAAACCTTTTAAAATTTGAAAAGCTTCATTAGAAAAGATGAAGTCATGAAATTTACATACAAGTGGTACTACACGGAAAGTATCATGATAAGTGAAATGAGTCAGAAAAAGAGGGACAGACATAGAAAGATTGCATTCATCTGGTGAATAAAAAGTAACAAAATGGGAGACTGACACCCAAGAATAGGTGAGATAAGTACCAGGAGGTTCACTCCATGGCTTGGAGGCCAGCCTCACATGCTGAAGGAGAAGGCAGCTCAGATAGAGAGGGGAGCACCAAGTAAAGGGTGTTGGGAGGATCCTCCCAGGATGAGAGATGCATGATGAAAGTAGATAATAGACCGAACATGATTGCCACTCAATGCCTCTTTTGCAAGCCACAGCACCCAAAAGGAGAGAACAAAACGGAATGCCCTGCCACAGGGGTGAGATGATATGGGGAGGTGGGAGGGGGAGGGATGTTGGGACCATTGGAGGTGGGGAATGGGAACTGGTGGAGGGATGGGTACTCAATCATTGTATAACTGAAACCCAAGCACAAAAATTTGTAAGTCTACAACTGTACCTCATGGTGTTTCACTAATAAAAATTTAAAAAAATACAACTATAAAAAAAATTTGAAAAGCTTCTCTCAATAGAACTCATGGGGGAAAAGGTACCTTTTAAGAAAGTGAAGCTGCAAATAAGTGAAGTTTTGTTCCAGTTTGTCAGGGTGTTGTGTGGAAGGGAATTTTCTCATGTCTCAAGAGTTGAAGCTAAGGGCAGAGAAATGGCACCACCCCCAGAGTACAAGAAAAAAAAAATTAAAATCAAATATGCTAGTGTGAGTGATTCATTGAGAATTTATTTTCTCTCACCTTAATACTTTTTGGTTTGAAGCGCTCCTATGACTCATGACTGTACCTTTGATGACACATTTAAGAGCAATCTTCATCTATACCTTGTTCTATCTCAAGTACACATGCAGTAACTGGCAGATAGTAAACACACAGTGCCTATTTATGGACAGAGAACAGTAGACATGTTTTTTATCCTTTTCTCCATTGAGAATGTGTTCAATACTCCTGATTATTATTACTTTACTGTTGTGGATTTATTCTGTAAGTGAGATAAACATGATAGATCTCTAATACAAACCAAGACCAGGATAAACATTTAGAAAATTTGACTATGATTTCTCAACATAACACACAACCTATGGGACAGGATGCTAAAAACCTAAGTTTCAATTTGAAGTCCACCAACTTTATGTGAATCTTTCTTCCTGTTTGTTAGCCTTCTAAAAATTGGATCATACATGTTCTATAAATTAAGTTTGCTTTTCATACCCCATGCTGTGGACTTAAATTTTTGGTCTGATCTTCTCAATCCCTGACTAGCCATCCTTATACATCATGTGTTTCCTGGCTTGCATATAAATTTGAACTCCTACGATATAAAAAGATGATACTTGAATATATGTCTCCATATTGTGCTTGTTAACACATGCTAAATTGCAAGGCAGCTAGTTAAAAAACAATCAGTAAGTTGAATAAATTACAGAACTGAACAAAAGTGTTGATCCAATTTTTGCTCTTATAATAATTTTAACTTTAATTTATTATATGGGGTTACTATTATATTTGGGCCGGAGTGATAGCATAGCAGGTAGGGCGTTTGCCTTGCATGCTGCCGACCTGGGTTCGATTTCTCTGCCCCTCTTGGAAAGCTGGGCAAGCTACCAAGAGTATCCTGCTTGTACAGCAAAGCTTGGCAAGCTACCAGTGACCTATTCGATATGCCCCCAAAGAGTAACAAGTCTTACAGTGGAGATGTTACTGGTGCCTGCTCGAGTAAATTGATGAACAACAGGAGGACAGTGTTACAGACAGTGCTACTGTTATATTTATTTCCATTTTAAAACTAAAAACTATCTATAGTTTTCAATATTGTAAGCATTAGGAAATAAATACAACTTTATTTTTAAAAGATTTCAAAGATTAAAACATCCATTCATGCTCACAAAATGAAGCATTGCTGTGAAGAGAACATTTTGAAATTAACAGAATTGAAATTTGGTTTGTACTAGATAAACTCATTAATATTCCATAAAAGATTAGACATACAGGTGTTTGTCACAAATTGAATTGTCTACAAATCTACTTCACTCACTGCATAGTAGTATTTTATAATCATTTAAAAATTATGACTCAATTTCCATGTTTTGTGAATTGTATTTATTTCAGTAAATTGGTGGAGCTCTAATTTATGTTGAATAATTGAAAATATACAATTTAAGTGAAATCAGATATCAGGCAGAGTTTTAGCTCCCAGTTTTGGTTTTGATTCTTTTCTTGTATTCTGGCTTTGATTGCAAAACAAAGGTGATACTTTATTCTCATCTACATATATGTATTTGAATCACTCTTGTGGACTATTTTGAAAAATGCTATGTAAACTAATTTTTATTCCTACTTTGTGAGAAATTGGTTATTAAAACTCTAGTTTGTAATTACCTTTTATTTATGATTTAGAATATATAAAATATTATATATTTATGGAAAATGTTTATTAAAGTGTATTTTACTATGCTCAAAAGACTAAGATTTTAAAAGCCTGAAAATCATCTTAAAATGTCAATCAAAATATAAAATCTCCTATAGCAGTTTCTTATAAAAAAAGTACTATGTGGATAGCAGATACATACCATATCAACAAAGGCTTATAGTTAGCGTCATTTTAGGGTTATTTTCAATCTATCATTGTCCTCTTAAAGGAGAAAATGGCAATTTGGTGCTGAAGTCAAAAACTGAAGGAATTATTTTATAACTACTAGACTTTATCTAGTTAAGGCAAATACACAGAATCACTAATCAAGTAAATCATTTCTCTCTAGTGTATTATCCTGATTTGGAGAAGCAATGCTGGAATCACATTTACCCATTCCTGGATACAAAGCCCCCTTGAAAATAGGCTGAAGTATGCAAAAACATGATAGCTCATGCACATATGTTGATCTTTCTGAAACATTGATGGAAATACTTTGCTGGTCCTGCACTTTTGACCTGAGCGTTTCTGATGATTTGTGGAGACTGAAGTTTCCACTTTGCCAGAAGTTCAAAAAGCACTCCTCAAAATGGGCTTGTTAATGTTTCCACTTGCCAGAAGCAAGTTCAAAGGCCTTTCTCAAACTAGCTTATTATGACTTAGAAGATGAATGGCTTCACCTTTTGTAGAGAGAGATTACCACAAATTGTTTTTCCCTTCCCCTTTAGTTTCTTCCAAAATAATTGTGGCAAAATTTGAGTCTTTAAATACAAGACAGACCCATCCAAAAACCTTACAGAATAAAATGCAAAGAAAATATGTTGTTGAAATTTTTCTAGAGAATAAACTTCTTTCCACAACAATTTTTTATTTAGAATCTTTGTTGAAAAATATATTGACTTACTCTCTAATATTCATAATACTATGTTCTAATATTCATAATACTTGTTCCCAACTAGCAGTGTCTGATTTAGTTCAAATTATTATTATAACAGTTCAATAAAGAAAAATGTTTCACAGATCATTGAAATACATTACAGCGTTATTTCACCTGTTTATAGTACCTATAGTATAAAACATCTTTTTGTTTATATTATATTATTATTGCTAATAATGATACACTAATAGCAGTATTCTAAATAATAATGAGCCTCAAAGGGCAGGTGTTATTTTGTTTTGTTCTTTTTCTGGGGGGCATACCCAGCAATGCTCAGGTCTTATTTTGGCTCAGTGTTCAGGGATAGCTCCAGGCAGTGCTCAGGTACCTAGGGCAGGTGTTTTTATTTTATCTGTATGGCTTAGGGCAGGTGTTCTTATTTTACAAATAGGAAAGTCTTCCAGTAAAGTAGAAGAAAGTCAGAAATTGGCCAGAGAAGGTGAGAACCTGCCAAAATTGCTAATTACAGGCTGAGAGATCTTGAGCAACTTACTTGGTTTCCTTGTTAATTATGTAGGATATTTTAGAATTTGTAATGATGAAAATATTTAAAAATTTTTAAAATATTTTTTAAAAAACTGAATTTTAAAATATAGTTTATTTAAAATATAATTTTAAAAGATAGTTTTTAAAAGATAGTTTATGTTGTCAAGATCAACACTGGGGGCATGATTTTTCTTGTACTGAATCTGAATGATGAAAATTGTTTTTAAACTCCATAGTCAGAAGTCTTTCTCTTTTTCCAGATTGCCTCTATTTTATTTCATGGGACTAGCAATATGCTTAATTTAATAAAGAAGAAAAATCCTAAAAGTTAAGACTATGTGTGAATTAAGGAATTAAGAAATCAAATAAACTACATTAGGAAGATGAAGCCATCTAGAAAGATTGTTTCATTGATCTCCATTTATTTGGGTGGATGTGGTTTTCCAGTTGACTGAACTTAACCTTGATTTCAAACTTGCCTTGATTTGTATTCTACTAAAAATATATGGCCAAAAAGGCCAGACATAGGGATCATGAAATTATTTTATCAGAGAGGAAAGTAAAACATCCAAGTACTTTTAAAAATATGTGATTGATTCATGGGAAAGCATTAGAAAGACATTCAGATATAAATCCAAATAGATGATTACTGTTTTTGGTTTTTCCCCAATAAATACTCAGTGCATGACTATTTAGGTCAGGGATGGAGCTCTGAACATCTATTTTATGGGTTTGATCCATGGCATGGCAAAAAAATGTACCTTTTAAAACATCAGGCACATTTCTAGGAGTTTTTAATGTATTGATGATGGCAATTACAGAGGTCGTGGTGGATGTAACTAATTTTTCCAAACATATAGAGATAGTAACTTAAATATGCAGAAGGGTTAAGAATCACTGTAATTCTATTTTACTGATTTGCACATATATACATATATTGGCATATGTAATATGCCATATACATACATATATTGACATATGTAACATATATATTTATTTACACAAATAGGATGTGTACGTGTTTGTATATTTTCAGTGTCATAATACAGAAGTAACCTAAAGAAACCAAGTTAGACAAAGCTAATCACTTTATTTTCATCATTTATTAATTTGTGTGTAGTTTATTTATTTTATTTCTAAGATAAAGGACTTGTTTTGAGAGAAAAAAATGAATCTCTCCACTTTTTAACTTAAATATCTCAGTTAAAATTCTGAATTTTAGAATAAGGTTTAAAACTTTAATATACCCAGAATCTAGCTATTGCAGACATTTAAACTCTTTTTTTTTCTTTTGCAGTATTCGTAGTCACATTTGCCTCTTGGCACAATTTACCTCCCAGTAAAATTGCTCTGATTAAATTAACTCTACAATTCAGAATAATAAAAGCGAATTCTTTTTTAATCTTTTACGTAATGCATATACCTGACACACATGATATAGAATAGATTGCTAGTTACATAGTTGTTCTGAGAAAACAGCTATAGCCAACATCAGTTATAAATATACTTCAGTAAATAGTAAGGAATGTTTTGTTTTTAGAAGTTCATCTGTGAAGTGAAACAAACTTATTTAAAAGAGCTAAGAATACTCAGTCTCAATTTTTTCCTGAAGTAAATCATTTCTAGTTAAGGAACTGAAGCACTCCTCCCCCCTCCCCACTCCCCCACCCCCATGCGCGCTCACAAGCTCGCGGGCGCGTACACACACACACACACACACACACACACACACACACACACACACACACACGTTCATCAGGCTTTTGTCTTAGATTTTTCTCTTAGATTGTTCTTAGCTCATAGTTGTAACTTGACATGCTATGGTGATCAGATTTGCAGAAATAATTTGTGTACTTTTAAAAAATCTATGAAAGGCCACAATATTCAACACAGGAATAAATTTGAACATGTTTGCTAACAGGAAATCTTCTACTCAATGTGAAGATACAGGCGAGATAAAATGTGTAGTGTGTATAGTGCTTCATGATTTGTTTTTTTTTTTTTCTGTTTAGAGATGGTCATGAAATTAAATACTACACTCTCTTCACTACCTCCTAGCAGCATCCATATCCTTCTGGGAGAAGCCATAGGAGAGCGTGCTCTTTTGGTAGTCTTATTATCTCTCTGGCAAACTTATTTTTCTTTTGTGTCACTTCAGTGATTTTGTTGTTAAACTCCACCTATGTGGAGCCATGTAACTTTTTGACAGTTCCTTGCTAAACCTTGCAGGACAGTGTACTTGCATAGAGTAAAATATTATTCATTTAGATACATAAATTATTTTTGTTAATTACCTGTCTGCTATTAAGTATGTGGTCTCTAGTGTGAATTATACTGACTTTCTAGATGGAAAGTAGGAATGAGATAATAAGACGACATCCTATTATGACATCTTATGATCTCATTCCTACTTTGGACAAACTGGCAGGCTACCAAATGTAGCCTGCCCACGTGGCAGAGTCTGGCAAACTCCCTGTGTCGTATCCAATATGCCAAATACCAGTAACAATGATGGGTCTCATTCTCCTAAAGAGCCTTGAATATAATCTCAGGGCTAGGATGAAGGAGACGTTACTGGGGCCTGCTCGAGGCAATCGACGATAAACAGGATGATTTGTGATTTGTGATTGTGATTGTTTTAGATGGAATGCAGGATATTGGACATTCTAGTCCAATGTACGGCTATCCTCAAAGGGAAGCCTGGCAATTTGGACAACCAAGTTAATTAATCTAATAATGGTCAAAGGAACTAGCTTCCTCCCATTCTCCTCTTTTCTTTATTTCTGCCACAAATATCTAGAATCAGGACTGAAAAGGAACTAAGAAAAATCTGGCAAATGAGTTGAGAAAATAAGGTGAAGAGAATGTTAGGTATTTCTTTTGTAATGAATACTTAAGTTTATCTGATTTTATTCTTAATAGTCACTGTAACCATGTCCTTTGTCTTAAAAAGATAAGATTCTGCACACCCCTGTCCCAAAATACACCAAATAAAATACTGATAAATCAGAAACTTATGACAACACAGCTGGTCGTATTTTGAAAACAAATTAAAAACTATTGAATAAATCTTGAAAGATCAGTGATATGACATCAAGTTTACATAGACATAAATGAAATTATACCTTAGTAGATAGAACAAAATGTGTCCTTCTATGTATATAAAAAAACAAGTAAAAGTAAGATATAACAAAACATTCAAAAATTGTTTCAATCAGAAATTTCTTTTTTATACTGTATGACCTCTACAAGAATGACATCCATCTGTACATAGAAAAAGAAGGCTTTCTTTTATGAGTTAATAATGAGAAATAAGACAGTATACATGGAATCAATCCAGATCTTTATTCAAGAAATATACAAGTTTGAAAATCTATAAAGTGTGTCAAAATCTATAAAGTGTCCCTTTATTAAATTTGTGTAAGGCACCACTTCAAATTTTCTTCCTCCTTCCCTCACTATTTATTATTCTAGGTGCTGCTGGATGCGTGTGCTAGGTTATAGTTTATAACTCAGCTTCTTTGGGGTTGATTTTGAGAGCATCAGTAAGCAGTAGTAGTACTAAGCTAACAGCTTCATAAGGTCTAGCTGTTATTAGTCCCTTCTTCCCTGCTTGATTGACTCCCTTTGTTCTAATTCCTGTCCCATGGATTGCACAAATAAGACATGTTCTCTCCCCACCTCCATCTTCGTTTCTGTGTCTGTCTCTCTGTCTCAGCCACTCTCTCCTTCCCAGTCCTCTCTCTCTCTCTCTCTCTTTCTCTCTCTCTCTCTCACTCTCACACTCACACACACACACACACACAGACTTTCAAGAGTAACCACCTGAAGTAATGAGATTAGCAGTGAGAAGTTTTGTGCCATTATTTTTTTCATCTGTTCTCACTTTGGCTTGGACGAGCAGATACTACTTCTTTTTCTCACAAGCTTAAAACAATATACAGTGTCACTTGAGGCATACACTCAACCCCTGGAGGCTGCCTGAAGTTTGCCCCTGCCTGAATGACAGAAGCATGGATGCTCACACAATAGGGCTGCTTACTTGTTCTAAGCCAGTGAAAGAAAACAAACAGCACTCTCAGGAAGTTGGGCTGTGGCTCACTTTAGTGATCATTGCCCAGCTGATTACTTTCCAGTTTCATCAGATCAAGGAAAGTTGCACTGTAAACTTAAAAAAAAACTCATTATCATTTTTATGAGTTTCAGAAGAACTTTATTTCTCTGCTTTAGAAGTTCAATGATTTTTATATATTACCAAATTAATTTGCGTTTTACAGTCTTTAACCAAAACAGACTTGAAAAGCAAAAAAGAAAAGCACATGAGTTCATATCTATCTCTTGGCTTGCTTTATATTTTTGATTTCAGATGCATTTTAAAATAAACCAATGTGTTTGAGTATTGAAGACACACAAAGAGAAGAAGAAACATGCAAATTAGTCATTTATTTGATCTCAGCTAATTTTCACTAAAACAAACTTTTTGTTATATCTAGCAACCAGTAATTGCAAGTGGCTCAAAATTGGAAATCAAAGGAAAATGTCTATGAGTACTTTCTATATATATACTCAAACTAACTGTCTCTACATTGGATAAATCTCATAGAACAGATATTTATTTTGGGGTTTACTACTGTAGTTAGGGAGACACTGACCTAAGATGCACTTGAATTATGTTCCAAGTTACCTGGAGATGGGAAGGGCTTATATCCAAAGAGACACAATGCCTATGCAAATTAGGCCTAAAATCAGTCAAGTTTTGATTGATACAATAATGTGCAAATAAGGGAAATTATTGGAAAAGTGATTAGTTGAGTTTCATTCTGGATAGTCTGTGGCAGCCTGATTTTTTTCAGTCTCTTCTTCGAGAGGGACATGTCTGGGCAAGGCCAAGAAAGCAAAGAGCCCCACCCTTAATGGATTCTACATTGTTGTGCTTTTCTGTTTTGAGTCCACTTTATTTTATTAATTAAAAAAATTTGTCACTATATAATCATGAAATTAATTAGATAATGTTTGGGAGACATTTAATACTGTGATGAGAATCTAAGAAGATCTAAATCTAAAATATGTCAAAGGAGGGAAAACTTAAAAAACACTTTCTATTTGAATTTTCAGTTTTTATTTAGGGGCCAGAGGGATAATATAATGGTTAAGGCATTTTCATTGCATGTAGCTGACCAGTGTTTAATCCTGGCATCCCACATGGTTCCCTGAACAAGACCGAAAGTAATTCAGAGATGTCCAGGACTAAACCCCAAACATCCCTGGATATGTCTATATGGGCCCAAAAATGAAAAATTAAAAAAAAAATCATTAATAGAAGCTAAAGATTAAAGATCCATAAAATGTTCATGTCAATTTTTATGTTCTCCATTAAGAAATAGTAATGGTAACTTTTAGATGTGGAAATTTTTAGTGTTAGAATAGCTATGAGCAGTGAGTATACTAAAAAAGGCACTATTGAAACATGTTCATATTGGAATATAGACTCAGATTTTTTAACTTAAATTATTATAGACATTTACTTTCCTTTGAGGTCCTTTAATAAACCTTAACTACAGAACAAACATTTGAATAATTTTATTGTCGCACTTTTCAGTTGATTAGTCAGTTGGTATAGTTCCCTAAGATTAAGAGATAAGACAAAATATACAGTTTTTACTCTATTTTAAGACCTTGGGATAATATGACTATTTTTTCAGTGAAATTTCCATGTATATTATTTCACAAATGTTCTTTCCTTGGTTTCTGATAGTTGGCCTAGTTGTTCTTGAAGTTTATATCTGGATCTAAAATGATAATAAAATGATAAATGATAAAACAAATTTCCAAAGAAACGTAAGACTTAAATTTCATTAAATAAAAACCTCTTTCTGTGAGGCTGGGCATGCATAATTTTAATAACCAAAGTATTAAGGGAGTAAATAAGTATTTCAATGGATATCAACTTAAAGAATTAAGCCTGACTGGCTTGGAGAGTCATTTCTTTGAAGATTAGAATTCTCTGTTTAAACTGTGTTCCTAGCTTGCTGGTTTTGTGATAAGCTGGTTCCTATGCCACTAGTTTTGTGAAATGAAGAGGAAATGATTTTCCAAATTCCTTAAGATCAATGACCCATTGACTTCAAGTTTATATTCAAGAGTTTTTCAGAAGAGGTAAGTGAAGAAGGAACTTGCATATAAAATACACTGATTATCTTTTTGAAATGATCTCTTTATTGATTAATGTTATATTATGATATTATAGCCATGTCATGATGCTTTTATAAAAATTAACTGATTTTTAAATATTATGTTCAAAACAAAATTGAACAGATGATATAGAGATTTCTTACATAACTTCTGGCTTAATTACCTACAGCCTCCCTTAGTAACATTACATATCTGTGCGTATGTCTCAAAGTCAACAGACAAACAATGACACACAATTTTATCCAAAATCTATTCTTTTCATTAGAGCAACACCATATACATTGGTTCTACACAAAATAGATTCATGTACCTAAATATCCCCTACGCTCTTCTTATTTATCTTCTCTCTTTTCTCCTAATGCCTGACAATCACTGATTGTTTTATTATTTTCTTCATTTTGCCTTTTTGTCACATAGCTCACACTACATATTTTTTCATATTACTTCTTTTATTTAATAACACAAATTTAATGTTTCTCTAGGCTTTCTCATAGATTGATAGCTAATTTCTTTTTAAAGTTGAATAATATTCTACTGTCAGACTGTACTGCTGCTATTTATGCATTCACCAACTGAGCGACAGTTTGGTTGCTTCTAAGTTTTGGCTTTTATGAATTCAATTTCTATAAACAATTATGTACAGGTTTTATGTGGACATGTTTTCACTTTATCTGGTTACAATAGTAAATGCAATTGAAAAGGGATTTCATTTTATTTTTTTAGTAGGTCAGTGGCTGGAGAGATAGTATAGCAGTTACTGTGTCTGCCTTGCATGCAGTCAATGTGGATTTGATCTCTGGAATCCCATAACATCCCTTGAGTACCACCAGAAAAAAATCCTGAATGTAGAGCCAGAAGTAACTCCTGAGCATCTGTGGGTGTTGCAAGAATCAACAACAATAAAAAATTTGTTAGTAGATCAGTTATACTACTTTTATCCCTTTATAGTACTCAAGAGTTTGTGATATCTATTTATATTTACATAATAATTTTTAAATGTAATTAAAATTTATTAAAGTATCATGATTTACAAAGTAATTTTAGTTGAGTTTTAGATATACTATGTTCCAGCACCAATTCTACCACCAGTGTCATGTTCTCTTTACCAGTGTCCCCAGGTTCCCGCCCATTCCCCAGCCTGCCACCTTGATAGACACATTTTTAAGTTGATTTTGAAAGTTTGGATCTCTTTTTTCAGTGTTGTTGACTCTGTGTGTGGTTTGGAAATTTAACTATACCTGGCAAGCTCCCCGTGATGTATTCGATATGCCAGACACAGTAACAACAAAGTCTCCGATGGAGACGTTACTGGGCCCGCTCGAGCAAATCGACGAACAACAGGAGGGCCTTTACCTTTACCTTACCTTACTCCTTTACACCACCAGTATACTAGGATTCACTTGGCCCTGGCTACTCATTGCTTCCTGTCTATCTATTCCTTATTCCCTGATTTCTCTGTTCTCATCATTATAGTCTGGGCCAACGGTGATCTAAGTATTGCCTCTTTGAACGCTGGATTCCCTCATCCAGTCATTCTATTTATAATCAATTCAAGTTTATTTTCAAATACTAGTAGACTGATTCATAGGGGTAATAAATATAATATAATATAATATAATTAATATAATATAATATAGACCATCTATGGTAACTCACAATTCCAGAAGGCCAAATCTAAACGTTGGACATGGGAGTCTCCCAGTGGACGGTTCCACAATGAAATTGACCACATCATATTCAATCTACAGTCTTGCCTGACCGATGTCACTGTTGTCCCAAAATTCCAAATGGGATTGGACCACCGTCTCCTTCATGCAAAATTCTACTTCACAGAGCGGGGAAAAAGGCCTGCAAAGTTTAAGAAGAGAACTCTCAAAACTACCACCAACTGGAGCTCTTTGGCACTATTGTTGCAACATGGGAAGATGCCATTGTTAACAATATTGATGAGGAATACAATTGACTGGTTCAGCACCTCCATGACTGTGTGAAGAACGCCAAGAGAGAGATAGCCACAAAGAGACACCTGTCTTTGAAAACTCTCGAGCTCATTCGCCAACATGGCTTGGCTCAAGCCTCAGACAACCGCAAGTGAATGTCTGAGCTCACAAAGCAGTGCAGAGAAGTGATAAAGCAAGACTTCAAGGAGAGAAGAGCAGCAGTGCTCGCAGATGCGGCAGAAGCCAGGAAAAGCATTCGCAATGCCTGCCTGTCCTTCGCCAACTACAAGACCAAGATGACTGCCCTCCGACGTCCTGATGGATCTATCACATCTTCCAGAAGGGCAATGGAGAAGATTATCCATGACTTCTACTAGGATCTCTTTGAAAGTCATGTCCACATGCCCACAAACCAAATTCCGCAGGATAGATATGCTGTTCCCAATGTTCTCCCTTCCAAAATTCAACACAACATTTCGTCGGTAAAGAAGCGAACAGCACCTGGCCCAGACAAGGTCAGACCCAAAAACCTGAAGAAGGTTCCATCAGTACTCATCAATACACTGGCTTGGCTCTTCACATGCTACCTGTCTGAATGCAAGGTTCCGTCCCAGTGGAAAACCAGCAGGACTGTACTACTGTACAAGAAGGGAGACATACACAACATTGGCAACTTTCGTCCGATTTGCCTGTTGTCTGTCATCTATAAGCTGTTCACTTGAGTCATTCTGAATAGGATTGGCAGAACACTAGATGAAGGACAACCATGCGAGCAAGCTGGGTTCCAAAAAGGATTCAGCACCATCGACCATATCCACACGATAGTCAAGCTCATTGAGGTTTCTCAGGAATCCAAGATGCTGCTCTGCCTAACGTTCATTGATTTAAAGAAGGCCTTTGATTTTCTTGAGACTGAAGGGGTCATTGAGGCCCTAGCCAAACAGGGTGTTCAATGTCAATACATCAGGATCCTCCGTGAGCTGTATTGAGGATTCACTACCAGGATCTCACCATTCTACAGGGAGATGATCATTGACGTCAAGAGAGGGGTTGGACAGGGTGATACCATTTCACTGAAACATTTCAGTGCCACCCTCGAGAACATCATGTGATGAGTGGAATGGGAAGGAATGGGAATGAAGATAGATGGTCAGCAACTACACCACCTCTGCTTTGCTGATGACATTGTTCTAATAACACCAAACATCAGCCAAGCTGCACAAATGCTGGCTGACTTTGACCATGACTGTGGAAAGGTCAGACTACAGCTGTATCTCACAAAGACAATTTTTATGAGAAATGATCTCGTTCCTGATGTTCCCTTCACTCTCAACAAGACGAACATCTCTGAATGCATCAGTTATGTGTACCTAGGTCGAGAAGTCAACATGGTGAATGACCTGGCACTTGAGTTGAGCAGGAGTTGAGAGCGACTTGGAACGCCTACTAGAGCGTTGAAGAAATAGCTAAGAGGGTGAAGAACCTCCGCTTCTGGGTACATCACTTTGATTCAACTATTCTTCCTGCGTTGACATACATCTCAGAGACCTGCGCCATACGAAAACAGGATGAGAACACTATTCGGGTCTCCCAAAGAGGAATCAGGGACGGCCAAGAATCAGGGATGCTGTCTTGTTTGCCAAGGTATTGAAAGTCAGATGGGCTGGACACGTAATGAGATTTGGAGATGACCACTGAACTAGAGCAGTTACTGACTGGATTCCACGGGACATCAAAAGATCGCATGGCTGCCCACCTATGAGATGGTCAGACCTCTTCGTCAAGACACTGAATGATCGGTTTGAGGCTCTTCGTGTTCCAAGAACGAGCAGACGCCAATGGGCTACATTAGCACATGACAGGGACGAATGGAGATGTTACTGGTGCCTTCTCAAGCAACTAGATGAGTAACGGGATTTTCAAGTGATCAAGTGATGAAGTGATAATGGAGTAAATATAAAAAAAGAGGATCCTAATTTATCCTTCTTATCCTTTGTATTCTTGCTGTTATTTCTTTCACTTATATACAAGCACAAGCACACACATCTATACATGAGCATGCCTAACTGAATATCTTTAATTATTGCTATTTTATTTTATTTTTGGTTTTGGGGTCACATCTGGTGGTGCCCAGGACAGAATAATCACTCCTGGTGGGACTAAGAGCACCTTATCGTGTGCCAAGGATAGATTCCTAGTAGGCAAGGCCAGCATGCAAGGCAAGTGTCCTACTCTTCATCCCCCACTTGTTGTGCTATTGCTCCATCTTTTATTGCTTTAAATGAAATATTACCTATTAGATCAATTAATATGAAAAAATAATAGCACAGCGGGTAGGGCGTCTGCCTTGCATGCAGCCAACATGGCCGACCCGAGTTTGATTCCTCTGCCCCTCTCGGAGAGCCCGGCAAGCTACCGAGAGTATTCGATATGCCAGACACAGTAACAACAAAGTCTCCAATGGAGATGTTACTGGGCCCGCTCGAGCAAATCGATGATCAACAGGAGGGCCTTTACTTTATACTTACTTTACCTATTTAATTGATTATATGAAAAATAAAGTTTTTATCTTCACTATATTTTGTTGTTCTCTCATGTTGTTTTAAATTTCTGACTTATATAATTTTTCTTCTCTCTAAAAAAATTGTTTTAATTTAATTTAATTTCTTGTTATAAAATAGTGAGGATATTCAAGCTCCTTAGGTTCTGAATCACAAAGCTGCAATTTATTTTAATATGCTTATTGTAAAGTTTTCCAAACAGATTGAAGTTTTATAGATCAGGAATTGACTAGTCAAAGAACCTTGAACAGTATGTGGCACAAAACATATGCTCAATAAATATCTATTAAAAAATTTATGACCAATGGCAAATTGTATACTACCCTGTACATCATCTCTATTCCACTACACAAAAAGCTCTCAAGACATTTTTTTTCTATTTTTTATAATGGAACATACTTCCTTCTATTATCTAATCATACTAAAATTCCTATTAAAATTAAAATTTTATTTTCTTTCTTTATTCTTTCTGTTGACTTTGTTTTTCTTTTACAAGTGTTATTTTATTCATTATTCTCCATATTCTACTTTCTTTGGGTATTTCTTAGTTACAGTTGATCTCACTATCCAGTTTCCAAATTTCAAACAACTTACATCATAAATGTCTAGAAAGAAGCCTTTGGTAGCTTGCAATAGTAAATATACAAGATATTGGGATCACCTTTTTGGGAGGGTTCGAGTGATTCAGGAAGTATCTGGTAAGAGTTTCCCTCTAAGTAAGCCTGTCACTTAAACAGAACAAAGCTTCCTGATAGTGTGTAGTTGATGAATATGAAAGAAACTTCTTCTCCACGTTTCTGAAGGCTAGTAAAGAACAATAAGGCATTTTTTTCATAGTGAATGACTTAAAATGATTTTCCATCTAAAAGGCACTCTTTCTTATAACTATAGGTACCTAAATAAGTGAACCGATTCTGTGCACCCAGGAAATAGTAATGTCATTTAAAATCGCAATATTGTAAATATGCTAGTCATTAGTAATACTCATAGGTTATACTTTCATTTTATAAAAAACTCTTTTTTGTTTGTATTTTGTTGGTTACACTTGATATTCTTCAAGGCCTGCTTCTGGGTCTGTGTTCAGGGATCACTCCTGGTGGGGCTCAAGGAGACCATCTGTAGAGCTGAAATAGCATCCTAGACACTGTAATATCGCTCCAGCCCCAATGAACTTTAATTCTGAAGCAGTTACTCAAGTTTTGGGGGTCAGATTTAACAATTTAAACATGCAGGTCACTGTTACACTTGAGTTTCAGAAAAACAGTGCTTTTTCAGTGTAACTGTGTGTGTGTGTGTGTGTGTGTGTGTGTGTGTCTGTGTGCACGTGTTTTTTTTTGTTTGCTGTAATAGGCAGATTATAATTAAGCTGAGAAAAATATTTCTCTGCAATTTACCTGGTGTCCCCTATTTTATCTTGCACCATCATCAAGTTATGCAGATGGTAGGTAGATGTATGAGGAATTGATGCTCTTTGTTTTGTTGAGATCTAGTTTGTGTTAAGACTTTTGATTAAAGGAGGTAAGCTAAATTATATGGAGTCAAAAAATGAGTGGAAGTTGCAGTAGTGAGAATTTTTGATTAAGCTTAAGGAAAGCTATTTTGAGTAGATGGATACTTGATTTGGAGTATATTAAAACAGCAGCTTTTTAACCTCTCCCTTTCAAGGTCCCTGTATTTGAAATATTGACTGTATTGAAATATTGAATATTGTTACTCTAAAGTAACAGATGTAGAGACCAACATATTTTCATTGATTGTTAACAGAGATAACCCAAAATTTATGTCTCAGTGAAATAAATAATTGACAGGAACAGGAAGTACTGTTTAGTAGAAATTTTTGCTTATAGATGTAAAGCTTAAGTGATTATTTAAATTGAAGGACTTAATAATCTCAGAAATAATTTTGAATTTAGGTCTTCTTTCACCAGAGGGCTTTCCATCTGAAAGTGAAGTGTAAGCTCCCAGGAGGTAGATCTTTATCTTTGAGTCACTCACATTACCTTGGACAGCAGGTGCTCAGAAAACATTTCTCAGCTAAGAAACTCAAAAACAAAATTTGCATGAAAGAAAACTTTTGCCCTTAAATAAGTCCCCTGAGTGCCACCACACTAGATTTTCAAAAACATAAGTTTGGATAGGTTGTTATCCTATTTACTGTACTCATGAGTTATCAAATCATCTTTGAGCTTCTTTTGTTGGTATGTTCCGTTTTATTTTCTTCTCACTGATGTCATCTAAACAGTCTTGTTTTTCTGGTTCTTCTTTGAACACTTTGATATCTTCCTGCCTTCCTCTAGCTACTTCCAGCATCTATTATGTTCCCTTTGCCTTTTGATTTATCACTACCATTTCCTGCATGTGTTCCCAGAGTTGTGTTTGCGCCACGAGAGGGATTTCCTTGTGGATGTTTCTGCCCAGAATGTGTGATGCAACATAGACAATGGAGAGAATCTATTCTGAACACTTGCCCCAACCCCCTTACCTCCAAATAAACATATTTATCACCATGTGCTCTGAAGCATCCCCAAGTCAGCACACTTTATACGTGAACTATACCAGTCAAAGCAATACAAATTTTCCTGATTCTTCGATTGTTTAAAAAATATTTTAAAAATGAATTTGACAGTTCATTTAAAAATGTGTTTTGTTTCTTACTCTGTCACATGTCTCTCCTCCTATATCACCCTAAGTGCTGTTATAAAATTGTATTTTTATTGTGGTGTTTGTTTTGAGGGCCATTTATGAATGCCCAGGAGACCATGTGGTGCTGAGGATAGAATCCCTAGACTCCAGCTGGCAACTCCCCCCACCCCCCATTAGAGTTCTTTAGAGTTCTTTAACTTCTCTCAGGATTTGCATTTGGGAATAGAGAAAGCAAACATACACTATAATACTTTTAAAAGACAGATGCTTCGAAGAGAAAGTGAGCACCCTGTCCCCTATAACAATTACTGTGCATTCACCTGACAACCAGATGCAGTCAGGATGGTATTTCCCTCTGTGGATGAGCTATCTTTACAAAAGTGCACACTTCTTTATTTTCAAAATGTAAAAGGTTAGCATACTTTAAACACTATGATGCTTTTTAAAATAACAGTTTTATAATGATTTTTTTAAATCAGGCACCTTTACATCAGAAAAAAAAAACTCCTCACTTGCTATAATCTACAATGCTACAGTAAATAGTCTTAAGCACAGGGTTTTCACATAGACATCCTATCTGAGAATAAATTCCAAGTTGTTCAAATTTGGAGTGAAAGTCAAAATGTTGATTATACAGATTTAGGCATTTATCATAAAAACATGTTGATTAAAGATGGCTGGACTCAAGAGGCTCTATAGCTTCTTCCTTCTAGTTAATTATATCTTAGTTTGGCTATTATTTATGTAGAACAATCTCTCCTTTCTTTCTTGCTTTCTTTCTTGTCCTTTTTCTCCCCTCCTCCTCCCTTTTCAATCCCTGTTCCTCTCTCAACTTCCTTTCCCTTTCTCTCTTTTCTTTTCTTATTTAAAGTAATTGAAACTGAACCCAAAGTACATAAGCAAGTTATGTGTTCTACTACTGAGAAATATCCCTGATTCATTGTTTATTATTTAATCTCTATTAAAAATTAAATAGAAAAATTATTGTTCAAAGTTAACCTAAGGTAAATTTGTGTAGAAATAGAAATGCTCTACCTTAAATGGAAAATCTTATTCAAAGTATTTGCCTTCACATGGATTCTTGATGAAACCATCTGGAAAGTGTTTTAGACACTTAATTGCAAAGATCAGAGACTTTCAGATTAAATTTCTACAGATCCATTTGGAATACTACTTCAGATAATCAAGCTATAGAAATTCTTCATAAATTGCCTTCATCTCTTAGCCCATTACAACAATTAAAATTTACCTTCTCTGTCTGTCTCTATCTCTGTCTGTCTGTCTGTCTGTCTCTCTCTCTCTTTGTTTAAGATAAAAGAATTTCTCCTCAGATCCAGTGAGTCCTCCATAGTCCTGCAGAGAGAGAGCCTTAAAAAAAATTGGGGGGGGCAGGAGCGATAACACAGCGGTAGGGCATTTGCCTTGCTCGCCAGCTTGGCCGAAACGGGTTTGATTCCTTGACCCCTCTCAGAGAGTCCGGCAAGCTACTGAGAGTACCTAGGAGCAAGCATATTCAATATGCCAAATACAGTAACAAGTCTCACAATGGAGATGTTACTGGGCCGGCTCGAGCAAATCGATGAACAATGGGAGGGCAGTGCTATAGTGCTTTCTTTTGGGGAGGTGGGCACACCACTTGTATTCAAGTAAGCCAAGGCTTACTCCTGGCTCTGTGACTGTGTTCAGGAATCACTCCCCTAGGTGCTTGAAGAACTTGATGTAGTTCAGGATGGAATCTGGCTCCACTGCTTGCAACGCAGTTTTCTTACCTGCTGTACTATCTCTCCAGTTCTGCTGAAAGTATTTTCTCTTATTTTCAGAGGATACTTGAGGTCTAGCTCACACTCATCCATTCTTCAACTAAATCATGGATCTGCTGACTTTATACAATGAAGCAGGACTGGAAACATTTTACATGAATAAGTGTCTATAATTGATATTCAATTAATACAGATAAAATATCAATTATCTATACCCAGGTTCAAAATATGGACATTCGCCAAGATGAGGTATTATCTACTCATTATGGTAAGCATCCTTTCTAGTTTTGATCTATGGACCTCAGTTGAGGTAGGTGCTTTGAAAGTTCATAACTTCCTCTTGAAATTTCCTCAATGTGAGTATCATGTGATAAAGAAATATCACAAATGTGACTTGTTTTTACATCAAAGTTCCATTCATTGTTGCTATGGGCCTTTTGTGCTTATATTTGCAGATAGCCCTGAAATAGAAATATAATAAAATATACAAGACTTTCTCTTTTTAAAAAATCTGAATTTCCTGTAAGTTTGGTTGTTTTCAGAAGATGTAGGCCTGAAACACTTGCTTGTTCTCACCTTCATTGAAAGGGAATATTGAGGTACACACAGTCAAATCATCTTATTGTTTGCAGTTTGGGGAAAATGGGAACTGAAGGCTATACAGTCTTTAAAAGGCATTGTGATAGAAAGTTATAATAAATATATTGGAGCAGATGCAAAACTAGAATACTAAGCTACACAAACTCTGGCAAATTCTAAATTAAAATAACAGTTGTATCAGGGTTAAGTGGTTCATATTTTTAGTATGACTTCCAGTACCTATAACTGATTCTTATTTGGGTCTTCTGGTAACTCTGCATTTGTCTCCTTTTATTTTAAGAAACGCATATCAGTGGTTTTCGACTCTATGCCACATATCATCTGTAAAATATTGGGAAGGGACAAGTGACTGAGTCCCTGTCCCTGTCTCTGACAAAAGAGGTTTGAAAGATGACCTGAGTAGGGTATGGCAACATATGTTTAAATATGGCTGAGTGCATTGTGTGTGTGTGTGTGTAAGTTCATGAACACACAAGAAAAAAAATGATCCCTAGCTTTAGGGAAAACATGGTATTGGGTGGGGGATAGTAGCACTGTAGCACTGTTCTCCCATTGTTCATCAATTTGCTTGAGCAGGCCTAGTAATATCTCTATTGTGAGGCTTGTTACCGTTTTTGGCATATTGAATACGTCACTGGTAGCTTGCTGGGCTTTGCTGTGCAGGTGAAATACT
Source organism: Sorex fumeus (assembly GCF_029834395.1). Classification (NCBI taxonomy): domain Eukaryota; kingdom Metazoa; phylum Chordata; class Mammalia; order Eulipotyphla; family Soricidae; genus Sorex; species Sorex fumeus. The sequence continues at coordinate 16,073,016 of NW_026606072.1, forward strand.
CTCAGTAGCTTGCCAGGCTTTCCGAGAGGGGTGGAGGAATCAAACTCAGGTCGGCCAGGTTGGCCGCATGCATGGCAAATGCCCTACCCAATGTGCTATCGCATAATTTTGGGTGGGGAATAGTACAATAATGAAATTGAAGAATCTAAGTTCTGAGTTAGTATGAGATATTTGCAGATTAAATTTCCAGAAGGTGCTGTAGAATCAGCTGAATTTGTGTGATGCAAGATTTAAAATCAAACTGACCTGATTATTACTTACTTTTCCATTGTTATTTGGCATAGATCTTTGTGCTAGACTATCTCTGCCTCAAAGGAAATAAACCTCTTTGATATGGGTGATATGTGTCTGCTTTATTCATGAGCTTTAGAAACAAAGGAGAACCAACCATTCCTAATAAGTATTAAACAATGTCCACAATATTAAGGTCAACCTATAATAATTGCTAGGTTTTTTAGTTTTTGCATAAAGAAATAATTTGTATTTGGAAGTGTAATACATTTTGATATTTTTTTCATTCTTTTGCCTTATGAAGATTGAGTTGGATTTTCCTTGTGTTTGCAAAGACAATGAAATGTATCTTAATTAAACCAATAAATAAGCTGATCTTTTACCATGGCATTTTCAGAGTAACTCTCACAAGGGTGAGATAGAAATAATTTGTCCTGAAATCTGCCTTAAAGTCAATGGTTTAAACAAAGATACTATCTTGGTGGGTTTTCCAAAGTATTATGTCATAGACCCAAAAATTCAGATGAGCCTTCTACAGAAAACCCCTGGAACTGAACTTGGCCCATCATGTGTGTTTACTACCAATTATCTGTCTAGGAAGGAAAACATTTGCACTAAAGCTGAGGACAGATTTGAGAGAACTTAAGAGATGTTGATCATGACTACACAAATCACACCTGAGAAGCCAAATGTGTTTTCAGGATCAAAGTCAAATAACAACCATTGGTTTGTGTGTGTGTGTGTGTGTGTGTGTGTGTGTGTGTGTTTGTATTTTTTTTGAAGTGTTTCTGTATACCTCTTTGGATAAGTCCATCCAAATCTTCAGTAGTAGGATTTTAATTTTGAAAGTTTTAATTATTGATTGTTTGCTTTATTTTTTTCTTATATTCGTGAAGTCTAAGGAAAAAATGTATAAAATATTTTAAATTAAATTACATTGACATTTCCATGATTTTAAAAATATGCAAAAGAACTAAAAATTTGCTAATGTTTTTCTAATGTATTCTTGATGAATGTTCATGTTTAATAGATACAGAAAGAAAGAAAATTTGAAAATAGGCAGGTACCTTGGCTTTGAATGTAAGGTTTCTACTTACCATTTGTGTAACATTTGAAAGGTAGCCAATTTCTCTGAGTCAATTTACTTGCCAATTAAATGTGAGATATTAGAAAATATTTTCCTTTTTTGGGTTAGAATTATCATGAATACATGGAAAACACATAGAACTGTATCTGGCACACATCAAGATTAAATAATTGTACATTCTCTCCTTTACATGTTCCTAATCTATTGGATAGAATTTGTTATTCTTCCTAAAAAGAATTAAGAATCCTGGACCTATTCTTCTTCTTAGGCAGTCAGTCATTCCTCAGAACTGACTGTTCTGTTAGTCTACTGTTAGTTTTCAGTCTGAAGGGAACTGACTAGCTACTTTATTATTTTACAAATCATTATTTATTCAGCAACACAAGTTTGTGGGCAGAGAAGAATGCATTGTGCATTGATTATACAACAAGATAATCAAAAATAGTCTAGATGATTCAAAAAAGAGCATATGACAAAAGAGTCAAGATAACTATTCATTTTTAAGTTGATCTTCATAGTGTTTTTGAGAAAAATATAGGAAAAAAATCGTTCTTTGTCTAATTGCAATTTGTCTGTAGCTTAATGTTACAGCTCTGGATGCTTGAATCTATGGCTCTCCATCTCTTTTCTTCCAAGTCCCTGGCAAAATCAGCTTTTTATACCGAGCTTGTCTTTTTTTTTATTAAAGTAAGTATATTTATTACAGTGTTTATGCTTAGGCATGTAATAAACCAAAGGATGCTTATGTTAGGATGTTATTGTGCAATATCTACCTCCAAAGTGTCAATATAGCATTGCCACTGCCTTTAGGCCCTTCTTAACTTGCCTCCCTTCTTATCCCTTATGTCTCCTCCTCCTATTTGATAAGTTCAGTTCTCTTAACAGACTCTTCGGGCTTGTTCTCATTGGCTCTTGTTTCTTACCCTGCTTTGCTACCTTATATTCCACACTCAAATGAGATCATTTCTTCCTTCAAAGTCAGTGTTTTTCTATTGTGTTTCAGTCTAGTTGGTCCATATAGGGTGATAAGACAGTGTTGAGTTTTCTAGCTACTATTGCATTGCTGTCAATATATTGCTGTTGATCTATTGTAGCACTGTAGCACTGTCGTCCCGTTGTTCATCGATTCGTTTGAGCAGGCACTAGTAGCGTTTCCATTCGTCCCTGTCATGTACTAGTGTAGCCCATTGGTGTCTGTTCACTCCAGGAACACGAAGTAGGACTTGTTGTTACTGTTTTTGGCATATCAAATATGCCACAGGTAGCTTGCCAGGTTCTTGCCAGGCTCTCCGAGAGGGATGGAGGAATCGAACCCAGGTCAGTCGCATGCAAGGCAAACGCCCTACCTGCTGTGCCATAGCTCCAGCTGATCTATTAGTTGTTTTTAAATATCTTGATGGTGTATATATACTTAGGAGTGTGAGTTATTGTTCATGTATCTATACCCTCATTATTAAGAAAAGACTATGTCTGTTCTTATATATTTTAGCCTGAAGTTCATGTTCCCTGATATAATCATGGCCACCTCCGTCATTTTAAGGAAGCTGGTTGCTTGAAAGATTGTTTTCCAGCCTTTGACTCTGAGCCTGTGTTTTCCATATCTACTCAATTGTGTTTTTTGTATGCAGCAGGAAGCTGGGTTCAATTTATTATTCTTTTCTGCCAATCTGTTTCTCTTGATTGGTGCCTGTAAGCCTTTGACACTGAGTAAGATTAGTGACATGAAGTTATTTACCATCTTTCTGCAGAAATTAGATCTGTTTGTGAAATATATTTTGCCTTAAAGAACTCTCTTCAGTGCTTTCTCTAAGTTTGAATTTGAGAATATGCCATACCCCGGTGAATGTCCAGCTCCACATGATCCCCTGAGCTGACCTTTGATTGCCATATGCAGCCCTGGAAGTCCTCTTTTACTATTGTAGCAACCTCAGTAATTCCTGGTATCACAATGTCTGAGAAGCATTGTTATCTTATGTTTTGGATTGAACCACTGGCCTGGTTGGCAGAGTACTGCCAGGAGGGATCACCAGGCCTCCTAAAGACAGCTTGGACCACTCTCCCACCGACGCAAACCTCCCACCACAAACTTTGATGCTTATTTTTTATTGTATGTGCATATGAATATTAAGTCTTCTTAACGTATTGATTGTTAATCATTATATACTCCAGCATTATACTGTTTTCTATTATGTTTTCATTTGCAACTCTATGTTGTCTTGTATAAATATAGCCATCCCAGTGTTTTGTGGGCTACCATTTGCCTATATGGTTACTTTCATACCTTTCCCTTCAAGTCTTTGTTTATCATATTAGTTCAAGTATGCCTCTTGAAGGCAGCCTGAGGGTGGGTTTGTTTCTGATTTATATTGTTGCTCTGTGTCTGATCATTGAATTTAGACATTTTTAAAATTAGGGAAATATAGGAATTTGGGGTCTTTTGTTTTGCTATGTGAATTCTGTATGTCTGTGAAGTTTGTTTTTTTTCCTTTTGGCTTATTTTATTTGTTTCCCCTGTTCTTTGATGTTTTTCTATTTAGGCTTATTGTTTTTGGAATCTCTTGAATCTGGGTATCTGGCTCTATCCTCAGACTGGGAAAGCTCTTAGCTATAATTTCTTTAATCGATAATTCTTATTTATTCTCTTTTTTACTCCCTTCAAGCTCTATGATACAAATTATTCTTTTTCTTGATACTGCCATGTAAATTACTTTTTTTCATGTTTCTTAGTTCCTTTTTCTCTTGGGTTCTCTTTATGGTTTCACTTACTTTATCCTTGAACACACTGATATGTTCCTTGGCTTCTTCTATCATTCTGCTAGCCTCTACTATGATTTTTCAGTTGATCTACTGTGTACTTCAAAGCAGTGATTTCTGGTTGAAGTTTTCTTATATATTCCCTTCTCTTGTTGGGGTTCTCACTTTTGTCTTTTCTCAGTTCAGTGAACTTCCTTACCATTATCACTTTGAAGTTTTAAGAACATCAGGGAGTTTAGAGTGCTCTATGTGCTTAGGGTTTTTCCAGAGATTTTTTGTTTTTTCAGTAATGCAGATGAATTCCTTCCATTCATTGCTGAACCTGATGCAAGATGTGAAGTTGGGGTGAGGGTCTTTCTATTGTGGGCAACACCCTGGAATTCACACTTGACAGGTCTACTTAGAGTCTGAGGCACTAAAATTTTTCATTCTGCACTTCTGCTGAGAACTCACATTCAAAATGTTCTATAACAACTGTATTCCTAAGAATGATCAGACAAGTTCTACATCCCAGAGTTTATATTTGCTGGTGCTTGATAATGGCTGTGACTGTGGGGTTGAAGTTCACCAACCTTGGGGAGCAAATGAATATTCATGGTTAGGAGTGCCTAATAGTACTTTTAACACAAAGGATATTTGTTATCTGCTTGGGTATTTGCCTTTCCCAATGCCTCATAGTCTTATTATAAAGCTCAGGCTGACCTGGGAAGTGTCCAGTGGCCTGACCCGAACTTGGACAAACCAAGCCAATGTTCAATTGTTTGCAAAAGGACTAAATGTGGGCACTGCAGGCAAAGGAAGACTTGTTGATTGTTCTCTATAGATTCTGTAAATCCTTTCTGAATCTAGGTATTTATTTTTTGCCTACACTCCGTCACATGTGGACTTGGAGGGGTATGGTTTGATTTAGTCTGATTTAGTCAGGTGTCTCTCAGCTCACGGCTGCTTTACACTCAACTTAGAGCAGAAGAATTTGCTCTTGGACTGTTACCCATTCCCCAAAGTTCCAGAACTTGTGGTTCTCTGCTGGCTTACAAGAATTATCATATGCCTACTCTAAGTGAATATTTTCTCTGCTGGCCTTGAATATTCTGCCAGTTAATTCTCATCTCTATGTAATTTTGTAAGAGTAGAATACTACAGCTGAGCTGCTGATTTTCAACTCAAGCCTCCTTTTTCTCATGACAAAGTTATGTATCTTACCAGTCCCTATTCTACCCCAAACTCTATGGTGTCATCAACTCCTTAGCTTTTCAGGTCAGTTACTGCTCCTTGTTCTACAGTAGAGAATCTCTGAGAGTATCTAGTTTGGCCAATGAACATTCTCAGTGGAGTTTCACACATAAGTCTGTGTTTCATTCATTTTTAATTTTTTTAATTGAACCACAGTGAGATACTGTTACAAACATTTTGTGATCAGTTCCAGTCATGCAACATTCCAAACTCATCCCTCCACCAGTGTACATCTTCCGTATCTCTTCTGCCACCCCGTCCCTAAGCCTGCCTATATGGAAAGGACTTTTCTCTCTCTCTCTCTCTCTCTCTCTCTCTCTCTCTCTCTCTCTCTCTCTCTCTCTCTCTCTCTCTCTCTCCTTTTGCTCATTATGGTTTGCAATACAGATACTGAGATGACCTGATGTTTGGTCCTTTACCCATTTTCAGCATACATCTGCCACCCAGAGATGTATTCCACCCAGCATACATCTGCCACCCACCTTCCAGCCATCATTATTATAATGTTCTTCTCTATTCCAACTGCCCTCTCCCACAGACCTTGAAGTAGGCTTCTAAACAGACCTTAAAGTAGGCCCTTGTTCCTACTGTTCTTGTATGTTAGTCCAAGAACATACTATGGTTTTTTTTTTTTTTGGCTTTTTGAGTCACACCCAGTGATGCACAGAGGTCCCTCCTGGTTTTTTACTCAGGAATTACTCCTGGCGGTGCTCAGAGGACCATATGGGATGCTGGGAATCGAACCTGGTTAGGCCACGTGCAAGGCAAACACCCTAACTGCTGTACTACTGCTCCAACCCTTACACTATGTTTTTATATTTTTACATTCCACAAATGTGTGCAGTCATTCTAAGTCCCTCTCCTTCTGATTTATTTCACTCAGGATTATATTTTCCATGTCCATTCATTTATAAGCAAATATCATAACTTCAATTTTTCTAACAGCTACATGGTATTTCATTGCATAGATGTACCATAGTTTCTTAACCAGTTGTCTATTTTTGGGCACTCAGGTTCTTTCCAGATTCTGGCTGTTGTGAATAGAGCTGCAATGAACACACGAGTGCAGATGTCATTTTTGCTATGTGTTTTTGCACCCTGAAGGTATATTCCCAGAAGAGGTATTGCTGGGTCTAATGGAGGCTCAGTTTTGGTTTTAGGAGTGCCAGTATTGTTTCCCAAAAAGGTTGACCAATAAGCATTCCCACCAGCAAGGAATAAGAGTGACTTTCTCTCTGCATCTGCACCAATGCTGGTTGTTCTTATTCTTTTTGATGTGTGTCAGTCTCTGTGGTGTAAGATGATATCTTGCTGTTGTTTTGATTTGCATCTCCCTGATGATTAGCAATGTAGAATATTTTTTATTTTTTTCATGTTCCTTTTGACCACTTGTATTTCTTCTTTGAGGAATTTATTTTCCACATTTTTTATGGATGTGAGGTTTTTCTGATAAAGTTCTACCAGTAACTTATATATCTTGGATATTAGCCTCTTATCTGATGGGTATTGGGTAAATAATTTTCCCATTCTGTTTCTCTATTTTGGTCATCGATTCTTTTGAGGTGCAGAAGTTTCTTAGCATAATGCAGTCCCATTTTTGTTTTATCTTTGCTTCTATTTTTTGGTCAGTGGTTTTCATCTTTAAAGATGCCTTTAGTACCAATGTCATGAAGAGTTATGCCTATGTTTTCCTCCGTGTACGTTATGGATTCAGGTCTGATATTGAGGGGATTAATACATTTTGGTCTGACTTTTGTACCAGCTGTTAGACAGAGGTCTGAGTTCTTTTATTCTTTTCTTTTTTTTTTTGCATGTAGCTGTCCAGTTTTCCCAACACCACTTGATGAAGAGGCTTTCCTTGTTCCACTTCACATTTCTTGCTCCTTTATAAAATATTAAGTGATCATATATTTGAGGGTTTGTGTCAGTATATTCAACTCTTTTCCATTGGTCTGCAGATCATTCAGTTTTGATGCATATTTTTGTTCTTGTGCACAGGGAGTGCTTTCAGATTACTTCTTTTTCCACCATCTTGGCTTCGTCTCTTTACAAAGCTCTACTTGATGATGTACATGTACAACAGCACATAGAGGATTATAAGTTTTCAACTCAAATGAAAATAAAATTTTAATTAAACTTATTTATTTTAATATTCAAGGTTAGTTATTTTCTTTTTTATTTAATTTTTATTGGTGAAACACCATGACGTACAGTTGTAGACTTAAAAATTTTTGTGCTTGGGTTTCAATTATACAATGATCAAATACCCATCCCTCCACCAGTGCCCATTTCCCACCACCATGGATCCCAGTATCCCTCCCCCCCCCCCCCCCGCCTCTGTGGCAGGGCATTCCCTTTTGTTCTCTCTCTCCTTTTGGGTGTTGTGGTTTGCAAAAGAGGCAATCGGTGACAATCATGTTTGATCTATAGTCTACTTTAAGCATGCTTCTCCCATCCTGGGAGTATCCTCCCAACACCCTTTATTTAGTACTCCCTTCTCTATCTGAGCTGCCTTTTCCCCCAGCATGTGTGGCTGGCCTCCAAGCCATGGAGCAAAATTCCTGGTACTAATCTTGGCCATTCTTGGGTGTTAGTCTCCTATTTTGTTACTTTATGTTCCCCAGATGAATGAAATCTTTCTATGTCTATCCCTCTCTTTCTGAGTCATTTCGCTTAACATGGTACTTTCCATGTAGTACCACTTGTATGTAAATTTCATGACTTCGTTCAAGGTTATTTATTTTCAAACAAAACAAAACATGAACAAAAATGAGTTTTTATCACCACACATCTCACAAGTCCTAATATCCATGTTACATAAAGGGCTTATAAAAATTAACAACAGAAAACTCAAATAACCTTGTCCAAAGATATAAAAACAATTCAATTGCCATGGAGCATATGAGTTGATAAAGAAACTGAATATACACGGAATGGAATCCTGTCCAGTTATAAAATAAATCAAAACATGCAACTATTTTTCTTACAACATGTTTGTAATTAAAGAGAATCATGGTGAGTGAGGTCAGTGGGGGAGGGTCAAATGCTGAATGATCTCTCTCATATGTGGAATATAAAGAAACATAGTAAATAATAACAATTAACCAATAGCAATTAATCTTGAGCATCTGCCAACAGAACTAGTTAGCCAAAGAGGTGGGGTGGGTGGTAGAAGGAAACCTTGATATATTGGTGGAGGGACATTAATAGGTCACACTAATTAGTGGTGATAGAATTGGAATATTGTATGCCACAAATTCTATTATTTAATAGTATTAAAATCATAGTACTAAAATAAAAATGGGAGATATATCAGACGTGAAAAAAATTATTTTTACATACTAATGAAAATCTTTTGGGTAATATATTTAAATGACATTTAACATGTAGATTCAAAATTACACCAGGCCAATAATTATTATCAGGCTATTTTACGTGCATTGAAGCATATTAGAATAATGTATTTTTTGTGCAGGGCATTTGCCTTGCACGCAGCCAGCCCGGCCGAGCTGGGTTCGATTCCTCCGCCACTCTTGGAGAGCCCGGCAAGGTACCAAGAGTATCTCACCTTCACGGCAAAGCCTGGCAAGCTACCCATGATGTATTGAATATGCCAAACACAGTAACAACAAGTCTCAGAAATGGAGATGTTACTGGGCCTGCTCGAGCAAATTGATGAACAATGGGAGGACAGGACAGGACTGAATTTGGGTGTCTGTAAATATATGTTATCTATAAAACAGAAGTTCTGATACGAAATTTAAAAGGAAGTATTTGTACGTGCCAATAGGAACTGGAGAAACTTAGTTTAGAGGTGATATTTAAGTTCTGAGTGCTGTTGAAGTCACCAGAGAAGAGAATACGATGTTGGAAAAGAACTGAAATAAGGGTTGAAGAAAAACGTCTGGAGAATGTTTATCATCTGAGAACTTGAGTAAAAGCAGGTGCAAAGAGCTAACATTCCATTTGAAGCTTTAGAAGTGTTTCCTCCTGCATTTCCTAATTTGACTGAACAAGATAACCCTAAGAGGGCACACATTATGAACCCTGAGAAAGGAAAAAATCCAGATACTTGATGTGACTTGCCTAAGTTTACCCAGTTAAGAGTGGGCACAATCAAAACACAAATCTAGGCCTCTCATCTCTCCAAGTCAGTACCTCGCACAGACTGCCTTTAACCTTTCAAGGGAACTTTTCAAATGGAACTTCCTGGAATCTGCTGGAAGTCAGCCAAGGTCCTCTAAGGCGCTCTCAGTCAAGGGGGCATGGGAGAGAGAAATCAGTGCTATTTCAGTGGTTCACTCTGCTTCTGTACTTCAATCTAACATTTCCTTTGTATATGAGCTTCTGTCAAAATAAGCACAAAAGCTCCAAGTTCAGTATAAATTGGTATCATCAGGCTATTTGTAACATTGATTCATATTCTAAAAATAATATTGCTTAGTAAATTTTCTCTTATTTTTCACCAGAGAAAGGATCAAAGAAGGAGATGAGGTGCATTTACTATCACTTACACTTTTGTAGGTGCTGATTTCAAAGAGTATATGGGATATGACCTCATATTCCAGTCTCTAGAGATTATTCTAAAAGGGCACAGAAGAGCATGACCTCCAAATTTCTGAAAAAAAAAATTCTTTGTCTATTTAAGACCTAACTGACCAAACAGCTTCAATTTTGAAAGAGATACTTCTTGAATAGAAAAATATCATGATCTCTGGAAGATTTTTGGAAGTAAAATAAAACACAAATATAAAGAAAATTATGTAGTTTACTTTTCCAGAATACAAAAGATACACATTGATTCTTCTTGTTTGTTGTCTTTTTTCTTTGTACTAATGCACTTAGAATTTGGCTTCTTTATACTCATGTGATATACAATTTTTATTAAATTCTGTGTACAGAAATTACCAAAGGGAGTATTTCAGGAGTCCACAAAGACCTTGAGTTATTTTTCAACATTCTTTAAAATGAATTAATCTCCTTCCTTACCTATCAGATATATGTAGAAGTATTTATGGAAATAAAATATCTCATTCATTTTGGATAATATTCCAAAAAGCTTAAAGGTTTTATTTTTTATACTATATACTAAGGATATAAAGTTTTGACATGGAAGTGGGGGCGGGAGGTAGGAGAGAGAGAGAGAGAGAGAGAGAGAGAGACAGAGAGAGACAGAGAGAGACAGAGAGAGACAGAGAGAGACAGAGAGAGGATTTTATAAGAGACAGTTACTGGCTGGGCTAAGGTTTTGAATTTGAATTTTTCATAAATCTTAGAAAATAGGGGTTGTTGCTACATGAAGATCCTGGTCCTAAGAGATTGGTGACCACTAGGCATAAAAGCATGCCACCTTGACTGACCTTTGTGTGCTCAAGGTTCAATTCAGAGAAGCAAGAAAAAAATGACCCCCAAAACAGAAAGAATAAAAACAAACCCTGGAAGGTGCATAGAGCAAAGAGTTTATTGTAGGGGTTTTATGTAATGCAATTGAGGGATTGCTCTCAGTCTGTGTGAAGCTAGCTGTATCTATTGCTGATTGATAATAGAGACTAGAAGGTAGATAACATAAAAGAATAGAGGGACATAAAGCAAGGGCAAGCCACAATATCCCAGGATGAACTGGAGTGTGTATTGGATTCTTCTTTCTCCAAGCCTCTAGTTTTGAAGGCAGTCTGCCTATTGGAGAAGTTGATTGTCTTTCATCAACAAACTAAACATGTATCTGACCATGAAGCATAACATTTAGCTGAAAGCCAAGCATCTATGAATCCTGCTGTTCTGTGTCATAATTAATAAAATGAGCAAGAAGTATCATGATGGTGTCATGCCCAAACTGCCTAAGGGTAAAGCAACAGAGCTGATCCATTACCTAGTCTTCTAAATCTCACACATGTTTCCTGCAGTCCTTGCTAAATTTGAACAGTGCTGAAAAAAAAAGTTTTGGGAAATGAACACAATTAGTCTGTATGTTATATGCCTGTTATATATCACCCTTTCTTCATACTGTTATCTCCTTGCTTCTTATAAATATTTTTGGAATATAAGAGTAGAATTATTGTATAAAAAGAAAATAATTTGCAATTACTTGGTAGTGTGACTATCACTATCACTATCACTATCACCCCTTTGTTCATTGACTCCCTCAAGCAGGCCCAGTAACATCTCCATTTGTCCCTGTCACGTGCTAGTGTGGCCCGATGACATATTGGGGGACTCCTTCAGGGTCAGGGGAATGAGGACCATTCACTGTTACTGTTTTTGACATATCGAGTACGCCACGGTTATTTTGTCAGGCTCTGCCGTGCAGGCGGGATACTCTTGGTAGCTTGCCGGGCTCTCCGAGAGGGATTAAAGCTTTTGGGGCAGCCTCTAATCACCTTTACAGGTGTTCCCAGTCAGGCATATAGGCGGGTATGATACTCTCAAGAGCCTGCCGGGTTCTCTGAGAGTGAGAACTAGAGAGTAAGAGGTCGCTTCAGGAGCTTGGTTTTAGAGTCCCTGGATCCTGGCTGTTAATGGGGTTACAAAGCAGTTGGTGGATATAACTGTCTAGCTACTGGAAGGTGGGGGAGCTGGGTGGAGGCTCATTCCCAAACAGAGCAGGCTTGGAGATCTCAGTTCCGGTCCCGCACACTTGGGTTCCTCTGCCTGTTCCTCATCCAAGCATGTGGAGAGTGGTCTCAGCATGGCTTTGGCTGGGTCCTGGAGGTCTTCAGCTGTTGGGGCTCTGCTTGGAGCGGAGGACAGCCAGGCGGCGGGGGTGGGGGGGTGGGGGGGAGCAGGGTGCATATAATGATAATATGTATCATTATCAATGTTACTATTATTTAGCTGCTAATTAAAGGTGATGTTTCAGAGTTGACCTGGTTTTCTGCCTTTATGAACATACATACTACTATTGAAAAGGTCAAACATATGTTTTGCTATTCATTTTAACGTCCTTTATAAATGTATCTGTGAACACTAATGTTATGCATTTTTCACAACACAATATATAAAATCTAGGAAAAAAAGAGGAAGCTAGTAAAAAAATCACAGGAGTTTATGTTTTTGTATTTTTAGAGTTAACTTATTTGGTTATTTATTTATATTTATTGTGAGTGCTGGAAAATCTGTTTTTTTTTCCCTAAGTTTATTTCCCTTGCAATATCTATCATATTTTACTTTATATCTATTTTATTTTACATGGACCATCACCAGCTGCGATTGGGGGTCATCAGTGCTGAGGACTGAACTCAAAGCCTGGCATATACTAGGCATATCCTCTGCCATTGGAATCTTATGGGCCTGCAACACTCTATATAAATATTTCAGGTTATTAATTTTCTTGAACCAATGAGTATTTCTCTTTTATATATTCATTAAAAATTTTTCAACATTTTTATTTCCATAAATTTCATATAGTGTTTTGCTTTTTTACCTTTCCCTAATTTTTTTATTGATAGTTAGAAAAAGATCATATAGATCATCACAAATAAATTTTATGTTGAAAAAATCCTTCAGTATCTGCTTTTGTCATTCACTTGAGAAATTTCTTGTTATTTACTGATTTTACTAACTTTATCTTCCTTCATAGCCATAAATGGTGCTCAGGGGCCCCTCAGGTAATTCTCAGCTAAACAGAACTGAGGTTCAAAGCAAGGGCCCCAATTGAAATGCTGCTCAAGCCCTGCAATGCTGGGGATTTCCCAGGCCATCCCCGGGTGAACTAGAAGGAGGGTAGGATGGAAACTGGATCAGCCTGGATTAGCTGTATGCAAGGCAAGCTCTTTAACCCCAGTTCAATCTCTCTGGCTTCATGTAATTGTATCTTTGATTTCTAATACTGTATCATGTACATCTACTGTATGCTCAGAGTGTGAGAATTCCAGTCTCTTCTGTCCGCTCATATCTGCTGGTCTCTCTGCTGATGGCTACACTAAAGTGGTCTGCCTTCCAGTGTTTCTGTTTTTGCTTTTTTTTTTTCAAGGTCACACCTGGTGATGCACAGGGGTTACTCCTGGCTCTGCACTCAGGAATTACTCCTGGCAATGATCAGGGGACCATATGGGATGCTGGGAATCAAACCCGGGTCGGCCGCGTGCAAGGGCTATTGCTCCAGTCCCTGTTTATGATAATCTCTGTCATAACAATCAGATTCTGAGGTGGTGCTTATGGAAACTTGGAATCTGCTGTTCCTTTAAGCTGGTGACTTAGGGATACCCCTCTTCTACATTTTAGTTTAGAACTGGGTTGTAATTCTCCAACTTCTAGCTATAGTCTAAGATTTCTAATCCAGCAGGTTTATTACAATGATTTACTACACGGCAGCCCACACCTTCCAGGAGTCTGCCATTCCTGCAAGCCTAACTCCTAGCTGTTTCAGCATCACCCCTCTGTTACCATTAATTTGAGCCTCCTCCCTATGACACCTTGATGCCCTGATTCCAAATCCTGATTTCAAAGATTCAGGAAGAGTTTTCAGCCACTTTGTCCTCACACTTGCTTGTCAGTTTTAAACAAGGGAGAAGTAACTGGAGACCTCACATGAGTCAGAATACAGCCGCTAGCTCTAAGAAATCTTTTTCCATCTGGTTATTGCCATAGGGGGATTCCTTAGAGTGCCCAATCATTTCATCACACTTGCAGAATTATCTTCTCTATAAAGAATTGAGGTCCTTGCCACTTGCTTTATAACCAGTAAGCATGATATCTGTCCCTTTTGTCTTAAGACTGATCAATAGAAGGTGATCTAAGTCCTTTTCTGTAAACAAACACAAGTACCTCTTGACATGGATATTAGAGGCACTGGCTGACAGGAACCCGGCCTGGCTGAGCTGGGTTCGATTCCTCCGCCCCTCTTGGGGAGTCTGGCACGCTACCGAGAGTATCTCGCCCGCACAGCAAAGCCTGGCAAGCTCCTAGTGAGGTATTCAATGTGCCAAACACAGTAACAAGTCTCAAAATGGAGACATTACTGGGCCTGCTCGAGCAAATCAATGAACAACGGGAGGACATTGTTGTTAGTTGGTTGGTTCCTTTTGTCATTTATTTTTACTTTATTTAGAAGAAAGTTCCAGTAGACTACTGGACCATCTTTAATAATTTTTGTTTGTTTGTTTTGAGGGAGCTTGTTTTGAGGGAGAAGGATCCCCCAAGTGGTTCTGAGGAGCCCAGAGGCAACACTCCTGATATTTGACTAACTGGGCCACTGTTCTGATGCAAGAGTTCCAGGGTGCGAAGTTGTTCAGGCTTTATAGTACCAAGGATACCCAGCATGGAGTTGGTGGTGGGGGGCAGGGGAGGTCTCCAGGGCCATACCTAGTGGTGCGTGGGGGACCATGTACTATTGAGAATTGAACATGGTGGCATGCTTACCTCAGGTTATACTGTTTTTCAATCCTTTAATGATTATTATTTGTTTTTAGTAAAACAATATAGTTTTATTGAAAGAAATTTACTTTTTTCTTTCAATAAAATCGAGGGAGGTGAGGGTGAATAAGAACAAGAGAAGAGCAAGATGTGTCTTAGAGGGAACACAGGCTTTTCCAGAGTGGAAAGAAAGCTTTTTTGGACCAAACTCAGCTGTACTCAAGACTTACTCGTGGTTCTGTGCTCAGGGATTTCTTGTGGTGGAACCCTGTGGGGTGCTGGGGATTAAACCTGGATCAACTGCATCTAAGGCAAATGGTCTACCTGCTGTAGACTCTGACTCTTGTCATGATTATTTTTGAGTATTATTACTGTTCCAAGTTTAAGGAATCATGTAAACTCTCAAACATAATTTTTACAACTTCTTTTAAATTAACAAATAATGGAATATTTTGTGTTTTCTATTTCTTGAACTTTGTATTAATATAGAATAATTTTCCTATTTTGCTACACTTCTTTTTAAAGATGGTAAGTTTGTTGAATCCTTTTATTTTTTTCCTAGTAATTTTATGGAAATGGGGCTTCATATGACGCGAATTGGGTGTTATATTAAAGAATAAAACAGGGCTTAGTGAGATGGCTGAAAGAACAGGATAATATGCTTTGTATGTAGGAGCCAAACTTTGATTCCCAGTACCACAAACAATCGATTTGCTCAAGCGGGTCCAGTAACGTCTCCATTTTGAGACTTGTTACTGTATTTGGCATATTGAATACGTCACGGGTAGCTTGCCAGGCTTTGTGTGCCGGCGAGATACTCTCGGTAGCTTGCCAGACTCTTCTAGAGGGGTGGAGGAATCAAACCCTGCTTGGCCAGGCTGGCTGCGTGCAAAGCAAACGCCCTACTGCTGTGCTATCGCTCCAGTCCCGCGGCCCCCCTCGCCACCACAAGGTCTCAAAAATACTGAAAATGAACAAATGATGGAAGGAATAAACTAATAAAAGATCTTAACATATAACTATAAAAACTTAATTGGAAAATTTTGTAAGAGCAGAAAAGTTTATTAATTATTTTTTAAATTGAAAATAGTGATGTACATTATTGTATGCCTCAGGATCTTTTTTAACTTTCTTCAAAAGCAAGTCATTGTGTGTTTTCAAAAGGCCGGCAGCACTCTATCTCTCTTGCCTCCTGCATTCGGTGGTCTTGGGCACCTTCCCCCACCCCAGGGAGGCTGACAGCGAAAGGTAGGTGAAGGAAGGAATGAGGGCCAGGCTGGTCAGTATCAATTGTAGTTTTTTCCAATCTCCATTCCCCTTCTGCTTCTCACTCTCGATTCTGAGCCCCTCTCACTTCTGATTCTGCCCCCTCCACTCTTACGGTCTAAGTTTGTATAGCAATCACATAGAGTGGTGATACAAAGGTGGGTTGAACATTAATAAATCAACAAAGAGAGGTAAAACCAATCCTCCAGGAGATTAACTAAGGATAAAATCTCATCTAAAGAGATTACTCCAGATTACTAGGAGAATACGCTCAAGGGTGGGATCTCAACAAGGGTGTGTTCTTTCCTCAGCTAGTAATCCACTTAAATAGTTGGTAAATCTACTTCTAATATTTCTAGCAATGTCATTCTGTATGAGCACAATAAGAGATATAAACTTACAGTTTGGTTCTTCCTGAGGACATCTCACTATATATTCCGTGGTCCTCAGTTCAGGTTAGTCTTCCCAACCCCAGCAGGGTCCTAGTCTCATCGTTACTTTTGGATCATGACAGCATTTGTCTATGATCATGCTTTCAACTTATAGTTGAGTATTGTGGTGCTTTGGCCTAGCCCATTTCAATGACAAGGTAGCTCACAACTTTCCCTGGATCCATTCGGTCCCTGTCGGGACCCTGCTTTGGAGGTGCTAGGAACTAAGGGCAATTGAGTCAAGAAAGCAGATGCCCAGGAGTAAATATTATTTGGAGTCAATCAACTCCCAAGTTAATATTAACTGTCTTCCTGTGTCCATACAGAAAGGACAGTGCTTTAAGACATAACTTTCAATTTCAAGTTCAGTGTTCTTAAAAGGATCTGATCTTACAAGCTAATAGAATCTGATTACAAAAGGTGATTAACTGTCTGGGGAGGATAGCACAGAAAAGAGTTTACAGATAAACAGAGGAATGAGAGTGACTCGGGAGCACTGTGATGGTTGTAACTGATAAACCTAAGCTCCCTGCAGCAATGTTATCCTACAGTCATTACATCAAGATCACTGCTGAAATCCTTTGACCATTATCTATTCTACCTTTCCCCACTTAGTGTACCCACTACACAATCTCCTCCCACCCCAGAAAACCTCAGCTCAGCAGCAGGAAGTTTAAAGGCTAATGTAACATATCTCTTATAATTCCCTTTTTCTATCACAGTGTATAAGTTTATATAGAGTCACACATACATTATCCTTTAAAATTAGGGCGTTTTCTTTGTACACGGCCGACCTGGGTTCCATTCCTCCATCCCTTCGGAGAGCTCGGCAAGCTACCAAGAATGTCCCACCTAAATGGCAGAGCCTGGAAACCTCCCCGGGGTGTATTCGATATGCCAAAAGCAGCAATAATTAGTCTCACAATGGAGATATTACTGGTGCCCACTCAAGCAAATCACACAAATCACAAATCATCCTGTTATTCTTAGATTGCTTCGAGCAGGCCCCAGTAATGTCTCTTTCATCCTAGCCCTGAGATTATATTCAAGGCTCTTTAGGAGAATGAGACCCATCATTGTTACTGGTATTTGGCATATTGGGTACGCCACGGGGAGTTTGCCAGACTCTGCCGTGTGGGCAGGCTACATTCGATAGCCTGCAAGTTTGTCCAAAGTAGGAATAAGATGTCATAATAAGATGTCTCGCGGCCGCAAATGCCTGCGCAGTTCCAGGAGCTGGTTTTTATAGTCTCTGAATCTTGGCCGCTGATGGGATTACACGGCGCCAGGGGGCCAGTTGGTGGGTGTGACCCCCGCCTACTGGAATTTGGAGGATCTGGGTGGAGGATGCTCGGCCCCAGATCTGGGTGGAGGATGCTTGGCCCCAATCCGAGTAGGCTTGGAGGTCTCAGCCCGGGAACCCGCGTAGCTTTGTCCCTCTGCCAGTACCTTCATGTGTGTGGAGAGTGGTCTCAGCATGGTGGTGGCTGGTCCTGGAGGTCTTCGACTGCCGGAGCCCTGGTCGGGGCGGGGAGGAAAGCTCAACCCGCTCCCCTCCAAGGGGCCCCGGCGAGGGCAGCCAGGCGCGGGGGCAGGAGACTGCATTGTTTTCTTCAGGGAGCTGGTTTTTATAGTCTCTGAGTCTTGGCCGCTGATGGGATTACACGGTGCCAGGGGGCCAGTTGGTGGGTGTGACCTGGAAGAAAACAGTGCAGTCTCCTGCCCCCACACCTGGCTGTTCTCGCTGGGGACCCTTGGAGAAGAGCGGGTTGAGCTTTCCTCCTCACCCCACCAGGGCTCCGGCAGCCGAAGACCTCCAGGACCAGCCACCACTACCATGCTGAGACCACTCTCCGCACACATGAAGGTACTGGCAGAGGGACAAAGCCACGCATGTTCCGGGGCCGAGACCTCCAAGCCTACTCGGATTGGGGCCGAGCATCCTCCACCCAGATCCTCCAAATTTCAGTAGGCGGGGGTCACACCCACCAACACTCAAGCAAATCGATAAACAATGGGAGGACAGTGCTACAGTGCAGTGCAGTGTTTTTGTGCCATATCTGGCAGTGTTCAGAGATCAATCCCTGCTCTTTACTCAGAGAATGTTTCTGGCTTTACTCAGGTATATGTAGTTCCAGGGATCAAACTAGGGCCAGCCATGTGCAAATGCCTTATGTCCTGAACTATTGTTCTGGGGCTATATACATCATCTTTATACTATTATGATCGCACACACACACAAACACACACACATACACAAACTTTTGAATTTTTTCACTTGACATGGACTTTTGTCATTCTTATTATCAAGTATGTTATTATTAAACATGAATTGAAGAAAACATGAGTTTAAGTACTACACAACATTCCAGAGGATAAATATTCCATTTTATTTGGTTCTTTTCCTTATGGTAGTCAGTTATGTCTTCATATTTTTTCTCAATTAAAACTAAGATGGATAGCTTTTTCTACTTAATGTCTTATAGACTTGGAATCACTGAAGTAATGAATATGAGTTATTTGGATCCTTCCCATAGTGCAAAATTGCTTTTGAGAAAGTTCATGTCATAGCACAGCAGGCTATTGCTGGGTTAGCTAATAAGACACCCAGTGGGTAAAAAACGAAGTAGACCAAGACATCCCAATGTATATTTTATTATTATTGTTAAATCATTAATTTTTACCTTGACATGTGTCATTAATGTACCATTTTATCCTAAAATGTAAACAATAGCTTTCCTTATCTATTTTTGCAAAGAATAGTAAAACAGTTGTTTCAAGAAAATAAAAGATTCTATTTTGTTGGTATAAATTTTAACCTATACCTGGTACTGTGAGAATTCCATTTTTCTTGCTTACATTTTTTTTTCTTTTTGCTTAAGAGTACAGATGTCATGAGAATTTAGGAGACTTTTTTCTCTAGCAACAAGAAGTATGGAATTGTGTCCATCGTAAATGTTCTATCTGCTGAAATCTTAATTTCTTTCAGCTTACAGAGACAGTTAATTATTAATAAATAACAGTTATTTTCTGATTTTTTTCACTTGTCATTCACTTTTGTCATTCTTAGTACCAAGTATTTTATTTTAAACATGAGTTGAAGAAAACATGAGTTTTAATTGCTGCACAACATTCTAGAGAATAAGTATAACATTTTATTTGGTTATTTTCCTGATGGTAGACAGATAGTAGCCTTCAATTTTTTATTCTCAATTATATTAATTAATTCCCAAATAATTCTCAAATAACTACCCAAATTAATTAATTCCCAAATTATTCTCAAATAACTGTTATTTATTAGTAATAACTAACAATAGACTCATGAAACATAATAGCAAAGGGAACAGGGGTGTTGTTGTGGGATGCTTTCAACAAAATTCTGTAATGTGGTTCTGTAATGTGGTTCTGTATGTTTACCTAAAGTGGCAGCATCTACTTAGCACAACTGGCATAAGATGTCTGAAACACAGCTGCAAGTACAGTATTGTTTATAATTTCAATGAAACCTAAAATACATTTCCTTTCTGCTAAAGAAGATGGTGAGTGACAAGGGTGGGCTGGGATCTTACTCCTTAGTTTCCCAGATTTCTCTGCCTTCTCTCAAGATCGCTTGTGTGTAAAGAAGGGAAACAGGAATTCCTTTTGGAAAAGTGACAATCAATCTTAGTCTAACACTAGTTTAGGGCAGATGTTCTTAGCAGAAATCTGCTGAAATAGATTATAAATGCTGTTTAGGTGCCAGAAATTAAGTTCACATTTCCTTTTGCTTTAATTAAAAAATCTGAGTCCATTTAAGAATCTAAAGAACAATTACCAACCTCTCTTAATCTCCTTTCTCCCCCACCCCTCATGAGTGAATAGGGAACAGATTTTTTTTTTTACACCAATTCTGCCTAAATCTATTCATAGAGATAAATTTGGTTTTTAAATTCTTTAAGAGTGTCTTACAACAATGGTAAATCTTAGGAACATGCTAAAATTTTTGAAAAGTAAAGGATGTCACAATTTTTTTTAGAAGATGTATGTGTCCTGACTATGGATTTAGTTCTGATTCATCGAGCAACAAATTGCCTCTAATTAAAGCTCATTGAAGCTGGCATGTGTATGCAGTCTGTTTTTGTTACATCCTCTTTGAAAAAAACTACTTTCTATCACATTTCTCCCTTGAATTGAGGTTACTTTGCTTTAATAATGGATAGCCTGATGCATTGCACAGTTTGTTTTTATGACTTTATGGTAAATCATTAAAAACTATTTTCTGAAGCACATACTTTTGATTTACAGAAGTACTTAATTTAAATATTAATAGTTTTGACCATTACATGTCTTCTTTCCTGCACAGGGTAAGACAAACTGCTTGAAATTATGGTGCATTTCATTAAAAACTGCATTTCATTTATCCTATTGTTGAACAACCTCATTGTTTAAATTTTACATTTATGCCATTTATGTCTCAATATACAAAATCTGTAATAAAGTATTTTGTTACTGTTTTTGGCCACAAAAATTGTATTCTCAGTAGAATAATAGTCAGGATTTGCAGAATATCTCAGCACAGAATCCTAATACAGAACTCATTTCTTTATAGTTTTTTTCTTTATAATTACTCCCACTAAATCCAAACATTTTTATGTACATATTAGCAAACATGCGTCACTGTATTTCTCTTCATTCTGATGAATTCAGTTAAGTTTCAGGATTCCTAAATTATGAAAAGTGGCAGAGCTGACTTTCTGATAATATATGCAAAGGATTATTTACCACAATTAAAACTAAAAGCCCAGGGGGCTGAAGCAATAGCACAGGGGTAGGACATTTGCTTGCACGTGGCTGACCAGGATTTGATTCCCAGAATCCCATATGGTCCCCTAAACACCACCAGGAGTAGTTCTTGAGTGCAGAGCCAAGAGTTACACCTGTGCATCGCCGAGTGTGACCCCATTCCCCCCACCACCCCCAAATGCCCAAAACTTGATAGCATTTCAACCTTTGCATTGTCTAGCATTTTGAGGCATTGCACTTTATCAAAGATAGCCAAATGGAGCCAGAGCGATAGTACAGGGGTCAAGGCTCTTGTCTTGCACATAGTTTATGCTAGTTCAATTTCCAGTACTTCATATGGTCCTCCCAACCCTCCCAGGAGTGAACCCTGAATACAGAACCAGGAGTAAACCTTAAGCACAGTTTGGTGTAATTCATAAAATGTTCCAGCGTCCCCCCACCCTCTCACCCTCTCAATTGCCCCCCAAAATACAGGTAACCAAATGATCTACTCAGATGCTTTTGATTTATAGAGAAAATGAAAAATGTCATAAATGAATTGAGTTTGTCTCTCAGATTTTTGATGTGTTGTTTTATCCATGGACCAGTAGATAGGTTTCTCGATTTCCCACTGGAGGAATAATGAAAGGCAATACAATGCTTGTGTAAGACAATTGTGTATCTCTTGGACTCGAAAACTCCAAGCATCTATACATTCACATGCTTCAAAGCAAAGTTTCCCTTCTGTGTGTTTAAATTATTGTGCACCAGCTAAAGTTAATATAAATTAAATACCTTCTTAGGCTTAGCTAAAAATAAATAATTAAGGAAAATAAATTGTGTCTCTGACTTGGACTCTTATGAGACAAAAATTTACAGTTTTCTGTTTGTGTTTGCTTTTTAAAAAAAATGTTAAGTGAACTGTGCCTTGTAAGTGTTAAAATTTTTTCCTGTATTATGTTATTGTATAATATGTATTAAGCTTCCTGGCAGAATAAACGCCCACAGAAGATTCTAATTTCAGTATCATAGAAAACCAAAACACTCTCCCTCAGCCTAGTGTGCCTTGCAGAAATAGAAATTCAGTACATATTTGAGTTACTTAAATGTGAATGAATGAAAGAATTATATAATAATGAGTTACTATACCTTTATCATTTTAGGAAAAAATCCAGTTAGACACTTAGTTTACCAAAAGATATTAAACAGTGTTTGGACATTTGGAATGGATTTAAAAGTATATAGTTGGGACAAGGGGGCATATAAAATATGGTTTTAAAAATGATAATTATATATATTGAAAATACCCTTGAGAATTTTCTTAAATTAACCATAGAAAAGTTATAAGTGTTGAACATTAAAGGAAGTAGTTGATCAAAGTATGAATAAGTGGGAATGAGACATATTGCAGGAGGAGATGAACATCCATGATGTGTTCATTGGGTTCAATGGCCAGTAGATATCCCACATTATTTATTTGTTTAAAAAATCTTTTTTTCTGGTAGGTATAATTGACTTTGTGTGTGTTAAACATGTGTATAATGGCATTCTATTGTCACTGCCCTTCCATTGTTCATCGATTTGCTAGAGCGGACCCAGTAACATTGTGAGACTTGTTGCTGTGTTTGGCATATTGAATATATCACAGTTAGCTTGCCAGGCTTTGCCGTGGGGGCGAGATACTCTCAGTAGCTTGCCGGGCTCTCTGAGAGGGGCAGAGAAATCGAATTTGGTTTGGCCATGTCGCTGCATGAGCTGCATGCAAGGCAAATACCCTACCTGCTGTGCTATCACTCCAGCTGGACTCTGTGGTGCAATTGGTTAGTGCATTTGGCTGTTAACCTAAAGGTTGGTGGTTCAAGCCTACCCAGAAACAAGGATGCCATTTTAGAGCTAGGGCCATTCTATTGAATTTTAAAAATGTTATGGTTATGCATTTTTCATTAGCATGTCTTTAAAATGTTTTTTAAATGACAACACTTATTGTGGCATACAAGCTTCTCTTTAGGAGGGGCTGGGACATTGAGTTGTTTTTTTGCTATGGAATGAAGACATTCAGGAGAAAAAAAGTTTGCCAATTAGTAGGGAACAATAGATTCTGTCAAAAGACTTTTGGAGAGGAGACATTAAATGCAAAATAAAAACTTAGAAATCTAATTCATGTGCTATCTTTCCTCCAAATAGATTTCTTCTTCTTGCTATGTCAAGTAAGACTTCCTGTAGTTAATATATATTTTAAAATATGCTTATCTACATTCTTGTATTTCATTCTAGAATGAATGCATTCTCTTTATTCATAATCATTCTAGATTCTCAGATTCTTTTTGAATGGTTAAGAGTGTCTTATAATATCAAACAGCACATTTATTGAGGGTTTGCTATGTTCTAGGTTTTAAGTACTTAATAGTTAGTTGGTTCTTGTGGTTGTGGGAATACCCAGCTTACCCCTGCAGTGCTGGTGATAAATTAATTAAATGTTTCTTATGAGAAAGATCCATACCACATATTTCTGTATTTTCCAGTATTGAGTACTCAATAAACACCCAATAATATTTTTTGAATTTTTTTATAAATTAATCTTTAGATATTTGGTGACATTTAGAAAAAAAGAGTATTTCACTGGTCTCTTAGCTACCTCTCTCTTTATTTGTATTCCAATATTATGATTCCCTTTTTCCTCCTTCCTATCACTTTTTACATGTGTCAAATCTGATAGCTACACTAACGGCAATTCAGCCACTCATCAGATATTTTCTAAGTGACTTCTAAGTATCAGAAACGATGTAAAGTAGTAGATCAAGGGACATAGTTAATAATTTTGCATGGTTTCCAATACACAATTGTTAATTAAAAATCAGAAAAATGTTCCTTTATTTCATATTTTAGACTTCAGTGTTCTTGGAAAACCAATACAAACATGCTAGATTTCATCTATATGTACTTAAATACCTTTGGGAAAATCAGAGATTATCTTTGCACCTTTGCTTACTGCACAGGTGGGTGGGAGGAGAGGACAGAGTGTTTTATGAGACATCCCCATTCATAAGAATGGAGAATTGCCAAAACCTTTGTCAAGGCCAAGGTGAGCAGGAAACAGGTTGCAGGAGTGACGCAGGGGAAGCTTGGTATTCTTGCTAAACTCCTTCATTTGACACACAGTTGCAAATTAATGGCTTAATAGTTTAATAACTTACAAAGTTAAAGCGATTCTGATTCCACTTTCTCAAAACTATTAGTGATCTCAAAAATATTCTTAGTGGATAGGATCTTCATCTGCCTTCATATACTAAGGGTGGTGTGTTGGCCCAGGAAAAATTGACTTGGATTGTGGACAAGTCAATTCAACAAAACTTCTGATGTTTCCTAGTGACTAGAATAGTTTCCTCTGTGAAGAAGAATTTCAAACATGCAAATGAGATCCTAGTCCACCCTTTAACAGTTTGCAAAATGAGTACATTTACTCTCAAACTACAATATAAGCCTGGATCTCCCAATTCCTTTGCCTAGAGTTCTAATTTGAAATGCAAAGACTTATGTGTGTATAAGATACCAGATTTACTTTCTCTGAGACTGGGCTAATCTAGGATGAGGAAAATGGGAAGAGAAAGGGAAAAGAAGAGAAAGCAGAGGCATATGACTTAATAACAGAGAGAAAAGGCAGTGATAGAAAGGTAGTGGAGACAAATTCTGACTCTCTGTTAAGAAAATCTGTGTCAGAGCAATCAAATGAATAGTTATGAGAGAAGAAGTATGTTTTAATTTCCAAGATTTTTTAAAATGTGAAATAGATATCTTTATAATTGGGAATCTGTGAATTTAAGATTCCTTCTTAAAAATCTTGGAAATATCATTAATCTAAGTGGCAAATCTAAATAACACGTACCATTCACCAAATTTTGTCCAGAGATCAATGTTACAAGTTTTACACTTTAATTTTTTTTTGCATTTAAAAATTATGTAGGGGTGGAGATACAGCTTATCAGTAGAACATTTGCCTTGCATCCATGAGTCTTGAGTTTGATTCCTGACACTGCAGAAAAAAGGAAAAAGAAAAATAACAAATTAGAAAAATTCAAAATGAAGCTTAAATTGGCATCAATATGTACAGAGAGTTTATTTTACTTGAAAATATAAAAATATGGCATATATTTTATTATTGTTCTTATTTAGTATTATTTTATTAAAATAAAATTCACGAAATATATTTCATATTTGGCTTTTATAGAACAGTGGTTGGGCGTTTGCCTTGCAAGCAGCCAACATGGCCGACCCAAGTTCGATTCCACCGCCCCTCTCGGAGAGTCTAGCAAGCTACCAAGAGTATCTTGCCCGCCGGCAAAGCCTGGCAAGCTACCTGTGATGGATTCGATATGACAAACACAGTAACAATTTTCACAATGGAGATGTAACTGGGCCTGCTCGAGCAAATCAATGAACAACGGAAGGACAGTGACAGTGACATTTGGCTTTTATAAGTAAAATGAAAGATAAGATAAAGTGATTGACAAGTGTACAGTATTCATTCATCCAGTCTTTAAATAACTAACTTCATTGTAAATAATATTGATAATCTTCATAAAATTTGCAATTTGTAGGAGACCTTGAATTTCATGAAATAATTTCTAACTGGAGAATCAGGTATGAGAAAATTTTCGCCTTGTATTGTGGATCTGACTGGTCCCTATATTTCTATGGTTTTATCAGAAAGTGGGATTTCTTGCTTAAGGATTACAACAGAGAGAGAGAGAGAGAGAGAGACAGAGACAGAGACAGAGACAGAGACAGAGATACAGAGAGTCAGAGACAGATATAGAGATAGAGATTGAGACAGAGAGAGAGAAAGGGGTTGGGGCTGGGGGGGATGGGAGGGATTCTGGCGAAAATGGGTGCTGAGAAATGTACACTGGCAGAGGGATGGGTGTTGGAATATTGCATGACAAGCATACTCATGAATGGCTTTGTAAGGGTCTATCTCACAGTGATTCAATTAAAAACGTGAAAAAACTGCTCACAACATTTATTTTATTTAATTTATTTTCTGGTGCCCAGGATCAAAATAAAAAATTCCCACACGCAAGACAGCAACTCTGCTGTTGAGCTACATCCTTGACACTCACTAAACTGTAAAGGGCAAACTGAATCTATATAATACTTTATATTTATTTCTACTTTTCCCCCTTAAAAGTCTATTTGCTTGTATAACTCTAAAAAAATAAAATAACTTGAATAAAGTCAACAAAGTAAAACCATATTGGGACACGAAATACCCCCTTCTTTGGAGACCCTTAGGTTGATTTTGTGAATATATCATAATGTTCTAAATGTCCAAATTGCTACATAGCCACCAATAACTTAAATTTTTTGCAACACAATAAAATTATATTTTTTTTTATTTGTAATATATTGGTGCACTTAAAAAGAACTCCATCTCTGATTAAAAACACCTCCTGTTAAGGAGGTGGATTCCAAAGAAGGGATCTTTATTTGAGAAATTATGCTCCCTTAAATAAAAATCTGTGATCGCGTTCCCCTTCTTATGACATTCTCATGCCATTTACTCTTCTTTTTCCTTTTGTTCTTTCTTGGTGCTATGTGTGACTAATGTGATTCAGATGAGCCTGTAGTCATGGAAACTACATAAGGCAGAAATATAACTCTATTCATTTGGGGGAATCTTTCTCATCTCCCCTACCTGTCAGCTTACTGGTCACTGATATACTGAAAGACACTTTATTATAAATATAAAATATAACTAGTTATGACATTTTATTTTTATTATTCCTACTTCATTTTTTGAAGTGGAAAATGGTGGTGTTTTATACATTTTCAATGGCCAATGCTGCTTTGGGGCTACTGAAGGGAGGATATAATATTCAAACATAAATTCAGATCATGATTTCTATGGAAATGTTGAAGATCTCCACAAAGCATCTCTAATAGGTATTGAATTTATTGCACTACTAACCCTAGGAAACAGAACTGTTTGGGGAATATTTTATTGAACAAGCATATTATACAGATGATAATACTGGCTATCAGAAATGAAAAGTGTCTAGGAAATGGTGTATTGGGACAAAGTGGTATATATATGCATGGTGAAGTAGACTTTCAGTGGTAAACTTAATGCAACATAGACATATTGGTTTTCAGTGATGCATACCTGAAACATATAGTATTATAATACAATGTTGTTATCCAATAAAAAGAAATAAAATATATATTTAAAATAATTTATATAGTATATGACTATTTTAAAAGTTATTTGAAAATATAGATCTTAAGAAATTGTTTTGAGAATTTTGTTTTATGAAGCAAAAGGCATGCATAGCAGATAAGAGCGATCTTGGTCTTGATCTGTTTTAATTACTATTTCTTCAGTTACCTCTGTCTTTTCACCCAAAGTCCAAATAGCTTTTCTAGACAAGTTTTATACATCACTTAAGAGACAATTATTTTCTTATCCAAAAACTTTTAAACTTAATAGATAATAGAAATTTTTTTAAAAATTAGATTTATTATATTTTATAACAATACAAATATATCATAAAATAAAAAAACTATAAGCATATGAAAGTACATCACATGAAGGTATATCTGTGTGGTGTATAATGCAAAGTATCTGATACATAATTAATGTATGACTTATTATAGTAACTCTTGTCTCTAAATGAACTTTTTGTTCATGAACATTGAAAATTTATTTTTCTTTCCTATTATTTTCTTTTTTAGCCTTCAGTTCCTTTCATTTGTTTTGATTTATAGATTATAGAATTACACTAATGCAATTGGAGGAGACTCATAAATGATCCAGTTCAAGACAAGCATTTTATAGCAGAGACAAAGAGCTCCAGCCTCAAGTGTAAAAGCCTCCCTCCCATCTCCTCTTTAATTATAGACTAGTCAACGATGCATCCTAGAATGACCTCTGCTATTCCTTTAAACCTGTTTCTCCCAAAGTAACCAAATAAATTTCATGCACTTGTATTCAATTGCTCAAGTCACAAATTATGAGGCCATTAATGATTCTTTATTTTTCACTCTCCGTCTGACATACAGTCTACCAGCCAGTTGTAGTTTCAGCTGCAAATGTAGATTCATTTTTATGGACAGTGTACCTGCATTTCCTTCTTGCCCAACCTATTCTCTGTTGTTTCTGTGACTTTTTTTAAATTTCTTTTCCTGTGGATCTTGTGAAATTTTACGTATATTGGCTGGAGAGGTCACTAAAATGTAAACAATGTGAAGACAGACTTTGACCACTATGTTTATCACTGCATCTATAACTTCAGAACAATGTTGATGCGCAGAATATGACCAATAAATTTCATTGTAAGGATGAAATATTTGAGAAGCTGTGCCACTGAGCATCTGTTATATATAACAAGTAGCAAAGCTGGAAACTGAAACTCCTTTTCTGTCTATACAATTTCATCTAAAATTCTTTTTCTTACTCTAATAAATTGGTTCTCAGTGGGCTTTAATTTTTCACTTACCTTTAATATATCACTCACAACATAGTGTTTTGCTTTCAAACTGGAAAGCAACTATGCATTAATATAGTTGATAATTTTATGTGCTTCACATGTTGCTTATTTCTTCTGAATGCTAATTTTCTTCACAACATCTAATGGCATGAAACTTTGGTTTTCATTCCAAGCCAAGTTCAATCTTCATTTCCCTAACATCTTTAACATTCACAGAACAAATAAATTTGATACTAAAAAGCATTGCCCTTCACAATATCCAATTCAGAAAATACAGTCAGATCAAACAGTTAAGATATCGAAAACTAAATTTGTGAACTATCAGAGATTTAGAGTCTTTTTGCAAGTTCATTCAAGTTATTAGTTGAACTCAGTTCCTCATGTTGGATGACTGAGAATTTTGCTGTCTGTTGTCTGGGAGTTACTTTCAGCTTTTTGAACTAATTTTTCTCATTTTTTTCAAAGTTAGTGTACTCCATAGCTTTGTGACATTTCAGGCCACAAGAAGCACATCCCTTATCTTCTTCCTTTGAAGCCAGTCTGAGAAAACTCCCTTTCAAGAGTTCATTAGGTCAGATCCACATTAGCCATTGTCCTTTTGCTATATTAAGATAACAGTTATGAGAGTAAAGCTGTATATTCATTGGTCTGCCCACCAAAAAGAATTAAACATAGCATGTATGTAGGGTATCTAGCATGTATATAGGGTATCTTAGAATTCTACCCCAGATTTCATGACTTCAAATAAGAGTCAAAATTGCTGAAGAAATACAGAAAAATGAGCAATCTAATGGGGAAAATAAATACATAGATACTGACTTTAAACCATTTAAAAGTGGTATGATTTTTCTTTACTTTAGTATTTCAATTAAATGTATCCTTGAGCTGTTACTTGGTATTAATGAAAACATTCCATGTACCAATTAGTTTGAATGATTTTTAAACTGGTGTTTGTTTTACTAATTTTATTTTAATTTTTTTTGTTTTCGGACCACAGTCAGTGATGCTGAGGGGTTATTCCTGGCTCTGAATTCAAAAGTTACTCCTAACAGGGCACAGAGGACTATAGAGGCTGTCAATGATTGAACCTGATTAAACGCTTCACCCGCTGTACTATCTCTCTGACCTCTGGTATTTGTTTTAAAATATTGTGTGGTCTTTCAGAACTTTTATTATCCTGTGAAATCTTTAATATGTAGCAAGTCCAAATTTATCTGACCAAGAAGCTTACTTTCTTGACAGAGTGCTGACTAATATTTGGCTTATATATCAACCTACTTTGAAATAATGGTTGAGAATAGGATTCTTTCCTGATTTGTGGATACCTATTAGATATCAAAATATGTTAATTCACTCATCATCCAGTACTATAATTCTCAACAATGATTTCATCTTGGAATTACATATGGAGATTTAAAAAATCATTAATGTCTTAGATCCGACATTTCAGAAATTAATTTCAGAAATTAGAAATATCACTCTATCATGTATTTATAAATTGAGGCAGATGCTCGTAAAGTAAAGGCCCTCCCGTTGATCGTCGATTTGCTCGAGCGGGCCCAGTAACGTCTCCACTGGAGACTTTGTTGTTACTGTGTCTGGCATATCGAATACTCTCGGTAGCTTGCCGGGCGGAGGAATCGAACTCGGGTCGGCCATGTTGGCCGCGTGTAAGGCGAACGCCCTACCCGCTGTGCTATCACTCCAGCCCTGAGGCAGATACCTTTAGAAATGTATTTTAGTGCTTCAATTAAGGAATAATCATTAATACTGATTATTTTATTAAATTATTTAAAATATTAAATTATAAAATAAAATTTAATAATATTTAGCTACTAAATAATATTCTTGCTGAGGACATTCTATATATTAGGAATTATGCTTGCATTATATAAATCAACTTTATTTTACTTAATTCCCACCATAATCAACAACACTAGATCTATTTTACAGAATACAAACTTGAAGATTTCAGAAGTTAAACAACTTGTCCAAGGTCTTATAGGATGGAAATGGGATTTAAAAACTCATCTGGCCTGTCTTCCAAACCCATGAGTTTACTTAATCATTCTGCTACAGTGAGCTTTTGTCAAAAAATAATATAATATAAAATCTGAAACAGTTTCAAAGAATTCTCTCTCTGGATCTGTGGTTACATGATGACACAGAAAGAAAACCTCCCTGCCAGAATCTTGGTATTGTAGTTCACTGAAGCAGGAAATCCCAGTCTTGTTGAACTGAGCATGGAGCTATGCACGACCGAGTGAATGGATAAAACAGGCCAGAACTGAGCTTGTTCAATATACATTTCCAGCTGGTTAATACATGCTTCCTTTTACCACCATGCTGAATGAACATGCAATTACTCTAGGCAAATAGACCAGAAACTGCCAAGGAGGAACTGCTCTTCCATTGTTTGTGAAAGGGACATTTTAAATGCTGCCAGTTCTGACCAATGTCATCTTGGCACACGCTATGGAGAATTGAGGTTTACCTGCAGGGCATCTAGAGCCTGTAACATAAAATGCATCAAGGGCAGTGTCATTGACATCTACTGCACTTTTCCCCATGAGGCTCTAAGACACTAACTCTATATAAACACCAATTTTATCCAACAAAAAATGAACAATTACATTTGCAGCTATGCTTTGAGGACATCTTTTTTTTTAAAAATAAACCCTTTTCTAAATAAGCCACACAAATCTCTCTATCAGCAAATGTTCTCTTTTGCAGGTCGAGAGTACTGAGGCCTCCCAAGGTAAGGATAATAAAAGCACACAAAGTATTTAAGAATGACAGACTGTTAAAGTAAGCTTAGAAAAAAAACTACATATTAGACTCTCACTAGTTCTTTTGTAACAATTCACTGAATTCCTTTGAACACACTCATAGTTATAGTCATAATTATCTTCCACCTTGTAGAAATGTGGTAAGTGATATATACTGAGGGAAGTATTGGTCTAAAATGAAAAACTAAACAGGTGTGTATAAGTCCCTTCAAATTACAGGCTTTATACAGGGGCCTTCTCAGTGGTGTTTGGAGCCCAGGGACCACTCCTGGTCATATGGTGGGGAAACTTGTGGTGAAGCCTGACAATTTCATGCTTTGATGCTGGTTTCAGGGTCACAGAGCTATACTCCAGGATGCTCAAAGGACCATGTGACAACAGAAATAGAATTGGGGGTATTTTGCCTGCAAGACATACACTCTACTTCTTAAATTGTATCTTTTGCTCTCAGCAGATAACATTGTTGAATGTCAGCATACTATGGCAGTAAATTTATTTATATTAATCACTTTAAACAAGGACATTCTACCAAAACTCACAGTCTTGGTAAAAGCATAGCACAAAGTAGAGTATTGGAAAAATTTTATAAAGTCTATAATTTTAAAGGCTAAAGCTATATAGAGGATGGTGCTGGTATATTCAATTCTATATCCTAACACCAACATTTATTTGAAAGAGAAAATGACAATTTCCTGAAAGTCTCAAGTCTTATTAATCAACTATAGCAATATCAACCTTCAGGAATATGTAGCAATAAACGAAAATGTTTGAATGTGAAGGTAATGAATGTGAAACGTGATCTGAAGACTTTTATAAATACTGGGTTTTGTTATTGCTATTGATTCTCTAGGGCCAAGATGAAGACACTCATACAGGTTTGAGAAGAGAAAGACTTTTGGAAAGATAGCACTGTCGCCTGTAGCACTGTCCTCCTGTTGTTAATTGATTTGCTCAAGCGGGCATTAGGAATGTCTCACAACAAATCGTGAGACTTGTTGTTGCTGTTTTTGGCATGTCAAATACGTCATGGGTAACTTGCCAGGCTTTGCTGTGTGGGCAAGACACTTTTGGTCGTTTGCCAGGCTCTCTGAGAGGGGTGGAGGAATCGAACCCAGGTCAGCTGCAAGCAAGACAAATGCTCTACCTGCTGTGCTTCAGTCCTGGAAAGATAGAAGTCTTAATAATTGAATATGAGTTTCAGACTTCATAAGTGTTCACTCTCAATAAAGTGGGCAGTTTTACTTACAACACAAGCCAATTACTTTCAATCACAAAAGGTTAGGGACACTGTTTTACTGGCAGGTGGAGGTTACGTCTAGAGACTTCTTAACTGACTTTGTGTGAAGGAGAGCAGGGTAATTACTTCTCAATGAAAAGTCCATACCAGTTTTCCCCAAGACTCAGAGAAAGCTTTAACACCATGTGCGTGGAGTCCAGAAGGCATCTTATATTGGTCTAATTCAGTTCCCTCATTTATATCATATTTCAGGATGTTTTAGGGACCTCCTGTTAACTTTAGTTCAGGAAGGCTGTTTAGTTTAGGTTTTACCTGTTCTCTTCTTTTAGCATGTGGGTATGACAGTGTATTTGTTTAATAAAAAGGTAGATGTTTTTAAATTTGTGACTCAGTGCTCAATCTGAATTGTTCTTACTCTTCAGTCTTCATTACAATATTTATCTATGTCTATATCTATCTATCTATAAAACACAATATCTGATTAACTCTTATTTGCTGTTTGTCTGAAATTCAAGCATTATGTCCTTTGTGTACTACCTAGAATTTATTTGAGATCTTCTTATACTGGACAGGTCATCCAGAAAAGTGTCAGCTGGGCTGATCGGAAGGGTGATTATCTTTTTTTTCTTCCTACTTCTTCATACTTCATACTCCAGCATAAAGTTTTTGTTTGTTTGATTATTAAACAGCAGTATTGCTGACTCATGCTGGGCTTGCATTCCATTACTCTGTGGACACATGGACCAATGAGTAGGCAAGACTACTTCATCATCCTCAGAGAGAAGGAAGGAAAGCTACGAACGCTCCTGGAAAGGAGCCTGCACAACTACCTGGGTCACCAATATGTGCAACATTCCAGAGGAATTACTATAATTGAATGTGATTTCCATCTGAACCTGGGAAAGTTCCTATGAAGGAATCTGACACGCTTAATCTAAGCACAGGGCAAACTCGCTGTTACCTTATCTGAATTATTTATGAGCAAATTTTATTACTCTCTAAGCTCGTGCGAGCATGTGTATGTGTGTGTGTGTGTGTGTGTGTGTGTGTGTGTGTGTGTGTGTGTTATCCCTTGCAGGAGAGAACATCAGAAGGTTTGTGGTTTTTGTGCTTTATTTTTGTTTGGTTGATTTTGCTTTTACTCTCCAAATCAGTGTATGGTATCAGTAGTTTGTGGTTCAGTTGGAGGGACTCCAGACGCAGTGAAGGTACCCCATCTTTATGTTGAGTTGAAAGAGGTTTGTCCAGGGAGTCATCCGTGAAACAAACAATGTAAGGGTTACAGTGTTTCGCAGCCACCTGTGTAGGGCAAGGATACCCTTTATAATTCAGTTTAATTGTCACAAAAGAAACACTGTTTCTAAAGATTGTTTCATGTATAATATATTTGTGTGAGGCTTTCACATTTCCTCCCATTAACAGGTTTATTATAGAACGCTGAAACTCTTGTTTTCAATTCCCAGCACAAACCAATACCACAGACACATCAGGGAGCAACATCCAAATAATTTGCCAGGAGTAGTCCAGAAACACTACAGGGTGTGGCCCCAACTCCCTCCCTCCTACCAAAAAAGAGCTTTGTTTGTTTTTAAGTCCAAGGCAGCATTAAGTGAGATCCTATTGCATATAATGATGAAAGGGTCTTCACACTTCTACCATGTCA
This sequence comes from Sorex fumeus, assembly GCF_029834395.1. Lineage (NCBI taxonomy): Eukaryota > Metazoa > Chordata > Mammalia > Eulipotyphla > Soricidae > Sorex > Sorex fumeus. Next base: position 16,107,303 of record NW_026606072.1, read on the forward strand.
GCCTTTGATAACCGGGTGTGGGGAAATAAAGTAACAACAATCCTTTCAGCTCAACAGGCAGCATTCCAAATCAGATCACTTAACTTTTCAAATAGTCGCTTCATACATTTGCTGCAAGTGCCAAAGGGAAAGTTCCAAAGAAGGGGACATTGTCTAAAAGAAACTTAAACACTCTAACAAAAAATGACTTGTTTCAGAATTTGGGAAATTTTGGGAGATATTGTGGGCTGAGGAGTTATATTTCCTTTGCCATGTGACAATTAAATACTTCCCTTAAGACATCCTTAGGGAAAACACACCTTGAAAGTAAGTGTGGTATGTGCCTCCTGTTTCAAGAGCAGTCATCTGACTGATGTATCCTGCTTGCATCTTTTCTCAGAACAATTCTAGAGAAAGTTTCCTTGCTTGTAAGATGCCTCATCTCAAAATCTTTATAAAGTTAAGAACATTGTTCAAGGCACAGATCTTTCAATGTTTATTTTCAAATCATTTAAACACAATTTTAAGGGCAAAGTGGTAAGATGAGTTGAATACTGGAAATAATCGATTTCACTAATATGCACAATTACAGGTGTATAATTAGTGATGTGAATTTATGCGTTTTAAATAACCTAGATTTAAATTGGTTAGTTTAATGTGTTTCATTGAAGCAAAACCCTACTTCTCAGTTTGTTTTGATATGTGTCTCACATGGGCACACTTGCACGTAGACATGTGGCATGCACGCATGCGCGCATACACACACACACACACACACACACACACACACACACACCCTTTTCTGAAAACAAAGTAATAATCAACAAAGGAAACTTTGAAAATGGAAACAAGTCTCCAGGGTTCTGGATTACCAGTTTTTTCTAACTTTGTTCCCTTAATACTTCATTACAAATAGGAACATTTAGGTCTAACAATAATAATGTAGCTTTATCACTGGAAAAAAGTAGGAAACATCATTAGTCATACTAGAGAGGGGTAGCCACACATATCACTAATTATAGCACTAAAGAGATTCTTGAGCATTCTTTCTGGAGTGAAATTTTAAAAGGTTATCCATTTTCAGATACTTCTTAGAAAGGGACTGTCAAGCTTCTGATTTAGGAATGAAAGACTATATAGGAAATATAAAAGCAACTAAAGGGTCTCAGGATATGATTTAGCATCATGGCCTTTAGTATGTATGAGCCCCTGAGTGTCATTCCTGACATGTATCAGTTAATAATTATAATAACTTATTATTATTACACAAATCTGAGTGGAAAGATGGAATCAACTCACCCATTAATAAGATGAGGCTCAGAATGTTTGAGATCCAGGAAAGTGTCCTGTTCTAATTTTTCTTATAACACAATTTTAAAAAATGAGAATAATAATGGATGTAGTACTGAATCCACATGTATTTTATTTGCCTTTACAAATATTTGTAACTGCCTGTAACAATGTAGTTACAAATATTTTAATGTATTTTATTATGGAGAAAATTTTACAATACAGAAGTGTTGATCTGAGACCACCTTCAGTTAGTAATTAGCCAAGGTCGATGTGGATTCAGTAGTAGGAGAACATTTGTGGTTGTGGAGACTTAAGGAAACGCTTGATAAAGATGTGACATGTGAACCAGATTATGAAGGATGGATAAACTTTAGCTTATAATATAGAGAAAAAATATTCTTGATAAAAAGGTATAAATATGGCTTTGAAATATTGCATGAACTAATGTGATCTCTGAAAATAAAGACATTACTTTAATTCACTTTAAATAGAAATGTAAAGGACATTATAAGAAGGTGTGTGGGAGATAGAGGTGGCTAGCTGATTTGCTTAGAATAATGTTTGATTATTTTGTATTTCTCTTAAGTACATTCTTAAATAGTATGTCACGGGTAGCTTGCCAGGCTTTGCTGTGTGGGCGAGATACTCTCGGTAGTATGTCTCTATTTTAGTGTAAAATTAGACCTTTGAATAATTTATCACATCTTTGAAAATTATTAAACAATCATCTCCTTGGAAATAACTCATAAAAATCAACACAAATCTTTATGCTATTAAAAAAGATGACCCCTTCCCTCACTTTTGTCTGCTTTTGCTGTTAGCTTGGTTTTAACAGAACTCACGTGGTTTTGTATGACTTAGAAAATCTTGCTTGTAAAAGGGTAGAAGTCAAAGATGATATTTTAAAAGGTAACTGACAAGAAATGAATTTTGGGACTTTCCATCTTGAATCAGATAAAAGGTGATGCCTTTTTAGGCTTATTTAAACATGTAATTCTATTTTACAAAAATCTTGGTCTGGGCATTGAGCCAAAAATGTATTACCTTTATCTTTAGAATGAAGTATATATCACTGAAAATTTAATGTGCATGTTTTAGGCCCATTAGCACTTTCCCCCTCAGCTATTGCCTCTATTGAACTTTAGATAATCTTGACAAATGGTATTTTACCATTTGGGATATCTCCATGGCTCAACAAAAAAGTTTTTAATAAACTAGATTTTAAAGCCCTCCCGTTGATCATCGATTTGCTCGAGCGGGCCCAGTAACGTCTCCATTGGAGACTTTGTTGTTACGGTGTCTGGCATATCGAATACTCTCGGTAGCTTGCCGGGCTCTCCGAGAGGGGCGGAGGAATCAAACTCGGGTCGGCCATGCTGGCTGCGTGCAAGGCAAATGCCCTACCCGCTGTGCTTTATCTCTCATTGCCCATCCCTACTCATTATCTGTTTAAGAAGAACCTGTATGTCAGGTGTACTGACTGCTGCTGCTCATGTGAGGAAAAGACGAGACAGAGACTGATGTTCCTCCCACAGGTAAACGGGTTCAATTTAGTGTCCCGATTTGGAGCCTAATCTGAAGGAATAGAAAGATGAGAGGAAGGAGGACTGTCTCCTCGAGGTCAAGTACAATAACAGGAGCTTATTAGGAACTTTTTTTCAGCCAGGCACTGTGATAATGAGTTTATAGAAAACTCATTTAAATCCTCACACACAAAAAACCTATCATCATCTTTCTTTCGGGCAGAAAAGTGAAGTATCTAGATTGTTGCAAGATCAGTGATACAAACTCTATAAAAAGTTCTGAGGGAAGGAGAAATCTTTAGAAGATGCTCATTCAGAATGGGCCACGACAGTGCTTGAGATATGTGGGCCAGTAAAACTAACAGAGGGCAAGGAAAGGGGCATTACATAAAATAATGAGCTCAAGAATTTTCTTAAAAGTGTTTACAGGAAACATTGGAATTCTATTGACCAGTTCATTGAGGAGAAAAATAGAAGAAAAAAAACTAGCCAGGCATTTGCGGAACATTGTAAGACACACCTTTGGTTCTATTTCTGGAAGAGAAGCCTGAAGAAGGGATTCAGGAGTATGTGTTTTATGATGTGTAAGCAGGATTATAAGATTTATCTAGGTGAGGCACTGAGCACTCTAGCTACTGCTGGAATCCGACTATAGCGAGATGCCCCTGAACTCTCAGAGCCATATTAACACCATTGAGTTGGTCATGCCTTAAAGAAAATAGAAACAATCTTCTTTTCTCCTTTTGTTGGTGAGCTGTCGTGAAAAGGGGAGAACTCATTTGTAGGACTTATAGTTATCTGAAAATAATTCCTTGGAGACAGCCAACTGTCAATGGTTAGCAGACAATGCTAACAGCCGAGGAAGGGCAAACAACCCCATGATGGGAACAGTGGTAGAAAACCTATACCTTGCATTGTGGAGGACTCAAACACATTGCTCAGGAGTTTGTGATTCTCTTCCATGAGCACCACAAAGATAATAAAGGAGGATGAGGACAACATTTCCAGATCACAACACTATACTGGATATATAATGGAGAATGTTAGGAAGTATGGGTTAGAAGAATGACAAAATGTCTCAGCATGACGAAGACCCATTGGCAGATAATAATGATATTATCTACTATTTATTGATCATTTAGTGCAGAAAATGAAAACGATGCTTTACGTGTATTGTTCTTCAATACTTTCTAAAGTCTTACTTTATAACTGAGGGAGGGAATGAGGGTATCATAGGCTAAGTAAATCTTCTAAGTCCTCTGATTAGTGATTGTTGGAGCAGTGAGAATTCTTGGTACTCAGAGCCCAAAATTGCATGTGAGGAGAAAGTTTATTTCAATTAGGTTCCAGTCTAATAAAATTACCACAAAATGGATATTTAAGACAACATCATTTATTTTCTTACAATTCTGGAGACCAGAAGTCAAGAATCAGCTGTGCTTTGTTGAAAGCAAGGTGCCAAGAGGTCACCATTTCTTAGATAACTACACTGTAGTAGGTTAAAGGGTTTTGAAGTTAGCAAAGAGTGGCATTAGAGAAGACAAAAATGAGGCTAGGTGAGTGATTGGATTAACAATAGTAATGGAGGTGTTTGGTCTGATCTATTGGAAGTATATTTAAATAAGCAGATGTATAAATCTGAGAACTCAGAGGGCTTCTTCAAAGATGCAGTTTGAGCATTGAGTAGGATTGGATGGTGAGGAGGGGAAGTCACCATTAACAGCCAGTGCACTGCCTGAAACTCTAGTGTCGGGCCCCACCCCTTCCTGGAGTGCATTTTGTCAGCTTACCTTTTTGCTCATCTAGGCACAAGATAGTACCTACTCAGAGCTAAATTCCAAGGCTTTCTTTAATAAGAGACTGACTAATGCCAATGTCTTATTTCATTTTGTTTCTCAAATTCCTCTTGTCTGCACAAACCCCTGCCTTAATTCAGCATTTTCTCTTCTCTTCACTGCATACTCACCCCTACTGCTTATTTTTACTTATTTTTACAAAATAACTAATTATAGCTTTTGTTTCTCACTTGGTTGCTTTGTAGGAAATGTTCTTATCATTTATGCTATAGTGTCTTTATTAAGCTCCTATATAAAAATTAAATTGTGAATTTATCTGCTTCATATTCCTTTTCATTCTTTCAGACCACTAAAACATGCCTATTATATGAAAACTCTTCACATGAGATCATAAATCCTATTAATAGTCATATCACTTTTAATTTCCAAAGATCTCTAATGTTGTCTGTATCTTTCTGTGATCTTCCTAAGGTTCCTTCTAAGACTTTACTAGAGAAACCCTACTTGTTTTAATTTTGCTATCATTTTTATCAATCTCAACTTCTTGTTGATAGTGTTTCTGGGGAATTCCATTTCATATTCAAACTCTTGCTCTTGGAACATTTATCTACTCCATTTATATTATGTAGATTCTAGATTTTCAACCACTTCATCTTGTCTTTAGAAAAGTCTACCTATGTTTGTATGTTTATTCAGCTAGAGCACCGTGGGCTATGCTCTGTGAATTTGACACAATCCCTTTGTTTAGCAAGTTCATAGTCAAAGAGTCAAACTCAGCTTACAAGTAACTGTTTTGTACATAGCATTTGTTAAGAGCTGGAAGCAGATGATGAATATCAAGAAATTTTAGTGGATAAATAAGTTGTCAAAGGAAATATTCAGGAAAACTCAAAACAGAAAGGTGTTTTTTCTAATTAGGGAGAATATTATTATGAAAAAAGCTGAAGAAGGATATTCTAAACTGAGGGAGACTCATGAGAAAGTTATAGAGGGAATTGATGTATAGGACACAGAATTTTAGTTTCTCTGGAATTCAGGTTTATTGTTCTACTTGGGATGCCACAAAAACTTACCACAGACTAGATGACTTAATCAGAAATTAATTTTCCCATCATTCTGTAATCTAAGAAGCGTAGGGTCAAGGAAGTCCATACAGATTCAGTTCCTGGTGAGGTTGCTCTTCCTGGTTCACAGATAGCTGGGCTTGCAGATAAGCTTCTTGCTATGCTTTTTTTGTGTTTGTTTGTGTGTGTGTGGTGGTTAGATTGTATATACTCTTTTTGTTGTCTTTTAACAATAAGATCACTAATACCATCACAAGGATCCCATCTTCATGATTTCATTTGGCCATCATTATCTCTCAAAGGTCTTTTATTCAAATATTACCACTCAAGGAGTTAGGATCCCAAGAAAATGCATGTACAAATAATACAATTCAGTCCACAGTACTGGCGTACAAAAGGGAAATATGGGTACTAGAAAAAAAGGTCATGGAAGGTTCTTGCCTCGCACCTGGCTGATCAAGTTCAATTTCGAGCACTATATGTGGTCCCCTGAATATCACTAGAAGTGGTTCCAGAGCCAGGAAGAAGTCTTGAGCACCAGACATGTGTTCCCTAATCCCAATAAAAATATGCAAAGTTAGATGGCGGTAAAATTATGAAAAGTATTAATTTTTACTTTATATTTTCAGTAAGTGAATAACATGTAGAGACATGTGAAATTTTATGGGAAGGCCACTAGAGATAGAAGAAAGTGAGTCAGAGATTATAGGAGATCCCTCAAACTGAAATAAAAGAGTGATCTCAACAGGAGAGAGAGAAGGAAAGAAGAGTATTTAGGGAAATTGAGAGAGAGAGACTATTAAGACTATTAAGAAAGTATGACACAAAAATGTCCAACAGAACTCTAATAGAGATCTTTATTTCATAGGAACGTGACTGCCCTGGCTGGTAGCAGGTACTGAGGGGGCATTAGCCAATAACACTCCATGCAAATATTAATATGAATGGTGCATTCTCAAGTTACCAAATCTAATATTCTTGCTTTCTCTATGTATAGCCAAGTAAATATAATGATGAGATCCTTGAAATAACTGAGAGATTTATTATGGAATGTTGTTTTTCAACATAGGTTTGCAGTACATAGTTTAGAGAGTCTCCAGTCATTTTTTTATTGAATACAAAAAATTAAAGTTTAGGTGAGAATGAAAGCAATAATGAATGAATGAATATATGCCCAGGACATACCATATAAATTACATACCATATAAGAAGGACAAGTTGTTTACAACATATAATTGTGCTTTTGTTTCTGAGTTCTTTGTAAAGCTGTTTATAGCAAATATTAGACATATTATATAATATGTCTAATATATAAATATAAATATTATCCCTTGTCATGTATCTGTAAACCTTTGAAGTAGCCTTATTATCCCCCAAAAGTTTTAAAATAAAAGAATGTAGATTCTATGTAAATGAATGTTTGCCAAAAAGATATGGGCTTTTGAGTTCAGAAGAGAAATTGATGACTTTTTTAATAGACAATCAAACTTCTCTAAGAGTTGAAGGGTCTTTAGTATAAAGAGTAGGATAAACAGTGCAGTGAAGGGTAGAGTACAAAGATAATTAGTATTTCAATGAAATGGCAAAATGGACATTTAAGAAATGGTGAGATCAAAAACCCAAAGAGAAATAAACAGAAGCTCATCCAGAAATAATGAGAATTTTGGATGGTTTAGATGTAGTAAATGGAAGGAATAAGATTTGAGCAAAACATCAGAGGGTTTTGAATAATGAACTAAAGGTTTTGAATGGAAATCTCGTAGGCAATAAGGAAACACTTCAAGTATCTAAAGATGATGCTAATATTTTCTTTTGGAAAGTTGATCTGGTAATGGTGGAATTTATTAGATGAGGCAATGGGTGAAACTTTTGCTTTCTGTAAAATAAAGATTTTATTTTTGATTTTGTTCCTTAGAGTGTTGACAAAAGAGGTAATTCACAAGAGATAACTAGAAAGATTTCTAGCTATTTATAAATTAGAGTAGAATCGCTAAAGTTGTTTACTGAATATTTAGTGGATTAGGTCTGTATGTTTTAGTATTTTATTAAAAAAGCAACTGCAAGCAAGACTTGAGAAATAAGAAGGTAGGGATGATGCCAGGTTGATAATGGCGCAACAGATAAGGAAATGGTCAAAAAACAAGGGAATCTGTAATACATGTTGTTAATGAGAACAACATTAAAGACGCTGAACACCTCTCCATTCATCCTCTGTGTTGTCATTTTCAATCCTTTTCTTTATCCTTCCTTAAATTTGAAAACATACTGAATAATTTGTGTCATACTTATAAGAAAGAACTCTGAAGTCTCTCTTACCTAACTATAGTCTCAGCTGTCAGTCACTATTTATGTTTCTTTAGCAGAGTTATACTGTTCTCTCTGATCTTCAGTTGCATAGTAAGTAGTAAGCAGGCAATGTAAACCATCTGCCTCAGAGGATTATGAAATTTATAAAAGTGCAAATAACACACTTATAAGATTTTTTGTTATGTTCTAAGGTCCCAGTGTGTGTGTTAATAATCTCAGAAATAACAAACTTCTATCTCTCTTTGCCCAGCTCCTGGAAGAGAACAGCGCAGATTCCCCTGCCCTGGCGCCTGGCTGTCCTCATTGGGGCACCTTGGAAGGGGACGGATTGAGTTTCACTCCCCGTCCTGAGCAGAGTCCTGGCAGAGCCCCAAAGACCTCCGGAACCAGCCACAACCATGCTGAGACCACTCTCCACACGCATGAAGGTACCAGCAGAGGAACAAAGGCATGAGGGTCCCGAGGCTGAGATCTCCAACCCTACTCAGATAGAGGCTGAGCATCCTTCACCCAGATCCTCCATCTTCCAGTAGGCGGGGCTCACACCCACCAACTGCCCCCTAGCACCGTGTTATCCCATAAACGGCCAAGACCCAGAGACTATAAAACCCAGCTCCCGGTAGCCGACATCTAATTATCTCATTCTTGCTTTGACAACCTGGCATTCTACAGAGTGTAGTCTGCCCACGCGGCAGAGTCTGGCAAACTCCCCATGGCATACCCAATATGCCAAATACCGGTAACAATGATGGGTCTCATTCTCTTAACCCTGAAAGAGCGTGGAATGTGGCACTTTTTATAATCTCAGGGCTAGGATGAAGGAGACGTTACTGCTTGAGGCAATCAACGAACAACAGGATGATCGTGATCGTGATCTCTCCTCGCCCATATCTTTCACCATTAAAATCTGTAAAATAGGTTTATTTTATTTCTCTAGATATGGGCATTTAGTTACTCCTAAAATGAAGCTCTCACTCAAAATTTATAATAATAACCGTTGTTTTAAGAATAATTTATTTATCAGGTATCATTATAAACCCAATGAGTTAAAATCAAATAAATACAAGCATTCGATCACTAGTGATACTCTTCAATGAAACAACAAAATAAAAGATCTCAAAATAATCTTATAGACTCTATAAACAACCCGACAGATCCAACTTAAGTAGTTGTATGCTAGAGTCTTTTGTAGTCATTTCCAAGCACTAAACCTCGCCTTCAGTTTGTCATTATTATTAGACTACTGCCAATTATCACTGTTATCATTGTTTTATACTTTCAAACTTTCCTAGCTTTAAGAATAGATCCTCACTTCTTGAAAACTAGTGGTGACTTACTTAGACTAAAGCTCCAGTGCACTATCATTAAAAGTGTATACTAGGGTATACTAGGGGCCATAGAGACAGTACAGAGTGTAAGGTGCTTACCTTGCAAGCAAGCATCTGGCTCAGGTTCAGTCCCTAGTGTGCCTGTGGTTCCCTATGCACCGTCAGTGCTGATTCCTGATCACAGAGCCAGGAGCAAGGAGTAAGCCCTGAACACAGACAGGTGTGGCCCATAAATTGTCTCCCCATCTCTCTCTGTCTCTCTATGTTTCTCTCTCTCTCTCTCTCTCTCTCTCTCTCTCTCTCTATATATATATATATATATATATATTCTCTCTATGGGCTTGAGCGATAGCACAGCGGTAGGGTGTTTGCCTTGCACGCAGCCAATATGACCAACCTGAGTTCGATTCCTCTGCCCCTCTCGGAGAGCCCAGCAAGCTACCGAGAGTATCTCGCCCGCACGGCAAAGCCTGACAAGCTCCCCGTGACGTATTCGATATGCCAAAACACAGTAACAAGTGTCACAATGGAGACGTTACTGGGCCCGCTCGAGCAAATTGATGAACAATGGGAGGACCGTGACCTTGACCGTGATTCTCTCTATATATGTGTATATGTATATATACATCTTCCAGTAGGTAGACGTCACACCCACCATCTGCCGCCAGCGCCAGGTTGGTCCCATCAATGGCCAAGACGCAGAGACTATAAAACCAAGATCCTGGAAGAGAACAGCGCAGAGTCTCCTGCCCCTGCGCCTGGCTGTCCTTCAACGGGGCCCCTTGGAAGGAGGCGGATTGAGTCCCCCCCCCACCCCAAGCAGAACCCCAGCAGCTGAAGACCTCCAGAACCAGCCAGTCTTAGTGATGCTAAGACCACTCTCCACACATCTGGACAAGCCTCATGCATGAAGTAACTGGCAGAGGAACCCAGGCATGTGAGTCCCGGGGCTGAGATTTCCACCCCTGCTCGAATTGGGATTGGGCCTTCTCCACCCAGATCCCCCATCTTCCAGTAGGTAGGCGTCACACCCACCAGATGCCGCCAGCGCCATGTTGGTCCCATCAATGGCCAAGATGCAGAGACTATAAAACCCAGCTCCCAGAAGCAACATTTCGTTTAACAATCTCGTTTTTACTGTAGAGAACTCGGCAGGCTACTGAAAGTATCCTGTCCGCACGGCAGAGTCTGGCAAACTTCCCATGTCATACTCAATATGCCAAATACCAGTAACAATGATAGGTCTCATTCTCCGAACCCTGAAAGAGCATTGAATATGGCTCTTTTAAAACCTTAGGGCTAGGAAGGAGGAGAAGTTACTGGTGCCTGCTAGAGGCAATCGATGAACAACAGGATGATCGTGATCATGATCATGATACATATATAGAATTAAAAATAGTATATAGTAATATTTTATATATATATTATGTTTTCACAAAAATTAAATCTATTAAAGTCAAATATCTTGTTATAGAGCATATATACACACAAACATATATTGACTTGTCTTTCCACAAAAAAATAAATCTATTAAAGTCAAATATCATGTTACAGAGCTGTTGAACTAGGAGCAGTGCCTTAAACATTGCACTTTCAAATCGATTTTGTATAGAAAAATGGCACTTTTCTCCTCAAATGTCTTTAGTGGTTCCACATTTCTTACTAAGTAAGAAATTTCTTTAACTTTCCATAAGTAATCTTTTAATCTGAATATGTGTTGAGATTCAAATCTTTCTACTCAAAGTTTAACAGAATTTTGACTTTACCGGAATAATACTGCATTTTATCACAATATCAAATAATTATCATGCACAGTGAGATTTGAAAAACTATTCTAAAATAACCAATCAAGCAAGTTTACCATTTAAATTAATCATAGTATTGTTACGACCATAGTTAAGTAGGAATTTATATGTCATATATACATAAATCACATATGCAAATATATATAATATCAATAAGCAGACATTTATCTGACCTGAACACCATTCACATTAGAGATATTTGTAAAAGATAAATTCAATTAATGGCTAAAGAATATAGTCCATTTTCTTGGTTCAGTAAAGTAAGTCTACAATTCTCTGTTTTGAGTTCTATTTAAAGCCAGATGAACAGCTTTCCTGCTTATTTGCTCTGAGTTTTATTTGTAGGATTACCAGCTGGATAATTCCACTTAATCCTGCAATTGATCATACTGTTCACCAGAATAACACTTCAGAAATTTCTGTATTTTCCATATGCTGAGACTAAATTCTAATTGACTGCCCACATCTACACCCTCTTGTTAAGAATGAAACTTTTAATGTTTAATAATCAATCACCAGCCCAAAAGGATACAGAAATAAAAAACTGCAATTTACAAATATCTTGACTGCCAGTATCGGACATAAATACATGTCTTGCATAGAATTTACCAGGAAGCATTTTTAAAGGGAGTGGTGACCTCTTCTCTTCCTCTTCCTCCTTCCTTCTTCCTGCTGTCTGGAACGCATATATTTCCAGCAGCCATCTTGGACTATGAGGCAAAGCATAAAGAAGCAGAAAAATACGAGTAAGCACAGGGGTTACTTTTGGCTCTTCACTCAGGAATTACTCCTGGCGGTGCTCAGGGGACCATATGGGATGCTGGGAATCGGACCCGGGTCGGCCACGTGCAAGGCAAATGCCCTACCTGCTGTGCTATTGCTCCAGCCCCTATTGAAACTTAGATTGAGGGAAAAAGAGAAAGTATTTGTTCAAGAGAGAATACAGGCTTTTCTTGACTGGAAAAAGCTAGTAAGAAGACCTATACAAGCAAATGAGATACGTGCTCAAGGGAGAACATGGGCTTGAAGAGAGAGTGTGTATTAACCTATATTTTAGAGAACAATAAAAGAAATGGTTCAGAGTCCCTCACTGATCTATTCATTTATTAATGCAGCCATTAAACAATCATTTTATAATGTGCTATATAAGAGACATTTAAAAATTGAAGAAAAATAGGACATAGTCCTTTTGCTAGCTAGTAGAAGAAGTATGGAAGACAGATGCATACACTGATTATCAAAACTTTGTAAAAAAATATCATGAGACTAAATGGCAGGATAGGATATAGTTTTCAGTGTGATAAAGTTATACAGGTGTCAGGCAGGCAGGCTAGGCCAGTACAGCATTGTTAATAGAGAGCAGAAGTTCCATGCTAGGGGACCTACAAGTAATTTTAAGTAGTAGATGAGACTGATGGGGTCAGTAATATTATATATCTTACCTGCCACAGAAGATAGACTTGTAAAGGATTAGGTACATTGACAGTTTTAATTCAGGGGAGTGACTTTATCACATTTAACATTTGTCGTATGTGTTTATTTGAAAAGTTTTTTTGCTGCCTGTTGTGACAAAATTGAGTCAGGCAACACAGGAAGCAAAAGAATCACTTAAGAAGCTATTTTATTAGTTTGTCAAAATGCAATGCTAGATTGGATCTAGGCAGTGTTGAAAATACTGTAGAACTATGGAACAGATTTAAGGATCTATAACAGATTGAAGGATCTAGAAAATCATCAGGAACCAATAATTGTTGTGTTATGAGGTGTGAGGGATAGGCGATATTTATTGACTTCTGCATTGAGATGACTAAAGTAAGCTGCCACCAGTTGTTGATCAGGACAAACAGATCCTCAGATTTTTATATGTGACCCAGAAATGACAGCTGGCTATAGGTGCATAATCAGACCTTGTGGGTTAGTATTTTCAGTGTATTACATAATCTCAATACAGATTTTTAAAAAAATTTAAAAAAGTAAAAGTATCTTTAATCTTGGGGCTGGAGATAGTACAGTGCACAGAGTGCTTGCCTTGCATATTGGCTAACCCAGGTTTGATCCCTGATACCTCATATGGTCCTACAAGTCTGCCAGGAGTAAGCCCTGAACACTTCTGGGTGTGACCCCAAAATAAAACAAAACAATAACAAAATCCTGAGGTTTGCTCTTTTTACTATGGAAAAAGTATTTAACTTTTATTTTTTTTCCTATTTTAGAATTCTTATAAATACAATGTGTCTGAGGATTGAATTAATACAAATAAAAGTATTTTCACCAATAGAAACTAAGAAAGACAAAATGCTCCATAAATACTCTTAACTTTTACTCTCAACACTAAATATATTGATTATGTAGTGATTATTTATATTATTATAATTAACAAACTCATGTATTTACAGTGAGCTGGTGACCCAGGAATATATTGAGAGTATAAAGATAATTTGTACATAGAATCTGCAGAAAAATAATTTAAAGTGTTTTAAGGAAGAAGAGTAAATGATTTAAAAAAATTAAACACACACTGTAACACTGTCCTCCTGTTGTTCATTGATTTGCTCCATCGGGCACCAGTAATGTTAACAACAAATTGTGAGACTTGTTGTTACTGGTTTTTGGCATGTTGAATATGTCACAGGGAGCTTGCCATGTGGGTGAGATACTCTCGGTAGCTTGTTGGGCTCTCCGAGAGGGATGGAGGAATCGAACCCAGATCAGCCATGTCATCCGCGTGCAAGGCAAACGCCTTACCTGAAAAAATTATTAACAGTATTATTAGAAAAAATATCAGAGAGGTGCAATATAATAAACTCAATTAAGTAGAAGACTTCAAGACAACAGAGCTCGGTCATAGCTAATAAAGCAAGGACCATTTGGATAGAAATACAAAAATGTCAAATGTGTTGTATGAGTTAGAATGATTGATTGATTGACTTAAAGACAATTTAACAGGACAACAGAGCATAAAACAGAGAATTAGAATAAAGAGAAGATAAATATAAGTGGAATATAAATATAAATGGAAATAGCAAATACAGGCTAGTGTTTTAAGAAGCCAAAGAGTATGGGAAGCAAAGCCACAAACAAAATGTATTTTGACTTGAAAATAGGATTGTTTTATACATTGTTGGAAAAGAAGGAACCATAAGAGAAAGTGAATGATCAGTGTCTGGAGGGCTGGAGGGAGTGAACTAATAAAACATGCAGAGGTAATGATTTTATGTAGGAGATAGTTTTTTACTATTAGGAAAAGGAAAAAGGAGAGGAAAAGTTCTGATGCCTTTTAGGCATGTGAAAATAGGGAAGCAAGGTAAGGAGGTCATGTCTAATGGTCACAATTTTAAAAAATGATGGTAAAGGTAAAGGTAAAGGCCCTCCCGTTGATCGTCGATTTGTTCGAGTGGGCCCAGTAACGTCTCCATTGGAGACTTTGTTGTTACTGTGTCTGGCATATCGAATACTCTCGGTAGCTTGCCGGGCTCTCCGAGAGGGGCGGAGGAATCGAACTCGGGTCGGCCATGTTGGCCGCTTGTAAGGCGAACGCCCTACCCGCTGTGCTATCACTCCAGCCCTAAAAAAATGATGAAGAAAGAAAATTAACCTGCTAGACATCATTGCTCATTTTTTAACATATAAAAGTACACTTTATTAAGTACTAGGGGAAAATGGGTTGTCTCCACAAACACACACACACACACACACACACACACACACACACACACATTCTGAGAACTTACTATGTATTCTAGTCTGTGAAAATCACATTCAAGGATAAGCTGAGTCTGAAAGAACATTTCAATCTAGTTGGTGCTTAGATATGTACATATAAAAGTGACCAAAAATGGAAGAATGTGCCAGATGAGTCTAGCAGACAGCAGGTATTCTTCAGATTCTGTGATGAAGGACAATTTCTGCTGGAGCTTTGAAGAATTGGCATATTTCAGACAAGAGATAGGAAGCTGAATCTGGAACATATGGCAAAAAATGAATGTCAGAGGAACATGTGACAATGTTATTAGAATAATCTGAAAATTATAATGAGGCTAGAATATTTTTCCCAGCAGATTAAAAGCTTTAGAGGGATCAAAAATGATGGAAATAGCAAAAATTTTGCTATGAAGTCAAGCCGAGCAGAAGTAGACTCTGAGGAACAGTATTATCTGAAGATTTGAATCTCCTGACACTGAGTCACCTTAAAGGAAGTGACCAGTCCCTGGCAAGTGATTGGTGGAACAGGATATGTCTGCTTTGGATTTGGGATCCCTTTTACTAGTCAGGAAATCTGGAAAAGCATGGCTGTGTACTGTTCTTGGTTCTCATCAAACCAGCCATGCTGATGGAGGAAATTTCAGAGGAGTTAGGTTCCATAGCGCTGAGTGCACAGTCCTATTTATATTCATACTTCCTCCTCCCTCCCCACTGCCACCCACACAGCTATGGAAGCCCCAGTAAAAGATGAATTAGAGTGAGAGTGAGGCAGAATAGCTCCTTGAATATAGGCAAGATGGCTTTGGAGTTGGTTTATGGTCTTCAGTTGATTATTATTATTATTATTATTATTATTATTATTATTACGATTATTATTATTATTCAAGTGCTTGTCCTGCTCTCAAATCCAGATAACAGGCAAATGAATGAAGATCCATCTGAGCAGGCAGGATGTCTGTGACCCCACGTCAAGCCCTAGGCTAAACAGAAAACTGTCATAAGCTTCCAGGGTGTCTGAGCTAAATTTAGATTCTTTGAAGGTTGTGCAGGTGGGTGAGGAACACAGAGACCTGCTGTTTCTGTGCAGAGTGATGACTTCTGAGACAGATGTTTGGAACAGGAAAGAATGAGTGGGTGAAATAAATGGCTGACAACCAGCAAGAATTATTGGTATCTTGTTAATGCTACATCTGGACAGAAGAGGCAAGCTGTTCCTTTGTTCTCTATCATCTTTGTGTTTTGCTTGTTTGTTTTTGTTTTGGGGGCAACACTGGGCTGTGCTCAGCTTACTCCTGATGCTGTGCTCAGGAATCACCCCTGGCAATACTTAGGGAAAATATATAGAGTGTCAGGGATTGAACCCAGATCAGCTGTGTGCAAAGCAAGTGGCCTACCAGCTGTTCTCTCTCCCTGGCCATCTTTATGCGAGCTTATGACTCTACTGTGTATTAAATAAATAGACTGCACTAAGAGAAAAAAGTACATAGGGTATTTTAGAGGCATTTTCTTTTAGGAAGATTATTGAAACCAGCTTCAAATGCAAAAGCTGCCTGAATTGTAATTCTAGTCATAGGCACTGTGCACGACATCAGGGTATATGCGTGCTCGCACACACGTGGAGAGCGAAGTTGGACTGAAAGCGATGTAATTTTCCCATCTCAGATGGCTCGTTTATTTTGATAGCTGTAAATGCACAAAGGAGAGTGGGCACAGCCTTTGGTTGCAGGTGTTCCTGAGCAAGCACAGATTGGTGGGGGCTAGATGGTGGAAACCTGTAGACTTCCTCTCCAAATAGGAGCTGGGAAATCATCCAACACGTCCCACTTTCCTGAGAGGAAGCAAGATGTGGGGACAGGAAGGCTGTGTCAATAAAGCAGCTCAGCAAAGCCGCTTGCAATTGTTTCTTCATCATAAATACTCTGCAGCCAAGCTTATAAAATTTTGATTCTGAGCAAATGTGATTTGCTGGCATTCTTCAGTGAAATGGGAGAGGAATTAGGTTTGTGGTCCTTTCCCATGAAATTGACTGTAAAACAACACAAAAAGGAAGCATCAGAGAGGAGACACCCTTGTCAAGCTCTGAGTGTTAATTAGGGCCTGGAAGATTGCGCTTCCGCATCCCAACCTGCCCAGAAAGAAGAGGATGTGCGCATCTCAGGAGGGGTTTCCTGCTTGGGCCAGTAACCTCAGCTTCTGGGATCTTACTGGCCTTGACTTCAGCAGGAATCTATGTCCTGATTCCGGGGGCGGGGGGGGGCATAAGGGGGGATGGGGGCTCTCTACTGGCCCCTGCCCCAGTTTCTCCCAGATGCTTTCAAAAGTCTCCATGATAGCTTGCCTTCTGGGTGATGACTCAGTTGAATTCAACAATCTTTCTCAACTCCTTCAGCCCCTCCCCTTCATCTTCTGATTGTCATGGCCTCAAAGTTCCCTCACCTTGTCATTCCTTAACTGCAGCTGCTCCTGGGTGACTGCGTCATAGGGAGACACAACTATTCCTCCCAGGAAGTGAGATGTGTCAGGACATTAAAGAAGGCTCTGAGGCTGGGAACTGGGAACTTTACCACAATGATGTTTGGCTTACTTTAACAAAACTCCAGGATCAAAATAGCTTAGTTTCTGAGCATATTTGTTTCCAGATGTCTGCGATATATTTAATCAGAGGGAAGATCATTCTTCTAGTCGGTAGAACTGAAAAGTTTGTATGGAGGTCCACAATGTTCAGAAGAACTGTTGAGAGAACGCATGAAGCATAGAAGAAAGAAGAAAACTGGGGAAAGGGATGTGAACAGACCCTTTTCCTTAAGAGGGACTAGAATTTATAGAATGATTGCATAAATTTGTTTTTTCACCTATTCAGCAAATCATTGTACACTGATCAGACACAGAGTATGGTGCTAAATAGTGTGGACATAGGATGAAGCCAGGTCAGACACAGAAATGATGGCCTAGATCTGTCTGGCATTCTTCGTTCACCACATATGTATAGAGCGTGCACATCCTTATTTTCCAGGGCTAGTTTACTTCTGCCATCTCATTTTAATTGTAGTAATTTATCACTCAGACATTTATTTATGCAGATCCAGAGAGATTATTCAAAGAGCTGGAGCTTATGTCTAGCATTCATGGGTCCCTGAGTTTGATCCCCAGAACTGCATGTTTGCCACCACCAGCATTACTGGGTGTTGCCCCTGCAATCCCTGGGGAGATGCCCCCACAAAGTTTCTGTTTGGTTGGTGGTTGATATAGTCCTGGTAACATTTTTGTACATGAGCCCTAAGCTTATAAGAAGATATGGTCAATAAGAAGCTGACAGTTTAGTAAGATAAACAGACGAAATAAGTATCAAATAATGAATGTGCAAGTGCAAATAAATGAAAGTTGTTGAGAGAAACTATCTAGATATTGAAAAATAGTTGTAATTAGCTGAAAGCTACCGGGAAAAAATGTGAGAAGGTGAAACCAATTAGGATTAATCACTATTTTTTTCTAAAAGAAAATAAATGGACACAAAAAATTATGTGCCTCAAGATGACTTATGAAAGATCAGTTGGTGCACAGGAAACTATGTAGGACAAGGGCCAAATCATTTGAGTATTATTAAGAAATAAAAACTTCCTACAAGAAGCCTTATAGTTTACATAAATATATTTTATTTTACTTTATTTTAATTTATTTTCCACAGCAGAGCCTGGCAAGGTATCCGTGGTGTATTTGATACGCCCAAAACGGTAACAATAATGGGCCTCGTTCCCCTACCCTGAAAGAACCTCCAATACGGCAGCGTTAGGAAAGACGAGTAAGGAGAGGCTGCTAAAATCTCAGGGCTGGGACGAATGGAGACATTACTAGTGTGTGCTCAAGTAAATCGATGAACAGTGAGATGACAGTGATACAGTGATACAGTGATAATTTATTTCAGAAAGAAGGAGTCTTGGGCCACAATGAGTAAGATTACTCCTGGCTCAGTGCTCAGGGGTCACACCAGTGGTCACGCCAGGCAACATGAGGTGTTGGGGATGAAACTAGGGTCAGCGTCATGCAAGGCAATCTCTTTACCTCTTTATTTTAGCATACTCTGACCTAATACATTTCAATATATGCTTTTTATATATGTTTTAAAATACCCTCTGTCATTTTTATATATATTACATATTGAACATATTTTATATACATGTAAACACAACTGTGGATCATGAAACATGCATTTGTGTCTACTAAGTATGTATTTTCCATATGTGAACATATGTATATATTTCATTTTTCAGTGTGTGATCATCTAAGTTAAGGAATGATTGATTAAGAGAGACCCAGACATTTTAAGCTTCTGATTTCTCTCTGAACATTCCATTATTTTCTCTTTCGTATTCCTCTCTTGCGTTTCACTCTTCGCCTACTATGAGAATATTCTAGTTTGTCCTCTGTTTTATAAACTGTTAACCTACATTAACCAATCCCCTTGTTGATAGAGGGGGCTTTCTGGACAATGGGATGTGAGGGAACTGATGCACAATACTGCAAGAACTAGTCTCTAAAATATCCCCATGGTCAATTACAGATGGCTAGAAGGATGCTTGACAAGGAACAGAGCTTTACACTTCGGTGAAAAGTTCGACACTAGTAAACCATTGAGTTGGAAGGAAGTTTGTTAAATCAGTTAGAGTTCATTACTATAAACAATACATTTCTTTCTCCTCTTCCTTTCCAGTGAAGTTCAGCAAAATTCTGAAAAGATGACTATGAATGGCTAAGTCATTATTTAGTTTTCTTCTTCACATGCTTTTCTTTCTCTGGAGTGGGACTAGATAGAGGAAGACAGGTTTTGCTTGACCTTACTTTGTTTTTTGTTAGTTTCATTCGTAGCGCATTGAAAGATTAAAATCCTGTGTTCTCTTGCATTTGACTAGGTAACTCTTTAACTTGATGATTGTATCACCATGATTCTCCTTTCAAAATTTATCAGAGAAACAGACACGTGGTGGGACAATATCAACTGATAATTCTTCTACATTATATTTTTCTGAGCACGGTCAATTGGGATTTTCTTCTTGGACCTTCTCACTAATTGATCATTAAGCTTCTACCCTCTTCATGTAGTTAAACAATTTTACTACACAAGGCCCTACTTTGAGGGGGAAACCAGAATTTGTTTACTTATTAAACAAACTTTGAACCTCAGGAACCAAGAACGTTTGACAGATTTGGAGATAAATAGAGCAAAGATCATCCCCCTAGAAGCTCAAAATCTGGTGGTTCTTCTTTTTTGTTTTGGAGACACAACCAGTTATTCTTGGGGCTTATTCCTGGTTCTGTGCTGAGAGATCACTCCTAGTGGGGGGTCTATGCACCATAAGGGGTACCAGGAAACAAACCCTGATTGGCCTCATGCAAGCTAATCAAGAGCAGCTCTACTGGCTACGATAAATATATAAACAGAGCAAGACATGTTCAATGTAATCTGGGGTGTAGAGAAGGTTTCACAGAGTACACAGTGCTTGGGCAGAGTTTCCTAAGAGGACAGGGCTGAGGCAGGTGGAACAGAGGGGTGAAAAAGGCATCTGAAGCATAGTCATATGACACTGTGCACGCATAAGAAAAAAACAGAATTATGAGGGATGATTGCTAAAGTGCAATATTTATGCCGATTAAAGAAATGTTGGTTCAGATTGGGAAGGGCTTGGGAAGTGGTTTAAGGAACTCCAGCTTCACTTGCAGGTCACTCTTTAAATCATACAGCCATTGTGATAAACCCATGATTTTGTTTACAGTTTTGTTGTGGTTGATACCATTTTATCATTAAAGCTGTGTGTGTCTAGGGCTTTGCGCGTCCCTTTGAAGCTTCCTCAGCTATGATTTCATGTTTGGTGAGTCAGAGGGAGCAAGTGAGATCAGGAAGTGCTGAACAATAGGACTGGGAATAACCATTCTCCCAGGTTAAAGGAAGCTGATAAGGTCAGAGGGTGGAGTCTCGCTCATTACCCTGCAACGGTCAGACAGTACAGGACTCATTTGGGATAAACCTTCTCTTTAGAAAGATGTCCAGAGGTTTCAGACACAGGGACATCTTCGGCCGTTCTTAATCCGTCATTTGAATCTGTCTCAACTCAAATGCCATATATACACATATATGTAACCAACATTTCTTATTGACAGTTATACTAACCATCCTCAAATTCCTTATAACTGGAATCAGAATGAGAGATAATTTTTGCAACCAGGAGTTCCTTGACTAAAACAAATTATCATAATACCTATGTAGGCATAGTTTTAGAGGAGTAATTCTTACCTTCTTATAAAAAAATGTACTTTATTTTATGAATTTTGTAAATGTATAATAACAGACCTAAAACTTGAATGGCTAAAAGTAAGCTGAATTTATCTAACTTATTATTTTTGTACATCATGAGATTCTGAATTGCAGAGGTTATTTTTCCAGTGACTTACACTCAAATGAGATTTTCTTATAAATCAAGTTAATTCCAGTCATGATATATCTGTATCCAATGACATCAAAGATTTCTATAATCACAACATTCATTTGCTTTAAAAATATTGTCAATAGAGATTTCATGATTCAGTATCATTTTTATTAGTTAAAGGAGTTTCCCACTAGCCTGAATTTCTCTGAAGACATTTTCACTCTTTAAAAGTACACAGTGAGGCTGGAGGGATAGTACAGCGGGTAGGGCATTTGCCTTGCATGTGGCCAAACTGGGTTCGAATCCCAGGATCCCATATGGTCCCCTGAGCACCGTCAGGAGTAATTCCTAAGTGCAGAGCCAGGAGTAACCCCTGGGTATTGCCGGGTGTGACCCAAAAAGCAAAAATAAATAAATAAATAAATAATTAAATAATAAAAACACACAGTATGCACCTAATGAAGTGATAGTTTGGGACTGGAGCGATAGCACAGCGGTAGGGCATCTGTCTTGCACACAGCCAGACTGGCTGAGCCAGGTTCGATTCTTCCGCCCCTCTGGGAGAGCCCAGCAAGCTACCGAGAGTATCTCGCCCGCACAGCAGAGCCTGGCAAGCTACCCATGATGTATTCAATATGCCAAACACAGTAACAACAAGTCTCACAATGGAGATGGGGCTGGAGAAATAGCACAGCGGGTAGGGCGTTTTCCTTGCATGCAGCCAACATGGCCGACCCGAGTTCGATTCCTCTGCCCCTCTCGGAGAGCCTGGCAAGCTACTGAGAGTATCTCGCCCACACGGCAAAGCCTGGCAAGCTACCCGTGATGTATTCGATGTGCCAAACACAGTAACAATTGTCACAATGGAGACGTTACTGGGCCCGTTCAAGCAAATTGATAAACAGCGGGAGGACAGTGACAGTGAAGTGATAGCTTGTGATACGAACTTCAAAACCCACGAAATTAAAAATAAAATTGTTAGCTAATGTTAATAAACACAGTACTTGAGAAAGACAAAAACTATGTCTTTAGTGTTACTGTCAAATATTACTTTAAATACAATCTTTTAGTGTTTTCTAGAGGCTAATATCCAGTTTCAGACAGAATTTTCTAAGCTGTGATGATTCTTAAGGAATTTGTCATGCCTTTGTGATGGCTTGTGGTTTCTTGCCTTTATATAAAAAAACAACTCTAGGATAATCAGAGAATGCTGAACATTGGTTTGCTTTATCTCCTAAATATACAGATCTGTTTTGCTGTACGTTGAAAATTCTATTACATAAACGTGGCCTTTATATTTTCAGTAGAAGTAAAACAAAAAGAAAAACAAGCAAACGAACAAACAAAAAAAATTTCATGGAGACCAAAAACTCTCAAGTCTGTATTTGTATTTTTTAAAGGAATTGGGCCAGATAATGAACCATGAACACTATTTGGGAGCCATAGCCAATAAATTATACTAAATACAATACAAAATGCACTTAATCTGTTTTTTGCTCCTCTATAAATGACAGAAAGTTAAACCTGAGAGAATATTAGCTTGTTGGCAGAACGAGGTAAAAGATAGCCTAGAGATGCAGACAATGGGGATGGAGGTGTGTGTATAAGTACATTAATGCCTAAGATAGAAGTCAGCTTCTAAGAGAGGACTGTCATCAAAACTGTGAATACTACAATAGGTCTGCTAAGTCTTGTTTGTACCATCCAGCTATTGCTAACTGCTATTTATAACATCTTCAGCTGGAGACTGTGCTCCATCTTCAAGGATAAGATCAGGATTACTCGGGAAATGGCTGTCACACTGTTGACTTTCTCATGACCTTCCCTCCCAAAACACCCAGCAGGTGCTTGACCAAGCTAGTGCAGTGAGTGAAATTCCCTGAACAACAACAGTGGAAGATGATTTTCTTGGTTGATAACTCTGGAACAGATCCCTGTATCTGGAATCAGAATAAACACCTTCATGTCCAGGAAATAATGCAGGTCACATGCTGATAACTTTTTTCTCCAACCATATTTAAATAACTGGTAAAGCTAGACTCTGAAAAGTTTTCTAGGTCTCAGGGTTTACTACACAGAATCAAGGTAGAATCTAAGCATGGGTTTTGGTCAGATATGTCTGTCAAAATAAATCATGGAATGAATACATACTGTAGAAATGATTTAGAAAGTAAGTTCAGTCTCTCCAGCAGAGCAAAATAGAAAGTGTGGCATTGTTTTGGAGTCAAATGTTAAGACAATTGGTGGGTGGAGCAAAGATGGTGAGTTAAGAATGATTTCTTGTTTATAAGGTTTGTGGCTTTATTTTTTTGAAACTTTGAGTAAAACAGATCCAGTATGCTTCCTTTCTGATTAGTACTCTTCAACCTTATTGAGTCATTTCTATTATTCATATCACATTTTCAGGAAATAAAGTAATATCTTGACAAATAACAAAGCTGGTTATAAACAAACATTTGCAAGACAGCATAATGGTATCAGATTGCACCTGTAGATCATAGAATATTTTGAATTGCATTTAAAAATAAGGCACTTTCCTCTTTGAAAAATTTATGCAATAATAATATTAGCTTTGTTCATGAAGTTCGTACTTTGCACCAGGTTCTTTGCGAAGCACTTTATTATCTCATTGAAGTCTCATAATAAATCTATGAGGAAGGAAACATTATTCCCACTTTACGGATAAGGAAGCAGCTTAGATAATTAAATATTTGCTCCAATTCACGTAGATGTTAAGAACCTGGAATGGTGGTGTAGAAGGTAGGTTGAAGGAAGACAGAATTTAAATCCAAGCTGGCTGGCAATCCTCTTTTTCCTTATTGTTGGGTTTCATTTTTTTGAGGTAGAAATCCCTTTGAGAAACAAAAACCTTTCAGCTGTTTCAGCTTTGTGTGAATGCATTTCAAATTATTTTTTGAAGGTTAAGAAAAGCAAAAATATTTTTCAGGAAACCATAAAAACATGTATACAGGCAGAACGAATACTTTCATGGGGTCAGGAATTAGTTGGTAGTGAGAGAGAATGTATTTGGTATAAGTGACCTTAAATGCAAGAGACTAATTTTTTCATTTCTCTCAAGATCAATTCTTTGTGAATGCCTTTTGAATTTGTATCTTGACTTACCAGAGTCTCAAGTAAATCAGATAAAGTTACTATGGCGTTTTTAAAACTATATCTGATTTATTTGATCTGAATAATTGTCAGTTTCACAGTCTTAAAAATATGTAAACCTATTTTCAAAACTCTCCACTTTATAACCTGAGAAGCTGGAAGGTTCTTCATTGATTTGACTTCAGTGGCAAAGATAACAAAACAAAAATAAATAACTGTGACTACATCAAATGAAAAAAATCATGGTTAAAAAAAACTTTGGGTAAAATAAAAAGACAACCTACTAAATGGAAGAAAATATTTGCATAAAATATATCAGAAAAGAGTTCATATAAAACATATAGAAAGTATTCAGAAATCTCAATAACAATAGAAACCAATGATCCTATTCAAAACTGTGTAGAGGAAATAGACTCCTCTTTAAAGAGGACATATTGGATAGAGAGTAGGCAGACAAACAATTTTTTGACATCAACTATATTCATTCCAGCACTTAGTATAGTAGTCAGAGCAATAATCCAAAGGATCAATGTCAGATAATGGATAAATAAATGGTGGTAGATATACAATATACGCCATAAAGTACTATACAGCTGTAAGAAAAAAATAAAATCTTACAGTTGGCTGCAACATGGATGAACCTGGATGGTATTATGTTGAGTGAAATTAGTCAAAGGAAGAAGAACAGACACCAGATAATTTTACTCATCTGTAGATTATAGAGAGATAA
Organism: Sorex fumeus; assembly: GCF_029834395.1. NCBI lineage: Eukaryota > Metazoa > Chordata > Mammalia > Eulipotyphla > Soricidae > Sorex > Sorex fumeus. Next base: position 16,132,360 of record NW_026606072.1, read on the forward strand.
AACAAGGTGATAGGCAGTATTGAATAATGAAAACAAATTTTTACCCTTGTATTGCAAAAATGAGTGGGGTAATGTGTGGGGAAATCAAGATGAAACTAGAGGTGACATAGGAATCGTAGTGGGGGATCAAGATCACTTTAGTGGTGGTGCAGTGACTCTGTACATCAATACCCAAGACATTTATGCTATTGTTACCATGTTACCTAAACTATCGCTTAAATGTATAATTGGAAAATATTTTAAATTTAAAAAATAAAACATAAATTGTGTATATAGCTAACAACAAGCTGCAGAGACATTGTGCTGAAGCGTAATTTGTTAGGGGGGAATACTTCTCAGAATTAATTTTGTTTGTTTTTGTTTGGGGGCCCCAGCTGGTAACACTCAGGGGTTAGTCCTGGCTCTGCACTCAGGAACTACTCCTGGTGGTTCTTGGGGGACCATATGGGAATGCTGGGGGTCGAACCTGAGCAGCACATGCAAAGCAAACACCTTGTCCACTGTCCTATTTCTCTGGCCCCTACCTCTCAGAATTCTATCATTTAATTATTTGATGCATACACAGTGTGAAATTTGATGTGACTTTAGGTGTTATGAATACGTATTTTAGAAACAAAATATATATTGTTGTTATTAGTTGAGGCGTATATTACTAACTTTTCTTTTAAAAGAAATTTACTTTGACTAAAAGTTTGTTAGCATATATACACACATACAAGGTCAATTACTTTCTAAATGACATCAGAAGTCTTGCACATTGTGAGGGGGGATAGGGAGTGTACCACAGGAATGTGCTCAGAGATCGTTCTTGGTAGTGCTTAGTGGACCTTATGCTATGCTGAGGATCTAACCTAGGTTGTTGGCACACAAGGAAAGGATCTTACCCATTGTACCATCTCTTCAGCCACAATGAGCTCTTTCTTAACTAGAAAAACCTTTCTATTTATAAGAAAGGTTTATACAGTACCATAAGTACTATCACATTTCCACAAAGTCTGAGAGAGCGAAGAACAACTAGCACATTACTTAACTATATTCACATGAACAGTTGTTCTTTGCCTAACTAGGTACTAAAGATCATTCATTCAGCAAGCATTTATTGATTTCTTGTGTTTCGGGCACTGTTCCAAGAATTTTTGATATAGAAATGAGAAAAAAAAGGCGAAGCATCTATCTTTGTGTAGTTTGTATTTCAGTTCAGGAAACAGAAGTCCAGTAACTGACAAATATAAGACAAGCATTTAAGCTAGTTATAATCACAAAGGAGCAAAAGAGAATGAATGTGTGGGTACAATTTCAATTAGATAGTCATGGAGACCTTTCTCAGGAAGAAGCCTTGAAGCACTTAATTAAAGTGAGGAAGTAATGTATCTCAAAAATGTCCTGGAATGTTACTGACTGAAGGAGCTAGAGCAGGGACCAAAATCAAAAAAGGAACACGTTTAGCTACACTAGGTTTTTTTTGTTTGTTTGCTGTTTTTGGCCACGTCCAGTGTTTCACAGGGCTTATTTCTGGCTCTGTGCTTAGTGATCACTCCTGGAGGACTTGCGAGAACATATGTAGTGCTGGGGGTCAAACCCAGGTCAGCAGCATGTAAGGCAAATGCCCAATATTATTACTCTGGTCCCAGGCAAACTAAAAATTTTATTTTGATTACAATGAGAAATGGAAGTGGGACTTTGATCAAAAGCAAATATTTTAGCAGACATCACACACACACACACACACACACACACACACACACACACAACAAAGTGAATGCTGCCTTTCCCCCAAATCTTCATTAATGACTGGATTATGCTGATGTGTTTTGATATTTGTAAAATGGTACTGCAATTGGGATGTTAGATTTTCATTTTCTCGTTCAACCCATGAGAGGCTCCTGTCAGTCTTTGAGGAGCAACTGCATAAAATTCTAATGCACAGTCTAAGTGAGGTTTACTCATGAAGAAGCTGTACTTCATTTTGTGGGATCCAAAATGCCCATCAACAAATTTGTTTCCAGAAATGGAAATGAGTCTCACTTGTGGCCAACTTTCTCTTTAAGGGATATCCCTATGAAATATCGTCGGGGTTTGTAACACTGCTTCTGCACTGAGCAGGAGATAAATCACAGGACAAGAAGGTCAGTTTTTATTCCTAATGATAATCAGAAGTTGTAGACCTGTGTTAGTTTCCTTTTCCAGCGCACACTTCTAGTACTGGTGAATTGAAGTCCTGGATTTGAACTGGAGTCTATCAGAAGTCGAAGAAAACCAGAAATTGGGTCTAATGTTTAGTATTTTGTTAAAATAAATAAAGGAAGGCCTGAAATTTTTGAGAGTTGAAACCCAAAACTTTTTTTTCTTCCAATAGAATTATTTATTTATTTATTTTTTAAGTAATACACATTTATTATCCTATGGTTTGGGGTACCAGATAGTCAGCATGGTATCTTGCTTTTATCTAAAAGCAAGACACAGTAAAATTGCACTGTTTCTTATGGCTCAGGGGCAAATTTCTTCCATGCTATTTATTTATAGCTTGTAAAAGCAACCTGCATTCCTTAGCATATTACCCTTCCTCCATCTCCAATAGAATTATTTAATTCCATTTTTTCCCATTAAGTTATCTAGTGGTTCATTTGAAATTTCACTACAGACAGGAACATGGAGTAACTTATAGGTATAAATTTATAGTATAGAATATTTATATCCTCATATTACAGCAGAGAATACACAAACAGAAACAAACTTTTACCTTAAAGAATGTCTATGATAGATTAACAATATAGCCTAATGTTTTCTTACGATTTTGAACTGTAAATTGTGCATAGATCTAGTTTATTACTCTCTGCACATAGATATGTATGACTTTGGGAAAGCTGGCCGTCCTTGTTGCTCCAGCAAGGAGAGACCATGAGAACTGCATTGTGAAATTGCTACAGCTCACAGTTCTTTAGGCTGAATATATTTATTTTTGTTGGTAAATAAATGCATTTCAAAATATCAATTGTGGATGTTGAGTCACTTTAAAAAGTCTCTTTTAGATGAGTAGACTTTATTTTGTCTTCTAGGTAATATAACAATAATGTCAGTTTCTCAGCCACTCTTATCCCACCCCAAAATAGTCACACTTGAGATTGATGTTATGAATTAAACTGGATTCTTAGGGGTCAGAAGTGTTATGTGTGTGTAGCATTCAAACAGTAAACTCTGGCTGTTATACATGTCCAGATATTTTTAAGACAGTAATTTTCTTTCAAAATATGATAGTTCCAGTCGTTTTAGTTAAACATTGCTACTTTCATATTTCAATCTAATATATTGGTCCCAGAGTTTTTGATGATAATGGTGAATTATGGGTAACAATATTTAGTCTTAAACTATATAGTGCAACAAAAAAATACTCACTAGTCCTAAGAACATTGTTTAATATGTGCAAGGGCAAAACCTAGCTGCCAAGTTAATAATTTTGGGACATATTTGTCTTTGTGAAATTTACTGTCAGATAAGGAAAACCAAGATAAAATTTTGAAGTTGACTATGACTTTTATAAAATGACTAAGAGGACTTATGATACACCTCTTTAGATATCCTGAATGCTAATTTAGAGTATTAATAGGATATTATTGCCTTGCTTAAAATTTTGAAGAAATGTCTCAAACATTTTAGAATAAAACATAAGGAAGATTTGATAGCTAAAAAGTTTTATTCTTTGATTAATTGCTTTTAAATAATTTGATGCATGCATTAGTCTGTTTTATAATCCAATGTCCAATATAGACACAGAGAGAACACCTTTTCATGTCCTTTTGTAGTTTTACATAATTAATGGATTTCACGTGCATTTGTAGTGTGCAATAGGACACTTGAGGGATTGTGAAGTCAATGTATGAGGAAGTTGCTACTTAAACAGCCACAAAGACATGGTAGAATGAAAAGCATGTGCTGTTTTCTTGGGGCTGATGGCTAGACAGTGCCCAGATTTTCTTGAAAGCCCATTCATTTACCTGGGAAGTTTCTCATTTCTACAAAGTGCCTTGTTCCCTAGGTAACGTACTTTGAAATGGTCACGAGGTATCTAAGCACCAAGGGACCATTTATAAATCTAGGTTTACCTCCAACTCCTTATCACTTAGACTTTCAGGACTGTGTCCTCGCCATTCTTAAGACTACTGGCAGCCAGCTTTCTGACAGGAAGTACCAGAACCCCTGAGCCTATTCGTGTCTCTGCTACTAAGAAGAGAACAGTTGTCAGTTTGAATCAGAGGTCTGAACATAAAGAGAAAAGAAACAAGTCTTGACAATTTTCCCACTATTTTTCTTCAAAGCATAAATGGCTATCATTTTTGTGCTTATATAACAAGCATTTTCTCTATAAAAATTAAGAACAAAATTCACATTCCCATAATCTATCAATTATCACATTTTGGGACACATACCTAATATAACAGAATGTATGCATTCCTATACAATTCCATTATACTTACATAATTTAAAATTGATAGGGACAGGAGCAATAACACAGCGGGTAGGGTGTTTGCCTTGCACGCAGCCAACATGACCTCGGAGAGCCCGGCAAGCTACCGAGAGTATCTCGCCCGCTCGGCAGAGCCTGGCAAGCTACCTGTGATGTATTCCATATGCCAAACACAGTAACAACAAAATCTCCAATGGAGACATTACTGGGCCCGCTTGAGCAAATTGGTGAACAACGGGAGGAGAGTGACAGTGACAGGGACAATAATTATTTATATTTACTTTTCTGTCTATTTGGTTTTATGGAGAAGGGGCCTCAAAATTGGTACTCGGGAGCCAGGTTGGGGGCCCCTCCTGGTGATTCTCAACCAGAAGCAAATTCAATGCTAGGACATAAGGATTCAGTGCTGCTGAGACACCGTGATGCTGGTGATACGGGGACTGGGGCCACCTCAGCAGTGTTTGGAACTTCTAGGGTACAGCTGGTGAAGCTCAGAGAATCATATGTTGATTGGGAATCATAATGGGGTCATCTGCATGCCAGGCATGTACCTTGATACACATTTATTTCTTTGGCCCCTGTTTTCTTTTTTTTAATTTAAAAAAAATGCTATGTTATGAAAATATCCGCGTCAATGAAAAAAAGTTCTCATCAGAAATTTACAGGATACAGAGTATTCCTTAATAAAAAAGACAGCATTTAATAAGCTATTTGTTGAATGGGCTGGAGAGCTAGTGCACGGGTTAAGGAACTTGCTTGCATGTAGCTTGGGTTTGGCCAAGACTTGGGTTTGATCTCCAGCACTGCATATGGTAATTTGAGCCCCGCTAGGAGTGATCTCTGAGCACAGAACCAGAAATAATCTCTGGTCACTATTAAGTAAGACACAAATTCCCTCATCCTTCACCCCATCCCCCCCAAAGAAGTTTCGCGTTGAGAATTCAGTCATTTTTTAAAAAGGTTTATGTTATAATAAATTACTTTTCAACGGACACCTTAAAACATTCACCTTTTCAATTGTCTTAGTATCTCCTTCACGATCACGACCATCCTGTTGTTCGTCGATTGCCTCGAGCAGGCCCCAGTAACGTCTCCTTCGTCCTAGCCCTGAGATTTTTTTTTAAATGCCATATTCAAGGCTCTTTCAGGGTTAGGAGAATGAGACCCATCATTGTTACTGGTATTTGGCATATTGGGTACACCACGGGGATTTTGGCAGACTCTGCCGTGTGGGCAGGTTACATTCGGTAGCCTGCCAGTTTGTCCAAAGTAGGAATGAGATGACAAAATGTTGCGCGCGTGCTTCCGGGAGCTGAGTGTGATAATCTCTGGATCCTGGCCGTTGTTGGGGTTACACGGCAGTTGGTGGGTGTAACTGTCTAGCTACTGGCAGGTCCAGTCTCAAACTGTGCAGGCTTGGAGATCTCAGCCCCGGATCCCACACACCTGGGTTCCTCTGCCAGTTCTTTTATGCGTGAGGTTCATCCAAGGGTGTGGAGAGTGGTCCCAGCATGGTCTTCTACCATGTGCCTGACTGTCTCTACCAGGGCCCAACAGCTGAAGACCTCCGGGCCCCAGCCAAGTATCTCCTTGAGGTCTATTTATTCCTAGAAGGAGATTTCTCTGGTTAAAGTATGCCACTTTAAGGGTTACTGATGCCTGCTACAAAATGGTCGACGGGGGAAAAAACATATCAGTTTATCTTCTCACCAATAGTGAATGAGTGTAGGAGGCTTCTTTTTGCACCTCAGTCTTCACCATGCGATGCATTTATTTCTTTTGGCTCATGACAAACTATAAGAGCTATCGAGTTAGAGTATATTTGAGAAGGAAAAAAATCTCAGAGAAGTTGGGACTACGCTATCTGCTGGATGAATCACCAAGTGGGAGCTGTCCTTCCTGCCTGTGCTTCTGTGGGGATCAGGCAATTCTTCAGGCCATATGTGGCTTCTCAATACTATAGAGCAAACATTTACAGCTTGAAAAAATATTCACTAGGGTTTGATGTGGGTCCAGGAGGAAGTGGAGTAGGCTCATGGTTTTTAAGAAATTCAGCATGAGAAAATAATTTCCCTCCTGCAAATTGGGATTCAGTAACCAAAAGTTGCATCACTGTATCACTGTATCACCGTCATCCAGTTGGTCATTGATTTGCTCAAGCAGGCACCAGTAACATCCCCATTCATCCCAGCTCTGAGAGTTTAGCAGCTTCTCCTTACTCGTCTTTACCAACTCTGCCGTATTGGAGGCTCTTTCAGGGTCAGGGGAATGAGACCCGTTATTGTTACTGTTCCTGGCATATCGAATACACCATGGGTAGCTTACCAGGTTCTGCTGCATAAAGGTGTTAAAACTCTTCCTCTACTTCAGGCCATAAGAATTTTAGAAAAGAGCTTCTGGTAATCTACAAATGTATTCTATAAATAAATTCTACTAATATTCTACGAATAAGTAACCAGGAACTAGACTCTATTTTATCAATACTTCCTGTCAGTGTTCTAGAGAAAATAATAGATAAAAAGAAATGAACATGTTTTGTCAGCAGAAACATATTTTTTAAAATAATTACAAAGTCAGAGAGGTGTTAGAAAATTTAGGGGGCAGTTGTGGCATACTTAATGATATTCAGGTGTTACAACTCTGCACTCAGGAGCTACTACTGACTGTGCTTGGGGAAACATAGGGTATGCCAGGATTGAATCCATGATTGCCATATGCAAGGCAAGTACCCTACACTCTGTAATATTGCTCTAGTCCATGAAATATTTACATAAAACTTTTATTCTTTGTGGAAAATTCTGATGAACAAACTTTATATCAATATTATAAATATTGATGCACTAAGTACCAACATTTCAACTACCCTTTAATACATTGCTGGGCAAAATAAGCTAGTCATTGAAAATTGCTTCTATATTCTATTTATTACATTTCTACAAGTGCTATTGTAAATAAAACCTAACTCATTTCATTTTTTTATAAATTTTTTAAAAAAATTTATTAGTGAAACACCATGAGGTACAGTTGTAGACTTACATATTTTTGTGCTTGGGTTTCAGTTATACAATGATCGAATACCCATCCCTCTACCAGTGCGCATTCTCCACCACCACTAATCCCAGTATCCCTCCCACCTCCCATCCCCCCATCCTACCCTGCCTCTGTGGCAGGGCACTCCCTTTTGTTCTCTCTCTCCTTTGAGGTGCTGTGGTTTGCAAAAGAGGCATTGAGTGACAATCTTGTTCGGTCTATAGTCTACTTTCAGCATGCATCTCCCACCCTGGGTGGATCTTCCCAACACCCTTTATTTGGTGCTCCCTTCTCTATCTGAGCTGCCTTTACTCCTAGAGTGTGGGGCTGGCCTCTAAGCCATGGAGTAAACCTCCTGGTATTTATCTCGTCTATTCTTGGGTATTAGTCTCCTAAACCTAACTCATTTCTGATCTGGCCAGCTAGACTGATTTATTTATATATTTATTTATTTATTTTGATTTGCAGGTCAAGAACATAGCTCCAAGTACTGGGACCATACTTTGTTTATGGAGCGGTTGAGAGCTGGCCTCCTGAACACTGCTGAGTATGCCTCTAACCCCCACACTCAAAAAAAATATTGAATTCACATCTTTGGGGCTCAGCAGAAGCTATTGAGGGCTCAATCATACTGTACAGATCTTACCCAAAGATATTTTTCAAAATGTCTACAAAACACACACACACACACACACACACACACACACACACACACACACGTGAAGTAGTGACTTGTTTTCATTTCAATATAAGAAATTAAAATTTTCTTTCTTAATTTGGGGCCACATTTCCTGAGAGATAATACTAGCATTCTGAGTGGCAAGTGATAAATAGATTTGGCTCTGCTTTTCCTCTTTGGTTTTTGGACCACATCCAGTGATGGTTCAAGGCTTTTACTCCTGGCTCTGTGTCAGGGATCACTCCTGGTAGCGTTTTGAGGGTTGAACCTAAGTGAACCCAGGTTGACTTCATGCAAGGTAAACTCCTTACCTGATATAGTATTTCAGACTGGCCTCAGACAATGAAGTTTTTTCCATGCACGCATTTTGGATCTTAAATATTCACTAGGGTTTGATGTGGATTCAGGAGGAAGTGGAGAAGACCCATAATTTTTATGAAATTCAGCATGGGAAAATAATTTCCTTCCTGCAAACTGGGATTCAACAATCAAAAGCTGTATAAAGGGGTTGATTTCCTTCCTTTATTTAATTCTATAATGATTCTAGAAAAGAGCTTCTAGTATGATACAAATATGATCTTAAGTCACTGACTTTCTTCATAGCCACAACTTTCTTTATGTAGACAGCAAATTTGTTGTTAAATACAAACTTTACAAATTATCTTCCCTCCAGCTTTACTACTGTGGTCAATGAGCCTTTCGTAGCTGACTTGTTTTACTTCAGTCTATTCTAAGTGTAATGAGAAGCCTTTGCAGGCAGGTAACATGCTGCAGTTTCCTGTGTGCGTCCCAGTGTCCCCTTTTTAGGAATTGGTGAAGACAATGTCTCCCACCCTAATCAACCCATCATAGATGGAGCAACTAGATCTCTTAGACCTTCCCTTGTGATTTTGATTGACAACAATAGCATATAAAGAAAGTAATTTAATGAAGGCCAGCCACGTGTGCTAGGTGAAAAGGAAGCTCAGATAGAAAAGAGAGCACCAAATAAAGGGTGTTGTGAGACCCTCCCAGGGTGGGAGAAGCATGTTAAAAGTAGTCTATAGACCAAACATTTTTTTAAATTTTTTTTTATTATTAGTGAAACACCATGAGGTACAGTTATAGACTTATAAATTTTTGTGCTTGGGTTTCAGTTATACAATGATCAAGTACCCATCCCTCCACCAGTGCCCATCCTCCACCACCACGGGTCCCAGCATCCCTCCCCCCACCCGTCCCACCTTGCCTCTGTGGCAGGGCATTCCCCCTTGTTCTCTCTCTCTTCTTTTGGGTACTGTGTTTTGCAAGAGAGGCCTTGAGTGGCATTCGTGTTTAGTCTATAGACTACTTTTAGCATGCTGTGCTATATATATATTTTATATATATTTTATATATATCACTGGAGCGATAGCACAGCGGTAGGGTGTTTGCCTTACACACAGCCAACATGGCCGACCCAAGTTCGATTCCTCTGCCCCCCTCGGAGAGCCCGGCAAGCTACCGAGAGTATTCGATATGCCAGACACAGTAACAACAAAGTCTCCAATGGAGACGTTACTGGGCCCGCTCGAGCAAATCGACGATCAACGGGAGGGCCTTTACCTTTGGGCTGGAGCGATAGCACAGCGGTAGGGCGTTTGCCTTGCACGCAGCCAACAAGAACAGATAACCAGATTTAAAAAAAATTGATATTATTAATATACACAATGGACTACTGCTCTGCTATAAGAAAAGACAGAATCATGCAATTTGTCATGTGTGGATGGAATTAAAGGGCATCATGATGAGTGAAATCAATCAGAAGAAGAGAGACCGGACCAGAATGGCATTTCTCAAATGTAGGCTAAAAAGACACAGTAAGGGAATAATGATGACCAAAGGCAACAAAGCCTAAGACTGCTCTACAGAACTGAGCTTACCAAAGGGGTGTGTGTGTGTGTGTGTGTGTGTGTGTGTGTGTGTGTGTGTGAGTGGGGGTAGGGGTGCACAGAGGGTATATGGGATGGGAACCTGAGACAATGGAGGAAAGAAGTGGATACTCTGGTAGAGGATATGCAATTGGAATGTTGTATATATGAAATCCAATTATAAGCAATATGGCAAACCATGGTGCCTCAAAAAAAATTTTTAAGGGAGGATATTTTGTTGCTAATATTTAACAATCAATTCTAGGACCTATTCTGAACTGTCTTTGTCCAGTTTTAATGACTTCTCAATCAATTGTATAGTCTGTTCTTGTGGCTTTTCCTTTTGCTTATTTTGTGACAGTTATTCCTTTTCTTTCTTCCTGCCCACGTTGTTTACTGCCACATCTCAAAGGTCAAGTTCCTATTATTTTTTGAAACTTTCTATATTATTTCAAATAATAATGCTTGGTTCCATTTTTCTTAGACCCTGGTGAGACCTCAGCTATGTTATTTTTATGGAAATGAATAAGTATTTTTTCTCTCTGTGATAGATTGACATATTTTTACATGACATATTTCTTTTTTACTCTGTTCTCTTTTTTGTTCTTTTTTGATTGCTAACTACAGTGAAATAGTTATGTTTGATCTGTCCAATTGCATTAAGACACAAATAATCTAAGTGCCAACAACAGAAAATGCATTCATTAAAAAAGTGTGTGACAGCACCCAAAAGGAGAGAGACATCAAAAGGGAATGCTCTGCCACAGGGGTGGGGTGGGATGGGGGGACAGGAGGGATTCCAGGAGCACTGGAGGTGGGGAATGGGCAATGGTGGAGGGATGGGTACTCAATCATTGTATAACTGAAACCCAAGCACAAAAATCTTTAAGTCTACGTGGTGAGGGACAACCTGGGAACACTGGAGTTTGAAAATGTACACTGGTGGAGGGAAGGATGTTGAAATACTTTATGACTGAGCTCTAATCATGAACAGCTTTGTAAGGTTCTATCTCACAGTGATTCGATAAAAAAGCGAAAAAAAAATGATAGTCTTAATGACTTCATCTACTATTTCTTTAGCTATTAAACACTATTTCAGTTTAATACTTGGTTTCAATAATAGGTTCATATAAATCAAACAGATATAAAGTTGAATTGCCTTTAATTTAGCCAAATAATATGCAAATATTTGTTAATTTTCACCTTGTAGAACAAATATTACTAACATGTTCCTTCTCAATGATTTTTCATTATTTTACAAAGCTGTGTGGTAATGAGGTCAAATATCACCGTTTTCTAAAGCTATGTGCTTTGGAAGTTAACTCTTTTCAGCAACAGGAAGATGGAAGATTGTCACCTTTTTAACTCAGATACTATATTAAAGTAATTAAGAATCAACTATTAAAATGTTTGAGCTTTAGTAATATACCTTCAGAAAAAAAAGTAGAAATAGGCATAGGGTTAAAAGATAGAAGAAAAGACTTAGTGTATTGTGTATCTATTCTGTCTTTTTAAAGAGTTTAGTTATATAACGTCTAGCCAAGTGGTTAGAGTAGTCAATTTAGAGAGAAGTAAAATAATGTCATGATTCAGAATACAGACTCTGTAGTAACATTATCTCAATTTGTGCATGAAACCACATACTTTCAGAATGTTCTTGGTGAGTCATTTAAAATATCCATGCTTTAGTTTTATCCTCTATATAATAGAACTCCTATTGGGACTTATTCAAAGTTATTGTGAATATATGTAATGTGGAAATGCAAGTGAAGTGCTAAGAACAATACCTACCAAAAATCAAATACTTCATAATAAAGGTATCATTAGCATCATCCTCACCAAATTTAAGCTTAATAAGGGTGAATCAATAGTAGCAGGGGAAAGTTGCAATATTTTTACATTGCAGAAACTTCTTTTTCTCTGATTTTTCTATTAGTGAAACACCATGAAGTACAGTTGTAGACTTACATATTTTTGTGTTTGGGTTTCAGTTATACAATGATCAAGTACCCATCCCATCCCTCCACCAGTGTCCACTCTCTACCACCAATGAAACCAGTAGCCCTCCCACCCCCCCATCCCCCCCAGCCCACCCCACCTCTATGGCAGGGCATTCCCTTTTGATCTCTCTTTTCTTTAGGGTGTTGTGGTTTGCAATAGAGGTATTGAGTGGCCATCGTGTTTGGTCTATAGTCTACTTTCAGCATGTGTCTCACACCCTGAGCGAGTCATCCAAACACTCATTACATGGTGTTCCCTTCTCTATCTGAGCTGTGTTTTCCCCAGCATGTGCTGCCAGCTTCCCAGCCGTGGAGCAGACCTCCTGGTACTTATCTCAACTGTTCTTGGGTATTTTTCTCCCATTCTGTTACTTTATATTCCCCAGATGAGTGCAGTCTTTCTATGTCTGTCCCTCTCTTTCTCACTCATTTCACTTAGCATGATACTTTCCATGTAGAACCACTTGTTTGCAAATTTCATGACTTCATCCTTTCTAACTGCTGCATAGTATTCCATTGTGTTGATGTACCAAAGTTTCTTTAACCAGTCATCTGTTCTCGGGCACTCGGGTTTTTCCAGAAACTTCTTTTTGTGAGCTGTAAATAGCAAGAGAATTCTTCCTATGTGATTATAAAAGAAAGATAAAAGCAAAAATACTTTTTTTCTAAAAAATAAGTATTTTACATTAAAATGTTTTATTATAAAATAAAATTGACCTTCCTATTTTATTATACACTTTTATATATGTTAGTACCTATGTATCGGTGCCACCTCTTCCACACTTGATGGAGACATCAATATATTTACTATTAACTGAAAATTTCTGAGTAGAGAGGTTTTCAGGAGAACATATATGCACTGATACCTGAGTTTACACACTAAAATAACAACCCTCTGCTCCCACTCTCACTCATTCCCTTAGCATCACTAGCTTAGGCCTGGAGGGTCTAAACTCTCCTAGGGTGACCTTGATAGTCTCCAGCATAATGGTCCTGAGCAGTTTTGCATCCTTGGACATTGAAACATCCATTCTGTTGGCTTAGTATCAGCAGGAGTGATCCCAGAGTCTCCTGAGCATTGATTGAGAAGCTCAACTGAAAACTGAAAAATTCTCCCATACTTCCCCATTATATCCAAATATTCCTTTTATTTTATACCTGATAACCACTGGTCTAGTTCATATTGCAGAAGTTTTGATGTTTTTGTAAATATCACATAAATGAAATATATATATATTTCTGATATATATATTGCTGAATATATATGCTCGATATATATATTGCTGAGATATATACATACATATATATATATATATCTTGTAGGATGACATTGCTTCTTCCTTTCTCCCTTGCCACAAGGAGCTTAGTTTTATCAGGTTACACTCATCACAATGCTTCAGTCACTCCCACTTCTTCCTTTATCTGTAACCACTTCTCTATGCTCTCTTCCCCAACCAGTTAATCAGCTTTTCTCCCTAATCAGAATATGTTAATTATTTGTAAGGTCAGATCCTTCTAGGACACTGAAATTGTATTGTAAGTTAATATTGTCTTTCTCTTCTCCTTATGTCTTATGAATAGTTTATTTTAAAGCAATGTCCTTTTTGTATAGATACAGGAAGACCATTAATATTATGCCTTGTAACTTAGGATTTAATTGGCTTTGCATATTATTCACTCACAGACATCTGCTTTCTCGACTTAAGTCTCAGTTGCCCTTAGTTCCTAACACCCCCAAAGCAGGGTCCTGACGAGGGACTGAATGGACCCAGGGCAAGTGGTGAGCTACCCTGGCATTGAAATGGGCCAGGCCAAAGTGCCACGATTCTTAACTATAAGTTAAGAGTTTGATCATTGACAAATGCTGTCATGATCCAAAAGTAACGACAAAACTAGGACCCTAGTAGGGATAGGAAAGACTATCTGGCCTGAGCACTGTAGTCTGAGATTGAGACAGCCCTAGGAGAGCAATTCTATAAGCTTAAGTGTTTCTTACTGTATCCATATAAAATGATTTATATTATGTATGCTTATATGTTTGTTGGACAGGGAGAGGAGAAACACACTCAGGGGATTCCATTCTAGGGTGGGTAGTCCTGCTGAGAGACTCTCTGTCCTAGAAGCTGCTTTCCCCGAGGGAAAGAACTTTCCTCCTATTGATTGTGACCACACCTATGTGTAACCCCAACCACTCATGGTTTTGGGATTTAACTGTACTGTAAGAGTGGGCTGGAGAATCGGGATCAGGAGCCAGACTCCAGAAGGAGAAGGAGAAAAGGGATCCATATTCCAGAGAAAGAAGGAGAATGAAGAGGGATCGAGGAGGAGAATGAAGTAGCATGGGGGGAGGAAGAGGCAGGAGGAGAATCAGAGGAGAATGGAGATGGGATTGGAATAAACTGCAACGGACATCAACCAGCCTGATGCTCGTTCCTTCCTTCACCTGCCCATCGCCATTGACATCCCCGGGGTAGGGAAACGCCCTGAGACTACTGAATGCTGGCAGTGGGGGAGATAGACTGCTGATGTCTTTTTTGAGTTTACATAATACATATGGGCTAGCGTGTTAGCACAGAGGGTAGGGCGTTTGCCTTGCATGCAGGTGACTCGGGCAATCTGGGTTGGATTCCTCCACCCCTCTCGAAGAGCCAGGCAAGCTACCGGGAGTATCTCACCCACACGGCAAAGCCTGGCAAGCTACCCGTGATGTATTCGATATGCCAAACACAATAACAACAAGTCTCACAATGGAGATGTTACTGGGCCCGCTCAAGCAAATTGATGAACGACAGGAGAACAGTGGTACAGTGCTACATATCATTTGAGATCCATTTTTTTTTTATTAAGTATGGCTTTGAGAGACATCAGTGTTGTCATAAGTAGCAATATTTTATTTCTTTTTATTGATGAGTATTTTATGCACCATAATTTGCTTATCTCCTTACAGGTGAGTTTGCTATCTAAAGTGAATGCAAATCAATAAATATAACATAACACATTTGTAAAAGTAAGAAAATAAATCAAATGTTCATTTCAATAAAAGCAGAGAAAATTTTTGACAATATTGCATACCATTTTATGTTGAACTCCTCAACAAAAGAGTATACAGCTAATATAACTCATTTTGGTAAAGATCCTATATGACAAGTTCACAGCTAATATTATGCTACTTTATGATAAAGAACTGAAAGACTTTCCTTTAAGATTAGGAATAAGAAAAGGATATTTGCTTATCACTACAACTTCTCAACATAACACTAGATGTCTTAGATTAATAAGAAAGGACAGAAAAGTATCTAAATTAGAAAGGAAGAAGTAAAAATATCAATATTTGCTAATGATATGGTGACGGTCCTCCCATTGTTCATCGATTTGTTTGAGCAGGCCCAGTAATGTCTCCATCGTGAGATTTGTTGTTACTGTGTTTGGTATATCGAATACGTCACGGGGAGCTTGCCAGGCTTTGCTGTGTGGGCGAGATACTCTTGGTAGCTTGCCAGGCTCTCTGAGAGGGGCGGAGGAATCAAACCCGGCTCGGCTGGGCCAGCTGTGTGCAAGGCAAATGCCCTACCGCTGTGCTATCGCTCCAGCCTAATAATATGGTAAATATAAAATAAAATTACAATGATTGGTATAAAAATATTTTAGAAATAATAAATACAGTAATATACCTGGATAAAAAATTAATGAAAGATTTTTATTTTTATATCCATGTAATGAACAAGCAGAAAGAGAAATCAAAAAAGCAATCTTATATACAGCTGTATCAGATAATTGATAAGTTGATAATTTTAATTGATAATTAGATATCCTTGCTATCTTTGCATAAATTTAATAAAAAAGCAAAAAAAAATACAAACAAAACTAAGATATCTTAAAATTGTAAGAAATGGAAGGAGGCACGATGATATAGATATTTCATGCTCATGAGTTGTAATAATTGACATCATCAGGGACTAGAAATAAAGTAGAGTGTAGGGCTATTGCCTTGTATACAGTCGACCTAGGCTTTATCCCTGGCACCCCATATGGTCCCTATAGCACTATCAGAAATGATCCCTAAATGCAGAATCAAGAGTAAGCCTTGAGCACAACCAGGTGTGTCACCCCAATATAAACAACAACAAAATTGGCAAAATTAATATGGCTGTGTGTAAAAGATGATGTAAATTGGCGTGACCATTATGGAAAACCCAAAAGGGAATATTCAAAATATTAAAAAAAATAGAAATTCCGCGCTATGCAGTTATTTACTTTGGGTATTTACTCTCCAAATTCCGAGAAGAAACTTAACTGCTCAGCTCTAGTGAATGAATAAAGATGATGTGGTATATAAAATAAATGAAATACTCCTTAGTCATAAAGAGAAATGGGGAATCCTGTCATTGCAACAACATATAAGGACCCAGAGAGTATTAAAGCTAACTGAAATAAACTGAAAAGAAAAGAAAAAACACTAAATTATTTCTGTATATGATATAGATAGATGAAGCAAGTGAGCTAACAAAATAAATATATAGTTTTAAAAAGTAAAATAAGTCAGTAATTGGATTCCAAGCAATAGGTAGAAACACTAATAGTTTAAAAAGGAAAGATAAATTGAAACAGAGCTAATATTTCCTTCCTTAACTTTATGAAAGGTATATGTTTATTATTCATGTGGTTTTTGTTTTGTTTGCCTTTTCAATTTCCAACAAAATTTTATCTAAAATTTCCAAAGGTCTAACATTGTATTGAAATTCTCATTCAATAAAGCAACTGTTTTCTAGTTTGATAAAGTCCTTTTCCTTTTCCAGTTTTGAAATAAGACTATTTTTAACAATTTCACTAGGACCATCAAAATAACCTTTTCCAAAATATCTTTTGACTAAGGTAATAGCTCAGCTCTTTGCTGAGAGTTAAGAAATAAAGCAAAATTGTCCACGTGTTAGGAAACCAAAACTGAACTCAACAAGAAGTACAAATATTAGTGTTTTTTCCTGTTGGGCTAAATAAAGTTTCTGCTGATTCTTCACTGTTTCCTATAACATGTTAGAACTAGAGTTAAATGGTTAAAATCTTTTCCCCTAATCGTTTGGCTGTTTTGTTTCCATCATCATTTAGTGTGCTATAAAAGAAAATTTAGCTCAAATTGTTTTAATCTCTTGGAACATTTCACTGGCAAATGAAGTAGACAGTTAATGGATTCTTATTCAAAACAGAACATCAGCAAAACAACCAGTGTATATTTAAAAATACCATAAAGCATTGTTTAGCTGTTGAAAATGAAAAACAGTCCTAGCTAAGAAAAGGAAGGTGGAGGTTGTTGGTCTGTGTTTGAAGTCCCTGTGGTTACCACGAATCTGAATAGAGTCTGAGTGGGATAAATTTTTAACGTAGGGAAGACTTGACAGAAAACCAAATCACACTGTTTTACAGGGAGTTCCTTTTTAACTGCCATCCCATTGTGGGAATTTTATTTTGTGTGAATGAATTATTCTTCTGAATTTTATATATTTGATTTGTAAGATTTTATTTAGATAAAGTAATTCATGCTAGCTAAGCATATACCTCAGAGGTATAACACTTACTTGCCTATCATGAATGAGAATCTAGCCTCAATTAATTCCAGCACCAGGAAAAAAAAGAAGAAAAAAAAAGAAAAGAAAAAAATAGGTCACAGAGGTTTTTAATAATCCTATGCCCCTCTGTCGTATAGAGCAAAGTATCTGTATATTTGTAAACCACTAGATCCAATGGTAAGTAAGAATGGTGCTCAAACTATGCCAATCTAACTGTATAGAGTTACTGCCAAGGGTGACAGGAGTGAGTGTGAAAGGGAATCTGAGATCAGTGGTGAAGGAGACAAGAGATGGTAGGATTGGAGGTGGAGGAGCATTTTGTGCCTGAAAATATAAATATGTAAGTCACAGTGTGTAGATAATCTTTTTTAGGAAACCTATATGCCCCAACTTTAACTATAGAAATATACTAAGGATTGACTATGTTATACAAGAATTCCTTAAAAATTGGGGATCGTGGGGGCTGGAACCGGCCCACCCTTCCCACCCCACCTAGACCACAAGTTGCCCCCCTCCCCACTAGCAGCTCCTCGACTCCAGAATGGCGATTATCCCAGAGGCACAGAAGCCAATCTCAGAACCCAGCAGCTTTTGGCAGAAATCCCTCCAGACTTAATTAGTAAAATATCAGAAATCCAAAATCGCACAGCCACAAGAGCAGCCATGCAACATTATGTGCTCTTCACAATCTGCAATAGAAAACAAATTAGCTAACAATGCCTTTTTAGCATGTCTGATTGTTGGGGGGAAATTCCAAATAATAATGGTGCATCTTTTGTCGAAATAATGAATGTAATCTAGGTAGAGAGAGAGTTAAGTGGAAATCTTCTGCCTCACAGACAGGTGGAGGGGTGGGATGGGGGTATATTGGGGTTTTTGGTGGTGGAAAATGTGCACTGATGAAGGAATGGGTGTTTGATCATTGTATGACTGAGACATAAACCTGAGAGCTTTGTAATTGTTCACACGGTTATTTGATAAATAAATAAATAAATAACTGGAGATCTTGGTTTCTTGTGTTCTTCTGTGAGTTTTTTGGAAACTTGGACCTCAAGTGTTTATTTTGATTTTAAGTATTTTGGAGGGCTAGTCAAGTGCTGGTTGAAATCCTAGCAATAGCATTTAATAAGTGTGACCTTAGGACAAGCTATTTTTTCTAATGTGATCTTTGAAATTATTTATTTTTGAAATGTGAAAATTATCTTTGGCCTGCTTTTCTAAGTAAAAAGGCAATGCATGCATGTGAGAGCACTTACTCCTAGATTCTATACAAAGATAAGCATTATCATTTAAAACAAATTGTGCTGACTTGAGCCATAGCTATGTTCCAGTGAGATGATCTATGATCACATCATTGAAATAGCTGATATTCTAGGTTTTTTACTTTTAATTTTTGTGCAAATATAGTCTGCCTTTTTATCCCTTAATGCTTGGAGAGAGTTTCCAAAAAAAAAAGTTTACTTTGATATCAAGTGATTAGAGACAATTTTGGAGATAAATTAGCCTTCAACAGATGAAGTAACTTTATCATACAGAAATTTGTCTTCTATGAAGTATTACTTACCAAGGAGGAGTTTGTTCACAGAACAGAATGTCACTTAAAATTTCTTATATTGAAAAACTTTATATCCTCTCTGATCAGGCCAATGAAAGAATCAACGTTCATATATCCTTCAGGAATGAATGCTGCACTGAGATGAGGAGGATATATGCTAATAACTTTATTCTATCTTGCTGAGTGTTCTTTTGTTTGGAATTCTGAGCTTGGTCCTTTTGTTTTAATGGATGATACTAAAATCGTCAGTCATTTGCAAAGACTTCCTAGGCTGCTAGATAATGAGTAATGGTAAATAGATAACAGGAGAAAGGGACTAGAGACAGTCTAGGATCTGAGCTTGTAAGGATTCTCACAGACAAAGAAGGGTCCAAAAATCGACAATTTGGAATTCAGTCAGGAGCTCAGATTAAGCTTTCATTAGGACCATCAAGGACACAAGGAATTCTCTGAAGAATCACTGGTTTATTTTATCTTGATCAACTTAATTTTGTTTCTTAGGTCATTTCCCCTGACCACATTGCTGCTTTGAAGTGACTAAGATTGAAAATCTTTGCATTCCCACAGACTTCCTTGGTTTTTACCCAAGAGAAAGACTGTATTATCAGGAGGAATTAAGGTGTTGGATTTTAGAGTTGTCAACTTCTAGGGAAGGGAGTATGGAAGGTCAAAGGAGACTGACCTTTGATGTGATCTCATTCTTATTCCCAGCACTTACAGTCTGAAACTAAGGGTTCTGAGTGACCACCCCCACGGTCAGTGAAGAGTACTGATGATTATGATGGGATTGACTGAACTGTCTCCCCAAAGGGTTTATATTTTATATTTATACCACTTCTTTCAACTCAGATTTTTGCTTGTTTTGAAGAATGCAATCAGCTTTATTTCCACCACTAAAACTTGAAATTGAATATTTTCTCTTCCAAATAAAATGTTCTTCACATTTGTTTCCCAGTAATATATGGCTATGACTGAATTCCATATGATTGACAACTGAAATTGGTGATGTGATAAAGAGGTTGCTCCTAGACATTTTTTTTAAATTTATACCAAGGTTGTTACATACTACACAATTATAATTTTTCTAAGATATACTAAAGGAAAAAGACTTTTAATGATTAACTTTCCAGTATTAGATTTTTTTAATGAACTTTTCTTCACTGCTCTTAGTTTTTCTTTTCAGTTATCATTTATTGAAACCTAAGTTAATATGAATATATATATTAAACAAATTATATTTTAAATGTTCAATACTCACACCTTTAAATGAATAGACACCAACTAATCTATATCCCAGTCAATGAACCACTGGGTTTTACTTCTGACTTTTCCATGATTTCATTGAGTGAAACTTGTTATATTATTTTGCACCCCTGAAATTATATGGGATTATTTGAATCATGTTTGTTTTGAGGCTACACCTGGTGGTACTTAGGGCTTACTTCTGGCTTTGAATTCCCAGGTCATTCCTGATAGTACTCAGGAGATCATATGGTGTGCCAGGGATTAAACCTGAGTAGGCCAAAGCAATGCCCTACTGCTGTACTATCTCTCTGGCTTCCCATATATATATATATATATATATATATATATATATATATTTTCTTGCTGTTCTGTAGATTATATATATATATACACACACACACATATACACACACATATACACACACATATACACACATATATATGTATGTATGTATCATGGCAGAGCCTGGCAATCTACCCGTGGTGTATTTGATATTCCAAAAACAGCAACAATAATGGGTCTCATTCCCCTGACCCTGAAAGAGCCTCCAATACGGCAGAGTTGGTAAAGACGAGTAAGGAGAAGCTGCTAAACTCTCAGAGCTGGGACGAATGGAGGCATTACTGATGCAATTCAAGTAAATTGATGAATAATGGGATGACAGTGATACAGTGATGTTTGAATAAATCCATGAATATTTTCCCAGTCTTATCTTTCATCAGTTGACTAGAAACAACACATATAACTAGATTCCTGGCATAGTTTTGATTTCATGAGAAAACAGGCATTGCAACATGAATTTGAGTCTACATAGTTTATTTTGGTGATGGTACCAAGAAGTGCTAATAGAGGAACAGTGAAATGAGATTGGGAAGGGTAGGAATTCAATACGGAGAGTATACAGAGAGCATTAATAAGCTAGTTAAACTTGCAAGAAAACTGGAGCTCAATATCTCTTGGGACCTCTAGGAAATTGTGAAACAGATGCCAGAGTTATGTTATCCAGAGATAATGTATTCTTCCATGTTTTTTTATTTCCCTGACCCAGTGCTGTTCTTGACTCAGCAACTCCACAACTCTGGACTTAAGTGCAGAGTGTTGAAGCATGCCAGAGAAGTGATGTTTCCATTGTGATATTCCCAAGGTGTTTGTACAGAGATGTCATCAGCATGCATTTAGAGGGTGAGTGTAGAGGAAATTAGGAGAGGATCATGACAGCATAATGCTATAGCATGGTAGCAAGCAGTGAAGTGTGTTTCTCAAATCCCCTTCAACAGGGGATACCTGCTTGACTAAAGAATGATTAGCTAAGGGTGAAAGAGATAGGAAAGTGCTTGTCTTGCATGAGGCAGAACTTGGTTTGCTCTCTGGAACCTCACATGACTGGTCCCCCAAACCCATCAGAAGTGATTCCTAAGAGTTAGGAGTAAGCCCTGAGCACCAGCAGGCATGAGCCAAATAATAATAATAATAGTGGTAGCTGACAGCACCCTGTTGTAGTGCTTTTTAGATCCTCCACAGATTTGGAATTGAGTTTCTGCATTTTTTGAAAGATTACCAACTAATTAAATTAGGCAATCATTTAAAGACCTTTTCACTTTCATCCAGAGTTAGATGCTTCTAATAGGTGATTTATCTTGCTCCACAGCCACCCTGGTAAAGACTCAATTAGATTCATTTCTACACCGACAGTTGCTTAGTCTAGTTGGTTTCAGGTCCTTTTCCTTTCCATGTGTTATAAAGTCAGAGGTACCACCATCACCTCCTGTATTAATTGTATCTTAGTGTCTGATCCTAAGAGAACCTAACTGTGAAAGAGACTTCTAAAGAATGGGCTGGAAAATGTCAAACTCTGACTTAAAACTAAGGATGAATATGGACTACAAGAAAGTTGACTCAAAAGTACATTTTTGTAGTAACACGAGGTAAGACAAAGACTCCCTCAAACATCTTGTCTGAAGTCAATCAGATTAAAAAATACAACAAAGAAAGCAGGGTAAGACAAAAAGAAAAATATATAAGAAAAAGTGAAAGGTAGACCCTGGAAAGATGGTAGACATTAAAAATTACTTGAAATAAATGACAGAATTTTCTTCCCTATTTTTTTAAGGTTTTTTGGGGGTAGGATAGTCATACTTGCAATGCTCAGGGATTACTCCTGTCTCTGCACTCAGGAATTACTCCTGGAGGTGCTTGGGGAAATGTATGGGACACCCTAATCGAACCCCTAATCAGCCACGTGCTGGGCAAACACTCTACTGTGCTATAGCTCCAGCCCCTCTCTAGGCATTTTTTAAAGGGATAGATTATTTGTTCTGTTAAGTTGGCTGTCATTTCCAAATTCCTTATTATAGATGGTGCTATTTTTATCTTTTTAAAAAGTCTTGTAGGAACTACAACGATAGTATAGCGGGTAGGTTATTGCTTTGTACGTGGTTGACCTGGGTTTGATCTCCGGAGTCCCATATAGTCCCCTGAGCATCAACAGGAATAATTCCTGAGTGCAGAGCTAGGAGTAACCCCTGAGCATCACCAGGTGTGACCAAAAAATTTTAAAAAAAATTAAAAGATAAGGTTAGCAGATGACCATGTTTCTTAAAGAAAAAATAAAAAACCATTGATAATAGAATTGCAATAATGGATGTATACACATGACATTGCAATAGCAAAGAAGACTTGAGAAAGAATGTGTATTTAGATTTAGTTGCTTGAAGATAAGGGAAAAAATGAAAGTAATTGTATTTGAAAGACTATTATGTAACAGAAACTCCAGCATGTATTTTATATTTTGCCTACAAATACTTTTTTTAGTTCTCATTCTAGTTATTAAGATACACCAGTCAATTAAATAGACTATATTTTCTTGCTGTTCTGTAGATTATTACCAATGAGAAGGAAAATATATTATGAAGGGCTGGAGCGATAGCACAGTGGGTAGGGCGTTCGCCTTACACGCAGCCAACATGGCCGACCCGAGTTCGATTCCTCCGCCCCTCTCGGAGAGCCCGGTAAGCTACCTCGAGAGTATTCAATATGCCAGACACAGTAACAACAAAGTCTCCAATGGAGACGTTACTGGGCCCGCTCGAGCAAATCAACAATCAACGGGAGGGCCTTTACCTTTACGTTTAAAGTAGAGTAAGTGTTAAGTATCTTAGGTGTGTATAATTTGTAAATATAAAAAAGGAACAGAGAAATCCAGAACTCCAGCTTGAGTGTAGCAATTAAATTGAAAAAGAAAAAAGTATCATTTGAGCAGACTTCAAATATGGTGAGGAAATTGTGCGGATACTCAAAGAGTTTCAGATCCACATACAAGGAAATATAAAGACTCTAGCGTGTGTTAAAGGACAACAAAGAGATTGCATGATGAGTGAAGGCTTATACTATGTAAATACTCTCTCAACTCTCATAGACAATGTCTGCAGGTCCTGATTTAAATATTCTCCCATGAGAGAGTACTGAGGATACAGGTTTGTCTTGCACATGGCCGACACAGCTTCAGTCCCAGAAATCCACTATGCCCAGACATCCTATACAGGCCCTTAGCACAGTCAGGAGTAATTCCTGGGCACATAACAAGGACTAACCCCTGAGCATCACTGGATATGGATCCCAGACAATGCAAATATGCCTCCAACATCCATTATCTCCTTGTTGGTTCTACCTATATCGCTCTCCATAAGAAAATCCAACATCCTTTCACCTCCCTTGTGTATTCTTTCCTTATAAAACAATCAACCGGATCGAGTTGAACAAATAAGGGTTTGCTTCAATATATTCCTTTTCTAATATATGTAAATATATAATTGCTTTGTCATATCAGAATCTTCATAAACACAGTAAACAGTCTGGAAAGCAGAGTTTGAGAGATAATCACCTGCAATAATGTTTCATTTCTGTTGTCACCTGTTTGTTTTTCTTCCCAGAACACTCATTAAATGCTAACTGAAGTGATACGTAGGACTTGAGCAAGTTTCTAAGAAAACCAACAAACTTGCTGCAAAGTCATTTTTAATGAGCCAATTGAAAGGACTAATAGAACAATTTATTATCATGCAGAACAGCCGAACAAATCTGTCCTTAGGTCAATCTTCTTCTGAGTTTTCCAGCTCAGATTGAATGTTTAAGATGACATATTCCATAAGTGCTCACAGAAAATAAGGTTGCTCTTTTTTTTAATAAATCAATTTCAGTAAGTTTTACCTGAAACTAACATCTTTAACTTTGTTCAGTCAGAACTGTTCAAAAGATACACATTATTCAGCTCAATTACAAATAATCTGAATAATCAGCCTGAGAGGAATTTTTATACGAAATTGTGTAGTTTTCATATCCACAGAAAATTTATCATTTCTATTTAACCTCTTTTTATCCATCTCTGTATCTCTTTTTTTTCTTTTAAGAACTCTATGAAACAAATTCAGGGCAGAGATTAAAAAAAACATTTAGCATATGAATTTGTAGAAACATAAATATTCAATCTATAGCATACTTTCCCCTCTTATTTTAGGAATAAACTTTAGGATTTATTATTTGAGAAATTTATTATTGGTCTAGGAAAAATCAAGATTGCTTTTTTCTCCTGTACCCAGGGTTAGTATATCATTAGTCTAGAATCCATCACATAGAAGATCAGTCATCGGTTCATATGACTATCTCATCCATGTGCTAATCCATGGAACCGTAGCAGGGAATTGTTTTCAATGCAAATACTAATATTTTTTATACTTAAATATTGAAGATAACAAGATAATCTTTTAGTAAGGCTTTGGTAACGTTCTCTGATATCTTAATTCTCTGATAGTCTGATAGTCTATCCAATTCTGGATGAGTCATAAAAGTTTTTTGTGGGCTATGTTTTTGTCATGGTATGCATATGACTCATTTCAAGACTCCTGATTTGCAACCAGTTTTTAGTCTTATTTTAGCACAAATTCAAAGTGGTTTCTTTATAAAAAGTCTTTATGGATACTATGCTTACTTTTAACACATTCTCTAAATAAGAATGCCTTGCTACTTTCTCATATGGGGAATAGCATCATTTTCTTCTTTCCTTGAACTTGGACCCCATGGTAGCAAAATATTCTTTTAGTTTACTGTGTTCTTTATCACTTGTTGCATTTGCATTCTGCTCCTTAGCAGACAGAATGCTTCATGCAGCACCATAGCACATCTGGGTTAGCACTACCAGACATTCTTTAGCATGCACAATGCAATTCACATTTACTGTACATGTAAAAATACAAATTAGTTTCAGTTTATACATCTTGCTATTCTCTATTGTAACAAATAAATAGGATAGCACTTTATTAAGTTATCAGATAGCATCAAAATAGCTTATGCATGAGGCCATTGTTTTGCAAGGTTTGTTTATAATATTAATTTAATGGATTCCATTAATTTAATATTAAAATAACATTCTAGTTAAAGTTCAAACTCCTCTGCACAGTAAACACTAAAACATGATTTACTGATAGGACAGTGAAAAATTCCTAATAAGCAGGGTTATCAGTGAGCCCTAACTTTTGAGGAAATGCCTTAATATTTATGTTTTGGTCCTTGAAAAGTTTTACAATAGGAAAATTCTATTTTTCAACCTATTGCACAGAATTTTGTTAACATGTCTTTTTGTTAACTGAAATGAAACTACTACAACTATTTTTTAGTAAAAAAAAAGTTTATGTTGGGGAAAAGCAAAATTTATAACTTATAAAGGCAGAGGTAAAACACATGAATCCATTGATCTTTTTTAGATTTTATAGAATAGCCATAACACCTAAATGCTTAAATCAATATTGGACAAGCTGTAATCATAACTAATTAGGAAAGTTTTGTTAAGTATAACTATACCCAAATCTGAAGGAACTAATAAAGTTGATCAGAAGGAAGTGTGATAAAAAATAAGACCCAGATTTCCAGTCTAGCTATCAGATGTTTATTACCTGACCATTGGGCATATTCACATAACCTTTCAGGGTCCAACTTCCCCAGGAGAAAATAAATAGACTGAAGGTTATTACTCTAGCTAAAACTAATTTTAAATAAAAAGTGTTCTATTTGAACATGTATAAAAAGGAAATATTGTCAAAAATGGAGCTACAGTTATCTGCTATTTAAACTAACTTCTCTTTTAGAGGAACAAGAATAAGAAAAAGAAATTTTTGATGCTCGCATTTTAATATTATTTAATGGTATTTTGGTGATTTTATTGTATTGATTTAACTAAACTACAACCATCCTTCTCCTACTTTCCTCCCCTATATTTTTCAGGTCTTGTTTGAGCATCTATTTCATCATCAAAAAGGTAGGGGAGGGGTTTGACAATGTTTTAAGCGGTAGAGCAAATGCCTTACATGTATGATACCCTGTATTTGATACCCAGCACAGCATGAACCCTCAAGCACCATTAACTGTGGTCCTGGTTCTCTACTGCCAAGCACTACAAGAAGTAGTCAAGGGCTCCCAAGTATTTCCAGGTATACCCCAGCCCCCTTGCCCTCAAAAAAAAAGAAAGAAAGAAAGAAAGAAAGAAAGAAAGAAAGAAAGAAAGAAGAAAAAGAAAAGAATAAAAAGTGTTTTTACACTTTCCTCTAGTTCTATAAAATAAACAAAAACAGAAACTATGATAACCATTCTAGTTTACGAGTTCTTCTTTGACATTTAATACAGTAACCTCTCTTATTGGAAGACAAATAGAAACATTATACCATTTCATATGAACAGTTGTGTTTTCTCCCTCTTTCCCATGGGCTACAGTTTTTGTGGACCAATAGTGCCCTTGGAGGCTTAAGTGGAAATCATACCAGGACAATGAAGATGAGTAAGAGAGGCAGACTGCAAAGTACAGCTGTTTCCAAGAACTAAACTGACAATCATTCACAATATCAGTTACGCATATTTGATGGTCTGTTAAATAGATAAACAGAACAGTGACATTCCAATACTAGGTGATCCTCTTTCTCCTTTTCCTTTTTTTTTCCCTATGAAAAAAAGTCCTAGTTGTTAGAACACTGAAATTCAAAATTCTAGGAGTGGAGCGATAGCACAATGGTAGGCCGTTTGCCTTGAGCACAGCCAGCCCAGTGGAGCCGGGTTTGATTCCTCCGCCCCTCGCGGAGAGCCCAGCAAGGTACAGCGAATATCTCACCCGCAGGGCAAAGCCTAGCAAACTACCTGTGTTTTATTCAATTTGCCAAACACAGTAACAACAAGTCTCAAAATGGAGATGTTACTGGGTCCTCTTGAGCAAATTGATGAACAATGGGAGTGCAGTGCTACATAAGATTTTAATGCTGATTTTTAGTCATTTCTGAGCTTGACGGTATAGTGACTATTTTTTAACAATGTTAAATGGAGATGACTCTCATATAGAAAAGATCATAATATTAAACATAATATTATGAGAGGGGCGGAGGAACCGAACCCCACTGGGCTGGCTGTGTGCAAGGCAAACACCCTACGGCTGTGCTATCTCCTAATAATAGGAGATACTGCTACATAGTCTGCCATATTTTTATATTGATGTTAACTATGTCATTCTGCTTTCCTTATTAGAGGTGGACATAAAGAATTCGTAAAAGAATCGGTATAAGAGATAATAAGATACTATATATAACCTAAAATACATGTAAATCCAAGGTTGTATTCCCTCTGTGATGACTGTATTTACATCCTGGAATTCATACACAAGCACATTCTGATTTATACAAATTCAGCAGAAGACTCATGAAATGCAGAATAAGGGATATCAAGATACTGACATAGATCTGACATTTATATGGAAGTGCATTTATTTGGTACTATTTTTTGACAAAGATTTCTCAAAAATTGCACACTTTGTTGTGGAGTTCTGTTCTGGTCTATGACCTTATGGTAAAATCTCCCACTTTTCTTCTTTTTAGTACATATATTTGTGAGACACTTTTTTGTTCTCTTGATCTCTTGCTAAACCTATTGACGCTCAGGTTTGTTATTGAATCAGTCAATCAGATACAATTATAAATGCAAATAGAGTAGGGCATGGGAAATGATGATAAAAAGGGGGGGAAGTCACCTCTGCATGATCCAGTCTCTTTCAAAGACTTCAATACATGCTGTACAGATTATGTTATTCATCTTCACTAAATCCTTGGAATGTGAGGGGGGAAATGCAGTAATATCATGTAAGTTAGAAGAAATGCAGTCACAATGAAGAAATTGTGACTTACCTACAACCAATTGATTTCAGAAGTAGAATGCACAGGCTCTATTTATTGTTCTCATACATAAGGTATTTTCTATCTTCTCCCCCCTCCTCTCTCTCCTCTAGAGAGAGAAAGAGAGTGTGTGTGAGATAGAAAGAATTGTCACAGTTTATAATAGTATTCAGCTCCAATATTTAAGGTTCAGAAAAACAAACTGACCTGGATTCACCTTGAGTCATCTTCAATTTTCAGCCATTTCAGAACTCTTCGGTTCACTAAATTTCTGAATTTAAGCATCCCTATTATCTGTAGAATTAGATTTAAGATAAAGTATTTATTTTAAAATAAAAAGTGCAGAAACATTCCAGAGAACTGAAGATTACCTCTTTAAGCATCCAAACTGTTATTTTCTATTTGGGAGTGAAAATTTTCCAAATAGTTTATTAACAGACTGTGCAAAGCGAATCTCATATTCTCCCTATGGAATTCTATTACCATTATAAAAATCTGTGATTCTGGTACAGATACGTAATGATTCATTCGGGCCACAAAATATAATATTTAATTTACTAACTCTCTTCACATTATTTATTTTCCAGCTTTCTCCTGGCTATTGGGCCATCCTGACATTGGTCAATACCTACGCTTAGAAATCCCAACCTTCACCCCATCTCCTCATTTAAACATCAGCTATTTATTGGAAAAAATGCATGCAGAGCATAAGGCAGATAAAACGTCTTATAAAGGCAGAAGTATAAGAATATGGTTCTTAATCATTGAAATTCATATAAATACCAGGCATGATACTTGAATTGAATTTAAATTCTATTTGAAAATAGAAGTTGTAGTTTTCTATGGAGTCCTTTATTCACGCTTCATCCAGATTAGGGTTTCTCAGTCTATGTTATACACACTCTTCTATTTTTTAACTGGGGTTTTCCTATCTGGGATCCATCTTGCCTCTAACCAGGGATTTGTAGTTCTCAGAATTGGCTATTGCTCAGAGGTCAGACTCAGGCTTACACTCTTTTTTCTTGCTTATATTTCAATGAATTTAGCAACTAACACCGATTCTCTAAATACTGACATGTGAGACTTGAGAACTAATGATAATGTGTTTCCTGTAAGCCAACATCACTCAGAATGCTGTTATTTCACTTATCCTGAAAACTCTCTGTAAAGCCCTGAAAGCTTTAGTTTATGTGAGAGAATGGTTTTCAAGTT
Organism: Sorex fumeus; assembly: GCF_029834395.1. NCBI lineage: Eukaryota > Metazoa > Chordata > Mammalia > Eulipotyphla > Soricidae > Sorex > Sorex fumeus. The sequence goes on from NW_026606072.1 coordinate 16,162,192, forward strand.
GAACTCAACCAGAGAGACTTCTTGTGGGGAAACAGTAAAAAAGCCAAAATGCTTAATTGTCATAACAAATGCACTTTGACATATAAGACCCATGGAGCAGCAAAAAGATAGAGCTTTCAGCTGAAGTTATTGAATTAAAAGGTGCTCTCACCTTGGAAGAATGTATTTTCTTTTAAGGGTTGACGAAACTTTATAAATAGAATTACAAAATCTGTCTCTGGATCTTTCAGGGTTATCTTATCTGAGCAATATTTGAAGATATTCCAGTTAGAGATCACACAATAAACTAGTGGTGAGATGGCCAAGTCTGGAGGACAGTGACCATGCTCCTCCTTAGCAAACTAGAGGGAACAGCGAGACAGACAATAGTTCAAAATGAAAATGTTTTAGATTCTTAATAGGAATCAGGAAGAGGATTGGTAATGAAATGAAAGTGATTATGTCACTTCATTAGAATGCAGTAGAGTATCTGTAATATGTTGTTTGGGAGACAAAAATCTGAAATATGTTAATTAGAGACAACAAGGCAGCAGAGGTATTTTGATAAATAAATCAAGAACACAATAACTTGAATGTTTGTAAACTTGATAGGTCATATATTTTGGTACATCCCACAACACTAAAGGAATAAAATTTCTATACATGTAAAGCATTTTATAGTAGAGAATATCTATTGTTTTATTATAGAGATTTATATTATAATCTTTATTTTGCAAATGACCAATTAGTACAATGGGACAATAATAAAGTTTTTGATAGAAATGAGCTACACTTACATTGATTTATTTCAGTTTTTGCTCAAGACTTTTTGTATTTGTAACATGATGCTACATTTTTAATCCACTAACTTTTAATCCATAAATTTAACCACTTAAATTGTTATTTTTTGTTTTCTTAATTCCCATTTTATTTTATCAGACACCTGTTTTAATATTTATAATTAATGCTAGGAAGGGTAATGTATTCAATTAAAACAACTTAAGAGGGGTAATATATTCATTTAAAAACAACAACAACAACAACAGCAGCAGCAACAAAAAGCTGGTCATTAATTCTCACCTTACTGAAAGTTAATGAAAGTAAATTCAGTTGATTGTATAGAAATATTCTTTTATTTTAATCGACACTTTATGATATTCAAATTTGTGTTAACTGATGACTCTATTAAGAAGCCAAAGCAGATGTGAAAATAATAACCATAACAAATTCATCATGAAAAAGTGCTAATGATTTGCTGATTATAACCTGGAGAAAAAAGTAAAATGGCTTAATTGCTCTGGCATATGCTTGTGAAAACATTTGCCTGAACTATCTTCTCTCTGAATATGAAAAAATATTTTATAAACATTCCTTTTAATTTTACGTATAAAATATATTTTCACATTGCCCCACAGAAACATGCCATCAATTACAGTGTTTTTGTCTGTCTGTTTGAGGGCTACACCCAATAGTGTCTGGGGGTTACTCCTTGGTGTATGCACTAGCAAGAATCACTCCTGGCAATACTCAGGGAACCATATGTGATACCAGAGATCAAACCTGGGTCAGCTGCATAAAAGAACGTACCTTAACTCCTATACTATCTCTCCAGAACTGTATTGTAGACACTTTAAATGAGAAAATGAATTAAGTATGTGATTAAGGATCAATAAATTCACAAATTGTGAGAGAAGTTCTGATTCTTTAACATATGCAAAAGGCATCACCCAAAATACTTCACTATGTAGGGCAACCTGCTCTTCTTTTGCTCTCTCTCTTTTATAACTGAACTAAATTTACTTAGAAAGTCATTAGTGGAGAGAAAGAGAGGAATATGTGAGTTAAGAGAAAACACGAACTTGAAAGAAAAAGTCGACAACCTGTTTTTAAATGATATGTGTATGACTGTGAGGGATTGCATTTGAGGAAAATATCTAAAAGAAAGAATGTGTTGAGTTGATTGTAATTTATCTAAAATAGTAATCCCTAAATGAAATCATTGTTTTTGTATATTTCTATTTCAATATTTTAAAATTACTTTTTTAAATCATTCATTCTCGTTTATTACTTATTTTAAATCTGAATTAAGAATATTCTGTATATCTAAAAATCAAGTTTTGTAAAAATTATTTTTTCATAAATGTTTATAAGCAGTGATCCCTCAACTTTGTTAAAAAATATAGAGCTAATAGAAAGATGGGTGTATTAACTGTGCTGGTGGGTGAGGATAGAGAGTAGAAGCTCAGAGAATGATTTGTAGCTATATACCTAAAGACACTTGGTCAAGTGTGGTACTCCGCCTAACCTTTAGGACCTCAGACACCTTGGGCATATATAAAAGCATCCACTATGTTTCTATTAAAGGTAAAGGTAAAGGTAAAGGCCCTCCCGTTGATCGTCGATTTGCTCGAGCGGGCCCAGTAACGTCTCCATTGGAGACTTTGTTGTTACTGTGTTTGGCATATCGAATACTCTTGGTAGCTTGCCGGGCTCACTTTAAAGTGAGTGTGTACGTTATTTGGAAATAGTGTTTAAAGCCTACTAACATAACAATTTAAAGTAATAGCATTCCTATGGATTTACAATTATAGATCAGTGATTTATTTAAAACAGCAACTTAAAATAATATCTATAAAGTTCTAAAATATAAAATTTGAAATAGTTATCTAATAGAAGCACCTACTTCTGGAATCAGAATTAGGGCTACATCGAGCAGAGGGTCTGACAGGAGTCTCATTGCTTTCCTCCCTATAACTCGCTCAATATCAGGGCCCAATGTAACTTGAAAACAGAATAGGAAGGAGAGACAGAGCTTTCAAATCTGCAGGGATGGAGTCCTCTATCATTACTAGAGCCAAGAGGAGCTGAAACATTCATAGTACCAAAAAAATGAATTAATTCTAAGGTTTGTGTTTACTGCTTCTTCAATTTCCTTAAGAAAATTGCTGTAGGTCTCCTAGGATATGAAGGATTTATAAATGTACAGAAAATAGTCTCCTTTTAATATTCAAGGAAATAGGAACTTAGACTTTCAGGAGGAAATATAATATGATAGTTACCCACAAATGCTGATTTATAATGTTGCACTTCTGATGCCTATATAACATTATAAACCCATTTTATTTCAATAAAAAATTAAATAATATACATTAAACTAAGTTTAGTGATAAAGTAAGTCAAATCCTTATGGAATAATTGTGGGTATATATCTCACTCAGGCTGCTTTAACAAAATACTATAAACTGTATAGTTTGACAATACAGAAATTGATTTTTCCTAGTTCTAAAGGTTGAAATTCTGAGGTCACAGAACAAGCATATTTAGGTTTTGAGGTAATCTTGGTTCTAGGTTGCAGACAACTGACTTCCAGTGTGTCCTCAGATTGTAGATAAAGGACCTCAAAGATCCTGTCTCTAATACCATGACACTGGGAACTAGATGCCAACATATGAATTTCACAGACACAAATATTTAATCCCCGATAGTAACAATTAATTACACTTTATGCAAGAATGTGAATAGAAATAATGAGCTTAATTTACTTTCTCCTCACTTGCAGCTTCCAACTTGTAGAATCACTGAAAAACAGTTATTTCTTAGGCTAAAGGTTGCTAAAATTCTTAGTTTTGATTTCCCTGTTGCTACGCACTGTAGCCTCCATTCTTTGACTCTTGGTAAATAAGGTTTTTGAGTATCAGATCACTTTATATGACTAAGCACATTCCTATTTCATTCCACAGATACCATTGTTAAGTCAGATGTGAATTTCCTTCTGGCTGTCTATCGTTGTCCCCTGATTAGCTATAGAACTCAGTCTTTTGGTATCTCAATTTTCTAATTTGTGAAATGGGAATGAATAGATTGTGTGCAAAGATTGAATAGAAATAAATATGTAAAATCCTTGGCACTGAGCCTGGCCCATATGAAAGCATTCTAAGTGAATTGTTTAAATAGCATTATTACCTAGACTGTTTTTATTTTAAGAAGCTATAGAGTGCAAAGGATAAGAATATACTTTTCTAGGACAACTTTTCCCTCCAGTCCAATAACTCACCACCACTGCTGTGAGACAAGACATAACTGAAACAGTATGGCAAGAAAAAGAAAACAAGGTGTGCTTGCTTCAGAAACTTGGGTCCAATTCTATTGTGGACATAGTCTTACTATGGACCAGGCACTTTGCATATATCTGTAATTTATTAACTAACTCAAATGATCACAACCTGCTTAAATAAGTTTTATTTTAACTCCCCCCCCACACCTGGGTTCGATTCCTCTGCCCCTCTCAGAGAGCCTGGCAAGCTACCTAAAGTATTCAGCCTGCACAGCAATGCCTGGCAAGCTACTCATGACATATTCGATATGCCAAAAACAGTAATAAGAAGTCTCACAATGGAGACGTTACTTATGCCTGCTCAAGCAAATCCATGAACAATGGGAGGACAGTGCTACAGTGATACAGTTCTATTTTAACTCCCAATTTTACTGATGCAAAAGAATTTAATTTGCTCCAAATCACATACATATGGCAAACTGGGGGGCTCAGACCCAGATAAACAACCTCAAATCCATGTTTTACCTCTTAGTTTTTTAGCTACAGCCTTCTCTGTGATAGGTAAGGCTAATAGTACTTGTACTGAAATTGGAAGAGTCTATACGAATGTAAAGAATTGTTGTTAAGCTACTTACTAAAGAGCATTATATAAAGCAGAATATGGCTGAAGTAATATTGCTAAAGATGTGAAGTTAAGAGTATTCTTGCCGCCAAATGACAAAAAAAAAATTCCCTAGTGAATTTCAATATAATCCCCTGAAAGAGAAATGAAAAGTAATTTATCTTAAAAGACTACTCATTTCTTTGTGCTCAAGGATTACTCCTGCAGATACTAAGCTACCATATGTCATGCCAGGGATGAAAATAGGATTGGCCATATGCAAGGTAAGTGCCTTAATCTCTGTACTATTTTTCTAACCCTGAAAGAACTGTTTGAACATTTAAAACCCTATGGTCTGTTATTTATGTATAAAAATTTAATAATGTTTAAAGACACTTGTGATGAAATCTGTAATGATTATACTGGAATTTGTTTAAATGTACATGGAAAATGGAAAATTCACATGTTAAATTTGGCCTCCATATCAGTATTATTGCCCATTTATTCTTATAAAAAGCACTCCCCCCCTTTATTTTGTAAAAGAAACTGCCATTCAAAATCTATGTTTTCTGTGTAGACATACAATCTCAATGGGAAAAATATGACATTGCTTTTTGAGTGAGAACCTCTCAGAAATTAAGCCAAGACCTTTCCTGAATGTTTGCATACATTTTTGGATTAAAAGCTTAACCCTGTATAAATAGTTCCAACATTATCAGACAGATTTATATTCCTTTCCAGACCAAACATCTGATAGATGATGCGCAAAAATATAACAAACAAAATTCATTATATATGCATATTTCATTGTATGTCATTCAAAGTTGTAAATTTATGTTCTAAGACCAATGTTATCAGCATTGTGCTATTTTCAAATTTATATAAGAAATAATAATATACTGTGAGGTGAATGCACAGAATTAAAACTTTATATTGCTTATACTTTTTCTAGCTAAGTTAATTTCTAAATATTGTCTCTTGTCTTCTTAGAATTTATGCTTCTTTTTTGGACATATTATTTTTTTTCTTTTTGGATCATATCTGGCAATGCACAGAGGTTACTCCTGGCTCATGCACTCAGGAATTACTCCTGAAGGTGCTCAGGGAACCATATGGGATGCTGGGAATCAAACCCGTGTCAGCGGCATGCAAGACAAACATCCTACCCACTGTGCTATTGCTCCAGCCCCTGCACATATTAATTTTGAAAGAGAAAGCACTGTGGCACTGTCCTCCTCGTTGTTCATCGATTCGCTCGAGCGGGTACCAGTAACATCTCACAACAAATTGTGACACTTGCTGTTACTGTTTTTGTCATATTGAATATGTCACGAAGAGAGAGAGAAAGAATGAGACCTAAAGGAAGAAAGGAGAAGCAAATAAAACATACTGATGTTGAAAATAAAACTTATACCATATAAAATTAGTAAATATCCTTGTATCAGGCAAAGACAGCCAAGACCCCTGTTGCCTTCTGAATTATAATATGCTTGGATATCATGTTTTTCAAAATATTTTTGTAACATCTTATGAAAGCTTTATTCAAGATACTCGTAGAGTTGGGTTATTGCTCATTTGATTTTCCATTTTTTAATTTTTAATACAATATGTAATGTCACTCTGTATTACCTTCAGTAAACACTTTACTCACACTATTAAAGATTAAGTGAAAACATGGTTAGTATGACATAGTGCATGCCCAATTTATTGAATAATGTAGTAACCTAACTCCTATAAGTATAGTACCCACGGTCAGGGTATAATTTTAGCTCTATCTACTTCCATTCTACTTCTATCTAATGAAACAATATCTTATTTTGAAATACAACTTTGGCTGAAAAAATTTGATATAGATTTATGTGCTCATTCATTACTTTGAAATAATTTTTTTGAAAACATATTTATTCTTGGTTTTTTTGGTTTGGGGGTCAAACCTGGTAATTCTCAGGCTTACTCTGCTCAGGGGTCATTTCTTGTGAGCTCCACAGGCCATATGTGGTGCTGAAGATCAAACCCAGGTCAGATACGTGCAAGGCAAACCCTATCTGCTGAGCTATCTTTCCTGCCTCAAAACTTCTTTATTTCTTAGTGAACTATTTGCTAACTATATGCATCTGTGGGTTTACGATTTGCTGTTACAGATTCCTTGGGATATTCTCATTAGAGGAATTTAGCAACCTTACAAAGATGTAAGAAACAGCTAGAGTAGTCCATGAACAATTATCTCTTGTTTATGATTCTTTATGATTCATTTGAAAAAAGGTAATCAGAAACTTGACCAGACTATAAATTAACTATACAGTATTCAGCACTTTGATTTTAATGTCATAATGTTCCTAGTCGAGGAAGCTCTAAGTTAAATTGTATTATGAGGCAAGTGCCTTTATTTTTCTACGAGTCAGCAATTATTTATAAACTGTCTACTTTGAGTAACAGTCTGCTTTCACATTTTAAGTACAAGACACAGTCTGATGTGCTAAAATCTTAGCTTCTGAAGGCAGACAAACTTGAATTTAAGTTCTACTCCAGAAACTCAGTGGTCAAATGGTCTTTAATGGACTGTTTAACATCTTTATTGCAACTTCCTTCTCTATAAAATCAAAAGACATATTTCCTAGATATTGAGACAAAATTAACCTAAATAACACACTTAGCTTAAGATTCAGATTGTTTTTAAGAGTTCAGTCCACATATAATTACTTTCATGTAATTGAGGCAATTACTATGTTGTTTTTCATATCTATGGAAAACTAGCAAAACTACTTGACATATTCAGACCATCAGTAACAGTGAACATTTCTTGAGTAATGAGGCTAATTGCAATACATGGGATGGAAATAATCTTCTTCCACAAAAGAAGAAAATGAATTCTTATCCCAAACATAGAATAAACAGGTAAGAGAAAAAGGCTAAAACATTTGATGTGACAATAAATAGGAGTGAATCCAGATCAAAACTTTTTAGACGATGCTTTATCTTGAGGTCTTAGATGAGAAAATACTACATATATATATATAAAATTTCTGAAGACAATGCACAGTGTTTGATGCAGAGAAAACATTTTGTTTATTCATGTATAAGACTGGGTTTCATGCAGAAATATATTGCTTAGCCCAGAATCAATGATTTAAGTATTTTAGTGAAAATTTGTGTTTATATTATTTTGGTTTCTACTGCTTAATTTTCTACCTTTACCAAATCTCTAATAAAAAAAATTTCAAAATTTCTGACATACCTCAAATCCTTTTAGGTTTGCACCAATGTCTATATATCATTTTCAGGTCCAGTTACTCTCAATATGACTCATGTGTGACTTATGTGTCAATATAGCCACTGCCATTTTTGTGGCATTTAATTGTCCAGTTGGAATAGTTTCAAGTGAAGATGGTAAAAATAAAATTTGAATGGAAGAAAAAACTTTAATTCTGGGCTATCTTATATCTGTTTCTCTATTCAACTTATTAATCAGATTGAGGAGGCATGTAGGTGAAAAAAGACCTCATTGATCAGTCTTCCCCAAATTCAATTTTATGGAAATAAGCAAAAACAGTAATTTGAGTCTTTCATAGGACTATATGTTAACCCCTGTGCACCAGAGTCTCTTTCAAATGATGCATAGAAATGAATAATTCACCTTACCTCAAAAAACATATGAAAACAATTTGTGTGAAATTCCTGCAGCTGCACTGTACATATGTCTTATTCATGTCCCTCATTGCATATATAATCATGTATATTCGAGGCTGCTCAGCTAACCCCACTACCTCAGTCCTTTTGATGTTAGCTTTAACTATATTTGCCTCCTAATTAGTTTACCCTACCTCCAAGATTTTTTCTCTCCAATTTATTCTCCCTACAGTTGCCAGAATGGGTTTTCTGAAGTGCTGGTTTGTGACTGCCCATTGCCCTCTGGATAAATCCAAACCCCTTAGCATGATCTGATTTGTCTGTTTCCCTAACCTCATGTCACATAATCCTCCGACTAATGTAACTGAACTGCAATACTGTGTTTGTAACTTCTCAGCACCTCAGTTATATAGACTTCTTTCAGCCCAAATCACCCTCATCTCTAGCCACACAAATTCTACTTTCTATTTCCCTCAATCAGAAGTTTTCCTTGATCACTTACTTGAGTTATCAAGCCCCCCTATAATTCCAGCACTTACTTATTAGTTAACTTGTATATTTGGTTATGGAAAGATCAGTTTTTGTCCCTGAACCTTCCATAAAACTATGAAATCCTCATAGGCATGAAGGATTTTTCTTCATACAATCTGATTTTTTTTCTATAAGACTGGCACCTTTAATGAATCATAATTAGTTAACAAATGTTCAGAGTGTTGAGTCAATATTGAGCAATTACTTATCTGAAAAGTACTCAATGTAAAATATTCTCTCTGGAATACTTAATATCAGAGCCTAAAATAGCCAATATTTATTTATCTCCAGTACCAGGTGCCCTCAGTGGTGAGAAGGTAGGGTGGCAGACACAATAGTTATTTGCTCGGTTCTTTCTCTGCATCTTAAATGGAGTTCAAATCAATTTTGTTTCCTGGCTATATTGTTTTACACAAGGAAGTACACACATATCAAATTCGGGCATAACCTATAAATAGTCTGCATTACTAAATAGCCTTTTACATTAAAAAAACAGTGCATTCTTTTTTAAAGGTCATACTAATAAAAATAGTATTCTTGCTTTTCTGGCACTTAAAGTTATCCATTTAGTTGCATTAGATTTTTCTTATTATGACTCAGATTGGGGGTTTTAATCTTAACTATTTGCTTAAAAACATGCTGTTTGCTTCCCTGATTTCCCCCACTTCCAAGGCATCACTAGGAACATCATATGGCACATATATATGTATATATATATATATATTACTGTCACTGTCACTGTCCTCCCATTGTTCATTGATTTGCTCAAGCGGGCCCAGTAATGTCTCCATTGTGACAATTGTTACTGTGTTTGGCATATCGAATACATCACGGGGAGCTTGCCAGGCTTTGCTGAGGAGGCGAGATACTCTCGTTAGCTTGCTGGGCTCTCCGAGAGGGGCAGAAGAATAGAACTCGGGTCGGCCATGTTGGCCACTTGTAAGGCAAACGTCCTACCAGCTCCAGCCTATATTATATATATATAATTTTAACATGTTTTCATTGTCACAGGCATACTCAAAACAACAGAAACTATAACTGTCCTGGTGTCTATACACTACAGAGGACAAGGACAAGGGCTAATCCTTTGTGTATTGGCAACTATGTATTAGAATTCTTAAGGAACAAGATAATGTGATGGTATAAATGAGTGTATGAACAGCCAGAAGTACTTGTTCAATCATTGGTTATTATGTGCCCTTGGAATGTGCTCCTGAAATACTGGATCAGTACTCTCTTTTAGGAATGTAGGTCTTCATTGAACAGATAATCGGACTAGAGGCAATCTTGTCTTTATAAAGACATTGATCAGATGAGTAATGAAGCAAAGGGTATGGTTCACTTCTTATTTCCCTAATTTTTAGAAAATTGCATACCAGCTACCCAACTGGGGCAATGCGGGGTTAATTTAGTATTTCTTTCCTGCTTTGTGTCTGAAATGATTGGGGAAAGCACAATTTGTGTCAGAGATTAAGCTAATTATTCTCTACAATTAATACTACCATAGCTCAACAGAAATTCTGCTTTATATCTAACTTTAGTATTGTCTAATGTTCTTCATTTCTCAAAATGAATCGCTTCTTCTCCTGGGGAAAAATTCTGTTCCAAGCTTATTTGTCTGTCCCTCTCCTCCTTCCTTCTAATTTTCACATGGAAAATCTTTCTCCTCAGTAGAAACTAAATAACAGAATTAATTTCCAAGGAAGTTTGCTTAGAGATTATAGATAAGGAAATGCAAATAATCACATTTCTCTAAAATGGAAAATTAGACTTCTTCAGAAAATGTTTCCAGCCTTTCCTAGGAGAGCTACTTCTAACTGCTCATTACCACAGTCAAAAATAACATCTGAGGGGCTGGAGCAATAGCACAGCAGGTAGGGCGTTTGCTTTGCACAAGGCTGACCGAGTTTGAATCCCAGCATCCCATATGGTTCCCTGAGCGCCGCCAGGAGTAATTCCTCAGTGCAGAGCCAGGAGTAACCCCTGAGCATCGCTGGGAGTGACCCCAAAACAAAACAAAACAAAAATAACATCTGAGGGCCAGAGCAATAGTACAGCAGGCAGAGAACTTGCCTTGTATGTCACCAACCTAGGTTTGATCCCTGGTGTTCCATATGGTCCAGGAGAGTAATCCCTGAGTGCAGAGCCAAGAGTAAACCCACGACTTCGAGGTTTGGACACAAAAAATTTTTTTAAATAACATCTGAAACAGAGCTCGGAGGAGATTCTTACTAGTTTTCCTTTTTCTACTTCATGTTTGGTGATAACAAGTTCTCTTTTTCAGATGGTCAATGGTTGTGGGGTCAGAAGACAATTATTCTTCAAGAGGACGTTTAAGTGGTAAGGGTTTTCTATTCAAGTTCAAAAAAGTCCTGTCCTCTGGCTTCCAGGGGTATCAGGGGTTATATGACCTGTTTGGAAAGTCCATAAAGAATAGGAAGACCCTTTAGGGTACCAAGTATGAAACAAAAGCAAATTGCAATGCTAACTCCATGATGAGCTTGTTCTTTCTTGGGACCTAGCTAACTGAATGCTACCAAAGTGTATTTGGAATTTTGGAATTCCAGTTCTGGGAGGTCAGGGTAAGCTGAGGGTTTTTTGTGAGGAACAGATATAAGAACAGCTGCGATACTTTTATTACTTGCTTATAATAGTGTTAAATAGGTGATTCTGAATCAACTTTTTAAAAATGACCTTTGGATGAATCAGAATTTCTAGGGATAGAGTTAGGGATTTTTTATAACTACCCAAGAGATTCTTATTGTTCCAAAACACCTATTTATATGCCACATGCCGGAATATTTTTAGTTTGTATAATAAGTTACTATAATTTTCCTCTAAGGAAGACATTTTGTAGGATTAAAGTTTGAAGTACTCAGAGTACATTAGCCTAATTCCTTTCAAAATGTCAGTTTGTAGTCTGGAAGACATTTGGGCACTTTTTTCTTAAGACAATTTTTCTTTAATTTATTAGATTTTATGATAAAAACAAATTATAAGAGGAAGCTATTTACTTTGTTTGTTTCAGAAATAGGCAGAACTGACTTGATCTAGAGCAGAGGTTTCCAAACTTATTTGACTGCTGTCTTCTTTTCTGTGCCCTCAGAATAATTATTCTGTGCCCTCCTGGCAATGTACCTTCTTTCAGGTCACAAATTATTACTCCACTCTATGTTTCTAGAGCCATAAGTGGGGATGAGGAGGGTGCAGGGGGCATGTAGTATCTTTAGCTAACAACCTCAGAACACTTAATGCCTAGATTACTAGATTATGTCAATGAAATATTGGACTGGGGCTCATCATAAAATTAGCAGTAAAGCACATGAGTTATAGAGTCAATCCTAGTATTATCACCCACCAGAAAAAAAAGTTTATACTACTAAAATCTTTAAGAGAATCATTATGTTTAGATAATGTTAATTATTGGCTGTTCCAACCTCATTGATTAAACAGGATTTGACCATTGCATAAATTAAATAAATATCACTTAATCACTTAACTTCCTGTTAGTCGTCAATTTGCTCGAGCGGGCACCAGTAACGTCTCCATTTGTCCCTGTCACGTGCTAGTGTAGCCCAATGGCATCTGTTCGCTCTGGTAACATGAAGAGCCTCAAACTGATCATTCATGATCTTCACGAAGAAGTCTGACCATCTGGTAGGTGGGCGGCCACGCGGTCTTTTGACATCCCGTGGAATCCAGTCAGTAACAACTCTAGTCCAGCGGTCGTCTTTAAATCTCATTACGTGACCAGCCCATCTGGTTTTTGACACCTTGGCAAATGAGACAGCGTCCCTGATTCTTGATCGTCGACGGATGTCAGAACTCTGGATTCTTTCTCTCATTTGAGTGAAACGTGATATTCCAAGCATAGCTCTTTCAATTCTTCTTTGGGAGACCTGAATAGCGTTCTCATCCTGTTTGCATAGGGCCCAGGTCTCTGAGGCATATGTTAATGCAGGAAGAACAGTGGAATCAAAGAGATGTGCCCGGAGCCGGAGGTTCTTCATCCTCTTAGCTATTTCTTCGACGTTCTTGAAGGCATTCCAAGCCGCTCTCTTCCTCCTGTGCAGCTCGGGTGCCAGGTCATTTGTCATGTTGACTTCTTGACCTAGGTACACATAGCTGTTGCATTCGGAGATGGTCGTTCCGTTGAGAGCGAATAGGGTGTCAGGAACGAGGCTGTTTCTCATAAACATTGTCTTCATAAGATTCAGCTGTAGTCCTACCTTTCCACACTCACGGTCAAAGTCGACCAGCATTTGTGCCGCTTGGCTGATGTTTGGTGTTATTAAAACAATGTCATCAGCAAAGCGGAGGTGGTGTAGTTGCCGACCATCTATCTTCACTCCCATTCCTTCCCATTCCAGTCGTCGCATAATGTTCTCGAGGGTGGCACTGAAGAGTTTCGGTGAAATGCTATCACCCTGCCGAATCCCACTCTTGACATCAACGATCACTTCTTTGTAGAATGGTGAGATCCTGGTAGTGAATCTGCAATACATCTCATGGAGGATCTTGATGTATTGGGCTTGAATGCCCTGATTGGCTAGGGCTTCAATGACCGCTTCTGTCTCAATAGAATCAAAGGCCTTCTTTAAATCAATGAATGTTAAATAGAGCGGCATCTTGAACTCCCGAGAAATCTCAATGAGTTTGGTTATTGTGTGGATATGGTCGATGGTGCTGAATCCTTTGCAGAACCCAGCTTGCTCGCATGGTTGTCCTTCATCTAGTGTTCTGCCAATCCTATTTAGGATGACTCGAGTGAACAACTTGTAGATGACAGACAATAGGCAGATCGGGCAATAGTTGCCAATGTCATGGATGTCTCCCTTCTTGAACAGTAGTATGGTCCTGCTGGTTTTCCATTGGGACGGAACCTTGCATTCAGACAGGTAGCGAGTGAAGAGCTGAGCCAGTGTATTGATGAGTACTGATGGCAGGTTCTTCAGGTGTTCAGGTCTGACCTGGTCTGGGCCGGGTGCTGTTTGTTTCTTTACCAACGAAATGGCGTGTCGGATTTCGGAAGGGAGAACATTGGGAACGACATATCCATCCTGTGGAATAGATATAACTGCATAGAAAAAATTAAAAATTAAAATGGTACCCAATTTAAAAATGAGCTCACACTTTGAGAATTTTTAAAACTTATGAGATTTTTTTCCTCCTCATATTTTACTAAGCTGGAGTGATAGCACAGTGGTAGGGCGTTTGCCTTGCATGCAGCCAACCTGGCTGACCCCAAGTTCGATTCCTCTGCCCCTCTCAGAGAGCCTGGCAAGCTACCGAGAATATCTTGCCCGCTCGGCAAAGCCTGGCAAGCTACCCGTGACGTATTCCACATGTCAAACACAGTAACAACAAGTCTCACAATGGAGATGTTACTGGGCCCGCTCGAGCAAAATCGATGAACAACGGGAGGACAGTGCATAGTGCATAGTGCATTTTGTTGTTGAGTTTTATGATTATATATGTCTTGGATATTAGCCCATTGTTAGATGTAAGTGTGCAAATATTTTCTCTAATTTACTAGAAAGTCTATATACTGCTAGCTTCTTTTATAGTGCAGAAGCTTCACAATTTTCTTTTGTCTTTTATAATTTTTTTTCCCTCTTGTTAGAGGCAAATTCTCAAAGACAACACCGATGTCAATATTGCAAAGGGCATTGCCTATGTTTTTCTTTATGTATTTTATGGTTTCAGGACTTAAATACAAGACTTTAATAATGCTTTATTAATTTGGGATAGCGGATAGGGGCTGGAGTAATAGCACAGCGGGTAGGGCGTTTGCCTTGTTCACAGTTGACCCTGGTTCAATTCCTCTGTCCCTCTCAGAGAGCCTGGCAAGCTATTGAGAGTATCCCACCTGCACAGCAAAGCCTGTCAAGCTACCCCTGATGTATTTGCTATGTCAAAAACAGGAACAAGTCTCACAATGGAGATGTTACTGATGCCCACTTGAAATTGATGAACAATGGGAGACTTTATTTATGGCTTTGGGGGGGGGTCACACCCAACAGTGCTACAGTGCTACAGTGCTTATTCATTTGGGCATAGTGTCAGTTTTGTTTTAATTTTATTCTCTTGAAAGTAGATAATTTCACAGCACAGTTTATTGAAGAGATTATCTTCTCTCTAAAATACCTCCTTGATCATAAATCTTCATCTTAAAACAAGTACCTATATATGTGTGAAATATTTTTTGAGCTCTCAATTTTATACATTTATACATCTCAATTTTATACATTAATACCAATGTCTGTTTTTGTTCTAATAGTATGCTGTTTTTTTTACTATCACTTTGCAGTATAGTTTGAAATTGATGTATATGATGCTTCATACATATGATGCT
Organism: Sorex fumeus; assembly: GCF_029834395.1. Taxonomy (NCBI): domain Eukaryota; kingdom Metazoa; phylum Chordata; class Mammalia; order Eulipotyphla; family Soricidae; genus Sorex; species Sorex fumeus. The sequence continues at coordinate 16,177,339 of NW_026606072.1, forward strand.
TCATGATGCTTCATACAGGAAAAAAATAGTTTTTTTCTGAGGATTGCTTTGACGATCGAAAAATTATTGTGTTTCCATAAAAATTTTGCTATTCTTTGTCCTATATTCCTTGAAACATGCCATTAAATTTTTGACAGAAATTATGTTGAATCTATAAACTGGCTATTTGAAAGTTCTTTCTATTTTTTAATTTTATTTATTTATTTATTTATGGCTTGGGGGGTCACACCCAACGATGCTCAGGGGTTATTCCTGGCTCTGCACTTGGCAATTACTCCTGGCGGTGCTTGGGGGACCATATGGGATGCCAGGGATCGAACCCAGGTTGGCCATGTGCAAGGCAAATGCCCTACCCGCTGTGCAATTGCTCCAGACCCCTGAAAGTTTCTTTAATGTTAGCTGCTAATGCATGAGCATTGTATATATTTTTACATAAAATTGTTTTATTTTTTTCTTTTTTACAGTGTCTTGGTTTTCACTTTTCAGATATTTCACCTACTTTTGTTAACTTTATTTCTAAGTACTTAATTTGTGGGATGGTCTTGCAAGTAGTGCTTGTTTACTCTGAAGTCACTCCTGGCGGTACTTGATCTAGCTATGGGACCTGATGATTCTATGTTTTAGTTAGGTGATGTGGGTCTGCTTTAGTCCAATAGTGCTTGGGGCTACCAGAATCACTCTAGCAATGCTTAGTGGCCACCTGAGCTGAGACTCATTGCCCCCAGGTGTTGAGCTGCAGGTGCTAGAACTACAGTCAAAATAGATGCTTCAGGAGGCTGGTCGCTTGGGGATCTTGAGTGGGTTGGGACTTCAGACTTCTTGAACTGTGGCTATGGTCAGCTTCACAGGGCTGGGACAACAAACCTGATGAATTTCTTACAGTGAATAAGCTAGCACACTTGAAACAGTGAGGGAAGCAATAGGCAGTGGGGCCCTTGTAGTTGATTGTGTTAGGGGATGTGTGTGTATGTGTGTATGTGTGGGGGGGGCAGTTATTGGTTATAGGGACATATTTTTCTTGTTAGCAGGTAATTGAAAGCGAGTAGGGGACTGGCCTATTTGTTTGCCAGGGATTAACCCTCTTTATAGTTATCTCTCAGCCTTCAGATAGCTCTATTTCTACCCAGGGACTTTGGAAGCTCCCATCTAGGATCTGCCTTCAGGTATCACTCAGGGTGGTTTCCAATAGTAGTGCTGGTGGTTTTGCCTCACAGTAGTGCTGTTATCAGAAAAGTTGCAAAAGGTTGCCAAGACACCACCAGTTTGAGTCTCTGCCTTGAGGCTGCTTCCCTAAATTACCTACCACACAGACGAACAATGCAGGTATAGTATGCATTCAAATAACAGTACTTTTAGTGGATAAATTTGAATGCATTAGAGGATAAACATATAGGAAAAAGTTTTTCCATGACTTTTTTCCTCTACAACTTTATGATTTTTCAGAAACTAAACAAAAAAAGCACTAAAAATCCTTACACCTAATGGAATATTATTACCTCACTATATGGTCGCTAGAACACTAAGATTTGTTGGCCCAATGAGTTCTGTCTAACAGCTGCAAAGGATACTCTGTTGCAGGAATCTCTTTTCATTTCCAGCGGATTGCTGACAATCTTGGCATTCTACGACTTGTACAAGCATCACACTAATCTCTACCTTTATAGTTCTATGCTATTTTCTCTATATGTATAGTTTCACCCAAATTTCCCATTTCTAATAAGGACATAAATCACATTGGATTAGTACTTAGCCTAATGACATCACTGTAACTTGATTATCTCTGAAAAGACTTATCTTCAAAGTCTTTACTTACCTTTCATGTGCTAAGGTTAGGACATTACACATGAATTTGAGGAGACACAATTCAGCCAAAATTATGAGAAATAAAATAGGAGAAAAATAAAGTGACTGTCTTCCACTAAAAATACTGTTTGGTTTGGTTTTATAGTGCTGAGTATTGGACCCAGAACCTCATACATACATGCAAGCATGTGCTCTCTCACTAAGCTACCACCTCACTACCCAAAATTGACACATATAATAAGTTAGTTGTGTTCTTCCTATGTGTTATGCATGGTAAATCATTTACTTAACAAATATATACTGAGTGTGAGCTGTGTGCAAAGTACTTGAGAGACAGCAAGAAATAAAACAGATACTACTCTTATCTCATAGAACCTAAAGAAGAAATGTCACCATGAGTATGCAGATAAAAAAGTATATAATATCATAATTTTGATAAATATGAAGTAATCTTGAATGTGCTATGAAGCAATATGGAACCATCTTAGGTGTCACACAAAGACATCACTCAGATTGTGGCATTTAATTTGAGAAGTTTGGATAAAAGTTAGTCAGGTGAGGGGTGTCATTACAGAAAAGACAAAGTGAATCAGGTTTATAGGAATACAAAGTTATTTTGATTTATTTACTTTTGGGGGGTCTTTGGGGACCAAGCAGTGCTCAGGTAGCTATTCTCAGTGACATTCAGCCAACCTATTCAGTTGCAAGGACTTGAGAATGTGGGACTTCCTGGATTCTGTGATGCAAGCGACAGCCAAGTCTACCCCAGACATGTGTATGGATTACCCAGGCCACCTGTGCCACATCTGGCAGTACCCGTGGAGGCATGTCGGTGCTGGGATTTTAATTCAGGTCCTGGCACATGCAAAACATCTACTACTGACCAACAAACTATCACCCAGGCTCATTTTAATTATATATTAATTATATAAATTTGAAGGAGAATCTTCTCAGTACTGCTGAACCCCCCCCCCCCCCCCCCCCAGGGACCAATCCCATTGATACTTGGATGAGCTGTGGGAAGCCGGTGGTTTTAAAGCTAAGACCTGGTGATATGGAACTACTAGGGCTTAGTAGTGCTAAGGGCCACCAGGGCAACACCTGGTGTTGTGGCCTAACAGGCGGCAGACATTATAGGAGCAGACATGTGCTCCAGTCTTTTGCACTAACTCCTCAACCTAAGTTTCTTTTTATACTTTTAACAGATTTCTGTATAATAAAATAAAAAGTTGAAATGGGACAAGAATAGAAGTAGGAATAGCAAATCAAACATGGTGGTTTTATATTTAAAAAATAATTCTTTGTGGATCAGAGAAAGAGAGCTTATGAGCTGAGCACATGCCTGAAATGCAGGATATTTGGATTCTATCTCTGGCACCGCGTGGTCTCTCGAGCAACCCACTGGAGTGATTCCCGGAGCACAGAGCTGAGAGAAGTACCTGAGTACCAATGGGTGAGCCCAAGTCTTCAAAAAAAGCAATCAACGCCAGTGTGCTTTATTTCTAGCATTTCTACCTCTACTTTTAGATAGCTTCTTAATAAAAATTCGCCTTTATACGAAGATCTTTTTTGCATCGGTCAGTCCAATAATATGGTAATATGCACTAAATGCAAAGAATTTCTCTGTTTTAAAATAGTTTTATTTGTTGGCAATAAAATGTAGTTTATCATGGTGTGGTATTTATTTGTTCCAAGGAAGTTGTAATAAAGAGGGAAAAATTCTAGGTCAATTTCTAAAATATTTGACAATATTGGGAAACTTACCTATAAAGCCAGAAATAATTTTATTTGAGTATATAATTTTAAAATGTTATTTCTAAAAAATATTTCTGATAAAATTAAAGACCTTATGAAAATTGATATGGTTAACAATATTTACTTGTTTGAGGGGAAAAAAACTAGAATTTTTAAAACTTTATAAAGTATCCTTAAACTTTGAATAAAATATATCACTCAAAAAAACTTTCTGTATAAGTTTCTTTAGTTTTAGGTGTTTGATAAGAGTTAATGGATAACATATGCTCAAACATATGATCAAAAATGAAAGTTACTTTATATAGGACTGAAGAGAGAGTATGGCTGGTAGAGGGCTTACTTTACACCTGGTTAAACTGGCTTTAATCCCTGCTTCACTTTCCCCCTCTATTATTTGAATTTTTAAAAAATTTTCATTAGCAAGTAAAATTTTCTTGTTAAATTTGGTGCATTATAGAATTTATTTTTTGGTATTAGTTGCTCAATGTTGATTTCTGCTGCTTTTAATTGATGCTGCCTTTGTGATGATGGTGGCTCTTTTATATACAGAATGTCCCAGTCGATCCATGATTTTCTTGTTTCTTTGTACTTCTACTTATCACTACCTTAAAATACATTTTTAGAAATAGACATAAGCTTCTTGCAGTGAGTGTCTGCATACAACACCAGGAATAGTTGAAAATTTACAAACTTCTATGTTCATAGAATAAACAAGTCTGCAATGATGGGAGTAAAGCTTGTCCTGAACTTTTCTTGAAGTATCTTCTCTGGACATCAGGTTATACACACTCATTTGTAGGAAACATTTTTGCTAAGGGAACTAGCAATGGTGAATAGGAAGCACAAAGTGACCATTTCATTTGGGTATGAGATTACCCTTTCATGCACATCTGGAACAGTGGGCAGGAAACATCACGATGTACAGTACAATTTTCAGGTTAGGATAAAATAATTCACCTGCTTGAATAGGAATGACACAGATTTACTATGATAGGAGCTGGACAGGAGAGAGGTTATTTGTTTATAAATCAGTACACAAATAATAAAAGTTCCAGGGATAGTGTGTGACAGCAACAGGATCAGCCTCCTGGTCATGCAGTATTCTCACAAATAAACACATCAGTCTATGCCTAACCTAAGAGGAAAAGGTAGTCCAAAGAGACAATGGGCTTTGGGGGATGAGAAGGAAAAAATGCCAGTTAGCTTTTATAACAAAAGGTAAAGAGCAAAATAGCATTCAGCATTTGCTTCACAGTGAACCCTAAGCAGGAGAGTAGCACTGCCTGCCTCCTTTCCTGGAGGAGGCTGTGTATTTATCACATCATCCAGACTTTACTACCTGTTGGTCTTATTAGGTTACATGTGCTTTTTGCTATGAGCAGGTGTATTATTTGGATGGAAGCAGGGAGATTTCTAAATATCCCTCAACTTTTCCTCCATTAAAATTAGTGTTTACTGTCTCTTCACTGGATGGTAATATTGTTTCAAAAGAATTCTTTACTCTTGGAAAGTAGGGAAACCTGTAATCCTGTATTGCATTTTGCAAAAATTTGCATCCTGAACATGATATTGAAGAAATAGATATTTATTATGTTAATTAAAGATTTTGAAAATTTTAAATCAAAGAAAGGCAGTTAGCAACCTCATGGGAAGAGAGACGTTCCCAGCTTGTCCTTCACACTCTACTGAGGTCACAAGTTGCCCCCCCACGAGCAGCTCTCCAGCATGACCATGGCTCCAGAGGCACAAGGACTTAATGCAGAGCTCGGCAGCTTGCAGCAGAAAAGTGAATGGACTATGCCTTAATCCACCGTACCATGCCACACCACAAAGGAAAGGGTGTGTCTCCCTTCTGCCTTTTTCCCCCTGCGCAGCAAGATGCCGGCCGCCTCAGAGCTTATTGGAAAGCCAGGTATGAGCCGGCAGTGATGGGGCAACTGCAAACTTATGGGAAGGGGGGCGTTCCTGGCTCGTCCTTCACGAGTTGCCCCCCACGAGCGGCTCTCTGGCACGGCCATGGCTCCAGAGCCACAGAAAACAATCTTGTAATTATCTGGCTTTTGGCAGAAATCCCTCCAGACTTAATAAGTAAAATATCAGAAATTCAAAATCGCTCGGCTGAGGTCGCGATTTGGTGTGCAAGCCAAACATCATGTAGTTCTCATAACCAACTATAGAAAACAAATTATTTCACAATGCCTTTGCAGCAGTTCTGATTATTGGGTGAAAACTCTAAACAATACTGGTGCAGCTTTTGTCGAAATAATGAATGTAATCAAAGTAGATAGAGAGTTAAGTAGAAATCATCTGTCTCACAGGCATTGGGAGGATTTGGGAGGGGGGTATATTGGGGTTCTTGGTGGTGAAAAATAAGTGCTGGTGAAGGGAAAGGTGTTTGATCATTGTATGACCAAGACTTAAACCTGAAAGCTTTGTAACTTTTCCCACAGTGATTCAATAAATAAATATATTAAAAAAAAAAGAAAGGCAGTTACTAAAGAAGCCATCTATGATAAATTAGATACCAGAAATAGTGGTCAAACCTGTCACAGTTAATCAAATTGTGCCAGTCAGGACAATTATTACTATGGAAAGAAAATTAAGCTAAGTCTAGAGTTATTTGTAGTTTACATAATCACTTACTATTAAAAAGGGTCAGGATAGAAATCTTTGAATTATAAATCAAGAGTTTCAAAGATCCCTTTTCTGTGGATATTTCTTGTGGATATTTTCTAGTGAAAATATCACAAGCAATTAAGTAGCCCTTAATCAGACAGCACCCCAAACTCCCCTTCCTCAGGCAAGTAATTTAAGTTTTCATCCCAAAGCACCACACATTAAAGATGACAGTCCTGATAGCAGAAGACAAAGACCTTGTTAGAAAAGAAATGCTCTGAGCTTTCAACTGAAGAGATAGCCTTGGGGTGGAATTCCAGCACCGCCTTTTGTTTTACAGATAAGATAAAAGGCAAGAAAGAGTTTCAACTACTTCACTGTAGAAATTTCGGGGAACTCCAGGTTTATCTAGGGATTTCCAAATTCCCCCTAAACAAAACCTTTGTAATTTCATATCCTGCTCATTTCTATACCTGACTGATTTATCTTGGGTTTGATCCCCTCTAAGGTAGATTTCTTAGCTTTATACTTTGTAAAGTTAGTGTTGAAAACAACAGGACTCTCCTCAGACAAAAACAGACGAAAGAAAGGTTTGCAGCCTAAAATTCTCTAGCTGGTCTAATCCAGGTCTTACTGGGATTTGACATCTTTATAAATGGTGTTCTCGTGCATGGGATCCCTTAAGTGGTTTTTTAGAAGCTTGTCTAGCCAAGAAACTCTTGGTGCACAATATGATCTTGTGGAGGTGGGGGTGAGGTAAAAATAATATGATTAAGAATTCAGCTCTTCACTCAAATACTTATCTTTGTCTTCCTTCTGGGAAGGAAATTCTCGTTAGAAGATTCTGGTTCCAGAAATCTCTCTGCTGTTTTTGATATAGAAAAATGACATTCCATTCCTATTCTGGAACTCATTTGAAGTGGCTTTTTTCTGGGATGCACAAGTGGGAAAAGCAAATACAAGTGGGAGTGAGGGCGGGTCTCTGGTTCTGAGGTTCAGAATGGAAAGGAGAGAAGGAGCAGGTTCTCACTAGATAAATTATTTTTATGTGGTGCTGGCCTTTCGGATGAAATTTTCTTCAGTAACCTTTTATTTAGTTTACTAACCAAATTTCAGTTTACTCCAGAATCTTGTGGAACTTTTAAGATGAAGACACTGGAAGTTATTTCTCTGGAACTTGGAAACCTCTGGTTGAAATAGCACACCTCAACCTGTCCTACAGCACAAGCGTGATCTCTGTGCAAGGATATATGTGCACTTACATCTAACATCCCACTCCTCTAACTGCATGCCTCATGTGCAGTGACCTATCATGTTTGAGGGTTATAGCACTGTAGCACTGTCCTTCCATTGTTCATCGATTTGCTCAAGCGGGCACCAGTAACGTCTCCATTGTGAGACTTCTTGTTACTGTTTTTGGCATGGGGAGCTTGCCAGACTCTGCCGCACAGGCGGGATACTCTCATAGCCTGCCAGGCTCTCCGAGAGGGGCAGAGGAATCGAACCCGGGTTGGCCACGTGCAAGGCAAACACCCTACCTGCTGTGCTATCAGCATGTTTGAGGGTTACTATATCAGATTACCTCCTGGAAAGTATCTTCCTGATGAAACAAAGAACCCCACGAATACCACCAAGGACGTTAATGAGGAAACTGAGTCTAAAAAGAGCGATAATGAATAAATGTATAAAAAGAGCAATAATGAAGAAAAAATAATGTATAAAAAGATCAATAAATGGAAACCCTAAAACGTATCCTTGAGCTTGATTAAAATTACAACTTATTTTTAACACACCCCCTAGCCCCCCACCAATCTCAGTAGTTATAGTTGTGTTTGGGGTTGCAAAACAAAGTCTTAAAAAATTGGATGACTGCAGCAACATAAATTTGTAGTCTCACAGTTTCAGAATCTGATATCAAGGTGTTAGCACTGTTAGTGCTCAAGGGAAAAAATAAACGTTTCTAGCATTTCTTCTACCTGCTGATATCCTTAGGCATTTCTTAGCTTGTAAATGGTGTTTTCTTTTTGTCTTCACATTGCCTTCTCTTTGTATGAGTCTGAAAATGATAACCAATTTCCTTTCCCCTTTTAAAGGGCATCTGTTGTGTTAGATACAGGGTCACCCAATGACTGCATCTTGTCTTGATCATCTAATTTTAAAATGAGTCACATTCACAAGTACTGGTTAACTCCTTAACTGTACCATCTATTATTAGGATGATACAGAGCAATTTTTATTTCAATTCATGCTAATGTCAACAGCTAAACATATGAACACAATTCAAAAGCAAAGTGAAAGGCTCAGAGTCATTTGTGGTGATTCTCATCCAGTGGTATAGACTTGACTGATGCTTGGGCCTGGAAATGCAATACTCTTGGAAGCCACTAAAGCCTCACCCAGCAGTGCTCAATGTAAGGAGAAAATACTGGTGATTGAACTGAGAATCTTGTGCATACCACACATATGCTCTATCACTTGAGCCATTTTCCCAGGCCCTTTCTCATTTCACTCATGTTCCAGGGATTCAGTTTTGTCCTATGGGTTTTGATCAAGAACTTTAAGAACTTTTATTCTCCATGATAGTATTATAAAAATAATTCTATTGTTACCAAAAAATATGTAACATTCACTTATTCATCACTTCCTGACTCTAAATGCCTGGAAACCACTAGTCAGTTTTCTATATCCCTAATACATTCCTATTTTCCTCTTTCCAGAATGACATAGTATTACAACCATTTGGTTATATGTAGTCATTTTAGTTTGACTTCTTTCACTTGATAATTGTATTTTACTTTCCTCCAACTCTTTTTACAACTTGATAGTTTATTTATCTTTTAGAACTGAATAAAATATAGATATTCCACAGCTTGTTTACCCACTAACTGTTGAAGAACATCTTGGTTATTTCCACATTTTGGCAATTGGAATAAAGCTGGAATAAATGTATATAAACATTTATATATACTGTGTGTATACATACATTTTAAGCTCATCATTTAAAACTTTTTGCCTAATTTAAAATTGAGTTTTCCTTTTACTCCCTTTTATCTAGAAATGAAAATTGTACCTGAGTAGAAGGTTTTCATTTTGTTTGATTTTAATCAGAAAAACAATCATTGCTAAAAATAAATTTTAATGAATAACTTAACTTAAAATTTGCTCTAAATTATCATCAAAAATTTTTAATTAGAGACAAAAATATTCTAATTAATACTTTTGGTAAACTTTGAAAGTCATAGACTCCTTGCAGACTCGATAAAATGTGAAAAATCTTTTTATATTATAAAAGTCTAAAATATGATTTCCACTTACAGACATTTATAGACTCATGTTCTACTATTCATAGTACTTGAGAAGAAATATTATTCCTCCTCAGTTCACTTATACTGGTGTCATTTTCCCTTTACAATGCTGGCTGTGTATGATCTGAAGGAAACACTGAATAAGATACTTCATAATGACTGAGTAATTGAGGTTGATCAGTAGTTTTCTCTTCCAGTCACTAACCCATAATTTATTCTCAGAAATAAACCCATAGAGTAAAACATTAGCTTTGTACTAATTGAATACTCATTCTTGATCTTTATTCATTCCTGTCCTGTGATACATACTGGCCTTCATTAGTGGTAAGCACTGATTGCCACACTGGTTATCATTGCAATAATGACCAAAGCAGTCACTGGTTCACCTTCACAGTTAAAAACTATTATTAAACTCAGTTTCAGTTATTTCTTAGGTGGAAAATCAAGAGAGGAACAAAGAACTGATGGTTAACACCATTTTTTTAACATGTTGAATTATGTTCAGCAGGTTAACCAAAGGTGACTATTAGCTTAGACCAGAAAAGCAGAATATGAATCTTATGTAAAATAGTTTAATATTAGATGGAATGCACCCCACACATGTGTGTGCTCATGCAGAAGCAATGAAATACTCTGCAGAAGCAATAAAAATTATGGAAATATAATTTTCATAATCATTTTGTGTCTCACTGGTCAGAAACATTCCCTATTGATGAGCACAAGAAGGTGGTATGAGAGAGATAATACTGTGGACAGGGCACTTACCTTGCATGGGACTGACCTAGCAATATATATGGTCACCTGAGCCCACCCTGAGTGCAGAGGCTGGAGTAAGCTCCAAGCTTCACCCTGTGTGACAAAACAAAACAAAACAAAAACAAAAACAAAAAAACAAAGAGATGCGTAAAATTGGTAAGCTTTGATTTTTACAAATACTAGTAATTAATTCAGGGAGAAGGTGCTTTGAACCATTTCCTCAAATAAAAAATCTATAATCAGTGAGAATCCAGTGGGAACATTTACAGTGACTCAGTTTCCATGATGACCTCATCTGCTGAGATGTCACCAAATTAAGAGAAGTCCTTCTGAAAGTGTGTGGTTCTATTGTGGGCATAGTGGACAACCTCCACTATGTCAAGATTCAGGATGTCATTTTTAGTCCCTTAAGCTTTTTGTACCACCCCTCCTTCAGTCCCATCCCCATTCTTCCCCTATCCCACCCCACCCCCAACACACACAGTTAGAAAATACAACTGGGATATTTCACTGTCATTAAAGATACTGATGGGGCTGGAGCGATAGCACAGCAGTAAGGAGTTTGCCTTGCACGCAGCCAACATGGCTGACCGGGTTCGATTTCTCCTCCCCTCTCAGAGAGCCTGGCAAGCTACCCGTGATGTATTCGATATGCCTAACACAGTAACAACAAAAGTCTCCAATAGAGACATTACCGGGCCCGCTCGAGCAAATCGATGAACAACGGGAGGACAGTGACAGTGAAAAGATACTGATGCCTTTTTTTAAAAATAGTCACAGGACTTTATAGGAATCATAAAGGAGTTTGGCATGGGGCTAAGGATCCTGGTTACTATTCACATATCACAAAATTCTAGTGAAAATTAATTGCCCTATAGTTGAGAAGAAAACAAAGTTACTGTTATCCAAGTATGCATACAGGATGATTATTCTATATTATGCTGTTGAGTTTTTCTAATGTGATTATCATGTCATGTAATGCAATGCTTGCATCACATATAGTATGCCATTGAATATATTCACTAAAGTACAAGGAGATTCGTATTACTGTTCTTATATTCAAATAAGAGGAAATCAAGCTTAGGTTGAGGTACATCTTTTTAATACTTAGCAATAAAAAATATGGTAAATAGATCACCAAATCTTCACTTTTATATCTACCCACTATTCATGGCCTCTCATGGTTTACTGCTGGGTAGTTCCATGGTTTTGATTTAAATAGATTATACTCCTAAAATAAACAACTCTCTTTTTATTTTCATCTACAAAAAGCTAGTCTCAAAAGATTACATTAGCAACCATTTTTGCTATTCACTGTTGGTAGAAATGCAAAATAGTATAGACAGTTGGACAATTTCTTACAAAACAAAACATACTCATGCCATTATATCCCAGCAACTAAATTTTTAATACTGATCCAGATAAGTTGAAAACTTAGGCTCACAGAAGACCCTGAACATGGATATATGTAGGTTTTCTTCATTGTTGATAAAATATGTAAGCAACCAAGATGTTCTTCAATAGGTATAGTCATTGGTATATTCTGGTATGCTATTTAACAACAAAAAATAGCAATCAAGCCATGAATCTTCATGAAGAAACTTTAAATGTATACTGCTAAGTGAAAGATAATAGTGCAAGAAGGCTATGTAGTCTACATTGCAAGCAATAATAATATATTAATTTGATTCCAATGCATCCATAACAACAAGCATACCATATTAGTGGAAGAAGTCAGAAATAAGAAAATGGGAAAGTGGAGTAGGATGGAGCAGAATGGAAATTACTTTTATGCTTTCAACTTGATGTTTTATATGCCAAAAACTTAATTTTATTAAATTAAAAACATATTTAAAATACAAGTATTTCTTAAAGGAACCATATGTGTTAGAACTTGTTGATGCCATGGACACTTAGTTATATCAATGTGCCCATATTTAAAATGTATTGGGAAGAAAATATATACCAATCCTATGGTTAAGTAACAATCTAAGTATTCGCATGGCTAAATGCCACTCTGAATGATATAAATGAAAAATGTAACCATTCATAAAGGAAAAAATTCAGCATGGGATTATGAAGGCAAATTTACCTCTCCTTTTAAAACTGAATTTGGAAGAATGGAGACTTAAGAATATGTCTAATAGGACTAGAGAGTTAGCTCAATGGGCTAAGCTAACATACATTGCTTGGGGAAGGCCCTAGATTGATCCCCAGCATTGAATGGGCTACCAAGCACCACAGAGAGTAAATACTTGAGACAAGAACTGGGAATAAGCCCTGAGCATTGCTGGGTGTGGTCCAAAAATAAACAAGAACATGCCTAGTTGTGAATGAAAGTAGAAAGATCAAATCTCACAATGAGTGGTAAGAGAAACAGTGGAGATTCATACCACCAGAAGCGGAAGAGATTTCAAGAGAAACCCAGCTTTAATGGTAAAGTTTCCAGTAGGATGTGGTATTTTTGGATTTGGGCAGTTTTATAGTTACCAAGTTTCTGAATGCTCCTTCCACAGACACACTCTAAAGTTTTTCCCATCGTTCTAGTTTGTTTCTAGACAGAATCTTAAGACAAAGAAAGTAACAACCAAAACTTCATAGGAAATGTTCTCAGCAACCTTGAGCACAGGCATTCCGTATTGGAAGTTAAGCGTGAGTGACCAAAGGGTGTCTTGCTTACTTTTGCATCTTGGTTTAACTCTTTGCTTCTGGAAATATACTTCACCTTCATGAAAAGTTCAAAGAGACCTGTAGTCTAAGATGAAGGAGAGAGAGAGAGAGAGAGAGAGAGAGAGAGAGAGAGAGAGAGAGCAACACACTGGGAGAAGCTGAGTAAATACAGGAGGGAGCCTTTGGGTGAACTGCTTATCTGCTCTCTCCAACAAAAAGCAATCACAAACAGGTTCTTTTTAATGCTAGTCTAGACGAGGTTTTGCAATGTTGCAGGTTCCTAATTACAGTAATAACTGCCTAAGAACAATTAAGCAGACACCACCAAACATTTCTATTAGGTGAATCCATTGTCTTATTAAAAACCAGCCAAGAGGTTACCTCTTTCTGGAAAAACCTCTTTGGCTGGTTCCATCCCACATACAACTCAAGTGAGGTATGTTCCCACATATTCCGGGTGTGTGAAGCAGCTGTGTCTGTCTGCACTAGAAATGGTCCCGCTTGTCTCCGGAGCTCACAGGGGCAGGTTTTGCAGCTGGCTGCTGCTGTCACTGTGTCCTGTCACTAATTAAAGGCAGGAGCTGTGAATTCAGTGTGAGAACCATAACACTCATCACTTGCATATGAACACATGACCCAAATGTGTTTTCTAGATATTCCCTTCTGCTTTGCTCCTTGCAAATTAACTCTCTAATTGGGGGGAGGGGGGAAGCAGTTGCTTTTTTTGGGGGGAAGCAGTTGCTTTTGATTGTTAGATCAAAGGCTAAACTTGAAAGATTTCTTTTTTATTTTTCAATCACTAATTTCATGCCATGTACTATGACTTCATTACAACCATTCACAATAGCTCTCCTCCTCTAGGTTGCTTTGTGGGATTTGTTATTTCCAGGTTTCTTTCTTCTCTGGTCTTTTCACACCTCTCTTCTTTGAGTCCCTTTATCACACCTTACAGTGCTAAACTGTCAGTCAAAGCACACCCTGTTCCCAGAGGGCTGAGTCAGTGCAGCCCAGAGAGGAAGCTTGAGGAGGCTGTTAAAATCTATTCATAGATGAAAGCGAAGTTCCAGCCACAGTAAGAGGTTGCTAATGACGCATGTATATACCAGAGTGACATAGAAGAGGAGGAGGACATATGAGGAGCTGGAGAGGGAGAGCAGAAAGAGGAGGTGGACAGAGCATTTCAGAACAGCAGAAAGCTTGAAACCGGCTGTTTTGCTTTTTGGGGAAAACAAAAAGAAGACAAAACCAGAAATCTAAGGTCCCTAGCTTGAAATGCATCATCAACATTAGCTTGTCAGACATGGATTCCGTATTCTTGTTCTGAATTCTCAAATGATGTTGCATCCTCTATAAATAAAAAACAAGCTCTGCAGACTGGTGCAGTTCCATGATCCCTGCAAGATTTCTAACACGCTACTGAGATTTGTAAGAATAATTTCCAGTGTGTTTTGTTGCTAGCCTGTGGAATACAGTTAAGACTTTGTGTCTTTCTATCATATAAGACTATCTTATGAATAATATAATGAGTGGTTGAATAGTCCACAGAGCTCAGAAATGCAGACATTATTTTATTTCACCCATTTCCAACTATTTACTAAAAATCTAGGAATGCCAGTAATTATATCAGCTCTTGGTACATACAGATTCCTCTTCTCTTGCACCATTATCTGAACCTCAGAGTAGTAAAAGCACCTAGAAGGACACAGAGACCAATACTAGCAAGTGGATGATTTTGCTGCACAGGAAAGCACTGCTTCTCAAAACAGCATTATGAATTTCCTTTCCTGAGATTCAATAAGCCATTCCAGGAAAGAACTATTAAGCATTCAGCAAGGCAAAGCTAGCAGAAAGAGAACTGACCTTAACTGAGTTCTATTTTATCTATAAATTTTTCATTATTAGGACCCATTCAGGGGACATCTCCTCATCTTAGGGTTGATAGCCCCTCAAAACTCTCCCCAAGTCATAGGTTGTAATTTTGTTAAATTCTTGATTCTTTCATTTAAAGTCTGTTGAGGACACTAATGGAAGTTAATTAAAAGTCCAATTTCTTCCCAATAAGAATGGCTGCCTCTTCTACCTCCCTCCGAATCCTGGCTCTTCTCTCCTTCCCACACCAGTTTCCCTCATAACTCCGCATCCTATAGAGGAAATGATTCTCTCTTGATGCCTGTTCACACTTGAAGAACAAATAAAGTGTAGGATCATGGGGAAAGTGTCAGCTGCATAAAAGGAATCTATGGTTATAACGTTCTCTATGTTTAAGTCAGTTCATTTCGACAGGTCTTGATTTCCTCATAAGGCATTTTCCCCATACCCATCCTCTACACACAATTCAATTGTATGTGCACATTTGAATAAGCATAAACTATAGAAAATAAACATACCTCTCTGGTTAATGAAATCTTTCCACAAAAAATCTTTTTTATCTTGACTAATACAGTGCTAACCAAATTTATTTAAATGCAGTTTTAGATCTCACACTGACTGAATTAGAGTTTTACAGGTAAGGTGCAGACAGCATGATTTTGGATGAAATTGGATATACACCGAAGATGTAAACCACTGCTGAAAGACATTTGCATTCTTTGATCATATTAGCAGCAATGAATGAGACTTTTTGAATATTCCTATCATAAGAATTTACAGAAAATGATACCTATTGTATACTCACTGGGCCCAATAGAGGAGGCAGCTTGTGCTAGAAAGCTGTATGGGGTGAGGGTGGGAGTGGCTATTTCATGACTCTAGCTTTGCCTGTTTTCAAAAATGGAGAAGGACTGGACTACTACAGCCCATCTTTTGCTCTTATTGTGCAGGTGATCAGGGGCATGTGGATAAGGGAACTTCTCGTGTCAGACTGATAGTCTGGTTGGATCACACTGCAAGAGGGGATGGTCCATGAGAAAATACCACGAGTCTTTGGCAGGACTCGGGCAAGGAACAGACAGGAGGTTAGAGGAAGGATCCTGCTAGGGAAGAGAATGCCATTCAGAGTCAGAGTTGAATTGGAAGTGAAAAAGAGCAAGTGGCCTGGATAAAGACTAGGGTTTGATTATAACAACTCTAAAGGCATTGCCAGCATTAAAAGTCGACTTATTTCTGTCCCCAGTGATATGCTCATTTTCTATGAAGACCCAGTGCCAGTGAGTTGAAAAATAATTCCACTCAACCCACAAACACCTACACAGTGCCAAGCACTATATTCAGAAACAAAGCAGGATGTACACTTTGAGCCAGGAAATATTCCCAGGTGCCTCCCTTCATTGCCTTGGGTTTTATGCAAGCCCGATCTTGGCCTAAGGATCTGCTTTTCAGCAATGGCACTTTCGCTTTTCCTTTAGATGATCTTCTAGTCTAAATCTGAACCTGATGGATTCACTTAACAGCAGTGGTGCCTGAGGGATAAATCCATGAATGGGTTCCTCTCAGGCAGTCCAGAAAGACTCCAGGAAGGGCGTTTATCTGTCTCCTTAAACCAGGTTAGCACAAACGTGTGAATATTGACACATGTTTGAGTGCATTGCTGCTCCTCTGGGCAAGATCCAGATTTAGATGTTTTATATCAGAACATGCACTGACCTAAGAAGTGATGGTGTTGCATGGCTAATAAAATGCATCATCTGTGTGTGCTGAAGAGCCCTTTTAAATCCTTAATTATAATGATTAAACATGAGAATAAGTGCTCTGGAATTTCATACTGAGGTGGGGCTCTGTGTACTAGCACTTCAATTTCCCCAACATCCAGGCTTCAATTTCCTCTGAGGGCAGTAGGAAACAGACCTACAGAGATTTGGACATAACCATAGACAACTCCTTTGAGAGAAATGATATGGAATTGTTCTAGTGACAACTGGTTAAATGCCCAAACTATGCAAAATTCTGTGGATCTAGGCCTTCCTATTATCCAGCTTACATTATTTAAGCTATGAACCCCAAATTTTCTAAGGTTAACATGGTCATCTTTCCAAAACCAGTGAAGGGAATTCAACCAAATTTCCTGAGCAACTCTTAACAACATAAAATTAAAAGTTTTAATAGATTCATCAGTTTGATGTCTAATCACTTCCCTAATGCAAAAAAAAAAAAATTGGGGCTATATATACTGCTTATGGCCCCATTCTGCTTTAGGTTCATATTTGCAATAAATTAGTTTATTAAAAACTTGTATTAAAGCTCTTCTATGTTTATGAGTGGTACAGAAAAGTTATAAGAACTTCCTCCAGTGAATAACTGATTATCTAAGAGCAAAATAATTTTTGATTCTGTCAAGAGGAGCATAGACAGAAAATCAGAAGCACCAAAGTTCTGTCAGGCAGATTTGTTTTCAAATTTCTGTTGACTTTGTGCATCTGAGTCCCAAATGTGCTCTCCTGAGACTCCATTTCATCCACAGCAAGCAGAGGATAAAGAGAGTTACAATGGAGGATAGTTATAAAAATTAATCAAGATAATACTCATAAAGAGAGTTTCTGTCCATACTCAGGGTTCAATTAATGGGAACAAAGATGATACTGTGATTATGAAATGAAGTATCCAAATATCTAACAAGTCTTATAGGAATTTAGAAAAGTGAGAAAACCTTGAAATTCAAATAAAAGAAAGATTTATGCTAAAAAAAGAACACAGGAAAACTAAGATAATGGATGATACTTGAGTCAGATAGCCAGAAAGACTCAAACCAGCACAACCACCCTGTAGATTTCCTGCATTGTCTGTAATATTTGTCAATTGATACAGCAGAGCCTGGCAAGCTACCCATAATGTATTCAATATGCCAAAATCAGTAACAATAACGGGTCTCATTCTACTGATCCTAAAAGAGCCTCCAATACGGCAGCATTGGGAAAGACGAGTAAGGAGAGGCTACTAAAATCTTAGGGCTGGGATGAATGGAGTCAACATTACTGGTGCCCACTTGAGTAAACTGATGAACAACGGGTTGACAGTGATACAGTGAGACAGTGATGCTAAAATTAAAGAAATAAAGTTGAGCTTGGAAGGATATGAAGAATTCAACTAGGAGTTGGATATTAAGAGTATCTTCAGGTAGGGGTGATAGGACAGTGGGGGAGCATTCTTTGCCTTGCACACAGCTGACTTGGGTTCCATCTCCAGCATACCATATGGTACCCAGAGCACCACCAGGTGTAATTCTTAGTGCAGAGCCAGGAGGAAGCCCTGAGAATTGACTGGTGTGACCCATAAGAGCCCCCTGCCCCCCCCCCAAAAAATCATTCCAATTAAGTAAAACAATAATTGGTAGTAAAACCTTTTGAGGTAGTTGGCAAGATACATTGTACTATTTAATTCAAGGTTTCTAATTTTAGTCTTTGCCTCTGTTGTGTGATTAATAGTCTAAGCAACACTCAAGAATTTGTGTCCATTAAAGGCACTCAAGCTTAGTTTTCTAGTAACTCTCCAATGTCTGTAACACAGTAGATTCAGTTAAGTTGCAGGTTCCTGGCAGAATTAAAATTGATAATCCACTAATTTTAAAGTAGGATGTTTATCATTAATTATCTAGGAAGGTTCATGGTAATTAGACATTTCCTTGAAAATATAAATAGGGGATCCTCTGGCACAGTGAGTAAGGAAGCTTGCCTTACCTTGCAATAATTGAAACAACTATTAATATTAATTTATTAACATTTTATTAATCACGGCAAAGCCTGGTAAGCTACCCGTGGCATACTCGATATGCCAAAAGTAGTAACAATGATGGTCCTCATTCCCCTAACCCTGAAAGAGCCCCCAATGTGTCATCAGGCTACACTAGCACGTGACAAGGACAAATGGAGATGTTACTGGTGCCTGCTGGAGCAAATCAATGGACAATGAGATGACAGGGATACAATGATACAATGATTAATATGCTGATTACAAAGGGACTATTTTTTATAGCTGTACCATTTTCCCCACATTACCTATATATATATATATATGTATATAATATAGGGTATTCCTCGGAGAGCCCGGCAAGCTCGGAGAGCCCGGCAAGCTACCGAGAGTATTCGATATCCCAAACACAGTAACAACAAAGTCTCCAATGGAGACGTTACTGGGCCCGCTCGAACAAATCGACGATCAATGGGAGGGCCTTTACCTTTACCTTATAGGATATTCCTTATCTCCTATTTTTCTTTCAGTTTTGGCTCATTGATTCTTATTTTGTTTGACAGATTAGATTACTATGATTGCTGGTCAGTAATAAAGAAAACCCATTGCAAATATCTTTGGCCATCATTTAGTTTGAACATTGTGCATATCAAACATATAAAAGAAGATGATCTCCTTAGTTTGTTATGGAGAAAATAGTAAAAGATTAATATGGTACATACCACAGAAATTTTCATTAACCACCCTCCCCCTGTCCTACAATGATGTAAGTTTTAAAATTAGAATACTCATTCTTTTTATTTTTTTTGGATTTCCATTTTATTTTACTTTATTATTTCATTGAATCACCATGAGAAAGTTACAAAGCTTTTATGTTTGTTTCAGTCATACAGTGATTGAAAACCCATCCCTTCACCAGTGCACATTTTCCACCACCAATGTCTCCACTATTTCTTTGCCCTTCCCAACCCTCCCCCTCCCTTTATGGCAGACAATTTCCCCCATTCTCTCTCTCTCTACTTTGGGACATTATGGTTTGTAATATAGATACTGAGAGGCTGTCATGTTTGGTCCTTTATCTGCTTTCAGCACACATCTCCCATTCCGAATAATTCCTCCAATCATCATTGACTTAGTGATCCCTTCTCTATTCCAGCTGCCTTCTTCCACAGCACACGAGGCAAGCTTCCAGCCATGGAGCGATCTTCCTGGTTCTTGTGTCTACTGTCTTGAGTGTCAGTCTCATATTATGCTATTTTATATTCCACAAGTGAGAACACTCATTCTTATCTGAAAAACTTAGCTGGGAAAGATGTAATATTTGTAATTTCTTTTAGGATGTGCTTTGGCCCAAATGAGATTTTATGTTTGTCATTTTTGGAGCACATGTGGCCACTCCCTGAAATTCAGGGTCAATTGAGCCTAATAGTTTAATGTGAGACCTGAGAATGCAGTGATGCTGATATGCTCAAGTGCCAGGGATGACCATGTCTATACCTGAGAATATTAGAAATGTATTATTTCTCT
Organism: Sorex fumeus; assembly: GCF_029834395.1. Taxonomy (NCBI): domain Eukaryota; kingdom Metazoa; phylum Chordata; class Mammalia; order Eulipotyphla; family Soricidae; genus Sorex; species Sorex fumeus. The sequence goes on from NW_026606072.1 coordinate 16,197,390, forward strand.
GTATTCTGTCTTCTTTCATTTATTTCTGTGCTTGTTTTTTGAAGAGATCGTTATCAGAATCAAGTGGATTTAAAAGTATTTTATTCTTAAGCAAATATGTACATCAGTTCCTGGTCCTTGATTTCTTATGGTACCTCCTTTCCCTCACCATCACTAACCTCCTGTTGCCATTTATAAGAGCAGAAATTCTACATAATATTCCTGAAACCTCTGGGTGAACTTGAGGGGGAAAAAAAGGTATATCTTTATTTTTGTTAACTGCTAAGAAATTAGCATTGCTAATTTTTCAAATATGAATATAGTCATGCTGTCAAATCACAGCAACTGCAATTTTGACACCAATTGAGATTACATTTTATATAACATTAGAATTTTTTCAGGTCTTCCAATAGTCTTACATTTTCACCTGTCTCAAATATGTGTGTACTTTATTGTTTGATGCATCAGTAAGAAGTTAATATATGACTGTATCATATTTGAGAATCTGATAGCTAAATTTCCATACTGGTTGCTACTTCCTTTGTGATTTTATTTATATCACTTTAATGAATTTAAAAACATTATTCTCAGAAGTCCACGGGATTTCTCTGGCTACAGTGGAATTTGTGGAAGCAAACACTATAAGATTATAGAACACTACCATTAGAACCTCTCATTAATGTCTTTAATACAGGGCTCTTGCATTGAAAGTAGGAATTCTTTCCTTTTGCTCTGTATAGTAAAATATAATCAAAGTTTGAGTGACCTACATCACATTTCCAAAGGCTGACTACTAGGAGAATAAGATAGCCTTTCTCTGAACACTTTGGGAGGGCTACCATTGATTGTTAATGGTTTATTGAACATTTTATGACACACATTCTCTGAACTCTAGACACAGTCTAATGCTTTATTTTGCAAATAAAATATCATAGCCATTGTGACAGACAATTCACAGCATACTTTTAAAAAACTACTTTGTTTTCTTGTTTCATCTAAGCTATTGGAACATACTATGGTTTATACTATGGTTCTTTTATATGTCATAAATGATTAGTACATGGGTTTGGGGTTATATAGTTGAGAATTTAAATCCCAGATTACTGACTTACTAGTTTTGAACATTTCCTCTATTTACTCTTACTTTTCTAATCCTTAAAATAGAGATTACAAAAATAATAATACTACTGCCAGGCAAAGTAAAAGAGATTATTTGAGCAAGCACAGTATTGTACTTAGTTCATCTCTGATAACTAGGGAATTCATGGAAAATTTGCAAGTAAGATAGAAATGCAATAAATGACATTATTCTGACAGTAAGTGACCAGAAACTGGTGAGAATTATGAACAAATAACATTGCTGTCTATCCTCCCAGTATCATCTGTTTATTTGCTTTCTTTCTCAATGAAAACCAAGTCCTACGTATGTACTGTTCAACATGATACATAAAATTTTTACTGATTTGTTTGGTTATATTCATAACATTGAGTGATGAGGACTAGTTATACAGTCAATAGAAAAAAAGTTGTAAACGTGTTCCTTGCCATCACACCACACCAGTCACTTTGATAGAGTGCTTAAGTCTTCTGAAACAATATACTTGGGTTTAGGAAAGATTAATAGACACCGGAAACATACTCATTCCACTTCAAGTTCAGAGGAAATTGTGTTTCTGCTTTGATCCTTTCTGATTTCATAGATGCAGACAGCTTTTGGGCAAACCTTTTCATGGTACACACAGAGAAGCAAGGGCTATGTCAAGAGTAGCTTAATTAGCTTTACATCTGTTTTCAGAAGCACTGTACTCAATTTAGTAAGACATAAAAAGGAAAGGGAGAAAAATGCCATCTTTGGATTTACCTTTCATAAAACAGGGATTAATGTCATATTTAAAGTGGAATCCCCAAGTAATCATTGCCCATATTTTTAATAGAAATAGTACTCTCTCCCAAAATTGTACATCAAAAACGTTAAATTAGAAGAATTAAGACATAGGGTAAAATAACTACAACTGATCCTATTCTTTTTTTAAGAGAAAGAGCAGGATTTTTTAATCAATAACAAAAGAAATAAAGCATTCCTCCTCCTCAAAAAGTTTTTCCCAATTCAAGTTCATTGTAGACACTGTATTGATTACATTCCTGTTCAGTTGCTACAGTCTTCTGAGGAGTCCTGAGCAAACAAGAGTTTACTCTGACAGTACACTCTTTCCTCACTTTGCATGGTAGAGAGAAGGCAATGCAGTGTTCAGTATTTAACATGCTTATATTGGACACTGTATCAAATATTTCTAAAAGCAATACGGCAATAAACCATGTAACAAATACTATCAAATAATTAAGAACATTTTTGTATAATTATTTTAAGAAAAATTAGTGCTCAAGAGAAGACAGGGCATTTTGCTTTTAAGTATCTATGTTTAGTAATAAATTATTAGTGATAAATGCCAGAGGAAAGGCACTGAAACAATCTATATAGCAGAGGTGTTATCAGTATCCTACGTGTGCTTCCCCCAGTCACTTCGTACATTTTATAAAATATTCTTTGATAAATATTGTCAGATAATTATAATAGTAAAAAATTCTTAGCTTGGGGAAATACTTCATAATTTGCAGTGCAATATTATTGTATCAGTATTACACTATATCTCTACCATTTTTTTCATTTAAATTATGAAAGTCATAGCCCTATGCCATCTATAATATGGTGCAACTTTTTGCCACTGAAGACTTCATTTGACAGAGTACAGTTAGCCTTTGGTAATGACTTTCCAGATAGCTATTTAGCAGTCTAAATGAGCAAAAGAAAATCAAGTTGGCAAGGTAATGGAAACCTATGACTGCAAGTTGTAAAATTGAAAGGAACTTTACAGAGTGAGAAAACAAATGTGGACAGCTTAGGAGTCTAAACGCCCCATTTGATGCTTAAGAAACACCGTTTATTTTTTGTTTGTTTGCTTGTTTGAGTCACTACTGATTCTGAAGAACACTGAAGTGTGTGATCTGTTAAGCCTGATCCTAGAAAATCCTCTCCTTTATTTAATTTCTAATGTTTTAAAGCTGAGTTCTGACTTGAAAATAGGTCATTTTTAATCCATATATTGATAACAGAAAAAGAGATGCATTTAAGATAGATGCACCATTATGGTGATTGACGATAATAAAAATGGGAGGAGGCAAATAGTAAAACAAATAGAATGTCATGCTCTAGAAGTTAGTTCCTTAATAGCTCATTCTGGGATGTTTCCTATGAGTTTTCTGTGCCATAATGACTTCATTACTAATCAAGGATTCTTGGTCTTATTCTATACTGTGGACCATTTTCTGGAGGCAGATTGCTTGGCTTTGATGTTAGCTCTTGCAATGACTATATTTGAATAAGTTACTTAACTTCTCAAAGACAGAGTTTCCTTATGTGTAGAATAATAAGACTACAATACTTTGTTTATGAACTTATCCCTTCTAAAGAGCTTAGCACAGTTTGTGCCATTGTGTAAGCAATGAACGTGTGTTTACTATTATTCTAATGATTATTTTAGTGTTTATTATGAAAATAGAGTAAGAATCATTAACAGCTATATTTGAGCATGTATTTTGTTCTGACAGTAAACTAAGAGATTTTTCTTGTTGATATAAGGGGGTTTCCAAGAAATGTAGGCCCCACCTGTGATTCTGGACCTACCTGGTCTGAGACTCAGCACGAAAGTTAGAAGATGTGATACTGCTTTACCCCATAGGGCTGTCCTGGCTGGACTGGAGGCCCCCAGGGACACACCCTGGGCACTCCACAGCAGCACCGGACAATTCTCAGGAAACCACGCAGATAAACTACATGCTTAGCATGCTGAGGCGCTGTCCTAGCCCTGGCTAAGAATTTTTAAAATTTTAATTAACTAAATTTTTTGTGGGGCACACCTGGTGATGCTCAGGGCTTACTCCTGGCTCTGTAATCAGGAATTACTTCTGGTAGTGCTCAGCGGACCACATGGGACATCAGCGACACACCCTAAATCGGCCATGTGCAAGGCAAGCTCTCTACCCACTGTGCTATCTCTCCAGTCCTGACCTCAGCTAAGAATTTTTTTTATGTAAGAATATTAGTAGCTTTCTTTGATAATCAAGGCTAACTATGTAAAAGTAAAAGCAGTGTTAACGCTCCAAGTTCTTTTTTAGGGGCCGCACCCAGCTGTACTCAGGACTTATTCTGGATTCTGACTCAGGGATCACTCCTGTGAGATGCCAAAGATTGAGTCCTTGTCTGCCACATATAAGGCAGGTTCACTACCCATGGTATTCTCTCCAGCCCCAGGAATCCAAGATATGGGAAAGTAAATATTCAGTAACTGGTTAGCTAGAAAAAAATTGTTAATATATAATGAAATGATGAAAACATACCAAATTAAAAATTACAGGATTCTTTGAAGGAAAACAATAAATTAGATAGATAGGTAGATAGATAGAAAAGAGGTCTTCCATGGAATATAATACTCAAAAAACACAGTATTATCTTGGAGTTCTAAAAAAAAACAAGAAAATTTCTTAAATGTGAAAGGTCAGATTGAGTCATTTTAGAACAGAGAAAAGTCAACTAGAAATAATGCATTTATCTGCCTATCTTGGATTTCTGAAGAATTGCAAAAGCACATGATGAAACTGTCAATAATAATGAAATTTTTGAGTACCTGAGGGTATGCACAAGCCATCAAAAACAGTAAGGACAGTGAAATCACATTTTTCTCTTACTTTAGTTACTGTAGCAAAATGTGAGCAAGCAGTCAGGGGTTCCCTTGTGAAGACAGAAGTTAAGATGAGAACTGAAGGATTTTTCAGTAAATAATTGGGAAGGTATTAGAATCTTACAAACATTTCACTACAAGTAAAAAAGGAAAACATGAGAAATATACTGTTTGACAAGACTTGGACATACCGCTCATTACAGGTTATATTAAGTATAGCATCAGAATTATTTTTAAAAGCAGTTAATTATCCCTGGGAGAGAGACATGTATCAGTTTCTACATTTTATTGATAATTACTTCAGTTATAAAACATTTTAATGTAATAGTGAAAACAGACACAACTAATGGGAACATTGAAACCTTCAGTGAAGGGAAGTGCAGGTCTAGTTCTTCTGTGATATCTATAGGAATGAGAAACTAGGATCAGAGTACATTCAGGGATGAGAAGTTATATAACACAACTATATAGGTCATGAGTAAAGTCCCTCCAGGTTTACCCCCAAAGAAGCTAAAGATCGTTTTATAAATTTAAAAATTCTGTGTAGTGATAATGCTAGTAAATCAGTTAATGGCTTTAAAAAAGTATATTTAATAAAGAAATTAAGAAAAACTCACAATATTTTCTGTGCTTTCATTTAAAAAAGATATAAACCATATGAAATAAATTTTGGTATGATATGGAAGCTTTTAAAAACAATAGCTAGCCAATTAATCTCATACATATAATGGTCTTTCTTTTCTCTAGTGATGATAAAAACCATTTTGATCATTTATTAATTTTTTTTCATTTCATTTAATTTCATCATCCTGTTAATCGTCGATTGCCTCGAGCAGGCCCCAGTAACGTCTCTTTCATCCTAGCCCTGAGATTATATTCAGGGCTCTTTAGGAGAATGAGACCCATCATTGTTACTGGTATTTGGCATATTTGGTAGGCCACGGGGAGTTTGCCAGACTCTGCCCTGTGGGCAGGCTACATTCGACAGCCTACAAGTTTGTCCACAGTAGGAATGAGATAATAAGATGTCGCGTGGCCGCGAATGCGGCCGCGCGGTTCCGGGATCTGGATTTTATAGTCTCTGAGTCTTGGCCGCTGATGGGATTACACGGCGCCAGGGGGCCAGGTGGTGGGTGTGACCCCCGCCTACTGGAATTTGGAGGATCTGGGTGGAAGATGCTCGACTCCAATTCGAGTAGGCTTGGAGGTCTCGGCCCCGGAACCCGCGTGGCTTTGTCCCTCTGCCAGTACCTTCAGGTGTGCGGAGAGTGGTCTCAGCATGGTGGTGGCTGGTCCTGGAGGTCTCCGGCTGCCGTAGCCCTGGCCGGGACGGGGAGGAAAGCTCAACCCGCTCCCCTCCAAGGGACTCCGGGAAGGAACACTGAGGCGCGGGGGCAGAGACTGCACTGCTCTCGTCCGGGATCTGGATTTTATAGTCTCTGAGTCTTGGCCGCTGATGGGATTACACGGCGCCAGGGGGCCAGGTGGTGGGTGTGACCCCCGCCTACTGGAATTTGGAGGATCTGGGTGGAAGATGCTCGACTCCAATTCGAGTAGGCTTGGAGGTCTCGGCCCCGGAACCCGCGTGGCTTTGTCCCTCTGCCAGTACCTTCAGGTGTGCGGAGAGTGGTCTCAGCATGGTGGTGGCTGGTCCTGGAGGTCTCCGGCTGCCGTAGCCCTGGCCGGGGCGGGGAGGAAAGCTCAACCCGCTCCCCTCCAAGGGACTCCGGGAAGGAACACTGAGGCGCGGGGGCAGAGACTGCACTGCTCTCGTCCGGGATCTGGATTTTACTAGTCCGAAAGTAGTGAGTGGTCGCAAGGTCAACCTAAAGTCAACCTGCAGCATTTATTAATAAACATGATTAATCTCATGCATATAATGGTCTTTCTTTTCTCTAGTGATGATAAAAACCATTTTGATCATTTATTAATAAACATGCTTGGGCACAGTATTGGATTTTCTTTTGTTTCATTGATGTACTTACTTATTCTCTGCTATTATAACTCACAACAGTTTCAGCATTATCATACATTTTGTCCTTTACAGGACAAGTTTTCTTCAGTGTTTCTTTGGAGGGGTTGAGGGAGGATATCTAGAAATATATACTTATATAATTATATATATATATACAGAATGATATATGTATAACAAGAACAAGAAAAAAGCACCAATATCAATAGCACAGATGACAGGATGACTCGAGTGAACAGCTTGTAGATGACAGACAATAGGCAGATCGGGCGATAGTTGCCAATGTCATGGATGTCTCCCTTCTTGAACAGTAGTACGGTCCTGCTGGTTTTCCATTGGGACGGAACCTTGCATTCAGACAGGTAGCGAGTGAAGAGCCGAGCCAGTGTATTGATGAGTACTGACGGCAGGTTCTTCAGGTGTTCAGGTCTGACCTTGTCTGGGCCGGGTGCTGTTTGCTTCTTTACCAACGAAATGGCGTGTCAGATTTCGGAAGGGAGAACGTTAGGAACGACATACCCATCCTGTGGAATTTGGTATGTCGGCAAGTGGACATGGCTATCGAAGAGATTTGAGTAGAAGTCATGGATAATCTTCTCCATTGCCGTTCTGGAGGATGTGATGGATCCATCAGGACGTCGGAGGGCAGTCATCTTGGTCTTATAGTTGGCGAAGGACAGGCGGGCGTTACGAATACTTTTCCCGGCTTCTGCCGCATCTACCAGTACTTCTGCTCTTCTCTCTTTGAGGTCTTCCTTGATCGCATCTATTGTCTGTCATCTACAAGCTGTTCACTCGAGTCATCCTGAATAGGATTGGCAGAACACTAGATGAAGGACAACCATGCGAGCAAGCAGGGTTCCGCAAAGGATTCAGCACCATCGACCATATCCACACGGTAACCAAGCTCATTGAGGTTTCTCGGGAGTTCAAGATGCCGCTCTGCTTAACGTTCATTGATTTAAAGAAGGCCTTTGATTCTGTTGAGACGGAAGCGGTCATTGAAGCCCTAGCCAATCAGGGCATTCAAGCCCAATACATCAGGATCCTCCGTGAGCTGTATTGCGGATTCACTACCAGGATCTCACCATTCTACAAAGAAGTGATCGTTGATGTCAAGAGAGGGGTGCGGCAGGGTGATACCATTTCACCGAAACTCTTCAGTGCCACCCTCGAGAACATCATGCGACGATTGGAATGGGAAGGAATGGGAGTGAAGATAGATGGTCGGCAACTACACCACCTCCGCTTTGCTGATGACATTGTTTTAATAACACCAAACATCAGCCAAGCGGCACAAATGCTGGCCGACTTTGACCGTGAGTGTGGAAAGGTAGGACTACAGCTGAATCTTACGAAGACAATGTTTATGAGAAACAGCCTTGTTCCTGACGCCCCATTCGCTCTCAATGGAACGACCATCTCTGAATGCAACAGCTATGTGTACCTAGGTCGAGAGGTCAACATGACAAATGACCTGGCACCCGAGCTGCGCAGGAGGAAGAGAGCGGCTTGGAACTCCTTCAAGAACGTCGAAGAAATAGCTAAGAGGACGAAGAACCTCCGGCTCCGGGCACATCTCTTTGATTCCACTGTTCTTCCTGCATTAACATATGCCTCAGAGACCTGGGCCCTATGCAAACAAGATGAGAACGCCATTCAGGTCTCCCAAAGAAGAATAGAAAGAGCTATGCTTGGAATATCACATTTCACTCAAATGAGAGAACGAATCCGGAGTTCTGACATCCGTCGACGATCAAGGATCAGGGACGCTGTCTCATATGCCAAGGTGTCGAAAATCAGATGGGCTGGTCACGTAATGAGATTTAAAGACGACCGTTGGACTAGAGCTGTTACTGATTGGATTCCACGGGATGTCAAGAGACCGCGTGGCCGCCCACCTACCAGATGGTCAGACTTCTTTGTCAAGATCATGAACGATCGGTTTGAGGCCCTCCATGTTCCCGGAGCGAAGAGATGCCATTGGGCTACACTAGCACGCGACAGGGACAAATGGAGACGTTACTGGCGCCCGCTCGAGCAAATCGACGACTAACGGGAAGTTAAGTGATTAAGTGATTAAGTGATTTTAAGTGATCAATAGCACATTTGCCTTAGCAACTTTTTCTGTATATGCAACTCATATCTGTGTAGCACTCACTGTAGCACTTTCCTCCCGTTGTTCATAGATTTGCTTGATCGGGCCCAGTAACGTCTCCATTGTGAGACTTGTTGTTACTGTGTTTGGCATATCGAGTATGAATGGACAGCTTTCCAGGCTTTGCTGTGTAGGCAAGATATTCTCGGTAGCTTGCCAGGCTCTCCAAGAGGGTGGAGGAATCGAACCTGACTCAGCTGGGCATATCTGTGTAGTAAAATATTTTATTGAATATTAAGATGGCTTTATAACTTCCCCAATTTTCCTGTTCAAAATATATTACTATTGATCATTTGACATCCTGTTACTCATCGATTTGCTTGAGCGGGCGCCAGTAGCATCTCCATTCATCCCCGTCATGTGCTAGTGTAGTCCAATGGCATCTGTTTGTTCTGGAAACACAAAGAGCCTCAAACTGATTGTTCAGGGTCTTGACAAAGAAGTCTGTCCATCTCATAGGTGGGCAGCCACATGATCTTTTGACATCCTGTGGAATCCAGACAGTAATGGCTCTAGTTCAGAGGTCGTCTCCAAATCGCATTACATGTGCAGCCCATTTGATATTCGACACCTTGGCAAAAAAGACAGCGTACCTGATTTTTGATCCTCCTTGGAGGTCAGAACTCCAGATTCTTTCTCTCATTTGAGTGAAGCGTGATACTCCAAGCATAGCTCTTTCAATTCCTCTTTGGGAGACCCGAATAGCATTCTGATAAAGTTTTCATAGGGCCCAGATCTCTGAGGCGTATGTTAATGCAGGAAGAACAGCAGGAAGAACAGTGGAATCAAAGACTTGTGCCTGGAGCTTGAGGGTCTTTATCCTCTTAACTATTTCTTCGACATTCTTGAAGGAATTCCAAGCCACTCTCTTCCTCCAGTGCAACTCAGGTGGCCAGGTCATTTGTCATGTTGACTTCTCAACCTAGGTACATATAACTGTTGCATTCAGAGATGGTCATTCCATTGAGAGTGAGTGGAACATCAGGAATGAGACCATTTCTCATAAACATTGTCTTAGTAAGATTCAGCTGCAGTCCGACATTTCCATGCTCACGTTGAAGTCGGCCAGCATTTGTGCTGCTTAGCTGATGTTTGGTGATATTAGAACAATGTCATCAACAAAGCGAAGAAGTAGTTGCCGACCCATTCTTCACTCCCATTCTTTCCCATTCCAGTCAGTGCATGATGTTCTCGAGGGTGGCACTGAAGAGTTTTGGTGAAATGGTATCACCCTGCCAAACCCCTCTCTTGACATGGATGATCACTTCTTGTAGAATGGTGAGATCCTGGTAGTGAATCCGTAATACAGCTCATGGAGGATCCTGATGTGTCAAGTTTGAACGCTCTATTTTGCTAGGGCTTCAATGACCACTTTAGTCTCAACAGAATCAAAGGCCTTCTTTAAATCAATGAACGTTAGACAGAGTGGCATCTTGAACTCCCAAGAAAACTCAATGAGCTTAGTTATCGTGTGGATATGGTCAATCATGCTGAATCTTTTTCGGAACCTGGCTTGCTCGCATGGTTGTCCTTATCTAGTGTTCTTTCAATCCTATTCAGGATGACTCGAGTGAACAGCTTGTAAATGACAGACAACAGGCAAATCAGGCGATAGTTGCCAATGTCATAGATGTCTCCCTTCTTGTACAGTAGTGCAGTCCTGCTGGGTTTCCACTGGGGTCTTGCATTCAGACAGGAAGCGTGTGAGGAGCCAAGTCAGTGTATTGATGAGTACTGACGGCAGGTTCGTCAGGTGTTCGGGTCTGCCCTTGTCTGGTGCAGGTGCTGTTCTCTTCTTTACCGATGAAATGGCATGTCGGATTCAGGAAGGAAGAATGTTTGGAAAGACATATCCATCTTGCCGAATTTAGTATGTGGGCTGGTGGACATCACTAGAGAAGAGATTTGAGTAGAAATAATAGATAATCTTTTCCATTGCCCTTCTGGAAGCTGTGATAGATCCATCAGGACGTTGGAAGGCAGTTATCTTGGTCTTATAGTTGGCGAAGGACAGGTGGGCATTGCGAATGCTTTTCCTGGCTTCTGCCGCATCTGCCAGCAGTGCTGCTCTTCTCTCTTTGAGATCTTCCTTTATTGCTTCTCTCCTTCTTTGCAAGCTCAGACATTCATTTGTGGTTGCCTGAGACTTGCAACAGCCACATTGACAAATGAGCTCAAGAGTTTTCGAAGACAGGTGTCTTTTTGTGGCTCTCTCTCTCTCTGAATTCCTCACACAATCATGGAGGTGCTGAACCAGTCGATTGTATTCCTCATCAATGTTGTCAACGATGATATCTTCCCAGGTTGCCGCAATTGTGCCAAAGAGCTCACAGTTGGTATTCGTTCTTGAAGTTCTCTTCTTAAACTTTGCAGCCCTTTCTCCCTGCTCCATGAAGTAGAATTTTGCATGAAGGAGATGGTGGTATGATCCCGTTTTGAATTTTGGGACAGCAGTGACATCGTTCAGGCAAAACCATTGAATGAATATGATGTGGTCAATTTTGTTGTGGAACTGTCCACCGGGAGACTCCCATGTCCAACATTTAGACAGGACTTCTGAGTTTCCATGGATGGTCTTGGTTGACATGATGAACTCAGACAGTCTTTCACCCTGTTTGTTCCATTCTAGGCCATGGGTCCCAATGTGGAGTTCTTTGGCTGATCTTCTCGGTCCTATCTTGGCATTAAAATCACCCACAATGAACTTGTAGAAGGTGTGGTCTTCTTTATAGAACTTCTCTAGCTCCATGTAGAACGTCTCAATTTCTCCTTCATCATAATTGGATGTTGGTGCGTAGACAATTAAGATAGAAACTGCTGGCAGTGAGCCATATCTATTCAAGTGTAATCATCTGATTCGGGTTGTTAGGCATTTGAATGAATCATTGTTCATGGCCAAGTTCGTGTTGACAAGGACAACGACACCACCGATGCTTCTTTTCTCACATGTTCCGAGGAACAGTTCTTCTCCAGTGTCGAAAATGCCGTGATGTGATTGAGGCCTTCTTGTCTCAGTCAGACCAATGATTCGTACTTGATCTTTCATGCTTATAGCATAAGGTCCTTGATAGATGCATGCGATGCCAGCGTACGTGCATTGAAACTACAGTCATTTTAGTCCTTTTTCGTTTTGGCAACCTAGTTTGGCCTTGAGATTTTATCAGCCTCTCCTTCTTCATCCTTAACGCTGCCATATTGGTGGTTCTTTCAGGGTCAGGGGAATGAGACCCATTGTATTTACTGGTTTTGGCATATTGAATACTCCACGGATAGCTTGCCAGACTCTGCTGTGCGGGCAGAATATTCTCAGTAGCTCGATAATTTTTAGACATAATAATAATAATAATAATAATAATATGTCTAAAAATTATTATTTCAAAAGCAGCTCTGAGCCTCTCTGCCTCTTCCTTTTCATTCCCCAAGCTGAGCTGGTCTTCTCCCCACCCAGGTCAGTTTATGCGCCACTTCTTGAACCCGGGACTTGGATTTCACCCTGTAAAAATTATTATGTTAAAAAAGAAAAAGAAACTTTGCAATAGATCTCTGTTCTCAGATGAGAATCTCTAATTTGGATCTTCACTTGTTGGCAGTAAAGAGTACTCACACTTAAACTGAATTTTTATAAATAAATGTTTGCAATTGCAGTTTGAAACTACCTCCATCACCTGATTTTTTAAAAAATTTTTATTAGTGAGACACTATGATGTACAGTTGTAGACTTACAAATTTTGTGCTTGGGTTTCAATTATACAATGATCAAATACCCATTCCTCCACCAGTGCCCTCCACCACGAATCCCGGTGTCCCTCCCACCACCCATGGCCCCATCACACTCTGCCTCTGTGGCAGGGCATTCCCCTCTGTTCTCTCTCTCCTTTTGGGTGTTGTGGTTTGCAAAAGAGGCATTGAATGGCAATCATGTTTGGTTTATAGTCTACTTTCAGCATGCTTCTCCCATCCTGGGAGGATCCTCCCAACACCTTTTATTTGGTGCTCCCTTCACTATCTGAGCTGCCCTTTCCCCTAGAATGACCTGCTGGCCTCTAAGCCATGGAGCAAAATTCCTGGTACTAATCTCGGCCATTTTTGGGTGTTAGTCTCCTATTTTGTTAGTTTGTGTTCCCCAAATGAATGCAATCTTTCTATGTCTATCCCTCTCTGACTCATTTCACTTAACATGATACTTTCCATGTCGTACCACTTGTATGTAAATTTCATGACTTCATCTTTTCTAACAGCTACATAGTACTCCATTGTGTAAATGTACCAGAGTTTCTTTAACCAATCATCTGTTCTCGGGCACTCAGGTTTTTTCCAGATTCTGGCTATTGTAAAGAGTGCTGCAATGAATAAAGAAGTGCAGATGTCACTTCGACTATACATTTTTGCTTCTCTTGGATATATTCCCAGGAGTGGTATTGCTGGGTCAAATGAGAGCTCAATTTCTAATTTTTTGAGAATCGTCCATACTGTTTTCCAAAAGGGCTGAACCAGTCGGCATTCCCACCAGCAGTGAAGGAGGGTCCCTTTCTCACCACATCCGCACCAGCACCAGTTGCTTTTGTTCTTGTGGATGAATCATTTGATATTTTAGGTAATAAACAAAAATATAAATTTCCAAAGTGAAAAAGTCTCAAATGATTTTCTTTATAGTTTTGAAAGCAGAATTAGTTTCGTTTAGTAGAACACATTAAATTTCAACTACATTTTTATATAAATTTCACTAAATTTCACTAATCTTTTATTGAGTTTATTGAAATGTATTCTTTTATAAAATAATTGATTTCAAATAAATTTAATTGTGCACTTTTACATATTCAGTATGGAAAGTTGTTCAATATAATAAGAATATCATTAAAATTTACATTGAAATAAGTCAATGTTTCAATAAGATGATCCTTGATTTAAATCTAAAATAAAATATTTTATTTATTTTTTATAAATCTTTTTATTTTATTTTTATAAAGTTCTTCAAAATAATTCATTACATTTAATAATAGAACACCAATCCCACCACCATTGCACTTTCCCACCACCATATTTTAAATGTTTCCATCCCAAAACCCAAACCGTGTTCCCCAAAGCAGAACTGAAACAATTAATTTTGTATTGCTTGTTATGAATAATCCACTAAAAATAGTTCAATAAAGTTTTTCTTAGAGGAAATTTTGTGAAGATTGTTGTATTTCTTCGTAAGATTCAGCTGTAGACTGACCTTTCCACACTCACGGTCGAAGTCGGCCAGCATTTGTGCCGCTTGGCTGATGTTTGGTGTTATTGAAACAATGTCATCAGCAAAGCGGAGGTGGTGTAGTTGCCAACCATCTATCTTCACTCCCACTCCCATTCCTATGAGAAACAGCCTCGTTCCTGATGCCCCATTCGCTCTCACCAGAACGACCATCTCCGAATGCAACAGCTATGTGTACCCAGGTCGAGAAGTTAACATGACAAATGACCTGGCACCCGAGCTCCGCAGGAGGAAGAGAGCAGCTTGGAACACCTTCAAGAGCGTCGAAGAAATAGCTAAGAGGACGAAGAACCTCTGGCTCTGGGCACATCTCTTTGATTTCACTGTTCTTCCTGCTTTAACATATGCCTCAGAGACCTGGGCCCTACGTAAACAGGATGAGAACGCTATTCGGGTCTCCCAAAGAGGAATTGAAAGAGCTATGCTTGGAATATCACATTTCACTCAAATGAGAGAAAGAATCCAGAGTTCCGACATACGTCGATGATCAAGGATCAGGGACGCTGTCTCGTTTGCCAAGGTGTCAAAAACCAGATGGGCTGGTCACGTAATGAGATTTAAAGACGACCGCTGGACTAGAGCTGTTACAGACTGGATTCCACGGGATGTCAAAAGACCGCATGGCTGCCCACCTACCAGATGGTCAGACTTCTTCATCAAGATTATGAACGATCAGTTTGAGGCTCTTCATGTTCCTAGAGCGAAGAGATGCCATTGGGCTACACTAGCACGTGACAGGGACAAATGGAGACGTTACTGGCGCCCGCTCGAGCAACTCGACGATTAACGGGAAGTCAAGTGATCAATTGAAGTGAAGTTGTATTTCATCCTGGGGTCTTTAAGCCCTTGTATAAGAGATTAGTAACATGTTTGTTAAAGTTTGAGCCTTGTGTGCATATATATATATATATATACACACACACACACACACACACACATATACATATATATGACATATAAGATTCCTGGAGCGAGCAGATGCCATTGGGCTACACTAGCACGTGACAGGCATGAATGGAGATGTTACTGGTGCCCGCTTGAGCAAATCAATGAGTAAAGGGATGTCAAGTGATCAAGTGATATAAGATTGGTGGTTGCTTCCTACCTTAAACTCCATCAAATGTGATGTGCTACTCCTGGTACATCAGTGGTTTAGAGCATTCCTGGCAATTCTAAAATTTAAAATACGATTATATGGCAGATTTGCTCATTGGTGAGGCTTGTCCGAGACTGTGGACAGAGGCTATGAGTATAGCGGTGATTGAGTTCTGGAGGTTTTCCACTGCCAGAGCTCTGTTGGGACGGGGAAGAAAAGTCACACACTCAATTACCCCCAAACCCTCCAAACCCCGCACTCCAAGTTGCCCAGGATAAGGTAGTCTGGTGTGGGCTCTGGAGGCATCTCTGTTGTATGTCATCTAAAATAAAATAGTTTTATTAAAACTTTTTCTTATTAAATATCCAGTAAAAATTGTGACTTTGGAAATTTTTGAAAATTCGAAACATTATGTACGTCCATGAATGTAATTTTTAAGTATAATAAAAAATTGCGAAGTGATTATTTACAAAAATTATAAACAATCCCTCATCTTCTAGAGACTAATTAATTATATTAATGATATTAATTTGTAAAGGAGGACCATTGCAAAATTTTACTTTAAGTTTTTCCATTTAACTTATGCCACAGTTATCTAAGCTCCCAAATATCTAGCAATGTTTAATCTAAACAAACTAGTATTCATATAAAATAAGTATTAGTGATTTAGCATTGATTCAATGAATGTTTTGAAACTTAAAATATATATCAAATTTACAAATGTGGTGGTATCTGATATCTGACTACCAGTTTTATTCTTTTAGAAAAGTTCATCAATTTTGCTCAATCCAATATGATTATGTGGTATTGTTTAGGATGCATCTCTTCATTTTGACTATGATAGTCTAGTTATCTATATCTAATATTATCCTGCAGATATAGCTTATATTGATGCTGATTTCATATTAAAAATAATAAAAAATATTCTAAAACCATGTATCCACCATTCAGAAAACCGAATGCCATGTTAAGGAAATTTCATTCAAAATGGTTATACTGTATGAGTTTGAAGCTTGATCTTGCAATAGCAATTGTAGGTACTTTTCTTTGTACTCATAAAACAGAGAACAGTCATTTGTGCCAAATATTTTAGTAAATTTATCCTGGATATTTTGAAATTTCAAACAATTAGCTATACTTCCAGGTAATTCTTGATTCAAGGAATCATGTTGCAGTGTAAATAGTAAAATAAATGGATTTTATTATAAGGAGCATTTTTTTGTTTTTTTTGATTTGGGGTTATATCTGAGTGCATAAGGATGTACTTCTGACTCTGGGCTCAGTGATCACTCCAGTGGTGCTCAGGGGAACCATATGTGGTTTCAGGGATTGATGTTGGATCAGCAATGTGCAAGGCAAGTGCCTTATCTGCTATACTATCTCTCTAGTCAATAGAAAGTATGTTAAACAATTAAATATAAAATAACAAAATACACTTAAATAGAACTTTAAATAGTATTAATTAGAATCATATACAATAAACTTTCTATATCAGTGTGTTGAGATTTATTGAATCTAGCAAAAATGAATTTATAATATTTATAAACATGTATACTGGTTTACATATAGAGAATATTTATTCTTGTTTATATATAATATACTGGTTTTTGGGCCACACCTGGTGGTGCTCAGGGCAGGGTTTAGGAGATCTCATTTGGTGCCAGAGATTGAACACAAATCAGTTTTATGCAAGACAAGTATCCCATAGTGTGTGTGTGTGTGTGTATGTGTGTGTGTGTGTGTGTCTTGGGGTGGGGGAGTTGGGATACACCTGGTTGTGCTCATGGCTTATTCTGGCTCTGCGCTCATGGATCTCTCCTGAGTGTTTGGAATTATATATGGCACCCAACATATGGCAGTCATATATGGGTTGTCTGCATGCAAAGCAAGTGTCTTGCCTGTTGTACTATCTTTTCAGTCCCACTAGTAAATACATTTTAGTATGGTATTTCAATGTGATGTTTATATTTGTATAATTTAAGAATCTTAGTACATAAGGTTAACAGATAAGCAAACAATTTTAACTTAAAAATATTTTAGACGCTATTTTATGAACTCTTTTCTCCTAAGAGAATTTCTTTTCAAAGATTTACTCTCTGGGATAACATTCCTTTAAAGTTTGTGTCTTCAGAGAAGCTGAGAAGAAATTTCCTTATGAATGGGACATAGACGTCTCTCTTCTTGCTTCCCCAAACTTGGAGAGTCCCAACTACCTTAAAAAGCAGAAATTTTTAAATTTTCTATTAGTTCTCTGCCATACTAATACAGAGTATAATTACTTAATTTTTCTCATCTAAAAAATTAAAGTAATATTATTTGTCTTTTAAGATTACATGATTATATATACATGAGAGTAATAAATCACAATGTATGTCATAAATACAAGATAATGGTATTTTGATGTATGTAGCTAAAACTAATATTGATAATCAGACTGGTAATTTAGGGCTTGAGCATCAAAAGGTAGCACTGAGCTCAGAGCCAGTATTTCTTCAGTCCTGTAGTTCCAGGAGTTACCAGAGACACCTTGATATTACTCAGGAGCCTCCAGAGCTCCTGGTATGTTCAGAAGGAAGGCCATTTTGCTGGGGATCAAATAATGCACATCTTTAAAATGAGCTAAATACTAAACTATTTTCCAAGTTTCTGCCAGCTTTGTCTTGGAACTTTTATTACTTATTTGTCTATCAGAATTCCTTAAGAGTTAAAAAATCCTATTTTCTGATCACATCAATATATCTCTATTCACACATTTATAACTACAATATCTGTTTGTCTCTAAAGTGTGAAAGAGACTTATTGAAAAACTTAAAGTTGCTTTTTTTTGTACTTTAGTAATTTTGACTAAATTACTTTCTTAGTCATTATACATTGCAAAACTCAATTTGAACTTTAAAAATAAATATCAATTTTTACCTGTAAAACAAAGCACATGTGGTGCATTAACAGCAAAGGCATTATAAAAATAACCGTTAACCCACAAATATAAAATTAGAAAAAATAGAAGTTTAGACATGATATAGATATTGACTTGGAACAGTTTTACAGAGATGGTTTATGCTCTGCAGACTACAAATATAAATATAGCTTAACAACCTGGATTTCAGTTTGGCACTCCTGTCTGTTGAACACAAGCCACTAAAAATGAAAGAAGTTTGACTAACTTGAGTTGATTGAAATTGAAGTCCTTTTGAAACTTTCAGACATGGTATTTATTTGAAGTAATGATGTTGAAATATTTGGACCCAATGGCTTTCTGACAATATCTGTAGTATGCTTCTTTATAATACAGTTTGGACATTCATTGTTGTTAACAGTGAGTTATGTGACTCTTTACACTTCCTCTAATTCTCTTGTCGGATTTACACATATGACAGTAGTTAAGATTTTCATTCCATGAAACAAGCTCTTGCATGTCTTTGTGAATAAAGTTTCACAAAAGAACAAGAAAAGACACATATGTGATATAGCCAAAGAAGAGCAAAATACCAAATGACATAAAAATTGGTGAGTTATACAAAACAGGCTTACAGTATGAGTAAAACACAGTTCACACTTGGAGTTTTCTGAATTCTTGGAAGCAAGTCAGGATTGCTTTGAATATAAGTCAGCTGTCATCTGTCTGTCTATCTGGGTCAGTGGCGTTTCTTAAAGCAGAAGAGTTTCTTCTGCATCTTCTAATTCCCTGATTCTCCCTTTACTCTCCAGTGAACAGAATAGGTAATTGTCTTCTGAGAAAAGTTAGCAAGTCAGAAGTTTCATTTTAGGCACACTTTGGGGAAGGTCACCACAAGCAAATTGACTGTGCCAACTTGAAATTCACGGCTAACATGCTTATGAGTACATGTACTAAAACTAAAAGAAATAATTCAATTAGCATAGTTCTTTGTGACTACATCATTTGTTGAAATAAAAAAAATTATATTTGTATATCACAATCACCAATCATCCTGTTAATCGTCGATTGCCTCGAGCAGACCCCAGTAACGTCTCCTTCATCCTAGCCCTGAGATTATATTCAAGGCTCTTTAGGAGAATGAGACCCATCATTGTTACTGGTATTTGGCATATTTGATACGCCATGGGGAGTTTGCCAGACTCTGCCCTGTGGGCAGGCTACATTCGGTAGCCTGCCAGTTTGTCCAAAGAAGGAATGAGATAATGAGATGTCATAATAGGATGTTCTCTTCCGGGAGCTGGTTTTTATAGTCTCTGAGTCTTGGCCGCTGATGGGATTACACGGTGCCAGAGGGCCAGTTGGTGGGTGTGACCCACGCCTACTGGAATTTGGAGGATCTGGGTGGAGGATGCTCGGCCCAAATCCGAGTAGGCTTGGAGATCTCGGCCCCGGAACCCGCATGGATTTGTCCCTCTGCCAGTACCTTCATGTGTGCGGAGAGTGGTCTCAGCATGGTGGTGGCTGGTCCTGGAGGTCTTTGGCTGCTGGAGCCCTGGTCAGGGTGGGGAGGAAAGCTCAACCCGCTCCCCTCCAAGGGGGCTCCTGCAAGGAACAGCCAGGCGCGGGGGCAGAAGACTGCACTGTTCTCGTCCGGGAGCTGGATTTTATAGTCTCTGAGTCTTGGCCGTTGATGGGATTACACGGCACCAGGGGGCCAGGTGGTGGGTGTGACCCCAGCTTACTGGAATTTGGAGGATCTGGGTGGAGGATGCTTGACTCCAATCCGAGTAGGCTGGGAGATCTCGGCCCCGGAACCCGCGTGGATTTGTCCCTCTGCCAGTACCTTCATGTGTGTGGAGAGTGGTCTCAGCATGGTGGTGGCTGGTCCTGGAGGTCTTCGGCTGCCGGAGCCCTGTTCGGGGCGGGGAGGAAAGCTCAACCCGCTCCCCTCCAAGGGGCCCCGGTGGCGAGGACAGTCAGGTGCAGGGGCAGGAGACTGCACTGTTCTTCCCGGGAGCTGGTTTTGATTTTAAAATATTTTATTTTCAAAATATTCTGTACCCAGGGGCCTGAGCGGTAGTATAACAGGTAGCTTGCCTTGCATATATATGACCAGCCTGGGTTTGATGTCCACAACCACATATGGGCCCCCTGAAGTAAACCCTGATTACTGCCAGGTGTGGCCTGAAGAACAAACAAACATAAACATGTGTATGTATGAGTGACCCAAAAATCAAACAACAACAAATATATATACATAAATATATATAAACATATATATGTATATAGTGCATACATATTTCCAAAAGTGGTATTCCTTATCTACTTTCTTCTTTAGCATTTTTTAATTTCCCATTTCTTTCTTATTTAATAAACCTGAGTTTTCAGTTTAAGCTATTTCAAGCAAGAAGAATTTTTTGGTTTGTTTTTATTTATTTTGTTTCATATGAGGGGACACTCAATACAGTGCTCTGGAGGTCATGCTTTCTAGGGACCGACCAAAATCCCAGGTATCCTGTATGCAGAGCATTTGATCCAGTTCTTTGAGTCATCTCTCCAGATTGGATGCAGATTTTTTACTAATGAACTTGTAAGACTTTTCAGTAGAACTCATTTATCTAGGGACAAAGGACCCCTCAGTAGATAGGTGATCTTCAGGCAAAACAAAAACAAGAAACTATTTTGGGGTTTCAACTCAACAGATTAAGTGCAAGCTTTGGTTACAATAGACAGACCCAGTATCTTATACTCCCTCAGGCACTACTAGGAGGACCACTGAGCTGGGTATAGCCTCTGTACTGCTGAGCATGTCCCTCAAAATAAAACATTACCAACAATGAACCAACACCTAGCACTGATGACAATAATAAGACCAGTGTGGGGTATGGGTGACTGCTGAAACAAAAACATTTGCCTCTGGGGCTGTGGAGTTCAGTCTAGTATTAACTTTAGTCTTCTCAGCCTGGTTTGTCACCAAGATTGTGTCACAAAATCTATGACTGCAGAAGTTCATAGAACAGAAACCTGTAGTTGCTCTCCAGTAGACAAGGGTAGCACCCAGATCCGTAAGATGCAGCAGATAGCATTAAAGAACCAGAATAAGAAAGGACAGACATGACAATAGGAGTCACAAAGCTACTGGCAAGTCCTGTCATTAGCATGTGGAAGGATGTCAAGACTCTCCTGGAAACATAGAATGATATCTTGAGATGGATGGAGGTCACCATAGGGATAAGTGGAAACAGGCAGAGGAGTGTTTCATTTCTGTTAGCATCATAGTGTTTCTGGACCCTTAGAAAGCACATACAGTCTTCATATTGTGAGACACTGAACCAGGTTTCTTTGGGATCTAAATGACATTTCTTTGGAAAATGAGTATTTGTGTAACTTGTTTTTTTATAGTTTTTGAATGTTAGTCAGGTTTTCTGAGGCACAAGAAAAGACATTGCCTTCTATATTTTGTTCCCTACCCTATACTACTTAACCTTTTGCTTACCTCTAGCTTTTACTCTGTGAATATAGTTACAGCATACACAAAATAATCATCACATATGTTTCATGCATTATTTGTAGCTAAAGTTTCTAAACATCATCACAGTACTCTTAACCCCAAGTTTCATAATAAAAACTTCTCAAGAGATACTTCCAATATCTCAACTACAATTTTCCACTTATAAAAGGTCACTCTGTATAGGGAGAACTTTCTTATTTTCTCTCTCAATAACAGAAAATTTGAAAAAAACCAACCTTGGAATTAATCTACACTGAAACTGACCTGAAATTCCAATAACAAAGCTTCCAAAACAAGGAATAAAAGAAAAGCAACCCGATGGATTGGAGACAGAGAGACGCCTTCACCAAGAAATAAAGGACACTGCAGGGCAGCGAACTGTAGTCCAGGAGAGATCTTGTTGATAGCAGAGCTACTGAATGCCATATTGCATCTTTCTCCAGAGTAACACATCCTGAGGGCAAATCCCTGAGGCGTTCCACCTCCAGTCCCTTAGCAAAGTGTTGATTTAGCTAGGGTTAGAGAGACAGACAACTATCAAGAATGATTGCACACACAGAGACCCTACTACTCCACATCTGATTACTAATCAGTAAGTCATAGCATGAGGACAGAAAACACCCTTTGAATTTCCCAAAGTATAACCAGTTAGGAAGGGGGCTCCTCACTAGGTACTGGATGTTTTTACTTGCTCATGGCCAGCCAGACTCTGGGGTGTGATACCAGCTGGGACTGAGTCCCCAGTCTCCTCCTAAATCTACACCTGACTGGGTCCTCCAGTCACCTCCTATGTCTATATGACCAAGGCAGCATAGTGAATTCTGGGAACAGTGATCTTAAAGTTCTGGGTACTGGACAGGTCATCTCAAAATTGAGTCATAGATGTATTGGCCACTCTTCAGGTCTACTTTAACCTGAAGCCATTATAAGGACCATGTCCTGGCAATTGAGATTCTCTGGTTATACCCTGGACCAATTTAATGTAGGTCCCAGGCCCTTCTAGACTTTTGTGAAGAATCACACATAATGGAAGACAGAGAAACTCACCAACACTAATAAATCAAGACAATCAGAAGAAAGAACTATTAGGACACAAATACACAAACAACCTGAAGACTCGAAGAGTCCTAATGAGGCTCATTATGATGCTCATTGAAATGAGATCAATGGAAGTGAAATTCAACAAAGGTAGTATGATAATTTCCAAACCACAGGTGAGATACAATTTACCAGTGACCTGTTTTTGTAAGTATTTCTGGAACAGAACGAGGCCTGCATGTTCAATATTGTCTAAAGGACTTCAAAGCAAGAATGAAAGAGTTGCTGAGTTGTAATTCTGAGATTTTTATGACACACAAAGTCTAAAATTTACTACAATTGAGCACTTACTAAAAATATTTGTTGACTTGTTCATATAAAGCATTATCTAAGAAACTGAAGGAATAATTCTAATTCTTTTCCACAAATTCCATGTGCTCATTATAATCCCTTGTATCCGAAAGGTGAAATAGTGCAGCTTAGTTATTACTGACTCTGAAACCTGGAGGACTCAGAAAAAATGTTGCACTAATACAAGATCAAATGTTAACTTTATAACAGTTTGGTTTGTTTGATTTATTTATTTCATGGCGACATATAAGTTTAAAGATTGAAAAATGAAATGAAGAAATAAAAAACCATGAATGTGTGTGTACATAAGTAAGATTATTTAGGTATTTTTAAAACAAAATTGTGGGAATTTGTATGAAACCAGAAGTCATTGTGCTAATGAAAAAAGCCAAAGACTGCATTGCATTACATATGCATATTTGAAATTTTAACAACAATAAGAAAATAACTCTTAGAAATAGATTAGTGGAAAGGATTTCTAGGGTGTGGGGAAGGGAAACCAGCAGAGACTGACATTTGCTAAGTAGAAAATTTAAGTGGCCTCACAGAAGCTGTTAAATAAGTGAGATAAGAGATATGTTTAACTTGAAAGTAGAATTCTTTCACAATCTATACATGTATCAAATGTTGCACACTTAAAATATTCTACAATTGATCTTGTCAATTATAGCTCATTAAATCTGGAAAAAAGAGATATTGCTCAATTGGTTTTAAATGAAAAAGATTCCAATTTTTATCCCATGAATGAAGAGATTTTATCATTAGATAAAGATATTTTTCTAATTAATGTGGACCTCTCTCTTCTGCTTTAATCTCTGTAACACTGTTGAACAGAAAGATAATTTTAATAATATTCCAAGTATCATTCACTCCTAAGTGGGAATTTAGCTTTGACAATGAAGCAGGTCCTGACCCATACACTTAAGTCTCTATAAAATATCAGAAAGTTCTTGAGAAAAGTAGAAACGCACCTGCACCATCTAAGTGAGACATGGCAGGTATTAGCCATGCTCTTCAGAGGGAAGATCTGTTCACATAGCTTCATACTGTGAACTTAGGAACCTGCCACCCCGAAAGATTTTAAAGAGGATCTGTGAGTTAATGTTTACCAACTGCTTGAATATTCTGGATTAGAAAGAGCCCATCAGAAAGAAGTGGCTGTGCTGGAATTTGGAGGCAATTCAAAAATCCAGCCCAGCAAGTCTAATGGTTTGTTTTCAACATTTATTTAACCTCTTTGCGCTATCAAGAAACTTCAGAGTGCTCAGAGGAAGTTTATGTTGAAGGAAATGGAGAAAATGTACATCGTTTTTGAGCTGTTTTGTTAAGCCTTCTGGATGGTAAGAGTGTGTGTTTTATAATCAGGAAAGTTTGCCCAGCTCATAGAGATGTTGTAGGTTTAAGTCTTTGAGCCAGCTAAAATTGGGTATCATGCCTTAGTTCTAAATAGTTAGAACCCTTGAAATAATCTTAAGTCTGTCCTTAAAATAGCTGAAAGTGAACTTGGCTGCTATTCAGCATAGCACATGCCAGGGGGAAATGTTTTTGTCCACCCTGGAATGGCCAGCTGTCACTGTGTGCCAACGAGCAGGGGGCACAGAATTGCCGGATCTGTCTGTGGGCATAAGCAAACAGTTCTGTTTTCTCTGCAGAAACTCGATTTCATTATGGACAATTGTGAACTATATGTACAAAGGAGTTTGAAAAAGTAGCATCTACTAGGGTAGTGACAAATATTTACCCCAGAAGGTCTCAGGAGCCACCCTGCCCAGAATGCTTTTTTAAGACCCAGGTGATAACACATTTCAAAGTGCTGATTTGAGAGGCAAGTGTTTACAGGCATAAAAAAATGTTCTTTAATTAGTATTTATCTCAGAGCTGGGTGACATAAGTTGCTAATTATGCTGATACAAGAACAGACTCAGATATACTTGTATGGAAGGGAGAAAGGATTTCAAGTAAATGTGTTTAAATTAGCTAAGTTTTACCCTAAATTAACTAGATCCACTCAGGTCTGCATTTAAAATCACTTTCTGATAGTTAAGGAGATTATTCTGGCTTATATTGTGAACACCAATCATGTCAAGTTAAATACTGAACAATTAATTCCAACTACATCTCTGTGCTTCTTAGAGGATACTTTTCATGCCAATATTGATTAATGGGAGTTTTTACACATCTTCCAAGAATTGATTATTTCTATAACTGCTAAAATTTCTTAAATTATAAAATTGAATGGTAAATTATTTTTTACTTCCTCTTATCCCACATTAATATAAAATAGTTCATTAGCAACCTTTGTATACTTAGTGATTTAAATTACATACGCCGTTTATAACAAGAACTGGTGCATACAAGGACTTAATGCAGAAAACCAGCAGCTTGGAGCAGGAAAGCGAATGGACTATGCATTAAACCACGCCATCATGCCTGCCTGGAGGGGAAAGGGTGTTGCCCCATTCGCCCTCTTCTCTCTGGAAAGAAAGATGGTGGCCGCATGGGAGCCTTGTGGGCAGCAGGTATGAGCCGGGGGTCGGGGGACAAAAACCTCATGGGAAGGGGGGCGTTCCGGCCCGTCCTTCACGCCCTACCGAGGTCACCAGTTGCCCCCCACGAGCGGCTCTCCAGCATGGCCACGACTCCAGAGCACAGAAACCAATCTCTTAAGTATCTAACTTTTAGTAGAAATACTTCCAGGGTTAATAAGTAAAATAGCAGAAATCCAAAACAACATTTAATTCTTGAACCCAGCTGTAGAAAGCAAATCATTTCACAACGCTTTTTCAGCATGTCTGCTTTTGGGGGGGTGGTAAACTCTAAATAATAATGGTGCATCTTTTATCGAAACAATGAATCTGGTCAAAGTAGATAGAGTGTTAACTAGAACTCATCTGCCTCACAGGAAATTGGGAGGGGTGGGAGGTGGGTTCTATTGGGGTTCGTGGTAAAAAATAAGTATTGGTAAAGGGAAATGTGTTTGATATTTACATGACTGAGACCTAAACCTGAAAGCTCTGTAACTTTTCCCACAGTGATTCAATAAATAAATAAATTATAAAAAAAAGAGAACTGGTGCATAGTAAGAACTTGTTTCTACATATATTCTAGTATTTATAAGGATGATTATTTATAATATGATTTTTGAAAAATAAAAGTCAAAACAATATTATCCATGTTTATCTTTGTCAATAATTATAGTTGAGATTTACATACCATTTGATTTGTCTGGGCTCTATTCTACATACCACATAAGTAATTTATTTTTTAAGTACTCTTGGGCTGCAGCTACTATTAGTACACTCATTTGTTTGGAAGGGGACACTGCAACATAGAGTATTGAGTAATGTGCCTGGATTCATGTTGCTAGTAACACAAATAAAATAGAATGTCGGACTGTCTGGATTTATTCTTTACATTGGATCATTAAACTGTTCTTTCCACCATCAAGTCATATGTATTTAAGAACTAGATTAAAGCGATAGCCTATAATTCTCCTTTGTATGGAAATTTTCAAAATGCACATGTATTGTGATGAACCTACAACAAAATCCTGAGTTCCATATGAATCAATTATAAACTAAATAATATTTACTCTGATATTAATATTTAAGAATGTAATCAATAGGGAACACAATAAAGGTAGCTTTTGAGCATATTTTAAAAACTAGTACTCTATAACTTCTTTTAGCATGCCAGATCATGCTGATACAATAAACAATGATCTTTGATAAATGAGCTTTTAGGTGGTTACTTTTAATCTTATAAGAAGTATATCAAAGTTGATTTGTGATGGGAAGTCTTATTGACTTTAGTAATACTGCATACTTATTTGTAAACTATATAGTTTAATTATCATCATTATTTCTCAAGCCTGTTCAGAGAAGCAAATATATCATTTTTACTCATTTTTACCTAAGTAAGAGAACTCTTTGCATTTAACTTGTAGTAATCAAGATCCGTAACATATAATTTATGGTTTTGAATTAATGACTTTTTCTGCTATGCATACATGTTATATTCCCTTCTGTCAACTTCAGGGCAGAGTATATGCCCTTAAACAATATTCACCCAGATAATTTTTATGACGATGAAACTATAATTTAGGTTCAAAGAAGTAAACTTCTGCACTATTTGGTTATTTATATTTGTTGGTTATGTTACCGCTGTGATGTACTTACAAGACACCTCAGGGTCAAGATTGTTTGTACAGAAAATGAATTTTATATTAGCCATAACACCAGGATAAATATTTGTATGGTCTTGTCTTCTTTCACATTATACTGGTAGTAGATTAAAATGTTCTTGAAAGGGTAATGAAATTTCACACAAGCAAAGGAAAAGAATTGGGCAAGGTTCTTATTTAACAGTTGTAATTTTCTGAGTTTAGCATAGATAATCTACATTGTAGATTTATACTCACAAATCTTGTTTTTTTTTCTGTTTCTAGTTTTATTTTAAGAACCATGATTTATGATTCTATTTTGATGGGGTTTTATGGGTAAACATTCCATCATCACACTCTCCACCAGCATGACCACTATACTCCCCCAACATGGTTTGATTTCCCTTCCTTATCTTAACGATGCACATCATCACCCCCTATGCCCTACTCTGTAGCCAGTTCTCAGGTTCTGTTGCTGTGGGCATTTCTTATTTCCTTACTATGTCTTTTTATAGTCCACATATGTGAGTGATCATTCTGTGGCTCTTCATCTCTTTCTGACTTACTTTACTCAACATGATAACCTCCAGTTCCATCCACATGGCAGCAATATATATGACTTTGTCTTCTCTTCTAGATAAATAGTATTCCATTGTGTATATGCACCATAGTTTCCTTATACACTCCTCTATTGTTGGACATTTAGACTGTTCCCAGATTTTGACTATTGTGAATAGTGCTGCAATTAATATAGGAGAGTATATGTCTTTTCTGAATAGAGCCTTTTGGCTCTTGTGGTAGATAACAAGAATCAGAATTGTTGGATCATATGGAAGCTCAATTGTTATTTTTTTATAAGTGTTCATATCATTTTCCAAACAAGTTGATTAAGTTGACATTCCATCAGCAATGAGTGAGGGTTCTTTTTCTCCGCACACCTTCAAACATCAATTATTTTTGTTATTTCAAATAGAGTTCTAATAAGTATAACTTCTTTTATTTTCAACAGTTCAGTTTAATTTCTAGATATAGCCATAAACCAACTGGATTGACAGAATCTATAAAAACAAAAGTTTCTTATTAACTTACCTTCATTCCTATTCCACTGGACAGAATACATCAAACTACTTCAGTTTGGAGATCTTCTCTTTGCAAGTGTGGGACTGGAACAGAGAAACTCCCTACCCCTTACTTGATAGTAGAATATTAAATCAAGCAATGCTTACCACAGTATTCTTATTTTTCTTATGTATCCAAGGAGTAATATCGTGTATTAGTTAGAGAGTTTGAGTGCTATATCATTTCTTTAGACCAAGATATTCTGTCTGTAACTCTTTATTTACACCCTTTTAATTTATTTTAGCATGCTTTACAAACAATATAAGTCATTATGACTTGAATTTCTTGACATTTGAAACTATAAATTTCTGGAAATTTTGAAAGTGGGAATCATTTCAAACTAAAACAGAAGGTAGTGAAGGTAAGGAAACAGCTTAGGAGAGAATGGAGAAAACCAGAGACAAAATTGACTTTTTCTTGCTTACAGGCACAGGAAATGGGGAGTTCAGAAAAGGATTCTCAAGTCAAATTGTCTACTTTGATCACCATCCTAGAATTCATTAACCAGGTCACCTTGAATAAATTATGGGATCTTGATGTGCCTCAGTTTATTCAGGTGAAGATGATAATATTATCTAGCTCACTGAATAGTTGTCATAATTGTACATTAGTTAACAGATATACAGCATCTAAAACAGTGCCAATCACAAAGTTAGTGCAAAATCACTATTAACTACCTTTACTTATCAACACTGGGCTGGAGCGATAGCACAGCGGGTAGGATGTTTGCCTTGCAAGCAGTCAACATGGCTGACCAGAGTTTGATTCCTCCGCCCCTTTTGGAGAGCCCAGCAAGCTACCGAGAGTATCTTGCGCCCATTGCAAAGCTTGTCAAGCTACCTGTGACATATTCAACATGCCAAACACAGTAACAAGTCTCACGATGAGACGTTACTGGGCCCGCTTGAGCAAGTTGATGAACAATGGGAGGACAGTGACAGTGACTTATCAACACTATTATAATTTGAGCAAAGGTCTTAAACTCCTTACTCCTTATGAAAACACAATTATCTCAACTTAGAAAGCTTATACTGTGAGTTTCATATATTTTACATTTTGTATAATTTTTCAAGCCAAGTGTGTGTCTGGAATATGTTTCATTTTTCCAAGATAGGAAGATTTAAGATCCAGCATAAATAGGAATGCTCAAGGAAAGCTCAAGGCTATAACATTTGACACATTTAAAATTCTCATTCAGCCACAGTCTTTTCTCTCAGGAAGAAATGTAGTGCATAATGAAGATAAAGCTCGAGAAACAAAAAGTAGCTCTCAATAGTAACTGAACAATTACATGTATACTATGAGCTTGAGTCAAAGGACAACGGCATAAATCATTAGCTTCCTATCAAAACACTAGCCATAAGTGTTGCATTTCATGTTACTTTATGTTTATTTGTGTTAAAAAGGTATTACTTTAACACTTTATATTGTTTAGCATTATAGAAAATATAATCCTTTTTTTTACTATTTACTTTTTTCTTATGACATTTCTTCTTTCTCTTTATTCTTTTTCTGTTTTTGAGCCACATCCAGTAGTGCTCAGGACTTACTCCTGGCACTTTTCTCAGGGATCCATTTTAGCCATTTTAGAGTGATCAAATCAGGTATCAAATCAGGCTTAGCTGCATGCAAGGCAAGCACCTTACCTGCTATACTCTCTTTGGCACCTTAACGTATCTTTTTGAGGACTTAATACAATGTAAGAAACTCTTGTCACATTGTTGGCTAGTAGTTGCTTGATAAAATGATCTAGGGATCAATCATTTTGTGTAGTGATAATCTAACTAGTTGGTGCTTTGTTAATATTAAATATAACTTGTTTTTAATTTTGTTTGTTTCTTCTATAAGCAATAAGAATATTAAGGTATCTATTCTCATCTCTGAGTAAAGGATACTTTAAAGAAAATGAAAGGGGGAAAAGGAAATAAGAAAGAAGAATGGGAAGTAATCAGATACTAAGAAAAGCATGAATCCTCTTAAATTACTTCTTCAAAAATCCATACAATTCTAAAGAATCTGATGTTCTTGCATTTGATTTAAAATTCATTTGATAACCTGAGCCAATTCTATGAGTTGCCTTAGCAACCAATTTTAGTAACATAAAGAAGAGCTAGCTGTTAATTGGTATTCAGAGTTAGTAGTTGGCATCACTCCTTCTGTCTCCATGGTAACCTAGCTGTCACATTTTTATCTCCAGCATGGTGGTGAGATTTCATCGTGTGTGTGTTCTTTACTGCACATGCCCCCAGTCTCTGTCTTAGTGTTTTACTTAATATCTATAAATATGATCATGCTTGAGCTATCAGAGGTGTTGATGAAAAGCAGTTGTCCTGCTGAAGTCAATTTCATCCATCTCCATTCTCTACATGCATTAAGCCTGCATATGGGGCTTATACGTATCAGTGTCTGGATAGTTCCTGCACATGGAAATTCTGCATAACTTTGAGGCAAATTAAGATTAAATGTTAACATTTATTGATGAGTATTCTATACATTTGAATCTTTTGGTGGGGAGGAGGGGAACCCAACTGTGCTCAAGTCTTACTCTATCCTCAGGAATGACTCCTGGAGGTGCTGAGGACCCTTACAGGGTGTTGGGGATTAAACCCATGTTGACCATGTGCAAGGCAAGCACTTTATCTATTATGTTGTCTCTTCAGCCCCTATATATTAATCTTGCAGTGAAGGCAATTTGTTATAAGTGACTTGTAGATAATGATGAGATAGTTTTTAAAAGATCTCCTCATAATGGTTGTACCCTACATTTCTGGTAAAAAAAAAAAAGTCATAAATTCTGTGAAAGAGGGTGAAATACTATATCAGTAAGCTATCTTGGAAATCGGTTCTGTAGCCCAAGGTAAATCTTTATGTTAATGAAGTTCTGACTGTATCCTTCAGCGCTAACTCACAATAGTTTGGGGGCAGAATTGCCCAATTCAGCTACTCCCTAATTCCTGATCCACAAAAACTGTAAAATAGTAAGTGTTCGTTGGTTTAAGCCACTAATTTTTGAAGCAACTTGTTACACATTAATTAATTACTAAAATACAGGATAATTTATACTGGCCCCACAAACTATTTGTTTCATTATTAGCACTGGGATTTAATTAACAAGCAACTAGGAGGCTAACTCAATATTATTTAGCATTGAAAACAAGCTTATAATATCAGATAGTTACCGCTTAGATTCACTATGAATAATTTATTTATTTGGTAGTAAGGGTGTACTTTGGTTTTAGAGTTTCTCCGATATGTTTATTTTAAGTGATTTTATGATAATGCTCTATGTGATCAGTTGTGATTTGGGAAGTCTGTGAAAGATATGTGCTTATATGTAACCTGAAGGTCAACTTGATTTGATTTCTGGAATGACATCAGTTTAATTAATTGGTGAAATAAAGCCAAATATCTGGAAACTCAGATGCCAGTTTCAGGTCTAAGGCCACTATGGTATTACTGATTAAAAGAGAAAGATATATTTTTCTTTAAACCATTATCTTATTTTATTCCTTTTCAATAATATGAAAGTATAAATATCCATGATTTTCTTTGTTTTACTGAACTATTCAAGTGGACTCTCCCATCTCATAGTAAGGATTATAAATTAAAAGTTAAATGAATAAAATGTCTAAAGATGGTCTGGTCTATATTTTACTTTGAATTACACACGGTCTGGTCTATATTTTACTTTGATTTACACACTTTAGATAGCAGTTCCCGTTATCCACATACATTTTTGCTCTTAAATAAATCAGGAATTGTGACAAATTCTGCTTCATATAGTTACACTGAAAATACTACCTCTTCAGATTTCAGTGTATTAGCAATAATACTGAAAGGGCACAAGGATGAGTAGTCCAAGTGATTCTAGAGACTGCATCTTGAATAAAAACATCTTAAATGTGACCTAATTAATTTAGTGGATTGCTAAGTAAAGTCAAATTGGACGATAGTATTTAAGATTTCAACAGTAGGATAACATGATGATATTTGTTAGAAATCTAGCACAGTTGAATGATAGCCTGGTGAGAAGCATGGTGAATGGAACAACCTTGTGGCTATGCTTTCTGGAGATTATACTTTAGAAGATGATTACTATGGTCTGGTATTTTTTTACCTGGTAGAGGAGGCCAAGGTGCCCAAGGCATGGTTACCAAGTTGATATATTATAGATTCATGCAAATAAATATTTTCTGGGAGTGAACTCCAAACTTTTTTCAAATGGAGACTCTAGTTGGCCTAGTTTGGTTCTCTATCCAGTATTTGGAGGAATTATTGTCAGTAGAAAAATCAAGATGAAATGGTATGGAGATAGAAACTAGAATTTAACCTCTCAGTATAGCCACTGGGATTTCAGAGAAGTGAGTATTATTGTTACCTGGAAAGAAAGCTCACAGGTCTCCTCTAAGGAATAAAGATAATAAATGCCACCTGAAGAGCAACATCTAAGCTCATTATGGCTGTAATTTATTTATTTATTTTTATTTTATTGAATCACTGTGAGATATAGTTACAAGCTTTCATGTTTGAGTTACAGTCACACAATGATCAAACATCTATCCTTCCACTAGTGAACATTCACCACCATCAATCTCCCCAGTATACCCCCCTTTCCCACCCTCCCACTGTCTCCATGACAGACAATTTCCTCCTTACTCTCTCTCTACTTATGGGCATTATGGTTTGCAATACAGAAACTGAGAGGTTATCGTGTTCGGTCCTTTATCTACTTTCAGCACATATCTCCCATCCTGACCAATCCCTCCAACCATTATTTTCTTAGTGATCCCTATTTGTGAAGTATAAAATAACATAACATGAAACTGACACCCAAGGACAGTAGACACAAAAGCCAGGAAGATTGCTCCATAGTTGGAAGCAGATGGCTGTAATTTAACTAGGGTTTGGCGCTTGGTGAAATTTGAACAGATCAAGATTGGCATCAGATATTTGAAGATGCAGTAGCTTAGGGTGATAATGTTGGGTTTTCTGTCTAAGGTGAAAAATAACACCTTTTGGAAGTCTGGATAAAAAATAGTTTTCAGGAATCTTTGTCCTATAGTTTTAAAGAGTCACTGTCCTGTCCTGTCCTCCTGTTGTTTATCGATTTGCTCGAGCAGGCCCAGTAACGTCTCCATTGTGAGACTTGTTACTGTGTTTGGCATACCAAATACGTCACGGGTAGCTTGGCAGGCTTTTGCAGTGAGGGTGAGAGACTCTCGGTAGCTTGCCGGGCTCTCCGAGAGGGGCGGAGGAATCGAACTCGGATTGACCATATTGGCCGCTTGCAAGGCAAACGCCCTACGCGCTGTGCTATCGTTCCAGTCCAGTTTTAAAGAGTAGTCAAATTTATTCTACTGCTTCTCCCTGGCAGTGGGGAGGGGGGTGGTGTTTACCCATCCCACAAATATAACTTAAATCTATTGCTTGTAATCCTCAATGGAAAAATTAATTAAAATACTTCATAATTTTTTTTCTACAATGTTTTAATGTCTACACATGTTAGGTTTCTATGCAATTTGCATAAAACTATATGACTAGCTTGTGAACACAAAAGTAAATTTACAGTAGATAGATATTGGTCTGTTTTACACTCTGATTCTGATTAATAGTCCAGTAATGAGCTTCTCACACAGGTTTCAGACAATTTTTGAATTGCCTGATATGAATTATTTTAAAATATTGTATGTAATTCCATTTTTCTCAGATAAATTTTGGTTTGTGCCCATCCTGTTCCTTCAAATGTCTCAGAGGAATGCACTTTGAAAAGCAGTTCAGAGAAAGAAAATTTAAAGAATTATCTATCTCATTCTACCTTCCAGACCACAATACTTATTTCAAAGATAAAATATAAAAATTATTTCAGCTGTTGGAGTCTTGGAAAAAAGCTCTTAAACTATCAGACTTCTGTTTCTTATTTTGAAAATTCATATACATAATAAAGAGTTTAAGTGATTCTCAAAAGAGATATAATTTTTTCTATCCCATTTCCTTACGCAAACAGGATGAGAATGCTATTCAGGTCTCCCAAAGAAGAATAGAAAGAGCTATGCTTGGAATATCACATTTCACTCAAATGAGAGAAAAAATCCGGAGTTCCGACATCCGTCGACGATCAAGAATCAGGGACGCTGTCTCATTTGCCAAGGTGTCAAAAATCAGATGGGCTGGTCACGTAATGAGATTTAAAGACGACCGCTGGACTAGAGCTGTTACTGACTGGATTCCACGGGATGTCAAAAGACCGCGTGGCCGCCCACCTACCAGATGGTCAGACTTCTTCGTCAAGATCATGAACGATCGGTTTGAGGCCCTTCATGTTCCTGGAGCGAACAGATGCCATTGGGCTACACTAGCACGTGACAGGGACAAATGGAGACGTTACTGGCGCCCGCTCGAGCAAATTGACGACTAAAGGGAAGTTAAGTGATTAAGTGATCCCATTTCCTTACCTTCATTGTGTTTTTGACTGGAGATCATGCACCTGTTTGCACTAGTCAGCAGGGCTTCCACACTTTTTAGTTGAAGTACTGTCACACACTTATTTCAATACACAGGAGATTTCACAGACTTTACTATTGCATTGGTGATCAAGGATAGCAGTGTTGCGAGAAAAATACACTTGGTATGTGAGACAGTGCCCAGGTTCAACTCATGCCCTTCTGCATACAATGCAGGTACTTTATATTGAGGCATATTTCTGAGCCACCAAAATGACAATATTAATTTTTGCTGTGGATAAATAGGATGTGTGAGTTCCCTCATATATAGGGATTTGAGGAATTGATTAGTTGCATTTTGAACTATTGGTATCTGATATATGCACCAGCATTAGCATAAGACCCTTTTTCACAAATCATTTTAACTCTTTCCAGAGATACAAGATACAGGACAAAGCATAAATAAAGCAATGTGATAACAAAGAAAATCATTGTCAGTAACTCCAGAGACATAGCAGAAAAGTACAGTTAAGAGAAATTGATCTTTCAGTCAACTGAAAATAATAGATTTATAGGTTGTATAAAAATAATGATTATCTAATAATAAAAATTTATAGAGGGCGCATTGCACATGGCCAACCCAGGTTCGATTTCTCGGAGAGCTTGGCAAGATACCGAAAGTATCTCGCCCACATGGCAAAGCCTGGCAAGCCACCTGTGACACATTCGATACGCCAAACATAGTAACAAGAAGTCTCACAATGGAGACGTTACTGGGCCTGCTTGAGCAAATATAAAAATAATAAGTTTCATATGTGAAGCTGGGCTGGAGCGATAGCACAGCGGGTAGGGTGTTTGCCTTGTGCACAGCCAACATGGCCCACCCGAGTTCGATTCCTCCACCCCTCTCGGGGAGCCTGTCAAGCTACCAAGAGTATCTCGCCCACACGGCAAAGCCTGGCAAGCTCCCTGTGACATATTTGATATGCCAAACACAGTAACAAGTCTCACAATGTTACTGGGCCCGCTTGAGCAAATCGATGAACAATGGGAGGACAGTGACAGTGACATATATGAAGCTATGTGATGTGATCTTGGGCTCTGGGCTCAACAGGACTCAGGAGCAGAGATCCTTTGTTGTTTCCCCCAGTCTCCAGTGACCCAGGGATCATACCCAAAGCCACCTCCTGCTGGCTTCAAATAATTTCCTCATCAACCACCCTCCAGTACTCACGGCTACTTCTCCTGGAAGGGAGCATAAAAATGAGGCTCCCATAACCATGCCACTGGACTCTGCTCCAGGCTGTTTTCACTCAGGGCGCCCCAGAGGGGGACAGGTGAGAGTCCTTTCTGCCCCAAGGAACCCAGCCCCAGCAGCCAACCTCCACTACCCAACCGCTGGTACACTCCAGGCCGCTTTCCACATTCTCAGGCCGAGCCTCACATATCAGTGAACATATTCCTGGACACATCATAAGACACTCCCTACTCATTTTTGATAATTACCACACCATGTTTTAGGGGGTCAAACAGCAGGCAATAAATCATAGAGGAAATATGTATATATATAAATATATATATATATACATATATATATATATTTCTCGGAGAGCCCTGCAAACTACTGAGAGTATCCCACCCACACAGCAGAGCCTGGCAAGCTCCCCATGGCATATTCGATATGCCAAAAACAGTAACAATAACAGGTCTCATTCCTCTGACCCTGAAAGAGCCTCTAATTATTGAGAAAGACGAGTAAGGAGGGGATGCTAAAATCTCAAGGCTGGGACGAATGGTGACATTACTGGCGCCCACTCGAGTAAATCGATGAACACCGGGATGACAGTGATACAGTGATATGAAGCTAAAATATAAAACTTAAGTTCAACTCATTAAAACTGAAATTTGTCTGTAGAAGGCTGCAGTTTGGGGCAATAGAGAAGACGGTCAGCCTGAGGATGGTGGGAAGTCTGGCTGCAGGGAGACAGAAAAGATGTGGTTTGAATCCTCATAGTTGAAATATTAAAGGTTTCTTGCAGTGAGCACTGTAAGAACCTGTAAGATAGAGCAAAGTCAGAAGATACAGAGTAAACCAAAGGTTCTCTAATGGGAAGTTGAGAGAAGGCAACAAGGAACATGGTGCCCTAAAGAATAAAACAGGGCCTTCAAGATCAGTTGAGTTACATTAGTTATTAGTAATAAAAGTGTGGATTAGAACTAGCATTTACCAGGAATACACTAGACTCCTATTCTGTTTGTAGTTTCTTTATCTCATTTAATTCTCACATTAGTTGAAAGGGAGTTCTACAACTCTATCACATATTAACAAATCAAAAGAGAATGATAGAAAGAAGTAAATAAACAATACATGCTTGAGCCTTATATGCAGGCAATCAATCAGGTTAGCCAGGATCTAGGGGACTGGGCCATTGCAGAGGGAACTTTAACAAAGGGAACTATTCAAAGAGTGTCAGACAGAATTAAAAAACCAAGGGCAAAATGTGCAACTCTGGACCTAGCATTTATCACTTCGTGAGTGTATAAGCAAGAAGTGTGATTCCTGGTGTTCAGAATTTATTTATTTATTACTTTTTGTGAAGAGAATGTCTGTCTTAGCAGTTGTTGTCGCCTTCGAGACAACACTCAGCCAATCTTCAGTGACTAGACAAGAAGGAAGTTTGAGAACTGCAGGTCAATCCTAACTGTCTTCCCAAATCTCTTGTTAATGGCCTCTACTGCATCTGTAACTTTTCCCTGAATCCAACTGGAAACCTGAGGACAAGGGAGACTGTTAAGAGAAATCCATGCTTCCTCACACCTTGGTAGGAGGGTCTGGAGAAAAACAGAAGGAATCTAGGCTGATGAGTAAATTTCTTTGTGCTTCTAAGAACTCAGGTAAGTAGCTTAGATACTTTTGGGCATAAGAATAATTCAATTTAAATTTCATAACACAGCAGTCTGTGAAATTTATATTATAAAACTTAGCTAGGAAAATTAATATATTAAAATAATTACTAAGATTTTTTTCCCTTTATTTTATTTTATTTTTTTTAAAGTTGTAGATTTACAATTTTTTGTGCTTTGGTTTCAATTATACAATGATCAGATACCCATCCCTCCACCAGTGCCCATTTTCCACCACCATGGATAATATCCCTCCCATCCCCATCCCCCCATCCCCCCGTCTCTGTGGCAGGGCAATCCCCTGTGTTCTCTCTCTCCTTTTGGGTGTTGTGGTCTGCAAAAGAGGCATTGAGTGGCAAACATGTTCAGTCCATAGTCTACTTTTGACATGCATCTCCCCTCCTGGGAGGATCCTCCAAACATCCTTTATTTGGTGCTCCCTTCTCTATCTGAACTGCCCTTTCCTCTAGGATACCCGGCTGGCCTCTAAGTTATGGAGTAATCCTCCTGGTGCTGATCTCAGCTATTCTTGGGTATTAATCTCATACTTTGTTACTTTATATCCCCCAGATGAATGCAATCTTTCTATGTCTATCCCTCTCTTTCTGACTCATTTCGCTTAGCATGATACTTTCCATATTGTACCACTTGTATGTAAATTGCATGACTTCATCTTTTCTAACAGCTACATAGTACTCCATTGTGTAGATGTACCAAAATTAGAAATTGAGCTCCCATTTGACCCAGCAATACCACTCCTGAGAATATATCCCAGAGAGGCAAAAATGTATAGTCGAAGTGACATCTGCACTTGTTTGTTCATTGCAGCACTCTTTACAATAGCCAGAAACTGGAAGAAACCTGAATTACTAAGATCTTAACTAAGAAAGTCATTTGCACATTGAAGTCCATTTAGCAAGTTTCTGCTACTTAATATTTTGTTTTGCTTTTTAATTTTTTAAATTTTACTTTATATTTATAAAGTTGTTCACAATAGTTCATTACAGATAACATTATAACAGCAAACCTGTCACCAAGCACCTTCCTACCACCATAAGAGGAAAGTGTGTGAAGATTGTTATATTTCATCCTGAATTCATTTAAGCCCTTGTATAAGAGATTACAAGCATGTATTTTAAACCCCCCCAAAAAGTGTGCTATTTTTGGTACATCAATGGACTAGAATATTAGAGGTCACGTGGCCATAAATGTGAGGAGCTGGGGGGGGAAGGCCCAGTCCCGTTCCGAGCAAACTTGGGAATCTCAGTCATGGGTTCTTCAAACTTGGGTTTTTTTTTCTGCAGGTTCCCTCATAAGTGAGGCTCATCTGAGCCTGTGGAGAGTGGCCTTAATTATGGCTGCACAGTTGGGCTCTGGAGGTTTTCGGCTGCCAGGGTTCTACTGGGGCGGGGAAGGAAATTCAACCCATCCCCCTTTGAGTTGCCCCGGTGAAGACAACTTGGTGCAGGGTCAGGATGTTCTGTCAATAATATAACGCTTGAACCTCATATATATTACTGGAAGAGAAGTGTCAAATTACTAAAACTTGCTAAGAAAATATTTTTAACCTTCTAACATTAAACTAATATCCCAAGTTTGATTGAACATATGCATGTATCTTATTTTATCTTTTGTTTCTTTCAGTACCTACCAGTATCTGGTTTATTAAGGAACAAACCCTTGGGCTGATATATAGTACAGGAGATAAGCTGTTTGCTCTCTCTCTCTCTCTCTCTCTCTCCCTTTCTGTGTGTGTGTGTCTCTCTCTCTTTGTTTCTCTCTCTTCCCCTCTATCTGAACAAAGACTTTGTGGATTTCACATCTGAAGTCTGAATTCCTATTCTGTCACTTAAAATATGTGACCTTATATTCTCTGAGCCTCAGTTTTCTTATTTTAGAAAATGAAATGGTAGGACCTAATTCATAGGGTGGCAGTGGGATCTATATGAACAAATGTCAAAAAGTAATAATAGTAGCATTATTGTAGAGTGTTACTTTTGGGAATAAAGTAAATAAATTATAAACAGTAACTAAGGTATTGCTACTCTAATTTATCATCAGTTTATGTTACCTGCTGTAGTCCACTCTCTAGAGTTAGCATTAGATGTGGTAAGAGTGATAAACTACCATATGGAGCAGACTAGTTCAGTAAGCACCTCATGTTTAAAATTCAGAAAGTTATTTAGTCCTTGTACCTCAAAGTTTTAGATGAATCATGGGAGAGAAATGGCAAAATAACAAAGTGAGGAGAACTAGTTTAATTTTCTTTCTCCATTATCTATTAAAAGGCATTGAAGCAAAATCCCCACAGACTTATAACAAGTTGAGAAATTGTGAGTCTTTGCAGAAAAGAAATTTGTTATTAAAATATACATATATAGGGGTAAGAGAGTTATTAATGTGGTTTAGGCACGTGTGATACATGTGGCCCTTCCAGGTTTGATTATCGGCACCACATATGGTCCCCCAAGCCTGGCCAGAAATGATCCCTGACTGCAAAGCCAGTAGTTAACCCTGAGCACTGTCAGTGTCATCCCAAACCAAACCAAACCAAACCAAACCAAACCAAACCAAACCAAACCAAGCATTCAAAAAAACCCACAAACATTTATACATTATAAAAGTTGACTTCTTAACTTAAGCAATGCTCAGCAATAGGACTACTGTACTTTATGTGTATAAAAAAAAAACAATAAAAGGGTTTCTCCTTAGTCAGTGAACAGTTTGTATAATTGTATGGTTTGAATTCAGATAGAGAACATTGTGGAAGTCATTAAATACCTTCTAGCTACTACCGTTTCCCCAAGTTGAGTCTACAAACTTCTAGAACATTCTAAAGCAATCACTGAAGCTCTTCCAACTAGGATACAGGATACAAAAATCCTAGCTTTGGTTAAAGTCCAGACAATTAGCAAGTTTTCCAGCCCAGAAGGCAATAGCCTGTGGGTTGCAGTGTCAGAAAGAAAAAAGCACAAAACAGAGTTTCTCTGTTTTGCAGAAGAGAGGGCCTTTTTCCCCCAAGAGAAGAGAATTGGACTTTAGCAATTTGGCATGCATGAAAGATTAGCTAACGAGCTAACGAGGTAGAAATCTTTTGGAAGTACCCTTCAAATAAAGTCATTAAAAAATCCATAAGCTGTTAAATATTTGTCACAGTTCATAGATAAAAGGAATACACATGATGTTCAAAAGCTATAATGAATAAATTTAACAGGAAAAGGAAAGTGGTCTATCAAGGTGATATTTTCCTTTTCAGTGCTTTAAAGTCCTGGTTCTCAGTGGAAGGGGATTTTGCTCATGAGGGAAAATTGTGCAATGTCTCGTAAGGAAGGTACATATGGCATCTATCTAGTAGAAGCTATGATGATGGACATAGGACAACTTTCCTATAACAACAAAATATCAAATCCAAAATTTCTATACGGTTCAGGATAAGAAATAATGATTTGTTACTGATTTAAACATTTAACTTATTATTTAAAGTCTTACAAATCTTCCGAAATTGTCCCAATTATTTGTATCTCTAGAGAAATTCTTATTAGTACAAACAATAATATCTACTTGAAATGTTTCATTATGGCTCTGTGCCCTTCAATATTGAGGGTTTATTTTTTGGCTATTATCTTACAAATTTCTACTTTATCTTGGGCAAACAATAAATAACATCTAAGTCCATTCTTCGGGTAATAAAGCTTAAGGGCAACAGAAAAGCTTTGCTAATATTGATTGAAACAATTCGTTACTTAGACCCAAATAGAAAGTGCCAGACCATCAACATGTGTAGGAGGGAAGAAGAAGACCTATATGTAATTGTTTAACATAAACAGAAGAAAGAATTCATTTATAAATTAATTCTATTTTAAGTTTCATACAGTCATTTAACATAACTAAATATTTAATCAGTTTTTGTTTTTCTTTTTTTTTATCACACTGGCAATATTAAAGATATTTGTATTGTCAATGTTCTGCAAGGATGAGATAAGCTTCCTTTCTACTTTGATTCTTTTCAGTCTTCTGTCATTGGATTTTTTTAGCTTCTTATGGAAAATTTTTTTATCTTAGGAAAAATACATTTCTGATATGCATTTAGTTAAAGTTTTTCTTGATAATTACTCCTTTCTCATGGTATCATTATAACTTTTACATTTAACACTTGAACAACCCTTCTACTAACTAATTTAAGTTGGCAGGAAAAACCCTTTCCTGATTCTTTATGACTTTTTACAATATCATTGTATATTTCTCATAATGAACTCCAAATTCTACCGAAGTATTTTTTCTACTTTTTTTATTTATTTATTTCGAATACCCATCCCTCCACCAGTGCCCATTTCCCACCACCAGGGATCCCAGTATCCCTCCCACCCTCTTTTCCCCCCATCCCACGCTGCCTCTGTGGCAGGGCATTCCCCTCTGTTCTTTCTCTCCTTTTGGGTGTTGTGGTTTGCAAAAGAGTTAAGCCTGATTTTCAGGGAGAAACGTTGGATTATTTACTTTCCATTGGTCACTTTGTATATAAGGATATGTCACGTGGCCACGCAGTTTGGAAAAAATGTCCTGGTGCCCGCATGCCAGAGCTGTGCTTGTAGAGGCTCATGGTCACTGGGGTTCCATCTGGAGAAGGCGGGATGCAGCGCCTACCCCATCTGGGACCTCCCGGTGATATCGGCTCTGTTTGGGACCTGGAGCATTCTCCTCTCCCGAAGTATTTGGAGCAAGGAGAAAAATGATAATTTATTACTATCAGTGGTATCATTGAATCTGTAAGGTTCCACACAATTTGCTATGGTGATGTTGTGAGATCCCTCAATGACAATATTTTTAGAGATAGAAATCAGAAGACATCAAGAGGAGAAGGAAAACAATCATAGAGGGTATGCCTTCATCATAGATAACATTAGCTAAACTAATCTTATTTAAATAGAGCAGCACCAAAAAATACACTGAAAGCTGTGTCTGAAATAAATATTTTAAATGTTCTTGGTTAAAATCTTTTCCTAGAATGCTCTTCTCTCAATTATTCTGTTTTCCATTCCTGTGCCTGGGGGGGAAGTTTACATTTCCTAGTAGTCTATATTATTATCTATTTATCTATCTATCTGTCATCTATCATTTTTGAGTCACACTTCAGGCTGTTCAGTGCTTACTTTTGTTTCTGTGCTCAGGAGTCACTCCTGGTGAGGGGTCATGTACTGTAACAAAGATCAAACTGGGGTCAGGTGTATGCAAGATGAACACTTTATCCTCCATACAAGCTCTTCAGCCCAAGTCTAAATTTTAAAACTCTATTATAATACAAATGAAATTAATTGGTTTGGTGGATTTCAGCCATTTAGAGTATGACTGACTGATCATAGAAAAGTTTAAATGATAGGGACTAGAGCAGTAGTAGAGCAGGTAGGGTACTTAGGTTGTACATGGCTTCCATCCCTGACATTTCAAGCCCTTCCAGGAGTGATCACTGAGCAA
This sequence comes from Sorex fumeus, assembly GCF_029834395.1. Lineage (NCBI taxonomy): Eukaryota > Metazoa > Chordata > Mammalia > Eulipotyphla > Soricidae > Sorex > Sorex fumeus. Next base: position 16,240,475 of record NW_026606072.1, read on the forward strand.
AGAACCAGGGTAAGCCCTGAACACAGTCTCACCCTCTGCAAAATAAAATTAAAAGTTTAAATGCCAACTCTGTATGTAGCACTGCAGTACTATCCTCCCAACTGTTCATTGATTTGTTCAAACGAGTACCAGTAACGTCTTCATTGTGAGATTTGTTACTGTTTTTTGGCATATCGAATACAGCACAGAGAGATCTTTGCTCTGCCATCTGGGCGAGATACTCTCAGTAGCTTGTCGGGTTCTCTGAGAGAGGCAGAGGAATCGGTTAAATCAATTTTGTTTTTACTTTTACAGTGGCATTAATAGGTTCCTAGTCATTAAGAGGCAGCTGAGGAAGACAGAAGTCATGTGGATCCTTGATAGCCTCTCTGCCCCGCCCCACTTCCCCACCACTCTCCTCTCTGAATTGCAGCTGCCGTCACATTTCCCACATTTTAGCATCATGTTTTTTTTTAAAAAAATTTTTTGGCTATGTACAGGAGTTACTCCTGGCTTTTCACTCAGAAATTACTCCTGGCAGTGCTTGGGGGACCATATGGGATGCTGAGAATTGAGCCAGGGACGGCCGGTGCAAGGCAAACGCCCTAACCGCTGTGCTATTGCCCCAGCCCCTCTAGCATCATCTTGCAGTTCAGATCAAAACTTGAAGTCTATTTTCTCAGATCTTAAAATACTGCCTGCCTGGGATTCATTTCCTAGCCCATTTGAGTGAGAGTTTCATTTCTGACTCAAACGTTATAAACTCAAACGTCACCTGGAGCCTCAGGATATGGATTATTCTTTTTCATAATAAAGACATGCAGGACTTCTACTCTTGACAAGACAGTGCTCATTTCCAAGTGCCCTGTTATATGAGGTTTTTCCTTTCCCTTAAAATGATACCTCTGTAGTCAAACTGAGAAATGCATTTGAAAATGGACTCTTTGACCATATTGTATATAAGCCTCTGGAACAATTTTTATACTAGAAAAGAACAAATAAAAAGTGTTTTGATGCTTGTCATTTTTATGTTTCCTATCTATGTATCTATATTCAAGTGAATGAATATTAAATAAAAGGAATTAGGAAAATGAGTCACAGACTACCATGAAGAAAATGTTTTATCTTCTTAATTATTTTGTGATCTACCCAAGAAGTGCTTCAAAGGCTGAGGGCCCTTCTAGAAATCTCAGGCAAACTTGTGGAGGTTCAATGAAAGGACATGGGAATATGGTACCTGCAATGCTGGAATTACTCAGGTCACCTTGGTGATGCTGAGGCCATTGAAATAATTTTTTTTGGTGCTTAGAGCCTTAAATGCTCACTCACTATTTGGGGGACTATGTGTTGCTGTGCATCACCCAGGGTTGAGTGCATGCTAGGTAAGTACTCTAAACACTGTTATATCTCTCTGTTCCTCTTCTTTGAATTATTTTTAAAAATAATATACCATTACTTTAAACCCAATCTTTGCAGAGTAAAGGTCAATTTTCAGTTATAACAGTTTAAAAGATTAATTTCTTTTCTGTGACAATTGGACAAGAAAAGACATAGTTAAAACTCATTCCTAGACCATAGAAAGGTAGTAATATGGCTGCTTGCTGATAACACATCCTCTTGCTGAGTCTTTTAGGGGAAAACTTCAATGAGATGAAGCAAAGACTATCACTGTATCACTGTCATCCCATTGATCGTCGAATTACTAGAGTGGGCGCCAGTAACATCTCTATTCTTCCCATCCCTGAGATTTTAGCAGCCTCCTCTTACTCGTCTTTTCCAAACAGTTGGAGGCTCTTTCAGGGTCAGGGGAATGAGACCTGTTGTCATTACTGTATTTAGCATGATCGAATATGCCACAGAGAGCTTGCCGGGCTCTGCCCGTGCAGGCAGGATACTCTCGGTAGTTTGCTGGGCTCTCTGAAAGGCATATATTTATATATTTTTCTCTATGACTTCACACCAGGCTGTGGGGCAGGTGAGAGCCCTCCCCATCCCAAGGGACCCAGCCCTGGCAGTCAACCTCAACTACCCAAACACTCCCACACTCCAGGTGGCGTTCTGGAGTGGTGAAGAGGCCACTTGACACATACTTCCTACCCATTTTCCACAATTACTACACCATATCTTATGGGGTTCAGACAATAGGCAACAAATCATAGAGAATCACAGAAGCAAAGACAACCAAATAAAAATAAAAACGGTGGTGGGGAATACAAAGATAGATGATCTGTTAGCTGATCTAGTTATATACCTTTCGTTATATTCAGGTACCAAAACTTATTTGTACCTGAGTACCCATACTTATTTGGTACCTGATACACCTAAAGGTTGTATCATTGGTGTATATGAAGATAGGGCATAGAGAGAAGGCATGTGTTCTTTTGAAATTCAGTATTATGTGATCTGATGGGAGAAACCATCAGAGGGAATAATTTTTAATAATAAAGAAGTTATGTTATGGTAAGGGTATCTAAAAACATTAGACAAGTAGCACCCAAGTCTCTAAGAGGAAGTGAGTCTTGCTCAGGTGCTCCAACTCCCATCGCACAAATATCAGCCTCCCTCAACCTTTTGCCTGCTTATTTCTTTATAACAGCACCATTCTCAACACTTTCACACCAAACTCTGTCTCTCTAGCTTTACATAAGTTTGGCTGTGTTTCTTTCTTCCTCAGATATTTACATTAGCCTGTTTACCCCCAATCATGTGTTTCATTTATATTTTCTATTGCATAAAACATGAGTAAAATAAAAACCTATTCACATTTGGATTATATGGAGACAGATTAGCAATCAATAAACCAAAACATTAAAAAACAATCTTAAATTCCAAACCAAAATTTTCCAAAGTTATTTGACCTTCTGCTCCATTTACAGAACAGAAATAGTCACCCAGTGCCTCCATCCTGAAAATGTTCACTATTAGAAAAAGGTGAACAAAGAGAAAGTGCCCCTCCCCAGTTTCACTCAAGACTCCGCTGCCCACCCTGGCATTGCAGTGCCCACCTTGGTCAGGAGGTTGTCTATTTCAGGAAACACTAAGCTAGATTTTTAGTATACTATCCACAAGTACTGAAGGAATAATACAATTGGGGAAGAACTGATCAGATACAAGTCCTGAAACAACAACGTTCTGTGTACTTTACAGAAAAGTTGACACAACTGTTCTTAGCCACCTGGGGCAAAGACACAATGGAGAATTCTGGGAATGACAGTGCAGTTCTATTTTAAAGAAAAGTTAAGCATACTTACTAGGCAAAACAACACACATACAACTTTGACTAATGAATGCTTTGAAGCCCATTCAGGGATTCTATGATAAGGGCTTATGAACAGCAGCAATCTTCTCACACCTGTGTGAGTGACCCACGTGCAGACAGTCCAAGCTCAGAGCAAACTTGTAGCATTGTCAGCCCTCTAGGTTTCCAGTTCACTGTGTCATGGAGAGCCCTGAGATAAGGGGATTCCAATCATTCTTAAAGTGGTTGTACTGAGTGAAGGGCGTCCTCCAAAATTCTGTCTAGCTAGTACTTTAGCATGTAACCTTACTTGGAAAAAGACTCCATTAAGATGTAATTAGTGAAATTAAGATGAAGTCATAGTAGATTAGGGCGGGTCCCAAATCCTTATGGCATGTTCTTTATAAAAGGTCTTCTTTAGAAGACGCAGGGAAGAAGTCAGAGGATGCTTAAAGTTGTAAACTGGACTTACATTTTGGGTATTGGGGCAGAGATTGGAGTCTTAGAGCGATTGGAGTCCTAGAGCTACAGACCAAGCAATGCTGAAGACTGTGGCAACCACAAGAAATTTGCACAGAAACTCAGAACAGTTTCTCCAGCATAGTCTCTGGAATGTACCTACATGGAGAATATCTTCATTTTAAGTTGCTTGCATCCAAAACTATAAAAGAATATATTTCTGTTATTCCAAAAAACAGTTTGTAGTAATTTGTTACAACCTCCCAAGAAAGCATAGTCATTCACTCCTTTGGGCCTTATCTTTGTTAATACTCTTTTATAAAGCTTTTACATGCTATTTCCATCACTGACCCACTTGTTCCTTTCTACTTTTTTTTTCAGATTAGCTGACCTGAATGTTAACTTGATCTTAATGCTGACACACCAACACCCTTCCATGTCCTTCCACATTTTCCTCATCAGTAGTGATGAGTTATGCAAGAAAAAGTGTTGCAATTTATGTATTTTTACATTTTTCTTTGAAAAAAAATGAACCATGTTTTTCCATGCTTGTATAGACGCTGTTGATCTTGCTCAAGAGTGATAAAAAAAGAAAATCTAATGATTTAAAAGGAAGTTCCATTTAAAGTACGTAGTGAAATAGAAGTTTGCTTTACGCAAACAATGAGAAACCTTAGAAGATAAAGTTGTTGACTTCCCATACACTCTAAAGGACTGTTTGAGTCAGAAAGATAACTGAAATCTACCAAGGATGAGCTGTCTGGAAATAACTGCCCAAAGAGACCTTGCAAGATAAACACAATGGTTCAAATCAAACCTTTCTCAGTCTTATTTACAGAACACATTTATCAGTCATTGTATATTGCTCATGCTACTATCATCTTAGGTTGACCCATGCACAGATATACTACTTTCATGATACTGTTAGAGTATTCTCATACATCTACCCATGTTTAGTCACTTCTAGTGTTATTCTAAATGCATTGATCTCAGTAGACTGTGTGCTTTAAGAAGACAAACTACTTTAGCCTGCAGAAATTTCCAGTGGCAGATCATTTTGAGAAAGTGGTCTGGTGTGCGGTCTGAAAAAGTAATTCCAGTTCAGCCTAGTTTTATTTCCAAGAATTGCAAGTGCTTGGAAATAAAACTGGTTTTGTTAGGAATTGGTCATTTTTTAATACTTTCGGGAATCTGGTCTTAACCTGAGCCTGCACATTGCTATTGGCTTTCTATTTGAACCCCATTCTGAGTACCTTATATGTGTGGTGTAAATTGAATAAATAATTCTAGGTCTGTTTTTCTTCAGCAGTAAATTGAGAAAAAAATAACTTATTTAGAGATTTTTAAGATGGGCTCTATGTAGTCATTGGATTTTGTATGGGCCACTTGCAATTGAAGACAAAATAAAACAAAAATAAAAACAAAATCAATATTTTGAACATTAAAGAGATAGGGATTAGGTTACTGGGTGAGTTTCCTGAATAAGCTACAAGATTAGTTGGCACTTTAAATGTTCAAGTATAAATATGAAACTGACAAATAATCAGTGCACAGCTGCATTGAAAACTCAGCTGTGCTTCCTTCAGTCACCTAGAAAGCATTGTAAGGAAATACTATATGACCGAAAGTAGCTTAACACATACTGTGCCAACTGAACAGGGACAGTTAAACCAGGAGTACTGAGCAGAAAGTGACTTTTTATGGGGGAAATATAAGAGCAAGACTAAATCCAGCAAAACCTAAGATACACAGAAAGAAATCAGACTATGAAGCCAGGATTATTGGCTACCTGGAAGTTCTCTGTATATGCTGTGATGAATAAATCATTTTAAGTGGATATGTTTTAGTCCAGAGAGTGGAGGCAATGGGAAGACTTTCTTTATGTCAGATCTTTAAATCCCAAATATGAAAGTTAATACATTTACAATGTTAAGCAAGTTTCTTCATCTTTTGTTTTTTCTAAAGTGTAGATTTGTCTTTAATTTGGATAATACATTTCCTAAGATCCCAAGCAGAAATCAACAAGCACTGAAAATTAGAACAATGAGAAAATAAAAGGAAAGAGAACTAAGAAGAAAATTTTGCTATTTTTTTACGTTCAACTGTTTTTAACAAGAGACAAAATGATAGCTGTATCTCAGGCTGATGGAAATTATTGTCTCACAGAGCACCTATGAGAGATCTTTTTCAGTATCTAGTTGTATTGTGAACAGTAGTAGAACTACTTCTTTTAGATTTAGAACTACTATATTTCCCAATATATTAACTACAAGTTTCATGACCATAAATTAGAATTAACCAAAAGTAACTAACTGAAATTTCACTTGCTAGAGTTCATATAATCAGTAGTCATCATATTGGAAATGTCAGAACATTAGCATAATTATTTGTATAAAAACACACATATAAATGCATATACACATGTGTATGCCTATAAATAAACATGTGCCTGTGTTTCCATCATCAAAAATCTTTCTATTGTTTTCCAGTGATTTCCAACAGTGAATGAAGTGGACAAAATAATCTAACCATCAAAGTAGTATGAAGGAAGAGACTCTGGAAGAGAAAGATAAAACATCTTATGAGAGAAGCCCTCATTTTTTTAAAAAAATGGTTGGTGTAAAGTCAATAAGGAAGAAATTAAGATCTAGAAGGTGGTTAAATCTCAATGTCATTAAAAAAAATCTTGGATTAAATATGTAAAATACCTGCAGTCAAAAACCTCTAGAACACATTCAGCACAATGCTCAATTGTAACAGGTTTGGATGAGTTTCATCCATCAGTAAATCTGCTGAAAAACTCAGCTACTTGGGTTTTATGACTGAAATAACTAGGCTCACATGGATTTGGGAATGGGCAACCTCCCCACCTCTTCCGGTTTTTCCGGGAGTCTGGTAATAATGCTCTGGCACCATATAATCTCATTAATGGCCATGATCCAGAGACTCACAAATCTTGAAGAGATGCTTCTCCAAGTTGAAGAGATGCTTCCAGACCCCAAAGTCACCATCAAGTTAAAATTTAATTCCAATTCTATCACCCTATGTAAAAATTTTAAAATTCCTGAAACATGTGGGCACATTTGCATACTCATGCTCTGTGACACTGATACACACACACACACACACACACACACACACATGCAGGCTGATCCTGTAATAACATGTTAGTAATCTCTTGTACAAGGGCTTAACTGCTTGAGGGCTAGGTACAACAATCTTTACACACTTATTTGAGGAAGACTTTGGAGGTGGTGGGGATATTCGAAAATTTTGGGAAGGGTAATGGTGGTGGGATTGGTGTTGCAATATCGAATGCAGTAAATAATTGTGAACAACTTTATAAAAACGAAATTAAATTAAGAAATAAAATGAAAATAAATATTTAAAATACATTTGATGTTCTTTCTAGGAATGCTATTTTTGTCTCTTATTGTCAGGCAGATAAACTATTCCATGGTGACTAATGTGGAAAACTATTTACCAAGCGTGACTAATGCTGTGTCATTGAGAATCATAGAAAAGTCAAGTAGAGGCAATCATAGAAAACAGACTTTCCTAAACAGATAATACACCTCATGGAATAAAGAAATAAATAAATGAAAGGAAAGAAAGAAAGAAAGAAAGAAAGAAAGAAGGAAAGAAAGAGAAAATGAAAAAAAACACCAAAAATTGTGATCAAGGAATGTTATTTTTCAGTGTAGTATAAATGCATATTTTAAAGTTCTGATGGCAAAAGAACCCCATCTTAAGCAATTAGGATAAGTATGGATAGGACTCAAGAATAGATTTGTGACATGCCCTGGGTTAACTCATTGACTACTAAGAAGACACAGTCCAAATATTCTAGGTGGTGGTATAATGAACATGGAGTTAAATGGCTTCACCGGGCATTAAAAAATTGAATGTCTCTGTTTCAATGTTGAAAAATAATGTTAGCACTGATTTGTCATCATAATCAGCACATATTTGATCAGAATGAAAATAAATTAGAACTACTATAGTGGTGGTGAACACAAAATTGAAGTTTTTGGTTCAGCAAATTCTATTTCAAGGGCAACCTTGTGAAAAAGTTGTCAAGCATTGGTTCCTCTATTCAGGCACTCAGACTGCAGTCTGAGTGTCATATTCCAGGCAGTATGGTTCTTGCACCAGAAAGGCTAGGGTGGGTGGACAATTAGACACATGTGATGAATATTTGAAGAGATCATTTTACTTGCGGGGGAAAAAATGAGTTGCAGCACAAATTTCTCACTACCATATGATATCTACTTTCCTACTCCTCTGGGAGAATTATGGATTTATTAGCGGTGAATTAATGTCACTATCCAAGGATTTTGTAAATTCGTGATAAAATTTTTTTTCTTAATTTCATATTCTTAAATATCTATCTTACCCATACAAAATTAATATATACCACCACCCCTGCCAATAACATATATATATATGTATATATATCACTTGATCACTTGATACCCCTTATTCATCGATTTACTCAAGCAGGTGTCAATAACTTCTCCATTCATCCCTGTTGCGTGCTAGCATAGCCCAATGGCATCTGCTCGTTCTAGGAACATGCAGAGCCTCAAACCGATCATTCAGGGTCTTGACAAAGAAGTCTGACCATCTTGTAGGTGCACGTCCATGCAATTTTTTGATATCCCGTGGAATCCAGTCAGTAATGGCTCTAGTCCAGCAATTGTCTCTAAACCTCATTATGTGTCCAGCACATCTGATTTTTGATGCCTTGACAAATGAGACAGCATCCCTGATTCTTGAGCCTTGATGTAGACCAGAACTCTGGATTCTATCTGTCATTTGAGTGAAGCGTGGTACTCCAAGCATAGCTCTTTCAATTCCTCTTTGAGAGACCCAAATAGCATTCTCATCCTGTTTTCCTAGGGCCCAGGTGTCTGAGGCATATGTTAATGCAGGAAGAACAGTGGAATCGAAGAGATGTGCTCGTAGCTGGAGGTTCTTTGTCCTCTTAGTTATTTCTTCAATGCTCTTGAAGGCATTCCAAGCCGCTATCTTCCTCCTGCGCAACTCAGGTGCCAGGTCATTCATCATGTTGATTTCTTGACCTAGGTATATATAACTGTTGCATTCGGAGATGGTGGTTCCATTGAGAGCGAATGGAGTGTCAGGAATGAAGCTGTTTCTCATAAACATTGTCTTCGTAAGATTCAGCTGTAGTCCGACCTTTCCACACTCGCGGTCGAAGTTGGCCAGCATTTGTGCCGCTTGGCTGATGTTTGGTGTTATTAGAACGATGTTATCAGCGAAGCGGAGGTGGTGTGTAGTTGCCGACTATCTATCTTCACTCCCATTCTTTCCCATTCCAGTCGTCGCATGATATTCTTGAGGGTGGCACTGAAGTGTTTTGGTGAAATGATATCACCTGACGAACCCCTCTCTTGACATGGATGATTACTTCTTCGTAGAATGGTGAGATCCTGGTAGTGAATCTGTAATAGAGCTCACAGAGGATCCTGATGTATTGAGTTTGCATGCCCTGTTTGACGAGGGCTTCGATGACCACTTCCATCTAAATAGAATCAAAGGCCTTCTTTAAAGCAATGAAGGTTAGACAGTGCAGCATCTTGAACTCCCGAGAAACCTCAATGAGCTTGGTTAACATGTGGATATGGTCGATGGTGCTGAATCCTTTTCAGAACCCAGCTTGTTCTCATGGTTGTCCTTCATCTAGTGTTCTGCCAATCCTATTCAGGATGACTCAAGTGGACAGTTTGTAGATGACAGAAAATAGGCAGATTGGGCGATAGTTGCCAATGTCATGCATGTCTCTCTTCTTGTATAGTAGTACAGTCCTGCTGGTTTTCCACTAGGACGGAACCTTGCAATCAGACAAGTAGCGTGTGAAGAGCCGAGTCTATGTATTGATTAGTACTGATGGTAAGTTCTTCAGGTGTTCAGGTATGACCTTGTCTGGGCCAGGTGCTCTTTGTTTCTTTACTAACGATATGGCATGTTGGATTTCGGAAGGGAGAACATTGGGAACGACATATCCATCCTGCAGAATTTGGTATGTGGGCAAGCGGAAGTGGCTCTTAAAGAGATCTGAGTAGAAGTCATGAATAATCTTCTCCATTTCCCTTCTGGAAGATGTGATAGATCCATCAGGATGTCAGAGGGCAGTCATCTTGTTCTTTTAGTTGGTGAAGGACAGGTGGGCATTACGAATGCTTTTCCCAGCTTCTGCTGCATCTACCAGCACTGGTGTTCTCTTGTCTTTGAGGTCATCCTTGATCGCTTTTCTGCACTGTTTTGCCAGCTTGGACCTTCGGTTGTGGTCGCCTGAGGCATGTGCCAAGCCACGTTGGCGAATAAGTTCAAGAGTGTTCGAAGAAAGGCGTTGTTTTTGTGTGTGTGGTTATCTCTCTCTACGCATTCCTTGCACAATCATGGATGTATTGAATCATTTGATCGTATTCCTCATCAATGTTGTCAATGACGGCATCTTCACATGCTGCCACAACAGAGTCAAAGAGCTCCCAGTTGGTGGTCATTCTGGGAGTTCTTTTCTTAAACTTTGCATTCTTTTCTCCCCGTTCTGTGGGGTAGAATTTTGCACGAAGGAGACAGTAGTTCAATCCCTTTTGGAATTTTGGGACAACAGCAACATCAGTTAGGCAAAACAGATGATTGAATATGATGTGGTCTATTTCATTGTGGAACCGTCCACCAGGAGACTCCCATGTCCAATGTTTAGATTCAGCCTTTTGGAACTGTGAGTTACCATGGATAGTCTTGGTTGACATGATGAACTCAGACAGTCTGTCACCCTGTTTGTTCCATCAGGCCATAGGTCCTGATGTGGAGTTCATCAGCTGATCTTCTCGGTCCTATCTTGGCATTAAAATCACTGACAATGATCTTGTAGAAGGTGTGGTCTTCTTTATAGTACTTCTCCAACTCCATGCAGAACTTCTCAATTTCTCCTTCACCATAATTGGATGTTGGTGCATACACAACAAAGATAGAAACTGCCGGCAGTGAGCCACATCTATTCAAGTGTAATCGTCCTATTCGGGTTGCTAGGCATTCAAATGAACCAATGCTCATGCCTAAGTTGATGTTGACAAGGATACCAACACCACCAACGCCTCTTTTGTCACATGTTCCAAGGAACAGTTCTTCTCCAGGGTCGAAAACGGTGTGATGTGATTGATGTCTTCTCGTTTCGGTCAGAACAATGATATCATACCTGATCTTTTGTGCTTGTACCATCAGGTCCTCGATGGATGCATTAGATGCCAGCATACATGCATTGAAAATACAGACAATCATTTTTGTCTTTCTTCATTTTGGCAGCCTCGTTCAGCCTTGAGATTTTATCAGCCTCTCTTTCCACATCCTTCTTGACTCTACCGTTTTCAGGGTCAGGGGAATGAGATCCATTTTTTTACTGGATTTGGCATATCGAATATACCACGGATAGCTTGCCAGGCTCTGCTGTGTGGGTGGGATATTCAAGGTAACCTGAAAAATAAATAAACATATATAAAAAGTCATTCTGGAGCGTGGTGTGATAATCCCTGGATCCTGGCCGTTGTAGGGGTTACACTGCAGTTGGTGGGTGTAACTATCTAGCTACTGGAAGGTCCAGTCCCAAACCGTGCAGGCTTGGAGATCTCAGCCCCGGGTCCCGCACACCTGGGTTCCTCTGCCAGGAACCTGATCCTTTTCTACAAATTTATGCTCTACCTAATTTAATAAATTTATTTTGGGGGGCCTCCCAGATGGCACTAAAATGTAGAGAGGTCCCTCCTGAGCAAATGTCAGATAGTCAGCTCAAAGGATGCTGTGCTAGTCAGGCCCTGCTTTACTAGGAATAAATAAGGTTGCTGTGGTAGTGCTAAAGAACCTCCAGGGTTCCATCTGGTGATATTTGGGGATCACATGGGCCAATAATTGAAACTTTGTTAGCAACATGCAAGGTAGGTACCTTGACTTCTGTACTGTCTCTCTACCCTTTTCATCTATTTTTGTTCCAAAGTAATATTTTAGTAAGTACTTTCAGTTTACATAGTTGTAGTATTTAATGTAATACTTAAGTATTTCTTTTTTTGATTCGTGAAACACCATGAGGTACATTTGTAGAATTGCAAATTTTTGTGCTTGAGTTTCAGTCATACAATGATCAAGTACCCATCCCTCCACTAGTGCCCATTCTCTACCCCCACCAATCCTAGTATCCCTCCCACCCACCCCCATCCCCTCATACCACACTGCCTCTGTGGCAGAGCACTCCCTTTTGTTGTTTCTCTCCTTTTGGGTGCTGTGGTTTGCAAAAGAGACATTGGGTGGCAATCATGTTCGGTTATTGTCTACTTTCAGCATGCATCTCCCATCCTGGGCAGACCTTCCCTATACCTTTTATTTGGTGCTTCCTTCTCTATCTGAGCTGCCTTTACCCCTAGAACGTGTGGCTGGCCACCAAGCCATGGAATGAACCTCCTGGTATTTATCACAGCTATTCTTGTTTGTTAGTCTCCTAATTTGTTACTTTATGTTCCCCCAGATGAATGCAATCTTTCTATGTCTGTCCCTCTCTTTCTGGCTCATTTCACTTCGCATGATATTTTCCATGTAGTACTATTTGTATGTAAATTTCATTACTTCATTTTTTCTAACAGCTAAAGTATTTCAACTTAAATAGTTGCACCAGTACCATTTTGGAATGAAATGAAAATTACCTTTTATCTATGAACTGGAGATCCTTTAAAAATAAGACCAAAGCCCTACTATTTCTAATAATCCAAGGGCTTTAATTATACCATGATAATTGCCTAATTAAATATTATTTTAAAAAGGACTCCCATTAAACAAATCTTAGAGATATCTAGTGATATTGTTATACATGAACTATGAACCATTAATAAGAAATTGAAGAAACCAGGAAGGTTTCACATCTAATATTTAAGTGTTGCAATAAATTTCCAGAGTTTTGGTATTTATACCTGTTCAAAGATGAGAAAAAGTATGGGAAAGTAATAAGATATATGAGATTAAATCTATGGATAGATATTCATGGAAAATCCTTTTAAAGGGCAAGGTCATAAACCTAGAGCTGGATTCCAATGAGGAACAGAAATAAAATTTGTATACCTTATGTTTCATAGCAACTTCTTAGTTCTAAATATGCCTTACTGAAAATGTGAGCAGAGTATCTTAGCACACTTACCATCAGAAGTAATTCTTCCTTGGAGTCCCCACTATTGGCTAGAGAATAAAATAACAAGATCAGGGACAGGGTAATAGTGTGTTAAGTAAGGCACTTGTCTTGCATGTAGCTGACCCTTGTTCAATCCCCAGCACTGCATATGGTACCTTGAGCAACACCAGGAGTGATCCCTAATTGCAGAGCAAGGGTAAAATCCTGAGCACAGCCAGACATGTCACCAATCACAGCATAAAATACTCTTCATTTACAATATCAAATATTGAATCACTATAGGTCATACACCATATACTGAATACTTTCAGGATCTCATTTAATTTGCCCAATAACTTTATGAGATGGATAACCAAATTGCCCATATTTCAGAGACTAGAAAACTGATATTTAGAGAAAATAAGTAAATTGAAAAGGAGCACTTTGTAAAGACATTAAAAGTAAAGACATATAGACTATTCCCAAGTGACTTATTGATTCTGTATTTCTTGCCAAAATGATCTTTTCCACTTTGTTCTTACAATATTATCAATGACTCCAGAAGTGTCACCTATTGTCAGTTGTTCACATGTTGCGCTTAAGAATCTTTAAGATAAAGCCTGACTCTGTGGTAATTTGAATTGAAACAGGTATATCCATAATCGGTTCTGAAAATTAGTTTACAGTTATTGATGCTTTCACTCAAAAATCTTTTTGAGACCAAAAAGTATGAGAAAAGTGTTCTTATGTTTTTAAATATTTCTATAGGCACTTTTCCTACCAAAGGATTTATTTTAAAACAGAAGCTAGACAAAGCTATGACCTGTGTCCTGGACATCAGTATGCTTACTTTTGGGGCAAGAGATTTGTTAGAGAAGTGATGCTACATATTGTCCTTGGAAAGTATTGGGGTTTGGGGTATTGGGGGGAATTATGAGCCTAAGAGCTCAGAAAGCCTCTGTTGTTCTGTATGATAGTGCCTGGCACAGAAGACAAGCTATTTGTGTGAGGCTACATACACTGACAAGTCCTGTCCTGGACTGTAGAATACATTGGTTTGTTCTTTCTGCCTTGCCACAGGGAGCTTAGGTTTATTGGGTTACTCCCATCATAGTGCTCTCATTCCTCTGTGTTTATCTGCAGCCTCTTTCTTTGTGCTTTGCTTCCCAAACCTTTATCTTCTAATCAGACTCTGTTAACTTGTAAATAATGCTTTTCTCTTCTCCTTAAGTACTTTGCATGGTTAGTTACTTGAGAGCAATTACTTTTTGTATAGACACAAGAAGACAGTTAATGCTATGCTTTTGTAACTTGGAAATTAATTGACTCCGAATGATATACACTCCTGGGCATCTGTTTTCTTGACTTAAGCCTCAGCTATCCTTACTTCCTAGCACCCCATATTCAGGGTCCCAATGAGAGACTGGATGGACTCAGGGCAAGCTGCGAGCTACCCTGGCATCGAAATGGGCCAGGCCAAAGCACCATAAAACTTAATTATAAGTTAAAAGCATGGTCATGGGCAAATTTTGTCATTACCCAAAAATTGACAACTAGACTAGGACCCTGCTAGGGTCAAGAAAGATTAATCCAGCCTGAGCACTATAGTCTGAGATCAATAGCAAGATATCCCCAGGATAGTCACCCTACAAGATTAATGTATCTCTTACTGTGTCCATACAAAATAACTAATATTAAGTAGAATTAAGATGTTAATTAAGTTATTGGACTAAGGAAAGGAGAAAAACCCCTAAGTGGTATTTTGCCTTATAGCCTGATCGGAGACCAGAAAGGGCTTTGATATGTTGATTGTGCTACCCCTAATGCTGGGGAGTTGGAGAGGGACTAGAGAGAGACCAAGGCAGTGAGATGGAGCATGGAGAGATGAGCAAGGGAGACAGGAGGAGACAGGAATGAGGGGCAGTGTGAGACTAGAATGGGGAGCTTAGTGAGACTGAAACAGGTGTGTGGGGAGAATGGAATAAATGACAGCCTGGCCCTCGTTTTCTCCTTTGTCTGCCCATGGCATCGGCCATCCCAGGTGGGGAAGTGGCCCGAGACCACTGAACGCAGGTGGCAAGAGAGAGCCACACAAGGTTTCCTAGCCACCTTGTGATTACACACTAGACTCTGAGGCTGTTCACAATTCTTAAGACTTTCACCCTGATGGGACACTTTTGAATATACAGGGAGTCCTGCTAGGTTTTTGAAATAAGGCAATTTTGTGAGCACTCCAAAGGAGTATTTGGTACAGACAAGACATCTCAAAGAATTCTGTCCACATTGTGATCTAAAGAATGAAAAGAAGATTATCTAGATGTTATATGGGCTCGAGCGATAGCACAGTGAGTAGGGCATTTGCCTTGCACATGGCCGACCGGAGTTCGATTCCTCTGTCCCTCTTGGAGAGTCTGGCAAGTTGCCAAGAGTATCTCGCCTGTATGGCAGAGCCTGGCAAGCTCCCCCCCTCGCATATTCTATATGCCAAAAATAGTAACAAGTTTCACTTCGTGTTCTGCCAGTATTCAAATGAAGACGTTACTGGTGTCCATTCGAGCAAATTGATGAACAACTGGATGAAAGGGCTACAGTGCTACGGACGTTATATGACAGAACTTTTAAAACCAGTGCTTCTCAAAGTTACAAGTGCCTCAGAATATCTGAAAAAAGACAGATGTGCAATATCCATGTTTAGAGATTCCCATGTGTTGGATCTAGTGTGCATGGCACTGGAACTTTAAAAGTTCCCCAAGATGATTTTAACAAGCAAATAAAAGCTGAAACTCTGTGAAAATGACTCAAACTGCTATCCGCACTTTAAAGTCCAGGAAGCATTTGGAGTTGACCATCAGAGATTACCGAGCAATTTGTCTGGGGAACAAATAGCATCTCAAAAGACTCTCCAGGGTTTAGGATCACTGTGTTTGCTGAGAGCATCTATTCATACAAGGACCCAAACCAGAAAACTCAGTCTATTCTGTGTCTGGGATAGAAGGAAGATAATTAAGCTCTACTAAAGGGTAGCCCAGTTTATGAGGAGATTTCTTCGACAACTTATGAAGTGTGATCCTTCATTTGGGTAAATCACAGGAGTGAGTGTAAGATTTAAGAAAAGGAAGAAACATCATAAAATATGTTTCCAAAAGACTGAAAGACAGAAGACAAGGGATGCATTCGGTTAGAAGTAATCCATGGGTCCATGGGCAGAATGATGGAAGATAGGGTGTTGGATGTACCCAGGTATTTTTGTATCCCAAAAGAAGCTATAATTCAACAATTTGTTGTTTTTCTTCTTACTCAGAGTTATACTGAAAAGACACATACCAGATTCTATGGGATCCCTTTTGGAAAATGAAAGTAAAATAAAGACTATCTGAAAAATTCCTCAAGATGGTGATCCCACAGTATCTTTGTACAGAAAAGCAGACAAGGCAGGGAAAAAACTAAGTTGTTTCAAGAACTAAAATCAAAAACCACACGAAATATTCTCTTGTATCTGCTAAGTGCTAAATAATTCCCAGGGTCTTCTCTATTGATTAAGCTTGGCTTCTAGTGTTTTTCCTCCGGACAATTTAGGAAAGTGATGAAGAAGGGATGCTCATGGCACTTTGTTTTTCCCAGGTGATTGCTCCTTCTGGGAAACCAGCTCTGAGCCTCCTGTGATTCAGACGTCTGGGAGAATGACAAGGCAGCTGCTCCAGGTAAAATGATGACTTGTCACCACTCAGCAAACATGTCATAAGAACCGAGCATGAGAAACACCTCCACATTTCCTGAACCTATCCTTCATGTGGACACTAACCCCAGGAGATTCTGCTGAAATCAACATAAATCAAAGTAGGATGCATTATGAGTTCTCTCCCTGCCTCAAGTTACGGATGAAAAATGCCACAGCAGCTTTGACACTGAAGGTGACTGATGCTGTTGAAATATGCCTCTGGGCTCTTTGAGAGCTCTCTTCTCATAGTACAATATTAAGTAATCAAATATTAAACTCTTTCAATAACTTTCCTCTTAGAGTTTTGGGAGTTTCATCAGCATAAATATGGCTCTTATTTAAAGAATCATTGCAGCCCTTGGCTATAGTATTTATTGACTCTAACTACTTAAAGATTTAAAGTCACCTGGTCTAAGAAAATGTAGTAAAGCAAGAAGAATTCTTAGGGTCAAGTGCTGAAGTAGACCTGATCAGATATCTGATCTTTATTTTCCAGTTTATGTGAGACCTATTAGCTCACTGCATTAAAATATAGACATGACCTTTAAGTATTTATACTTACACTCTTTTCATTGGGTCAGAAGACAGAGCAGCCTACCCTTTAAGTTGCTCTATTAAGAATAATTGACACAGTGTATTATATTCTGTTCTCCATGTGCTTTTAAATGTAATTCATTTTAATTTGGGGCAGAGTAGTAGTATTTCCATTCTTTTATGCTGAGTGTAAGAGGTGAAGAGACTAAGTGATTCCTCACTGGAATGTACCCAGTCCTAATTAGCGGCAAAACTGAAACATGGACCCACATCCATCTGGCTTTCTTCTCTTTCCCATAGCAACAGAACATCAGTATGGCTTCCTGTTAGGAATCCACACACCTGGATCCCAAGTACAGATGGTAAGTAATATTATATAGTGCCAGTAATATGATACAAAATACATCCAGAATCACCACATTTTCCACCAACTCAACTTTACCTGAGCTTCTTCCATTCTGTTCCCTTTCTTGAATAATTAGGTACTTAATGGCCAACACTTTTGATCTAAGCACCAAGAGACAGCGATGAACACACGATGATATTCTGCTCTCACAGAATGGCATTCCTTGAGGGTGAAATGGAGAGTAAGTAATAAAGGAATACATTTTATAAAACATTTAGAGTGATATGTGCTGTGCACATATGGTGGAAGAGCAAATGGCATAAAACGATTCAGGTCAGGGGAGCCATTAGGTGAGTGACATCCGACTGGGAAGGGACTGAGGGGAAGGAAGCAGTTATGTAGAGACCTAAGTTATTCCACACAGAGGCAGCAGCATGCATGAGGGCCTGCAGCTGAAGTAAGCCTAACAATTCTGTGACTGTCATCTTCCCCTTCAAAGAGACAGTTATGTGCCTTAATTAATCATTAAAATGTTGTAGAATGAAATGTTCATTGTGTATGCAAGTCTGGACCATTTCCTATTTGAAATATGCTAAGTTAGGTTAAAGATAATTATGAAACATAAAGAAGCAATATTCTAGAAGGGAAATGGACTATTTGTGGCAAGTATTTCTTGAATAATTTTAATATTACCATAATTATTAAGTATATAAATATATATCTATATGTGTATATCACTTACCTGCATTAACCATTATTTTATTTTTTAAATTTATTTTAGCCATTATTTTAGAGGTGAAAATGCCAATTCACTAAGAGAGGTTTATCAGTTTGCTAGAGTTGGATGAAAGGATAGAGTTGTTTTTCGTTATTTTTTTTTCAGATTTCTTAAAGACATCCAAGATCAAGGTGCCAGCAGGGCTCGTTTCTTCTGAGGACTCTCTCCCTGACTTGGAAAAGGCAACTTCTCCCTGTATCTTCGCATCATCTGCCAAACGTGTTTGTACCTGCTTGTGTCTGAATTTACTCTTATTAGGATGCCAGTTCTATTGAATTAGAAGCCCACCCTAATGTCCTCAATTTTAGCATAGTTATTTTTAGGATCTCCAAATGTAGCCCATTCTGCAATTCTGGGGTTAGGACTTTACCACATAAATTATAGTGTTGAGGGGACACACAATTCAACCCCTAACAAACCAAAAGTAAGAGGTTCAGTCAGCATGTGACATTTTCTTTCCTTCTTTTGAAAGGTCTAGCATAACTATATTATGGTACTTGATAGTTTTATGTAACCAACATCTTTACTAAATGCTACTGTGTGCCAGACATGCTGTGGGTGCTGAGGGAAGAATGGTCAACAAGATTTCTAAGTACCTTCCTATCAAGAAGCCTGTGGTTTCACTGAGGAGACAGATAACATGCACAAGGTAATTATACAAATGTAATACCTACCGTAAAGGAAGTAAACAGGATGATGTGATAAAAACACAATCGGGTGTGGCTGGGGGAGTAGGAAGCTACTTCTGTGAGAAGTGTCACAAAAGTCCTTTTCCTAAGAACCCCAAAAACAAGATCTAAAAGAGATAGAGGTTCCAGATTGTGACATTACAGAATATTGATCATGCAGAGAAAGTCAAAGACCTTAATATAGAAAACAGAGACCCAGTTATTTGAGAACTGTTCCTATGTAGGTGAATATAGGTTGCTCATCAGTACAACTACTATGAGAGCAAATGTGTTTTTGAAAAGCAGAGGAAAGTGGAACATTGGAGTATAGGAACTTGAGAATCATCTAATAGATAAGAATGAAATCAGAAAGCCCTGGCTTTAATCTTAGTTTAAGGCTTACTAGCTGTGAGATTTGGAGGGTCACTATCTCCAAATAGCTTCTTAAAATAAGAAATCAAGAATAATATTGGCAGAATCCAAGGCTTTTTCCATTGCATGAATCAGTGTACTGTGATAGAGACTTTCAGAAAGACTAGAACGTATTTGAGTGAAAAAATATGGTGTCCAGAGAGACTTGAAGTCACTCTTCTAGCATGTAAGTAGATGCATCTATCTGTGTATTTTTCCTCTGATTATTACTTAAATATAATTCCCACTCAAATTCTCATACTATATGAAATGATTAAAGTCATTTCTCACAGCAAAATATACAGGAAAGTAAGTAGGTCATTTCCCTCCATTCATTAACTAAGAGTGAAGTTAGTTCTTTTTTTGGTTTATAGGAGGCTCATTGAGTGTGTTGCATTCCCTTGGAGAAGTCAAGCATGAGAAGGCAGACACTGACTGGCAGGCAAGGGGTGTGGCCAGAGCTTTATTTACAGGAAGGTCTGGAGAGCTGTAGTTGAGAAGTATTAAGTGGCTTTCAGTTGATGTCTGTATCTCATAGCTAATATGCTCAAGAAATGGGAAAAAAAGTCTTAATCCTTGAAAAATGGACATAAAATTCTAACAAGGAACCCCAGAGCTCTAGAAATGAATCTGTATGTTTTATGAAAATATAGGACATACCTATCAAGCCTCATGTTAAGTATATCCCTTCAAGCTCTTTGACACATGAAGGCATCCATCTATTGCAGTGGAAAAATTCCCATTATAATAAACACAACAATTCACATCATTCATCCATTCATATGTATATGTCATAGGGAACTAAGATATTCATCTGTGAGAATAAAAAGCAATTTCTATTTCCTCGCTAGAGCATGATTATACCACAAATCAAGTCTTACTTTGTTTTAATTCTATTTCTCTCTCCTAAAAGAATCCCAGCTTCTAGTTGTTTCAAGGTCAATTCCTTAATAGACTAACCAAGAAGCAGGGCATTTCTCAGATCCCTGCTTCCTGGAACATGCTCCTGTTTCTCAAAGACTGACACTATGTACTGCCAGTTCAACTGCTTCGACACACTCACGCCTTGCATTTCCTATTGGTAATAGCCCTGGGTCCTTGGACAGAAGAAACAACATGCACATATGCACACACACACACACACACACAAACACACACACACACACACACTTAGATATGTGTGTCAGAGGAAGGAAATGGGGGATGGAAGGGCCCTTAATGTGTGGTAAACACTATTGCTATTATTAACTTATCTTCATCATCACTTAAGAGTATTTCCTTAGGGCTGTTTCTGCTTTTGAGCACATAAACATCAGGGTAACCTACATTGCTTTTTGGACACACCTCTAGATTTCTTGATCTCTCTGTCACCAAAGAGATTCTGCACTTTTCAAATATTACATTGACTTCAAGTATCTGCAACAAAAGGTTATCAGATATAATCAAGTTCTCCTAGAACCCCTCTTGATATAACATCATGCCTGCATTTTTTTCCAACAAGGAGAGGAAGGACTGGTTGGAAGAGAGGAAGTCCCTTTTTATTTTCTTGGCAACTGACAGCATGTAGGCTTACACAGTGTACCTAGCCAAGATGTTATTTCCTTTCAGTTACTGCTGAAGTTAGATTCAAGTGCACTAAAGGACTATGGAAACATTTAGTTAATTTTTATTACCCGTATCACAAGGAATGGTTTTTGCATGTCTTCCTACAAAAACCTATAATGGCTAGGTCATTGCTCATTCTGATGAGTAAAAACTGGTTTCACTTATTTATTTTTCTTGGTCGGCTGTGTTGATACATATTATTAAAGATACATATTCTCATTTCCTTTGTTTGCATTTTATTAGTACACTAATTACTAGTATTACTATTATTATGACTCTTTATAATGATATCCTACTTTAAATGCAGTCTTTTGTCCTGAAATATCCCAAAGCTGTTTATAACCTATTAAACAAATTAAACACGAGGCTCTCTTCACTCTCCCCTAAAGTGTTAAACTTCACTTCCTGCCGTGAAGCCTAACGTCATATAACTATGGTCTTAGACCAATCTTGACTGACAGTAAGGAATGAAAAGACAAAATAACGTCACTTCAGCCACTACCCACCACAGCTACTAGCTGTGTTGTTAACTGGCATCCAAGAGACAGCAAGAACAAGGAAATATAAATTATGGTCTTTGATCAAGAGTTTAAATAGGGTAATGATTGGCTTCACTTCTGGATAGAGTAAAATAATCAGAAGCGCAAGTTGATAAGTGGGTTATTTCAAGTTTTATGAGAAAACTATGTTAGAGAGTTAACACAATTGAGGCATTTAACTGTAGAGAAACATTTGAAATGAATCCAAATTCCATTTCCTCACCTTAAACTTTTATTATTCACCTTCACAAGGAGAATATGGAGACCTGCTTGAATTCCTTACAGGTTTATGCACTCTTTCTTGTTCCCTAGAGAGTTTATCTGATCACCTTTGGACTTTCACACTGCCTTTTGCTTCAGGGTCACACACACACACACACAGAACCTCCCTAAAGGACTTAGAAGACTTTTACTGAAAGACATGTAAACTTATATTCTCCTTCTCTAATATTTTGATACTCTTTTAAGTTGAGAGAAAATATATTTATTTGTCAAATCTGTACTTTGAGAGTTTGGGTGGAAATCCAGTAATAATTCACTTGCTTCACCAGTTGTCTTCACTCCTTTTCATAACAAAACTTTTATGAGCAAGGCTCCCGAAGCTCCAGTAGTCCCCTTCCACCATCCTACCAACACACACATGCACGCACACACACATATGCATGCATATACACATGTATACCTGAAAGGCCAAGAGAAAACCAAATCTCCTCTATACCAAGCAATGCAAAGTGCTTGCACTTCCTCAGGTGTCTAAACTCTACCTTTGGCTACTATTCAACTCTAGTCACGGAACAATTCTTTGAGGAAAATGACCTAAAAAAAATTGTTTTTCTGCTACCCTGAGGAAAATTTCCCTGGATTGCACAGATATTGTATTTTAATTTAAAAAATCATAAAATATGGGCCTGAGCTTTAGAAAACTATGCAAGCAACACTCTTCCAAATTCTGATTTAACCTTCCAGTTATCTTTAGTAATGACTATCAGTGAAGTCTTTTATACATCTACTTATGCTACTAGATGTGTTATAAAATGTATTGTCTACATATTTCTAGAATCCCAAACCTTTATGATTAGAGTACCAAAGAATTTGGTGACATGAAAAGAATTATAATATGTTCATTATTCTTTCATCTAGGAGAAATAAGGCAATGACATATTAAAATTATAATTATAGTGTACCCATAAATACCCACAGACAATTGACCTCTAGATTGGCATCACTAGACTTTCCAGACAGAATTTTTGTAGATTAGAAAGAGGTTTTGGGGTCTTGTTCCATTGTATCTGACCTCAGGAGAACTCTATAATTACCTAAATAATCCCAGAATATTCTTTGAAAATGCTAATATTTTAAAATTATTATTCATATCAAAATATTGCAGTACATATGTAAATTTATGAGATTTGTTCATATTTATAAATGCTCTTAAATAAAATTGCCCAATCTTGAAGCTATCTCTGTGACAGAAGAAAAGTGTGTAAGGTAATGCCAGCAAAAGCATATTTGGTACATCTTCTTGTTTTGTTGGCTCAGTGCCACAACCAGTATGTGAATTACTTGGCTTTCAACTCACTATTCACCTATTTTTTTGTTGTTAATATGATCATACACATTTGATTTTTCCTTATATTAACATGGTATATTATGTTGATTGACACGCATATATTAAAATATACTTTGATTTTCTGGATAAAAAAACAAACAAACAAAAACTATTCACTTTATTAGAAAAGTGAAATTCAATGTTAATAGTCTTCCTGGAAAGTTTACTGGTAAAATATAGAACCTGCAACAGCAATGCAGAAACTTGAGGCAAATGTATGAATAATACCAGAAACATTTAAGAGGACAAAATGATGGTATCTAATTTTTTTCCTCAGGGTATTATGTATCTTCCTTTCATTTTAAAAATATGAATAAATAGGTAACATAAAAAGTTAAACAGGAAGTAGGCATCAGCATAATATAACAGATTTGAAGAAATAAATTTTTCTCTGTTTTAAACTAAGGAGGTGCAAAATGGAACTCATTTTGTGTCATGGGAGGTGAAGAAAGTTTTAAACATTCATCTTGGAAGGCATAGGTAACATGAGTGTCTGTCTTCATTTGAGTGTCTGTCTTCATTTCTGATCATTTACAGAATAAGGTCTTTTGAAGGAGCAGAGAGTGACAGTAAAAATTGAGTCAACTTTAATAAGAGAAAGGATTCTATCCAGGCTTTGTTATACAAGAAGAGGTCTAGACCTTGAGGTTTAAGTAGGTCCCTGGTTTTGGACTAAGTGGGTGAAATACTTACCACATATACTGAAAAAAGAAGAAGAAGGAAAGGTAGAGTTAGGTTTGATAGTTAATAGATTCCAAATCTGAATCTAAACAAAACAGTGTTCTGAGAAAGAGTAAACAGCTGAGTTCCCTTGATGTCTTCTCAGACAAGAAAGCGTGCCTTACTTTAATTGCTCAGACAAGAATGAACCAGAGGGAATACAAGTGACTCAAAAAACATAAAAATGGGTAATAGTAAAACTCAGAAATTCCTGATCTGCACTCTAAATGAATCAAGTTCTAAAATTGTATAGATTGTCAGATCAAATGACAGAATAGTTCTTAGGGGCTTTAATAAAAACAAAATTGAGGTGAAAGTGAGAGGTTGAACATACATATATGTAAAAAAATTGCATAATTGAATGAATGTTGTTATGTAATTCCCCTGGACATTATTTTAAAATTGAAAGATGGTACACAGAAAATACTTTTCAAAAAATGTACACTATGATTTTTATTTTTATCTGTTCAATCTGTCCATCTTTTCACAAAGTTATTCTCTCTAAAGCCCTTTCCTATAGCAGAGGGACTGCAAGAACTTGCTGGAACAATTTTGTATCAGAATCTCAAATCCCAGTGATCTTTTCTGTGAATTTTTCATTTGGTAAAAAAGGTCAGTGTGTGTATGAATTGAACAGAGATAGAAGGCAGAGGAAGCCAGGTGGAAGGAAGCAAATTTGGGTGAGTTTGTGTAGAAAGCACAGAAAGCCCTCAGCCTTCTGCTAGCAACACAATTCTGAAAGGAGTGTCTCCTCTCCATTTGATTTTTGAGACACAATTTGTTTTAGAGACTTGTTAGTGTTTTTAGCATATCGAATACGTCACAGGTAGCTTGCCAGGCTTTGCTATGCAGGCAGGATACTCACAGCTTGCCTGGCTCTCCAAGAGGGATGGAGGAATCGAACCTGGGTTGGCTGTGTGCAAGGTAAACACCCTACCCGCCGGCCTGAGAGATAGCATAGCAGGTAGGACGTTTGCCTTGAACGCGGCTGACCTGGGTTGCAAAGCCTGGCAAGCTACCCGTGACATAGTCAATATGCCCAAAACAGTAACAACAAGTCTTCAAATTTATGCCACTCCCTGGTTAAAAAGCTCCAGTGTTTCCCCATTACAGGAACACTGGAATCCAAATCACTCCAGATTCTACAGGATTTGCTCCTGTCATCTCTCATCCTCCCTTCCTTATGTGCCAGTCTATACAGCTTTGTTTCTGATCACCTTAGTTTAACATTATGCCTTCAATAAGCCCTATCCTGAATATCCACTCATCAGTTGTCACATCAAAAGAATTTTTCTTACTGTTATTTCATGTTCTGTGACTGATCTATCTGTTGATTCATTGGGTCATTGCCTGCTTCTCCCAACTGCTCTGTAGTACTGTAGCACAGTTGTTCATTGATTTGCTTGAGCGGGCACAGTAACTTCTCCATTGTGAGACTTGTCATAACTGTTTTTGGCATATCGAATATGCCACAGGGAGCTTGCCAAACTCTGCCGTGCGGGTGGGACACTTTCGGTAGCTTGCTGGGCTCTCCGAGAGGGACGGAAGAATCAAACCCGGGTCAGGCATGTGCGAAGCAAACTATCATGCAAATTCTGTGTCAACAGAATATTTTCTCTATCCCTGAAAACTGGAAGAGTGCCTAATATGCAGTTAATAAGTGCTCAATAAATATTTGTAGACTTTACATCGCATCGTAGACTTTCTTAGGGATTGCCACATGCAACTTCAAAAGAATATTCTTATGCATTTCCTGTCATTTGGGGAAAGGAGAGAAATCAAGTTACTTATGGATAAAACTTCAAAATAAGTGCCTTAATTTTGTATTCCAATCGGAAGTGAAATCTTCTAATCAGATTTACTGTCACTGTCACTGTCCTCCTGTTGTTCATCAACTTACTCGAGTGGGTCTCAGTAACGTCTCTATTCGTTCCAGCCCTGAGATTTTAGCAGACTCTCCTTACTCATCTTTCCCAATGACTGGAGGCTCTTTCAGGATCAGGGGAATGGGACCTGTTATAGTTATTGATTTTGGCATATAGAATATGCCACAGGGAGCTTGCCAGTCTCTGTCGGTGTGGGCAGAATACTCTTGGTAGCTTGCCGGGCTTTTATATCTATATCTATATCTATATATTTCTCTATGATTTATTGTTTCCTCTGCCCTTCTTGGAGAGCTTGGCAACCTACCAAGAGTATCTTGCCTGCACGGCAAAGTCTGGCAAGCAACCCGTGACATATTCGATATGCCAAGCACAGTAACAAGTGTCACAATGGAGACGTTACTGGGCCAGATGGAGCAAATTGATCACCAACAGGAGGACAGTGACAGTGACAGTGATGATTTGTTGCCTACTGTCTGAACTCCATCAAACATGGTGTGGCAATAATGGAAAATGGGTAGGAAGTGTCTTAAGCAGCCTGGAGCATCGCGGTGGTTGGATAATGGAGGTCGGCTGCCAGGGCTGGGTCCCTTTGGGCGGGGAAAGCTCTCACCCACCCCCCTCTGTGGTGCTCTGAGTGAAAATAGCCTGGCACAGAGTCCCTGATCATATTATAATCGAAAAAGATAACTTTATTTTGTATGTATCAAATATATGACAAAAATGCAAAGATATATAATATATATAAAGTGATTCCATTTTCCTTGATAGTTAATATGGGCTTAATCATTTTAAATTCTCTTCTATTTAACACTTCAAGTCCTATTTCCTATTCGCAGAGTGTTCTTTCTCAGCCCATATTCTTCTTTATATAAATGGTTCTTTCCTTATCTGTTCTAAAACTACATATATCACACATTTCTAGGGATGATTGCAGTTCAGAAAGGGAACTCCTACATAGTAGCACTGTAGCATTGTCGTCCTGTTGTTCATCAATTTGCTCGAGCGGGCACCAGTAACGTCTCCATTCATCCCTGTCGTGTGCTAGTGCGGCCCAGTGGCATCTGCTTGCTCCAGGAATACAAAGTGAGACTTGTCTACTTCTTGTAGAATATACCCACGTGGAGCTTGTCAGGCTCTGTGTGCGGGTGGAATACTATCAGTAGCTTGCCAGGCTCTCCGAGAGGGAAAAAGGAATTGAACCTGGGTCGGCCATGTGCAGGGCAAAAGCCCTACCTGCTGTGCTCCAGTCCTCCTACATAGTAAGCTTTGCAAAAGTGTTATTATTTATATTATAATAAAATAATAATAAAGGCCCTCCAGTTGATCATCGATTTGCTCGAGCGGGCCCAGTAACGTCTCCATCGAATACGTCATGGGGAGCTTGCCAGGCTCTGCCATGCGGGTGAGATACTCTCGGTAGCTTGCCGGGCTCTCCGAGAGGGGCGGAGGAATCGAACTCGGGTTGGCCATGTTGGCTGCGTACAAGGAAAACACCCTACCACTGTGCTATCGCTCATTGTGAAGCAGAATTATTTATATTATTAATATAAAAATCAGTATGTCTCATACAATTATGTTTTTAATACAATGTTATAAATTAGGGACTTGTTTCCTTTTAAATTTCTTAAAATTAATCCAATTAAACTTAATGACTTTGGTCAAATTTGAATATAAAACACAAAACAACTGCAATGTGTTTAGGGATAAAATCTGAACAGCAATTGGCAACAAATTTTATTTTTATTAAATTTGGGGTTGGCGTCATATTCTATGATACTCAGGGCTTCCTCCTGGTTCTGTGCCCAGAGATCTTTGCGGTACTCAAGGGACCAAATGCAGTGCCAGGATCAAACCTGGATGAGCAGTGTGCTAGGCAAGTGCTTTAACCACTGTAGTATCTTTACAATTCCTGGAAACATATTTTTATAAAAACCAGTATGACCATAGATTTATTAATCTTTGATATCTATTTATCTCTCTATCTATATATCAAGAACCTAATCTAATACCTATATGTATATTGGGAACATATAATATTTATCTGTCTATCTCTATCTACCTATCAGTCTATTAAAAAGGTCCCATGACAAAATTATTCCATATTTCATGAATAACAAAAGGAAGCATTTATTTTATTTTATTTATTTATTTTTAATTTTTATTAGTGAAATACCATGAGGTACAGTTGTAGACTTACAAATTTTTGTGCTTGGGTTTCAGTTATACTATGATTGAGTACCCATCCCTCCACCAGTGCCCATTTCCCACCTCTAATGCTCCCAGCATCCCTCCCACCCCCCCACCCCCCATCCCACCCCACCCCTGTGGCAGGGCATTCCCGTTCGTTCTCTCTCTCCTTTATGGGTGCTGTGGTTTGCAAAAGAGGCATTGAGTGGCCTTCATGTTCGGTCTATAGTCTACTTTCAGCATGCATCCCTTATCCTGGGAGGATCCTCCCAACACCCTTTACTTGGTTTTCCCTTCTCTGTCTGAGCTGCCTTCTCCCACAGAATGTGCGGCTGGCCTCCAAGCCCCTGAGTGAACCTCCTGTACTTGTCTCGGTTATTCTTGGGTGTTGGTCTCCCATTTTCTTACTTTATATTCCCCAGATGAATGCAATAAAAGGAAGCATTTAGACCAATGCTCTAGAGTCAGTTCTTATTTCAAATATGACAGAGTTTGAAATCATGATATCTCTGGAAGATATTAATTCCCAATTCCTCTCGACTGGACAACTTGTCTCTAGCACACTTCCAGATTGATGGACTATGTCTCTTTAAAGAAGCAACTCTAGATGGTTAAAGGCTACAAGCCCTTCGGAAATGTAACTATCCCCTGGGCATTTTCTTTTTCTTAGAGCAGGCCATAAAATTAATGTAACTTAGAGTGATGAACGAGCAAAACAACTCAAAGCTGAAAGAGCAGTTCCTTCCTCTATCTTCAATGATGCCAGCTGTTTCTGCTCTTCAGCAGTTTGCCTAATGCATATACAAACTGCAGCCACCACGCCGTTTACATGCTTTGTCTCCTTAATTTAGTGTTTATCATTATATGGGCAAATAGTGTTTCCTAGTCATTCCCTAGCTTCTAACCATGTGCACGACAAACAACAAATATCTAAAATATTGACTGTGCTGAACAAAAGGAAGAGTGGCATTAGCCTACAGAGCTTCCAGATGTGTGTCTGTTTCTACCACTAAAGAATTCTGTCTTAATGTCTTGTGTTTCTTTTATCTCCCCGTGGCTGTTCTTGGGCTTTATGTAGGAGTTTTAAAGTTCCAACACCTGCTATAGATTAAGAATATTACCAAGCGAGGGGTGGGGGAAGAACCCACACTTGCTAAAAACAGCTCGTTTTAGCCGAATAATAAAAGAGAAACAATCATTTAGAAAAAAATAATAATGACTCAACTAAGAAAACTGGTTTGGTTCTTAAATGAGTAGTCTCCCAGTGAGATAAACAAACATTGCCACTGGCAAGAGAGCAGCTTCCTGTAGCTGGGCAGAAATCAGGTTGACTAGCTGCTTCATAAGCTCCTTTCAGATACACTGAAAAGAAAGAGCAAGTGCAAGTGGAGTGGAGGACTGTGTTCAACCCATTTACTATGTCTACTGTGACTGTTAGCTAATAATTCTAAGTTAGCAATAACTAGAAACAAAATGAGATTGGGGTCAAAGAACCAGTGTATAAGCTAAGAAGTTTTCTTTGCATGTGGCTGATTCTAGTTCTATCCTTGCTACTACAGAAGGCATCTGAAGCACCTCCAGGAGTGACTCCTGAGCACAGAACAATAGTCAAGGAGCATTTCCAGGCCTATTGCCAACTGATACCCCATAAAAATAAGATCAAATAGGATTAAGAAGTATCCTTAGCACTGTTCTCCCATTATTCATTGATTTGCTCAAGGTACCAGTAATGTCTCCATTGTGAGACTTGTTGTTACTGTTTTTAGCATATCAAATACGCCACAGGGAGCTTTCCAGGCTCTGCTGTTCGGCGGGATACTCTTGGTAGCTTGCCTGGCTCTCCAACAGGAATGGAGGAATCAAACCCAGGTCGGCCCCGTGCAAGGCAAATGTCCTACCCACTGAGCTATCGCTCCAGCCAAAGAAGTAGTACAGTTGTAAAAAAAAGCACTTTATTTAATTGTTATCAACCTATTAAGAGAAGAATCACTCGTTAGACAGTGAGCAAGACAGATAAAGAATGATGAAAAACATGGGAAGAACAGCTCCATGAAAAAAACATGCCAGGTCTCCAGGAATAAGAAAAGTAAGTGTTTCAAACACTTTTAGAGGCTCTGTGTTTAAGTGAAGACAGTACAGATTTGGGACCAGCACAGGTTTGCAATCAAACCTGTTTGGGATATATTTGGGATCGTAGTTCTATCCTGCTAGTAGCTTTAATTACTCAGGTAAAGAATGACACTTTGCTTTTACTTACTTGCTTTATTGTAATTTAGGTTAGGTAACATGGTTAAGTAAGTTGTAGTTTATGTGTTGTAGTTTATGCTACTGATTACAATACTACAATACTGTGGTATCTTTGGCACCACGGAAGTCTCCAAGTCCTTATATTATTTCTAGTTCATCTCTTTATTCTCCCTGACCCCTGTCCTATTGCTCAAAAATCCAAGTTTTGTAATTCAAGGACATGAGTTCAACAATGTGTATTTCCTTCTTCTGTTTTTCTATATTCCAGGAATGAGTGAAATCATGAGCCCATTGGCACTCACCCACCTCCCTCTGACTAATTTTGCTTAACTTTATACCCTTCAGTTCCAGCCACAAAGGTACAAATGACATAATTTCATCTTAGAGCTGCATGATACTCCATTATGTTTGTACACCATCACTTTATCCATTCTTCATTGTTGAACATTTTAGTCATTTATGATTCTGCCTGTTGTACAAAATATTGCAATAGATGTAAGTGTGTGCATACCTCTTAAAATTAATATTTTGTTTGTTTGTGAGGTAAATCACAAGAACTGGGATTGATGGATTATATGGGAGTAATTGTCTTACTTTTTTTGAGAAATATATATATATATATATATATATATAGTTTTCTATAGACCTTGAGTCAAATGGTATTCCTTTTTCACCACATCCCTACCAACACTGGTTGTTTCCAGTGTTTGAGAGGTTGGAATTGGGACCATATGTGGTTGTGCTCAAGGCTTACTCCTGACTGTGCTCAGAGACCACTCTAAGTAGTGCTCATGGAACCATGTGAATGGGGTTCTGGGGATCAAACCTGAATGAATGATCCAAGTGCTAGGAAAGCATATTACCCTCCACCTAAATTCTCCAACCCCATTTTTCCAGTCATTTTGATATACACCATTTTCACTAGTGTGAGATGATATAGTTATTTTTATTTAATAGCAAAAAGAAATTACTATTTGTAAACAACAAATAAAATACCTATTCATTGTTATGAATAACAAAGAACAATAAATAACCATAAACACTCTTTTATATACTTACTGTTCATCCTTGTGTCTTCTTCAGGGTAATTATCTGTCTCTTTCCTCTCCCCCATTTTTAAACTCTTATTATTGAGCTTTGTAGCACTATATTGAATATTATCCCTTTATCTGATATAGTAACGTCTCCATTGGAGACTTTGTTGTTATTGTGTCTGGCATATCGAATACTCTCGGTAGCTTGCCGGGCTCTCCGAGAGGGGCAGAGGAATCGAACTCGGGTCGGCCATGTTGGCCGCTTGTAAGGCGAACGCCCTACCCGCTGTGCTATCGCTCCAGCAGACCACCTAGAAGGACTTTTAAATCATTTGACTCTATTGGAAAAGGTAAAAAAAAAAAACAGAAATAAGCAAACAGGACTGTAATAAAAGAATGACTCTTAGCTATAGAAATGGTTTAAGGGCTAAGACACTGGCCTTGCATGCAACTGACTGCAGTTTGGTCTCCAGTATTGCAGGGTCAGGAGGAATTCTTGAGGCACAGAGTAAGAAATAAGCGCTAGCACAGCCAGATGTGGCCAAATACTCACAAAATAGTTTTAAAAGGAAGTAAAATGCACAACATGTTTTAGAAAACTTTCAGTGTATCAATATAAGACATTTTATTGTTTAGCGTCAAAGAAAAATGATGTCGTTCTTGAAATTATTCAGTTTTGAAGTATAAAAATGCATACTGTCCCTCAGCATAAAGAGTTTATAAAGGACACTAAACAATCAATCCTGCAAAAACACTGAGCCAGACTTCAATTGTAGAAAGAAAGATAAAAGAAACTATTGACAGTGGGACGGGCACAGAGGCCCAGCTCTGGGCAACAAAGCTGAACGGCTCCAATTCCAACAGGTACAGCCCGCCCCCAAGGGCCTGGGTTCCTCTCTGGGCACGCGCAGCTAGAAACAGCCCCGAGACAGCCGGTTTTCAACCCCTGATCCGCGTGGGACGGGCACAGAGGCCCAGCTCTGGGCAACAAAGCTGAACGGCTCCAATTCCAACAGGTACAGCCCGCCCCCAAGGGCCTGGGTCCCTCTCTGGCCACGCGCAGCTAGAAACAGCCCCTAGACAGCCGGTTTTCAACCCCTGATCTGCGTGGGACGGGCACAGAGGCCCAGCTCTGGGCAACAAAGCTGAATGGCTCCAATTCCAAACAGGAGACATTCCCAACTCCTCGCCCAGTGCTAGGGACTCTTTCCGGAGCCGCGGCCGCTAACGCGGCCGCGAAATATTTTCCCACTACATATGCCATAGGAACCATAAGCTAACTTCTTAGATGGAAACTTCTCTATTTTAGCTCAGCCACTAGAAACACAGTAGCCAATAACTCATAAGCCTATCTTAACTCACACTGCATATCAAGCAGAATAGTAACACTGAACGTGAAGGACTAAACCACACCTCTCACAATGGTAAAGCAACGCAAAAGCCCACCAAACATTCATGTTGAAGAGTCTAGCCCAGATGACACCAACAGTACTGTAGTGTTAGACAACCTCTCTGACAAGGAATTCAGAAGGGAGCTACTTAGGATGCTTAGGGAACTAAAAGAAACAATGGAAAGCAATGCCAATAGAAGACAAGAGGATCTGAAGGCAGAAATGAGGAAAATGCAATCAGAAATGTCAGACCTGAAAAATCTCGTAGGCGAATTGAAAAACTCAGTGGAAGGCCTCAGCAGCAGAGTAAGAGCGGCTGAGAACAGAATCAGTGAGCTCGAAGATGAAGTTCAGAGACTCTCCAGAAAAGAGCAGAAAATGGAAAAGAGACTCACAATTCGGGAACAGATGGCAAGAGAAGATCGTGATGAAGCCAAGAGGGGTAACATAAGAATTATTGGAGTCCCAGAGGGACAGGAAGAAAAACTCGATGAAGAAGAAACTGTCAAAGACATCATTGCTACAACGTTTCCAGAGCTGAAGAAAACTTGTGACCACATTCAGGAGGTCCGAAGGGTACCAGCTAGAAGAAATCCGAATAAAAATACCCCAAGACACATTCTGATCAAAATGACCAAAACCTTAGACAGAGACAAAATTCTGAAAGCAGCAAGATCGAAGAAAGAAATCTCTTACAAAGGAGCATCCTTAAAATTCACAGCTGATTTTTCTGATGAAACCCTCATGGCCCGAAAACAGTGGTGGGACATAGTAAAAAAACTCAATGAAATAAATGCCTCCCCCAAAATACTTTTCCCAGCAAGACTCTCATTCATAATAGAAGGAACAACACACAGTTTCACAGACAAACAACAGCTCAGGAACTTCATAGACTCAAAACCATGGTTACAAGAACAACTAAATGGGCTACTTTAAGGCAAGAAAGGCCCCTCAAATACACCAAATTTTAACACAACAATGGGACAAAATCCCATAACAATAATCTCTCTCAATGTCAATGGGCTAAACGCACCAATTAAAAGACATAGAGTGGCAAGATGGATTAGAAAATTGAACCCAACATTCTGCTGCCTGCAAGAAACGCATCTCAATAGTCAAAGCAAACACAGACTCAGAGTCAAAGGCTGGAAAACAATCCTACAGGCAAACAGCTCCCATAAAAAAGCTGGGGTAGCCATCCTTATATCAGACCACATCGATTTCAGAGTGAGGAAGGTCATAAGAGACAGTGAAGGCCATTTCTTATTGATCAGAGGATCTGTACAACAGGAAGAACTTACAATAATAAATGTATATGCACCTAATGAGAGACCAGCAAAGTACTTAAAACAACTACTCATACATTTGGAAAAAGACATCAATAGCAACACAATACTAGTGGGAGACTTCAACACTGCTTTGTCACCTCTTGATAGATCAACCAGACTCAAGCTTAGCAAGGACATACTTCATTTGAGGGAAACAATGGAAGAAAGGGACTTAGTAGATATATACAGGACACTTCATCCACAAAAAGCTGAATACACATTCTTCTCAAGCGTACATGGAACATTCTCCAAGATAGACCACATGCTTAGCCACAAAACATGCCTCCATAAAATTAAGAAGGTAGAGATTGTATCAACAATCTTCTCAGACCATAATGCGCTGAAATTAGAAGTAAATCACACACAAAAACAGAAAACTAAATCAAACACCTGGAAATTAAACAGTGCACTATTGAACAAGGAGTGGATTAGACAGGAAATCAAAGAGGAAATCAAAAGATTCCTAGAAACGAATGAAAATGAGAACACGAGTTACCAAAACTTATGGGACACAGCAAAGGCTGTGTTAAGAGGAAAGTTTATAGCTCTACAAGCATTCCTCAGGAAGGAGGAGCGAGCACACATAAGTAACCTAACCTCACAGCTTAAGAGCTTGGAGAAGGACCAAAAAAAGGAGCAACACCCGAACAGGAGAAAGGAAATAATAAAACTCAGAGCAGAGATTAACGAGATGGAAACCCAAAAAACAATTCGAAAGATCAATGAAAGCAAGAGCTGGTTCTTTGAGAAAATTAACAAGATCGATAAGCCTCTAGCAAAACTCACAAAGAAAGGGAGAGAGAAAACCCTAATAAACCGAATCAGAAATGAAAAGGGGGTCATTACAACAGAAACCACAGAAATTCAGAGGATCCTCAGGGAGTACTTTGAGAAGCTTTATGCCACGGAACATCAAAACCTCGAGGAAATGGATAAATTCCTAGACTCCTACAGACTCCCAAGGCTGAACCAAGAAGACCTGGAATACCTGAACAGACCTATCACCATCAAGGAAATTGAACTGGTAATAAAAAGTCTCCCCAAGCACAAAAGTCCTGGCCCGGATGGATTCACTTGTGAATTCTTCCAAATCTTTAAAGAGGACTTACTCCCAATGCTCTTTAAGCTTTTCCACGAAATTGAAATATCAAAAACACTTCCAAACAGTTTCTACGAAGCAAATATCACACTGATACCAAAAGCAGACAGAGATACCACAAAGAAAGTGAATTACAGGCCGATATCCCTGATGAACACAGATGCAAAGATCCTCAACAAACTACTAGCAAATAGAATCCAACTACTCATTAAAAAGATCATACACCATGACCAAGTAGGATTCATCCCAGGGAT
This sequence comes from Sorex fumeus, assembly GCF_029834395.1. Classification (NCBI taxonomy): domain Eukaryota; kingdom Metazoa; phylum Chordata; class Mammalia; order Eulipotyphla; family Soricidae; genus Sorex; species Sorex fumeus. Next base: position 16,275,683 of record NW_026606072.1, read on the forward strand.
GCAAGGATGGTTCAACATTCGGAAATCAATCAACATAATCCATCATATCAACAAAAGAAAAGATAAAAAGCATATGATCCTATCAATAGATGCAGAGAAAGCATTTGATAAGATCCAGCACCCCTTTATGATGAAAACCCTAGCCAAAATGGGTATAGAGGGGACCTTCCTCAACATAATTAAAGCCATCTACCACAAGCCTACAGCAAGCATCATCCTCAATGGGGAAAAACTGAGAGCCTTCCCTCTAAGATCAGGGACGAGACAGGGATGCCCACTCTCTCCACTGCTGTTCAATATAGTACTGGAAGTACTTGCAATAGCGATTAGGCAGGAAAAAGATATTAAGGGCATTCAGGTAGGAAAGGAAGAAATCAAGCTCTCACTATTCGCAGATGATATGATACTCTACTTAGAGAACCCAATAACTTCCACCAAAAAACTCCTAGAAACAATAGACTCGTATAGTAAAGTTGCAGGTTATAAAATCAATACCCAAAAGTCCATGGCTTCCCTATACGCAAACAGTGAGAGAGAAGAAAGCAACATGAAAAAAACAATCCCATTCACAATTGTGCCCCAGAAAATCAAGTACCTAGGAATCAGCTTAACTAAGGAAGTAAAGGACCTGTACAAAGAAAACTACAAAACGCTACTTCAGGAAATAAAAGAGGACATGAGGAAATGGAAAGATATCCCCTGCTCATGGGTCGGGAGACTTAACATTGTCAAAATGGCAATACTACCAAAAGCATTGTATAAATTCAATGCAATCCCTATAAGGATACCCATGACATTCTTCAAAGAAATGGAGCAAACACTCTTGAAATTTAAATGGAACAATAAGCCCCCACGAATAGCTAAAGCAATTCTTGGGAAAAAGAAAATGGGAGGAATCAACCTCCCGAACTTCAAACTGTACTACAAAGCAGTAATAATTAAAACAGCATGGTACTGGAACAAAGGCAGAACTGCAGACCAATGGAACAGGGTTGAATACACTGACATCTCTCCTCAATCATATGCTCATCTAATCTTTGATAAAGGTGCAAGTAATGTGAAGTGGAGTAAGGAAAGCCTCTTTAATAAATTGTGTTGGCATCACTGGACGGCTACATGCAAAAAAATAGGCTCAGAACTCTGCCTAACACCATGTACAAAAGTAAGATCAAAATGGATTAAAGACCTCAACATCAGACCAGAAACCATAAGGTACATTGAAGATAAAGTTGGCAAAACCCTCCATGACATTGAAGCTAATGGTATCTTCAAAGATGCCACGCCACTGGCCGAGCAAGTGAAAACAGAGATAGATAAATGGGACTATCTTAAACTAAGAAGCTTCTGCACCTCCAAAGAAACAGTGACCAAAATACAAAGACAGTCTACAGAATGGGAAAGGATATTCACCGAATACACATCTGACAAGGGGTTGATATCCAGGATATACAAAATACTGGTTAAACTCCACAAGAAGAAAACATCCAACCCCATCCAAAAATGGGGCAATGAAATGAACAGAAACTTTCTCAAAGAAGAAATCCGAATGGCAAAAAAGCACATGAGAAAATTCTCTACATCATTAATCATCAGGGAGATGCAGATCAAAACCACAATGAGATACCATCTCACACCTCAGAGACTGGCCCACATTCAAAAGAACAAAAGCAACCGATGCTGGCGTGGATGTGGTGAGAAAGGGACACTCCTTCACTGTTGGTGGGAATGTCCACTGGTTCAGCCCTTCTGGAAAACAGTATGGACGATTCTCAAAAAATTAGAAATTGAGCTCCCATTTGACCCAGCAATACCACTCCTGGGAATATATCCCAGAGAGGCAAAAATGTATAGTCGAAGTGACATCTGCACTTGTTTGTTCATTGCAGCACTCTTTACAATAGCCAGAAACTGGAAGAAACCTGAATGCCCAAGAACAGATGACTGGTTAAAGAAACTTTGGTACATCTACACAATGGAGTACTATGTAGCTCTTAGAAAAGATGAAGTCATGCAATTTACATACAAGTGGTACAATATGGAAAGTATCATGCTAAGCGAAATGAGTCAGAAAGAGAGGGATAGACATAGAAAGATTGCATTCATCTGGGGGATATAAAGTAACAAAGTATGAGATTAATACCCAAGAATAGCTGAGATCAGCACCAGGAGGATTACTCCATAACTTAGAGGCCAGCCGGGTATCCTAGAGGAAAGGGCTGTTCAGATAGAGAAGGGAGCACCAAATAAAGGATGTTTGGAGGATCCTCCCAGGAGGGGAGATGCATGTCGAAAGTAGACTATGGACTGAACATGTTTGCCACTCAATGCCTCTTTTGCAGACCACAACACCCAAAAGGAGAGAGAGAACACAGGGGATTGCCCTGCCACAGAGACAGGGGGGATGGGGGGATGGGGGTGGGAGGGATATTATCCATGGTGGTGGAAAATGGGCACTGGTGGAGGGATGGGTATCTGATCATTGTATAATTGAAACCAAAGCACAAAAAATTGTAAATCTACAACTTTAAAAAAAATAAAATAAAATAAAGGGAAAAAAAAATATTTCCCTGAAATTGTGCTGAAAAAAAAAAAAGAAACTATTGACAAAAAAATTTCCTAATAGCAGATGGAAAAAATAAAATAATCTTCTATATGAAAAAGTAGGTTGTCTTCATCAACTTTTCCTTTTAACCTGAGAACTGGTCTAAAGAATTGAGTTTATTTACTATGGAGGGAAGTCTAAGAAATTGGAGAAGTGAGGAGGGGCAGGGTATAGGTGGAGGCTGTGGTATTAGAACATTGCATGAAGAAAATACTATCATTAAGATTATTTTAAATCAAGAAATAAGATTTTTTAAAAGTTAAAATTAGAGGTGCGTCCCCTTGGGCACCCCCCAGTCCCGTCCAGCCCTGTGAACCAGCTTGCCTGGCACCTGGACAGCAGCCTAAGGGCACTCCCCAGAGTTCTCCTGCCCATGCCCACACAGCCCCAGCCTTTCCTCAGCGCAGGCCCTTGGGCCCAGGTCTGTGGACTAGCATCAGAATGGGCTGAGGGGGTGGCCTCCATGCAGGGGGCGTGGCCTCCTCAAAAGTGGGCTGGGCCTTCTCTGGGGTGGCCGGAGTTATATTTCCCAGTCCCAGCACTCTGGACTCACATCCCAACCTGTAGCACCTAATTCTTTGGAAAAAGTCCTGGCTACCTCAGACACATTATGACAATCATCCACTGGCCTACCCCAGTTCCAACAAAAGGCCAGTACGCAGGAAGCTGTTCAAGCCCAATATTAAAGACCACCTCCTCCAGCACTTTTCTAGATGCCTATCATAAGCCACAGATTAAAGTCTGAGAGGAAGGACATATTATAGAAGGGGAGAAGGTTGAGCACCATCGACCGACCTTATTCAGAATCCTTTCCCACAATAAGAGGGAACACTGCTAGTGAACCTCAAGATTTTACCTCCATACAACCACAACAGCATAAAGAAACACTAGGAGGAGAGGACTAAGAAAAGAGTCTCGAACTCTCAACAGGGATTGCCCACAAATACGATCTCTCTGATAAAGAATTCCGAGATGAAATGCTGAAGATGTTCTAGGAACTACTCAAAGAATCAATGGAGGAGACATCCAGAAAATTAAAGGAAGAAATGAAAAAAAAATGGGATGGATAGTCAAGAAAATACAGGAAGAAATGAGAGCAGAAATAAGAAAGCTACAAAAAGAAGTGTCCCAAATAAAGGATTCTGTAGATGAAATTTAAAGGTCAGTGGTTCAATCAGCTAATCAGTGGCTGAATAAATAGCAGTACTCATATATATATATATATATATATATATATATATATATATACAACTCAGTGGTCGCCCTCAGCAGTAGAATGTCTATAGCTGAAGACAGAATTACTGATATTGAACATGAGCAACAGAAATCATACAGTCAACGACAAACAATGGGAAATGACCTCAAAATAGCTCTAAGGCAAATCAGAGAACTAGGGGATGACTCCAAGTGGAACAACATTAAAATCATCAAAATACCAGAAGGACAGGAAAGCAACCCTAATGAAAAAGCCACAGTGAAAAATATCTTTGCTGAAAAGTTCCCAGATTTAAAAATGCAAACATCCAGATTCAAGGAACCAGCTAAAAGAGACCCTAAAAAAAAACACTCCAAGGCATATCATAGTCAGAATGATGGATTCCATGGATAGAGACACAATATTGCAAACAGCAAGGTCAAAGAAGAAAATCACATACAAAGGAGCACCCCTAAGATTTATGGCAGACCTATCACAGGAAATCCTCCAACGCTAAAAACAATGGTGGGATATAGTGAAAATACTCAATGAACTGAATGCCTCACCAAGAATACTTTATCCAGCTAACCTCTCACTCAAATTCGATGGAATGATACAACATTTTATAGATAAACAACAACTTAGGAACTTCATAGACTCAAACCAAACCTAAAAAAGGATCAAAAGGGCTCCTGTAATTCAAAAAGGAAAACACCTATAAGAACAACAAACCCTTACAGAAAGATGGCACAAAACCCCATGACAATAATCTATCTCAATGTCAATGGACTAAATGCACCAATCAAGAGACTCGGAGTGGCAAAATGGATCCAGGAACTGAAACCAATATTTTGCTGCCTACAAGAAACTCATCTGAACAGTCAGAGCAAACACAGACTCAAAGTTAAAGGATGGAAAACAATCCTGCAAGCAAACAACTCCCTCAAAAAAAAGCTGGGGTAGCCATACTAGTATCCAACAACAGACATTTCAGGTTGAAAAAGATTAGAAGGGACAGCGAAGACCATTTTCTATTTATCAAAGGGTATGTACAACAGGAAGAAATCACTCTCTTAAAGGTATATGCACCTAATGAGGGACCAGATAAATACTTAAAACAACTACTAACAGATTTTAAGGAGGTCATTACCAGCAATACAGTGTTAGTCGGAGACTTCAGCATTGCCTTATCACCTTTGGATAAATAAAAAAAAAACTCAGCAAGGAAACACTGGCTTTGAAGGAAGAAATAGAAGAAAGAGGGCTAACAGACCTATATAGGACTTTACACTCCAAAAAGAAAGAATACACATTCCTTTCCTGTGCTTTCCTCAAGTTCTCCTCAAGTTCTCAAGCTTTTCCAGGAAATTGAAAAAACGAAAACTCTCCCAAACAGTTTCTATGGAGCACGTATCTCCCTAATACCAAAAGCAAACAAGGACACCACTAACAAAAACATCTATAGGCCAATATCTCTGATGAACATGAATGCAAAGATCCTCAACAAAATATTAGCAAATAGAATCCAACAACTCATCAAAAAGATCATACACCATGACCAAGTGGGATTCATCCTGAAAATGTAAGGATGGCTTAACATTCAGAAATCAATCAACATAATCCATCATATCAACAAAAGAAATGATAAAAACCATATGATCATATCAATAGATTCAAAGAAAACATTTGACAAGATCCAGCACCTATTTATGATGAAAACTCTCAACAAAATGGGTTATGAAGGAATTTTCCTCAAGATAGTCAGAGCCTTCTACGACAAACCCATGGCAAGCACTATCCTCAATGGGGAAAAACTAAGGGCCTTTCCCCTAAGATCAGGAACAAGACAAGGATGCCCACTATCACCACTTCTGTTCCATATAGTACTGGAAGTACTTGCAATAGCAATTAGGCAAAAAAAAAAAAAAGACATTAAAGGCATCCAGATAGGAAAGGAAGAAATCAAGTTCTCACTATTGGCAGATGATATGATACTACATCTGGAAAATCCTAAATCCTCTACCAAGAAACTCCGAGAAACAATAGACTTGTACAGTAAAGTCGCAGGCTATAAAATTAATGCCCCAAATTCCATGGCATTCCTATACGCAAATAATGAAACAGAGGAAAGCAACATGAAAAAAGCAATCCCGTTCACAGTCGTGCCCCAGAAAATCAAATACCTCAGAATCAGCCTAACCAACGAGGCAAAAGGCATCTACAATAAAAATTATAAAACGCTACTCCATGAAATAAAAGAGGACACGAAGAAATGGAAACATATTCCCTGCTCGTGGGTAGGAAGAATTAATATCGTCAAAATGGTAATATTCCTGAAAGCATCATACGGATTCAACGCGATCCCTATAAGGATACCCATGAAATTCTTCAAAGAAATCAATCAAGCACTCCTGAAATTCATACTCACTACAAAGCCGTAATAATTAAAATGTCATGGTACTGGACCAATGGAACAGAGTGGAGTATCCGTACACACAACCCCAAATGTATGAACATCTAATCTTTGATAAGGCAGCAAGAAATGTGAAGTGGAATAAGGAAAACCTCTTCAACAAATGGTGCTGGCATAACTGGACAACCACATGCAAAAAATGGATTTAGACCTCGAACTAACACCATGCACAAAAGTCAGATCAAAATGGATTAAATAGCTCAACATTAACAAAGTCCATAAAGTACATTGAAGACAAGGTAGGCAAAACCCTCCTCGATATTGAGGATAATGGTATCTTCAAAGACGACACTGACCAACCAAGTATAAACAGAGATAAACAAATGGGACTATCTTAAATCAAGAAACTTCTGCACCTCAAAAGATACAGTGACCAGACAATCTACAGAATGGGTAAAGATATTCACCTAATACCTATCCAATAAGGGGTTGATATCAAAGATATACAAAGCAATGGTTGAACTCCACAAGAAGAAAACATCTAACCCCATCAAAAAATGGGGTGATGAAATGAACAGAAACTTTCTCAAAGAAGAAATCCAAATGTCAAAAAGGCACATGAGAAAATGCTCTACATCATTAATCCTCAGGGAGATGCAGATCAAAACCACAATGAGATATCATCTCACACCACAGAGACTGGCCCACATCCAAAAGAACAAAAGCAACTGGTGTTGGCACAGATGTGTCAAGAAAGGGAACCTCCTTCACTGCTGGTGGGAATGCCTACTGGTTCAGCCCTTTTGGAAAACAGTATGGACGATTCTCAAAAAATTAGACATTGAGCTCCCACTTGACGCAGCAATACCACTCCTGAAAATATATCCTGGAGAGACAAAAAAGTATAGTCGAGATGACATCTGCACTTTTATGTTCATTGCTGCACTGTTCACAATAGCCAAAATCTGGAAAAAAACCCAAGTGTCCGAGAACAGATGACTGATTAAAGAAACTTTGGTACATCTACACAATGGAGTACTATGCATCTGTTAGAAAAGATGAAGTCATGAAATTTACATACAAGTGGTACTACATGGAAAGTACCATGTTAAGCGAAACAAGTCAGAAAGAGAGGGATAGACATAGAAAGATTGCATTCATCTGGGGAACATAAAGTAACAAAATAGGAAACTAACACCCAAGAATAATTGAGATAAGTTCCAGGAAGTTCACTTCATGCTTGGAGGCCAGCTGCACATGCTAGGGGAAAAGGCAACTCAGATAGAGAAGGGAGCACCAAGTAAATGGTGTTGGGAGCATCCTCCCAGGATGGGAGATGTATGTTGAAAGTAGACTATAGACCAAACACGACAGCCATTCAATACCTCTTTTGCAAACCACAACACCCAGTAAGAGAGAGAGAACAAAAGGGAATGCCCTGCCATAGAGGCAGGGTGGGATGGGGGGGTTGGAGGGATACTGGGATCCGTAGTGGTGGAGAATGGGCACCTGGTGGAGGAATGGGTATTCAATCATTGTATAACCGAAACCAAGCACAAAAATTTGTAAGTCTACAACTGTACCTCATTGTGTTTTACCAATAATTTTTTAAATAAGTACTAATTGGGAGACACCCCCAATAAAGACAGCAAAAAAAGTTCAAATTAAACTAGAAAAATTATTTACATATATGCACATAGTGTATCTCAATAAAGGAAATATAGTAGCTACTACATAGAAGTGGTTTTAGACAGAATCTGAGCTCAAGAGGACTGACATGTGCATAGATTAAAGAATACAGACTATTAAGGGGAAATCAGCAATGAGAATTAAAAAACCCCTTTCTCCAAGGTTTTGATTGATCTAATTGCTAAGTAACCACAGGCACTTAATGACAAGTCTGGCTCAGTTTTGGGAAGTTTCAAGAAGAATGGCCTTAGAGTTTTTGCAGATTCTGGGTGGATTCTTTCCAAGAGAAAAAGCACAAACTCTATGATAAACACTTGATAATTTTTTGAAAGAAAATGACACCAGCATTTTCTGTCAAGGCCATATATAATTATCTTGCCATTAAAGAGACGTGAATGAATATTACCCTGAAGACTTTAGTTTTCTTAACTCTTTGCTACTGGTCTGAACAAGTTTAAGGCTAATTTCTCTTCTTTTCCTTTCACAAAACCCAAGAGCAAAAGACAGACAATGGGGCCCATTTAAGAACATGAAAACAGGAATTTAATATGCAACCTGAAGATAATCTCTGAGTACTGGTCTGTTCACAATTGCAAAGCAAAGAATGATAGTATGTAGTAATTCTTGCTCCTTTTGGATAATTAATAGTTCACGTAGGGCAAATAAAACAAATACATATATCAAAAGGAGATTATTTTGTATTTGGACCAAATTACTTCCCTTTGGCACATAAGTTGTGTTTTCTTGTGGAATTCCTTTTAAACAGTAAGATATGGCTGCCAATTAGCCCTCCATTAGTGAGGGGTGCTGAATATTTTCCAAATGAACATAAAGGCATTCATTGAGTTGAGTCTTTAGGCCATGGAAACTAGTTCCTGCACTGATACCTCTGTGTTTACATTTTCTTTCATATATCACTGAACTATATTGTTTCCACACTGTAACGCTGTCCTCCCGTTGTTCATAGATTTGCTCGAGTGGGCACCAGTAACGTCTCACAACAAATTGTGAGACTTGTTGTTACTATTATTGGCATATTGAATAAGTCATGAAGCTTGCCAGGCTTTACCATGCAGGCGAGATAATCTTGGTAGCTTGGCGGACTCTCTGTGAAGGGCGGAGGGAACAAATCAGAGTCAGCAGCTTGGAAAACAAATGCCCTGCCCACTGTGCTATTGCTCCAGCCCATTGTTTCTATACCTAACTGAAACTGGAGGTGGTGGAGAATTTGGGGAGACACAAACTGAAACACTCTGAATAAAATCTAGAAAAAAATATATAGCCATTATGGGGTAATAAGGAAACAGACAATAAATATGAAAGGAAAAACATAGAGCAAATAAATTTTACCTTTAAACCCCACTCCCAAACCATTCAGAATTTAAACTAATTTGGGGGTAGAGTTTGCAAACTCAGAGATACTCTTGTTTTGTGTTATGGTTTGCTCTAGCAGTACTTAAAGAATCATGGGGTGCCAGAGACTGAACAAATGAGGTGCAAGGACTGGGTCTGTTGAATGCAAAACATCTGTTTAGCCTCTTAAGTGATTTCTTCAGCAGGCACTTTAAACTAAATGCTGGGTATAATCCACAAGGTATATATTCATCAGCCTTTAGGTACAATAATCATGAACAATGATTCTTGTTTCAGGCTTAGATGTCAAAATGTTCTTTGCTATATGCAGTCACTTAATATGCAATAAATTCACCAGTGAATTTAAATAATCTGATTATTTTCTTCAATTGTGAAGACAATATGAGCAAATCTCCAGAAGAAGCTATAGAAAAATGCCTGCAGATGAAGAGCCTAGTGCTGGAATATGTATTCCATTTTTGGATGCTCTGATTATCTGCATACCACAGTCTTTTCATCAAAGTTCAACCTGACTCTCCTGATGGTGTAATATGAAAGCTTACTGTCAATCTGCATCTCACTTTATGTAAATATTCCTAAATTTTGTCCTATCATGTCAGCCTGAAAATCTGTCCATTCAATAACTCGGAAAGGATTAGGAACCAGGATGCTCTTGTGATTCATGACTTCAGTTCCTGCTGTACTTAAGATAATGGATCTGGGCTGGGCACCCCTGGGAAAATGTGTGTTTGAGGGAGGAAGATGCCTGGGCAGTATATTGAGATTTCCTGTGGTGCCATGAGGCAATTTATGACTTAATGAATATATTTATAGCCACATTACAGGTTCTTTATCATTTCAGAAATCAATGAAGTAATTTCCAACGGAAGTTAGAGTGATCTGAGGCCATCAGCTTCCCCTATTGAGTTTGTCATAAATACCTAAAAGAAGTTATTCTATAAGGAAAACTAAAATAGAATAATTTGCCAAAAGGAAACCCTAACTTCAGAGAGTTTGAATGAAAAGCTGTATATCTCTAAAAAAAAAGGCACCTCTAGAGTTTGAGAGTCCTTTTTTCATTATTAAAATATTATTATGTCCCTCCCCGCCGCCACAACCATCATATAATGACAAGAGTAACTATTTTACCTTAACTTGCTGTATCATGACACCCCTGCTAAATACTTTGTATGGTTTACTTCTTCAATTCTTATTTCCTTCCATATTATCAGAAGAGGAGAATGAAGCTCGATGAAAAGATATAATAGTAATTATTAGAAATAATAACCCATCCAAATCACACAGGTAAAATTCAAAGTTGTCTTTTAACCCAGGACTATGCCATGCCAAGCCTGCATTCTAATCTTCATGTCATATTGCCAAGCATTGAATTAAAGTCATTTAATAGCTTGTGTAAACAGAAATGGTTAACTCTGACAAATTCGTTTTACATGTTTAATTATAAATTTACATACATATATCTAATTTATTTATTTGTCTCCATCAACTATACATATTGAACACATAACTTGTACTAGGTACCTAGCTTAGCATAAAAACGGAAGAGTTCTTTGCTGTGGAGAGCAGATGATAGAACACCATTTATAATACAATATACACTGTGCCATAGTGAAAGAAGGTCTAAGATAATGAAAGGATAGGTGGAAACTTATTCTCCAAAACAAAGATTTGGAAGAAGTCCCAGCCTACATCAAATTGCCAAATACTTCCCCAAAGCAACTCATTTGATCTCAACTCATATTTAAGATAACAGCAAAGGGAGTTGGGGTTATTGATGTGTTTTTAGGAAAAACTGTCATCTGGGTTTCTGTGGAGTACAACGGAAAGGGTGTATTTCTAGACAAGGGAAATCTCCTTCTCCCAAATATAGAACCTCTGGGAAACTGTGTTCTTAATTTAGAAATCAACTTCAAACTTTGGTGTTTCTAAAGGGGGTGTGTAGAGAGAAAGCAAAAAGCTTGGGATAGCTACAAATAATTCATTTTTATTCTGTTTCCTTGGTGATCTTAAAACTAGGCGCAAAAAGTCTTACAAACAATACTTTTCGCGTATTTTGCACCTAAAATACTACTTTCTTCCTTGATTTGCAAGACAAGGGTTTTCTTTTTAAAGGGAAAGCTTTAAATATAATGATAAACAGCTTTTGAAATCTGTAATACTCATTCTGTGAAAACTCTATTGACTAATCTCTACACTAAAAAAAATCCCCATATTTGTTTCTAATTGGAAAAAGAAAAATGTCATGTAAATATAAGTGTGAGAGAATGGTAAGGTTAACCAGCATGCTGATATGGTGACTTGATTATTAAACTTTAATGCACACTGAGGTGGGTTTTATGGTTTCTGCCACATAGTCATGTAATATAATCAATGCTCACAAAAATTTTATGAAATGACCCAGGTCTGTTTTTCCCCTTCCAGCAAGGAAGTAAAATCTTGAAAATTTTTATGAACTTTCTGAAGAAATAATCCATCTAATAAAAACAATCAGAAGCTGAACTAAGTTCTGTCTGAATCGAAGTTCAGTGCCCTCTGCTATGTGATATATATAATAACTGTAAATGCACCACAAGATTCTTGACATTTAAACAAAAATCACTTCAAACTACATTAATGGACTTATGTATAAGGAAAGCATTCATATTTTATTAATTTAACAAATATTGATTGAAGGCAAGTCATTGCAATAGAAGCAATAATAGGGCTTCAAAGACAATGCCATTTATCTGTTTTAATCAGGAAGCTCTCTCTATATATCTACATGTCTATATCTACTCTGCATACATAAAAAAATATCTCTACATTTGGTCTGAAAAAAATGTTTGAAGTAAGAATAACTCTCCTTCTTGAGATGCTTTGGATAGCTTAAGATACACTAAAAGAACAATGACAAGAGTTTATGTAGGATTCTAATTATATTTAAGTTAGTCTTAAGTAAGCTTTATGTCACAACTGCTATACTTACAAGGTCAAGTCTGGTGGTCAAGGTGAATTAATCATACAGTGTGTCAGGAAACCAAACACTAGATTCAGCAAATATTAACACACCAAGATATTTGCTTTCAAGACCAAGATCATAATTTAGCTGTTGGATTTGGGAACTTTGTAGTAAAATTCTTAATGAAAGTTAGACTAATGAGATTGACATTTTATTCTTTATTTGCTGGCAGTATTATATTATCAAAGTATTAATTGTTCAAAGAGACCACTACAGAATAAAATGCTATTGTTAGATATCAGTACCCAGAAAGAAGCTGTTCACTCTTTCCTCACATTTCACTGGAGGATGTGCTGACACATATATGTCTAGATCTCTGCTTGCAACTTGCTCTTTCTAAATATATTCCAAAACCATCGTTATAGAATTAGTCCTAGTTATAGAATCAGTCCGCACCTAATCCCTAGAGGCATAGAAGTTTTGAACATGTACATCAATATCTTTTAAATGAATATCTTTCCTGCCACCAAACCAATATCCCCATTGAATTCATTTTATTTTGTGAAACTCAGACATATCCTTCAACTCATCAGTCAAACTTGTGAATATTTCTTAAACTACATATCTTTGGTAAAAAATAATTTTGCTAACATGCTTTTTATCAATTTTAAACTTGAAAGTTATGAATACTTTCCTTGACTTTAAAAAAGAAATTGTGCAAGGGCCAATTCTGACATCCCATATGGTCCTTTGAGTGTCACCCGAAGTAATCTCTGAGAACAGAGAAGTCAGCCCTGATCACCTTTAGTTGTGGCCCCAACATACCCTTCAAAAAAATAAAAACTCAACTTGTGCATTTCTGATTATCTAAGTTGCAGACAGTTGAAATTCTCAGATAGTAAATTCTCAGATAGAAAGTTGAAATTCTCAGAGAGTCAGATTGTTATGAATTACAGAAAATCATCAAGAAGGGGCCTGGAGATAGTTAAGTGTTATGCTTGAAACCCTATTGACAACAGAACAGTAAAGTAGAGTGTCTAAAGTTATTTTGGAAGGTTCGTCTCATGAAGTCAGACTGGTGGGAAGGAGTGAAAAGAGGGAGTGGGGTATTGGTGGAAGGAAGGGGAAGTATAAAGATACTGGTATTGAAACATTGTATTTCTGAAACCCAATCATGAATAACTTTGAAATTCATTGTAAATTAATTTTTAAAATAATTTAAACAGTTCCAAATGAAAAATAGTTATTAAAAATTAAGGAAATAATTGAATGGTGTTAGGCATTTTGTGGATATCCTTCTGGCTTTAGGCTCATCCCAATCCTGCTCTAAAGATTGCCTTATTATAATATGTACTGCATCAAAGTAGACCATTTGCATTCATATCATCTTTGAGAGAACTAAAACCCTGTTCTGTCTAAATATGATGTAATTTCCTCCACACCATTTGCAGAGCTTTGTTTTACTGAGTCATTGTTGTATTATGAATTACATTGTTTCATGCATGGTTCCTCAGTCCTGGGAATGTCTTTTAGTGAAGAATAAGAGGAGAAGTGCAAGGCCCAGGTCATTTATTTTCATTGTATGTAAAACCATAATGGGGGGAGAAACAGTGCCTTACAGTTACAAATGATAAACAATTTATTCTTCTGCTAATATTGGTAGATTCAAATGTGTGTGTGTATGTATATATATATATATATATATATATATATATATTCAGACACATCTCGTCCTCATGGCAAAGCCTGGCAAGCTCCCCGTGATGTATTCAGTATGCCAAACACAGTAATAACAAGTCTCATGATGGAGACATTACTGGGCCCACTTGAACAAATCGATGAACAACGGGAGGACCATGACCGTGGCCATACATACACATATATGTACATATGTCATATATAGATACATACATATGTCACAAAATCCATACATTATATTCATATATATGTATATATGCACATGTAAGTATCCTATATGATTTTCTGGAGACGTGGAGATAGAATAAAATTTTGTTTAATTTAATAAAAAAAATCACAGCAAATCATTTCTACTCTCAGCTATCTTGTAAACAGCATAAATTTACAAATAAAAATTGATATATATTTTTAAACATGACCTTTGAAGTTAAAATAGAATTATACAAATGATGAGTTATGGTGACTTAGATGTATATTTATTATTACATAATTTTTTCCTATTCTTCAGGAACTGCCATATTGGTTCATACAGGTTATTTTGCAATGTAGCACTGTAGCACTGTCCTCCTGTTCATAGATTTGCTCGAGTGGGCCCAGTAAGACTTGTTGTTACTGTGTTTGGCATATCAAATGCATCATGAGTAGCTTGCCAGGTTTTGCCGTGTGGGCAAGATACTCTCAGTAGCTTGCTGGGCTCTCCAAGAAGGGCGGAGGGATCGAACTCAGGTCAGCCAATTCGGTTGTATGCAAGGCAAATGCCCTACCCATTGTGCTATCGCTCCAGCCCAAGTTGCAATGAACAATTCTAATATAGGAAAGTTGTGGGATTTTATTGATAATTTATTTAGAAAAAACTTAAAACGAATATTTGTTCAGGGCCCCGAGGGGTTAAAGTAGTATTTGCCTTCTATGTGTTTGAGCCTGGTTGGATTCCTATTGGATCCCTGACACACATATGGACCCCAGCACTCCTAGGAGTGATGTCTAAACAGAGTCAGAAGTAAGCCCTGAGTACAGGTGGGTGTGGATGAATGCTCCACACCCAATTCAATACATATGTCCTTGCCCCCATGAATAAATATTGATTCAAATTTGTGACTTCCTTTGGAATCTTCACTTCAGGCTGTAGCATTCCCTTTCATCAGTAGGGCAGCATTTCACATTCCTGGCCCTCTTCTATCTTCATTTTGTTTGTTATCACAATTTACCCGAGCTGCTAAATGCCTTCCCTCTGAAGGCCAGTTATAATGTTCATGTTATAGTTGTAATACAAGTATTACCTGTCACTTGGATTAAATTAGTATTTGCCTCAAACTCAGCATGAGGTACTCCACGAAAGGAACACAAGCTCTTAAGTAGGATGGGTCCCTTTGACAAAGGAAATAAATATTTTATGAAGAACAGGAAATCAGTGGTTTCAAATCGTTAAGACTGAGACTTTTTATCATTCTTCCAATGGTGCTGCTTTATGAGAGGGACCTTTGTTTACTTTTTATTAGGTTATTAATACCTACAAGACAGTGAAACAGTCCTTCTTCATCCTTACATTAACACAAAATTGTCACATCAGGTAAATTATATTGAAGTCTACTGAGGGTATTTTCAAGCAAATACTAACTTCTACAAAGATGAAATAAGCTGTATCAACTCTAAATGGCTGAACTGCAAGGAAAGGGAACATTTTTCTATTTGCATTGCTCTAGATATAAAAATGAGACCATTGCATTGCACACATGAAGGATATTAATTGTTCTCAGTATGTTTTCTTTACTACAGAGAGAAATATTGGCTAGATTTTTACATTCCTTAAACAGAGACCATAAATTAAAAAGGCCTCAATATACTATCTCAACTCCAAGAGTTATACTTGTCTGACTAGAGCTTCTCTAAGGATCTTAAATTTTTGCTCTGAAAAGTACAATCCAGCACAGCGACTGGTCTACCTTTAAACTGGTTATTGCTATATTTACACTTATTTCTTCATAGGATGCTCACACGGGCAGAGTGGAAGCTAAATTGGGCTGTGATAGGGTTTCCTTATCCTGAGCCTGTGTTTTGAGCACACTGCATTCATAAATAGCCTGCAAGGTTTTGGGCTTCTGAGGTCACTGTGCTTCACACAATTGTTCTTTGCAGGGCTACGTGAAAGACAGTTGCCTGGCTGAGGCCTGGAGTTCCTGGAAGCTGGGTTTCTCAGCATTGAAGGGCTATCTCTTCTCAAACAAAAGCACAGGCAGGCTGTGAAGACTGACCTTGGCCATTGTTCTTTGAGCCTATGACTTCAGAAGTAGAGGTTACTCCTGAAATGATAGGGCCAACCTCTAAACCGATACCATCTCGCTCTCATGAAACCTATATAAATAGCAAATTGGTAACTGTTATAAGATCAATGCTTCATAAACTCTCAACTATTAGTAAAGAAAGCAAATTAAAGTATTATCTGAATGGTTGTCTTTCCCACTTCCTTGACACTCCTCAATTTAAGCCTAACTGATGTCAGGGAGAACAGGTGCATGGAATGTACCGATTGGTTATATGACAGGAATGTGTTTTGTAGACATGTGGGGAATGGGATAAATTTCTGGCAATTCTTCCTTGAATAAATCTACCTTTATTTAATTATGAGGTTTCGTAGATGATTATTTTGAAATTTTTGTGCCTTTGCATCCCATAAAATATCAGAGATATTAGAGAGAAGTGGGCTTCACAGAAACTGTTTGGGAGAGTTTCCGTTTTTTCAATTTCCTGGAAAAGCTTGAGAAGGACTGGCAGTAGGTCCTCTTTAAATGTTTGGAAAAATTTGCTAGTGAATCCATCTGGACCTGGGCTTTTGTTTTTGGGAAGACTTTTGATTACAGTTTCGATTTCCTTGATATTAATAGGTCTATTCAGATACTCTAGATCTTCTTGATTCAGCTTTGGGAGATTATAGGAGTCCAGGAATTTATCCATTTCTCCTAGGTTCTCTTGTTTTGTGGCATACAGACTTTCAAAGCAGTCTCTGATGATGTTTTGGATTTCTTTGGTTTCTGTTGTGATATCCCCCTTCTCATTTCTGGTTCGGTTTATTAGGGTTCTCTCTCTCTGTTTCTTTACGAGTGTTGCTGGAGGCCAACCACACATGCTAGGGGAAAAGGGAGCTCAGATAGAGAAGGGAACACCAAATAAAGGTGTTGGGAGGATCCTCCCAGGATGGGAGAAGCTTGCTGAAAGTAGACTACAGACCAAACATGATTATCACCCATTGCCTCTTTTGCAAACCACAACACTCAGTAAGAGAGAGAGAACAAAACGGAATGCCCTGCCACAGAGGCAGGGTGGGATGGGGGGGATGGGCAGTGGGAGGGATACTAGGATCCGTGGTGGTGGGAAATGGGCACTGGTGGAGGGATGGGTATTTGATCATTGTATAATTGAAACCCAAGCACAAAAATTTGTAAGTCTGGAACTGTGCCTCGTGATGTCTCACTAATAAAAAATATTAAAAAATTAATAAAATTAAAAATAATTAAAAAAAATATCAGAGATAAGCAAATGAGTCATGCCGTGATGCAAGTCAGATGTTAAACCCACTAAAACCTTTAGGGGATTTTTTGATATTCTATTTTTGATATTATAGGTATAGCTGACCTTCCTTGTTTTCGTTTCTCCCTCTTATTGGCCTTATTTTCAAATCCCAATAAAGCATTATAATATTTTATTTAATTTTGTCATAAAAATATTTTAAGTTAAAGACAGTGGATTATTTTTTTCTTCCCTTAACTGTCAGCAGCCAGATTTTATAATTCTTCTTATTTTTACCTTGTGCTAGTTAAAAGTTAAAAACTTAAAAGTTTCAAGTTTAACTTGTGGTGGGACTCCACGCCAGGCTGTGGGGCAGGTGAGAGCCCTCCCCACCCCAAGAGACCCAGCCCCAGCAGCCGACCTCCACTGTCCAACCACTGTCATACTCTAGGCTGCTTTCCAGACACTCAGGCCAAGCCTCATGCATGAATGAAGCCCCATGGAACCCAGATAATGTGGAACTTTGTGACCTTGGACTTGGAATTTAATGGGACCCAGAACAGAGATCCTCTGCCTACTTCCCCTAGTTTCCGGTAACTCAGGGATCACACCCATAAGCCACACCCTGTTGGCACCAGATAATCTCCTCATCGGCCATAGGACACATTACAAGACACTTCCTACCCATTTTTACCTCTCTGAGTGCCCAACAAGCTGCTGAGAGTATCCCGCCCACATGGGCCAAGACTGGCAAGGTCCCCGTGGTGATTCGATATGGAAAATACAGTAATGACAATGACTCTCATTCCCCTGACCCTGAAAGAGCCTCTAATTATTGGGAAAAGAGGAGTAAAAAGAGGCTGCTATAATCTCAGGGCTTGCAAGCTCCCCAGGTGTCCTCTCGGACATTGGGAGAAAAACATCCCTGAGTCTCTGCCTCTTCTTCTTTGTCCCCCAAGCTGTGCTGGTCTTCTCCCCCACCCAGTCTTTACTCCCCCCCCACCCCCACACACACACCAGGTACCCTTGGGGGCATGGCCTTTCAGTGGCTTGGCTTCTGAAGTGGGTGTGGCTTCTGTAGGAGTGGGCGTGGCTTAATTTTCAGCGGGCCAACGCTCAAGATGCCGCTGGTAGTTTAGCCATACCAAGGAACCTAGTCCCCATACCTACACACCAACATGAAGAAACAACGCAAATCCCACCACAAGAGGGGGATGACAAAAAGAATCCAGAAGCCTCTGTAGGTGCTGCTCACCTAAGTGCCCTCTCTGACAAAGAATTCAGATATGAAGTCATGAAGATGTTCAATCAACTCAATAAAACAGTCAGACAGATACCTAGTAACGTGACAGAAACTATTGACAAATTACAGGAAAAATGAGAGCAGAAATGTCACGAATAAAAGATTACATAGATGAAATAAAAAAACTCACTCTGTTCCCTCAACAGTAGAATGACTGCAGCTGAAGAGAGAATCAGTGAGCTGGAAGATCAGCTGCAACAAGCCAACAGGCAACAACAAACAGTGCAAGGGACTTCAAAATAGCTCTAGAGAGAATCAGAGTGCTAGGAGATGATTCCAAGAGGAACAACATTAGACTCATTGGAGTACCAGAAGCTAAGGGAAACAATCCCAATGAAAAAACCACGGTTAAACAAATCATTGCTGAAAAATTCCCAGAGATGGGCATTGCAGCCATTCAGGTTCAAGGAGCCCGAAGGATGCCAGCTAAAAGAGATCCTAACAAAAACACTCAAAACATATTATAGTTAGAATGATCAATGCTGCCAATAGAGATACAATACCTTAAGCAGCAAGGTCAAAGAAGGAAATCACACACAGAGGAGCACCCCTTAGATTCAAAGCAGATCTATCAGAGGAAACCCTCCAAGCCCAAAGGCAATGGTGGGATATAGTGAAAAAAACTCACTGAAATGAATGTTTCACCAAGAATACTCTATCCAACTAAACTCTCACTCAAAACCTCCACCAAGAAATTCCTAGAAACAATAGACTTGTATAGTAAAGTGGCAGGCTATAAAGTCAATACCTGAAAGTCCATGGCTTTCCTATACGCAAATAGTGAAAGAGAAGAAAGTGACATGAAGAAAACAATCCCGTTCACAATTGTGCCTCAGAAAATCAAGTACCTTGGAATCAGCTTAACTAAGGAAGTAAAGGACCTGTACAAAGAAAACTACAAAACGCTACTTCAGGAAATAAAAGAGGACATGAGGAAATGGAAAAATATCCCCTTTTCATGGATCAGGAGAATTGTCAAAAAGGCAATACTACCCAAAGCACTGGAGCGATAGCACAGTGGGTAGGGCGTTTGCCTTACAAGCGGCCAACATGGCCAACCCGAGTTCGATTCCTCCGCCCCTCTCGGAGAGCCCGGCAAGCTACCGAGAGTATTCGATATGCCAGACACAGTAACAACAAAGTCTCCAATGGAGATGTTACTGGGCCCGCTCGAGCAAATCGACGATCAACGGGAGGGCCTTTACCTTTACCTTTACCCAAAGCACTGTACAAATTCAATGTGATCCCTACTACGATAACCATGACATTTTTCAAAGAAATGGAGCAAACATTCCTGAAATTTATATGGAACAATAAGCCCCCATGAATAACTAAAGCAATTCTTGGGAAAAAGAAAATGGGAGGAATCAACCTCCCTCACTTCAAACTCTACTACAAAGCAGTAATAATTAAAAGAGCATGGTACTGGAACAAAGGCAGAGCTATAGACCAATGGAACAGGGTTGAATATACTTACATCTCCCCCAAGCATATGATCATCTAATCTTCGATACGAGGGCAAAAAAAGTGAAGTTGAGCAAGGAAAGCCTCTTTAACAAATTGTGCTGGCAAAACTGGGCGGCTACATGCAAAAAAGTGGGCTCAGATCTCTGCCTAACTCCATGTACAAAAGTAAGATCAAAATGGATTAAAGATCTCAACATCAGACTGGAAACCATAAGGCTCATTGAAGACAAAGTTGGCAAAACCCTCCATGACATTGAAGCTAATGGTATCTTCAAAGATGTCACGCCACTGGCCAAGCAAGTGAAAACTGAGATAGACAAATGGGACTATCTTAAACTAAGAAGCTTCTGCACCTCAAAAGAAACAGTGACCAAAATACAAAGATAGTCTACAGAATGGGAAAGGATATTCACTGAACACACATCAGACAAGGGGTTGATATCAAGGATATACAAGATACTGGTTGAACTGCACAAGAAGAAAACATCCAACCCCATCAAAAAATGGGGCGACGAAATGAACAGCAACTTTCTCAAAAAAAGAAATCTGAATGGCTAAAAGGCACATGAGAAAATGCTCTACATCATTAATCATCAGGGAGATGCAGTTCAAAACCGCAATGAGATACCATCTCACACCACAGAGACTGGCCCACATACAAAAGAACAAAAGCAATCAGTGCTGGCACGGATGTGGCGAGAAAGGGACCCTCCTTCACTGCTAGTGGGAATGCAGACTGGTTTAGCCTTTCTGGAAAACAGTATGGACGATTCTCAAAAAATTAGAAACTGAGCTCCCATTTGACCCAGCAATACCACTCCTGGGAATATATCCCCGAGAGGCAAAAAATGTATAGTTAAAGTGACATCTGCACTTGTTTGTTCATTGCAGAACTCTTTACAATAGCCAGAAACTGGAAGAAACCTGAGTGCCCAAGAACAGATAACTGGTTAAAGAAACTTTGGTACATCTACACAATGGAGTACTATGTAGCTGTTAGAAAAGATGAAGTCATGAAATTTACATACAAGTGGTACTACATGGAAAGTATGTTAAGCTAAACAAGTCAGAAAGAGAGGGGGATAGACATAGAAAGATTGCGTTCATCTGGGGAACATAAAGTAACAAAATATGAGACTAACACCCAAGAGTGACCAAGATTAGTACCAGGAATTTTGCTCCATGGCTTAGAGGCCAGTCACACATGCTAGGGGAAAAGACAGCTCAGATAGAGAAGGGAGCACCAAATAAAGGTGTTGGGAGGATCCACCCAGGATGGGAAAAGCATGCTGAAAGTAGACTACAGACCAAACATGTTTATCATTCATTGCCTCTTTTGCAAACCACAACACCCAAAAGGAGAGAGAGAACAAAAGGGAATGCCCTGCCATAGAGGCAGGGTGGGATGAGGGGAAATGGGGACTGGGAGGGATACTGGGACCCGTGGTGGTGGGAAATGGGCAATGGTGGTGAGATGCATATTTTATCATTGTATAATTGAAATGCAAGCACAAAAATTTGTAAGTCTACAACTGTACCTCATGGTGTTTCACTAATAAAAATTGAAAAAGAAAACAAAACAAAATCTCAGGGCTGGGAGGAATAGAGACGTTACTGGCGCTCACTCGAGTAATATGACGATGAATGCGATAACAGTGATACAGTGATAGAGTGATTTTTAATTTGTGAGAACATTATTATATAAGTATGAAGTTGTTACCTTGAAACTCAGTATTAGGTATTACCTTAAAATTGACACGAGAATTTGAAAAGAACATTTTTCCAGTGTTAAACCTGTACAACCATTAAATGATAAATGAGATCTAGTATGAATTACAGGGTTTTATATTTATTACATGCACCTTACATGATTATGATGCAACATAATTATATTATAAGCAACATAATTTAAATAATATGAAATAAATAAGTGAGATATTTCACTTTACAAAGGAGGAATAGAAGGTACCAGAAATAAGTAGGACTTAATAGCCTAAATGTGATCGTAAGAAAATTGATGAGCAAAGTGTGAGGGTTAAAAATGACAGTCTAATAAATTTTTAGGAGGGAAAGCCAAAGCAAAGAATGTGTAACTCCAAACTGTTCAGAGTGTATCTTGATATTTCCCTTGGGAAAAACAATTTCATGGTGGCTGTTCAACTATAATGTGGTCTTATGTTATTGAATTCTTTGCCTTAAAAGCAATATCCAGCAAAAAATTAGTTTACTAAGAAAACTTTTGATAATAATTTAGCAATCTGTAATCCTTCCTTAAGAAAAGAAAAGGCAATATAATGTCTTGTTCTATTTCACAGTTTAAAATATTAGTGTATATTTTATAGTACAAGGGATAGCACAGTGGTAAGGTATATTTACCATGCATACAGCTGACCCTGGTTCAATCTATAGCACCACTTACAGTTCCCTAAGCACTTTCAGGGGTCACTCCTGAGCACTTCCAGGTGTGCTCCAATGTTCAATTTTCCTCTCAAAATAATAATAATAATAATAAGTGTAAGTATACATTACTACTTTTTAACATGATGTCTTGTTTGGGTTGCATAAGTTAGTTATTTTAAGTCATATTTACTGCACTGTAGTACTGTCATCTGGTTGTTCATCAACTTGCTCAAGCGGGTGCCAGTAACAGCTCCATTCGTCCCAGCCCTGAGATTTTAACAGCCTCTCCTCTCACCCTTCCCAACTATGCTGTATTGGAGGCTCTTTCAGGGTCAGGGGAATGAGACCATTATTGTTACTGTTTTTGGCATATCAAACACACCACAGGGAGCTTGTCAGGCTCTGCATTGTGAGCGGGATACTCTCGGTAGCTTGCCAGGCTCTCCGAGAGGGATGGACTTTTACAAGTGTTCCCAGTATACGGAATGTAAGCTTTTGGTTGACTGGCTTGTTGTACGGGAGCTTTAGTGTACAGTCTCTTACAGTCTCTTGATCTTGGCCATTGATGAATTACATGGTGCCGGAGGGCAGTTTGTGGGTGTGACTGCCAAGCTACTGGAAAACTGGGGGTCTGGATGGAGGAGGCGCAATCCTGATCCAAGCAGGCTTGGAAATCTCAGCCATGGGTCCCGCATACCTGGGTTCCTCTCCCGTATGACTAATAAAGTCATATTTACTAGTATAAAAACTGAGTTTCTGTTCGTAAGTTTGTAACTGAACCTCACAGTGATTCACTAATAAAATATTTTTTAAAAAAAGAGTTTCATATGCTTCCAAAATAGAATAAATTCTATCAGGATGCTTTCATCTCTATATTCCCTTCCTTCAGACACCTGATACAATAAAATGGAGTAGGAAGAAAGCATCAACTCTCCGAAAGACAAAACCACTGTTTACTAGACTATGTATAATTGATTCAACATTTTTTAATGTTAGCAGCTCTGTTTAAATGGAAATACTTCTTTACCCAAGACCAATAAAAATAATAAAAAACTTTATTATTAAATGTTACTAAATAATAAAATAATGCATGAATTAATTTACATAAATATTTACCTTTGCCTAACAACTAAGTTTGAGTTTTTATTACTCTTGTACAATTTAACATTTCTTAGTTTTTTTTAAATCTTCAATACCACATATATACATGTGTACCTCTGAGTGTATATATGTGTATGATTTAAACAAAGGAAAAAATATCCTTTGTTTTTTCAAACTCACATATACAGAAGTTAATATTTTCAAAGTTGCCATTGAAGATAATCACTATCATCCTATTGTTCGTTGATTTCCTCGAGCAGGCACCAGTAACGTCTCCTTCCTAGCCCTGAGATTTTAAAAGAGCCATTTCAGTGCTCTTTCAGGATTAGGAGAATAAGACCCATCATTGTTACTGGTATTTGGCATATTGAATACAACACAGGAAGTTTGCCAGACTCTGCCATGCGGGCAGAATTCTTTTGGTAGTCTGCCAGGTTCTCCAAAGGAAAAATAATAAGATGTCACGCGGCCGCAAATGTGGCTGCATGCTTTCGGGAGCTGGGTTTTATAGTCTCTGTGTCTTGGCTGTTGATGGGACCAACCTGGCGCTGGTGGTAGCTGGTGGGTGTGACGCCTATGTACCCGGGGTTGAGGTCTCCAAGTCTACTTGAATTGGGACTGGGCCTTCACCTAGACCCTCCATCTTCCAGTAGGTAGGCATCACACCCACCAGCTGCCACCAGTGCCAGGTTGGTCCCATCAATGGCCAAGATGCAGAGACTATAAAATCCAGCTCACGGAGGAGAACAGCGCACAGTCTCCTGCCCCCGTGCCTGGCTGTCCTCACTGGGACTCCTTGGAGGGGGAAGAGTTGAGTTCCCCCCTCCCCGGAGCAGAGCCCCAGTAGCTGAGGACCTCCGGAGCCAGCCACGGCCATGCTGGGACCACTCTTCACACATCCGGATGGGCCTCATGCATGAAAGAACTGGCAGAGGAATCCAGGTATGCGGGTCCCTGGGCTGAGGTCTCCAAGCCTACTCGGTTTGGGACTGGGCCTTCTCAACCTTGACCCTCCATCTTCCAGTAGGTAGGCGTCACACCCATCGAAGATAATACAATTTAATTATTATGAAACTTGGCATTACATGAGGATTATCTGGGGAACTTTTCAAAATTCTAATGTCCAGGATGTTCTAGAAGAATTCATAAACTCTGATAATCAGACCCAGGTATGAATTTTTTAAAAAAATCTCTGGACAATTATGTTTTACAACTAAAGTTGAGAAACTCATGTCTGATTCAATGTATTTAAACTGCTTAAATAGTAACATCTTGAGGTTTAACTATTTTGCCTGTATCTTAAAAAATAGTTTACTAAATCTTTTGCAATAAAAAATGTTTAAACTTTCTAAGATCAGTATTTACTACAATTACAAAATCTAAGATTTCTTAAAAATGTTTTGGGCCACACTCTGGAGTGGTCAGAGCTTACTCTTAGCTCTGCATTCAGGGATCACTTCTGGTAGGCTAAAGGGGCCATATGAAGTGCCAGGGGTTGAATCCACGTTGGCTGCATGCAAGGCAAGTGCCCTACTTCTTGTGCTATCCTCTGTGCAACTCCTCCTCCACCCCCCCATATAAGGGTTTATTTACACTTTTGTCTTCAACTTTAAAAGAAAAACAGAAATAAACCTCTGAAAATATGAACTAGAATGTCATAACCTACATAAAAATTGGAGAGTAGATGGAAAATTTTTTGGCAGTTCTCCTGAGCACCTACTAGGTTTTAGTGAAGGTTAGTACATCAAAGTGGAAAGGCCAGAACCCATTTAGACCTCAATTATCCTTCTAGTGGGAAGATACTTGAAGATAATTCAATAGTAGGTCACTGGCTGAAAAACAGTGAAGCAGATGGCATGGCATCAGGAGACTATGACAAAATTAAACAACATTATCCAGTTGATTAGCTACAGCAAGATTCAAAAAAAGGGCTATAGAAGACCTCCCAGAAACAGGGTGGAAAATAAAGGTGGGTATTCCATTGGCAAAAAAGGGATAAACATCCAGGAATGCAGATAGTTTATTTAGAGAGATTGGGATTATTTAAATAGAGCAGGAATCCAGTATCTATATGAAAGATCATTTGGCTCTAGTTCTTAAGATACTTTAGAACCCAGTTCTAAAATAGTCGAGGGTGTGTGTAGCTGTTGATATTTGAGGAAAATACAAAAGCCATAAAAATGGAATAGACATAAGTTTCAGATTGCATGAGTAGTAAATCTGACCTTGCAAATTGCGTCTGCAGGACAAGAAATAAAATCTATGCCCTCTTTGGGGCAAGACTTACCTTCCTGTGGAAAGAAAGCAGTTCCGCTTTGAAGTTTTAAAGGTACAGAGAATGCTTTTCAGAATTAGAATGAGACTGTATGCAACTTGAAAGGGTGCTGAACATGGAACAAAGGTTGCTCCTTTGTGACAATCGCCACTAGGAATCTACTGGAGGTGTCATTTTCCCTCGGTTTATCTGATCAGTCACACTGGGATAAAACCAATCACCAACCCAGGTCAGTTCTTAATAATACCACTCAAAAAAATCCAATTAGACCTAATTTTCCTCATTGAGGCTGACATAGTTATTTATATTCCTTATCATATCAGTCTCCTCATTTGTTTCTTTTCTCAAATTTACTTAGACAAAGATATTTCTGTGTTTTTCTGGCTTGTATTTTGCATGTTATTTGCAACTCTGGTTTTCTACAGAACACTTCCTCAGAATTGTTTCTAGGAGTCCCAGGTATCTTCCACAAGAATTCGTGAAGAAGTACAATTGGTTTAGGGTTATGTTGTGTATAGAAGGAACCTGATTCCCTTTTGTACCAGACATAATTTTCCAATACCAAGATATCTTGCATATTATACATGGCACTTTTGGGCACTGCTGCTTAGCTCATTTGAATCTATATAAAGAGTCCCCATCAGTCCACTGTTTCCCATATCTTACCCTAAGTATTTTCAGACACCTTGAACCTCAAGGCATGATTGTTGAAGTGTCATAACTTAAGGTAAGTTGTGGCATTTAGGAAAAAAAAAAAGAACTCTCATTAAGAATGTTATCCTTTTTGTAGTGTTTGTAGACAAGTTCCAGGCCATATTTCAAGCTAGTTATTGTGATAGTTGTGGTTGCTTGGACCACACCCAGAAGTGTGCAGGAACTACTTCTGGCTCTGTGCTCAGGAATGAACCCTGGCAGTACTCAAGGGACTGTATGTGGTAGCAACTGATAAACTGCATACAAACGCTTTACTTCCTGTACTAGCTCTCCATTTCCCTCTTAACATTTTTTTGGTGAAATTTCATTGAAGCACCATAATTTACAAAATTATTCATGGTTGAGTTGCAGACATACTAAGCTCCAGTATCAGTACAATCATCAGTGTCTTCTTTCCTCCACCAGGGTTTCCAGGTTCCCTCCCACCCACTCCCAATTTCAGCCAGTCATCTTCATAGGCTCGTGTTTGTTTGTTTGAAGTTTAGATCTCTTCTTTTCAGTGTTTGTGGATTAGATATTTAGCTTTTATTGCCACCATCCCAAACTCCTATTTAGTCGCACAGGGAAAGATGGAGAACACCCAGCTAGGCAACAGCTAGTGGGCAGACCAGTTTCTGTCTTAAATTTTTAAAACAAGGTACCCACTATAGCATGCCCTGTGAATAAACAGAAATTTACAAACCAATCAAATAATGGCTGGAGAAACACATAGGTGGTGATTGCTCTTTGAGAGCTTTCACTGCCTTGTTTATCTTAATATTATTTGTATAATTTTGTGTGGGTGGATGAATGGGGGAACATCCTGGTGGTGCATAGAGGCCCACATGTGATGTCAGGAATTGAATCCAGATAGGTTGTGTGCAAGGTACCTTACAGGGTATTTTTCCAGCCCTGTGTTTGTTTTTTAAGAGGTGGGAGGTGCTCTAGAGTCATTTACCTTCCCTATCTAGAGACACATATTTAAACGAGAACATTAGTGAAAAAATATGGACAATGAGAACTATTTCCTCTCCTATAGAAAGCCTTTTCACCCCAACATTGTGAATTCTGTTTCATTATAGTGATTGAAAAAGACTACAGTATTACTTTGGGAAAGATACCAAGATCTCTGGAAAGTCTCAAACCTTGAACATTTCATAATTTTCCTGCTAGTAACTTCCTGTTATTGCCACGATTCTGTTTGTGAGCCCAGTGATGCTATTACTTCAGCTAAAATCAAAGATTGACTCAACACAGCTCTATAGACAGAGAGAAAACAATGATCCAAGAGATTGTACCTATTTTCTGATCTAAACCATTGATTTATTGTACATCTTGGAATGGACTTGCAATTTTTTAATCATTAGGGAAATATTAGATGAATGATTCCAAATATCTTCAGGAATAACTCTGAGAAATTAGCTCTTGTTAACACAAAGTTGCTGTGAAATGACAACTGAAGACTGTTCTGCATCCTGACAATCAGCTTAGCTGGTGCATTTGCATTTCTTTCTTGTCTAGGGCCTCTATGTTCCCTTAATTTCCTGTCTGACTACATGCATATGCTTGCCTTCTCAGTGGGTTGTGTCTTATTTCTTTATGTTGAGCACATTCCAAGTGAGATGATAAAGTTCAGAGGGAACAAAAGGACTTGTGTTATCCAAGTGAGTCTGTTCATTCTACACCGAACTCCACTAGCAGCATCTATAGAAAATCCTTCCAAAGGCCATAAGATATTTTTGTTTTAACTTAGCAGTAATTTTTCTAAGAAGTTAAACTATTTCACTCCTATTGTTTTAGCTGTACTCAGAAAATTCCCTTCTCTTGAGTCAACTTTCTTTACTGAATTGTTCACATAACATTAAAATATTCCAATTGAAACAATACTGTGATGATCGTCCCTTTTGTATATACTAATTATTAATATTTGTGTATATTAATACAGGTACCTATCTGCTCTCACAAATATTATTTAATCTCAATTGACTTAATATAATAATTCTTTTATCTTCATTACACCAAAGGCCACCATGCTGCTGATTTCAGAAGTTAATTCTTAGTCACTCGACCTATTAATAGCATTTGATACCATGACTCAATAAGCTTATCTTGAAATACTTTCTTTGTGTACCTTCAGGACACCATTCACTTTCACATCATTTATTCATCTCTATGCCTAATTAGTCAGTCTCTTCATGTGCTGGTTCTCATTTCTCTGCTCCCTGGATATGGGTAAAAGCCAGAAATCAGCCCTCACACTTCTCTCTGTATATAAATTTATCTCCAATGTGATTTTCTACCCTCAAGGTTTTAAGTACATCTATATCATATAGATATCCAAATTTTTTTCTCTACGACTCATCTCTTTCTTATTTTCCGAATTGTATATTTAAATACTTCTGTATATTCCTTTTTGATGTCCAATGTTCATCTTAAACTCATGCTCCAAAAGAATCTTCTGTTTCCAACGCACACAACTGATTTTCTCTAATATTATATCACTGTCACTGTCACTGTCCTCCCGTTGTTCATCCATTTGCTCGAGTGGGTCCAGTAACGTCTCCATTGGAGACTTTGTTATTACTGCGTTTGGCTTATCAAATACATCACGAGTAGCTTGCCAGGCTCTGCCGCTAATATTATATACTCTATGAAAAATGGAAACTCCTTTTTTCCAATACTTAACCAAGTTCATGTCCAGAATCCTGTCAAATCTCACAAGCTGCAATGCTAACATTCTGATATAACATCTTTATTTCTTCCCAGATTATCTCAATAATTACTAATTGCCCAGTTTTTTTCACCCTTTTCCCTTGACCTTAAAATGCTTTGGTATATTCTTCATATATCCAATTTAGCTTTTTCATATTTAAATTTTATTTGTTTTTAGCACACTTCCAACGTTCTACAAATATCAAACATTTCTAAATGCAGAGCATATTTGTCATTCAAATATACCCCATGCTGTAGGATAACATTGGTTCATCCTTTCTGCCTTGCCACAGGGACGTTAGGTTTATTGGGTTACACCCATCACAGTGCTCCCATTCCTCTGTGTTCACCTGTAAACTCGTTCTTTATGACGTGCTTCCCCAACAAATCAATCACCTTTTTCTCCTAATCAGATTCTGTTAACTTGTAAATATTGTTTTTCTCTTCTCCTTAAGTTCTTTGCATAGTTAATTCAGATCAATGCCCTTTTGTATAGACACAAGAAGACAGTTAATGCTATGCTTTTGTAACTTGGGAATTGATTCCGAATGATATTCAGTCTCGGGCATCTCTTCTCTCTACATAAGCCTCAGTTGCCCTTAGTTCCTCGCACCCCAAAAGCACGATCCCAGATGAGGGACTGGATGGACCCAGGGCAAGCTGTGAGTTACCCTGGCATGGAAATGGGCCAGGCCATACGCCTACTTAACGATAAGTTAAGAGCATGATCATGGACAAATTCTGTCACGATCCAAAGAGTAACAACTAGATCAGGACCCTGCTAGGGTTAGGAAAGATTAATCTGACTGAACACTGTAGTCTGAGATCTATAGCGAGATGTCCCCAGGAGAGCTACCCAACAAACTTAATGCATCTCTTACTGTGTCCATACAAAATAACTAATATTAAGAAGTAGAATTAAGATGTCAATTAAGTTATTGGACTAAGGAAAGGAGAAAAACCCATAAGTGGTATTTCGTCCTTGAGCAGAGGGCTTTCATATGCTGATTGTGCTACATGACTGAGATGTGGTTGCTACCCCCAGTTCTGGGGAGTTGGGAGAGACTAGGGAGAGACCAAGGCAAAGAGTTGGAGCATGGAGAGACTAGCCAGGGGGACAGGAGGAGACTGGAATAAGGGGCTTAATGAGATTCGAACAGGCATGTGGGGAGAAAGGAATAAATGGCAACTGATCACCAACCAGCCTGGCCCTCATTTCCTCGTTCATTGGCCCATGGCATCGGCTGTCCCTGGTGGGGAAGAAGCCTCAGACCACTGAACAGGGGTGGCAAGAGAGAGCCAGGAGATTCCTAGTCCTTTCATGATTACACACTATGCCATTATTAGTCACTACTTATTCTCCCCACAAATTTTCTGTCTCAAACATTTACCTGCTCTATTCATTTCATATAAATAGATCCTTAATGTCTGTGTCTTTTGTATCTTTTTTTCATTTAATGTGATATTTCTAACATTCATTTGTGCTGTAGTAGCAATCAGTATTTCATTTTTCTGGCTGAATAATGTAGCACTGTGGCATGGTCCTCCTGTTGTTCATAGATTTTCTCGACTGGGCACCAGTAATATCTCCATTGTGAGACTTGTTGTTACTGTTTTTGTCATATTGAATACACCACGGGGAGCTTTCCAGGCTCTGCTGTGTGGGTGGGATACTTTTGGTAGCTTGCTGGGCTCTCAGAGAGAGGGAGGGAGGAATTGAACCCAGGTCTACCATGTGCAAGACAAACGCCCTACCAGCTGTGCTATCACTCTGTCCAGCTGAATAATATACCACTGTATAAATGTCACTTTTTGTACAGCCATAGATCAATTGCTGGATATTATATTGGTTTTTTGTTTTGATTACTATAACAAATTATGCTATAGATTTTGGATGAAAATGTTTTTAACTCAATATATGTAGATATGTATATATATACAAATATATATATAAATCTACAGGAAAGTTTCTGAGTCATATGATAAATATGCTTAACTATTTTCAGAAGTGTCAAAAATATCTAAAGTAACTGCATAATTCTACATCACACCAGCAATGAATCCACCACAAATTCTTAACAGCAACTGAATTGCAACATCTAATAAGATAGCCACTGG
This sequence comes from Sorex fumeus, assembly GCF_029834395.1. Classification (NCBI taxonomy): domain Eukaryota; kingdom Metazoa; phylum Chordata; class Mammalia; order Eulipotyphla; family Soricidae; genus Sorex; species Sorex fumeus. The sequence continues at coordinate 16,307,165 of NW_026606072.1, forward strand.
ATATATATAGCCACTGAGCACTACAAGTGTGTGTAGTTTAAATTAAGATGTACTGTAAGTGTAAAACACATGACTGATTTATTAGATTCAGTATGAAAAAAGAATGCAAAGTATCTAATGACTGATTTTATTTATTACACATGTAAAGTACAGCACTTTGATGTACAGGGTTAAATAAAATACTTTATTAAAATAAGTTTTACTGTTTTTTTCTGTTTTTTTGTTTTTTGTCTTTTGCTTTTTGGGTCACACCCGGCGATGCTCAGGGGTTACTCCTGGCTCTGTGCTCAGGAATTACCCCTGGTGGTGCTCAGGGGACCATATGGGATGCTGGGAATCGAACCTGGGTGGGCCGCATACAAGGCAAACGCCTTACCCGCTGCACTGTTACTCCAGTCCCCTTTACTGTTCATTTTTATATTTTTACTGTGACTGACAAAAAACCTAAACTAATACAAGTAAAATAGAATTACAGGAAATTCTTTATCATATTTATTACCGTATTATAGAAATATAGGGAACATACTTACTGAGGCAGAGTAAGCCTGAAAGCACAGTACAATCACACTTCTACTTAAAACCTTTCATGTGTTTCATGTCATTCAGAACTGGTGTCCAAATCTTCAAAGGCAACTGTTTACAAGATCCAGCCATTATTCTGCTAGTGCCCCTCCCCCCCCACCAATTTACTTTCTTTCACTAAACTGACTTCCTTGGGGAGTTTACACTCACCATTTTTTCCCATTTGGTACACTGTTTTCTGATATACCCAATTAACTTGGTTCCATTATTTTGTTAGGATTCTACTCAAGTAACATTTTTGTTGAGGGCTCATAGATCATATTATCTACTTTTAGACTTCTATTCTATTCTGTCTTTTTTTCTTTTTTCCCAATTCACTTTCTATATATTTTACTCAGGATTTTACATATATACAGAGTGACACTATTTCTCAAGAATATAAATCTCATACATGGACTGGAGAGATAGTTACGAACATGTTCTTCCATGGCCCAATCCTGATTCAATCTCTGGTATCATATATAGTCCTGTGAGCACAGTCAGGTCAGACCATAGATCTAAGAACAAGCTCTGAGAATCACCAGGTATTTTGAGCAACAGCTCAAAGTAAAATGCCAACTCAGGCATTTTATTCTTTACAGGATCCTTACTGCTCAAAAAAACTCTAGAATATGGTATACATTACAGAGATACTTGCTTAATAGAATTTTAATGATCAATAGCATACAATTGAGAAATAGAGGTCGCTTTCATTAACTTAAGTTCTCAATGGAATATTCACTTGATCACTTGATCACTTGACATCCTGTTATTCATTGATTTGCTTGAGTGGGCACCAGTAACGTTTCCATTCGTCCCTGTCACATGCTAGTGTAGCCGAATAGCCTCTGCTCACTCCAGGAACATGAAGAGCCTCAAAGTGATCATTCAGGATCTTGACGAGGAAGTCTGACCATCTCATAGGTGGGCGGCCACATGATCTTTCGACGTCCAGTGGAAGCCAGTCAGTAATGGCTCTAGTCCAGGGGTCCTCTCCAAATCGCATTACATGTGCAGCCCACCTGATTTTTGACACCTTGGCAAACAATACAGCATCCCTGATTCTTGATTGTCGACGGAGGTCGGAACTCCGGATTCCTTCTTTCACTTGAGTGAAGCATGGTACTCCAAGTATAGCTCTTTCGGTTTCTCTTTCGGAGACCCAAATAGCGTTCTCATCCTGTTTTTGTAGGGCTCAGGTCTCTGAAATGTATGTTAATGCAGGAAGAATGGTGGAATCAGAGAGATCTGCCCGGATCCTGAGGTTCTTCATCCTCTTAGCTATTTCTTCAACGCTCTTGAAGGCATTCCAAGCCACTCTCTTCCTCCTGTGCAACTTAGGTGCCAGGTCATTAGTCATGTTGACTTCTCGACCTAGGTACATATAATTGTTGCATTCAGAGATGTTCGTTCCATTGAGAGTAAATGGAATGTCAGGAATGAGTCCATTTCTCATGAACTTTGTCTAGATGAGATTCAGCTGCAGTCCGACCTTTCCACACTCACGGTCCAAGTCGGCCAGCATTTATGCTGTTTGGCTAATGTTTGGTGTTATTGGAACAATGTCATCAGCAAAGCGGAGGTGGTATAGTTGCTGACCGTCTAACTTCACTCCCATTCCTTCTCATTCCAGTTGTCACATGACATTCTCGAGAGTGGCACTGAAGAGTTTCGGTGAAATGGTATCACCCTGATGAAACCCTCTCTTGATGTAGATGATCACTTCCTTGTAGAATGGTGAGATCCTGGTAGTGAATCCGTAATACAGCTCACGAAGGATCCTGATGTATTGAGTTTGAATGACCTGATTGGCTAGGACTTCAATGACTGCTTCAGTCTCAACAGAATCAAAGGCCTTCTTTAAATCAATGAATGTTACACAGAGCAGCATCTTGAACTCCTAAGGAACCTCAATGAGCTTGGTTATTGTGTGGATATGGTCGATGGTGCTGAATCTTTTGCGGAACCCGGCTTGCTCGCATGGTTATCCTTCATCTAGTGTTCGGCCAATCCTATTCAGAATGACTCGAGTGAACAACTTGTAGATGACAGACAACAGGCAGATCGGGCAATATTTGTCAGTGTCGTGGATGTCTCCCTTCTTGTACAGTAGAACAGTCCTGCTGGTTTTCCATTGGGACGGAACCTCGCATTCAGACAGTAAGCGTGTGAAGAGCTGAACCAGTGTATTATGGGAACTGATGGCAAGTTCTTCAGGTGTCCGGGTCTGACCTTGTCTGATCTGGGTGCTGTTCGCTTCTTTACTGACGAAATGGCGTGTCAGATGGAATATTGCTAGACATCAAAAAGTTAAACTGATGTTGGAAGGTCACTCAATCTATAGCTTGAGTTTAGATTCAGAACTCAAGTCTTGCTTTTTAAACTAGTCATTACACAGGACATGATGAGATTTCATGAAGCTTTGTTATCTTGAGTCCATAAGGACCCAGTACTAGTTCAGTGGTACAATATTTCCTTTTCTGGTCTTAATTAGAAAATATCATTTAACTAAATCCTCTATACAAAATAGCTCTATTTTAAGATAACATTGAAAAACTTTAATCAACATTCAAAAGTTTTAATCTGCTATAAAATTACCTTTGTGAAAAAAGAATTACCACTACTGTCATTTATATCTAATCAGGTGGTTGCAAGTTTACACAGAGATTGCATAAACTTAAAATACATTATGAACTTTAGTATTACTTTGTTGCTATGAAATACTATAATGAAAGATGTCTTAATGTATCCTTCTGAAATACCCAGTTACTACTTTGGGCAGCACAGTTTGAATATTTCCTCTTACCTTTATTGAAAATAATATCTTTGTTGGGTTCCTGGGACTCTTCCCCATGATTCTCTGACTAATGGGACAGGCTAGGGTCTCAGGTAGGGTCTGAGAATGTACTGTTTCTTCAACCATGTGCCACCACAGTGGTGCTTAAGGGCTTCACCCTCTAGTGGTTAAGGGACTGTTTGGTGCTGAGATTCAAAATATGAAACTTAACTCCTGTAATATCTCTTTGGTCCCAGTAATAATACTTTTTTTTTACAGTTTACACAGTCTGACTTTTGGCTCTTAAACACTGTCAAGTAAAACAACTTAACTCACTTGTAGGTTCAGTTTTATATTAATATTTACATTTTGATATCTATTCCTGGACAGATTCTTAAGTGGGCACTGTTCCAATTTCACACAATGTGCCTGCCTCAGTCAAGGTGTTCTCAGAGAAAGATACTTAATACTAAAGTGTCCTGTGCTTTGTCTTGATGTGAGTGACAATTCAGAAATTAGACCAGTCTTGCCTTTCAACGTGCTCAATGTAGTTATCCAGCTGTAATCTTTTAAAATGCTCTGCAGGTTAATCACATATAGGTGAATCATTTTTAGACTGGCATATCTTCCTAAAAGCTAAGTTTATGTTTTCTCAAATGCATGTGCAGGCAGATTATTCCATAGAGGACAGAATTTTTTCCTAAGTTCAAAAGAAAGGCATAAATACAATTTTAATTTTTCAGCTAAACTTTGAATCCCATAATCCTACTTTGGTTTTACTATAAACTCAAACACAAAGCTCAAGCAAAAAAGTATAGGTCAAATTCAAAAGAGAGAAATGTCATGCCAATAAAAGAGTCAAGATGTGAATAGACTGAATTAATAATATTTTTCTATTGTTTGCTGAGCAGTTGAATTGACAATACTTATTGTGTTCTCAGGTTTTTATTACAACTAAGGTATGGGGAACTGGGAATGCATGTTATCTTAGAAACAATCTCATAAATACTGGCTAAATTCCCATGCAGTTCACCAAAGTTGGTTGAGCTCCTATTGTGAGTAATTGTGAATGAGGGAAAACTCATGCCGACAGATAAATATTTCTTTCAATTATAAAAAATATCTAAACATCTCCAGAATCTAAAATCTTAAAATGTAGATATAAAAATTTGCAATCTATTAAAAATATAAATTATATATAATTAGTGACACACTGGTTGGGTTATAATTATACAGAGTACCTTAGTGATTCTCTTAGAAACTCTGATCACTAAAATAACTATATTTTTATGTGTTCTATTTTTTCTTAACTCAGAAGTTTCCTTTCTTTAAAAGTATCTTAACCAGGTGCTTTTTAAAAACCTCTTAATGGGATCTGTGTACTCATTTTCTAAATGTTTATAATTAGAAAAAATTGGACACAAAACAAAATGTATTGTATGATCTTGGCTCCTTATTATCTTGTGGATATTTTTCCAGGTATGCCTCAGTGTTTCTTTTCATGACTTTTGGGTTCCCTTCTCAGATTTTCAGAGTATGTCAGTCTCAGATTGATGCCATATTGATACTAAGTACAGTCAAAGATCAAACTATTCTCTCTCTTTCCAATTCTGAGCATTGTCCTTCCAGAACCATCTTGCTGAAGCTAATTTTATTCAACATAGACTCCTTGGCACACTACCCCCCAAAATTAAAGGTAAGATAAAGGCTAAGAAACTGGATACACAACCAGTTTGTATTGTGTATGTGAAACTGGATACACAACCAGTTTGTGTTGTGAAGCTCAACAACCCTCCTGTAGCTAGTTCAGACTGTAGTATTTATCCTTAATTAAACAGTGGAGTCATTTTATATTTGGGTTCATGAGACCCTTCACTTCAAGCCATCTGGGTAACCAGGATAAATCTTTTTTTCTACATCTCAGTGATCTTGTCTACCAAGAAAGCACTGTAGCACCGTAGCACTGTCCTCCTGTTATTCATCGATTTGCTCTAGTGGGCACCAGTAATGTCTCACAACAAATTGTGAGATTTGTTGTTACTGTTTTTGACATATAGAATATGTCACAGGTAGCTTGCCAGGCTTTGACATGAGGGCGAGCAACTCTCGGTAGCTTGTTGGACTCTTAGAGAGGGGTGGAGAAATCAAACCTGGGTCGGCCGTGTTCAAGGCCAACACCCTACCCACTGTGCTATCGCCAGTCTACTAAAAAAAAGAGAAACAAAATACCACATAGAGTTTTCAGCTCATAGAAAATTCTAAATAAATATAGGTTTTCATCTTCCCCAAACTCTCTCAAGGAAACCCAGAAAATGAAGGAAATCTGGCTTTCATCGAGGAAACACTGCATTAGGAAAAGCATCATAAGAGCCCTGTGACTCCAGTAAGGTCAAGATGCTCTTCCTTCAACTGAAAGGTCTGCTCAGGAGTCAGTGCTGCTGCATGGAATTGCACCCCCTGTCTCCTATTCTTGGGTAGCTGCCAACAGAAGCAAATGGGAGCTGAAATGTAGGCTGAGCAATGCTTGCCAAATCTAGAGTTTTGACTCAGGCTCACAGCCAGTTTTCATGAAGGGAAAATTTTTCATTAAAATTGTTTGCCCAAAAGGGCACCTTTTGGCATTTTTCTCTGTCTAAAGATGACATTATTTATAAGATCAAAAAAGCAGTGCATCCAGGAGCTAAATGAGAGTTTGTGGGAGTCTGGTTGTCCCACAATCAGATCTTTGATGCTGTACTGATTCCAAAAGAATAAGGGACTTTTCAAAAGGAGAGACAGTAAAAGGGAATATGCCTGCCACAGAGGCCAGGGTGGGGAGTGGTGATGCAGGAGGAGGGATACTGGGGATACTGAAAACATTGGTGGTGGAGAACGGGCACTGGTGAAGGGCTGGATACTCGATCATTGTATGACTGAAATGTAATCATGAAAGTTTTTAAGTCTGTAACTGTATGTCACGGTGATTCATTAACAAATAAAAAAATAAAGAATAAGGGAAGTTTTGTTATGGGGAAAGAAGAAGGAAATCAAATCTGATTCAGTATTGAAACAGAATAAGTAGTTTCTTTGAAAGGTAGTTATAATTATGGATTAAAAGATAATTTAAGAGGGTATGGTGCTGCCAATAGGTCAGTCTATACCTGCGAGGTGAGTGCCTTAGCAGTTTGATGGCACCTTCAGACTTCCAGATACCCCAAAATTGCTGTTGTGCCTTTGGCCAGATCCAAAAAACTTGGGGCAAAGTTTAGCAAGAAAGCAAATGGCCAAAAGTTAGGTATGTGGGAGACACACCCACAAACCACCTCCTGCTCAGCTACATAATTGGCGGCAAGGCCTCTCTGGTTCCTGATCAAACTGCTTAATGACCATGATCCCAGAGACTCAGAGACAAATCTCGGAACCCAACGGCTTTTGGCAGAAATGTGTCCAGTCCCCACAATGGGTTACAGATGTCAAACCACCCCAGGGGGTAAAGGGTGTTGTCCCTCCCCCTGCTCCCCCTTGGTGGCTCAGTGGCAGTCATCTTCCAGAGGCCATTGGTCAGGTTTGGACCCTCAAGGGATGGGGGAGGAGCCAGCCCTTTCCTCCCCGCCCCAGTGAGACCCCAGAGTCGCCGCCCATGAATGGCCTCTCTGGCTCCTGATCAAGCTGCTTAACAGCCATGATCCCAGAGACTCAGAAACAAATCTTGAAACCCAGCAGCTTTTGGCAGAAATGCATCAGGACCACAGTGTAGGTTACTGTTGCTGGGACACCCCAGTGGGGAAAGGGTGCTATCCCTCCACCTGCTCCCCCTTGGTGGCTCAGTGGCTGCCATCCTACAGAGGCCATTGGACAGTCAGGTTTGGGCCCTCAGTGATGAGACATGTGGGGCCTCAGGGAATGGAGGTGGAGCCAGTCCTTTCCTCCCCACCCCAACGAGACCCTGAGTTGCCTCCCACGAATGGCCTCTCTGGCTCCTGATCTAGCTGCTTAACGACAATGATCCCAGAGACTCAGAAATAAATCTCAAAACCAGTGGCTTTTGACAGAAATGCATCCAGACCACACAGTAAGTTACTGTCATCAGGCCAGCCCAGGAGGGAAAGGGTGCTCTCCCTCCTTCTGCTCCCCCTAGGCGGCTAGGTGGCTGCCATCCTCCAGAGGTCATTGGACAGTCAATATTAGGCCCATAGTGATGAGACACTTGGGGCCTCACAGGATGTGTTAGAGCCAGCCCTTTCCTCCCCGCCCCAATGAGACCCCCAGTCACCACCTACAAATGGCCTCTCTGCTTCCTGATCAAGCTGCTTAATGGCCATGATCCAAGAGATTCACGAACAAATCTCAGAACACAGCAGGTTTGGCAGAAATCCCTCCACATTTAATTGTTAAAATTTTGTAATTCTGAAATTGCACGACCACTACTCCAGCCACATGACATATGTTATTCATAACCAGCAATAGAAAACAAATTGTCTACATTTGCCTTTTCAGCAGATCTGAGTGTTGGGGTAAAATCCCAAATAATAATGGTGGATGTGGTGTCGAAATATTGAATGTAATCAAAGTACATAGAGAATAATGTGGAAATCATCTGCCCCACAGGTAGAGGGAGGGGGCATACTGGGGGTTTTGGTGGTGAAAAATGGGTACTGGTAAAGGGATGGGTGTTTCATTGTATGACCGAGACTTAAACCCAAAAGCTTTGCAACTGCTCTCACGGTGATTCAATAAATAAAATTATTAAAAAAAAAACAGTAAGGTAGAGTTCATGAATAAATAGCAATAGCCCTACATTTAAAAAAGATAATTTATAAGGAACTGTGCATTACCTATTAACAGTTATATTCTAAACATTAACTATTCATAAAGCAGTTACAAACTCATCAATTTTTTTCAATTGAATCACTGTGAAATAGAACATTACAAAGATGTGCATAATCAGACTTCAGTCATGCAATGTCCCAACACCCATTCCTCCACTAGTGTACATTTCCCAGCACCGATGTCCCCAATTTCCCTCCCATCACCCTCCAAATCCTTGCAAATTCATTTTTAGATGTGGAACTGGGAGTCACACATTTCTAAATTTAAACTTTAACTTCAGCAATAGCACAGTGGTAGGGCATTTGCCTTGCGCACTGCAAGCCTGGCCAAGCTGGGTTCGATTCCTCAGCCCCTCTTGGAGAGCCTGGAAAGCTACTGAGAGTATCTCGCCTGCGCAGCAAAGCCTGGCAAGCTACCCGTGACGTATTCAATATGCCAAACACAGTAACAAATCACAAAAAATCACAAATCATTCTGTTATTTGTTGATTGCCTCGAGCAGGCCCCAGTAACGTCTCCTTCATCCTAGCCCTGAGATTATATTCAAGGCTCTTTAGGAGAATGAGACCCATCACTGTTACTGGTATTTGGCATATTGGGTACGCCACGGGGAGTTTGTCAGACTCTGCCGTGTGGGCAGGCTACGTTTGGTAGCCCGCCAGTTTGTCCAAAGTAGGAATGAGATAATAAGATGTCATAATAAGATGTTGCGCGGCCGTGAATGCGGCCGCACGGTTCCGGGAGCTGGTTTTTATAGTCTCTGGGTCTTGGCCGTTGATGGGATTACACGGCGCCAGGGGGTCAGTTGGTGGGTGTGACCCCCGCCTACTGGAATTTGGAGGATCTGGGTGGAGGATGCTCGGCCCCAATCCGAGTAGGCTTGGAGATCTCAGGCCCGGAACCCGCGTGGCTTTGTCCCTCTGCCAGTACCTTCATGTGTGCGGAGAGTGGTCTCAACATGGTGGTGGCTGGTCCTGGAGGTCTTCGGCTGCTGGAGCCCTGGTCGGGGCGGGGAGGAAATCTCAACCCACTCCCCTCCAAGGGGCCCCGGCAGGGACAGCCAGGCGCGGACAACAAATCTCAAAATGGAGACGTTACTGGGCCCGCTCGAGCAAATCAATGAACAACGGGAGGACAGTGACAGTGACAAACTTTAACTTTTAGGTAGCTGTTGATTACTATATGAGGAATCATTCAGAGACCACATCTACAGTTTTCCTTAAGGGTACAAGCCTTATTAAATTATAGCATACTAATTCCATGAACAGGGTATTCGCATGCTTATAGTCAAGAACCACAAGGATTACTCATATTGCCGTTTTGCAATTGCAGGCTGCTGCCCAACGCAAACCCTTGTCTTCAATTCTAGAAATTCTCAATTTGTTCTGCATTCTTATAGTTTTAACATTCTTTTTGTTAGTTTTTGTTTGTTCATTTTAATTTTGGGGTCGCACCTGGCAAAATTCAGGGTTTACTCTTATCTCTACATGCAGAGATCATTCCTGGCAATGCTTCAGGGGGCCTCACAGGGTGTCAGCCTGGTAGGCTGTGTGCATGCCCTACCCACTGTACTATAGCTCTACCTCAATTTTGACATTTTTGTATTATCATATAAAACATAGAATATTTAGCTATTTCTTCCCAGTTGGCATACATTGAACATGGAGTATCACCAATGTTGCTGCACGCATCAATAATCTGTTTCTTGTTTTTGCTGCACAGCATTCCATGGGCTGGTATAGATGGGCCTTGTTTTGCTTGACCAATCAGCCAATGAAAGGCATCTGGTTGTTTCTAATGGTTCTTTTTTTTTTCCTTAAATATTTATTAGTAAAATACCATGAGGTACAGTTGTAGACTTACAAATTTTTGTGCTTGGGTTTCAGTTATACAATGATCGAATACCCATCCCTCCACCAGTGCCCATTCTCCATCACCACCTGTTCCAGTATCCCTCCGACGCCCCTTTCCCCCATCCCACCCTACCTCTGTGGCAGGGCATTCCCTTTTGTTCTCTCTCTCATTTTGGGTGCTGTGGTTTGCAAAGGAGACATTGAGTGGCAATCTTGTTCAGACTATAGTCTACTCTCATCATTCATTTACCATCCTGAGTGGAACCTCCCAACACCCTTTATTTGGTGCTCCCTTCTCTAACTGAGCTGCCTTTTCCCCTAGCGTGTGCGGCTGTCCTCAAAGCCATGGAGTAATCCTCCTGGTACTTATCTCAGCTATTCTTGGGTGTTAGTCTCCTATTTTCTTACTTTATGTTCCTCATATGAATGCAATCTTTCTAAGTCTAACCCTCTCTTTCTGACTCATTTCGCTTAGCATGATACTTTCCATGTAGTACCACTTGTATGTAAATTTCATGACTTCATTCTTTCTGACAGCTACATAGTATTCCATTGTGTAGATGTACCAAAGCTTCTTTAACTAGTCATCTGTTCTTGGGCGCTCAAGTTTTTTCCAGATTCTAGCTATTGTAAACAGTGCTGCAATGAACAGACAACTGCAGATGTCGCTTCGACTATACTTTTTTGCCTCTCCGGGGTATATTCCCAGGAGTGGAATTGCTGGGTCAAATGGGAGCTCAATTTCTAATTTTTTGAGAATCGTCCATACTGTTTTCCAGAAGGGCTGAACCAGTCTGTATTTCCACCAGCAGTGAAGGAGGCTCCCTTTCTCACTACATCCGTGCCAGCACCAGTTGTTTTTGTTCTTTTGTATATGGGCCAGTCTCGGTGGTGTGAAATGATATCTCCTTGTTGTTTTCATCTGCATCTCCCTGATGATTAATGATGTAGAGCATTTTCTCATGTGTCTTTTAGCCATTCAGATTTCATCTTTGAGGAAGTTACTGTTCATTTCATCACCCCATTTTCTGATAGGGTTGGATGTTTTCTTCTTGTGGAGTTCAACCAGTACTTTGTATATCCTTGATATCAATCCCTTGTCGGAAGTGTATTTGGCGAATATCCTTTCCCATTCTGTGGACTGTCTTTGTATTTTGGCCACTGTTTCTTTTGAGGTGCAGAAGATTCTTAGTTTAATATAGTCCCATTTGTCTCTGTTTTCACTTGCTTAGCCAGTGGCGTGACATCTTTGAAGACATCATTAGCTTCAATGTCATGGAGGGTTTTGCCGACTTTGTCTTCAATGTACCTTATGGATTCCGGTCTGATGTTGAGGTCTTTAATCCATTTTGATCTTACTTTTGTACATGGTGTTAGGCAAAGATCTGAGCCCATTTTTTTGCATGTAGCCATCCAATTTTGCCAACACCATTTGTTAAAAAGGCTTTCCTTACTCCACTTCACATTTCTTACTCCTTTATCAAATATTAGGTGATCATATGTTTGGGGGGAGATGTCAGTATATTCAACTCTGTTCCATTGGTCTGCTGTTCCACATAAAATCTCACTGCTAGTTGCAAATGTGCATATTTTTTTTCACATGACCATAAATCACCACTTTCCCAAGGGAAAAAAATTCTCAAAGTCACATAGTAAAGATATGAGTAATTTTTAAAGAAACCTCTGTACTTTTTCTAGAATAACATCACATTCCTACCAAAAATTTGTGATTGATCCAACTTCTCCAATTATGTTTCCATTATATTTTGTGAAATTATTATAGTTTATTAGTGTGTAGTGATACCACTTGATGAACTTAATTTGCATTTCTCTGGCCATATTATGTTAACTATCTTTTCTTATACATAATTTAGCCACCTCCATATTATCTTTAGTGAATATCTATACCTTTTTATTACCTTTTTCAGTGATTTATTGTTCTTTTCATGATTTTCCAAGGAAATATTGAATTTTTGGTTCCATATTTGGCTTCCATTGGCACCTAAGTTGGTAAAGAAACCTTCTTACATGTCACACATACATAAGAGTTTTTTTCTATCTCTCTCTGTGTTTCTTTTACTATGGCAGTTACCAGTAGAAGTATCCATCCATCCTGCTGCCTGGAAGGATACTGGAAGTTCCCAGATTCTGGTTGACCTTCTCTGGTATATTCTGGTGAATGCTGGAATATCTATTAGAATCTTGGAATGTTGGACCTAGGGGAATCCACAGCTGTGCTAGCTTAGGTGAGAACACTGTCTAAAATTTTCAGTCTTGAAAGTCTTCTCCTCTCATTGACTTATCTCAAGAGAGAAAATACTTCTGTTATTTTTTATTTTGCTTTGTTTCTCTAATCTCAGAGGCATTTTTAAGTCACTGGTCTATTATACTTTAATGCTGTGATATAAAAAGGAAATAAAATACCTCAGGGACTTATCAACTACGCTGTTTCTTCAGTTCTCAGATCCTATCCAGTCTGCTTTTTCACTTCCAGTGTTTGAAATCCTGTTTCCCCCTCCCCCCCCGCCAGGGGGTTGAAGGTGTGGGGATCATATCTGTCTGTGTCCAAGGCCTTCTCCTGGCTTTGTGCTCAGGAATCACTTTTGGTGGTGCTCAGAGGACCATATACAGTGCCTGGAATCACACTAGGATCAGATACATACAAAGCAAGTACCTTACTAGGTATACTATTTCTCGTGTCATATTTGTTGAATCTTTTATGTTTGTTTTGTATATGATATACATGCAAGGATTTGGGTTGCATGTAAATAAAGAAGTAATATAGGAATATATATCCACTCAATTTAGTCAGAAGAGTGAGTTACTTATAATTAAGCCTAAGGTTTTAGTAATGGTTCTGTAAAGGACTTATTTCTAATACCTTAGAGTCTAATTTGGAATTTCATCTGGAGATTAAAAATCACTTTGGATACTTACAGTTACCATTACATCTAGAAAATCTTTCACAAACACTTTTGGTAAATGCAAATGTTGACAATATTCACCCTGAGAGTAATTATAAGAGTGTTGTAGGGTATATTTTGATTTTTAACCAATATTTTGATTGGTTATATCACTTGATCACTTGACATCCTGTTACTCATTGATTTACTCAAGCAGGTGCCAGTAACGTCTCCATTCGTCCATGTCGAGTGCTAGTGTAGCCAATGGTGTCTGCTTGTTCTCGGAACACGAAACGCCTCAAATCGATCGTTCAGGGTCTTGACAAAGGAGTCTGGCCATTTCGTAGGGAGGCGACCACACTATCTTTTGCTATTCCATAGAATCTAGTCGGTAATGGCTCTAGTCCAAGGGTCGTCTCCAAATCTCATTACATGTCCAGCCAATCTGATTCTCGATGTCTTAGCAAATGAGATAGTGTCCCTGATTCTTGGCCGTCGATGGAGGTCGGAACTTCGTATTTCTTTTCTCACTTCAGTGAAGTGTGATACTCCAAGCGTAGCTCTTTCTTTTCCTCTTTGGGTGACCCAAATAGCGTTCTCATCCTGTTTTTGTAGGGACCAGGTCTCTGAGGCATAAGTTAATGCAGGAAGAACAGTAGAATCAAAGAGATGTGCCTGGAGCCGGAGGTTCTTCATCCTCTTAGCTATTTCTTCTATGCTCTTGAAGGCGTTCCAAGCTGCTCTCTTCCTCCTGCATAACTCAGGTGCCAGGTCATTCGTCATGTTGACTTCTCAACCTAGGTACACATAACTGTTGCATTCGGAGATGTTTGTTCCATTGAGAGCAGATGGAGTGTCTCAACTACCTCCATTACCCAGCTGCTGCCATGTTCCAGGACACTTTCCAGACGCTTAGGCCAAGACTCACACACAAGTGAAGCCCCATAGAACCAGGTAAGTGGAACTCTGAGACCTTGGACTCCAGGATCAACGGGCTCAGGAACAGAGATCTTCTGCCTGATCCCACAAACCTCAGGTGACCAAGGGATTAAAATCAGGAGCCCCAACCTACCCTGCCCTGTCTGCTTCCACCAATCGCTGAGACCCAGGGATTACATGCAGAAGACCCACCCTACTGGTACCAGATAAATACCTCACTGGCAGACCTCCACTACCTCTACTACCTCCACTACCCAGTCATCACCAAGCTCCAGGAAGCTTTCCAGCAACACATCATAAGACACTTAATACCCATCTTCTATGATTGCCGCACCATATTTGATAGGGTTCAAATATGGTTTGAACCATGGGAGCACCTAGAAGGGTGATTAGAGGTGTTCTCCCTAAAAGCCTCTATCCCTCCCAGAGAGGCTGGCAAGCTACCGAGAATATCCTGCCCACACGGCAGAGCCTGGCAAGCTATCCATGGTGTATTCAATATGCCAAAACCAGCAAATACAATGGGTCTCATTCTCCTGACCCTGAAAGAGCCACAAATACGGGAGGGTTAAGAAGGATGAGGAAGGAGAGGCTGATAAAATCTCAAGGCCGAACTAGGCTGCCAAAATGAAGAAAGACAAAAATGAGTGTCTGTACTTTCAATGCATGTACGCTGGCATCGAATGCATCCATGGAAGACCTGATGGTACAAGTGTGAAAGATCATTGATTGGTTATATAAGTATTTCATTTTAAGTATTTAATTAAATACTCATATAAACAATTTTTATATCCAGTCAAGTTTGCTATTAGCATTGTATTGAACAATTTTTATCATTTTATGTCTGCATTTATCATTTTCCCATTGTATTCACTTATCTGGAAAAATAATGAAAAATGGCAAGTCCACAAACAAATGGTAGGTTTTGATCAATGTAAGTTTCTTGTCCAGATAGTAGTTGGTGAAAAAGAACCAAGCTATTAAATAGAGGGAATTCTTTATCATATGATTCAAACACATGTCATTATTGTTCATATGATACACTCAAGGGTATCTGGACCATAAAGCAAACTGTTAGTTTGCAAATATGCTGTTGTTAAAACTCTAGGAACTTTCTGATTTAAAGAAATATGTATTTTAGATACAATACTGAAGTGCTTGAGCTAGAAGCATAAATTACGATAACTTATAAGAATTTAATAGTTTTGTTAACACATATGATGAAACTATTGGGCTCCATATCAGTTACATTTCTTTGTTGAATGGGTTGTGCATCTCAGATTTTAAAAGATAAGAGATGATAGGATCAGAGAAATACAACAGTAAATAGGGCATTTTCCTTGCATGTAGCTGAACCAGATTTGATTCCCAGAACTCCATATGGTCCTCAGAGTCTAATAAGAATGATCCCTGAGCAGAGCCAGAAGTAAGTCCTGAACATTGTCAGGTGATCCCACAAAAACAAAACAGAAAGGTGAGAGGCAATGTGTGTATCTTTTATAAAACTTCAGGTTACAAAAACACACAGCTGTGCTGTATTGTATTCTCTGTCCTTTAGTAAGTATGGTGATCAATATGTTTGTTGAAGGAATAATGGATTAAAGAAGCTTTTTCTCTAATATAACAGTTTTATCTAAAAATACTGAGAACAAAGGCCATTTCTATGCTTCTACTTGTCCAGATAGGCAATAGGCAATTCTTTGTGAGAATAAGCATGTTCTCAGAAATCATCTGGGATCTTCCTAAGAAAGGACTTCTTCTGTCACTCCAAATTCTACAAAAGGAAGTATACATAGATGTGTAATTATAGGACAAAATTTTCCCTGATGTGAAAGGTAATACATTTGATCAAGATGGGTGAAGATGAATTCTTTAATCACTTTTTAATTTTGCTGTGTTCCCCCCCCCCCCCCCGCATTGTTGATGTTGGACATTTTCCAGGCCCACAGCTGCACTCTATAGAAATGTCCTCGCACTTTTCACATAGTTATGAATCTATTGATCTGGCCAGGAGAAACTGGTGTGCTGTTTATTCTCAGGAAATGCCAAGTTAATTCTTTGATTTTTAAGAGGGAGCCAAATGCTATCAGGGGTTTCTATTGTGAATACATCAACCAAAATGAGGTGCAGAGGATTTTGATTGAGAATTCCCAGCTGAATTACACTCGTGATCATTCTCTTTCCCACATCTGTTGTGCTTATGTATTAACAATCAGAAATTGAAAGTACTGAAACTAATATGACAATCTCCAAAAGGAAAGGGCAAGTCAGAGAAAACATGTTGACGACTTTACTGTAGGGCTATATGACTGGCTGCTTTTCATAAAGGCACAACAAATACGCACACCTAATTACAAAACATGTGAAAAGGGGTCTGTCATCTGATAAAGTAGACTTCTTCCCCCTTTTTGTAATTTGGTCAATATAAAATTTTATATTCCAGATATCATTGAATAATGTTACATAAATCCCAAGGAGTTCCAGTGTAACAATAAAATTAAAAGGTTAGAACCAAGCAAAATATAGCAGAGATAAAAGGGGGTTATAAATAACAAAAAAAATAACTAGAGTGACTTTAAGTATAAAAACTAGATCGAATTTATTAAAAAGTTTGAACAGTACACGCTGATATGTATATGTATATATGTGTGTTTATATATATTTATTCAATAGCTATGCAAAAAAAACAATATAATTGATGGAAGGCTTTTGAGCTGGTTATTTTTATTTCTTTTCCAAGTTGTCCTTTTGACCCTTTAATTTTTTAATTTATTTTAATGTAGAAAAACTCATAACATGACACAATTCAACATTTACCAATGATTAGAAAACAAAGATGTAATATTAAAATCAATGGAAATGGAAAATCAATTTATGTGAATATTATTATATCTGATTTCAGGGTTGTAAAGCCATTGTAAAGCATTTATTAAGCTGTTTGTTGCGTTAGAGGTGTTGCATCATTGCATAAGCAGCTGCATAGCCAGAAGATTTCAAGATCTACACTCAGAACCAGTGAGTCCATATGGCCGTAGCTATGGTAGGTTGATGTGGCTGTCAGGGCTTCTGGAAGTATAAGAGATTGTGCGAAGGCTACCTGTGGGCACCCTGGGGCTTCAGCTGCAGGGACCAGTGATTCTATAAGGTGTAGCTTCTTGGTGTGCATCTCCTGGAAGATTTAGTCGGGATTTGGTGGAGCATGGCCTTTGTGTGAGTTAACATGATGGGGGACGTGAGGGTGTGGGCATGGTTTCTTGTGTTTCTGGAACTCGGGGTTTGGGGGGCAGGCTACCCGCCACAGATCCAGAAAAACCACCGAAGTTCTCAGCCTGGGCATGGGGTACCTGAAATTCCTCACAGATTGGCGTCTCTGCAGAGAATATGCATGAGGCAGTGGAGTCGAGACCTTGGTGTGGCTGTAGTGGAGTGGAATTGGTGGGAAATGGGAGCGGGAGGATGCTGTTGCCTCTCTCTGGGCGGGTATTCTGCCTATGTCCTGTGGGCACTCTGGGGAAATCAGCTGCAGGGACAAGTGATTTCAAATTTCATAATCTCCTAAGATTTTGTTGCTTGGTGTGTATCTCCTGGGGTATTCAGTCGGGATTTAGTGGAGCAGGGCCTTTTGTGAATTGATATTGATGTGGACAAGGAAGGTGGTCATGGTTGCCAGAATTGCCAGAACTCCTGGAAGGATATGGGTTCTGGAAGAGGCTATCAATGGGTTCAGAGGGAGGCTACCTTCTCTAACGAAAAACAAACAAACAAGCAAACAAACAACACCAGAATTATCAACCTGGGCACTAAATACCTAAAATTCTTCAAAGATTTGCATCACTGCAGAGAATATTTGAAAAGGGATGAAGGTGAGCCCTTGGCATGACTATAGTGATGGGATATGGGTGCTGCTGCCCGCATTAGAGTGGGCAGGTATTCAGGCTGCCTGCTGCCAGTGGATGTTTGGGGCTTTCAGTTGCAGGGCACCACGATTCCATAGGCTTTATCTGCTTGGCATGCCTCTCTTGGAGAGTTAGAGGTTTGGTGGAGTAGGATCTTTGAGTGGAAATGGTGGCAGACATGGGAGGTGGGCATCACTGCCATGGCTTCCAGAGTGCAGGGAGTTGGGGGGAGGCTACCTGTGGGCACTCTGGGGCTTTCACCTGTGGGGGCCGATGATTCCATAAGGTTTAGCTGCTTGGCTTGAATCTCCTTGGAGATTTTGTTGGGGTTTGTGCAACAGGGCCTTGTGTGAGTTGACCTGGCAGAGCATGTGGTAGGTGGGCATGGCTGCTAGGGTTGTCAGAAGTATGGGGGCTTGCCAGGAGGTCACCTACCCCTTTTTCAAAGAACAGTCTGAGCACTGGGTATCTGAAATAACTCAGAATGGCACCTCTGCAGAGATTGTTTGTGAAGTGGTAGGGTTGAGGCCTTAGCACGGCTGTAGTGGTGGGATAAAGTTGCAGCTGCTGGAGCTTTGGGTGCGTGGGTTTTGTTCTGCTGACTCCCATGGGTGCTCCAGGACTTCTCTGAACTGGTTCTTTAAATACTTGGTTATAGTGAACAAACCAATGACAAAGTTAATGAAGAATTGACAGTATGGTGGGAGATAAATGAATGCAGTGGAGAAGGTTTGAGGACTATCTATCTGTTACATAAAAATACGGGGCTCAGAAAGGTAGCAGACTATATATAATTATGGCATTTTAGAACATGCATTTAATAGCTAAAAATATAGGCACGCAAATCTGTACCTTTAAAAACCTAACTTACTTAAACTTCTAGAATAAAGAAAGGTTGAAGCATATTGACAAATAGAAAAAATGTAAATTGTTATTAGAATAGAGACATCTTATAACATAGGGGTAAAATGTGTGTATTGTTCTTGTACCTAAGATTTTTCTCACTTAGACTATCATACATATTACCTTTAAAATGCTTCAAATATGCACATATATGTGCAAAAAATCCTAATAAATTATGTTTTCTCTTAGAAAAAAATTAAAAAAATAGAAAGAAAGAAATAAAGGTAGCAGGGAAATTCAGTGAGGAATTCCTCACAGAGGTGCTTTCAATTGACAATAAATAGAGACTCAGAGACCTAGACATGGTAATTGTAGAGAAAATGGCTCTTAAGATGTTGGAAATGGAGAGGACAGCACTACAGTGAAAACTGCAATCCTTAGGCTCTAGGACTCAGCTTCTAAACTGTTTCTACTCCCAACTCCTTTTCACCCAAGAAATGGAGAATGGATGAACAATTCCAGAAACATCTCTTATTGGTTCATTATTTAGTTTGTTTGGAATCAATCTTTGGTTATGATTGCTTTCTGTTGCCAAATTTTTTACAACTCCCACATTCAGTTTTATGACCCCAAGTGAGGATGTGCCCATAATTTAAGAAGTGAGGCTCTAGGTTGATGCTTCAGTTATGTGATGTTGAGCAATGGGGTCCATAACTTAGCCCACCTGATTGTCCACTCATTTGTGGAGGAGAATAAATAATTTTTCCATACACTTCCAAATCCTCAGCTGAGAACCCTTTAATTTAATTGTACAGCCCTCAACCCACAATATCCTGGGGACAAAGGGCCACTCCCAGAAGTAGGAGTGTTCCAGTGGTGCAGGTCTAGGCTTGGGTATGTGGTGTGTCTTGGGGCCAGTGATGCCGGGCATGACTAGGATTATATCCAGTCATGCATAGGTATCCATGACTGTACTCTGGCCTTTGTACTTATGAAGTATATTCTCCATCATTTTGAGCTATCTTCCCTGGCTGGGTCCCTGGCTGAGACTTCATTTTAATAAAAGATTAATAAAAATAAAAAGAGGTTATAAATATGTATATCTCATGTATGCAGGGAGATGCCCAAGGGGAAATTAGTAACTTTCAGAGGTAACCTAGAATTTAGGATTAAAGATCACTTTACTAGGGAAAGGAAAGGGAGAAAATAAAGCTCTTCTGGAAATAAAATGATTTTTAGGAAAGATAAAGGAACTCTTAGAAAATGACAGTTTTATAATTTGAGACTATGTTGGTCAGGGTGCAATATTATAGATTTCTGGCAAGATTTTCTGACAAGTCAATCTTACCTAGCTGGATTAATTCCCAGGAATAAAATTTGTCACATCTAAATTCCTTTTAGAGAATTAGTCTTTAGGCAGAGAAGTCCATTCAAAAAAGGATGATCCTGCACTGGCTATTTTTCAGATAGTACAGCTTAAAATAATCAGAATTACAAAGTGGTATATTTTGGGGGTAGCACATCTGAATGCCTACTGCCATAAATTGGGATTTATGTTTCACTAGTAGTGACAATCTGTTTTTGTGCAGAATGGTTCAGATTGTGGTGTTACCAGGAAAAGGTTCTAAGAAAAACCAGAATTCCAGTGAATGAGACATTGTCCCTGCATGGAGTCAAGGTCTGGGAAACCAGATTGAGAATTAAGATTCTTTTCAGAAATAGACCACCCACAGTGTCCACACAATCTAAATCCTTGTATATTTAAAACTGTCCTGTTCACAAGAAGGTAGCAGTTAACCTCATCAGTATAAGAGTAAAAAATTATATAGTTAATATAAAGTTAATAGTATTTTTTGTTTTCTGTGTTTATCTGAATTACAGCAAGCACAGTGGACCTAAAGACCATATATATTTTTTGCTCCAACTTATCTTCTCTGTTAGAAATGGAACAGTCAATTTATCTTCCTTCATTAAAAATGTGGCCTTCATCATGTCTGCCCAGAGGGGAAAGGGTGTTGTTCCCTTCCGCCCTCCTCCCTCTGGAAAGAAAGATGGCGGCCACATGGGAGCCTTGTGGACAGCAGGTATGAGCCGGGGGTGTGGGGGCGACTAAAACCTCATGGGTCGGGGGGCGTTCTGGTCCGTCCTTCATGCCCTACCGAGGTCACCAGTTGCCCCCCCACGAGCGGCTCTCCAGCACAGCCACGGCCCCAGAAGCACAAGGACTTAATGCAGAACCCGGCAGCTTGGAGCAGAAAAGTGAACGAACTATGCGTTAATCCAGGCCATCAAGTCTGCCGGAGGGGAAAGGGTATTGCCCCAGTCGCCCTCTCTTGTCTGGAAAGAAGGATGGCGGCCGCATGGGAGCCTTGTGGACAGCAGGTATGAGCCGGGGGTGTGGGGGCGACTAAAACCTCATGGGAAGGGGGGCGTTCTGGTCCGTCCTTCACGCCCTACCACGGTCACCAGTTGCCTCCCTGTGAGCAGCTCTCCAGCACAGCCATGGCCCCAGAAGCACAAGGACTTAATGCAGAACCCGGCAGCTTGGAGCAGAAAAGTGAACGAACTATGCGTTAATCTAGGCCATCAAGTCTGCCGGAGGGGAAAGGGTGTTGCCCCATTCGCCCTCTCCTCTCTGGAAAGAAAGATGGCGGCCGCATGGGAGCCTTGGGGACAGCAGGTATGAGCGGGGGGTGTGGGGGCGACTAAAACCTCATGGGAAGGGGGCCGTTTTGGTCCGCCCTTCACGCCCTACCGAGGCCACCAGTTGCCCCCCACGAGCGGCTCTCCAGCACGGCCACGACTCCAAAACACAGAAACCAATTTCTTAACTATCTGACTTTCAGTAGAAATACTTCCAGGGTCAATAGGTAAAATAGCAGAAATCCAAAACCAACATTTAATTCTTGAACCCAGCTGTAGAAAGCAAATCACTTCACAATGCTTTTTCAGCATGTCTGATTTGGGGGGGGTAAACTCTAAATAATAGTGGTGAATCTTTTATTGAAACAGTGAATCTAATCAAAGCAGATAGAGTGTTAACTAGAATTCATCTGCCTCACAGGGACTGGGAGGGGTCGGGGGTGGGGTTTTATTGGGGTTCTTCATAAAAGGTAAAGGTAAAGGTAAAGGCCCTCCCGTTGTTCATGGATTTGCTCGAGCGGGCCCAGTAACGTCTCCATTGGAGACTTTGTTGTTACTGTGTCTGGCATACCGAATACGTCACGGGGAGCTTGCCAGGCTCTTCCGTGCAGGCGAGATACTCTCGGTAGTTTACTGGGCTCTCCGAAAGGGGTGGAGGAATCGAATTCAGGTCAGCCATGTTGGCTGCGTGCAAGGCAAACGCCCTACCGCTGTGCTATCGCTCCAGCCCGGGGGATTCTTCATGGTAAAAAATAAGTATTGGTAAAGGGAAATGTGTTTGATATTTGCATGACTGAGACCTAAACCTGAAAGCTTTGTAACCTTTCCCACAGTGATTCAATAAATAAATAAAATTTTAAAAAAATAAATAAAAAAATAAAAATGTGGCCTTGAAAATGTATAGCTAGATTCTGAGCTCAAAATGTTTTATAAAATGTATATATTTTCAAAAAACAATTAAATACTGGAGAGATAGTACAGAGGTTAAGGCACTTGTCATGGATATAGTAGGCCCCTTTTAACTCCTGGTTGAATCCTTGGCACTGGTTAAATTCCCTGAGCACCTCCAAGGATGATCCCTGACCATAGATCTAGGAATAATTCCTGAGCAGTTCTGGTATAGCACAATCCCTGCCAATGAATTGAAGTTACCATAAGCAGAGAAAAAAAATGAAAATATTACAATGTCAACTGTTCATCTTACAGATCTAATGGCAGAAAGTTATACATGTATCATCCCACATAGTAGTATATAGTTTAGGTCATTTAGCATAGAGCTAGGTAAGATGAATAAAAACAATTATATAATAAATTAGAACAAACAAGAAAATCGTTGTTTCAGGAACACACTTAGAACACATTAAAAAGTATTTATTTTACAAATAATTTATGGATGCTGTAGCATTAGGGAGTCTGAAGCAAGTTCAAACTTCAGAACTCATAAATTCATCTTTTATTTTTAAACTGGAGGAGAAAGTATTTTTTCTTACATTGTGTAGTGAAGTCATGATCAATTTATTATCTCTTACCAGCTCTGGTCTCTCTCAAATTTAAAACTCATAAATATTTCAGGAGTTGTTAAAACATCTGTTTCTACTTCATTTACATTTTGTTTGCTGTAAGGTTTAGTATGAACTACTAGAAATTTCAAGAGCTTTTATACAGAACATTAGCTTTCTTTTTTCCCTTTTTATTCTTCACCAAGAATATTGTTTTACCAAGAATAAAAATGAATCAAGTTTCCAAAGGTTCTAATTTAATTTAAAACTTAAACTCAAAAAGATGAAGTGAATTTTCAAAGTTGACACATCTTTCCACCACTGCATTTAAGGACCTATAGCTGTCTTATTTTCTAGCCCATACTTATATCTGGTTTTTGCTTGCTTTAAATGTGACGAAGTATATTTAAAAGAAATGTGTCTTTTTTATTTCACAGTGGCAATCTTTCTAAAATTGTGGTATGGAACTGAAATAAAACTTTACACCAAATTTGAACTTGTCTCTTGAACTTGTCTAGTGATAAATTAACTTTAACTTTGTAGTAGTCAATGTGCAACTTAATTTTAGTGCATTAATCAATGTAAAATGGATTCAAAAACTCTAATGCAGCAACTGTAAGGAATAAAAGTACCCTAATGTATTTTTGTTTTTAATTCAAAGGAGAATAATTCCTAGACTTGGAAAACTCAAGTCAAACTCAAGACAAATGCATCATCTATTATTTTACTTATTTCTCTAGTGGATTATTTTATCCTCCAATCTATTTTAATTCCTCAGCTTCAAGTTGACTTAGATGAGCTATAGGACTCTCATTTCTTAATAATAAACTTTTAAATCAGCTTGCCACTTATATATCAAACTACTTATTAAAAATACAAAAAAATGAGTGGGTAAATGAATATATTTTTAAACAAGTAGTTGTAAGGTAACATCTGCTATATTGCATCTATATATCTACTTAAATCTCTTCTCTTTAGAGAATTTTCAGTATCTTATTTTGTTTAAGATGATATAATGAATTATGAACATGCTTTGCCTCTTTTCAAAGAGCTGCATCTCTTCTTCAGCTTTGAAGTTTAAGGGAAGACAGAATGATAATAGCACAGTCAAAAGAGGAAGAGGTGACCTACAAAATGGTCCTAACAACTTCATGGGAAGAAGGCTGGGAGAGAAGATTGGGGTTCCAATGTCTGCTGTGAAGTTCTAATGACATAACAGCTAATAAATCAAACAGTACTTATTTGGTGCCAAACAAAGTTCTAAGTTAATTTTAATAGCATTCATGGCAATCTTATAAAGTTATTGAATTATTCTCCCTTAGAAGTTAAAATGCCATATCCAAGGAATCATAGAATTGGGATTAAAACTCTAACAATCTAGTTCAAGGCTCTGTGAGTTTCCCCACTGCATCATGCTGTCTTTCTGTCTACCACAGAAACATTTTTTAGAAATAGTCAGATTTGCCAAATCAAGAATTCCATTTTCTAAACACCTGGGTAGCAAGCAGAGAAAGGATACTCAAAAATCAAATTTGCATGATCCATTTCTTTAGTGTGCTGGTTCAACACAAAGTATCTTCTCCCTATTCATAATGGACAAAGTTCTCCAGCATCTTGCTTGGGGGCCCAAGCAAAGCTAAGAGTAATTCCTGAGTTCAGGGCCAGGAGTATCTCTTGAGTATCACCAGGGGTGACCCATAAACAAAACAAAATAAAAAAGGGAAAAAAAGTTTATTTAGATAAACACAGTGGGTAAGGCGTTTGCCTTGCACACAGCTGACCAGGACGGCCCAGGTTCGATTCCTCCACCCTTCTGAGAGACCGGCAAGCTACCGAGAGTATCTCGCCAGTGTAGCAAAGCCTGGCAAGCTCCCCATGACGTATTCGATATGCCAAACACAGTAACAACAAGTCTCACAATGGAGATGTAACTGGGCCCCCTCAAGCAAATCAATGAACAATGGGAGGACAGTGCTACAGTGCTACAGTTAGAAACCAAGTAAACATATAACACTCAACGTCAAATGTTGTGTTAGTATTCAAAGGAATTTAAAAACACAAAGGTTTTCTTTCAAATTAAAAAACTTATTCTTCCAAATGATAGCAACAAGATTATGAGTAAACAAACTCAAAAACTATTGCCTGAGAGAAGAATGTGACTTCCATAAAAACAGCTATACAAGAAGTGAAATCAGCTAATCTTCTGTTTGTTGTTCCATCATCCCAGGTAAGGTTCACCTCTGACTGATATCACTGGGCCTATTCTATACAGGAGACAAAGCTCCAACTAGAAGAGGAACCCTTCTGTCCCAGGTAGGTCCCAGCAGCCTCCACAACTGACCTGTGTCATATTAAAGGCCCACACCACACAACTCCTGAAGCACAATATTCCTTATGAGGCTGCACGATAGAACTAGTCAATGAATTACATGCTGCTGAAAGTTTTGCTGTCATTTTGTGAGGACAGGAAGAGACAGAGCAGCATCTAGCTAATTCCTCACCACCTTCCCAGGAGCATAACTACAAAACTCAACTCCAGCACAAGGAGAACACTAGAAAACCAATGGGGAAAACATGTAGAAACCCACCAAATGCAGTGAGTGAACATAATACCACTGAAGACATAAACAACACTAGTAAATCTTCAGGCAGTGTCTGTCTAAGGATGCCTGAGGATCCTCGTCATGAGAAGGATGTTCAATGAGTTCAAAGAAGTGATAGCACATGTAATCAGCAAAGCACAATGTATGAGAGTCAAAATGAAAAGGCTATTATTGTCAGAAATGATAGAAATTAAGAACATGATAGGCAATATTAAAAAGTCAATAGTCGCCCGCTCCTCTCTGGAAAGAAAGATGGCGGCCGCACGGGAGCCTTGTGGAAAGCGGGTTTGAGCCGGGCTCGGGGAAGCGGCGGGGACCTCATGGGAAGGGGGGCTTTGTGGGCCGTCCCCCACGCCCCACCGAGGTCGCCAGCTGCCCCCCACGAGCGGCTCTCCGGCACGGCCACGGCCCCGGAGGCACAAGGACTTAGCACAGAGAACCAGCCGCTTGGAGCAGAAAAGCAAATGGACTTGTGTTGATCCGCGCCACCAAGCCTGCCCGGAGGGGGAAGGGCGTTGACCGGCCCGCCCGCTCCTCTCTGGAAAGAAAGATGGCGGCCGCACGGGAGCCTTGTGGAAAGCGGGTTTGAGCCGGGCTCGGGGAAGCGGCGGGGACCTCATGGGAAGGGGGGCTTTGTGGGCCGTCCCCCACGCCCCACCGAGGTCGCCAGCTGCCCCCCACGAGCGGCTCTCCGGCACGGCCACGGCCCCGGAGGCACAAGGACTTAGCACAGAGAACCAGCCGCTTGGAGCAGAAAAGCAAATGGACTTGTGTTGATCCGCGCCACCAAGCCTGCCCGGAGGGGGAAGGGCGTTGACCGGCCCGCCCGCTCCTCTCTGGAAAGAAAGATGGCGGCCGCACGGGAGCCTTGTGGAAAGCGGGTTTGAGCCGGGCTCGGGGAAGCGGCGGGGACCTCATGGGAAGGGGGGCTTTGTGGGCCGTCCCCCACGCCCCACCGAGGTCGCCAGCTGCCCCCCACGAGCGGCTCTCCGGCACGGCCACGGCCCCGGAGGCACAAGGACTTAGCACAGAGAACCAGCCGCTTGGAGCAGAAAAGCAAATGGACTTGTGTTGATCCGCGCCACCAAGCCTGCCTGGAGGGGGAAGGGCGTTGACCGGCCCGCCCGCTCCTCTCTGGAAAGAAAGATGGCGGCCGCACGGGAGCCTTGTGGAAAGCGGGTTTGAGCCGGGCTCGGGGAAGCGGCGGGGACCTCATGGGAAGGGGGGCTTTGTGGGCCGTCCCCCACGCCCCACCGAGGTCGCCAGCTGCCCCCCACGAGCGGCTCTCCGGCACGGCCACGGCCCCGGAGGCACAAGGACTTAGCACAGAGAACCAGCCGCTTGGAGCAGAAAAGCAAATGGACTTGTGTTGATCCGCGCCACCAAGCCTGCCCGGAGGGGGAAGGGCGTTGACCGGCCCGCCCGCTCCTCTCTGGAAAGAAAGATGGCGGCCGCACGGGAGCCTTGTGGAAAGCGGGTTTGAGCCGGGCTCGGGGAAGCGGCGGGGACCTCATGGGAAGGGGGGCTTTGTGGGCCGTCCCCCACGCCCCACCGAGGTCGCCAGCTGCCCCCCACGAGCGGCTCTCCGGCACGGCCACGGCCCCGGAGGCACAAGGACTTAGCACAGAGAACCAGCCGCTTGGAGCAGAAAAGCAAATGGACTTGTGTTGATCCGCGCCACCAAGCCTGCCCGGAGGGGGAAGGGCGTTGACCGGCCCGCCCGCTCCTCTCTGGAAAGAAAGATGGCGGCCGCACGGGAGCCTTGTGGAAAGCGGGTTTGAGCCGGGCTCGGGGAAGCGGCGGGGACCTCATGGGAAGGGGGGCTTTGTGGGCCGTCCCCCACGCCCCACCGAGGTCGCCAGCTGCCCCCCACGAGCGGCTCTCCGGCACGGCCACGGCCCCGGAGGCACAAGGACTTAGCACAGAGAACCAGCCGCTTGGAGCAGAAAAGCAAATGGACTTGTGTTGATCCGCGCCACCAAGCCTGCCTGGAGGGGGAAGGGCGTTGACCGGCCCGCCCGCTCCTCTCTGGAAAGAAAGATGGCGGCCGCACGGGAGCCTTGTGGAAAGTGGGTTTGAGCCGGGCTCGGGGAAGCGGCGGGGACCTCATGGGAAGGGGGGCTTTGTGGGCCGTCCCCCACGCCCCACCGAGGTCGCCAGCTGCCCCCCACGAGCGGCTCTCCGACACGGCCACGACTCCAGGGCACAGAAATCAATCTCTTAACTAGCTAACATTTAATAGAAATTCTTCCAGGGTCAATAAGTAAAATAGCAGAAATTCAAAACCGCGCGGCCGCTATCGCGGCCGCGCGACATCATTTTATTCTTAAACCAAGTTGTAGAAAGCAAATCATTTCACAACGCTGTTTCAGCATGTCTGATTGGGAGGGGGGGTGGGTCGTAAACTCTAAACAATAATTGTGCATCTTCTATCGAAATAATCTATCTAGTCAAAGTAGATAGAGTATTAACTAGAACTCATCTGCCTCATAAGAATCGGGAGGGGTGGGAGGTGGGGGTCTATTGGGGTTCGGGGTTAAAAATGAGTATTGGTAAAGGGAAATGTGTTCGGTATCTACATGACTGAGACCTAAACCCGAAAGCTCTGTAACTTTTCCCACAGTGATTCAATAAATAAATAAATTATAAAAAAAAAAAAAAAGTGAGAAAAAAAAAAAATAAAAAGTCAATAGAAGCTTAGATAAGCAGAATGATAGAAGCTGAGAAAAACTTAAGATGCTCCAAGATGAGGAGGAAATTTCTGGTAAATAGAAGAAAGTGGAAACTAGTCTGGAAAGAAATGAACAGCATACTAGAGAACTGAGATAAGGTCAAAAGGAACAATTTAGAATCACTGGAGTCCCTGAAGAATAGGAAGGCCAAATGTAAAGAAAGAAATAATTGATAAAAATTTTCTGAATTGAGAGATTTCTATTTTCTTTTCGCTATCCAAGAGGCCTGAAAGATCCCATTGAAAATAGACCCAACTAGAAAAACTTCAAGACACATTATATTCAAAATGACAAAAACCTAAAGATAGTGACAGAATATTGAAATCAGCAAGATCAAAAAAAGAACTTAAGTATAAAGGAAAACCTATAAGATGTACAGCAGATCTATCAAAAGAGACTGTATAAACAGAGGAACATAGAAAAATGTAGTAGAAAATTCAACAAACTGAGTACTTCACCAAGAATACTCTATCCAGCTAGATTAACAGATTATCATTCATATTTGAATTAAACTATACAAAGCTTCATGGATAGGCAACAACTCAGGGAATTCATAGTCTTAAAACCAGTTTGCAAGAAGTGATTTTAAAAAAAAACAAAAAAACTTTAAAGGGCAGGAGAAACTTCACATCATGTGGCATTGAGTATGGCACTCATCAATGTTGGATAGATTATCTTCTACTAGATTAAGAAAGGTTAAAACATATATCAATTGATCACCACAAATTGACTTTTATTGATTTATTTTCTAATAATTCTATTCTCTATTTTTTCAAGATTTTTTGACCAAGTAACATGAAATAAATTTGTTATATTCCTGCCAAGGGGGCAAAAAAAAGGCCTGATTTATTACCAGGAATGATATGATTACAGTAAGTTTCAAGTACAAAATAAAATTCAATGAAATATTTTAGATGCCAGAGTTGAAAACTTAGTTATGTAAATGAGAATAGGCAGTATACTATATTGTATTACATGATTTAAATTTACACAGTTTAAGGGCTGGAGCGATAGCACAGTGGTAGGGTGTTTGCCTTGCGCAGGGCCGACCCGACTGACTCAGGTTCAATTCCTCTGTCCCTCTCAGAGAGCTTGGAAAGCTACTGAGAGTATCTCACCAGAATGGCAAAGCCTGGCAAGCTATTCGTGTTGTATTCAATATGCCAAACACAGTAACAACAAGTCTCACAATGGAGATGTTACTGGGCCTGCTCAAGCAAATCGATGAACAACGGGAGGACAATGACAGTGACACAGGTTAAAATCAGACAGCAGTTAATCATAACAAATTGACTTTTATTGATTTATCTTCTGACAATTCCATTTGCCATTTCTTTAAGTTTAGTTGGAGCAAGCAACATGAAGTAAATTTGTTATATGCCTGTCAAGGGGAAAAGCTGTAGGATGGTAGAGACCCATGGGATACTGATGGTGGGATTGGTGTTGCAACACGGTATGCATGAAACAATTCTGTTATGAACAGCTTCATAAACTATGATCTCTTAATTTAAAAAATTAAAGAGCAAAAAGAAAATAGAAATCATTGAACTATGAGTGTCTTTTGAGGAAAACATAAGAAAATACGACAGATGACTGACTCTGCTGTGTGTATTATAGTGTGATAAAGAATGGTCTGAATTTCAAAGATATATGATGGAAATGTCCATGAAAGTCCAGATGTACCTTTTACCTTGAGGATGGAATATGGTTGTGGGTTTTTTCCCCACACTTCAATCTTTTGTTCTTCCTCCTTCTTGTTCTTATGATTGGAACAAAATCACTGCTTCAAACACAACTTCTTGCCTTATCTAAAGTCATATTGTCTTGGAATGTTTTGAGAAATAGTCTCATACTTTATTTTCTTCTTGGTTCCATAAAGTCACAGACTATGGTTTGCTTTAGAGTAATATCTCACTTATTCCAATTACAAGGTAAAGAATCATGCAAAGATCAGTGGAGTCATTTGGTTGTTCTGTGAACTCATGTTTGGGCAATACAACACTCCTACCTACATTTCTTTTTATAATCTGCAACCATAGCAACACGCACTTCCCCAATGTGAAGAACTTTAAGGACAATAATTTATTTTCTTCCAGTTCACAGTCATTTTCCTCAAGTAAGTTCATGGTCATGGTCCTCCCATTGTTCATCGATTTGCTCAAGCGGGCCCAGTAACATTGTGAGACTTGTTACTGTGTTTGGCATATCGAATACGTGACGGGTAGCTTGTCACAGGTAGCTTGCCAGGCTCTGCCATGCAGGAGAGATACTCTCGGTAGCTTGCCGGGCTCTCCGAGAGGGGCAGAGGAATCGAACTCGGGTCGGCCATGTTGGCTGCATGTAAGGCAAACGCCCTACCCGTTGTGCTGCTGTGAATTTTATGGGTTAAAATCTTCACAGACATTTTTAAGGAGGATACTACAAATATGCCTAACTTGCAAATCAAGGTAAATCAAACCTAATTATAAATCAAGACAACATGCATTTATTGGTTTTATTCTTACATCCCAAGGCTCAGGAAACTAGCAAATTTCTGCTGACCCAGCACAGAACAACTGCATCACTGATCCTAGCTTGAAAGCATATCACTGTCACTGTCCTCCCGTTGTTCATCGATTTGCTCGAGCGGTCCCAGTAACATTGTGAGACTTGTTACTGTGTTTGACATATCAAAAAACGTCATGGGTAGCTTGCAAGGCTTTGCTGTGCGGGCGAGATACTCTTGGTAACTTGCCGAGCTCCCCGAGAGGGGCGAAGGAATTGAACTCGGGTGGGCCATATTGTCTGAGTGCAAGGCAAACGCCCTACCTGTTATGCTATCGCTCCAGCCCTGAAAGCATATAAACTCAATTAATAAAAATAAGGGCTGGAGTGATAGCACAGCGGTAGGGCGTTCGCCTTACAAGCGGCCAACATGGCCAACCCGAGTTCGATTCCTCCGCCCCTCTCGGAGAGCCCGGCAAGCTACCCAGAGTATTCGATATGCCAGACACAGTAACAACAAAGTCTCCAATGGAGATGTTACTGGGCCCGCTCAAGCAAATCGACGATCAACGGGAGGGCCTTTATTTATAATAAAAATAAATAAACATATTCTAGCAGCATATATGCAATAAATATTCTTTTTTAACAAATATAAAATTTGTTATATTTTCAAATAAATGGTCTGATATTTAAATATAATTCTATAGACAGTTCCATTATCTAAAAAATATCAATTTTAATAAAATAACTCTAAAAAATCTTTAGAATTGTAAAGTCATTTTTCCCCCACTCTACTTTCTTTTAAAAGGAGAAAAATCCTTCTACATTTAACACGTACTTCCATTTCAAAAACAAATGTAAAATCAGGGATGTGGTTGAGACCACTGTGTACAGGTCTGGAATGTGAACAGTCTCTGGTTTGACCCTGGACAGCATATGCTGCCTCCTCTTCACAACCACTGTCAGGAGTGGTTCATGAAACAGCTAAAATTTTAAAAGGAATTTTAAAGAACAGAGCAATTTAATTCAAACCTGTCTTCCACTTGCAGAATTATTAAACTGTCTTTATGCAAGAATAGTTGGAGAAAGTTAAACAACCCTTGATTTTTTTAAAATAGAAAAAATAGTAAGACTAGAGGAAGGGAAAAAAGACCACTTTTGGGTACAGCAAATTTTGTAAGTAAGTAATGAATAGATACACAGGTTAACAAATGAAGAGTATCATAGCACTCTCACTGAGATGTATAAGAGTCTTGAAAAGGAGAGGTGTAATTTTGCTAAAAGAGACAAATTGGGTTGGTTTGGGAGTAGATGCTTCAAGGTGAAATGAAGGGAAAGTGCCCTTGACAATCGAACAACAACAACAAAAACTCCAGCTAAGGATCCTCCTTTACTCTCTAAAGTGGGGATAATACCTTAGAATGTTGTCAAGATCAAATGAATTCCCAGGCTTTAACTATCTTAAATGTGAACCAGCACACACAAAGCACACAATCAGTTACCTCCACATTGTGTTTCTCCTTCTCTAGAAAAGAATCAAAGTTTTGCGTGCTAGCAGCTCAGGCAGAGTTGAACTCAGGAAACATCAGTTGAAAAAAAACCCTCAAACCCTCAAACAAACCCTGATTTCTGTGGTTTTTATTAATTACTCTTAAGTCATGTATTTATTTTCTATTTAATTTCATAAAAATTAATTGCTGATCCATCAAATTAGGTTTCCTTGAAGTTCCTAAAAACAGTATTATGTTGAGTTGGCATAACTTTTAAACAAAAGTTCTTTTCCCCACTATGACAGTTCAGAAAATTTCACAACCACTTCATATTTATTTATTATGTTAATTATAAGCAGGCACACAAAGAAATTGCTCAGTGTTCCTGTGTACAGCTAAATCACAGGGGCCATTTTCCAGTTTGCATTATTTACTCTAATGTTTATACTCTAGACATGCCTTCAATTTTCTTTTATTTTGGGTGTGATATACCTACAGAGGTAATAAGGATGAAGGATGTGTGTGAGCTTGTGGGAAAGGAGGAAGGCGGGGAAGCAGAGGTACTTATGTTTTATTCATCATAACTGAACAGATGAGCACAGATATAGATGCCCATCACTGCAGGTGAGAAGCCCTCAGCAGCACCCTCTCAAATATATTCCCACTGTATATATAATCAAACAGAGAACTTTTTTTTTTGCTTTGTTTTTAGGGCTATACCCAGTGGTGCTCAGGGTTTATTTCTGGCTCTGTGCTCAGGGATCTCTCCAGGATGGGCTTAAGTGACCATATGGGGTGTTGGAGATTGAATCCTCATCCAAGGCAAATTCCCTACCCTCTATTCTACTCCTCCAGGCCCTGGAGAATTTTTCACATGCAAAATATGTCTGCTTGTCAGATATATTGGCATAGATATATTTAAAGAAAGATTTCTAGGACTTGTAAGGGAACTAATGTCTTCAGATTCAGAAGAACTTGCCTTTCCCATATAGTTTATTAGTGGAAAAATATTGAACTATAATCTTGCACACAAATTGCTAGTCCAGTGTTTTGCCCCAGGTTCTCTGTGTGTGACTAACCTGACGGAACTACAGACTTATTTTGAGGCTGGTTTCTGAATGCAAAGTCAGATTGCTGAAATTGGTGGAAAATATTTTTTAAATGTGACATACAGAAAGAGAATAATTGCACTCATTTGAGGGACATAAAAGAAAATATAGTATGTGACTAATATCCAATAACGGTAGAAACACAGGCAGGCCAAGATTGGTCCACTGTTGGAAGCCTGCTTCAAGTTCTGCAGGAGTGGGTAGTTGGGATAGAAAAGGGACCACTGTGGAAAAGTGGTTGGAAATGGTCACTCTGGATAAGACCTGCACCCTGAAAGTAGGTAAAGGAACAACCGCAATGACCTCTCTGTATCTGTATATCTGTATGGCAAATCATAATGCCCCAAAACACAGAGAGAGAGAGAGAGAGAGAGAGAGAGAGAGAGAGAAAGAGAGAAGAAAAAAGAGGCAGGCTGGGACTGGGAGGGAGGGAGGGAAACTGAGATCACTGGTGGAGAGATGGGTGTTGTAACACTGTATGACTGAAACCCTAGCATGAACAGCTTTGTACTGTGTATCTCACGGTGACTCACTTAAAAAGAAATGGTGACATACACTATAACGCTCTTTTCAAACCACCAAAGGCCAGTGACCAACCCTCTATCTAGTTCTCTTCAGCAATAGCTGTACTAGTTGATTATTTCCTCCCTTTAAAAATATCTTCATTTTGATTCCAGAACACCATAGTTTTCTTAATTAATTTGAAACTTTTCAGACACTTTTATTGACTACTCTGCTTTCTCACTTCCAAAATTTGGAGTTCCCAAAGCTTAGTTGACTTCTTTGCAATCTAAATCATTCATAGTAATATTTATATATAGACCATTTTCAAATGCATAATCCAGTATTACCATTTAAAACTTGAATTGTTCATTTGACATCTTCACTAGGATTTGTATTAATCACATCAGATTTCTATGCCCTAAAGTAAACTTGGTCCTCATGCACACAATAAACTTTCTTCATAGCATTCAGCTCCTTTAATGAGCTCCAAATCTTGTGAAGATGATACTGTCTTAAAAACCTTCACTATTATCAGCTATAATTCATTTGAACAGAATAATTTTTTATCTTCCAGGTCTTCTTATTTTAGCAAAGTGATTTATTTAGTAACATGTCTCTTTTAAATCATTTATTTCTTTCTCAAAGTGAAATCATCATACTTTCCTATCACTCCTATGGAAATAAAATAAAGACAAAGCATGATTCCTACTATAGCTTTTAGTTTCCAAAATTATCAAAACACTGGCTACTTGGTTGAGTTATCAATGCACTATCTCCTGCTAGATTCAGGAATATTGACCAACCTATTACTAATCAAATATTCTGGACATGTTCTTGCTTCATCTTGATGAGAAACTGTACTATTAGGTACTATTACCTCAGCAGTAAAGCACATGTATGAAACTCCATGCATACGCACGAGGTTTGATCCTCACTAATACTTTCCTATGAAAAAATAATTTGTACAATTAAAAATAAAAGAAGAGGAAGAGGAAGACTTAAAGAAGAGGAAGACTTGAAATAAAGGAAGTGAGATTGCTCTTACAGCTATCATGAAATCAACATACCTGCAGATATTCACATATGTAATAAATACTTAAACAATTTAGGCTTAAAGAATAGTTTAAAGAATAAAAAATGACGCCTTCTCCAGATGGAACCCAGGTGACCATGAGCATCTACAAGCATAGCTCGGGCATGCAGGAACCAGGACTTTTACTCTAAACTGCTGGGACTGCCCCGGGTCCCAGGTAACCTCTGATTCTGAAAGTCATGCCCACAACCTGCCCCCCAGTGCCATCTTTACAGCACACAGCAGCAGAGAAGAAAGGCCGCTGGGAGGCTCCACAGCTCCCGGAGAATGCTCCAGGTGCCAAACAGAGCCGAGATCACCAGGAAGTCCCAGATGGGGTAGGTGCCACATCCCGCCTTCTCCAGATGGAACCCCGGTGACCATGAGCCTCGACAAGCATAGCTCGGGCATGTGGGAACCAGGACTTTTACTCCAAACCGAGCTATATACAAAGTGATCAATGGAAAGTAAATCATCCAATGTTTCTCCCTGAAAATAAGGCTTAACTCTTTTACAAACCACAACACCCAATAGGAGAGAGAGAACAAAAGGGAATGTCCTGCTGCAGAGGCAGGGGCATGGGGGGCTGGGGGTTGGGAGGGATACTGGGATCCGTGGTGGTGGAAAATGGTCACTGGTGGAGGGATGGGTATTCAAAATAAATTTATAAATTAAAAGAAAAGAATAAAAAATGATATTATTAGATTTAATGTTTAATTTGATGTGAGAAATTATGGAAAAACTATAGGTTATTGTTAGAATTTTTCTGTGATTGTCAGGAATGTTTATTTTACTTGCTTAGGATCAACATGGCTTAAACTCTGCGTCTCTGTGATAGAGAAACAAAACAAGCAATGAGAACACTCAGCCTTGCATTAAAAATTCAGATAACAAAATTCAGTTGAGAGAAGAGTGAAGAGAATAAAAAGATTTACTAGAGGTGATAAGGGACATTGGAGGATCTTGAGCACTTTGGTGGAAGAGGGGACTTACAGTAACTATGTGCTTCAATTCCATAAACACTCTTGTGATAATGGTACTTAAATATAAATTTAAGAAAACAAATAATAAACAAAAATACCAATTAGAATAACAAAAAGCAGCTTAAATTTTTTTGGAGTAAGCTTCATTGTTCTGGGAGCCACTTCTTGGCACTGCTGTGGAGCAGGTTATCAAGTTATCAAGTCCAGAGACTTATATATATGCCAATCAAGTGCTTTATCACTGGAACTACATGTTAACCACTGGTTGCTCAGTTTTGAGTCAACAAGGAAGGTAAGTACTTTTCTT
The DNA here is from genome assembly GCF_029834395.1 of Sorex fumeus. NCBI lineage: Eukaryota > Metazoa > Chordata > Mammalia > Eulipotyphla > Soricidae > Sorex > Sorex fumeus. The sequence continues at coordinate 16,343,170 of NW_026606072.1, forward strand.
TGTAAGTACTTTGATTTGGTTATGAAGGAAGCTGTGTCAGAAATGTTTTATGTCCTTGCAGCCATCAAAACATATCATCTCACCTTAGTTACCTGTCAGAGAAAAGAATAATAAAAATATCATGTCATCAATAGATGCATTGTACGTACAAAATGCAGAGATTATAGAGTTGAATAGTCAATATCATTTAAATTAAATTACTTTGGATGTTGGAGCAATAGCACAGCAGGTAGGGCATTTGCCTTGCACACAGCCAACATGGCCGGCCGGAGTTCAATTCCTCCGCCCCTCTCAGAGAGCCCGGCAAGCTACCGAGAGTATCTCGCCCGCATGGCAAAGCCTGGCAAGCTCCCCATGATGTATTTGATATGCCAAACACAGTAACAAGTCTCACAATGTTACTGGGCTCGCTCGAGCAAATGGATGAATAATGGGAGAACAGGAACAGTTACAGTGACAGTGACTTTGGATGTTAAACATTTGTGAAATACCTCTCTGGAAACCTCTGAACCAGAGTTTGACCAAACAACTAGACAACATAATCTAGCCAGTTTAAGACAGAAAAATGAATTATAACAGACCTGTTGGGAACTCCCAGAGTACTAGGGCAGTCTCATTAGCTTCCTCATATCCAGAATTTATTGTAAAAGACTTTTGATTCACCTTTCTGTAACATCCTAATATAATACACTCTGCTACTTCTCTTTTGGAAATTCCATTCCACAGTACTAGTCTCAAATCAGTAAAACCTCTGTGTTCTGTTTGGTTTTTGTTTGCTTGTTTGTTTTATTTTTAATCTATCTGTACCAGTACTGCCTAGTGCTATGTTTGGAAAGTCCCTTAGCCAGACAGTTGAAACAAAAGTAAAAATTATCTTATTTTCCCTTTCTTAGAGATCACAGTCTATTGTCTCATTCCTGAAAACAGTTCATAGTCTGTGTGCAGTTATATAACTGTCTAGAGTGACAAGACAAGTTCTATACCAGTTACTTTTTTCTCAGAAACAGAACTTAAGTCATTTAACTAGTTCTTTTATCTACATTCATAATGCCTTCCCTGTTCCCATTGGGATGAAGTATAATTTTTTAAAAATAATTTTATTGAATCACTGTGAGATAGTTACAAGCTTTCATGTTTAGGTTACAATCACACAATGATCAAACACCCATCCCTCCACCAGTGCACATTCCCCACCACCAATATTCCCGGTATAGCCCCCCTTTCCCACCCTTACCCTGCCTCCATGGCAGACATGATTCCCCATAATCTCTCTGTACTTTTGGGCATTATGGTTTGCAATACTGACCCCGAGAGGTTATCATGTTTGGTCCTTTATCCACTTTCTGAACACAAGGATGAAGCATAAATTCTGTTATATTATTCTTTTTTGTGTCTAATTAAAATTAGAATGAATAAAATGTTGGAATTATTCTAAGACTTTTCAAGCTATCTGGTATTTATAATTCATAAAAAAAAAACCCTAAGTGTTTGGAGATAGAGTTTCTGAAGTGACTATCTCATTATAATATAAATGCAATTGAATTACTAAAATCTTGGAGATTATTCAATAGTTCATGCATTCATAGAAATATTTATGAAAATAATGAGTTAGAAAAAGAAGCGATGACAAGCATTTATACAACACAAAACATTGCAGGATATCCAAAAGCAAAAGAACGAATTTAGACACATGATAAATCTCCATGTTCTCAAACTGGATCATAAAAAAAAGGTAAAGGCCCTCCCGTTGATCATCGATTTGCTCGAGCGGGCCCAGTAACGTCTCCATTGGAGACTTTGTTGTTACTGTGTCTGGCATATCGAATACTCTCGGTAGCTTGCCGGGCTCTCCGAGAGGGGCGGAGGAATCGAACTCGGGTCGGCCATGTTGGCCGCGTGTAAGGCGAACGCCCTACCCGCTAAAATTATAGATAATTACCTAGGAGAAAGCCTAAGTAGTGACTTTGAGTAAGGTAATGGCATTTTCTATTTAATAACAAAGACTTATACCAAAAAATTGACAAGTTTAACCTTATTAAAACAAACAAACAAAAAAAAACGCCTGCTTTGCAAAAGACATTGTCAGAAAAATGAAAAGTCACACAGTGAGAGAAAATAAACCACAATTGATAAAAATGATAATATAAAATATACAAAGAACTCCGAAACCTCAGCACTAAGGGAACAATCCAAAATTTTTATCATACACATCACCAAAGAAGCTATAAAGATGACAAATAAGCATTTAAAATGTTCTTCACCATGTGATTTGGAAAATGCCAATTAGAACACAGTGAGACATCACTAACCACTTAAGAGAATGAAAAATCTTTGAAACACTGATGATACCAAACCTGAGGAGGAAGATACAAAACAGCAGAAACAAGAATTTATTGCTCATGGGAATGAAAAACATATGTATGACCACTAGGAAGAAATGGCACACCCGCTTTGGAAATTTTACAATTTGCTATAAACTACCATATCCTACCTTATAATCCAACAGTCACACCCATTGATAGTTGCTTGTTGAAAACTTAAAAGTTTACAGGAGAGCCAGGCATAAAAACAGCTGTTTTATTTGTAATTGATAGAAACTGGAAACTATGAAAATGATATAAAGTTAGTGCATGAATAAAATTTAGTACATCTATGTAATAAAACATTATTTGGTATAAAAAAGAAATGGGTTATCAAGTGATGAAAAGTCATGGATAAAATTGATGTAAGGAAAAGAAAACAATCTTAAAAGACTATATATAGGGCCAGGAGGACTAGTACACTGTTGGAAGCTTGCCACAGTTGGTGGGGTGGGGGACACCTAGGATACAGAGGACCACTATGCCCATGATAATTAGAAATGATCACTCTGGACAAGAACTGAGTACGGAAAGTAGGTAAAGGAATATACATGATAACTTTCCAGTACCTGTATTGCAAACCATAATGCCCAGAAGAAGAGAGAGAAGTGTAGGTGTGTGTGTGTGTGTGTATGTGTGTGTGTGTGTGTGTGAGAGAGAGAGAGAGAGAACAACTTTGCAATTATATTTCTTAGTGTTTCAATGATAAAAAGGCTACTTTTATGATTTCAATTACATAACATTCTGAAGAGGTAACTATAGAGATAGTAAAAAATGCATTGTCAGGGTTTAGGGGAAAGAAAAGGAATAATATATAGAACATAGAGGATTTTAGAGCAGACAATATAAATATATTGATATTACAATTATGAATAAATGTAATTTTGCATTTTTTAAACCTAGAGGAGGTACAATGCCTGCCTAAGAGTTGATCATAGGTAAATTATGGACTTTGGCTGATAATAAGATATCAAGGTTGGTTTATCAATTGTAATACATATATGACACCAGTCAGGAAGATAAATAGCAGAAAGACTTCATGAATTAGTGTAGGGCGTTTAGAAAATCTCTATACCTTTCCCTCCTCACAATTTCTGTGAAGCCTAAAACTGATCTAATTAAAAAAACAAAGTATTGAAGAAATAATTCATAATGAAAGATAGAAGCCAGGAAATTCAACTGTGATAAGTGCCATACTCAATTTTATAAAACATTGTACATCAAGCAAACACTGTGTCCCTTGTGCTTTCAGAACACCAAAATGTCTTAGGAACATAATGCTTGCTCACAGAAGCAGATGGGTGACATTTTTCATAAATGGACAAAATTTGGATGGGTTACATGAGTTCACATTTTAGCAATCACTCATATGAAAGAGAATTGAGCAAATCAAGGGGACTATTGGTCTATGCATGGCAAAACAAATATCTTTAATTTAATCTCTTCAGATTGCTCAACTCTGAGTCTCTGTAGTCTTTCCTTGAAGTACTATAATAACTTTAAAATTAATATTCAAGCCAGTTCTATATAATCAAGCCAAACTTGAATTAAGAGGAAAGTGAAAATGATGGGAGTAGGATAAAATTAATGCTATAGTAAACCTATATTTTTATTTTATATGCAATGGGTTTTACTAACTTATTATTTTATTTAAAAACTGTGTAGTACTACCAGAAATAGGGACCAGTGGCGACACAATGTGGATATGGCATATGCATTCGGTTGTAAGGAACTAGAACTTTCAGTACCTTAGAGATTTCCTAGAACTAGACATCCATCCTATCTGGTTACATTGCTGAAGAGTCAGGTGCTCTGAGTCAATTTTCCTAGATAGTTTCTGAATAGAAACTGGAGAAAGGACAATTTATATAGTTGAAGATCCTATAAGGATAAAACACGTAGAGCATAACAACTGAAGTCAAATTATCACTTGGCAGGAGAGATGAGAGAATTAATTTAGCAATTCATCAAGTTAGAATGTGAGAAGTTGAAGAGGTATAGATGCTTCATAATCTTAGTGTGATTTTTTTAATAACATGTGATTTACCCATTTGTTGTGTAAAACTCATGTTTTTCAAGCAACAAAAATCAGTTAGAAGGAAATATTGATCCTACTACTGCAAATTAAGTACAATATCTAAATTAATGGGCTGGAGCGATAGTACAGTGGGTAAGGTGTTTGTCTTGAATGCAGCCTACCTGCCGACCCGAGTTTGATTCCTCCATCTTCAATTCTTCTGGCTCACTCGAAGAGCCCAGGAAGCTACCAAGAATATCTCGTCCACATGGCAATGCCTGACAATCTAACCATGACATATTCGATATGCCAAAAACAGTAACCACAAGTCTCACAATGTTACTGGGCCTGCTCGAGCAAATCAATGAACAACGGGAGGACAGTGACAGTGATCTAAATTAATACAGTTGGCAGGAATAGACTCAGAAGCACTAGAGATTTATGTCAAATATTTGTAAACCATAACAAATTTTTTTCTCAAGGCACTGTTGTGCAGGGCAGGACAGTTGATGACAAGGACTCCAGAATTCACTATTCATCAGAATTTTTGGCATTGCTATTGAGGCATTTCTATTTAGGAAGCAAGATTCCAGACAAAGATAAATGTTCAAATACATGCCTCTTGCATTGAAGGGATTTCATCAGTGATCACTATGTCAAAATTATTACTCAATTATAAGATTAAAAAAGAGTGATCGTATAAGAATTGAGATCTAAGGTGGTATCTAAATCAGAGTAATAAGCTAAAATACAAACTTGCATTTCCAGGCTCCAAAATCAGCACTGGGTCTTGTGCTGCAAGCTGGTTAAGCAAAATTTGACTGTTGAAGATCACAATTCAATTACCTGAACTGAAAGTTAATAATTTTATTTTCTTTTGTTTTGGGGCCACACCCACCACCTAGCAGTGTTCAAGTTTTGAGCACTTAGTTCCTGACTCTGTGCCCAGGAATCACTCCTGGAAGGCTTGGGGACCGTATGTGGTGGTGGGGATCGAACCTGGGTTGGCCACATACAAGGCAAGTGTTCTACCCTCTCTGACCCAGAAAGTTAATAATTTTATCAGAATGCTTTTATTTATTCTTTATTATCTTTATTATTCTCGTTTTGAAGAGATGCTGAATATGTTCATCAAACTCCTTGAAAAATAAATGAGGCTTATTAGCAACTAGATTAGATGAAAGAATTTCTGTATCTGTAGATATAATTGTTGGGTATTTCCATTTTTTAAATGGAGTGATAGCACAGTGTGTAGGGCATTTGCCTTGCACAAGGCTAACCCAGCTGACCCGAGTTCGATTCCTCCACCCCTCTCGAAAAGCCTGGCAAGCAACCGAGAGAATCTTGCCCACACAGCAAAGCCTGGCAAGCTGCCCACGACATATGTGATATACAAACACAGTAACAAGTCTCACAATGTTACTGGGCCCACCCAAGCAAATCGATGAACAATAGGAGTAAAGTGCAGGAGTGCAGTTTTAATTTCATGGTATCGTTTTGATATTTAGTTATATATATAGCAGTATAAATTTGAAACCTGTCATCTATTTAAGGACGATTTTCTCTTAATCGAACACTTTCAAAACTTATGATGTGCTGTCGTCTGCTATATATCATTAGTTATAAACAGCACGAAGATATAACACTAAAATTTTTAGCCTACTAATTAAGGTTCATAGATAATATGGTAAAAATAATTTTTCCAAATGAGAACAAAACTTGTCTCGTTCTAATTCAATTAGTATGATTTCTATTCTGCTGTTTTCTTCATCCACCTTAATTATCCTAGTCACATATTTTTAGTAGAATTTAACATATTCTCTTAAATTTTGATTTTCTTAGTATCCCTCTTATCTTAAGTGGAACATTTGTCGTATTTTTTAACAGAATAGTCATTTTCAATGTCATTATTATTTTCAAATTATCTCTTCAAAAGCAGAGACTTGGTTATCTGTCATCAGGAACTACCATTGTATATAATATAGTGACATTAGATAAGAATGTTTGTCAAGCTAATGAATAAGTGACTAGATAAATATTTTTCTAAGACAACTTAAAGAACTATTGTATACTTTTGGGAAAAAATTTAGATTATGAATTATTATTTCCTTGGGTCATTTTGCTGCCATTGAACACTATTCTTTATTCATTGAATCCCTTCTTATCAGTAACTTTTCTAGTAGAAATACTGCTTGGGTAATAGCCAACTGACAACGCTATTCCTCCTCAAAGGAAGAAACTTCTTTAAATATGCAGGAATTTTACTCTAACCTTTGATGTGAAAATTGTATCTTCTATTCCTGAGAAACCTTGCTGTTATATAAGAACATAAAGATAGAAAATGGAGAGGCAGCTAGTCTCAAGTTTTGCAATTTACAGATTTCAGTTTCAAAGCAAAATGACAGATTTATTTCTCAACCCCTGAGTTTTACTTGGAAGAAAAACAACATTTAGATCTTATTTTCATCTGATGGCTCAGTTTTATAAATGGCAAAGATGTAAGTCTATGCACAGAACTCCGTCTGGACCTGGCATCTGTGTTCAGAAATTGCACCCCAAAATGGGTGATGAGCTACATCCTTATATCCGCTTTTTGAAAGATGTCATTCTGGTATGTGTTACTGCCTGGCGGCATGTAACTAAAATCCTCAGCCAAAATTCCTTAATTCTTTGTTGTTTGGGATAACGTGCCCTCTAGTAATGGCAATCTTCATAATGCTTGTCTTTCTTCTGCATTAAGATTTTAGCTTAGGATGATTATCTCTTGCTTATATTATCTGATTTGTTTCTTTCTGGTGCAGCAATTAACTATGCTGCTCTTCATTTTCCTGTATGTAATTCTTGCATTCTCTTGCCTTTCCATAAGTATAAATGCAAAAGCAGTGGATATCTGGTAAATTGACAACTGAGAAATCATGCTATTATCTCCTTCAGCAATTATAAGATTTTGCAACCTGAAAGGTTAAGATTCAGAAACCAATCATTCCAAGTGACATCTTATGTAAAAGACACATCTAATTTTATCATTTTGTTAAATCTTTATGCAGATGATTAAATCTGTGAATTTTTCCACTGCAAAATACACTATAATCAGCCCCAGCCATCCAAATTTTAAAATACATATGTATTATGTCATACATATATGTATATTAAAACATATAACTATATTCTATTATAAAATAATTTTTTAAGTCCATTGCCTTTTTGCGGTAGACATGATAGTCTGGAAGCCACATTATTTCTACTTTAAAATGAGAAAACTGAAGTTATCTTGACCTAAAAAGTTATAAAAAATATGTTTTCTTTTCTCCAAAGTTTAAGAAAAACAATTAAGTTTCTTTAGAAGAGATGAAATTTTCTTATAAATAAGATGAAATATTTTTGGTTTTGGTATGAAGTTCTAACCTAGCTATACTAATTTTTTAAAAACTTCTGTCTGGTTGGTAGGTGAGCCAGAAGTATAATTATAAATTCATTGTCAAATTTAGAAAATGAACCACATGCTGGTGAATACAATGTGGGGTTATTGAAATATTTTCTAGATAGCTTCAAAACAAGAATAAAAACTAACATATCTTCTTAAATTTAGGTCATTTGACCAAATCAGTAATTAGATGCTAGTCAGCTAATAACTATATCAAAGTGAGTTAAAGCTTTTAATGATCAGATTTGTACAACTAATCTCTAAGGTATTTTGATTCACTGTTTGTGAATTCTGAAATTTATACTTTATAAAATGTTCAGATAATTTGAGTATACCACTAGATTTTCCCATGGATAGGTATTTATTGGTTGTCTTCATGAAACCTTTGAGCAGAAAATACTGTAGAAAGAGAACGGTGAATATTATGGTCACATGAGGGTCTCAAAGAACATTAGAAGAACAATTGGCTTGCATTGTTGGGAAGTGGAGTTTGTTTAGGACTTGCTAATCTTCGACAAAACAAAAATGACAAATAATTAAAAGTATATCTTTTTTAAATGAAAAGAGTTATACAGGACTACTCTGACAGCGTCCTCTTTCTCAACCTTTTTGGGGTACTAGGTCCAGATATATGGAAATTCTGAAGCTGTAATGACCAACTATTTTATACTTTTACTTTAGAGTAAACAATTCTAGAGAACAGCAGCTCTTTGGAAACTACTAGAAAGGTGGAGAAATTCTATAGCATATTAAGGTTCACAACAGCTTGAAAATATTCTACATTCTTTCATTGCTTGATACATTTATGTCTTAATCTAAAGAATCTTTTCACTTAATTTTATTAATTTCTTAATACTCTTCAATCTAAATGATCTTTTTGTTAAATCAATTATTTCGAGGAAAGAGGTCTAAAATATCTCATTAATATGATTTTTCTTTTCTTCTTTTTGCAATAATCTCAATCTCATATTCTGAGAATAAATTATTCTCATGAATTATAAATGTACATACATCTAAGAATTCTATACTTTCTTGGCAAATGGTTTATTTTTGACTGTTTAGCAAGCCTTGCTATTCCAGACATTGCTCCTTACAAACTATCATCATGGTATTAGACAATTTTATAAAAATTATCTTCAGTTTTTTGAAATTAATGTCTCCACTTGTATCTTTTTGCCATTAGTTTATTTATAATTTACTAGCATTACAAAGCCAAAACTATTAAAACCAATTTCATAGTTATTGTCTCTTAACTGATCATTTTATTAACCCTATATTTATTACAATTGCTATATATATATATATATCTATTTTTAGATTTTTTGTGTGTGCTATCAGTTTCCTCTACATTTCTTAATTTCCTTGTCATTACTTAATTGTTGATATTTTCTGTTTCAATTTTCTCCCCTCAACAACATTTATTTATACATTGCATTTCTTCTCTTAGTGGCTACCAGCTTACCTCACTTCAGAAAGTTTACTTCCATGTTCTAAAATTGACAGAGGTTTTTAAGAAAGAAGTATTTTGTTCACAAAATAAACTAAGCAAACTGATCAAGAAAAATCATGCTACATTGGAATAAAACCATAGTATTTCATAACTAAATCAATTATGTTCCTCTGTTTTGGGAGGAGTGAAGACTGACTATAGAATAATACAAGCCTATTGGATGAAGATAGAAAGTCCCCAAGTGTTCTAAACCTTAGCAAATCTACCTTCAGGGGCCATATAAAGAGTGCAATTGCTCTCCTGAATTTTTTTTTTTGATGATTCCTCTTCCCCTTAATTTGATGAATATTTCTCTTTCTTGTGCAAGGAAGGAAGGAAAGTGCTGAGAAGGCACTAGTTGCTCTCCACAGACTCCCGTATTTGCTTTAGGACCCCTTTAAGTGGGTGGGAACAGGAAAAGGGTCCCAGTGTGAAAAACTTCGCAACAGTTGTGATGACTGAGCAATGGACTTTCTCCTTAACAGAGAGCTATACTTGATAAAATCTCCTGGAGGTCCTCCTTCCATATTGAGTAACTGGACTTGCTCTTTTCTTTTGAAATTTATTTTATTTCCAAACCTTTTGTTTCCTGGTTTTTCTCCAGCTCCTCATTAGATTGTTGCTCAATTTTCTCTTTTGGCTATTCCTGCCCTGCAGATGGGCCCATCAGTGTGTTCAGCCCTAGGGACATGAGTACATTGAGATTTATGCTATTTCTGCTGCAGGGCCTTCTGAACAGTCATGATGTTCTCCAGCTAGGCTCTCTGTTCTTCATGAAGCAATGACCTCTGAGAAGGATCCTAACCAGCTGTATTCTGGCGGCTGGGTATCTTTGTGAGGTCAAGATAGGAATGAAGAAGTCAGAGTGAAAAATAGAGGACAGCATCCAGGATTGTTAATTAGACTTGTTCTTTGGTTTTATAGAGCAGTTTCAGTTGTGGGAATCAGAATGTGCAGGTAAACCTGGTAGAGGTGAGTGTTTATGTATTGATTTATGGAGTAAAAAATTATTTAAGAGGGAAAATTTTAAAATATATTTAAATTCTATTTTTACTATTCTAAAATATATGCTAATATTTTGAATATTACTAAATTGTATTTTAAATAATATTAAATATCTAATCTATTGCCTTAAAATGCAAAGCAAATACTAATATTTCACTCTCTTCTAGTTTTATTTCTTCCATTTTGTTTTATTTTGGCAGAACATCACCTTATGGTCCTGAGAAGACTGCCAACAGCTCATTGCATTGTATCTTTATTATTTGTGTCAGCAGTGGAAATGATTATCCTTGACTCAGCATTCCAGGAAAAGTTTTGGGACAGTTGAGGTCAGCACTGGTTTAATTAGTCTCAGCAAGAAGGTATAGTCAACTTCCCTTGATTATAGATATCTGAATTTTAAGAAAATATAGGGATAATAAACTATTGCTGAAGAAAGAGGCAGCAAAATTTCAACTTTATTTAAACTTGTTTAGACTTTCAGAAGTTTGAAACCTCACAATTCATCTCCTGGTTTCTGATTTCTTTTGTTCTCAGTTCTGTAGATCCCTTATGTTGTCTGAAAAAGGTTATTGGATGACTCTACATTTTTATTCTTTGGTTTTCCCCATAATAACTGCTCCAGAAAAAGAAGTTATATCAGAAACAAAATAAAATTTCATTAAATTCACACAAGTTTATCATTTCTAGGAAGGTTTGATTTTTATCCAAGAATCTTAATGAGTTTTGAAGCATAAAAGGTACTGTCTGTGATTTAAAGAATACACTATGTATCTTTATTATGTTTGGAAAATTTATTTTGGAGAAAATTATTTTACTTTTATTATAACCTTAGGATTCCTTAATGATGAACACTGAAATAAAATGATGCATAAGTTAACCAATAAGTTGTATTTCTGAATTGGAGGTTATAATCTGTGGAGTGCAAAAGATTCTAGGAAATAATATCCTAGAATAATATGGGGAAAGAGAAATTTTTATCCACTGATTCTCAGAATGAACTACTCAGCCTATATCAAATTTGTAAAGCCTACTAAACAACTATTTCAAATAAAATCAAATTTCATGTACAATGCAGTCCAGATTGCTATCATTAAAACATTTTTTTTTTTTTTTTGGTGATCACTTCCACCTTGTGTATGCAGTGAACTAGCCCCTTGATTGCAGTCTTCTGCCCACAGCTAGATCATGGTCACGCACTGCATAACACAGTATCAATTCCAGAGGCACAGACATACAGGGTAGTCACTGTTCAAGGATTCAAGGAAATTGCTAAAACCTACAATCTAGAAATGGATAGTCAAAAAATCAGAGTCCTTTTTTTCTCTAGGTTTCCAGCATGTGTATCAAAATCAATTTAAAATGAAAGCATAAATATGAATAAAAAGAGATTAATAGGAGTAAAATTGGCAGCCACTCATTGGCTTGAGCTTTCTGATGTCTTGAATGCTTATGATTTCCATGTGCATTCCTCACTCCGCTGACACTACTTGGAGTAGATAGCAACCCCTTAAGAATTTGTGACACAATCTGCAGCTCTGGTTCTGCCTTCTACTTTACAAATCCTGTGTCAATGTCATCACAACAATTCTAGCTTCCTGCTGCAAGAAATACTGATGACCCCACAACTCATCAGCTCTCTGTCCATGCTGAGACTTCAGTTTGGCCTGTATTCAAATGTGTTAGTTTTCTGCACAGTCTTGGGCCAAAGTTGTAGCTGGAAGGAAATGTTGGACTGTGTCTTTTGTCACAGATAAGATTTAATGAGTTTGAAGGATCTGTGATTAAAGGAAATTCACAGGAAATTTGGGTTGGAGTGTTTTGAGAGTTGTTTAAAAGGCTTTAACTAGTCCAGTGATTATTTAAGTTAAAAAAAAAAAACTAAGCACGTGAAAAAGTAAAGAAGAGATATCTGATTCAAGTTGTAAAGATAAGTCTGTCGGTTTTGGACTCGAAGGCTGGAGAAATCAAGAAAAGGAAAAGTTAAAGTAGGAATAAAGAATGGTTATTTACAATCACAAAATCAAGATTTATCAGCTGGTAGTGTTTAAACTCACAATAGCATTAGGTCATTTTACATTGTGAAGTTTGTTGTCAATATAACCAGATTTAAAGAATAAAATAGCGTATTTTCTTTCTAATATTCAGCAGTGGGTATGATGACAGGTGGGAACTCAGATGTGAAGAAATAAGCTGCAGAAAAAAAAAGCCTTTCTCCCTTAAATAACCAAATAAATAAAACAATCTTTGTAGGGATTTGAAAATATGATAGGGAATTCTACATGACACATATATTTGAAGTTTTCCTTTGACTTATTGTGTGACTATTAAAAACATAAAAGAACCTAAAACTAAAACAATGCTTAATGAGTGCTTATTCAGTCTTCTCCTGTTTTGTCATAAGCTGGGTATGATGATGGAAAAGAGAAAAATTTAAGCTTTCAGAAGATCTCATTCATATGCAATATAAAAGGAAACAAAGCAATGAAAGAGACAATGTACGATTTAAATTAAAAAAAAAAGAGAAACCTTAACTCTGACAGTCAAAAAATCTAAGTCCTTTTTTCTCTGGGTTTCCAGCATATGTATCAAAATATTCATATACAGAACTGAAATTGCCAAGTGGAGGTGGGAGAACTGGTAGAGATGGGTACCAAAGGGGCTGATGGCAAGAACCCAAGGACTGTGGTGGAGGGGTATTAGCACTTTGGTAGTGGGTGTGGTGCAGTAACATTGCACATATAAAATGTAAATGTGAAGACAATCCTAAATCAAGTTACCTGAAATACTTTTTTAAAACATAAAGAAAGGATTAAAAAATCTGGGATCCTCAATGGAGCCACCACTAAGAGTCGCAAGTTTTTCTCCTGCTTGAAATATATTTTTGCACCTGTGATAAGTGCAAGAATTAGGTGTGAAGAAATATTCTAGTTCTCAATTTTAGCAACATCAAGAGTCACAGTTGGGTAGCTCAGCTAGTCAGCGTGTCTGCACAGAAACCAACTCATATTCAGTATCCTGAGGAGGGATTTATTTGGGGAGAATAAGATGAGTTTTTGCCTTCTTGTCTATGTTCTTAGGGCTTTAAACATGTTATTTCCACTAGATTAAAACTGTGGAGAAGACACGTTATATCACAAGAAAGATGTAGTTGTTAAAATTTTCTATCATATGTCTCCATATTAAGACCATGAAGTTGAGGCCAAGCTAAGTGGTCCAAGGTCATAGAACTAATAATAAGTGGGAATGCAGGGATTTAAACTCAAGACTTGCTTATCCTCTTTGAGAAGCCAGCTGCCCCAATTGTGTGTTCTTAAAAAATGAGCTAGAAGTAGTTTTAAAATATTGTGATTATTCTGTCTGACTGAACTCCACTTATTGCAGAGTTTAGACTAATAGGGCATCTGAGTTATATCTCAGGCAAAATTACCTACAAACTTAAAGGGATTTTGGAAAGCACTGAATCCTGTCACATTTCCTTGCATTATTTTGAGATTTAAAATGCTGAAATTTGACATCTTTTTCACACAATTCAACAATTTCTTTAGCTATTAACCTATTATTTTGCTTGGAAATGCAATTTTTCTAGACTTATTGATTGCTGATTTGCCAGATGTGTCAGTTTGTACAGCACCCAGGATATATCTTATGAAATTTGCTAATATTTGAAATCTGATTAGACTTTTCTTATATTCCAGCCAACTCTATATGTGAAAATCACATTTTTCAGAGTAAGGACAGGCCTTTTCTTGTGACATTTGAAAGCTTCCAGGTTGCTTTTCAGTGAATTACAGTTATGCCAGTTCTCACACCGTGAGAAGACACATGAAGAACAGAGTGTTTATTGAGAGAAAGGAATTTACTACTTTAGGCAGGCCAAATAGAAACTCTATGTGACCTGTAGCAAAGAAAAACTAATCACAAATGGGTTTTTTTTGTCATAAATCTCCCTGTACCTCAACAACAACAAAAAAAGATTTAGTGAGAGTGTAAATAAATACACTTTATAAAGAATATGAGATAGACCTTTTCCAAGAAAAATTTATTTTAAATAAAAAAATGTAAATGCAAACAAAAATCATGAGTGAGTGGGCTTGAGTGTTAGTTCAATAAGGATTAAGTTGATAATCCATACTTAGCATAATTCCTCAGGACCTATCTGCAGTTTGGGTAGAATTTAACATCTCAATCCAACCAAAATATATCTCCAATAGGGTTGCCAGGGTAACCCCACCAAAGTCCATATGGACTAAATTTGGTAAGTGTTTGCAGAAGAGTGCTCATATAGGTTGGGTTCTCCCTTCTTTCCCACCTCCTCCTTTGGAAGCTCCATTTCTGTAATCTCTGTGGATTGTATGAGATAGAAGCCGCCCCACCCCCACCCGACTGAGGGGCTGTAGGGAAAGCAGTGTCTGGCATTGGAGGAACTCTTCACACTAATGCAGCAAATGAGATTGAGGTTGGTTGGCCACTGTTTCTTAATTAAGAAGACCTATTACAGTGGGCAACAAGTCATAGAGGAAAATAAAACGGTATCAGCTCCCATGTGAACAATTAGGGCATTCATCAATCTAACAACTCTAATATGCCGAGAACTGGTTTAGGGCTATCAATTAATAGTGGAGCACTTGCCTTGTATGTGCGAGGCTCCAGATTTGATTACTGACACCCTTTTTTTTTCTTTTTTAAAAAATTTTTATTAGTGAAACACCATGAGGTACAGTTGTAGACTTACAAATTTTTGTGCTTGGGTTTCAGTTATACAATGATTGAACACCCATCCCTCCACCAGTGCCCATTCTCCACCACCAATGATCCCAGTAACCCTCCCAACTGACACCCTTTTTATGTATTCACAATATAGCCTAGATTTTAAGAGGATTGCATGATATGACCAGTAAATATGTTCATGCAGAAACTCTGTTCCTTACTTGAAATCACAAGACCATTTAGTTACTTTCCTCCTCTATGGAATGCAATAGAGTCCAACAATAGGATCCCTAAGAAATATAAATATATTAAGACACTTTGGTATATTGAGATAAATTTCATTAAAAGAATAGAAATTATGTCTGGATAGATAGCTCAATAGGTTGAAGTGCACATTTTGAACAGGAAGGCTTGGTTTGACTCTTGGCACTATGCCCTGGCATCCCATGTTCCCCAGACAAATGCCAGGTGAAACAAATGAGTTAGAAATCACCCCTGAGCACTGCTACAGGCTACTAAAATCATTATTATTATTATCATCATCATCAGATTATTTTATAATTATATATTTTTATAATAATTATATATTATATAATTTATATGTTATATAAAATATTATATTTTAATAATTATTATTTATTATTTTTAATAATTATTTATAATTATTTTATAATTAGGATAAATTTTGGATGTATAGTTTTTTATATTGTACATTATGACTGACAGTAACATTGCTTGATTTTCTAAAAAACCCACTTTGAGCAAATGGGATCCTGTGTTGTACAGCCATACTCAGAAGCAACCTTTCTTTGAGCCACCTTAGAGTTACTGCATGTCATGTTTGCCAGGTAAAGGGCCATTCTCCACATGGGTTCCTGGAGTTTCTTTGCCTATAGATTAAAACTGGAGGGATAGCACAGTCGACTCGTGTTCAATTCCTCTGTCCCTCTAGGAGAGCCCAGCAAGCTACCAAGAGTATCCTTCCCGCATGGCAGAGCCTGGCAAGGTCCCTGAAGCATATTCGATATGCCAAAACAGTAACAACAAATCTCACAATGGAGACATTACTGGTGCCCACTCAAGCAAATCTATGAACAACGGGAGGCGAAGGACAGTGCTACAGTGCTATGGATTAAAACAAAAACACATGCTTGCAACTTGCAGGCTTTCTGGAGCTTCCTTCCCACAGACTATTGCTCACAACAGAACTTTGACAATTTATGCCAAGAGTCCTTTGAAAATGGCAAATCAGGAGCTTCGATTATGTCAGTGAGGCAAGGAGCAGGTTTAAGATGTCTGGGATTGCTGTGACATTAAGATATTGATTGCCATATAACAAGACTTATAAAAATAGGGTGTATACTCCTTCACTGTTGGTGGGAATGTCCACTGGTTCAGCCCTTCTGGAAAACAGTATGGACGATTCTCAAAAAATTAGAAATTGAGCTCCCATTTGACCCAGCAATACCACTCCTGGGAATATATCCCAGAGAGGCAAAAATGTATAGTCGAAGTGACATCTGCACTTGTTTGTTCATTGCAGCACTCTTTACAATAGCCAGAAACTGGAAGAAACCTGAATGCCCACGAACAGATGACTGGTTAAAGAAACTTTAGTACATCTACACAATGGAGTACTATGTAGCTGTTAGAAAAGATGGTCATGAAATTTACATACAAGTGGTACAATATGGAAAGTATCATGCTAAGCGAAATGAGTCAGAAAGAGAGGGATAGACATAGAAACATTGCATTCATCTGGGGGATATAAAGTAACAAAGTATGAGATCAATACCCAAGAATAGCTGAGATCAGCACCAGGAGGATTACTCCATAACTTAGAGGCCAGCCGGGTATCCTAGAGGAAAGGGCAGTTCAGATAGAGAAGGGAGCACCAAATAAAGGATGTTTGGAGGATCCTCCCAGGAGGGGAGATGCATGTCGAAAGTAGACTATGGACTGAACATGTTTGCCACTCAATGCCTCTTTTGCAGACCACAACACCCAAAAGGAGAGAGAGAACACAGGGGATTGCCCTGCCACAGAGACAGGGGGGATGGGGGGATGGGGGTGGGGGGGACATTATCCATGGTGGTGGAAAATGGGCACTGGTGGAGGGATGGGTATCTGATCATTGTATAATCGAAACCCAAGCACAAAAAATTGTAAATCTACAACTGTAAAAAAAATAAATAAATAAAGGGAAAAAATTTAAAAAAAATAGGGTGTATGTTGCTGCCAGCAGATTAACCTTTACCTGCAGGGAGGGTGCACCAGCAGCCTGGACGGTGCCTTCAGGCTTCCTGATACCCCAAAACTGCCACTATGTCTTTGGCCAGACCCCAACATCTTGGGTCCAAGTTTACCAAGAAATTAAACGGACAAAACTTAGGTATGTGACAGCCATGCCCACAAATCACGTTCAGCTCAACTATTCCAGCTCTTTTATTGGCCTTATTTCTACACTGCACTGTAGCACTGCCCTTCCGTTGTTCATGGATTTGCTCGAGTGGGCACCAGTAACATTTCAATTGTGAGACTTGTTACTGTTTTTGGCATATCAAATACGTCATGGGTAGCTTGCCAGGCTTCGCCATGTGGGTGGTTTACTCTCAGTAGCTTGCTGGGTTCACGAAGAGGGATGAAAAAATCAAGCCCTGGTTGGCCGTGTGCAAGGCAAATGCCCTACCTGCTGTGCTATCGCTCCAGCCCATTGTTTCAGAGACCTTATTTCAGAGACCCATAAATAAATCTCAAAAGAGATCAAAAGCTGCAGTAAATCTCGGACCTGCTCATAGCTGAATGGACCAGGATAAACTGGAGGGGTTGGGTCAGCCTGGTACCTGCCCAAGCAGAGCCCCTGGAAGCTGATTGCTTCCACAATCCAAAATCGCTGCAATACCCCTGGGTAGACTCCACCAACTCAGTATGGATCTCACCGAGACATCATCTACTGAAAATTTTAGTATGTGGCCTTTGTGACTGAAATCTCCAGAATTTCTTGAGGTCGGGATGGACTACCTTCCCCTACCTCCCTGTACTTCTGAAAATCTATGGAGTCACGTCTCCATTCCAAAGCAGTCACCCAGTTGAAAATCTACTCCAGGCTTTCTGTTAGACAAAAATACCAAATGCCCTGAACAAACATCATGATCTTTTAGCACCTCTATTGCAAACCATAATGCACAAAAGGAAAAGGATAGAGAGAGCAAGAAGGAAAGTGTCTCCCATAGAGGGGGGCTGGAGGTGGAGGGTGGGGTGTTGGGTGATGGTGGTAGGAAAACAGGGGATATTTGTGGTGGGAAATGTACACTGGTGGAGGAATTGGTGCTGGATCATTGTATGATTGAAACCCAATCATGAACAGCTTTATAATGGCTATCTTACAAATATTCAATTAAAAAATTTTTTTAAATAATGTGAAGTTCATGCCCAATTCAACCAACTTAATCAATAAATATCAGTACTCCTACATTAAAAATATTTTAAAAAATAATAAAACCAAACATATATACACATTGTTGCCACTGCTCATGATTTGTTTTTGTTTGTTTTCCAAATCCATATCTATACCTATGTCCATATCTACATATTTTAGTAGAAAGAAACTTAATTTCACTATTTATGATTTTGCTCTTCTTTCCCCTTAAAAAAAAAAAAGAAA
Organism: Sorex fumeus; assembly: GCF_029834395.1. Classification (NCBI taxonomy): domain Eukaryota; kingdom Metazoa; phylum Chordata; class Mammalia; order Eulipotyphla; family Soricidae; genus Sorex; species Sorex fumeus. Next base: position 16,361,836 of record NW_026606072.1, read on the forward strand.
TTTGCATCATGGTCCACACAATGAAATCTTTGAAGAAGAGCACTGATGTTTTTGTTTCTTTTTTTTAAAAAAAATATTTTTATAAAGTTGTTTGCAATAATTTGTTACATTTAATATTTTAACACCAATTCCACTACTATTACATCTATCAACCACCATATTTCGAATGTTTCCACTTCGACCCCAAAACCCTGTCCCTAAAGCAGGACCTAAATAACTTAATTTATATTGCTTGTAATGAATAATTGAGCACTGAATTTTCTAAACAACTTTTTAGCATCTTGCGTGGGGAAAATTAGGGTGTGTGTGCTGCACACTTGTAATAACTCAAAGCATATTTTTCTCCCTTTCATTATATTTGCGGATACATTACATTTTAATAATGAGGTCTGTTTTGAAAAGTAAGTCTCTCACTTATAAAGATATTTAGTACTGTAGCACTGTCCTCCCGTTGTTCATTGATTTGCTCAAGCGAGCCCAGTAATGTCTCCATTGTGAGACTCGTTACTGTGTTTGGTATATCGAATACGCCAGGCTCTGCCATGCAGGTGAGATACTCTCAGTACCTTGCCAAGCTCTCCGAGAAGGGCAAAGAAATCGAACCTATGCTAGGCTGAGCCAGCCGCGGGCAAGGCGAACATCCTACTGCTGTGCTATTGCTCAAAATAACTTATTGAAATGTTTCAAAAAACAAATTTCTTAGGAAATAGTTCCTCCATATGTGTTCACAGGACTTTTCAAGACTTAGTTTTTAAATTTTTTTCTGTAATGGTATTTTATTACTATTTAGAGTTCTCATTAGTTAATAAATGTTCTGGTATCATTTTTGCCATTTTCTATCCCATCTCTCTTTATAGGTTTGCATTAGCAATGTAATTTTGAACTTCCAGGTGTCTGTTTATGAGAATAAGTTTAGTTACAAATAGATAATATTATCTACCAACACATTTTGATGGGCTCAAGTAAATTGCACGATGTTCCAGCTTGCAAACTACAAGTGGATAGAAGGCATCTATGTTGCCGAGTTCTATAAAGAACTTAGATTTCCCTTAGCTGATTCTGTCATCTGATGTTTGATCACATAGGCCTGGGATCAGAAAGAACTATTGTTTTTCATGATGCTCTGCTATCAAAATAATGTTAAAATATAAAATTATGAGATGTTAAACGACTGTATTTTTCAAATTGTATTTTGTTTCTTACTAGTTGAGTTTTCCTTAAGGAACAGTTGCAAGACTTGGTTTAGGAATTTTGATCACTTGATCACTTGACATCCCGTTACTCATCAATTTGCTCAAGCAGGCACCACTAATGTCTCCATTCATCCCTGTCGTGCGCCAATATAGCCCAATGGCATCTGCTCATTCTAGGAACATGAAGAGCCTCAAACCGATTGTTCAGGGTCTTGACGAAGAAGTCTAACCATCTCATAGGCGGGCGGCTGCACAATCTTTTTTATCTCGTGGAATCCAATCAATAATGGCTCTAGTCCAGCAGTCACCTCCAAATCGCATTATGTGTCTAGCCCATCTGATTTTCGACACCTTGGCAAACGAGAGAGCATCCCTGACTCTTGGTTGCTAATGGAGGTCAGAACTCCAGATTTTTTCTCTCATTTGAGTGAAGCGTGATGCTCCAAGCATAGGTCTTTCAATCCCTCTTTGGGAGACCTGAATAGCGTTCTCATCCTATTTTCGTAGGGCCCAGGTCTCTGAGGAGTATGTTAATGCAGGAATAACAGTAGAATCTAAGACATGTGCCCAGAAATGGAGGTTCTTTGTCCTCTTAGCTATTTCTTCAACACTCTTGAAGGCATTCCAAGCTTCTCTCTTCCTCCTGCACAACTCAGGTACCAGGTCATTCTCAACCTAGGTACAAATAACTGTTGCATTCGAAGATGTTCATCCCATTGAGAGTGAATGGAACATCAGGAACAAACTGTTTCTCATAAACATTATCTTCATGAGATTTAGCTGTAGTCTGACCTTTCCACACTCATAGTCATAGTCGGCCAGCATTCGTGCTGCTTGGCTGATGTTTGGTGTTAGTAGAACAATGTCATCAGTGAAGTGGAGGTGGTGTAGTTGCTGACCGTCTATCTTCACTCCCGACCTTCCCATTCCAGTTGTCACATGACGTTCTCAAGGTTGGCACTGAAGAGTTTCAGAGAAATGGTATCACCATGCCAAACCCCTCTCTTGACGTCAATGATAACCTCCCTGTAGAATGGTGAGATCTTGGTAGTGAATCTGCAATACAGCTCACAGAGGATCCTGAGGTATTGAATTTTAATACCCTGATTGGCTAGGGCTTCAATGACTGCTTTAGACTCAACAGAATCAAAGGCATTCTTTAAACCAATGAACGTTAGACAGAGCGGCATCTTGAACTCCCGAGAAACCTCAATGAGCTTGGTTATCATGTGGATATAGTCAATTCTGAATCCCTTTCGAAAACCAGCTTGTTCGCATGGTTGTTCTTCATCTAGTGTTCTGCCAATCCTATTCAGGATGACTCAAGTGAACAGCTTATAGAGGACAGACAACAGGCAGATTGGGCGATAGTTGCCAATGTCATGGATGTCTCCCTTCTTATACAGTAGTACAGTCCTGCTGGTTTTCCACTGGGACGGAACCTTAAATTCCAACAGGAAGAATGTGAAGAGCTATGCCAGTGTATTGACGAGTATTGAAGGCAGGTTCTTCAGGTGTTTTAGTCTCATCTTGTCTGGGCCGGGTGCTGTTTGCTTTTGTACTGATGAAATGGCATGTCTGATTTTCGAAGGGAGAACATTAAGAATGACATATCCATCCTGTGGAATTTGGTATATGGGCAGGTGGACATGTCTATCGAAGAGATCCAAGTAGAAGTCTTGGATAATCTTCTCCATTGCCCTTCTGGAAGATGTGATAGATCCATCAGGACGTCAGAGGGTAGTCATCTTGGTCTTGTAGTTGCAAAGGACAGGCAGGCGTTGCGAATGCTTTTCCTGGCTTCTGCCACATCTGCCAGCACTGCTGATCTTCTCTCTTTGAGGTCTTCCTTTATTGCATCTCTGCACTGCTTTGCAAGCTCGAACATTTGCTTTTGGTTGCCTGAGGCTTGCACCAAGTCATGTTGGCGAATGAACTCGAGAGTTTTTGAAGACAGGTGTCTTTTTGTGTCTATCTCTCTCTCAGCATTCTTTGCACAATCATGGAGGTGCTGAACCAGTTTATTGTATTCCTTGTCAATGTTGTCAATGACGGCATCTTCCCGTATAGCCACAATAGTGCCAAAGAGCTTCCAGTTGGTGGTCTTCCTGGGAGTTCTCTTCTTAAACTTTGCAGCCCTTTATCCCCAATCTGTGAAGTATAATTTTGCACGAAGGAGGTCCAATCCCATTTGCAATTTTGGCACAACAGAGACATCGGTCAGACAAGACCATCAATTGAATATGATGTGGTCAATTTTGTTGTGGAACCGTCCACCGGGAGACTCCCATGTCCATGTTTAGATTCGGTCTTCTGGAATTGTGAGTTACCATGAATGGTCTTCATCAACATGATGAACTCAGACAGTCTGTCACCCTGTTCGTTCCATTCTAGGCCATGGGTCCCAATGTGAAGTTCTTTGGCTGATCTTCTCGGTCCTATCTTGGCATTAAAATATCGAACAATGATCTTGTAGAAGGTGTGGTCTTCTTTATAGAACTTCTCGAGCTCCATGTAGAACTTCTCAATTTCTCCTTCATCATAATTGGATGTTGGTGCCTAGACAACGAAGATAGAAACTGCTGGCAGTGAGCCACATCTATTCAAGCTTAATCATCTGATTCAGGTTGTTAGGCATTCAAATGAATCAATGTTTATGGTCAAGTTCGTGTTGACAAGGACACCGACACCACCGACCTCCACTACCCAGCCACCACCACGCTCCAGGACACTTTCCAGAACCTCGTGGCTGCTTTGCGGCCACATGACACATCATAAATCACGTAATACAAGATTACCACAACATATTTGATGGGGTTCAAATATGGTTTGAACCATGGGAACAGCTGCAAGGAAGATTAGAGGCTGCTCTAAAAGTCTCTATCCGAGAACACAGGGGATTGCCCTGCCACAGAGACAGGGGGGATGGGGGGATGGGGGTGGGAGGGATATTATCCATGGTGGTGGAAAATGGGCACTGGTGGAGGGATGGGTATCTGATCATTGTATAATTGAAACCAAAGCACAAAAAATTGTAAATTTACAACTGTAAAAAAAAAATAAAATAAAGGGAAAAAAATAAAAATAAAAATAAAAATAAATTGAAAATAATGAAAAATTAAAGTCAAAAAAAGAAAAAGAGAAAGAAAAAAAATAAAAGTCTCTATCCCTATCGGAGTGCCTGGCAAGCTACAGACAGTGTCCTGCCTGCATGGCAAAACCTGGCAAGCTATCTGTGGTGTATTCGATATGCCAAAACCAGTAAATACAACAGGTCTCATTCCCCTGACCCTGAAAGAGCCACCAATATGGCAGCATTAAGAAGAATGAGGAAGGAGAGGCTGATAAAACCTAGGGCATAAGTAGGCTGCCAAAACGAAAAAGGACAAAAATAACTGTCTGTACTTTCAATGCACGTACACTGGCATCAGATGCATCCATGGAGGACCTGATGGTGCAAGTACGAAAGAACAAGTACGACATCATTGGTCTGACTGAGATGAGAAGGCATCAATCACATCATGCCGTTTTTGACACTGGACTTCTCCAGTGTCTTCTGAGGACTGTTCCTCAGAATATTTGATAGAAGAGGCGTCAGGAACTTTGATAAGCATTTAAATTATCTTCAAGAGTTGTGGGACAGTGTGGAAGGTATTGGAAACTGGTTAGCACACTGTAATAGGGCAGCTTCCAGTGCTGGAGCTAACTTCGGGTTTGTGATTATAAAATTGTCATCAGTAATTGTGTGAAACTTTCCAGTCATTTTTAATCACACTGGCATAAGTAGGAGACAATTAGAATTGAGGTTATTTGTTTATTCTCCAAATTTCTCCTTAGGCACTATGATTTGCAATTCTGTTAATGATGTTTAGGCATACAATGTTCCAGCACCACATCTATCACCAGAATCTCACAATCTGTCCACCATTGCCTCAAGGCATCTGCTCCATCCCATCCTCTCCAATAACCTCCCTCACTGACAAACTCATACTATAGCTAAATTTTCGGGGTCTACTGTCATAGGCTATTTTTTATTCACTTACTATGGTTCATTGGGCTGGAGAGATAGCACAGCAGGTTTGCCTTGCAAGCGGCCAACATGGCTGACCCGAGTTCGATTCCTCCGCCCCTCTCGGAGAGCCCGGCAAGCTACTGAGAGTATCTCGTCCACATGGCAAAGCCTAACAAGCTACCTGTGATGTATTCGATATGCCAAATACAGTAACAATTATCACAATGGAGATATTACTGGGCCCACTCGAACAAATCTATGAACAATGGGAGGACAGTGAAAGTGACAGTGACTATAGTTCTTTATATGCCACATATGAGAGAGATCATTCTTTATGTGTTCCTTTCCCCAAATGGTATCACTCAGCTTGATACCCTTGAGTTCTATCCACATAGCTGCAAATTGTATGTTTTAATTTTACTCATAGATCAGTAATATTCCATTGTGTAAATATATTAGTTTCTTTTTCTACTCAGGCTGGAGCAATAGCACAGTGGGTCAGGCGTTTGCCTTGCACATGGTCGACCCATTGGATTCCTCCACTCCTCTCAGAGAGCCCGGCAAGCTACTGAGAGTATCCTGCCCTCAAGGCAAAGCCTGGCAAGCTACCTGAGATGTGTTTGATATGTTAAAAACAGTAACAAGTCTCACAATAGAGACTTTACTGGTGCTCACTTGAGCAAATCAATGAACAATGGGAGGACAGTGCCACAGTGCTACAGTGCTTTTTCTACTCACTCTTCTTGGATCTTGACTATTGTTATTAGCACTGCAAAAGTTTAGGCGTTAGAATGTTTTCTTGAAGTAGTGTTAAACAGGCCAGAGAGATAGTATAGTAGGTAGGACATTTACCTTACGTGAGGTTGACCTGGTTTCCAACTGCCAGAAGTGATATTGAGCACAGAGCTAGGAGTAACCTCTGAGCATTGCCAGGTGTAAGTAGCCCTAAACCAACAACAGCAAAAAAGAAATAGCACTGAGCTTGCTAAGGACTTAAACTCAGAGGCAACACAATAGAGAAGAGATCAAGGAAATATGATGAAATCTCAGTGGGTAAGGACTTCATGGGAGGAATTAATAAATAATAGACAGATTAGGGCTCAGTGATTTTGAAAAATGCTTTAATTGGCAAATGAGAACAAGTTACTTGGAAAGATAAGAAATTTTGCTTAGAAGAATGGCCTGAGTTGAAATTCAAGAATTTCAATGGGATTTAGTGATTGACATTTACAAAGTCTTGGACTTGAGCATAGGGATACATTGCTAAGACAGAGGAAAAAAATAAAATGTATACTAACAGGCTGGGACACAGGATACTGAATAGTCAATTTTAGTAATTTCCCAACACTCTCAAAGCTATAATGGGAGAGAGAAAGGAGAGTAACTAAACTCCTACATGCATGAAGGTAACCATGGGGAGTAGTGGGTGTACTCACCAGATGCTGCTTAGAGGGTAACCATCACTCTAATGCCAGGCATATGTAGGGAGGAGCCAGAAATTTCCTTCAGACTGAAAAGGGAAAGGGAATTCCGGGAGTGGTAGGGGGGAAAAGAAGAGAAGGACAGTTGTTAAAAATGTTCTTTTTTTTTTTTTACGGTATCAAAAGTGAGTTAAAAAGGGAAGAAAAATTAAGTCTTTAAAGCATCATTTCAAATGTACCATTAATTATGGCAAATATTTGTTTTGAAGAATTCCATATCATCACATAGATACCAACATACCATGATAATCATTAGAAACTTAAGATCACTTTACACACAACAGTCTTTATATAGTCATTGGCAGAGCTTCCATGTAGAAAAGGAGAGTATTAAATGTGGTGCTTATTCAGCAAGCAAACATATGTTGGATGTCATCTGTGTGTAAAGTACTGTGCTATGTGATGTGGAATGTGAAAATGGACTATTCCTGTCTTAAGAACTGCCTATACTTTAGAATGGGATATGGTGTCAGGGTAATTTAGGACACTTACATCATCTAATAGTTTGACAGGGAGAGGAATAGGGTAACAAATCTAGAACAAATTTTTCTCATATTCATTCTCTAACTGACTGAGCCACTCTAAGGAGAATGCCAAAATCTCCACCTGCAGTGAGGTGTTGTTTCTCATCTCCTCAAAGTGCAAGACTGGTCACAATCTCTGCAGTTTGGTGAAGTTTCATGAGGGTTCCAGATGCCTCATGGAGACTGAGATATCCACTATTTTTAGCACCAAAAACAATGGGTCCACCATCCAAAATTGTCCAACGATCCAGAGGTCAAGATTTAGTAGTAAATGTAATGAAGGGAATCTGGGGATTCATATTGGTGGATAACACTTGTGCTGGACCAATAGAATAGCAGGTAGGGCATTTACTTTGTGCATGACTAACCAAGGTTCAATCCCTGGCAACAGATATGGTTCTCAGGAGTGATCCCTGAGCACAGAGTCAGGAATAAGCACTGAACATTGCCAGGTGTAGCCTCAAAACCAAACAAAACAAATGAATGAATTCTACAAATGATTGCTTTTTAACATTACCATTCCCAACTACCTGTAAAATTTTTAATATTACTGTAATTTACAATATTTCAGTTGTATTCCAAGACTGTATCCACATATTTGTTTTACTGAATTTTTTTTTCTGCACTGATGTTCAAATAGAAACATTAGGCCAGAATCTATACCCTTTCCTTATATAACTAACCACAAGGACCATATCTATTACGGATCATAGACTACATTGACAAAACAATTTCTATTTTTATCTTCATTATTTATATCAGATGTTGGCTATATTACATAAAACTGAACAAATTGGTTCATGTATGGTCACCATACAAAATATTTCCGATAAAGTATATTATTTTTCAATAAATTTATCCAAAGGGCTAGAGTGATAGCACAGCAGGTAGGGTATTTTCCTTGCATGTAGCTGACATGGCCAACCCGAGTTCAATTCCTCCACCCCTCTCGGGGAGCCCAGCAAGCTACTGAGAGTATCTTGCCTGTACTGCAAAGCCTGGCAAGCTACCCGTGACATATTCGATATGTCAAACACAGTAACAAGTCTCACAATGTTATTGGACCCGCTTGACCAAATCGATGAACAATGGGAGGACAGTGACAGTGACAGTGAATTTATCTAATAAAGTTTCATAATTCACTGGATCAGAGCTTAAGAAATAGAACATTTTATTTTCAATATTTTGTAGTTTATCACAGATGCTTTTTTTCCTCCCCTCCAACTTTAGTGATGACACTGACTAAAATATTATAGACTATATTTATTATAGAATCATAGATTTTGAGCTGGGACAAATCTTTGAAATGATGACACAGGATTAAGTGACTTAAAATTACATCATTAATTAGTTAGTGGCAGAGTCGGTCTTAAAAACATAAGACTTGATCTAAAGGCAGCATAAGAATACTCCTTGGCTCCCCCACTTCCACCTTTAAATTTCTGTTTTGAATTCCATATGTAAATGACCCTTTCATTTATATACAGAAATATATTCCAGACTATCTGGTTGCTTACAGAAAATTTTTCTTTAACATGTAGATGCATTTTTCTATTCACATGGTAACATTTTTAGCCAAAACAATATTAAAAATAAAGGTCCTATTAAGCAAAGTTAGTCTTGAAAGCATGCAGAAAACCAAGCTGGAGAGTTATACATGAACTTCTTGATATATTTCATCAAGTTAAATATTTTGTCAAGTTCTACAGCTCCCTCTAGATGACTTTTACAAGGTCATCACATAGGAATGAGTCATCACGCTGCTACTGGAAAATGACTTTAGGAATATAAGCCAGCCAGAGATTTGAAAGAGCCTTGTTTCTCACGATGACAGTTATGTAAGTGAGAAGAATAGCCATGAGCTCAAAGAAAAGAAAAGCATGAACTTGTACATTTTAGCAAGTGAGCAAAATATTAATGTCTTGAAAATAAACCTATTAACTATAAGGTTTTGTTCTAGTACTTCTTGGAGGTGGACTGGAATGATAGCACCGCAGGTAGAGTTTTTGCCTTGCATGTGCCCGACCCAGGTTTGATTCCTCCGTCCCTCTTGGAGAGCCCAGCAAGCTACCGAGAGTTTCCCCCCTGCCTGGCAAAGCCTGGCAAGCTACATGTAACGTATAAGATCTGCCAAACACAGTAACAAGAAGTCTCACAATGGAGATGTTACTGGTGCCCACTTGAACAGATCAATGAACAGCGGGAGGACAGTGCTACAGTGTAGTACTACTTCTTAGAAGTACCAATACAGAAATATTCCTAAATATTATTAGTTATTATTTATATGCCTACAACCACCAGCATTTCAGCTATTTAGTCAAGTGAATCCCTAATGAGGCAAATGTCAAATTTAAACACAAATACTTGTAGCACTTGGTGACATTGTTATTTAGGACTAAAAGCTAATTTCAGTTCATTAGCATCCAATGAATGTTATCAAATAAGTCTCTAAAATATTTTATTTAGTTTGGGAATATTTAGTACTAATATTCATATACATGAGACTTTTATAATTAGATGCATCATTTCTGTGTCATTTAAAAGAACTTGAAAAGTTAAGGAAACTTGCTCAATGTCAGAGCCTATGCCTTGTATGAATGAGGTCCTAGGTTTATTGTCAGCATTAAAAAAAATAATAAAGTTCCTTTCTAGTGAAAGAAGAAAACAATTTTACTTTCATAAAATAATGTATTCCACTTAAAATGTTGTTGTTCTTCTTAAGTTTCTCTTGATCAAGTTCTAAAATTATAAATCAAAATAAAACATCAAGGGTTTTGACATTGAATTTATACATAATAGGTCTAGGAAGGTCTATTTATACAAATTAATGAACAAGGCTGGTCCCGCAGATTACATTTATTTTATTTTCAACTTAGAATTTCTCCCATCCAATCTTTAGAGTTTTCAAACACCCCTTAATTCTCAGAAGCAGCTTCAGAAAAAAACTCAGGTTTCAGTGCTATTAACTTTTAAGTCTTAGAGAAGAGAATGTAGTGGTAATAGAAGTTTAAGAGAGTTTGTACCATGGAGACACAGTTTACAGTTATCTTAGTAAAGGTAAATGTAAAGGTAAAGGCCCTCCCGTTGATCGTCGATTTGTTCGAGTGGGCCCAGTAACGTCTCCATTGGAGACTTTGTTGTTACTGTGTCTGGCATATCGAATACGTCACGGGGAGCTTGCCAGGCTCTGCCGTGCCGGCGAGATACTCTCAGTAGCTTGCCGGGCTCTCCGAGAGGGGCAGAGGAATCGAACTCGGGTCGGCCATGTTGGCCGCTTGTAAGGCGAACGCCCTACCCGCTGTGCTATCAATTCAAGATCATGGCATTGTCTGTCTCTTGGATATAAGATTAATCTATGACTCATTCACAACTTCCTTGAAATTCCTTCAGAGCTCAAACCTATCATAATATAACATAGACCTGAAAAGGCTAAAGGACAGCAAAAGGCTAAAGAAATCATCGAGTCTGACACTTTCATTTTATAAAAGGAAACTTCTAAAACAGACATTGATGGGTGAGAGAAGTGAGTCAGCAGCTCACAGTGATTTCACCTTGAGCCAAAGCTGGTGTATAGGTCCCTGACAGTGATGATATCTGTGCTCCTGTCATCGATAATCATAACTAGTCTAGATAGTACTTTCATTTTAATTTACAATAAGCTCTGAATTAGAACCCCATTGGGATCTTCTGAGTTAGAATCTCATAGTCATTATTTTATGGGTGGAGAAACAGAGTCCTGGGTATTAAAACCCCTAATGTGTGGCGATTTACAGTGGTGATGGAGAATGGGCACTGGTGGAGGGATGGGTATTTGATCATTGTATAATTGAAACCCAAGCACAAAAATTTGTAAGTCTACAACTGTACCTCATGGTGTCTCACTAATAAAAAAAAAAAAAAGAACAGTTAGCAGATACATTAAGAAAAAGAGCCCGGATATTTAATAGCTACTGCCTTAGTGTGATATACAATCAGAAAATCCTTTAAAGCATAGTATTAATGACATGCTAATTTCCTATTTTATTCCTGCCTGCACACACTTCACATCTGCTGCTCCATTATATTCTCTTCTTTCCTGAGCACACATTTGGTGCCCTGTAATCTAAGAGACCTAGACCAATTTACCAAGGAGACTATCTCAACATTTGGATTTTTGTTAGAACAATTTCTCATAATAATGCACACCTATAAAACAAAATAAGGAAGGTAAGGTAAAGGTAAAGGCCCTCCCGTTGATTGTCGATTTGCTCGAGCGGGCCCAGTAACGTCTCCATTGGAGACTTTTTGTTGTTACTGTGTCTGGCATATCCAATACTCTCGGTAGCTTGCCGGGCTCTCCGAGAGGGGCGGAGGAAGATAAGCAAAAAAAGGGATAGCTTTTGAAAAATCAGCAGTGAATAGATTCTGAGAAAGATGCTTCTTTACAGTGTCAGAGCTGAAACAAGAAGGTCTCACCATGTTAGTCCACAGCTGGGAATGTGTGCAGCTGGTGACCCAAACTGTTCCACATGTGATATACCTGCACCTCCAGGAATGACAGTCAAAGTCCTGGTGTATAAACCACAGCCAGTAGATGAACTCATAAAGATAGAGTCCACCAATAATGAAAAACTGTCATCAAATTACTTATTAAATGTGTTAGAATGATCAAAATGAAAAATACACTAAGAATGAACCTGAAATTTAAAATTTATAAAATGTTTACTTGATGAAAATAAAATGAAGCCTGATCTGTGGACTTATAAAACTTTCAATTTAGTTCCAGAGATGGGATAATTATATTTTTAAAGCATGCCATAAAAAGATCCTAAAACTGTTTGAGGCACATGCAGCAGTGTTTGAATTCTGTGCTCAAGGATCAAGGGCAAGCAACTTATCCACTGGAATATCTGGCCATGATAATTTTTTTTGTAAATATAATTTGTATGATAGAAATAAATTAGGATACGAGGGAGTATAATACAATGAGATGGTTTTATACCAAGTGGTGAACAGTAACAGAAATTGAAATTTTTGTCACAAAATTAAACATAGAAAGTTATCAGTAAGAATATTAATTTGGAAAATCTATACTCTGTCCTCTTTTCCTCTCTTTGTCACCATTATGTCACCGTTTATTGTCACCATTATAATTCAACTTGAGGACTACTCTGGAAGGCATATATAAAAACATATATCAAGACCCCTCAATGAATTCAACTTCTGCCCCTTCCTCTCATTTGAACTCTGGTAACACCTGATTCATTGTAACTGGTCACTTTGGCCACTCACTGTGTAATGAAGGAGGAACTGGCAAGTAAAACATTCAGTTTTTCTATTAACTATGAGATGTCTAAATATATTTTGAACTGGTTGAACAATTATACAAAAAAACAATTATACAAAAAAATGTGACAAAAATTGGTTCAAAGGTTTCTAAAAAGACTTATCTCAGAAGTAAATCAGTTCATTTTTAGAGCTAGAAAAAGCTTTTACAAAACTTTTTTTCAAGCCATTTTGTTTTACAGAAAAGCATAATGCTCAAGTTTATGGAGCTTAATACTGGTAAGGTCTGGATGAAATAAATCAGTTTCATGTGACAAATTCAGATGAGAGAAGGTATGTGTTTATATGTTCCATATCAAATAAATGTTAAGAATTCGATAAAAGTTGAATTGTTAATGCTTATACACAATATGTTTGAATCTCAATTGACGTATTAAAAAGTAAAAGGATTTTTAAAATCTCTGGTCATTTATTTCTTACTGATAGATAATATGACACTTCCTATCTACATACAAAGCATGAAAAAGAAAGTTTTAATTCAAGCAAAATTCAACGTGAATAAATACCTTCACTTACCTAATATTAGTGACATAGACAATAGAATTTACAATTGTCTGTCAAAACTATGCCAGACATCTCAAAAAATCATCTTCAGTTCTTGAATCAATGATGTTCACCAAGGTTTTACAAAGCTCAAGTAACTTTTTAAAAGTCCTCGCTATTAGTTTAATAATGGAATTATAAACATATTATAAGCCAAGTGTCAATTTTTTAAAAAAGCACAAATTCTCTAACAATAAATAACACACCATAAGCAAGGGAGCAAAAGACAAACTGAAATATTTATAACTCAAATAAATAGTTATTATATTATATAATATATGTTATAACAAATATATCTATCTATCTATCTATCTATCTATCTATCTATCTATCTATCCTGTATATTCATAAAATGAATAAGAAGCCTATGGGTCTCTCTCGCCGCCTGCATTCAGTGGTCTCAGGCCACTTCCCCAACCCAGATGGCTGATGCCATGGGCAGACAAAGGAGAAAACGAGGGCCAGGCTGATTGGTGATCATTTGCCGTTTATTCCAATCTCCCCACACACCTGTTCCAGTTTCACTAAACTTCCCATTCCAGTCTCACCCTGCCCCTTATCCCATCTCCTCTAGTCCCCCTTGCTAGACTCTCAGCAATCCAACTTGCAGTCCTGGTCTCTCAAATCTCTCACAGCCTCCAAACCTTGGCCATAGCAACCACACCCCAGTCTGGCAGCACAATCAGCATATGAAAGCCCTTCCTGATCTCCTGCAGTCAGATCTGCTCAAGGCAAAATACCACCTAGGGTGAGTTTCTCCTTTCCTGAGCCCAATAACCATTTAAACATTCATATCAATTCTACTTCTTAATAATATTAGTCATTTTGTATGGACACAGTAAGAGATGCATTAAGTTTGTAGGATGGCTCTCCTGGGGGCATCTCACTATAGATCTCAGACTACAGTGTTTAGGCCAGATTAGTCTTTTTTAATCCTAGTTGGATCCTAATCCAGTTGTTACTTTTTGGATCATGACAGAATTTGTCTATGACATGACCATGCTCTTAACTTATAATTTAGTATTATGGCACTTTGTCCTGGTCCATTTCGATGCCAGGGCAGCTCACAGCTTGCCCTGGGTCCATCCAGTTCTTGTCAGGACCCTGCTTTTGAGGTGCTAGGAACTAAGGGCAACTGAGGTTTAAATCCAGAGAATAGATGCCCAGGAGTGAATATTATTAGGAGTCAATTAACTTCCCAAGTTACAAAAGCAAAGCATTAACTGTCTTTCCAAGTCCATATAAAGAGGACATTATTCTGAAGTAACTATGTAAAGGACATAAGAAGAGATAAGGAATATTTATAAGTTAACAGAGTCTGATTAGGGGATTCAGGTAACTGACAGTTGGGGAAGCAGAGCACAAAGAAAGAGTTTACAGATGAACACAGAGGAATGGGAGTGCCTGCACTGTGAAGGGTGTAGCCCAATAAGCCTAAACTCCCTCTGGCAAGGCAGAAAGGACCAACCAATGTTACCCTACATGTTCATTATATAAACATTATGTTCATCAGGTACTGATAAAATTCAAACTACACTGAGAAACCATTTTCACCTATCTGAATGGCAAATTTTTAGCAGTGGGAAAATAGGCACTTTTGAGAATCCTTATTGCAATGCAGAAAAGATCCATCTGAAAGGGATCTGAATCTGTCTTCCAGAGCTAGGGAGGTAGCTCAAAAGACTGGGCACATGCTTTGCATGTAGGTTCATTCCCTGGCACTACATGGTACCCTGTCACCAATCTGGGAGTAGTCCCTGACCACCATATGGTGTGGCCTCAAAATAGAACAAAACAAAACACAATTTCAGGAGAACACAAGATCTTCCAACATATATGTTTACTCTTTAACTAGAAATCTCATTTGTAAGAATCTAAAGTGTTATTGCAAAAATACAAAGTGTTTAATCGGCATGGCAGTCTTATTTGCAATAGCAAGAGACTGAAAATTGCCCCAATGTTTACTAATGAGTATATTTAGATTACTAGTATTGCTGCAACAAATTACCACCAGGTATACAGCTATTATTGAAGCTTACTGTGTCATAGTTAGAAAGTTTGCAAGCCTTAAATTAAGGTATTGGTCAATCTGTGCTACTCCGGAGCACATAGAAAAAGAACTTTACTTGACTTTTCTAGTTTCTAATGTTTGCCATAAATTCTTGGTATTAGTTGTCTTGCAGACACATCAATATAATTTTCCCCTTTGTTGTCACATGTCCCACTTCTCCGTGTGTGTCTCTATTCCTTAAAAATTACTGATCATATTGGGTTAGAATATACCTGAATGTTTAAACACCATAGTATTTACACATGAAAAGACATATCTAAGGTCATATTTACAGGTGCCAAGGACTAGTATTTGAACATATTAGTTTTTGTCTGAAATGATAATTGATTCCATAACATTAGTGGATATATTAAATAAACCATGGTATAACAACACAATAAAAATCCTTACCCAAATCAGAGCAATTAACAATTTATTTTTTCATATACTATGAATCAATCTCTGGACTCTATTAAGGGAAAAAAAAGAAAAATGAAGAAAAGTGTGTATAGTGCAGTACTACTTAACTGTTTCAGGGTATGCTTAAATATCTATGTTAAATCACAACAGTAATAAAGAATTATCTAAATAAGAATATAGTAATATTCCAGAAGAAAGAAAAATAGGTAATGATTATTTAGTTCATTGTCTCTCAACACGCTACTGTGTCCCTCTTCCAACCTTCCTGTCTTGGTCTACCAGTGGCTCT
Source organism: Sorex fumeus (assembly GCF_029834395.1). Taxonomy (NCBI): domain Eukaryota; kingdom Metazoa; phylum Chordata; class Mammalia; order Eulipotyphla; family Soricidae; genus Sorex; species Sorex fumeus. The sequence continues at coordinate 16,377,673 of NW_026606072.1, forward strand.
TTACTCTTATCATAGACCCCCATTTACATTATTTTTACCTGTGATCCCACTGGAGTACCATGATCCAACAATGGGAATATATGACCTCAGTTGAGAAACAGTGAGTATCATATTTGATTTCAGAACTATGTGAATATTTTATTGATATGTAACAGCGAGTAGGGCATTTGCCTTGCACACAGCCAACATGGCCAACCCGAGTTCGATTCCTCTGCTCCTCTCAGAGAGCCCGGCAAGCTACCTAGAGGTGCCAAGGACTAATATTTGAACATATTAGTTTTTGTCTGAAATGATAATTGATTCCATAACATTAGTGGATATATTAAATAAACCATGGTATAACAACACAATAAAAATCCTTACCCAAATCAGAGCAATTAACAATTTATTGCCAGCATGGCAAAGCCTAGCAAGCTCCCCATGATGTATTCAATATGCCAAACACAGTAACAAGTCTCACAATGTTACTGGAACACTTGTGCAAATCAATGAACAATGGGAGGACAGTGATACAGTGATGTAATAGTATATTTATAAAATTACAAAATAAAAATTAAATTTTAAATTAACTTAAATACAAAATTAATAAAATAGAATGAACCTGGTCCAGGGTCATAGAACAGGGCTTAGAGCACTTGCTGTGCAAGTAACTGGACCCAGTTCATTTTCTGAGCAATGCCAGTTGTGATTCCTAAGCACAAAACCAGCAATAAGCCCCGAGAGCCACCAGGTATGGTTCCCTACCACACCTTCACCAAAGTAAATGCAATTAAGCTATTTATAACAGTCTAGTTTTCATAACAGATATAAAAACTACAAAAATAAGACCTGAGCACAAAGAAAACTATGATTATGTTAGCATTGTGGTAGTCCAAGTTTAGTTTAGAGGAAAGGCACTATAAAGTAAGATTGGCTTAACTAAAATATTATGCTCATTTTAATTTGAAAAGGTGTGATAATGACACTGTGATTATATTTTTAAGAGAAAAGTTGACAGCTTCTAAAAACAAATAATGAAATATAGCTTAATCACTTGATCACTTGACTTCCTGTTAATCATCAATTTGCTTGAACAGGCGCCAGTAACGTCTCCATTTGTCCCTGTCGTGTGCTAGTGTAGCCCAATAGCATCTGTTCATTCTAGGAACACAAAGAGCCTCAAACCGATCGTTCAGGGTCTTGACAAAGAAGTCTGATCATCTGGGAGGTGGGTGGCCACGCAGTCTTTTGACGTCCCGTGGAATCCAGTCGGTAATGGCTCTAGTCCAGTGGTCGTCTCCAAACCTCATTACGTGTCCAGCCCATCTGATTTTCGATGACTTGGCAAATGAGAAAGCATCCCTGATTCTTGGCCGTCGACGGAGATTGGAACTCCGGATTCTTTCTCTCATTTGAGTGAAAAATGATACTCCGAGCATAGCTCTTTCAATTCCTCTTTGGGAGACCTGAATAACATTCTTATCCTGTTTTCGTAGGGCCCAGGTCTCTGAGCCATATGTTAATACAGGAAGAACAGTGGAATTGAAGAGATGTGCCCAGAGCCAGAGATTCTTCGTCCTCTTAGCTATTTCTTTGATGCTCTTGAAGGTGTTCCAAGCTGCTCTCTTCCTCCTGCACAACTCAGGTGCCAGGTCATTTGTCATGTTGACTTCTCGATCTAGGTACACATAACTGTTGCATTCAGAGATGTTTGTCCTGTTGAGAGTGAATGGAACATCAGGAACGAGACGGTTTCTCAAAAACATTGTCTTCATGAGATTCACCTAGAGTCCGATTTTTCCACACTCACCGTCGAAGTTGGCCAGCATTTGTGCTGCGTGGCTGATGTTTGGTGGTATTAGAATGATGTCATCAGCAAAGCAGAGGTGGTATAGTTGCCGACCGTCTACTTTCACTCCCATTTCTTCGCATTCCAGCTATCACATGACATTCTCGAGGGTGGCACTGAAGAATTTTGGTGAAATGGTATCACCCTGCTGAACCCCTCTCTTGATATGAATGATCACTTTCTTTGTAGAATGGTGAGATCCTGGTAGTGAATCCATAATAGAGCTCACGAAGTATCTTGATGTATTGAGTTTGAATGCCCTGATTGGCTAGGGCTTCAATGACTGTTTTTGTCTCAACAGAATCAAAGGCCTTCTTTAAATCAATGAACATTAGACAAAGCGGCATCTTGAACTCCCGAGAAACCTCAATGAGCTTGGTTATCATGTGGATATGGTCAATTGTGCTGAATCCTTTTCGAAAACTGACTTGCTTGCATGGTTGTCCTTCATCTAGTGTTTTTCCAATCCTATTCAGGATGACGTGAGTGAATAGCTTGTAGATGACAGACAATAGGCGGATTGGGCAATAATTGCCAATGTCATGGATATCTCCCTTCTTGTACAGTAGTACAGTCCTGCTGGTTTTCCATTGGGATGGAAACTTGCATTCAGACAAGTAGCGTGTGAAAGTGGAGCCAGCGTATTGATGAGTACTGATAGCAGGTTCTTCAAGTGTTCAGGTCTGACCTTGTCTGGGCTAGGTGCTATTCATTTCTTTACCAACAAAATGGCGTGTCAGATTTCAGAAGGGAGAACTTTGGGAAAGACATATCCATCCTGCAGAATTTGGTATGTGGGCAGGTGGACGTGGCTATCAAAGAGATCCGAGTAGAAGTCATGGATAATCTTCTCCATTGCCATTCTGGAAGATGTGATAGATCCATCAGGACGTCAGAGGGTAGTTATCTTGGTCTTGTAGTTGGCGAAGGACAGGCGGGCGTTACGAATGCTTTCCCGGGCTTCTGCAGCATCTACCAGCACTGCTGCTCTTCTCTCTTTGTGGTCTTCCTTTATCGCATCTCTGCACCGCTTTGAGAGCTTGGATGCTTGCTTGGGGTTGCCTGAGGCATGTGCCAAACCATGAATTGTTTGTGAATAAGGTCAAGAGTTTTTGAAGACAGGTATTTTTTGTGGCTATCTCATTCTTGGCGTTCCTCGCACAATCATGGAGGTGCTAAACCAGTCGATCATATTCCTCGTCAATGTTGTCAACAATGGCATCTTCCCATGTTGCACCAATAGTGCCAAAGAGCTCCCAGTTGGTGGTCGTTCTGGGAGTTCTCTTCTTAAACTTTGTAGCCCTTTCTCCCCACTCTGTGAAGTAGAATTTTGCACAAAGGAGACAGTGGTCTGATCCCATTTGGAATTTTGGGACAACTGTCAGGCAAAACCATCAATAGAATATGATGTGGTCAATTTCATTGTGGAACCGTTCACTGGGAGACTCCCATGTCTAATGTTTAGATTTGGCCTTCTGAAACTGTGAGTTACCATGGATGGTCTTGGTCAACATGATGAACTCAGACAGTCTCTCACCCTGTTCATTCCATTCTAGGCCATGGGTCCCAATGTGAAGTTCTTTGGCTGATCTTCTCGGTCCTATCTTGGCATTAAAATCACCCACAATGATCTTGTAGAAGGTGTGGTCTTCTTTATAGAACTTCTCCAGCTCCATGTAGAACTTCTCAATTTCTCCTTCATCATAATTGGATGTTGGTGCATAGACAACAAAGATAGAAACTACCGGCAGTGAGCCACATCTATTCAAGTGTAATCATCCGATTCAGGTTGTTAGGCATTTGAATGAATCAATGCTCATTGCGAAGTTTGTGTTGACAAGGACACCAATGCCTCCGATGCCTCTTTTATTGAATGTTCCGAGAAATAGTTCTTCTCCAGTTTCGAAAATGGCGTGATGTGATTGATGCCTTCTTGTCTCGGTCAGACTAATGATGTCATACTTGATCTTTCGTGCTTGCACCATCAGGTCCTCGATGGTGCATCTGATGCCAGTGTACGTGCATTGAAAGTACAATCATTTTTGTCTTTCTTCGTTTTGGCAGCCTAGTTCAGCCTTGAGATTTTATCAGCCTCTCCTTCCTCATCCTTCTCAACGCTGCCGTATTGGTGACTCCTTCAGGGTCAGGAGAATGAAACCCATTGTAATTACTGGGGACCAAGATCCTCTGCTTGCTCCCACCAACCACAGGTAAGGAAGGGATTAAAACCAGGAGCCCCACCCTACCCTGCCCTGTCTGCTTCCACCAACTGCCAGATTGGATTATGAACAGAAACCCCACCCTACCCCTACCCATACCAGATAAATACCTCACTCGCAGACCTCCACTACCTCCACTACCCCCACTATCCAGCCGCCGCCACTCTCCAAGACGCTTTATAACACACTATAACACACTTAATACCCATCTTCCAGGATTGACGTACCATATTTGATAGGGTTCAAATATGGTTTGAACTATAGGAACACCAACAAGGGCAATTAAAGGCCGGCCCAAAAGCTCTATCCCTCTTGGAGAGCCTGGCAAGCTACTGAGAGTATTCCGCCCGCATGGCAGAGCCTGGCAAGCTATCTGTTGTGTATTCGATATGCCAAAACCAGTAATTACTGAAATATAACAGATAAAATAAAACAATTTTTGCAATTTGCTTCAACATAATTGATAAGACAAAATAGAAATGAGCAGGAAACTAAAAAATTTTGACCAAGAATACGTAATTGTTGATCTGGGCTGGAGCAGTAGCACAGCAGTAGGGGGTTTGCCTCGCATGCAGCCGACCCAGACGACCCAGATTCGATTCCTCTGCCCCTCTTGGAGAGTCCAGCAAGCTAGCAAGAGTATCTCAACTGCACGGCAAAGCCTGGCAAGCTACTCGTGACGTATTTGATATGCCAAACACAAACAAGTGTCACAATGGAGACGTTACTGGGCCCACTCGAGCAAATCGATGAACAATGGGAGGACAGTGACAGTGACAATGATCTGGGTTATGAATAAAGCAGGAATTCATTATTCCACTGTCTCTACCTTTTTGTTTGAAAATTTCCAAAGCATTTTTACACATACATATAATTATTATGTGCGTATAATAAATATGTGTTATAGATATAAATGAATATATGTTAACAATTTTATAAATATGAAGCAAATATTTATTTTCATATGCTTGGTGAGAAAATACATCTATTTTTGATTAACACTTTCACTTAACTTTCTTCTCATTTACATTGCCTTTTGAGCAACTACCATCCAGCTCTATGGGAAGCAATGCCAATAGCAGTACCAAACTAGTCATGATGAGCTTCCTTTTGAAACACACACACACACACACACACACACATACACACACACATGCGTAAATTACCAGGGAAAACAATAAAATCTCTAGCTATTACTAATTTTCAGCTTTGTCCACTACATAATTCTGACTCATGCATGATGCAGGTCTGACAATCAGAGCAGTGGGTATTCTCTTGCTGAATTTGTGTCACAGGGTTGAAATGTCACCACTGACACCTGTTTCTTTTTCAGGCAATACCAGATGTCTTGTAGGCTTGAACTAATTAAAAGCTGTGTCTTTTTCAGTCTGACCATTTGCTCATCAGAGTAATTTTTTCATCAGAGAAAGGTTCAGTAACTGGAAAGTGTAATGATGAATCAGTTAAATTATTCCTCTCTTCTAGGAAGGATGTGAAAAGGAAACTAGATGTGAGGGATTATTCTAGTAAAATTCCTCTCACATGGTAACCCGAGGCCAGGGAAATGAAGGCTTCAGTAGCTTCAGTGTTTTCTTTTGAACAGATTTAAATTTCTTTTCAGAAGACTTTGTAGACTCTGGCTTTGTGTGTTCTGTGACACCTAGAAAAGGGTATGATCTCTAGAGATGAAAACATTTAGGCCCCTACTTTCCTAAAAGAATAACATCACATCACTGCCTCACTGTTGAGAGCAAGACAGGTCTTTGCCGTTAACAATAAAACTCAAAATAGTTGTCCTTCATTCCTTCTCCAGGGAGCTTCTGTCAAAAGTAGATTTCAGTTTAATGATATGCGAGAGACATAATTAAAGCAGTATTTATCTTTTCCTTCTAGCAAGTGCTAATAAGCAATGCATCTGTAACTGAATATACTTAATTCTCTTCCCAACTCCCACCAGCTTTCTCCCCCAAAGGGAGAAATGCCACCACTGCATTAGGCACCATTGCCACTTCTTACAGATATTTCTATTAGATGTTACCAGCTTCTACTGGGGACCCCCTAGTCAGTGGGATAACACTATAGGTACCATTACTTAAAATGTTGATATGTTGAAAGTATAACACCACTGCACACTTTGTTCGATGGAATCTACTAGGTGTCTAAAAGTTTCCTGCTGAACACAATATGTTTCTGGGCCAAATTAAATAGTAATAACAAGTAACTAGCAGTTACAAGAGATGCTACAAGTATAGGTTACTAGAGAGTTAATTAACTTCTTGGTGAGCTCGCTAAAGAGAACCCTAGTAAGAAATGATACACCTCCTTGTCTTTTTCCTAGGTGCTGGATAATACTTTCTTAATAGTCTCCCATTATAGTGATAATCATTGGCAAAGAATATTCTTGAGTACACAGAAAGGCAGGTCTCAGACTTAATCTTATTTATATATGCATATTCTGAAGAGTTAGTTACTCTTGTGAATCTCCTTTGAATTTGTTCAGCAAATATAGAACTCTCTGGTATCAAGCAACTACTAAAGTCAGAAAATTAATGTCCCCTTAAGAATGTTTATAATAAGACCTCAGTTTCAGTTTTAAGTATATACAATTCTTTGCTTTTCTACACAAGATTAGAAAACAAGACCTCCCAAACATTCACTTTCTCTTATATGTATGCATTTATATGAATTATTAATTTTAATAATAATAACAAGAACTCTTCATGTTGCTATAGTGAGTAGATGCCATCGGGCTACACTAGCATGTGACAGGGACAAATGGAGACGTTATTGGTGCCTGCTTGAGCAAATTGATGAGTAATGGGATATCAAGTGATGATCAAGTGATTAATTTTAAAATTTTAGTTAGTTACTATGAATTACAATGTTATTTATGATTGGGTTTCAGCATACAATGTTTCAACACCAATCATTTCACCAATGCCTATCCTTCATCACTGCAAAGCTCTTAAAATAACCTAAGGTCTTCCAGGAAATAACCTTCCCCATTACCTGTGAAGTTGGACCCCTATATGGTGCGGATCTTCCTTCCTTGACACACTTCATAGGCAGTGACTTCACATATAAAGTGTACCCATGTTCTCATGGTGTAGGTTTCTCATTTATTATTAAAAGCATTCCTGTCTAGTATGACACACCAACTATGGTACTTGCACAATTTGCCTATACATGCTTTGGTAAGAAGTTGAAAGAATTCCCTTTGAGCCAATGTAAATAAGTATGTTATCATGCAAAATAATAAAATATAGTGAAAAGTATTTGTTTCAAGATTCTAACAAATCAATGAAAATAAGATATGATTGTTAAAAACAGTGTTTTACTTTGGTTGCAAAATCATAGTTTATTAAATTGAGGATTTTAAATGAGTGAATAAAAACAAAATGCTGGCATATGTGAAAATCGATAATATAACATTAAAAGACTATTAATAATAGCTAAAGAAACAGTTAATTTTCTTTCATTGTATTCTTCATATTTTTGTAAATAATTTTTTCTTCTGTTCAATTTTCTGACACAAAAAGACTCAGATGATGGGATGACCAGAAATCTGTTATAAAATTTTTAGTTTTAAACTTTTTGAAATTTTACCTACAAATTTTTAATTAACTATTTTTTTTATCATAGAACTAGTAGAGAATATCAAAGGGCCTCAATCTAGCCTACCTTGTTGAAAATTTCATTCTAACCTGTACCATACAGCAGAGATTTAGTGAAAATCAGAAACCACTTACGGATGAGACTGACAACTGTTGTTAATTTATTATAGTAAATATTGACACCAACAAGGGAAAAGAACAGACTCCACTAGACACAACACAGGGCACTTCAATAAGTGTTTGATCAATGTTCCCCTGAGAAGGAGGACATCCCTGAGGCAGTGAGGATACTGACAGAATGTCACGGCCCTCCAATCCATTCTGTAAAGTCTGCAGCCCTCAGAACAATTATACTAACAACATTTTATCTTGACAAAATCAATGGCAGGAAAGGCCAACCTTTTTTGATTTATAGCTCTTCCCAGGTGGCTCTTACAGGGAGTTGACCTAATTAAAAAATAGTGAGCCTACATACCTAATGATTTTTCCTATCCTTCTCTTTGGAGGTGAGATTAACTCTTACAATTTTCCAGGGTCTAATTTAAAAATTAGCAAGACAGTTATAATTTTATAGGATGTCTTAAAATCTTACTTTCCTATATTTATGATCTCTTAGGAAGGCAAAATCAAAAGTATTATGGGAGGTTATCCATCCCTTAGTTACAAAAGTATGGGTGCTGCTAATAATAATTGAACAAGGCTTACCTACCTATTAAAATGAGACAATAAAGGGGTCTCATCCACAGCACATGACTGTGTCAAAGACTAAGGACAGACAAGGAAAGGAAGCCTCTGGTGCAAATCTTAGAGGCCCAGCAACATATTTCAGAGCAGCAAGATCCAACAAGGGAGCCCAAGTATCAGGGATCCTCTCAGATTCCTGATCAGAAATGCATATATATGAAGGCAATAACAGGGTCAGAAAAAAAAGACTGTATAATAAATTCTAACTTCTTGAACTTCTTTGTATGCAAATATTTAACATAATTCTCGAGAATCCACATGCTCAGGAAAAATCCACTCTCATGCTAATGAATACCCCTAGGTTTAGCCAAAACCAGAAAAAGGAAAAAGAAGTTATGGTATATATGCACAGTGTTGTAATACGTAGCTGAATAAAAAAATTAAATCATGCATTTTGCTACAACTGGATGGAACTGGAGGGTAACAAGTCAAACAAAATAAGTCAGGACAAAAAGGACAATTACCTGACCATCTTACTAATGTATAATATGCAGGAAGACAAAACAAGGAAATAGTATGAAACAATGACAAATTCTTGACCTTGCATTACAAAAGTCAGATTACCTAGTAGTGGGGCAGGCATGAGGTGTGGGGAATGAAAAGGTGGGCTAAAAGGACATTGGACATTGGTGGAGGCACTTAGCAGGATATGCTTTGTACATCAGTATTATAGACTAATGCAACAACATTAGTCTATAATACTGATGTACTAAGCGATAGCACAGCAGTAGGGCATTTGCCTTGCACGCAGCCAGCCCGGCTGAGACGGGTTCAATTCCTCCGCCCCTGTTGGAGAGCCCGGCAAACTACCGAGAGTATTGCCCTCACGGCAAAGCCTGGCAAACTACCCGTGACATACTCGATATCCCAAACACAGTAACAAGAAGTCTCAAAATGGAGACGTTACTGGGCCCGCTTGAGCAAAATCGATGAACAATGGGAGGACAGTTGTTGCAACCAAGTTAACTGAAAGTTTAATAAAATTATTTTGAAAATAAAATAATAGAAGACAGTATCAGTAATGGAAACTTCTTCTTCCTTCTTTCTTCCTTTCTCTTTCTTCTTGAAAACTGACCTCCAAAGTTTAGAGGAGAGAAGGACAGAAAAGAAAAGAAATCAGAAATCAAGGGGATATATAATTTGAAGAGAAAGAGAAGTAATGGGCAAGCAAGGGTTGGGGCTTCAATTATACAGACAATATAGGAAAGTAGTATAGCTATTTATCCCAAACATATGTTCAACGCTGAAAATATGAGATCTAAGTTGCAACAACTGGAACTTTGTAATATGCTGTCAAGGTGGCAGGCGGTGGGGGAGGGACAGAGGATGGAGTATGGGGACACTGGTGATAGGACTGGTGTTGAAATTTTATATGACTGAAACTCAATTATCAATAACTTTGTAAAATACGGTTGAAGTTTGTAAATGTAATAAAAACTGTCCAGGTGATGAAGTGCTTTCCGTAGGACTCACATGATGGCTCTGGGGATGCAAATACCCATCTCCATAATTAGCCTAATACTTTATATTGTGATACTCCCCTTTTCTCTTGAGAATTTTGTTAAATTAATCTTCCACAGCAGAACAATTAGTCAACAAATAAACTTCTGTGAACTGTGTATTTGATCCTCTGTGTTAATTGTATAAAAATTTTAAGTAACTTTGTATGTTCTTGGGAGGACTGCTTACAGGTAAGCACACAGTCACATGCAACAAAAATCAGGTATCTTTCCTTCAGCAGCAGCATGGTGGGGTCTCAGTGGGCAGCATTTTTACTTCTCCAGCATGCTATATATGCAAGTAGTATCTTTCTCTGGGCTCTCACAGCTTCTGAATAATCTTGGCACATAATTCCCTTTTTTTCTTGATAAACAAAGCAAACATCATTACCTTGCATATGTAATTAAATGTATTTTATTATTTTCCTTGAATAACTGTATCTATTAAGAATACTTAATATTTTAAACATGTGAACATAGAATTGTACAAATATACCAACTGATAGATGTAAAAGGGAAATATGTCTATATGTGTATATATTCATATAGATAATATTATAAATTCAAGAAAATCCTGGTGTTCATATCAAGCTCAATCACTACATAATTATGAGTAAGATAGCTATTGTTGAACTTTTTTTAGTACAAAATATTTTTTAATATAGAATTTTAACTAGGAAAAAAATTCAGTGCCAGAGAGACTGTACATGGGTTAAGATATATTTTATGCTGACCCTGGTTTGATCCTGGCATCACATAATTCCCCGAGTATCACAAGGTACATGCATCAGAGATCCCTGAGCACTGAAGAATATAGTCCTGGAGGCCCTGAGCACTGCAGGACCAGCTCAGTATTCTCTGGCACCACAGGGCAGGTTCTGAGAAGCACTACAGCCTTAGGCTCAGGCTTGAATGGCAGCCCAGTTGACTGAGAACAGCTCAATGAGTGGTCCCTCAACCCCCTGAGCACTATTTTTCTAGGTCCCAAAAGAAAATAATAAACAAAAAAATTAAACAGGGGAAAATATTTGTTAGAATTGTATATACTTAGGCAGTCTTATCAACATCTAGGTTTTATATTAAGAAGCATTCTTGCTCCCCTGTCTCACCTCTTTATCAAAGTTTAGATTTTTCTCATTAATGAGATTTCTGTAAAGAATGCCTTTGCGTCCATGCCCAAATTTCCTGATATCTTTATGACTACAGACTGTTGATAGATGCATTCTGGATGCAGTTCATTGTTCCACAGGGAGAAGAGCAATATGCAGGCTAAAGAAAGAACAAGAATTTCAAAAGAAGTGAGAATTCATAAGTGATTTCTAGTGTGTTTCATTATGCAGAGAACATTTCAATACACACCTGTCTGAGCTTTTCTAAGGATTATCATAGCAGGTATTCAATAATTGGAAACTACTATAATCATCATTTTTATTAGAATGACTGCTGCTGGCAAGTGAGCTGGTGAGGAGTCAGAGAGGGTGAAGGCAAGGACCAAAGAGTGTTTCTCCTGCCTTTTTGCCTGACTCACTTCTCCCCGACATGGCCGACCCGAGTTCGATTCCTCCGCCCCTCTAGGAGAGCCCGGCAAGCTACGGAGAGTATTTGATATGCCAAACACAGTAACAACAAAGTCTCCAATGGAGACATTACTGGGCCCGCTCAAGCAAATCGACGATCAATGGGAGGGACTCTGGGCACTTCTCCCCCATTGTGAGAAGCCCTTGGAGATCAGGCCTCAAAAAGGCCCTCAGAAACTCCCTCACAGTGTGGACAATAAAGTCCTGACCGCAAACCAGGTTTCCCAGGTTCATTGTTTATTCATGGAGAAAAGAATTTCATGGGAAGACAAATAGTGAGGCACCGGAATGTTATCTAGGAAATGTGAGTAAAAGAAAGAGAAAGAAAGAGAATGTAAGGAACACATTTTAGAGTGAACACAAGTGTCTCCAAAGAGAGAATTAGAGAGAGAAAGAGTGAGAGAGAGAGAGGAAGAGAGAATGAGAGAGACACACAGAGAGAGAAAAAAATCACATCATGAAGTAAAGGAATGACAAACCCAAACTGAGATGCAGGTGACTCCCAGGAATACCTTGCAACCTATAAAATCAAAGGAAAAAGAGCCACAAGCAAGGCAGAGGGTTGTGGGTGCCTTCCAAGCAGAGTACTAGCTATGAAGCAATGGAAAATAGTGGCGCACCCAGAATAGACAGGTGTGGGTGACTTCATCAGAAGGTGGAGAGTGTGCACTTCTCTTCTCTGATGTTGTATTTTTAGGGTTTTTTCCATGCTGCCCACCTTGGGATTCAACAGTAGAAAAGAACTGCGTAGGAGGGAGTGCTGAATCTTCCTTTGGGGTTCTTTGGCTGAAATTGTTCTGAAATTCTGAAAAATTCACCTGAAATTTATTGCCAAGGACTGATCTCCCTGATTCATTTATAACTGGTTGTTATTATTTTCAAGGGAAATACTAAAAATAGAGTCCGATAATATATATTGATGATCCTTGTAATATATTTTGTTACAGAGGGGCATAAATAAAGGACTGACCAGGGCTCAGAGGAGAGATAAATCATTTTTAAGAGACTGATTTCCTCTTTTAGACAGTGATGGCCCTCCCGTTGATCATCGATTTGCTCGAGCGGGCCCAGTAACGTCTCCATTGGAGACTTTGTTACTGTGTTTGGCATATCAAATACATCACGGGTAGCCTGCCAGGCTCTGCTGTGCGGACGAGATACTCTCGGTAGCTTGCTGGGCTCTCTGAGAGGGGCAGAGGAATCGAACTCGGGTCGGCCATGTTGGCTGCGTGCAAGGCAAACGCCCTACCCTTGAGTTCTTAATATTTTTGTTTAGTAAAAAAATGGTTGTGACTGTAAAAAATAAAAATATTATAATTTTATTTTATATTAATGATATATATTTAAAATAAGAACCACATCCAGTGTCTCTTAGGGACACCTATCTGGAAGTGCTGATGGGATGCTAGACCTGTGCTCTACCACTTGAACTACATTCCTGCCCCACAGAGGTGGTACTAGTGAGGAAAGTGAGTGATTGGTGAGGAGGAAGAGAACAAAAGGAGTTTCCCAGATCTGCCTGAAGCAGTAGAACTGGGAAGATGATAGTGAGAAAATCCAGTAGCATGTCCTCAAGGAGGATGAGGACCCTGGAAGGAAAGCATCAAAATGGACATTTGCTCAGCAAGTATATAGGGAAAGTCCATTGACCTGGGCTACTTCAGAGAGGATAAAAACTGTGAAGTTTTGGAACTAGAGACCATAGGCTCCATGGTGTGTAAAAATGATGAGTAGAAGACTCAAGTTTATACAGTGGGCTAGGGAAAAATTAAAAAGAAATAACAATACCTGCACAGCAAAAAAACAAACAAACAAACAAACCAAAAAACCAAGAGCAATCAGTACTGAAGCGGATGCTTGGAGAAAGGCACTCCTCTTCATTGTTGGTAGGAATGCTGAGTGGTCCGGTCTTTTTGAAAAACAATATGAACTTTTCTCAAAAATTTAGAAATTGAGCTTCCATACGACCAGCAATACAACTTCTGGGAATATTTCACAGAACCCCAAAAGCACACAGAAGAAATGCCATCTGCATTTCTATATTCATTTCAGCACTATTCATAGTAGCCAGAATCTGGAAACAATCCAAGTGCCCAAGAGCAGATGAATGGTTAAAGAAACTGTATTTATTTGTGTATATAAAAAATATATAGCATATATATACATATACAATATACATTACATATAGTAGAAGACTGATATCCATAGCTAGGGAAAACAGGGTTTAGGAGGATTGGTCAATGGTTGGAATTAACCACAAGTGTGTGGGGGTCAGAGGTAGGTAAGATAGAGAGGAGACTACTATGACAATAATGGCTGGAAATAATCACGCTGGACGAGATCTGACGGTTAAAAGTAGGTAAAGGGATTTTCTTTATAAGCTTTCAGTATCAATGTGGCAAACCACAATTCCCAAAAAGAGAGAGAGAGAGAGACAGAGGGAGAGAGACAGAGAGAGAAGAGAGAGAAGCAGATAGAGAAAGTAAAAGTGCCTTTCATAAAATCAGGCAGGGGGTGGGGAGTGATGCGAGGGAATCTGGGGACATTTGTGCTGGGAAATGTACAGTGGTGGAGGGATGAGTGTTGAAATACTGTATGACTGAAATTTAATCATGAACATCTAGGGCCTATCTCACAGTGATTCAATAAAAGAAGCTTTTTTATAAAGGAAACTATGGTATGTGTACTCAATGGAATACTTTGCAGCTGTTAGAAAAAGGAGTTATGAAATTCGCTTTTATAAATGGATGAACTTGGAGAGTTAAATGCTGAATGAAATGAGTCAGAAGGAGGTTGACATAGAATGATTGGGTTCATTTGTGTAATATAAAAATAACAATAAAAGACTAATACCCAAGGACAGTAGAAACAAGGTACAAGAGAACTGTTCTAAGTTTGGAAGCCTACTCCACTTGCTGAAGGAGAAAGCAGTTGAGATAGAGAACGGACCACTGTGACAAAGTTGGAAATGAGCACTCTGGATAAGAACAATGTGCTGAAAATAGGTAAAGGAACAGATATGATAACCCCCCAGTGTCTGTCTGTGTTGTAAATCATAATGTCCAAAAGGGGAGAGAGAGAGAGAGAGAGAGAGAGAGAGAGAGAGAGAGAGAGAGAGAGTACCTACCATTGTGGAAAAGGTGGCAGGAGGGAAAGTGGGGACATTAGTGGTGGGAAATACACACTGGTGGTGGAGAGATGTATGACTGAAACTCAAACCCAAACATGAAGAGCTTTGTAACTGTATATGTATTTCATGCTGATTCAGTTGGAAAAACAAACAAACAAACAAGCAAACAAACAGTCCCTGTAATTTAACAACTAGGTAATCTGTGCTGGGAACTGAAGGCAACTGCATCCCTTTCTTCCCTGGGAAGTCAGTTCCATGCTGCTTAACTGGATATGCCCTCCCAAAAGAAAATAATGGCTAGTAGAGGAGGGAGATAATTGAAATCCCTTACTAATTCTGAGATCTGCTGTGGACAGAACAAGAAAGCATGTTCTCTCTCAATTTTCAAAGTATCTATATGGCACTTAAAAAATGCTTTTGCAGAGTGAGAACAAGAAGTAATTTTCTTGGTTTCTGGTAGTTGATCCATATCCTAATGGATCTTTTTAAGAACTTAGTTATAACACCTGCCATTTATTGAATACTTATTATACATTATGAATTTTACATATTTTGAGTTTTTACATTGTTAATTTTCAATATAATCTTTTGATTGTCTGTGGTCACATAGCTTGGTAAATGACAAAGTGAGCATTCAAGTTGCTATCTGCAGTTCTGAAGTCTAGGGCCTTCATTCACTGGGGTCTTATTAAACAAATATTTCCAAGAAATTATGTATATTATTTTTTCTCTACTCCAGATATATGCAAGTGGGAAAAAAGGTTGTAGAGATAATGTAAATACACTGTAGATAATGTAAACACACTGTATGGCTCCAAGTATACAATAAAACTGAGCTTCTGAGAATACTTCTATTCTTTTTCATTAATGAATGTGTGGCCCAAAGCTATTTCTACATGTAAGAACTGGACATCACATATTGACAGAAGTGAAATCAATATATAGAACTTTGGTCATATAAGTTATGATATTATTTTTATATAAATCATGTTTTAAGATTTATTAATTTTATATAACTAACTTATGTTTATGAGGTAGGGTTAAATTTAAGACATGAGCTGTAAGTTCTCTAAAAGAGTCTAATAGCATTTATGTTTGTTTAATTTTTAAGGAGGTCCTATCAACAACCTTAATGGGATGGTTGGGGTGAAAGGTGGGTTAAGAAAGGACTAGGAAACAAGAGGGTACTCACTGCTGTCTTAGAAACAAACATATTGGAGTGTAAAGGAAAGAGAGAAGAGCGTAAAATAGACTTAGGGGATAAAGGAAGGTATACTCAAACGGACGATAGAATCTTGAATCCTGAATATTTTTTAATAATGGTAATCAAATTATTTTATATGAATTTTATTTTTATTTAACTGGATACATTGGGTCATATCTGGCTGTGTTCAGGGATGGCTCTATGCTCTGGGGTTTGAGAGGCCATATGTTCTGGGGATCAAACCTTGTCAGCCAGATGCAAAGCAAGCACCTTACTCTCAGTATTCTCTCTGTCCTTCAAATGTTGTTTTAAGATATTTCTCTTTCAACATAAATCCCTGAACTTCCCTCAAAACTTTAATAAAATATGTTACCTTAATAAAATATGTAATGAAATATGTTACTTTAATTTTGTTGTAATTACATGTGTGCATGTAGGTATGTCTATGTGTGCATTTAAGCAAAAGACTACAGTAATATGGTGAGTGCTCTCCTTCAGAGAAAATATCACTTCACTTGTATCACTTTTCATTGATTTGCTCGAGCAGGTGCCAGTAACATCTCCATTCATCCCTGTCGCGTGCTAGCATAGTCCAATGGTGTATTGGGGGCTCTTTTAGGGTCAGAGGAATGAGACCCACTATTGTTACTGGTTTTGGCATATCAAATACGTCATAGGTTAGCTTGCTAGACTCTAAGAAAGTGAGAACTCAAGACCAAGCATAATTATGATAGTGGAAATTTCTGAGAAGGCAAGCAGTGGTATAGTAATGAAAATCAATCTACTAATTAAGTGTAATTCAAAAAAATAACAAAAGGATAACAAAAAAATTCATGAAAAAGTTATCATGCCAAAATAGAAGGTACAAATTTTAAGCTATGTAATGTTAGATGGTGAGCAATAAAAATTGACTATTGAAAAAAATATCACAGGTTTAGTTGAGAATAAAATTTTTCTTTATACCTCATCAATACTATTTTATACTTAATTTAAAATGATTTTTAATCTCGAGTTTTAGCAGATTTTATGCTTGCTTGAATATAATGTTGAAGACTGTCAGATTATTGACAGATTTTCCACAAAAACCATGCACAGGAAAATATTTTATCTGTAGGTAATTGACATTTTAATAGGATATTTAGCTGACAATCATTGATGATAGTCCTTTCTCAATCATTAAAAAGCAATAATGTATTACTATATTTGTTGGACTTTTGATATCTTTGCTCTATCATGGCATCTGAAAGAGAATTTTTTTGTACTTCTTTCTTCCCTCTACTTTCTGTCTTCATATCCTCTTTCATTATGAATACAAATTAAAACCAGATAACTGTTGGATTTTTTAAATGTGACAATTGCAAGACAAAAATTGGAGTGTTATTATTCCTTCCATTTTAAAATGACAAAAATTTAAAACTCTCATTATCCAAATTTTTTATTTAGAAAGTCGATGACTTATTTTAAGTGATATAATGTGTTTTAATTTTCATCAGCCTCTCCTTTTTTATTGGAATAAATCAGGATGTGACTGAGGCATTTTCTGACAGTTGCTTCCTTGATATTGTGATCTCATTTCTCAATGACACACAGGACCTGGTGCTCTAATTGTACAACCCACACAATCCCACAATATTAGAATGTGGGTGGCATGTCTATGGCTTATTTTTAAAAATAGCTTTTTCAAAGGTTGAAACTTCATGCTCAAAAAAGGTTGCAATTTCAGAACCAAAAACAGCTTGAGGCAAAATTTCAAGCTCTGTGTACACTGTAGTCCCCCTCTGGACCTTATGGATAGTGGAAGTCTGTTTTGGTGATGTCTTCACACATATTTAACTGTTTCTGTTCTAGGTGAAGGAGAGAAAACACAGTAGTTTAGAGCATTTTCCAGTTTTCATGGTATAAATATTGCAGTTATGATTGATTTCAAACTTCTAACCTGATAATAATAAACTGGAATTGGAAGGTGGAGATAGTACAGTGAGGAAAGTTCTTGCTTTGTACAAGACCACACAATATTTGGATTCATATGATCTTCCAAGCCCTCCAGGTGTGATCCCTGACTGCAACCAGAACTAAGCCCTGAGCACAGCTGAATGTGGTCCAATAACCAACCAAACAAAGGAGTCAGCATATGATTGGCACCATTATATTTCTAACATAGAGATAAAGTAGATATAAAACTTTTAAGAACATAGACAATAAAATGAAGTAAAATAATTTAAAAATGATGAGTTTTATATATTGTTGCTTCTGCTTTTTATTTAACTTATGAATTGATGATTTATATAATTTAATTGTTAATAACCAAAGTGTCTAAAAATGAATTACAATATTCTTTATCATTAATATTCCTTGGAAGTTGATAAAAGCCAGTTTTAGCACACTGCAGTCCCTTTTCCTTTTTCTCAATACTTCTTTCGTCTCAATACTCAGGAGTTGAAATTGAAAGAGGATGAGTGAATACTAACATATTAGAGGTATGGTGCTTAGTAATGTGAAAACTTTAACTAAACAGAATACTATTCATTGCATACTTACTGTAAGTTAGAATAACTGTAGGTATATTGCATATATGTTATCTCATTCCATAGGACAAAGAAGGTTTTAATATGCATTCTACTAATAAGGAAACTAGGGATTATAAATGAAAGAACTTTCTCCAATATTCTAGCATTAAATAACTGAATATTAATATGGTAAGGCAGATTAAACATTCAGATATCTTAGGCTTCCAGTCTCATCTGGTATTTGTCGTCATAGTGACTGTGAAGTGTACTTTGCTACTGATTTTTACAGATGATACATAAAAATGTTAAGGAATGTTTTCTTTTTATTGTGTTCCATGTATTGAATGAAGACCTCAGACATATTAAGTAGGTGCTTTAACTTTCAAAATAATGTTTCCAAGACTGAACTGTGTATTTTCAGAGATTGTCTTTATCTATAAATAAACATTATATACTTCAACTTAATATCTCTAACATAAATTTCAAACTAGTTTTAGAATTTAAAATTATTTTTAATTAATACTTGCTTACAGGAGTATAAATGCTTGTGGTTTAAGAGTACAATGTTATCAAACTATTTCCACTATCTAAGTACCAATATTTCTCCATCAGAGTCCACTGGACACTTTTAGCCTTCTCACCTTTAACACTCAACTTAGTAATTTTAATTTCTACTAAGAGTTTAAGGAATTTTCATTGAAACTTGCCTATTTCCTTGCCCAATTTATCTATTTATCTATCATCTATCCATTTATCCATGACAGTATAGTATTTGTCCTTCTTCTTCGGACTTGTTTTGCTAAGAATCAGTATCTGTAGTTCCATCAATACTATTGTAGAAGACAAGATCTTCTTTTCTCTTTTTTCTTTTTAAATATATAGCTGAGTAACATTCCACTGTATATCCATGCATTTATCTGAAATTTGGCATTTGGTTTGTTTCCAGATCTTCGCTTTTGTAGCAAGCACAGCAATGAACACAAGTATGCATATCTTTGAATTAGTATTAGTGAGTTTGTGCTATTTGGATTTAAGATATCTGAGAATGGAAATGTGGTAGTTCAGTGTTTAAATTTTTTTATAATGTAGGAGCACTTCTATTTATTCAGTGCTATTTATTCAATTATTAATAACTGATTAAGCTGATTGAATAGGCATGAACTTGTAATGTGCAAGGTCACATTACTTTTTATTTTTTTAATTTTATTATTTAGTTCACAGTGTTCGATTACATACAATATTCAAACACCAATCCCACCACCATTACTCCTTCCCACCACCAAATTTGGAATGTTTCCATCCCAAACCCCAATCCCTGTCCCAAAACACTACCGAATAATATATTTCATATTGTCTGTTATGAAGAAATGCTGAACATGCTTAAAAAAAGTGTTCATATAGCAAACAGTGTGAAGATTGTTCTATTTTGGCAGGAACCATTAAGACATTCTATAGGATATCACTAACATGTTGTTAAAGCTTGGGTGATGTGAGCTTTGATATATATGTCTGAAAATATGCATATA
Organism: Sorex fumeus; assembly: GCF_029834395.1. Classification (NCBI taxonomy): domain Eukaryota; kingdom Metazoa; phylum Chordata; class Mammalia; order Eulipotyphla; family Soricidae; genus Sorex; species Sorex fumeus. The sequence goes on from NW_026606072.1 coordinate 16,397,521, forward strand.
TGCATAGATTTATGGGTCTCTGAAATAAGACTAATAAATGAGCTTACATAGCTGAGCTGGCGGTGGTTTGTTAGTGTGTCTCCCACATACCTAATTTTTGACCATTTAATTTTTTGGTAAACTTGGCCCCAGCTTGTTGGGGTCTGGCCAAAGACACAGCAGTAATTTTGAGGTATCTGGAAGTCTGATGGCACCATCAGGCTGCTGATGCACTCACCCCACAAGTACAGGTTGACCTGGTTTCTGGAGGCACCATACATTCTCAGTCCACAAGTACAGGTTGACCTGGTTTCTGGAGGCACCATACATTCTCAGTTTCTAAATTTTGAGAAATCTCTATGCTGTTTTTAATTGAAGTTGGATCAATTTTAATTTTAATCAGTATTGAATAAAGCTTCCTTTTTCTCCACATTCCTGCAGCACTTGTTGTTCCTAGACTTTTTGATACAAGTCATTCTCATTGATGATATCACAGTGTTATTTTGGTTTGATTTCACTAAAAATTAGTAATAATAAGTGATGGGGAGCATTTATTTTCATGTACCTGATGCCTACCAGTACATATTCTTTGTTGAAATTTCTAGCTCTTCTCATTTTATGTGTCTTGGCTATTAGCCCTTTCTGAGGTGTAATATATGCAAATATTTACTCCATTTAGTAATATGCCTTTTTGCTTTAATTATAGTGCCTTTCATTAAATTATTTTAGTTTAATATATAATATAAATTACTTTGAAGGTATAAATTATTTGATTTAATAAATTATACTTACATTTGGAATTAGGGAGTTACCCACCTCCTTAATAAATTAACTTATACATTATAATAAACTAAGAGAAACAAAGAATGCTCAGGAAAAATAAATAGACCCATGATCATCATATATTAAATCAGCAGCATGAATAAGGTGGTGGTGAAAATTGAGTACTGATGAAGGGAAAGGTGTTAGATCATTGTATGACAGAGACAAACCTGAAACCTTAGTAACTCTTCCCACAGTGATTCAATAAATAAATATAAGAAGAAAAAATAAATTATGAAAAAAACTGTCCTATCTTGTAATAAGACCACTATATAACTCCACAATTTAAAATTGTAAGTAGTGAATTTATTAATTAATTGCATAAACAGGAACACTCTTTCCAGACTTACCATTCTGCGAATGCCTGAAGTTTCTGTTTCCCACTATGTGCTTATTCAGAGATAGTATAATTCTGAAATGTGCAGAGTAGTTTCTGTTTTCAGGAATAGTTACCTTGATAGATTCTAAACATTTTCATTATGGTGCCTCAGACACAGGTAGAAACCTGTGGATTAAATTGTGGATTGGAAGAAGAAACATTGTTTCTTAAACACCATCAATACCAGCTAAGGAGAAGCATCTTTTAGAAGTGTAAGAAGGTCAAATAGAAAAATATATTTATTAAACTCACATTTTTCATGTGGGAAATATGTAATATATGGTATTATACTCTTACCTTACTTGGATCAAAAATATGCTTAAGTATATAAATTCATTTCATTCCTAACCACTGTTTCCTAAAGTGAGCAATGCCATCCCAGAAATGTTAAATCAATTCAAGGGGTGGTAGTCACCTATGTGCAATTGGAGGTGACTTTTATCTGTATTCTTAAAGAAGGTAGAGGAGAGAATACTGAGTAAATTTCCACATGGGGAGAGTACTGAGTAATTTTTTTTCCTGAAAAGATGGTGGTAAGCCAAATACGTTTTAGAACCTCTTAATAAAAAACACACCACTACGTTCTCAGGGTAACATTAATAATTCCCTTATTATAGAGTAAGAAGTAGCTTTCTAATTATTAGGTTGGTCAAGTATAAAAGACAAAACTAAGGAAGACCAGAGAATAAGAGAACGGTCTTTCTTACAGTGAGCACCATAAATACTGACAATTAGGAGTCTGTAACTTTGGTATGTATAGTCAATATAACTATTTATTTTGAAGGCTTCCTAGGAATTAAAGATGGAAAACATCACATACTTAGCTCAGATAACTTATAAAAGCATTGTTTTAAATTTTTATCTACTCTTTTGTTACATCCTTCTGTTTTGCTATTAAAGTTGGGGGGTAGTGGGAGAAAGGTTAGCTATAAATACCACACAGGGTGAATAAATAGTATCTGGAGAGAGTCATATTTTTATAGATGAATATCTAGAAATTATGAGCATACCTGTTGAAAAAAAACGTATAATATACTAGAATTCTAGATGTCTATGATTAGTTTGGTTAAACTAATGCATATGTAGGAGAGTTTGAAAAATAATTGAGATAAAGGTAAAATTTCTGAGGTTTATGTATACCTTGTTACTTAAAAGAATAATGGAAGGGTTGGAAGGTATTTTTAATGAAAGATTTAGCCAAGGCTCCAGAAATCTCTAGTTTCAAGTGTCAAGAGGTGAGTGGGGCATGAGAATTTATTTCTGTCGGAAGTTCCTGGAAGACTTTATGATTTTTTCATTTCATTTCATCATCCTGTTATTCGTCGATTGCCTCGAGCAGGCCCCAGTAACGTCTCTTTCATCCTAGCCCTGAGATTATATTCAAGGCTCTTTAGGAGAATGAGACCCATCATTGTTACTGGTATTTGGCATATTTGGTACGCCACGGGGAGTTTGCCAGACTCTGCCCTGTGGGCAGGCTACATTCGATAGCCTGCAAGTTTGTCCAAAGTAGGAATGAGACAATAAGATGTCATAAAAAAAAAAGCTCTGATAAGATGTCGTGCGGCCGCGAATGCGGCCGTGCGGTTCTGGGATCTGAATTTTATAGACTCTGAGTCTTGGCCGCTGTTGGGATTACACGGCGCCAGGGGGCCAGGTGGTGGGTGTGACCCCCGCCTACTGGAATTTGGAGGATCTGGGTGGAAGATGCTCGACTCCAATCCGAGTAGGCTTGGAGGTCTCGGCCCCGGAACCCGCGTGGCTTTGTCCCTCTGCCAGTACCTTCATGTGTGCGGAGAGTGGTCTCAGCATGGTGGTGGCTGGTCCTGGAGGTCTTCGGCTGCCGGAGCCCTGGTCGGGGCGGGGAGGAAAGCTCAACCTGCTCCCCTCCAAGGGGTCCCGGGAAGGAACACCCAGGCGCGGGGGCAGAAGACTGCACTGTTCTCGTCCGGGATCTGGATTTTATAGTCTCTGAGTCTTGGCCGCTGATGGGATTACACGGCGCCAGGGGGCCAGGTGGTGGGTGTGACCCCCGCCTACTGGAATTTGGAGGATCTGGGTGGAAGATGCTCAACTACAATCCGAGTAGGCTTGGAGGTCTCGGCCCCGGAACCCGCGTGGCTTTGTCCCTCTGCCAGTACCTTCATGTGTGCAGAGAGTGGTCTCAGCATGGTGGTGGCTGGTCCTGGAGGTCTTCGGCTGCCGGAGCCCTGGTCGGGGTGGGGAGGAAAGCTCAACCCGCTCCCCTCCAAGGGGCCCCAGGAAGGAACACCCAGGCGCGGGGGCAGAAGACTGCACTGTTCTCGTCCTGGAAGACTTTATGATAATGAAGAAGAAAAGACCCTATCTAGTAAAGTCAACACTCAGTTGGTTTGAAAGATCAAACGCTGATTTCCTTCAATCTCAAACCAACACATTTGCATACACATGTGTGCGCACATATCACATACACATGGTAACTAGGGAACCCATTGTCTCTCTCAGAAATGACATTTCTTTCAAATTCTTTACATAACTAACACTCTATGCAAATTTATTTCTTGAAAACTTCCCAAAATAAAAAGAGAAATGTGGCCAAAATGGAGAAATTCTGCACCACATATTCCCCTGCCATGAAACGAAGTTTTGCAAAACTAAAATAGAACAAGAATTTTGAGAATCAAAATAATCTCCTGAAACCTAACTCTCTCACAGTAGATATTCTCATATGTTTTTGTTTTCACCAACAATATTTCACATCTGTAAGTCAACTAAAATTAAAAGAGATTTTGAAGCCTCAATTTGGTTGGTCATTCCTCTGAGGGACAGGTGTGCTTCTGTATAGAATACTTAAAAGGGCCTCTAGTTGGCTTAGTTGGTGGGTTGGATAAGTCACTCATTATCCATGTATCCTTTGGGTCAATATAAATTGAAAGTAGCTTCTTCTTGACTCATACAGCTATTTTCAAGGAAGAATTTTTTTTCTGATAGACTTTCCTATATCTTTCCAAAAGCTGAAATATTGTGTGCTTATTAAGTGATAAAATCTTCTCCATACTTTTCTTAGAGAACAAAGAAAAATAAAATGGAAATGCTTGAAGAAAAATTAAAAAAAGTTAAGGTGAATAATTTCACACTGAACAATGTAGCATTAATGAGAATTTCAAGGTAACACCAAAGTCTATTATTTTGTGTGATGAGAAAAGAACATTCAGAAATTCACTATTGTTTAAAAACTAAATATTTAACTTATTAAAATTTGATATGAAAAAACTTCTAAGTTTTGCCAAGTATTATTATTCTATGTCTAGCACATTATTTAAAAATCATTTGGAAGGGTTTTCATTAAAAGTTATTTCAAAAATGTTACATTTTATACATTAGTTCCTTTTCAAGTTCTATTCTGAAATAAACAAAATCTTTTTGAATATTAATTTTGTCTTACATATGTAACCAAACTTAAAAATTCATACTACATAATAGAATTGTTATCTATTTCAAAACAGTACATAAGATAAACTTTTCTTTTAAAATCACAACTATTGTAATAATGGATTTAAGTTTACAAGGCTGTTGCTCTAGTAGATCAAAATGTTGTTTAAAACTATTTAAAAAGTTATGTAAATTCCAAAAAGTCATTTTTTTAGTTCAAACACATTTATTCTCCTAAACACTTTATACCCAACCTTAAATCTTTGCGTGGTTGAAAGACGAATCTATAGAAGACAATTAGCATGCAAATTAATGGAGAGATTTTTTAAACATATTTTGTTTTTTGTGCCATACTCTGTATAGTTTCTGTGCTATCTCTCTGGTCTCTTAATGGAGATAGTTTTGCACCAATGGTATTAGTGAAGCTCTGGGACTATCCAGAATGGGTGCTCTCTCTGATCGCTGAAGAAATTATGGGGCTAGACAGATGGTAGAGTGAATAAGGTAATTGCATGCAACTAGACTAGGTTTGATCCCTGGCACCCCATATGATCCATCAAACCCTACTAGGAGTGATCTCTGATTGCAGAACCAAAAGTAAGCTGGACATGGCCCAAAAAGCCAAAAAGAAAAAGAAATTGAAATTAGTTATACTTGCCTCAACAGTATGAGGGTATCAATAACCAGAGAGTTCAGCTGGAACACCACCTGAAATCTTACTGATAATCTGAACATTTTATAGTTACTCTATATTGATCCTATACTTTAGGGAAGTGTGATGGAATTGCTACAAAGTCCAATTCCTTATTGTCAGGATAAAATCATGACTTAATTTACTGCATGCAGTTTTTGGGATCTGATATAAATGTCAAACAGCAAATCCCTTGAGTTTGAGGAGCTTCTTAGGTAAAGGTGAAGGTAAAGGTAAAGGCCCTCCCGTTGATCGTCGATTTGCTCGAGCGGGCCCAGTAACGTCTCCATTGGAGACTTTGTTGTTACTGTGTTTGGCATATCGAATACTCTCGGTAGCTTGCCGGGCTCTCCGAGAGGGGCGGAGGAATCGAACTCGGGTCGGCCATGTTGGCCGCTTGTAAGGTGAACTCTCATAAAATAGTTTCCATAATGCAGTGTAATTCTAGATGGAAAGCATATACTCTCACAAGGCCTATTCTAGTACATTTCTAATTCCTCTTTGGCTCTTGTATTTTTTTGCCCTTTTTTGGCATAACTACTTTTCACCAAATTCACAATATTACTAGAAACAATGAGTAATTACCCAACAAGTTTCATCAAGAAAATTCCCACGAAGTTACATGAACCAACTTCTTTTGAAAATCTTATGTATAAAGGAAAGAAATCTCGATTTGCTCAAGCGGGCCCAGTAACGTCTCCATTGGAGACTTTGTTGTTACTGTGTTTGGCATATGGAATACGTCACGGGGAGCTTGCCAGGCTCTGCCAGGCGGGCGAGATACTCTCGGTAGCTTGCCGGACTCTCCGAGAGGGGCGGAGGAATCGAACTCGGGTCGGCCATGTTGGCTGCGTGCAAGGCAAACGCCCTACCGCTGTGCTATCGCTCTAGCCCACAGTATAGAAATCATTATTCTACCGTTTATACTGAGTGAATGTGGGAAAAGGTCCACATCCTTTCTGACTTCTTAAAAGAGGGATCGCTCTTTCATTGTCTTTATTGCAGATCCTAAGACCCAAAAAGAGAGACAGACAGACAGAGACAAACGACAGAGACAGAGAATAATCCAGTGTTTGCCACAGTGGCAGGTGGTCGGATGGTGTGATAGATGGGGAAGGAAACTGCAATAATTGGTGGTGGGAGAAATACACTGGTGAAGTCATGGGTGTTTGAACATTATATGACTGAAGTTCAATCATGAACAACTTTGTAAATGTGTATGTCACTGTGATTAAATTAAAAAATAAATGAAAGACATTTTAATTGAAAAAATAAAATAGAAATTATTCTTCCCTCATTATTATTGGGAGGAGGTACCTCCTGCCCAGTGCTAAAGAGGTCCAGGGACGCTTCCTGTGACTCTTGGCTAAGCTGACCCAAGGTTCAAGGTAGGATTTAAGGATGCAATGCTACTAGAGTTATGCATTGCCAGTGATTAGCTGGGTTACCTAAACATTACTCAGGACTTTTTAGGGCTTCATCTGAATATTCCTGTGCTCCACATGCTGCTAGAGATAGAACCTATGTGAATTGCAAGCAAAACATGTTCCTAGCACATCATAGGGTCCCCTGAACTTCACAAGGAATTATTGCTGAATACAAAGCCAGAAGTTAGCCACGAATATTGCTGAGTGTGTCCTCGAAAACAAAACAAAAACTTTTGTGTATATTGGACCAAATTTTTATCTATCCCTTGGAAAGTTTCCTAGTGAATCACATTATATATATATACATATATATATCCCAATTTAAAACATTATGATTCATTTTTGTGATAAAGTAAAGAGTTTCTGTTATCCTACCTACTTCCTAATATCTACCTACTTCTTCATATGGATGTGACAAACAAAATTTACAGTAAGAATTAAGCTAAGAGAAATGGTGGTAGAATTCCTAAATTCCCAGTTTTAATACTGGTGGTCATGAGTATAAACCCAAAATTTACTCAAATTTTTAAAAAATACTGTTTATTTTTAAAAAGAGAATGATAATTTTTCAAATTAATAAAGTGAAAGTAGGAGGAATCCAGAATTTATAAATATGAATAAGCAAGTATCTCAGAAAGCTTATGGGGCTCTTGATACTAGTTTTTCAGTATTGTGGGTAGAAATATAAGTTAAAATGTGCCACCTGCTGAATATAAATATCATACGCTACTTAAAAATAATTAAATGGGGGAAAATAAATGATTCACTCACTGATCTAAGTGTTCAAGAAATAAAGTATAAACATTAAGAGGATTAAAAAACAAGCCCTATAATAAATATTTAGAATATTTTGGTTATTTAATTTGGATTTAAAAGGACTTTTTTCCATTTACATCAGTGAAGAGAGACTAGAGGGTTTCATTTCTTCTAAACGAACTAAGTAAGAAAGGGAGGTTAGTTATAAGGAGAACTGTCGGTCTACTAATGTACTTTGTATCAATCAGACAACAGGGGAAGACATGGCTGGCTTTACCAGAACCTAGACTTTTAGGAATGAAGCAGTTTGTCATGGAGTTTATTATATAAATCCAAGCCCTTTTTTTTTTCTTACTGCACTTATCCTAGGAAGAAATATTTCTCTTTCATGGGAGATGCTCTTGACCATCTTCTCCCACTTTTTAAATACCATCCCCTATGAAGTTACTTCATATCTAAGTAAAGTGCACATCAGACAATGATGAAATTTTATTAGTCACTAACAATCTTACAGTTGCTTCTTACAAGAATGAATAGTCAAAGAAAAAGAATGAATCAGGATCAAGGGGTTCTCCTTGGAAGAATATTCAATAAATTAATTCTTTCAAAGCGTATTGAGTGAAATAGATTTCCATATCTAGAATTCAGCTGTTACCAGGAAATTGTTTTACCTCTAGAATAGACTGTGCCAATGTAGACATTTTAAAAAGACTCAGCAGTAAACTGAACTGAAGGAATATTAGCAGCATACTTCTTTATGTTGTAAAGGCCACAGCTATTCTTTGGGATTTGGAGCACCAGTTTGGTATAAGAATGCACTCCACCCACTCTTCAAACCAGCCTCCATGCCGGTGTTGAACATATGGTCTTTCAGGGAAACTGTCTGCTACTTCCCCAGAGCTTCTTGTGTTTCCAAAGAACATCATGTTTCGGGAGGGAAGGCAGAGAATTGCTCTTAAACCCTAGTACCTCAACCAACTCAAACAAAAATTTTGAATGAAGGCTTGGGTAGAACGGAAGCACTGTAGCACTGTCCTTCCATTGTTCATCAACTCGCTCAAGCGGGCACCAGTAACGTCTCACAACAAATTGTGAGATTTGTTGTTACTGTTTTTGGCATATCGAATACGTCATGGGTAGCTTGCCAGGCTTTGCCATGCAGGCTAGATACTCTAGGTAGCTTGCCAGGCTCTCCAAGAGGTGTGGAGGAATTGAAACCGGGTCAGCCACATGCAAGGCAAACACCCTCCACTGTGCTATAAACATTCGATGTGGGTGCATACCCCATAGTGCTTGGAGTTTCCTCCTCCTCTTTGCTCAGGAATACTTCTGACAACATATGGGGCACCATATGAGATAATGGGACTAAATTCATGTCAGCTGCATGTAAGGCAAGTGCCATAACCTCTGTACTTTTGGTTAGCCCCTAGAAATATGTTTGACTTTTAAGAGGAAGAAGTCAGACAAAACCCTTGTTCTCCCAGAAGGAATACTGGAATGGATGGATGTACACGATAGTTTCAGAGAATCAAAGACTCAAGATTTGTCTAAAATTTGATAGGGATGTAGGAAAGAACAGAAGTCTTTGGAGTGATTAAGAGAATTAGGGAAGGAAAATGATTCTGAGTGCAATAAGATGTGCTATTAGTCACTGATAATTCTATCCTAGACTCCCAAAAGAGAGTTAAGAGTTCTGAACAACAAAAAATGATCCTAGCACAGAGCTAGAGCTGTAGCTCTAAAGGTTATGGGAGAACATGCTATGACAGACATATTTATAGTAATTGGCATTAACCTTAGTTAAATTATTGCTACATTAGTTGGATGGGAGCAGGGAACATGGGCACAAGGATTAATCATGCATCTTGAAAATACAATATATGAAGACTTTGAGGCCCCCATATTAGCAATTATCTTTCAGAGAATACACATCACATTTTTTCTCTAACAAGAGGAAACTTACATAATTTTCTATGACATTTTTCAAAATGATTCAAGATTTTTTGGGGGAATGGATTTGGGGGTCTCTGTTTATCATTGGAGGCCAATGAAATACTAGTGATTAAAACAGAGTTGGCCTTTTAACCATTCTACTATCTCTCCAATCCCAAGGTTTAAGAAAATTATATAGTGGGCTTCCTTGTGCCAATTATGAAGTTTCACAAATTCTCTATTCATGTCCAAATATTCTCTGCCTGAACTCTTATCCACCAACCCACCCTGAATTTTGAAGCAAATACCAAATATATTATTATATACCATATGTCACTATGTCTAAAAAAGGTGTCATTTTTCAAAATGTGAATATATAAACATTGAACAAGTTTTTATAATATTAACAACATATAAGTAAAGAAATTTTAAGGTAAGTAAAATGTGTCTTTCATCTAGTATATGGGATTGAGCCAGACAATCAAATGTGATGAATAACATGACACACTTTATCCAGATTGATGGAACATTAGCAAATGATATTGAAATACTTAATAAAAGTATTCATGTGGTTGATTTAAGTACCTAGTTCTGAGAATATTTTAGTAGTAATAAAATGAACTTACCTTCAGTCAAGGAGAAATAATATCTCTTGGTTCCATGCAGGCAAGAAGAAACGAATTTCAATTTTTGCTTTAGAATGAAATCTTTTCTCTTGCTCCAGTAAGAAATAGAGTGATATACAAGCAAAAACATTGTTGATATGATAAAGCAATAATAAGTACACTTGTAATAATGTTTCTACATTTCAATGCAACCCTCTTTTTATCTGAGTATAAAAATTTCAAAAAAACAACTAAGTTGCCCAACAAAATCACTTAACTATGTATAGGTTAGACTCTTTGTACGTATAGAACCTGGGTATTTGATAATCCTGCAGCTCTATCTGGAAAAATATAAAGAACATGCTTGTTCCATGCCCGATATTAAGTCTATTTCCAAAAAAGTTCAGACGAACAGACGCCATTGGGCTACACTAGCATGCGACAGGGACAAATGGAGATGTTACTGGCGCCCGCTCGAGCAAATCGACGATTAACGGGAAGTCAAGTGATCAAGTGATCCAAAAAAGGTAAGATTTGAGTTGACAAGAGGCAACCTATGTGTTTTACATTTTTAAATCCTGCAAATGGGTGAAGTCATTCTATGTTTGTCCCTATCCTTCTGATTCATTTCAAGAAACATGCCTAAAAGGAGAATGATGGGAAGGAAGGGAGGCAAGAGAGAGAGACAGAGACAGAGACAGAGAGAGAGAAACAGAGAGAGAGGCTGTGGAGTCGGTGTGGGGGCAAAAGGGAAATCGAGGACACCAGTGACAGAAATGTGTACTGGTGAAGGGATGAGTGTTGATGACTGAAACTCAATCATGAACAACTTTGTTAATGTGTATCTCAAGGTGATTCCATTAAAAATATTTTTAAAGAGGCAAACTATAGACAGAAATTATTAGTAGTCTTTTCAATAAATGATGATGTGGACCCAGATATTCACAAACAAAAGAATATTGGATCCCTGACTTATATAACCACAAATGAAGTAAAATTATAGATTCAAATCCATACAACCATAACATCCTAGAAGGAGACAAGAAAAAAATATTCCTTGACTTTGGCCTTGGTAATGACTATTTGGAATTGACATTAGAAACAAGTAACAAAAGAAATAACAACCTAGGATTCCATCAAAGCTTCTTCCCAATGAATGAAACATATGCAAAATGAAAAGGGAACTTTAGAGTTGGATAAAATATTTACAAGATAATATTAGATTAGAGGTTAATATAAGATTATGGGTTAATAACTAGAGAAAAATTCATTCCATTCAACAATAAAAAATACTGCTACCCCATTTGGGAAAGCTTCCTTGCACCACATCTGCCTGTGCTAAAGACTTTCTCTTAGTGAAGTTCAGAGGATCATGTGCAGTGCTGGGTCTAGAACCATGGTCAGATGCTTTCCAGACAAGTGCCTTACCGCTATACTTTCTTTCCTTATTACTGATATAATTTTTAAAGAAATAAATAATCTAAACAGAATTTTCTTTACTCAAGATACATATACAAATGGCCAAAAAAGGTCTATGAAAAAGTATTAAATGCCACTAAACATTGCATGTGAAAGCCACAATGGGAGATCTTTACATAGCTTTTAGAATGACTTTTGTCAGAAAGACAAAAAATGGTCTTAGCAGATATTGCAAATTGATGAAGCACATGCCTAGCATATGTGAGAGCTTAAGTGCATTATCAAGCACCGTATGGCCCTAGAGCATTGCTGGATATAACTTTGGTGTCTCCAAAATACCACTAGATGTGCCACTTGAAAAAACATTTCCACTCAAAAAGAGCTAAAAATAGATGTTAAAGACAAGGAGAAAGGGAACACGTTACTTTCTACATTTTATTTTATTGGAAATATAAATTTATAAAACTGTAGCCAAACTTTCACATATGCAGGAAATAAAATCATTATTTCACAAAGGTATCTGCATCCCAAAGTTCATTGCCTCATTCTTCACTGTAGCTGGGGATTGAAAGCATCTTAGTGTTTATTTACAGAGCATTGAAAATATAAAATATATTATCATAAATAAATATAATAAATCTTATCATTTGCAGCAACATTGATGTATTCTGATGGTATTAAGCTAAGTGAAATTAGTGAGACAGAGGAAGACGTATGATCTCATTTATACATGAAGCCTTAAAAATATAAAAAGTCAAACTCAAAGACAAGAAAAAAACGGCAATGGTTGTTGTTAAGGATTTGGGACAGGGAAATGAGAAAATGTTGGTCAAAGGCAACAGACTTTCAAGGATAAGAATAATAAATTTTGGGTTTTTTTTTGCTTTAAGGATCACATCCAGTGTTGCTCAGGGGTTATTCCAGGCTCTGCACTCAGGAGCTACTCATGGCAGTGCTCGGGGGACCATATGGGATACTGGGCCAGCTACTTGCAAGGCAAATGTCTTCCCTGCTATACTATTGCTCCAGCCCCAAGATTAACAAATCTTGGTTATCATGGTATGGCATCATGGCATGCCAAATACATAGCATGGTAACTGTAGTTATCAGGGCTCTATTACACACTAGAAAAGAAAGCTAAAAGATAAAGCTTATCCCAGAAGACAGAGACATAGAACATCCTGACTGTATGACAGGCTGTCTCATGGGGGCAGCTTGGAGGAGGGGCAGATTGAGTTTCCCTCCCTGCCCCAACAGAACCCCAGCAACCAAAAACCTCCAGAACTCAACCACAACCATACTCAAGGCCGCTCTCTACAGTCTCAAAGGAGCCTCATCCAGGAGAGAACTGCAGAAAACCCAGGTATGCGGGACCCACGACTGAAATCTCCAAGCCTCCTCCCCCCAGCTCCCAAATTTTCCAGTAGTTTGGCAGTCACATCCATAAACTGTCCCTGGTGCCATGTAATCTCATCAACGGCCAAGAAGAGAGCAACATGGGTTTTATCCAATCTGCTCTGTAATCGTACTCTAAATTTCAAAATTCCTGGAGAACACGGCCACATTTACAGCCATGCAACCTCTCATACTCTAGCCCACTGATGTACAAAGGTAGCACACGTTTGTTTGGGTTTAACATACATGCTTCTAAACTCTTATGCAAGGGCTAAAATGGCTCCAGGATGAAATTCAGCATTCTTCCCACACTTTCTTTATACATTTTCCTCTTATGGTGGTGGAAAGGTTCATGGTGGTGGGGTTGGTGTTTGAATATTCAATGTAATAAATTATTGTGGACAACTTTATAAAAATAAAATTAACTTAAAAAATGAAGTTTAAAGTTTCTCATTATAAATTATACCAGGCAACAAACGCTTATAGTGGTGATCCATTCATGATAGATGTATATATATAATTATTATGCTGCACATCTTACACTTAAACAATGTCAATTACATATTAATTAATTTGGAGTTAAGAAAGGGTATTTTACAGAAGGTATATTGCTGGAGGTAGGCTCTTGGGAAATACCAGCAGAGAAATGAAAGAGCAAGAGAGGAAGAAAAATGCAGGTAATAAAGGAATTTTTATAAAGCAAGCTATCACAGTGTTTAACTAGAAGTTAATTTTTCTACAGAAAGCTTTGAGCCAGTGTAAATTACATACCTCAAATTTATCCCAACTGAGAAGTTATTTTTATATCCATACTCGTCAGTATTCAATTAAAGAATATTCCTAGGTAGTGCTTTAATTATTTGCTTTTCCCATCCTGGAATTGGGGACAAATAAGTGATATCTAGAAAGGGTAGTAGAAAATTCCTAGACAGAGAAATACACTTGGAATTTGGCTAGAATGTACTGAACAGGTAAAGGCAAGGTGCTATGGGTAGAATTCTGACATGGCATAAAATGGTTTCTGTTTTGTCATATTTTTGACACAGTTCTCTGGATATTTCTAGAGAAAATCATTGTGTCTTGGGAGTATGACTTTTGTTACATGTGTTTCACATGTGTATATATTATATATAATAAAATACAGTATAGTCTCAAGGAAAAATTAAATTATGCAGTTTGCTGCAACTTGAGAAAAAAATGGAGGATGTCAAGCTGAGTGAGAGAAGCCAAAGGGAGGAGTAAAAGTAAGATTGATCTTCCTCATATGAGGTATATAGGGAAATTATACATGAGTATAGCCAATACTAATTTATAATGAACCTTGGGAACTAAGTAGTGTAGTGAGGACACTAGATTATGAGAGAGTAAGAAGCCAGCAATGATGGAGCTGAACTAGAGGGACACAGGGGCATGGGCATGGAATCCTGGGGACTTTGGTAGTGAGGAGGTAAGGTAACTATGTATATACCAGAGCGATAGCACAGCGGGTAGGGCGTTTGCCTTGCATGTAGCCAACGTGGCCGACCCGAGTTCGATTCCTCCGCCCCTCTCGGAGAGCCCGGCAAGCTACCGAGAGTATTCGATATGCCAGACACAGTAACAACAAAGTCTCCAATGGAGACGTTACTGGGCCCGCTCGAGCAAATCGATGATCAACGGGAGGGCCTTTACTTTTACTTTTACCATAAATGTCAACACATTATAAATATATTATATAAAGCTTAATAAGAATACATTAATTATTTCCATGAATTGACCTTATTCAATGAGTATTACAATTTTCTGTTTACAAATGCAAATTAAGAGTCAGTGTAGGCAAAAAAAAAAAATCAAGGATAGAAAACTATTTCTAACTAACCTCAAAGTACAAAGGTTAAGGTTTGCTTGGGACCAAATGGTGATTGGCTGATGATATAGTAACGTCCCATGCTCTTAACACGGAAGACAGGACTTATGGTCCATCTGACACCAAGAAGCGAACAGGTGACATTCCATGCTTCCTCACATTCAGCCCCTGCAGATAACAGAAGGCCAGACCAAGTGCACTGGTTCCACTGGTCTCTGTTCCCTTTTCCCACCCAAGACAACTTAAAATTCTACTAAGTCTCTCCCAGGTGTGGCTCTATCCCAACCTTGCCTGTGACCAGGAGGATCTGCCTGGGAATGCACCCCAATAAATTTTTCCTATTTCTTTACTTGTCTCGTCCTCTGTCAGTGCCTGTTGAGGTCTTCCACCCATCACAAAGTTGAATATTCTGTTTTTCAAATAGCCAAAAATTTCACAGAAAATTTACTGAACTGTAGATATGAGACTTGATCTGTAAGAGGAATGTGGTAATCCTCACTCCAAGGGCGTGTTGTGAGGATTAATAAAACACTATAAAATGGGACAATATATTAGAAACTCTATGAATGATAATCATCCTGCAATTATTATTGTCTACATTTCATATGCTTTGGTTACCAGAGCAGGAATAATTGCTGGTTAAACATTGGCTTGATTTCTTTTCTTCTTTATAACATCTCTGTGTGTGGTAGGCAAAATAATGACCCTCACAAAATGACCACTAATGCCTAGTACCTATGAGTATGTTAAATTACATGGTATGTGGACTTTGTGAGTATTATTTAAAGAATAATTTCAAGCTGGGAAGATTGTCTTGGATTATCTGGGCAGACCTAACCAGTTTAATCACCAGGTAAAAGTGAGACAAATAGGTCACTTAGACTGACTGGCTTGGAAGATGAAGGAGGAAAGCACCAGGAAAAAAGTACGATAGTTTCTAGAAACAAAAAATTAAGGGAACATATGTTGCTTTCCTTAGAACCTTCCACAAGAAAACTAATTCAGCTGCTGTTTTGCACGTAGGTTAATAAAACCTATTTTGAATTTCTGACCTCCAGAACTGAAAATTTGTTGTTGTTAGACAGTAACTTTGCTCCAGTAATGAAGGGTAGCTAATATAATATACAACAAAAAAAAATACATTGTAAAATATTTATCTAGTAAAATGTTTCTTTATAAGTTCGAGCACAGGAGGGCATCATTGTTTCTATAGATGGGTCTAAGGCAATTATCTGCTCTTGTTGATAAATGGTGCTCTTGTCGATGAAGAAAAAGCCTGCACTGAAGCTATGTTTATCAGAATAACCACTTTGTTTCTTTTCTATTCATAGTACAATTATCCAAAATTAAAACAATACATTAGAAAGTATTTGGAGATTTTTCTACTGTGTTTCTATGTTCAGTCTGATGAAATTGGTAACTGGAAGGCACCCATTCTTCAGCATTCACTCAGAGAGAGAGAGAGAGAGAGAGAGAGAGAGAGAGAGCTTGGTTACTGGGGCAGAAAGATGCTATCACCACAATTTGCTTGTCCTAGAAAGAAGATTTTCAGGCAAGAATTGTGATAGAACCTATTCCTATAAATTTAATAGTTTAAAACTCTGGCAGTTCTGCATTTTTCTTGGCATTGAATAGTCTAATAAATTAAGCAAACCATTTTAAGATGAATGATTTACCACTTACTCTGGTTTTTTAATGTATAGCCATCATCTAATCTCCTAGTTAATGTCATTTACTCTGCACTTGATAACAGAGCATTTTAGACTAGATGGACATAAATCATGGATGTTCCTATATTGTGTGTATTTTTGTATCAGAAAGTACAGTTTAAAATAGTCAAAAAGCCCATTTTCCTCTGATAAAAAGTCAAGATTTATTATTAAATTTAATATAGGAGAATAAATTTTTAACTTAATATGTTGTCAATATGTAATTGAATTCCCTTGATTTTTGGGGGGCACGCCTGGCAGTGCTCAGGTTTTACTCCTTACTCTGTGCTCACGACTTATTCTTGGCAGTGCTTAGGAGATTATATATGGTGTCGGAGATCAAACCCAGGTCAGCCACATGCTAGGCAAGTACCCTACCGTCTGAACTCGGGTCCAACCCTCTGTGTTTTTCTTATCCTATTCTCTTTCTATGATATGCTTCACGTTGAATATTTTCAAGACTGTATTACTCTGAAGAAAAAAATGCCACGCAATTAACGTTAATGTCTTTTAATTGCTGATTATTGAGCTTTTGCAGTTATTTTTCTAGAAAAAAACATAGATTTACACATATGCTACTAATAATTCATTTAATAATTTCTGCTGGTAAAAACAAGCTTAGGCCAAACTTATGAACAACATATTCACCTTACTTAAAATTTGTTGTGAAATTAAGGTTTACCACAGCAGAAATAAAGTTGCTCCAAATCAGATAGCCCTTGTTCAGTAATAGGACTAGAACAACTTAGACAGTGTTAGACAGCTTAAATTCAAGCCTTAAATAGTATTAGTTTTTTCCTGTCTAAACTAATCTGAAATATGTAAATGTCCAGTATTTAAATTTTAATTTTACAGTAATTTTAAATTAATTATGTGAAATGTTTTATGTGCCATAGAGTTTATGATTATGACATAGGGTTTCCCTCCTCTCCACTTAATTTTCAATATATAAAAATTCTTCTAAGAATATATGTATATATATGCACATATTGTATGTATGATATTTATACATACATATTTATGTATATGTATCATATATATATAAAACCATTCATCATCCATATTGATCTATTCACTAGCCATTGAACATTCAGATTTTTTCCATATTCTGGCTATTTTACTTAGCACTTCAATGAACTTAAATGTTCATACTGTAGCACTGTCCTCCCGTTGTTCATCAATTTACTTGAGCAGGCCCAGTAACATCTCCATTTTGAGACTTGTTGTTACAGTGTTTGGTGTATTGAATACATCACGGGTAGCTTCCCAGGCTTTGCTGTGCAAGTGAGATGCTCTCGGTAGCTTGCCGGGCTCTCTGAGAGGCGTGGAGGAAGCTGGATGCACGCAAGGCAAACGTCCTACTGCTGTGCTATTGTTCCAGCCCAATGTGCTCATACATCTTTTCAAATTGGTGTCTTTGTATTTTTGAAATAGACACAAAGTGGAATATCTGGGTCACATGAAAACTCTTGTCTTAGTTTTTTGAGAAATTTCAATACTATTTTCCATAGAGGCTGGACTAGACAGAATTCTACAAATTGTGAATGAGGGTTCCTTTATTTTCCACATATCTACCAACACTGATTGTTTCTAGTATTTTAGGTACATGCCATAATCACTGGTGTAAGATGACATATCATGTAAACAACTTTTTAAAACTATTACGATCACAATTGTGCCCCAGAAAATCAAGTACCTAGGAATCAGCTTAACTAAGGAAGTAAAGGACCTGTACAAAGAAAACTACAAAACGCTACTTCAGGAAATAAAAGAGGACACGGGGAAATGGAAAAATATCCCCGGCTCATGGAAAGGGAGAATCAACACCATCAAAATGGTAATACTTCCCAAAGCACTGTACAAATTCAATGCAATCCCTATAAGGATACCCATGACATCCTTCAAAGAAATGGAGCAAACACTCCTGAAATTTATATGGAACAATAAGCCCCCACGAATAGCTAAAGCAATTCTTGGGAAAAAGAAAATGGGAGGAATCAAACTTCCTAACTTCAAACTCTACTACAAGGCAGTAATAATTAAAACAGCATGGTACTGGAACAAAGGCAGAGCTGCAGACCAATGGAACAAAGTTGAATATACTGACATTTCCTCCCAAACATATAATCATCTAATCTTTGATAAGGGGGCAAGAAAAGTGAAATGGAGCAGGGAGAGCCTCTTTAATAAACTATGCTGGCAAAACTGGACGGCTACATGCAAAAAAGTGGGCTCAGATCTCTGCCTAACACCATGCACAAAAGTAAGATCGAAATGGATTTATGACCTCAACATCAGACCAGAATCCATAATGTTTATTGAAGACAAAGTCAGCAAAACTCTCCATGATATTGAAGCTAATGGTATTTTCAAAGATGTCACGCCACTGGCCGAGCAAGTGAAAACAGAGATAGACAAATGGGACTATCTTAAACTAAGAAGCTTTTGCACCTCAAAAGAAACAGTGACCAAAATACAAAGACAGCCTACAGAGTGGGAAAGGATATTCACCAAATATACAACCGACAAGGGGTTGATATCAAAGATATACAAGGTACTGGTTAAACTCCACAAGAAAAAATCACCCAACCCCATCAAAAAATGGGGCGAGGAAATGAACAGAAACTTTCGCAAAGAAGAAATCCGAATGGCAAAAAGGCACATGAGAAAATGCTCTACATCACTAATCATCAGAGAGATGCAGATCAAAACCACAATGAGATATCATTTCACACCACAGAGACTGGCCCACATCCACAAGAACAAAAGCAAACGGTGCTGGCACGGATGTGGCGAGAAAGGGACCCTCCTTCACTGCTGGTGGGAATGCCGACTAGTCCAACCCTTTTGGAAAACAGTATGGAGGATTCTCAAAAAATTAGAATTTGATCTGCCATTTGACCCAGCTATAACACTCCTGGGAATATATCCCAGAGAGGCAAAAAGGTATAGTCGAAGTGACATCTGCAATTGTTTGTTCATTGCAGCACTCTTTACAATAGCCAGAATCTGGAAAAAACCTGAGTGCCCAAGAGCAGATGACTGGTTAAAGAAACTTTGGTACATTTACACAATGGAGTACTATGTAGCTCTTAGAAAAGATGAAGTCATGAAATTTACATACAAGTGGTACTACATGGAAAGTATCATGTTAAGCGAAATGAGTAAGAAAGAGTGGGATAGACACAGAAAGATTGCATTCATCTCGGGAACATAAAGCAACAAAAAGGGAGACTAACACCCATGAATGGCTGAGAGTAGTACCAGGAATTTTGCTCCATGATTTCAAGGCCAGCCGCACGTGCTAGGTGAAAAGGAAGCTCAGACAGAGAAGAGAGAACCAAATAAAGGGTGTTGTGAGGATCCTCCCAGGGTGGGAGAAGCATGCTAAAAGTAGTCTATAGACCAAACATGATTGCCACTCAATGCCTCTCTTGCAAAACACAGTACCCAAAAGAAGAGAGAGAGAACAAGGGGGAATACCCTGCCACAGAGGCAGGGTGGGACGGGGGGGATAGTGGGTGGGGAGGATGCTGGGACCAGTGGTGGTGGATGATGCGTACTGGTGGAGGGATGGGTACTTGATCATTATATAACTGAAACCCAAGCACAAAATTTGAAAGTCTATAACTGTACCTCATGGTGTTTCACTAATAAAAAAATTTTAAAAATAAAATAAAATCAGAAAAAATAATAAAACTATTACGATCACGATCATCCTGTTGCTCGTCAATTGCCTCGAGCAGGCACCAGTAACATCTCCTTCGCCCTAGCCCTGAGATTTAAAAAGTGCCATATTCAAGGCTCTTTCAGGATTAGGAGAATGAGACCCATCATTGTTACTGGTATTTGGCATACTGGGTACATCATGGGGAGTTTTCTAAACTCTGCCGTGTGGGCAGGCTATACTCGGTAGCCTGCAAGGTTTTCCAAATCAAGAATGAGATGATAAGATGTCGTGCGGCATGCTTCCAGAAGCTGGGTTTTATAGTCTCTGGGTCTTGGCCATTGATGGGATTACAAGGCGCTGCGGCGGGGGGGGGGGGGGGGGGGGGGCAGAGGAGGGGGGTGACAGTTGGTGGGTTTGACCCTTGCCTACTGGAAGATGGAGGATCTGGGTGGACGATCCTCAGCCCCGATCTGAGCAGGCTTGGAAATCTCAGCCCCGGGACCCACATGCCTTTGTTCTTCTGTCGGTACCTTCAGGCATGTGGAGAGTGGTCTCAGCATGGTTGTTAACTATCAAGTGTCCATATTTGATACATAATATGAATTTAAATAATCTAGAGCGCTTATAATTTATTATTTAGGTATACTATTGTTTTTTAATCTGGTTTTGTTTTTCTTTAAACAAAATTCATAACTACATCCTAAATGGATTTATTATTTACTAAATGGATTATTATTTACTATGCAAGATGAGACTCCAGTCAAGCCTTAAGGAACTATATAGAAATTCTGAAATACTTTCTAAAGAGAAAGAATACATTTCTGTATATTTTTGACCTCAAAAGTTTATGGCAGCTTAAATACCTTGTCTTATTTTTAACTGAAATAAGAGTAGAATGATATAAAAATAATGCTATCGACATGATGAATAAGGCAATAAGGTTTAGACTACAGGACAATGCTGTTTTGATAAAGTATAGTCATTACTTGATATTATGAAAATGGGTTTTGGGTAATTTTTTATATACCAAAATAACAGTCATATCCTAAGCAAAACAAACCACTATCATAACATGTTTCTATTAGGCATAATAAACAAAATTTGTCTCTTTTCTCTCCTACTGTGGAATCTGAATAAGAAATAGAACTCAATATAGGCTATATCTGCAGAATTTTAACTGGTATATAAGCATTTCAGATTATTCTGAAAATATGTGCACGCACCTTTCAGTGTCATGAAATCTCCTAAGCAACGACAAAATACCTAATGTTCTTTAAAAGAAAAAATATATGAACTCAGGCCATGTTAGATAGACAATGGACTACAGCAAATGTTTTGTGAGGATGGTGTCCACATTTAATCCCCAGTACCACATTGCCCCCTTAATATTCTAGGGTATGATACCAAGCACAAAACCAAGGCTTGTCCCTGAGAACCACAGGTGCGGTCCAAAAATCAAACCAAACATGCAAAAATATTAGCTCAAAGTGACTGCCATAAGTTCTGATTCGTGATGCCACCTATAGTATCAGTTAGACTTCCAATGTACGTTTATAAACCTTCTCTATATTTTTTATGAGAGAAAAGGGGATCCTGTTTAATAGATGTTCACCTTAGGATGCCAGATATAATTGACCCCTAAGGGAAGTCACATGATGGGCCCTCCTGGACTCTTTAATGCATTCTCCTTTTCTAGCCAGCAACTCTGAAAACAAAGAAATTTCTTCAACCGAACAGATTTTAACAAAAACCCTACTCATACTACATATTTGCATAGGACAGGGGGCATTGAAAGAATGAAATATTTCTATCTTATATGATTGAAACAAATGTTTGTTCCATGTGTTTTGCCCTGGCTGAAAACTTTTGACACATATTAATTAACCAATAATTTGAGTTTAAATATTATAAGCCAAACCAAAAGTGGCCTTCAACTAACTCTAAAGAAATTATTATAATTTAGAAATCTGATAGTGGAAAAAATGAAAAAAAAAAACAAATTAATCCTTTTTGTGGAGAGGTTTTCTAAGCAGTGCTCAGGGAGTCTCAAGGATCACTCCCAATTGTACTTCTCCAGGTTACACAAGTTATGATGGCTCAGTTTTACCTGGGTTACTCTGGTGGGTGGGGTCCGTTAGAGATGTACCCAGCAGTGATGGGGTATTAAACACAGGGCCTGACACATACAAGGCATTTTACCAGCCCTTTGAGATATTGTTCTGATGACCAAAACAAATTAATTAACACAAGTTATACCAATACAACTCAGTGACATGGATATGAATCAAATACTAAGTTCAAACTTCAAAGATTGGGGTTTGAATATATGTGACAGCTGCTTATATAAAAACCTCAATTTTTTTTTTAGTACTTTGACTATTTCATTGTTTTATTTTTTTTCCAGGAATATTTTTACTTCTGTCACTCTGAATTTTCACCTTTGAGTTTTAACTATTAGTCCTAAGTAATAAATAATTTAATTTTGAGAAAGAAACCTTGGAAACATTAAGTCTATCCCCACTCCTCCCAAGGCATCTATTAACTATGTTGAGTACTAATTGAAACAGGAAGTGAGTGAGGCATATCCCTTTTTCACAGATAGGACATTCATTTCCAGGTCACTCATTTATCTGTCTCTCCAGCTCTGGATGCATCTGGGACCTTGACTCATGTACTCTCCAGTTCTGCTAATGCAAAGGTATACCTTCCACTTTCTTGAGTAACTCAGATTTTTTTTATTATTATTAAAAAATAAAAAACAGAATAATCAGAATAGATTTACAGATTTAACAAACAATTCAAAGCAGTTATATTGTACCAAAGAAACAAAAAAAATACATTATTATCATTTAAGATAATTAAATTAGCTAAAAAAAACCCTCAATTTCCAATTTACCTCTAGTGGAAGTGGTACACATAAACACAGCTAATAACAATATAATTCTGAAGAATCATTTGGAAGCGATTTTATACAGCAACAAAGATTGATTTATTCAGAACTTTGTTGTAGCTGTGTTTTTTAAATAATTATATTGCAGAGAGTGTTACAAATATACAATAAATAGAAAATCTGAGGGATATTATCAATCAAATATGGAAAACTACGATAAAATAAATTTCTCCCCAGAAGATGTGTCTGGGAAATTAAGGAATCAGTGCAGAGGAGGTGAGATTTGGTGCTGTTTTATGTATTGTTATTTGTTTATTAATTTATGTATCCATTCAGCAAATATTCATCGAGTTCCTTAGGTTTCTGATAAAACATTATAGATGTTAGAAATAAATAGGTTACAGTAACAGACAAGAATCCAAGTACACACAAAATTTTCATTCCTGAGAGACAGAGAATAAATAAGGTAAGCAACATCTGTAGTAGGATGAAAATCAGTGCTAAAGACAAAAAGCACAGATGGAGGAAAAGGTAAAGGAGGCTGACGCTTCAGTAGCATGTATAGACAAGATTTTATACAGAAGGTCACATTTACAAAATTTCTAAAGAAAAACAGAGAATGGACCTATACATTCTACTATGGGCAGTTCATTCCAAACAATATGATGTTCTTAGCTAAGGAAGAGCTAATCTGTTGACCAGAAGAAAGAAAGTGAATAAAGTTGGAAAGGAAGTCACATAAATCTAAAGAACTTTGCTTTTTATTAGTGAGTTGTCTTGTCATTGGAAACTTTGAGCAAAAGCTTCACAGGGTCTTGTTTTTATTTAAATCAGTTCACTCTGCATAAAAAATAAAGTGGGGAACTGGAAAAAAGATATCAATTACAAGGGTCAATGATCTTGAACAGAGATGATAATGTTTTCAACAAAAGCAGAAGTAGAGAGGAGATAAGAAGTAGTCATAGTCAAATATATTTTGAAGGAAATGAGGACAGAATTTGCCAGTCTTTAGTGGGTCAGTATTCTTTAAGACCACCCCCTAGGTTCTATTACATGCTAAGACTCTTTAGATTTGATCATAGTCCTAGCAGCTATGATTTATTACAGCAAAAGGATAGCAAGGAAACAAAATCAGCAAAGGACAAGGATATGTGAAAAAGCTGGAGAAAACCAGTCACTAGTCTTCCAAAAGTCCACTGACTATGGAGTCACTTGGAATATACTTAATTTCTTCAGTAATGAATTATGACAGCATACGTGAAACATGATATATCAGGAAAACCATTTTATGGCTGTGCCTATGGTCTTTTGGAGGGTCTTGCCACAAATGTACCCTCTGCCAGCATGAACAAAAGAGTCCGTTCTCCCAGAAGGAAATAGGGTCTTATATGAATATTGTTTGCCCAGACGATTTAGGCACCACAAATCACCCTGATAAGTTAGGGCATGATGGGAAACCTCCAGAAATATATGTGTCACTAATGCCAGTGAATGGCAAATTATGAAAGTAGAACTTCTAAGTGTAGTCCTGGGCCGGCTTTGTTGACTGATTTATGCATGAGGAAATAATACATATTACTTAATAATACCAGCTCTATGCTAGGCAAATTGTTTTGGGCCCTGGTAAGCCATTTAACTACATTTACTGACTTGATTAATTAACATTTAGATGCAAACATCCTTTTCTAATCAATCATACGTGTTATAAATTGTTGCATAACAAGGTAGATAAGAATTATTAACTTAAAATAATAAATCTCCATTACTGCATAGCTCCTGTGAGAGACATTTTAGAACAACTTAGCTAGAAGTTCTTGGTTCAGAATATCATGAACACACAATCTACATATCAGCTGTGTTGCCATATGAAGGCTTGACTGAAGTTGAAACATCTGCTTGCAAGAGAAACCATTTATTTGTCTGGAAAATCAGCTAGCTAGTTAATCATGGGAGACTTTATTTCTCTACACCTGGGCTCTGACACGGATTGCTTGAGCATTCTTATCACATGGCCTTGCCTATGTCAGAGCAAGAGATGAAAAATGTTCAAGACAAGAACTTCTATGTGTTTGTGACTTTCCCTTGCAGAGGCCACACTGTCAATTCCATAATATTTTATTCATAACATGGATCAACAATACCCACTGTGGAAAAAAACTATAAAGGATGTGGATACTGGAGGCAAGAGGATTGGAAACTAACTTGGAGATTATCTACCATCCTAGATCTCATTAAATTTTAATTCCTCTTTTCCCTGTGACAAAAGTTGATTCTTAAAGCACAGTGAACATGAAACAAATGATTACTCAAAACTTTTATATAAAGACATTGCATTTTAAAATAATGTGCATTTCAAGCACATGGAATTGCCGGGATAGTCTTTATACATATATATATTCACACATATATAATTAATCAATGACACCCAGACTGCTACCATTGCCAGTAGCACTGTAGCACTGGCCACCCGTTGTTCATTGATTTGTTTGAGCGGGCTCAGTAACGTTCCCATTGTGAGACTTTCTTGTTACTGTGTTTGGCATATCAAATACACCACGGGTAGCTTGCCAGGTTTTGCTGGGTGGGTGAGATACTTTCCGTAGCTTGCCGGGCTCTCCAAGAGGGATGGAGGAATTGAACTCGGGTCGGCCGGGCCGGCCGCGTGCAAGGCAAATGCTCTACTGCTGTGCTATTGCTCCAGCCCAATTAATCAATATATAGGATACATTAAAATATGTATATATGCACATATATGGTGGAATTATAAACAACTTTGGTTTTCATTTCTTAGTCTAAAGCCTCAAGACTTTAGCTATTTAGTATTGCACAATATTTCCTCTTTCTATTTTCCCTCATTGATCTTCAACTCTTTCCCATCATTTCATTTTAATCCGGATGCCTTAGCCATGAAGCAGGCTTTCTTAGGAGTAGAAAAGGTATGTAGCCTGTATGGTGCAAATGGAATTTAATATTATCCCCTCTTCCCCCATCAAAATATTTTCTCTACCTGCTCCCTAATGCCTAACACTCTTCAAAAAACAATTCATTTCCTAATTTGACATGTGATTTATTGATGAAAATGGCAATGTTCTTGGTAAAAGTAGAGTTTTACAGTTTAGAATTAACAGGTATTTGTTCATTAGTATTGATTTTCTATATGTTTTTCTATGCAAAAAATTAGTTTTAGAAAGTGGAAAAAGAAAAAGAACATTGTAAGGGCATTCAACCTATTAAAGAACAAATCCATGTAGAAACAAAGGAAACTTATAAAGAGGAAGGTTGTACTTTCTCACAATTTTATCCAGGACCACCTCTTTTTTGATAATCTAATGAAGGGCATAAAAACAAAAGCCTCTAACTTTATTCTCATAGCAACATATTCACTCTATGAAATCAGATTTTCTTCTGGCCCATCTGCCAAAGGCCATCAAAATAAGGAAATGCCTGCGAAAGAAAAGAAAAGAAAAGAAAAGAAAAGAAAAGAAAAGAAAAGTAAAGAAAAGAAAAGAAATTAGGAATGAACATAAACAACCAAGAGAGCACTGAATATGGGATTGTCTTGTTGAATCTTGAGCTAAAGTTTGTTTATTTTCATGATGACTTTGGTTCTAGTGTTCGTAGACCTGTTATTTATTTATAACCTTGCAAGGGTCTTGGATTCCTAATTTGCAAGTATAAAAATGAGAAGCAATTTGCACATGCCAGGTGTCTGGACAAATGCTCTCCATTATCTACATAAAACAGATGCTCACTGATTTGAACCAAGTTGAACAGAACGTATACTCTTCGTTTGCAAGCTGGCATCACACTCCTACAGGGACCCTGGGTTTTGCAAAGACTGTTCTGTAATTTTTATTGATTATGGAAAAAATTGCTTAAAATAACATTTTAAGATGATGAGCTACTTATGATAATGACTTGGCAGTTGAGTAGAGTTTTATGGTTCAGATTTTTCTTATGATGTATAAACTATGCCCTCTAGGAAGACAAACTTAGGAAACAGACATTTCAACTAGGTTTACCCACCACATCACAGCAATCCTTTTCAATTTTATTTTAACTAATATCAGGATAAGGAGAATTAGCAGTTATTAACACAGGGACTATAACCAAACATCCTTCTGGGTGCACAACATTTAACCTCAATAACTGACTGAATCATAAAATATCCAACTATATTTGATAATGTGGTTCATTTTTTTCTATTAACCAAAATGTACAATATTTTAGTCATGTTTTTATTTAATAGAGTAGTATGTGCTAAAAGCAGAAATTTAAACAAATGCAACCCCTTGTGATTTACTATTATTTATAGTGCATTGGTATTCTCATGTTCATCCACAACATAGAAGTGCCTTGAGAAGCTGGAGATCTGTATAGAGCAAGGACTGCTGGTGAGTTGTGCACTGACAGGAGGTATGGCAAGTTGATTAAATTGCTCCTAATAAAACAGAAAACTTTTTTGTCTATATAATTTTATTATCATGATCTTCTTCAATGGGCAGCAAGAATATTTGGCATACTACCTGTAATTACATGAGTATCCAAAATAGACAAGAATAGGTTAAGTAGGATAGGAAAAACCTGGAGTAAGTCATGCAACTTAGTCCGAACAGGCAGCTCATTGACTATACAAT
The DNA here is from genome assembly GCF_029834395.1 of Sorex fumeus. Classification (NCBI taxonomy): domain Eukaryota; kingdom Metazoa; phylum Chordata; class Mammalia; order Eulipotyphla; family Soricidae; genus Sorex; species Sorex fumeus. Next base: position 16,425,089 of record NW_026606072.1, read on the forward strand.
CTGGGGAGAGCTGTTGATATTCTCTTAACCTTTCAAGTTCTTCATGTATTAAGGGGATGATAATAATCACTTATTTAGTAACCACAACATTGTTTATCCCATAGCACCCCTTTGTGAGAATTGGCCGTTGCCACTGGATAAATAAAAATGGATGGAGGTGCACAGCTTAGCATCTGTTATGTAGTTGGAAGTTCTGCATATCCTCTCAAATCATATTACCCCTTTGTGCACATAGACTGGACCTATTTCGTAAGACAGTACTGTGCATGAAATTCCTTTGCAAACTGTTAAAAGCAATACCAAAGCAAAGAAATAAATTCAATCGAAAGATTATTTTGAAGCTGGAAATTTAGAGAGATTTCATGCACATAGACTTTTAAAAATTGAAATCAAGAGTCCTGGAGACAGGGCTGCTAGGATTTATCTCTAACATGCACAAGAACAGTATTTGTTTTCTAGTACCACAATTTCCTCCAACTATCTCCAGGTCCAGTTCTGGAGGCCATGAGGATTGCTGGGGAGGTAGGGAAGGCCAGAACTCTGGCCATATGGATGCGGACCTGAACCACTTCAGCATCTTCTGCAAACCCATCCTTAACAGTCAAATTAAGTAACAAATTATAAGATATTTGCTAGTATGTTAAAAACAGAAACTTGGTAGATCTGGGGTTCTAAGTGTGAAAATTCAAAGTTATCTGAACCATATTTTAAAAGACGGATTAGAGTTTCACCTCCAGAGCCTTCTAAATCAAGAAGCCTGAGGATCTATCATTCTTGTTTAGAAAGCATCTTGGGTCTTCTTTGATGTGCACCCTTAGCTGATCATCACAAATTTAGGGAATTCAAACCTAGCAACCATCAGGTATTCTTATACTATACCAGCTCCCTTCTGCATGAATTATTCAGAAAACCTTCATATAAAATGTAAAGCATAAGAACTAATTAAGAAAAATAAGTTGAAGAGAAAAGAACAGGATTATTGCTCCAATAAGTTGGTGGCTCATAAAGTATTTATAGAATGCATATGTTAGAGAACATAACAGGTGGAACAAAGTATCTCTGTGTAGTATAATCGCTGAACCATTGGGGGGAAAATGTTTTGTTATTTCCTATGTGCTAAGAGCTCACTGGAGTGCAATGAAAATCCCAACCATGTATATCATCAATATTCATACCCCAAAATATCATCATGAATTGCATCAAAAGCATCAATAACACTTTTATTTAAATCCAGTTTCATCAAACACAAAGGCAATAGCTACAGGCCTACCATTTCAGTGGACTGAATAAACTATAAATCAAATCCTTTTCAAAAGTACATATTTTTCTCTTCAGCTAAGATATTAAGACAGTCATATTCTTCCATCTCCTTTTGTGACTTTTTAATCATAGAAATTGAAGAAGTAGTGATAGCACTTAGAATCAATTTTTAGTTTCTATTATAGTTGACAGGGAATATATAAAAATCTGAGCAAAATTAAATGAACTCAGTTCAATCTATAATGAATTATTCAATAAATTTCCTTAGGCTGATATACTAAAATATTCATTTAAGATATGAATATTCTGCTCATGTATGTTCTCCTTAATTATGTTTACTTATTGCATAAAAGGAAAAGAAAAACAAATGAGAAAAATAACATGAGTTTTGTTTTGTTTTTTATTGAATTAACACAAGATACATAGTTACAAACTTGTTTGTAATTGTGTTTCAGTTATAAAAAGTTCCAACACCCAACACTTCACCAATGTACATTTCCCACCAACATTGTCCCAGTTCCCCTCCAGTAAACCCCTCTCCCCACTCCTCTGCCTCAACTCTCAGCTCTCTCTTTCTTTCTCTCTTCCTTTCACTCTCTCTCTCTCTCTCTCTCTCTCTACTTTTAGACTTTGACTTTGTGGTTTGAAGTTCAGGTATTGAAAGGTTATCATGTATATCACTTTGCCTCTTTTCAACACTCAGTTCTTGTCTAGAGTTATCATTTCCAACTACCATTATCATATAAGGACTCTGAGTTTTGAATTGACATCGTTCTATTTCAATTTTATTAAATGTCATCTTCAGATAAATAAAGAATCCAGTTTGGCATAGGTTATCTAAGACATTCAAAAATATTTTGTGTAAAATAAAGTAATCTATATAAGATCGATCATATCAAGCATGTGAATCCTTTTTGTGTAATAAATTTATAAAATAACAATTGATCACCAACATGACTAGACAAATAATTTTCTTATTTCTATGACAATTCAGACAATGCACGACCACCCACTCCAGCAACAATGCTATAAGAACGAACATAAAGACACATAATGAAGTCCACACACAGTGAGTGTTAAAAGTTAAGAACTGAAACTCTAGATAGTCTAGAGGCAATGAAATGCTTAATAAATCACATAGGGAATGATCACTGAGTAGTAGGAACATTTTTTTATGAAGATCTCAGTCTACTAAAATCTAAGAAGGTTTATGAATGCCAACACACTGACCAATGCAAGTTGCTGTTTTTATGTCAGCAGGATAGCAGGGTTTTGCTGAGTCCTTATCAGCGAATACAAGTGAGCTCCTTTGATTATGAAATTATTGATAGTGGGTTATGCTATTGAATAATGAATTTATCACACATCAATAACCATACATGAGTTGTTAATGTATCAATGCATTGTATTCAAATACATATTTAAAGCTATTAAAGATGATACTTTTATCGCATGTTCCGAGGAACAATTCTTGCAAACAAGATAAGAATGCTATTCAGGTCTCCCAAAGAAGAATAGAAAGAGCTATGCTTGGAATATCACGTTTCACTCAAATGAGAGAACGAATCCGGAGTTCTGACATCAGTCCACGATCAAAGATCAGGGACGCTGTCTCATTTGCCAAGGTGTCGAAAATCAGATGGGCTGGTCACGTAATGAGATTTAAAGACGACCGCTGGACTAGAGCTGTTACTGATTGGATTCCACGGGATGTCAAGAGACCGCGTGGCCGCCCACCTACCAGATGGTCAGACTTCTTCGTCAAGATCATGAACGATCGGTTTGAGGCCCTTCATGTTCCCGGAGCGAATAGATGCCATTGGGCTACACTAGCACGCGACAGGGACAAATGGAGACGTTACTGGCGCCCGCTCGAGCAAATCGACGACTAATGGGAAGTTAAGTGATTAAGTGAAAGATGATACTAGGAACTGAGCACATGCTTTGCAGGTAGAAGGCCTGGGTCAATATTGTACCATATGGTCTTCTGAATACCTTCAGAAGCAGAGACATAGGAGTACCCCACTCCAAGCAGTTATGTGTGACCTCTGGACCCAAAATAAAAAAGCAAATAATAATAAATTATTTAAAATAAAAGCTAATATATTTTATTTTAAATTGTAAATTCTGGAAATGAATGTTACCCTTTAGCGTAACAGACAGACTTACCAACAGGAGTATAAAATAAATAACTAGAGATATAAAATGAATTATTTTAAGATTAAATTTTATTTTAAGGGGATAGAGCTATAGTATGGCCAAACTGGGTTCAATTCCAGGTATCCCATACCATTTCTGCCCACCAGAAGTGAACCCTAGTTCACAGAACCATCAGTAAGCCCTGAGCACCACCAGATGTGACCCCAAAAGAGAACAAACAAAAAAAATTATTTTTAATTGTACCAGTAATTTTATGGGAAATAAAAAATGTTGCCAACATTATTAATATTCTTCTTTATTTCAGAAAAAGCTAAATCTTCATATGAAGTCTATTTTGTAACTATTCTTGTAAAGTGGATTTATACAGTTATTAATTTAGTCAATGAACATATTAAGTACTTCTAATACTCCATCTAATCTGTTCAAATTGCTAATTATACATTGTCAGTCAAGGACACTATTATTTCTATGAGTTTTGAGAGATGAATCTAAAAGAGTGGACCCACTCACAACTCTGGACAAGATTCTGAGATTCAACATCAACATAGTATAGGGGCTGGAGAGAAAGAACATCAGATAATGTTCTTGCTTTGCAAGCGGCCAATTTTGGTTTAATCCCTTGCACCCAAAATAGTACCCTGAACACCCCCAAAAGTTACCCTGGGTGAAAAGCCTGAGTAAGTCCTGAGCACTACAAGGTGTCCCAAAACATAAACAAACAAATGAAAAGGGAAGAAAACCAAAAGGGACATAGCAAAAAAGTAACTCAGTGAGAAGTGTTCTGGCTAGTGTGTCATTATAAACTTACATGTAATAAGAATGGGCTAATTTGCGATCATGAAACAAAGTATAGCAGTAGGGCCTTTGTCTTGCATGCAGCTAACCCTGGTTCAATCCCCAGCACTTCATTTGACTTCCAAAGCCCTATCTGGAGTGATCCCTGAACTCAAAGCCAGAAGGAAGCCCCAAGCACTGCCAGTTGTGCCCCCTTCAAATTATAATTTTTAAGTTACAAATGCTAGTATCAAAACCTACAGATCACATCATTTTATCTCTAACATGTGGACAAAAGAAATATTTGCTTATAAATGAATATTACCTATAAAATAGTGTGAAGAATTTTGGGTTAGGACTCTACTAGATCGAAGATTCATGGGTATCTTTCAGTTGACGTCTGGGTAAATCATACTTTTGTTTTATTTCAGATCTCATTTCTTCTTCCTAGAAATGATGGTAGAAACAAAGTATATTTCAGTTCCTCATGAATATCTTAAAGAATAAAATCTATACTGGCATGTGCCAGATAAAGTTTAATCTAGTGGCATAAGGTAAAGCAGAAGTAGGAATATCTCCAGAGAAATATTATTCCCCAGTTCAGGATGTTCCAGGTTAAGTATTAGTATTTTAAGTGAGAGGTCATGTTAATCTAAACAATGTACTTAGTCCCATTCCAGGTTTAAACATTCTTTGTTGAAAATTATAAAGGTAAAGTTGATGTAATTTCACTGTGATTTGGTATAATGAATGTATTACCCTTTCATTAAAAGCCAGAAATAGAACTTCAGATGACTGAGTTGCCGAGATATTTGTTCCAAGAGGACTTCAGGTTTAGTCCTTTGTTGTTGTTGTTTTTGATTCTGTGTTCTAATTTCTAATTATGAAGCCCAAATATTTGTGAATTACAGATATCAGTCATGATCAACACAATATTATAGATTTTCACTAAAATGTTCTGCAATATATAAAACCAATGCTATCAGCATAATGTAGATGGTGAACATATATGGGTGTCCACCCTATATATGGTCAGTTCTTTTCATAATAAATTGTTAAGAAAGAAACTATGGTTTTAAAATTTGTGGTCCTCTGAACGGAGCAAAATCCCTCTCAGAGTGTCTTTGGAATCAAGAACTATGAAGGGTTTGAGATTTGACCCTTCACACAAACTAGCAAGTTAATCTGACATTACCTCCTAGAAACTATGAAAAGTCGCTAAACAGATGAGTCAGAAGGAAAGACAGTTGCTCAAATCCCACTACCACCGGGTGACACAAATTTGCCCACAGAACACTTGCTCATCGCATACATTGTACATATACACTGATGATGTATGTATAGAAGAGGAAGTGCAAGCTCAGAAAAATGGTCTTTCGTGATAGGTCATAAGTCCACCTAAATTTTGTCCCAGAGGGAGAGCGTCTTCATCACAGACAATAAACGTGGTTCATTCCATCTGGAGAGACCATCTCTACTCTCCAAAGCTATTTGATTTACAATACCTTTGAAAATATATGTCTGCAATAAGACCAGTCAGGGACTCTTCAAAGAAATGCCAGAGCTTTTTTCTACAAACGTGATCTTAAAGTATATAAAATTAAATATGAGATAAAACTAAATAGCATGAGATAGATTAAAAATAAAAATTAAAAATTTACCAGAATAAATATACCAAGAGGAAAAATAGTAATTAACATTTGGAGCAGTAAATGCAGACACTGTGCCTGCTAAGCATCGATTATAATACTGAATTGACTAAACAATTTTCTAAGATGAGGCTCCTCTCCTATCATCTTTTTTATTTATAAAGAAAAAAATCATCATTTACTTGAAGCCATAATATTGAGGAATAGTGGAGCTAATATTAGAACACAGATTTTGTGATTTTGATAATGATAAACTAGTAAAACCATGCTATATTACTAGTTTTAATTAATTATTACATAATTATATCCCTACATATAACCTCTGACTTCATAATTACCTGTGTGTCTTTACTTAACTATATTCTTCAGTATTGGCTACAGTTTCCCTAAGCTTAATGAAGTATAGCTACATTTTATATCATCAAATGATTTTATTGAAAGATATTTTTAAAATCATATTTCAGTGTAGTATTTCAAAAGTAAGGAAACTTTAGTTTTGCTCATTTGTTGAGACTAATATTTGTTATAGGCTATAAAATATAATAAATATCTCATGTATATTTTTAAGATAAACAGTATATGAAGGCATTTATATTACTTCAATTGATGATTACTGATAATGTTTTGTGTTACCTGATTTATTTTGGAAACTTCTTTTTTTTTTCCCTTTATTTTATTTTATTTTTTTTAAAGTTGTAGATTTACAATTTTTTGTGCTTTGGTTTCAATTATACAATGATCAGATACCCATCCCTCCACCAGTGCCCATTTTCCACCACCATGGATAATATCCCTCCCACCCCCATCCCCCCATCCCCCCTGTCTCTGTGTCAGGGCAATCCCCTGTGTTCTCTCTCTCCTTTTGGGTGTTGTGGTCTGCAAAAGAGGCATTGAGTGGCAAACATGTTCAGTCCATAGTCCACTTTCGACATGCATCTCCCCTCCTGGGAGGATCCTCCAAACATCCTTTATTTGGTGCTCCCTTCTCTATCTGAGCTGCCCTTTCCTCTAGGATACCCGGCTGGCCTCTAAGTTATGGAGTAATCCTCCTGGTGCTGATCTCAGCTATTCTTGGGTATTAATCTCATACTTTGTTACTTTATATCCCCCAGATGAATGCAATCTTTCTATGTCTATCCCTCTCTTTCTGACTCATTTCGCTTAGCATGATACTTTCCATATTGTACCACTTGTATGTAAATTTCATGAATTCATCTTTTCTAACAGCTACATAGTACTCCATTGTGTAGATGTACCAAAGTTTCTTTAACCAGTCATCTGTTCTTGGGCATTCAGGTTTCTTCCAGTTTCTGGCTATTGTAAAGAGTGCTGCAATGAACCAACAAGTGCAGATGTCACTTCGACTATACATTTTTGCCTCTCTGGGATATATTCCCAGGAGTGGTATTGCTGGGTCAAATGGGAGCTCAATTTCTAATTTTTTGAGAATCGTCCATACTGTTTTCCAGAAGGGCTGAACCAGTGGACATTCCCACCAACAGTGAAGGAGTGTCCCTTTCTCGCCACATCCACCCCAGCATCGATTGCTTTTGTTCTTTTGAATGTGGGCCAGTCTCTGAGGTGTGAGATGGTATCTCATTGTGGTTTTGATCTGCATCTCCCTGATGATTAATGATGTAGAGCATTTTTTCATGTGCTTTTTTGCCATTCGGATTTCTTCTTTGAGAAAGTTTCTGTTCATTTCATTGCCCCATTTTTGGATGGGGTTGGATGTTTTCTTCTTGTGGAGTTTAACCAGTATTTTGTATATCCTGGATATCAACCCCTTGTCAGATGTGTATTCGGTGAATATCCTTTCCCATTCTGTAGACTGTCTTTGTATTTTGGTCACTGTTTCTTTGGAGGTGCAGAAGCTTCTTAGTTTAAGATAGTCCCATTTATCTATCTCTGTTTTCACTTGCTCGGCCAGTGGCATGGCATCTTTGAAGATACCATTAGCTTCAATGTCATGGAGGGTTTTGCCAACTTTATCTTCAATGTACCTTATGGTTTCTGGTCTGATGTTGAGGTCTTTAATCCATTTTGATCTTACTTTTGTACATGGTGTTAGGCAGAGTTCTGAGCCTATTTTTTTGCATGTAGCCGTCCAGTAATGCCAACACAATTTATTAAAGAGGCTTTCCTTACTCCACTTCACATTACTTGCACCTTTATCAAAGATTAGATGAGCATATGATTGAGGGGAGATGTCAGTGTATTCAACCCTGTTCCATTGGTCTGCAGTTCTGCCTTTGTTCCAGTACCATGCTGTTTTAATTATTACTGCTTTGTAGTACAGTTTGAAGTTCGGGAGGTTGATTCCTCCCATTTTCTTTTTCCCAAGAATTGCTTTAGCTATTCGTGGGGGCTTATTGTTCCATATAAATTTCAGGAGTGTTTGCTCCATTTCTTTGAAGAATGTCATGGGTATCCTTGTAGGGATTGCATTGAATTTATACAATGCTTTTGGTAGTATTGCCATTTTGACAATATTAAGTCTCCCGACCCATGAGCAGGGGATATCTTTCCATTTCCTCATGTCCTCTTTTATTTCCTGAAGTAGCGTTTTGTAGTTTTCTTTGTACAGGTCCTTTACTTCCTTAGTTAAGCTGATTCCTAGGTACTTGATTTTCTGGGGCACAATTGTGAATGGGATTGTTTTTTTCATGTTGCTTTCTTCTCTCTCACTGTTTGCGTATAGGAAAGCCATGGACTTTTGGGTATTGATTTTATAACCTGCAACTTTACTATACGAGTCTATTGTTTCTAGGAGATTTTTGGTGGAAGTTATTGGGTTCTCTAAGTATAGTATCATATCATCTGCGAATAGTGAGAGCTTGATTTCTTCCTTTCCTACCTGAATGCCCTTAATATCTTTTTCCTGCCTAATCGCTATTGCAAGTACTTCCAGTACTATATTGAACAGCAGTGGAGAGAGTGGGCATCCCTGTCTCGTCCCTGATCTTAGAGGGAAGGCTCTCAGTTTTTCCCCATTGAGGATGATGCTTGCTGTAAGCTTGTGGTAGATGGCTTTAATTATGTTGAGGAAGGTCCCCTCTATACCCATTTTGGCTAGGGTTTTCATCATAAAGGGGTGCTGGATCTTATCAAATGCTTTCTCTGCACCTATTGATATGATCATATGCTTTTTATCTTTTCTTTTGTTGATATGGTGGATTATGTTGATTGATTTCCGAATGTTAAACCATCCTTGCATCCCTGGGATGAATCCTACTTGGTCATGGTGTATGATCTTTTTGAATAGTAGTTGAATTCTATTTGCTAGTAGTTTGTTGAGGATCTTTGCATCTGTGTTCATCAGGGATATCGGCCTGTAATTCTCTTTCTTTGTGGTATCTCTGTCTGCTTTTGGTATCAGTGTGATATTTGCTTCGTAGAAACTGTTCGGAAGTGTTTTTGATATTTCAATTTTGTGGAAAAGCTTAAAGAGCATCGGGAGTAAGTCCTCTTTAAAGATTTGGAAGAATTCACTAGTGAATCCATCCTGGCCAGGACTTTTGTGCTTGGGGAGACTTTTTATTACCATTTCAATTTCCTTGATGGTGATAGGTCTGTTCAGGTATTCCAGGTCTTCTTGGTTCAGCCTTGGGAGTCTGTAGGAGTCTAGGAATTTATCCATTTCCTCGAGGTTTTGATGTTCCGTGGCATGAAGCTTCTCAAAGTACTCCCTGAGGATCCTCTGAATTTCTGTGGTTTCTGTTGTAATGACCCCCTTTTCATTTCTGATTCGGTTTATTAGGGTTTTCTCTCTCCCTTTCTTTGTGAGTTTTGCTAGAGGCTTATCGATCTTGTTAATTTTCTCAAAGAACCAGCTTTTGGTTTCATTGATCTTTCGGATTGTTTTTTGGGTTTCCATCTCGTTAATCTCTGCTCTGAGTTTTATTATTTCCTTTCTCCTGTTCGGGTTGTGCTCCTTTTTTTGGTCCTTCTCCAAGCTCTTAAGCTGTGAGGTTAGGTTACTTATGTGTGCTCGCTCCTCCTTCCTGAGGAATGCTTGTAGAGCTATAAACTTTCCTCTTAACACAGCCTTTGCTGTATCCCATAAGTTTTGGTAACTCGTGTTCTCATTTTCATTCGTTTCTAGGAATCTTTTGATTTCCTCTTTGATTTCCTGTCTAATCCACTCGTTGTTCAATAGTGCACTGTTTAATTTCCAGGTGTTTGATTTAGTTTTCTGTTTTTGTGTGTGATTTACTTCTAATTTCAGCGCATTATGGTCTGAGAAGATTGTTGATACAATCTCTACCTTCTTAATTTTATGGAGGCGTGTTTTGTGGCTCAGCATGTGGTCTATCTTGGAGAATGTTCCATGTACGCTTGAGAAGAATGTGTATTCAGCTTTTTGTGGATGAAGTGTCCTGTATATATCTACTAAGTCCCTTTCTTCCATTGTTTCCCTCAAATGAAGTATGTCCTTGCTAAGCTTGAGTCTGGTTGATCTATCAAGAGGTGACAAAGCGGTGTTGAAGTCTCCCACTAGTATTGTGTTGCTATTGATGTCTTTTTCCAAATCTATGAGTAGTGTTTTAAGTACTTTGCTGGTCTCTCATTAGGTGCATTTACATTTATTATTGTAAGTTCTTCCTGTTGTACAGATCCTTTGATCAATAAGAAATGGCCTTCACTGTCTCTTATGACCTTCCTCACTCTGAAATCGATGTGGTCTGTTATAAGGATGGCTACCCCAGCTTTTTTATGGGAGCTGTTTGCCTGTAGGATTGTTTTTCCAGCCTTTGACTCTGAGTCTGTGTTTCCTTTGACTATTGCGATGCGTTTCTTGCAGGCAGCAGAATGTTGGGTTCAATTTTCTAATCCATCCTGCCACTCTATGTCTTTTAATTGGTGCGTTTAGCCCATTGACATTGAGAGAGATTATTGTTATGGGATTTTGTCCCATTGTTCTGTTAAAATTTGGTGTATTTGAGGGTCCTTTCTTGCCTTAAAGTAGCCCATTTAGTTGTTCTTGTAACCATGGTTTTGAGTCTATGAAGTTCCTGAGCTGTTGTTTGTCTGTGAAACTGTGTGTTGTTCCTTCTATTGTGAATGAGAGTCTTGCTGGGAAAAGTATTTTTGGGGAGGCATTTATTTCATTGAGTTTTTTTACTATGTCCCACCACTGTTTTCGGGCCATGAGGGTTTCATCAGAAAAATCAGCTGTGAATTTTAAGAATGCTCCTTTGTAAGAGATTTCTTTCTTCGATCTTGCTGCTTTCAGAATTTTGTCTCTGTCTAAGGTTTTGGTCATTTTGATCGGAATGTGTCTTGGGGTATTTTTATTCGGATTTCTTCTAGCTGGTACCCTTCGGGCCTCCTGAATGTGGTCACAAGTTTTCTTCAGCTCTGGAAATGTTGTAGCAATGATGTCTTTGACAGTTTCTTCTTCATCGAGGTTTTCTTCCTGTCCCTCTGGGACTCCAATAATTCTTATGTTACCCCTCTTGGCTTCATCACGATCTTCTCTTGCCATCTGTTCCCGAATTGTGTCTCTTTTCCATTTTCTGCTCTTTTCTGGAGAGTCTCTGAACTTCATCTTCGAGCTCACTGATTCTGTTCTCAGCCACTCTTACTCTGCTGCTGAGGCCTTCCACTGAGCTTTTCAATTCGCCTACGAGATTTTTCAGGTCTGACATTTCTGATTGCATTTTCCTCATTTCTGCCTTCAGATCCTCTTGTCTTCTATTGGCATTGCTTTCCATTGTTTCTTTTAATTCCCTAAGCATCCTAAGTAGCTCCCTTCTGAATTCTTTGTCAGAGAGGTTGTCTAACACTACAGTACTGTTGGTGTCATCTGGGCTAGACTCTTCAATATGAAAGTTTGGTGGGCTTTTGCGTTGCTTTACCATTGTGAGAGGTGTGGTTTAGTCCGTCACGTTCAGTGGTACTATTCTGCTTGATATGCAGTGTGAGTTAAGATAGGCTTATGAGTTATTGGCTACTGTGTTTCTAGTGGCTGAGCTAAAATACAGAAGTTTCCATCTAAGAAGGTAGGTTATGGTTTCTATGGCATACGTAGTGGGAAAATATTTCGCGGCCGCTGATGTGGCCGCGGCTCTGGAAAGAGTCCCTGACACTGGGTGAGGAGTTGGGAACGTCTCCTGTTTGGAATTGGAGCTGTTCAGCTTTGTTGCCCAGAGCTGGGCCTCTGTGCCCGTCCCACGCAGATCAGGGGTTGAAAACCGGCTTTCTAGGGGCTGTTTCTAGCTGCGCGTGGCCAGAGAGGGACCCAGGCCCTTGGGGGCGGGCTGTACCTGTTGGAATTGGAGCTGGTCAGCTTTGTTGCCCAGAGCTGGGCCTCTGTGCCCGTCCCACGCAGATCAGGGGTTGAAAACCGGCTTTCTAGGGGCTGTTTCTAGCTGCGCGTGGCCAGCGTGGGACCCAGGCCCTTGGGGGCGGGCTGTACCTGTTGGAATTGGAGCCGGTCAGCTTTGTTGCCCAGAGCTGGGCCTCTGTGCCCGTCCCACGCAGATCAGGGGTTGAAAACCGGCTTTCTAGGGGCTGTTTCTCTATTTTGGAAACTTCTTAAGGTGACATCTAAGGTATTTAATAAGCAGTTTATGTAAGTTTTGGCATATCGAATACTCTCGGTAGCTTGCCGGGCTCTCCGAGAGGGGCGGAGGAATCGAACTCGGGTCGGCCATGTTGGCTGCGTGCAAGGCAAACGCCCTACCCGCTGTGCTATCGCTCCAGCCGATATGCCAGACGCAGTAACAACAAAGTCTCCAATGGAGACGTTACTGGGCCCGCTCGAGCAAATCGATGATCAACGGGAGGGCCTTTACCTTACCTTACCTTATGTAAGTTTTAAGAATCAGAACAGAGTCATGGACCCTTAGAGATTATCTGCTCTACTGCCTCAAAAAAATGATCAAAGAAACAAAGTCTCCAGGGAAAATATCCAAAGGAGGACCAATAAATAAAGGCAATAAAGCAGAGATTCTAGTTAAACTGGATTATGAATATGGGGTCACACTTAAGTATTTTATTTGCTCCCTATCTGGTAGTCTTTGAGGGGTATACTACAGAGCCATAAAGTTTTGATGCACATAGTTTAAGATTAGCTAATCTCCTCTAGTCTTTTTCACTTTTTGAGCTTAAAATTTCCAGTTCTACAATAGCTCTTCTAAGATCTCTGCTTAATTTGTGATTAAAAATTACATATTAATTCAGATTTTAAAACTCTCAGTGTAGGGTTCATTTCACTTCATTGACCTTTAATTATTATAGAAATATGTTAATATGACAGCCCCATTTTATCCAAAAGATGCCATTATAAATTTAAATAACTGAAGGCAAGGTTATAAATGTCAGCACAAAAGCACCATACTGAATAAAGCCTTGTGTGAATTCAACTTTCAAAATAAATACGTTAAGAAGCCCAGTTTTTTCTCCATTAATATGAATGTCACAAAAACTAAACATCAGCATCTCTCATGATGGATATTCCAGTTTTAGTGAAAAATATAAGTTCTTCAACCATTTATCCAAGCAAAATTTGTAGCGGCCCTTGCAAAATTAAGGTATTTTCTTCAGTGATACTTATATTGTAGATTATTGGAAGGAAGATTAGCAAGACCACAATAAAAAATATAAATAGCATATCTTAAAAATGAATGCCAGTACTCTATCCCTGAAAAGTTTCAGTGGTAAACATATTGAAGTATTTACACATGATGATTTTTAGTGATGCATGCCTGATTTTCATATTGCAATGCTACCTCAATTTAATTAAAACAAAATAAAGTATTGATTATGAGTTGAGTTTGAATTGAACATAAAATAATTTTTTCCAGCTTATTCATTTTAAAGTTGGCTGCATGAATTTTTGAATGAAGTATAAGTGGTAGTTATGTATTTAGGTCATCTACAAAAGTCCGTGTGATAAAATAATTTTTAACAATCAAATCAAACAGCTATTGTTATTATTATTGCTGTAATTTTGAAATTCCCTTTGGTATTTAGATGATTTATAGAAAAAATAGATTTCAATGTTTGAAATTAAGATTATAGAGGGAAATAGATAATACCTATCGACACAAATATTATTTAAAAATAAGTACACTTTTAAGCTAGAAAAAGTGTGATCTACACTTCTCCAGAATAAGTGGTTAAGCAACATCTTCGAATAACAACATTGACCTTCATAAAACTCATATCCACAAGGAGAGTTTATAATTTCACTTCTCGAGCGGGCCTAGTAACGTCTCCATTGGAGACTTTGTTGTTACTGTGTTTGGCATATAGAATACATCACAGGGAGCTTGTTGTTACTGTGTTTGGCATATAGAATACATCACAGGGAGCTTGCCAGGCTCTGCCGTGCGGGCGAGATACTCTCGGTAGCTTGCCGGGCTCTCTGAGAGGGGCGGAGGAATCGAACTCGGGTCGGCTATGTTGGTTGCGTGCAAGGCAAATGCCCTACCGCTGTGCTATCGCTCCACTTCAGTAGTTGAAATTCTCTTTTGAAAGAGAGTATCAGATACAATGCATGAGACTAGCAATATTAAAGGGAATTACTACCAAATTTACTATTTTCTAATTTATTTTTAAAATGGATGCATCATAAACTAGTTCCTAATGATTATTAAGTTAATTTTCAATGAAATTACCTGACAACTGAGACAACTTATATGACACCACATAAGGCTTTGTTTAGAATTCTGTACAGTGACCCAGTGAATACTTTACAATGTGATTTGAAATATATATATACATGTATATATACACACACACATACACATATATAAATTTATATAGATAAAATACTTGCTGCCCAAACAAATCTTTTGCATTTTATATTTTTCATGATATTTCCTCCCATAAATAATAAATTCTATCAGTTTACCATGAAAGTGAAAAAGTAACATTTCAAGAGAATCTAAAATAGTTTATTTCACAGTAGCTGAGCAATATATTCAATTCAGTATACTTGAATTGGATATCCATAAATATAACAAACACAAGTCAAAGAAAGGCATTTGGACTCCTTCCATATCTGTAAGGTTCTTGTCCATTAGGCACTTTATTTTCAATGTACTTAATTGACAATATTATGAAGCCTTATTAATGTCAGATATTAAGTAGACATTGGGATATTATGGAGAAGGGAAGATTCGGAATCCTGAGGAAGTAAAAGGGATATTTGACTTAGACAAAAACATCAGGGAAAGCTTTCCAGAGATGTTACTGCTTAAATTGACAAGCTTATAACCTGAAACTCTCAATTTAGTGCACGTTTCTTCAGAATTGACAAAGACAACACTGAATTTTTATTAAACCAATGTTTCAGGTGCAATTTAAAAGCCAGTTCCTCAGGGATACTTGTTTTCTTCCCTAAATTAGCTTTTCTGTACTTTCACTTTCTGAACACTAATGATAGTCATGACTGTCCCTGCACGTGTCTTTCTGAAATCAGCCCGAATCCCCGTGCAGTCAAGGACTGTCTCTATTTTGCTGCAATTGATTTACATTTAAAGTTAATAAAAGAATGGAAGAGTAGTAGTGGAAAGCAATTTAGAATACTAGCAAGGAAAAGACTAAAGTGATGGAAGATGAATCTGGATACTAATATTTCTGCTACTACTTCCCAAAAGCAGTAATTCTATGAGCAAGGACAAATTTGCAAAAGAACAATACTTTCTCAGGCACCCACTATTCCTGTGAAAAGAGAAAGGTATTTATAGACAGTAAAAATTAATAATTAAAGTGTTCTAATCTCGGTGATGTTAAAGAATGAACATAGGGAAATCATAAAAGATATCTGAAGGATCATCTTAGATGTGCTTAAAGAGAATTGCTAAAAACAGGTGAAATTTGGAGGCTATGGTAAGGCTCCTGGATAGTCAAAGGGTGTTGGAGCAGCTCAACAGAAATGCAGGAAAGGGTATTAATGACGTCAGTAAAATAGAGAAAAATTGAATACTGACAGAGTTATCCACCACAATGCAAATTTTGAGGAGAAAAACTGCAAATTAAAACAAAGAGTAGGAGGCATATGATGGTATTATTGCATCTACTTCAAATTCGCATGAGTTTTGCATGAAATAACGAAACAGATCCAGAATCAATTCTAAGATAAAAGTATTTTATCAAATCCACTCCACTGGCTTTTGTTCTAATCATCAGAAATTATAAATGCTACCCTGTTTTGAAAAAATTGACTCTTAACAAATATTATGTTAAAATCTTGAAATGAGCTGACAATGGATTATTAAAAGCCAATTAAAAATACAAAAACCTTAAAGACCGAGAAGATCAGCCGAAGAACTCCACATCAGGACCCATGGCCTAGAATGGAACGAACAGGGTGACAGACTGTCTGAGTAAATCATGTCGACTAAGACCATCCATGGTAACTCACAGTTCCAGAAGGCCGATTCTAAACGTTGGACACGGGAGTCTCCCTGTGGACGGTTCCACAATGAAATTGACCACATCATATTCAATCGACGATTTTGCCTGACTGATGTCTCTGTTGTCCCAAAATTCCAAACGGGATTGGACCACCATCTCCTTCATGCAAAATTCTACTTCACACAGTGGGAGAAAGGGCTGCAAAGTTTAAGAAGAGAACTCCCAGAATGATCACCAACTGGGAGCTCTTTGGCACTATTGGTGCAACATGGGAAGAAGCCGTTGTTGACAACATTGACGAGGAATACGATCAACTGGTTCAAGCACCTCCTTGATTGTGCAAGGAACGCTGAGAGAGAGAGATAGCCACAAAAAACGCCTGTCTTCAAAAACTCTTGAGCTTATTACCCAATGTGGTTTGGCGCATGCCTCAGGGAACTGCAAGCAATAAGACAGAAACGGTGTCAACTATCCTCTTATGCTTTGAAAATTTAAATTAATTCCAAACAGAAATGGAGAAAATCTCAAAAAAAAAATCTAAAAAACTTGAAAATAAAACAAAATAAATAAATGAGGATTTTCTGAATTAGAAAAGAAATTTTAAAACAGAATCTTTGAAAAGTTAAATGAAATAAACATTGATAGTAAAATGAGTAACAAATGGCTAAAGGCAACATGACTTGATTGATAGATAGAACTGAATTTTCCTGAGATGGGAATGAAACTTGAATGGGAGGGGTCTTTGGGACTTTAAGGGAGGGAAGCAAGCACTCTGGTGGTGGGTATGGTGGTGTATTTACTTACATCAACGTATGTATCAACATTATTATCAATTGCATTGTAAATCAACGTACCTCAAAAATAAATAAGGAAATAAATTGTGAATAAAAGAAACTATAGGATATATATGGCAATGGATTAATTAGCAGCCTGAGTAGCTGGTTAATCAGCTTTTTCCACTAATCTGGGGGTCCAATCACTTTACATGAAACTAATTTTGAAAAAGTACACAGTGTTTCTGAACGAAGTGCATACTAACACTTACTGGTTCAAAAAGCAGTGCAACCCACATTGAGTTTGGTGGCATTTACAATTTTTTAAAAAGTTAATTAAAAAACTTAGCAATTCCTTACATCTCTGGAAAATAAATATGGCTGACTAATTTACCCTCCCTGAGTCCCTTAATAAAAGGAATATTAAAACTTTAGAATGTCTTTGCAATATCCCACTAATATTAAAATGTGGATTTAAAATTCATAGTCAAATCACTATGCTTACGGAAATCCCGATGCTTACGGAAAATCCCGATGCTTACGGAAAGCATCAAATTTCCTTTGGTTCATTAATAAATACTTTAAAAATGTATTTAAAAAGACAAGCATAGCTTGCATCCCAGATACAAGCATTATTTTAAAAAGAGGGGAACATTGTCCATGCATTTGAGAATAGGACCACAAATGGCACTGCATAATATAGATTATATATAAATAATCTATACCTTTGAGAACAGAATTTAAATTATGGTACATTAGTGATTACAGGATAGTTTTAATGTAAATGTGAAAGGAACCTTTCCTGTTGGCTACTCAAATCAAGCTGTTAATTTTAAATTTTTACTCGTTGCCTCCACAGACAGAAGTTACTTCTAAGCGAACCATGTTTTTCACACCAACTGTGATGCACTGCAATACAGATTGGCTGCCCTCCTGCAAGGCCCTACAGTATGATCAAGTAAAGGAAGGTGAAGTCACATTCCCGTGCTGGAAAGGACTCTATGAGCTCTGTGAATATGAGGTTAAGAGTCCCCAAATCCAAAGAAGAGACCCCAAATCCAAAGGGAAATGAAACAAAAAAAATTTTTAAATGAGGAGGGATGAGATTATATTAGTGGTCTTTGTTTTTGCAAAATGGGGGTGGGGTCAAGGGGGAAGAAGAGCCCGAATGGAATGAAACTTTGGAAGAGACTTTTTTTCAAACTATTTAGGAAGAAAAAGATCACTCCCTCGAAGGCTGGAGGGAAGCACGGGTTTTCCCAAGGACACTGCGCTCAAGCCACTCTCCACTGTGTTCCTCCTCACAGCAGGGACCCGAGAATGTCTCCAAACACTCCAAAGCTCCACGGCAGGGTTGAATGTGTGGTTGATAACCTTTGTTCAGTAAAACAAGTAGATTTTAAACAAACGAGTATTTTTTTAAAAAAAAAAGAAAATTAGTTCTCACGAGGAAATCAGTAGGGAAAGGATTTGGGAAACAATAAGACAAGAGGCAAACAAATTTCAATTACGAAAACCACCACTGCAATGTCACGTGCAAATGGAAACAGGGATTTGCTTCTTGAAAGGACCCAAGTACAGTTTAGACAGTTTAATCCTAAAACTAAGAGGCAATTTATAGATTTACCTCAGACATGAGTAGAGGTCTGGAAAATGGATGGAATTCGAGTTACAGAATACCATATTTTCATGAGTGCTTATGTAAGAAAAAGCAATGTTAACATGTAACCGTAATTTACACTGAATACTTGGCATTCTGGAGCTAGTTTAGTTACTCTGAATAAAGCTGTCCAGCCAAGACTCAGAGACTATAAAATCCAGCTCCCGGACGAGACCAGTGCAGTCTCCTGCCCCTGCGCCTGGCTGTTCCTCACCGGGGTCCCTTGGAGGGGAGCGGGTTGAGCTTTCCTCCCCACCCCGACCAGGGCTCCGGCAGCAGAAGACCTCCAGGACCAGCCACCACCATGCTGAGACCACTCTCTGCACACATGAAGGTACTGGCAGAGGGACAAAGCCACGCGGGTTCCGGGGCCGAGATCTCCAAGCCTACTCAGATTGGAGTTGAGCATCCTCCACCCAGATCCTCCAAATTCCAGTAGGCGGGGGTCACGCCCACCACCTGGCCCCCTGGCCAAGACTCAGAGACTATAAAATCCAGATCCTGGAACCGTGCGGCCGCATTTGCGGCCGCGCGACATCTTATCAGGACATCTTTTTATGACATCTTATTATCTCACTCCTACTTTGGACAAACTTGCAGGCTATCGAATGTAACCTGCCCACAGGGCAGAGTCTGGCAAACTCCCCGTGGCGTACCAAATATGCCAAATACCAGTAACAATGATGGGTCTCATTCTCCTAAAGAGCCTTGAATATAATCTCAGGGCTAGGATGAAAGAGACGTTACTGGGGCCTGCTCGAGGCAATCGACGAATAACAGGATGATGAATGAATGATGAATGAAAAATAGGATATATATAATGAAATACTATAATGGAATATGACTCATCTGTAAGAAAAACAGTCATGCAATTTGTCACTACATAGACAGATCTAGAAAGTATGCTGAGTGAAGATAGATAAGAAGAGATACAAAATTTATCTCTCTCATATTTGAGATATAAAGTAGAATAGTAAGAACATATCAAAGAAATGACTCAATGGAACAAACCACAGGAGCTGCTCTAACAGAACTGAACCTACCATAACAGAAAAGACAGAAAATTCATGGAGGTAGGGTGGGGGTGAAGGGAAGACTGAGACAATGGTGGAAGAAAGAAGAAACTTTGTGGAAGATGTGGTGTTAGAATGTTGTATGCATGAAACACTATCATTAACAACATTGTAAACCATGACATTGGTTTTAAGATTTCCCAGATAACAATTGTTACAGTTAAATCTTAGAGTCTCCTGAAACTTCTTAATGAAATAAAGTTTTTATAAATGCTTATTTTTTAATTAATTTTGATCATGTATTTTCTTTTTTATGTATTTTTATGTATTTTCGGGCTGGAGCAATAGCACAGTGGTTAAGGCATTTGCCTTGCATGTGGCCTACCTGGGTTCGATTCCTCTGCTCCTCTTGGAGAGCCCAGCAAGCTATGAGAGTATCTCGCCTGCACAGCAAAGCCTGGCAAGCTCCCCATGATGTATTCGAGATGCCAAAAACAGTAACAACAAATCTCCCAATTTGTTGTGAAATGTTGCTGGTGCCCGCTCGAGCAAATTGATGAACAACGGGAGGACAGTGCTACAGTGCTACAGTGCTGCATGTATTTTGTCTTTCCCAATGCAGCCGTATTGGAGGCTTTTTCAGAGCCAGGAGAAAGAGACCCGTTATTGTTACTGGTTTTGGCATATCGAATACATCACAGGTAGCTTGCCATAAGGAGAGGCTGCTGAAGTCTCAGGGCTGGGACGAATGGAGAGGTTACTGGCACCCACTCGAGTAAATCAATGAACAACAGGATGACAGTGATACAGTGATTTTCTTTTTTAATTGCAATAACATTTCATTATTATATTATGGGCTAGAGCGATAGCACAGCGGGTAGGGCGTTTGCCTTGCATGCAGCCAACATGGCAGACCCAAGTTCGATTCCTCAGCCCCTTGTGTAAGAGTTTCCTTCTCTCCACATTATCTCCATTTATTGTTTTTTAGGGGTGAGAGTATTTTCATGGGTGCCAGGTGTTATCATTTTGCTGTTTTAATTTTCATTTTTAATAATAATAAGATATAAAGAACATACTTTTATGTGACTCTTGGCCACCTGCCTAGCCTCTTTGGAACAGTCTCTATTCTGAGGTTTTTAAATAGGCCTATTAGCACATAATATGCAAATATCTTCTTTAAGATAGGATTTTAATCTGAATAAAGTTTCAACGTAAAGAAATATTATAGCTTGATATAATTAGGTTTACCTATTTTGCATCCCTCCTCCCTCTTGTTTTTGTAATCAAGCCCCTAAACATGTCACTAAGGCTGAGTCAAGAAAACTATCACCCATTTTTCTTCTACATATGTTATGACTTTAGGTCTTACGTGCGAGTTGTTAACATATTTTCAAATATTCTTTTAGTACATGGTGTTGTGTAAGGAATTATTTTAATTCTCATACATATGACTGCCCAGCTTTTCTAATATCATTTATTAAAGGGTACTTTCTTGTTACATAGTAGCATGTTGTTTTTGTCATAAATCAATTTTCATATGTGTGATTTTATTTCCAGGCCCTCAATTCTATTTCATTGTAATATAGCACCTTGCTTTTTAATTATCACTTTACAGGACAGTTTGAATCCAACTGTTACTACCATATTTGTTCTTTTGTCAGTAGTACTTTTGCCATTTAATTTCAATTTTGGTTTCAAATAAACATCATGGCTTTAAGTTATATTTCTATGAAGAATTACATTGGTTGGGGCTGGAGCAATATCATAGCGGGTAGGGTGTTTGCCTTGTAGTGGTCAACCCAGGTTCAATTCCCAACATCCCATATGGTTGCTCTGAGCACCGCCAGGAGTAATTCCTGAGTGCATGAGCCAGGAGTAACCCTTGTGCATCACTGGGTGTGATGATCCCCCTGAAAAAAAAGAATAACCATAAAATTTTGTAGGGGTCATATTAAATCTTACTATTGTTTAACATAATTTTGTATTATAATGATGCTATTTTTTTTCAATCCATTAGCACAGAGTTACTTTTTCCTTTGCTATCTATTTATTTCAACACTGTTACAGTTTTATGTATAAAAGTCTTTTTGTTCTTTGGTTAAATTTATTCCAAGGAATTTAATGATTTTTGATGCAATTGTAAGTTGGATTAATTTCTTTCTACTAACTCAGTAGTTGTTCATAGAGATGCGACATATTTTTCTAAATAAATTTTGTGACCTGCCACTACTATATTCATTTATTATTTAAAAAACTTTTTAATACAGCATTTGGGGTTTTCTACGTATATTATTATGTCATCTAAAGATAGTGATAGTTATTACTTTATCCTTTTACAATTTGGATTTATTTTAAATCCTTTAATTTTTCTAAGTGATCTTGCTAAGATTTCTGTTGTAATATTTATTAAATGGAAGTGGTAAAAGTGGACTAGTTGTCTCATAACTGATTTTAAATGTTTTCATTTTTGCCGTTGTATATTATGTTATCTGTGGGTTTGCAATATATGGGCTTTACTATGTTGACCATTCTGTATGATCCTCTTAATGTTTGTTTCAGTTTTCTAATATTCTCTTGAGGATTTTTATTTTTTTATTTTTTATTTTTTAATTTTTATTAGTGAAACATCATGAGGTACAGTTGTAGACCCACACATTTTTGTGCTTGAGTTTCAATTATACAATGATCAAATACCCATCCTCTTGAGGATTTTTAGAGATAAAAATAGAACAGAGTCTTTAGTTTTCTCACTGTGTATATACTTGTTGAGTGCATTTATGTGTATTTGGTTTAAAATCAGAATAATGGCTTCATAGAGTATTTGAAGTTTTCCTTCCTTTTCAATTATATTGAGATTTTGAGAAAGATAGTTTGTTAATGCTTTAAGTGCTTGGTTGAACTCTCTAGTGAAACTATATGTTGTTAAGCATTTCTTTTGGGGGACAATTTTGTTTGTTATTTGCATTCCAATACTTATGATGGGTTTTTTCAGGCTTCCTACTTCTTTCTTATTATAATATTACATGTTGATAAGAATTTGTTTATTTTTCTAGGTTTGTCTGATTTGTCATCATTTATTATTCTTGAAAATCACTTATATTTTCGTATTTTTCAATTAATGCTTCTTACTATTATTACTCATTACTACAATGATGATTTAATGAGATCAGTTCAGAAAACAATCAAAGGCATAATTTGAGACTTGATTTTGCTTACCCAAGAATAATGAGAAGTTTAGGGTACTTTAAAAGCCTTGTGTATTTTGGTATCACAATGAATAATTGTAAGGCATACTCATATTAGCATAGGATTATTTATACTATTAATTAAAAAATTAATATACCTAAAAAGAGAGATTCAGTTTTTAAAAAAGTATTTTTATCAACCTATCATTGATTTATAATTTTGTGGACCCTTAGGATTTTAGCTTTTATCATCCATGTGTATAAAATTGCCACCACTTCCATAATTAAAACAAAAAAGATAAGAACACTCTTATGTGGAATATAAAGAAACATTTTTTTCTGTTGTTGTTTTGCTTTTTTGTGTCACACCCGGCGATGCTCAGGGGTGACTCCTAGCTCATTCCTGGAATCACTCCTGATGGTGCTCAGGGGACTATATCGGATGCCGGGGATCAAACCCCGGGTTGGCCGTATGCAAGCCCTACCCGCTGTTCTATTGCTCCGGGCCCATGAAACATATCAAGGGAACAACAAACGGCCAAAGAAGGAACCAAAAGTTTTATTTATAGAACTAATCTTACCCTGGAGGGGGTTACTGCTAGTGGCCTGTAGGACACTGATAGAGGGAACTGGGCTTTCTGTTGATCAGTGTGGATAACTAACTGTAGTTCAGATCACAAAAAAACACCTTAATGAAAACAGTAAAGACAAAAAAGTATTCATTTTAAATATTCATAAATCTTAATGTACCAATGATAAAATGAACAAGGTTTTCAATACTCAAGTAGTATTTGGACTCTATGTCAGTCTGTTTAATCAATAGTAGAAGTTTCTTTTATGATTTTGTCAATCATTGGCTCATGTGGTTATGCTAGATACTAAATTTCATTTTAACACTTTCATTCAGTTTTCTAAAAATTCCTATTTGCTGGGCCAGGGAGATAGTACAGTGGGTAAGACAAGTAGCTGATTACAAGTAGCTGATTCCAGTTAGATTTCTGACACTCCATATCATCTCCTGAGCACTAGCAGGAATGATCCCTAAGTACAGAGCCAGGAATAAGCCCTAAACACCTCTGGGTATAGCCCCCCAAAAAAACCAACCTTTGCATAAACATTAGAGTAAATAAAAGTTACTGGAGAGACGGACGGGGGGGGGGGAGGGGGGAACGGGATGGGTGTTTGATCATTGTGTGATTGTAACCCAAACATGAAAGCTTGTAACCATCTCATAGTGATTCAATAAAATTTTTAAAAAACTAATCTAGGGGTTAGTAAAAACTGAGTTTATCTTTTTTGCACTCATTTTTAAAATGAATGCATTGATTTGGTTATTTAAAATATTTTATCATACTGTTCAAATCTCAGATGACTGAATTTCTTAATGTAGAAATGTAATCCTAGTGACTAAACATTTTCGCTTAAACTTCCCTAAGAGGAAATTAGTACGTGCCTCACTTCAAAGATAGAGATTACAATAGGGTGTCTCTTAAGTGAGTTGAGTCTTTTTCTTTATGTAATAGTTTAAGAGGTCAAAGCTATTAACATTTTTTTGTAACTTAAGCTGGGCACATTTGGAAGGGAATCTCAAACCCTTGTCACATTGCTCAAGCTAAAGTTGGTAGCTCATATTTATTAGACTCTAAAATCTTTTCTAATCTATGATCTTTTATAAACCTAAACTATAGCAGAATCAGCAAAAGACATACCAAAATGCCTTCCATTCCCCTTCTTTCATTGCCCGTTTGGATGCCAAACCAAAAGAATGTACAAGACACAAAGACAACAATGTACTATGGGCCCCCTGTAGAAATGCCAAATCTCCTTCACATTTCTAAATATCCATCTGGTTTAGATACTGTGAGTTTTTTCCTCAATAAAACACAATCCATTCATGTTGAGGCAGAAGGAAGAGCAATAAATATACTGAATGTTAAGAGGTCAAATTTCAACAGTCAAAGACAAGTATGTCAAGACAGAATTAATTTGACTAGGCAGCTTTGATCTTTTTTTCAAAGTCTGGTTGTCACTGGGCCAATTCTCATGAGAGAAATTCATTATAATTTATTAATGTGTCATCGAATAGCATGTAGAAATTAAAATATGGATGGTTTGGAAATATGCTCCTGTTGGGTAATCTTGCATTATATTGCTTTATTAATGTTTTACGTGCTAGTCTAGATGCTACACAAGAGATGTTGGTATTTACAAGCAATTTTTGGAGATTAAAGTGAGTTAAATGTCTAACTATATTTTCTTTAACTTTGGACCAAACATTTGTTTTAGTGGATATATTTAAGTTGAAATTTGATATACAAGTTAATAGTTTTCATCAGTGAGAAGTATATTCCTTTAATAACTTCCCAAATTATTGTTATAGTTCTAAAACTATGTCTTTCTTCTTCCTTTTACTCATATCCAGATATGAAAAAGAAAACTTTATATTGAAAACGTTAATTCCCTTGATGGATACCAGTAATTGAGTTATTTGTTCCTTACGGTTTTGGATTAAACCTATTAAAATATTGGGGTGGGGAAGGGATATTATCCATGGTTGTGGAAAATGGGCACTGATGGAGGGATGGGTATTTGATCATTGTATAATCGAAACCCAAGCACAAAAAATTGTAAATCTAAAAAAAAAAATAACGAATGTGATCAAAATAGAGAGAAAGTTAAGTGGAAATCATCTGCCTCACAGGCATGGGGAGGGGTGGGGTGGGGGGCGTATATTGGGCTTCTTGGTGGTGGAAAATAGGTACTGGTGAAGGGACGGGTGTTTGATCATTGTATGACTGAGACTTAAACTTGAAAGTTTTGTAACTGTTCTCACAATGATTCAACAAATACATTTAAAAAATAAAATAAAATAAATATTATGTACAGGGTCCAGAGAGAGTATAGCAATTAGGACTCATGCTAGTTAGATTTCCTGGCACCACATGGCCTCCCAAGCACTGCTAATATATACCTCTGAAGGCCCTAAGGAACCACTGGGGCGTGGTCCTAGAGGGACCTTGCACTGCTGGAATGCCCAGGGTGAGGGACAGTCAACTAAAGTTACTGCTGCCCCCCTAAGCTTTACTTAGGAGCAACTCCAAAATAATATTCTGCTACACTTATAAATACTTATGATCTAGGCAGGACAGGCAACTGAAAAAAAAAATCACTGGTATAGATGTTTCACTGTCGATTAACTTTTATCCTATTTTATGTGATCCAAAAGTATAAGTACTACGTTTTATCAATTATCAGTGAGAAAATAATAAAAGCTATAAAGGTATACAGATGTATCAGTCAACCTAAAATCGAATAGATGGTAGAGTATACATACAGGAACTTAGATATGCATATACAAACTACACATTTAATTCTCTTTAACTATTTACCTACATAAAAATTAAATTGTATTACATACCCTTATTGAAAGGTGGTTGAACCATTAAATGATTGCTACAAAATCATTTAGCAGCAAGGCAAGTCTACTAAAGATGTTGTATCCCAAGAAATTCTCAGACAAGCCCTTATTACTACTGTGTAGATTCACTTTTCTGTTGTTTCTACCATAGGAATTATTTCAGACTCTGAAAAATATCATTCTAACTTCGTCATTTTAAATATTTAATTCATTCCATATGCAGGCTAGTGCTCATTAAAACATGCTGTTCTCCTCAATCAATAGATAAAAATACAAGAAATGTTTAAATTTAAAGTTTAAATGTTTAAAGTTTAAGGTTAAAAGTTTAAAGCAATGGTTCAGGTTCCATGGGGAAAATTATGAAGACATCTCAAAACATTGCAAATAGAACTTCCCCATGACTTAGTGATTATACTCCTAAGCATCTATCCCAAGAACACCAAGTTGTAATTCACAAAGACACACATACATCACATCTATTTTCATCATAGTACAAGTAATAACCTACATCTGGAAGTAGCTCAAATAGACAACAGATAAATAATAAAGTTGTGTTATGTGTAGGTATACAAACATACGTGTATATATATAGCATATATATGTATTGTATATACAGACATAACACACACAATGGAATACTACTCAACGTTAAAAAATATGAAATTTGCAGTTTGCTGCAAATTGGATGTAATTGAAGGATATCTTGCTAAGATAAATAAGTCAGAAGATAAAAAATATCAAACACTTAACTTTTATGTGAAGTATAATGAGCAAAAAGAAGGAATATACCATCCCCAATGGAAACAAATCCTGATATACTGTGAACAGAACAGTGAACTGAAGTTGCAAAAGTGGGAAGAAGAAACCTTGATACAGAAGGTGAGGTTTATAGACACTCAGATGGTGGGGTGGTGAAGCAGCACTATAGGCAGTAACTGAATAATACAAACATTATTGTAAATAAAAATGTCTCATTAAAATTAATTTAATTAGGTAAACATAAAAAATAAAGCAAATGAACTTCTAAAAAATTAAGTTGTGTAAGAGTTTAATAACATTTCACTTTATAAATAAACTCCATCCCTATAAATAAAATATCTAATAAAGAGAGGAAAAGTTTCTGGGAAAAATTGCTCCTCTGTATTTGCCAGAGAGACCAGGAAAGGAAAGTGGTCAAGTACAAGATTTCCTGGAGAACTTTGTCTAAGGACAGAGAGTAGCACACATATCCACATCAGAACATTCTGGCTCTGACTGTTCTATTCTCTAGCAAAGACACATTAAGTGCTTCTGAGACAGGTAGGAGACCTGCTAAAG
This sequence comes from Sorex fumeus, assembly GCF_029834395.1. Lineage (NCBI taxonomy): Eukaryota > Metazoa > Chordata > Mammalia > Eulipotyphla > Soricidae > Sorex > Sorex fumeus. The sequence goes on from NW_026606072.1 coordinate 16,452,669, forward strand.
AGAATTTAAGTTTATCATCATTATATTACTGATTTTGTAAAAAAGATATGTCATTATAAATTTTATTACAACCATATTTTATTATTTCCCAAATAAGCTTTAATCTTAATCATGCCTTATTGACAGGATCGGATTTGAAATACTTAGCCAGTTAAATCATCCTTACAAGTCTTTGTATATTTAAGAATATACATAGAAGAATAAGAATAGACACAGTAGGTCTCAACAAATATTTTTAGTTTAACTATTGAGCTGCAAAAGATCAAATCATACCTATCAAGTGTCAAGCATTTTTATTATGATAAGTATTATTTTACCCAAAGAAGACTATGTGGTCAGCTAAAGTGTTCATGACCCCATAGACCTGTGCTTTATTGCAAGACAAAGGTGAGTCCATTTCCTTCCTAAGTCACTCTGATACAACCTTTTAATTATAATGATAATGTTATTTATAACATGTCACCACCAAATGGCCTTGGGCATGGAACTGGTTATGAAAAACTCCAAATGGAAGAACAGACAGTATAAATGTCAACCAGGAAGATGAAACTTTAAAGAGATATTGTAACAAAAGTGCAATTGAAAGAATGCAACAGTTATTTATAAAAAACTTAAAATTTGTAAAAGTGAGTACCTTTAAGTATATATGTTAGTGTGTAACACTGAGCATTCAGTTTAAGCTTCATATAAAACCTCATAACAAAAAAATTCTTAAAAATAATAGGCTACATTTGTTGAACATACTATTTGATCTGAGGTCATGTATCACTGTATTACTGCCATCCCCTTGTTCATCGATTTCCTCTAGCAGGCACCAGTAACATCTCCGTTCGTCCTAATACTGAGATTTTAGCAAGTGCCACATTGGAGGCTCTTTAGGGTCAGGGAAATGAGACCTATCATTGTTACTGGGTTTTGGCATATCGAATTTACCACAGGGAGCTTGCCAGACTGTGCCGTGTGGGCAGGATACTTTCAGTAGCCTGCTGTGTTCTCTGAGTGAGAACTAGACAATAAGAGGTTGCACTGGGGGCAGTTGGTGGGTACAATGCCAAGCTGCTGGAAGATGGGGGATCTGGGTGAAGGAGGCCCAGTCCCGATCTGAGCAGGCTTGGATATCTCAGTCCCAGGTCCTGCACACCTGGATTCCTCTGCTGGTTCTTTCATGTGTAAGACTCCCCTGAGCATGTGGAGAGTGGTCTTAAGCATGGCTGTGGTCTGAAACAAGTACCAGGAGATTTACTCCATGACTTGGAGACCAGCCACACATGCTAGGGGAAAAGAGAGCTCAGATAGAGAAGGGAGCACCAAATAAAGGGTGTTGGGAGTATCCTCCCAAGATGGGAGAAGCATGCTGAAAGCAGACTATAGCCTGAACATGATTACCACTCAATGCCACTTTTGCAAACCACAGCATCCAAAAGGAGAGAGAGCAAAGGGGAATTCCCTGTCACAGAGGCAGGGTGGGATGGCGGGGATGGGGAGATGGAGGGATACTGGGACCCGTGGTGGTGGAAAATGGGCACTGGTGGAGGGATGGGTACTTGATTATTGTATAATTGAAATCCAAGCACAAAAATTTGTAAATCTACAACTGTACCTCATGGTGTTTCACTAATAAACATTAAAAATAATAATAATAAATTAAATTAAATTTTAAAAAAGCATGGCTGTGGCTGGTTCTGGAGGTCTTCAGCTGCCGGCACTATGCTTGGGGCAGGGAGAGAAACTCAACCCGCACCCCTCCAAGGGGCCCAGTAAGGACAATAATTAGGGTACCAATTTCAGAAGGATTGTAGGGCTTTTCTGAAATTACACTAACCTTCTTAATTGGTTTTGATTCTTTCTGAATTCCTACACCTTATAAAGTTTTGGTGTTTGTTTCCATCTAAATTCTTATGCTTTATAAGATCTTGGTATTTGTTCCCATATCCCAAAACACAAAATATTTGCATTTTTATAGTTACCAATACATGGAAATGGAAAAGAAAAAACTGGAAGCTTTTTTTTTTTTTTTTTTTTTTTTTTTTTGCTTTTTGTGTCACACCTGGCGATGCACAGCGGTTACTCCTGGCTCTGCACTCAGGAGTTACTCCTGGCGGTGCTCAGGGGACCATATGGGATGCTGGGAATCGAACCCGGGTCGGCCGCTGTGCTATCTCTCCAGCCCCCAAACTGGAAGCTTTTTGTTTATTAATATCTGCTATTCCCTTAATCCTGCACCCACCTTAAGTTATAGACTCCTATAAGAATTTACTACTCAATTTGTACATAGCATTCTCCCATTATTGCAATTCCATTATCATAGAACAGCATTATGCAACCGAAACTCTGCCCTTCATTTCACCATGGGGTATGAATTTGGATTATTTGAGACTTGAATGGCTTAGTTCAGGCTGTTTCTGTTGAGACTTAGAGTCCATCAAAGGAAGGAATCTATCACCTCCTACCTCATTTTACTCTCTTAGTTCTGCAAAATCCCTGCACATTAATTTGAACAGTTGAATGTGGAACAACTCTCATAACTACTAAGTCTATTGTGATTTAATTTTGTTTTGTTTTGCTTTTTGGGTCACACCTGGCGATGCTCAGGGGTCACTCCTGGCTCTGCACTCAGGAATCATTCCTGGCAGTGCTCAGGCAACTATATGGAATGCTGGGAATTGAACCCGGGTCGGCCGCGTGCAAGGTAAACTTCCTACCCGCTATGCCTCTGTGATTTAATTTTTAATAAAAATTGTTTTATTTATATTAGTGGGGCTAAAAGCTTTTAAAGGCCAGAGAGCTGACACAGGGCTTAAGGTTACTGATTTGGCATGCACTTGAGCATGGTTCAACTCTGGTACCACAAGGACTGATCTCTGAGCACAGAACTAGGAATGAGCCCTGCTTACTCCCAACTGTGGCCCAAAAACCAAAAATAAGTTAAATAAATAAGTTAAAATAAATTAAAAACCCAAAGCTCTATGTACATCATATAGCAAAAGACCAGCCCCAAAGTCTAGAATTGGGTTGGTAATGATTAAGGTAAAAAGTTTTACAAATAAAGTTGGGTTTTATATGAACAGGAAGAGCAAAATTCCTTTCATATGTCTTATTTCTCAGAATAAATGAAAACATTATCATATATCTAAAAAATAAGAAAAGAGCAAAGCCACTCTGAGAAGTTTGCATTATTTATTAGGCTATAGTTAAGATCAGGGGTACATCTATAGGTAAGATGAATAATTTTTAAATACCTAAGTAATTGTTTTTTTTTAATAACCTACGCTTCATGGCTTTGATATTTTTGCAAATTTGGCAAGGTCAAGGGGTTTATAGGAGTGTTGTAATGCCACTGTTATTTGTTTAATAAAGATGAAGCCTGTTATTATCCTGGGCTGTGCTATGCTGAGGGTGTGGGATGGAGAAACAGAGAGGCTTTGTCCTGTAAGCAGAATCAGCAGCAGTATGTCTGATTTTTCCACGTCTTCATGATAAGTCTGGAAAGGTCTGTCCATTTAATGGCTAATGCAGTACTTAGGATGAATTCTGCACCAAATCTTGGGGATATAGTTTCCCTTGCCTGCTCTCAAGAAATCTCACAGGTGTGGCTATCAACACCAAACTGATACTTATTTGCAGATATTCAGTCCAAGATTAAAATCATGTTCCTGATATAGAAACTTCTAAAATAAACCTAAGTTCTGATGCAATGCAAGAAGAAACTCTCTGGGAAATCTTTGTATTATTTGAGACAAAATTCAAATAATATGGTTGAGGACAAGAGAGACGACAAAGTAAAGAGGAAATCATTCTAAAAAAATTCAAGGCTAGATGTGATGGTCCTATATAAATTTTTGAAATTTCTGAGGTGGGATTTATCTCCCCTCATTTTGAATCTAGACAAGTCTCTGGCAAATTTCACTATCATGCAAAGAAGCCCAATCTAGAGACTAGAAATACCATTTGGAGAAATAGGGACCTGTCCATTTTTTTTTTCTTTTTGGGTCACACCTGGCAATGCTCAGGGGTTACTCCTGGCTCTGCACTCAGGAGTTACTCCTGGCGGTGCTCAGGGGACCATATGGGATGCTGGGAATCGAACCCGGGTTGGCCGCATGCAAGGCAAATGCCCTACCCGCTTTGCTATCTCTCCAGCCCTGAGACCTGTCCATTTGAATATACCAGTGAGTCATGTAGAAGATTCAAGCTATTGCTATAATACTGTAGCTCAGTGAAAGAATTTATCAAGACTAGGAGAAAAGAACAATGGTTATTGTTTTAAGTCATTAATTTTGGGATGACTTTTATAGAACTCCCATTTATTTCTTTATTTAATTATATTGAGAAAAATTTTTGAGAAAATTAAATCAATTAGAATTCATGAGACATTTGATACATAATACAAATTTTATAACTCAAATGAGGGAGGTAATATTTTTAAAATTACCTTATTATTTTGCAGTGGGTAAGAATGATGACTTGGACTCAGTACAATGATGCTTTTACTCTTGTCTGCATGTAGCTAATGAGGTACACAAAAAATTGATTGACATGACTAAGATATAGGTGCATGGGCATGAGCCTCCTTGCTTCCACTGTGTTCTCACAGGAGCACGCTGGGTGATCTTGGCAATCAATACAGGGAAATGTCCACAGGATCATATGGTACATCACTTCTCTTTTATATCCTAGTCAGACCAGTATCTATATGTACTACTTAGCATAACCCAGGTTCCAAAGCATGATATTTTGCCATGCCAATACTATATAATTTCCCCTTGTCAGTTTTATGATTTAGGGTCCAAGAATACTTTATTCCATTGATGAAATACAATTTATGCATATGCTGGGTCAAGGTTTTCCATAGCAAGTTATTAGCTGCTGCTCCTTCCTCAAATACTGTTTCTTAAAAAAAAAAAAAGGTGGGAGGAGGAATAAAGTAAATTACAATAGATTATGCCCATTGTCACTTAAATCCTCTTTTTTTTTCTCTTACACCCTAATATTTGTAATTGGTGAGTATAAAAGCAAATATAATATTTAATTCCAGGATTCACCAAATGAAGCAGAAGCTTCTTATCTTCTCTTTCATTTGACTAGATCATAGTTCTTCCTTTAAATTCTAGATGGACTTGCATTTTTTAACCAGAGAAGGACAAAAGTACTTTTTTTTGTGCATGTGTCTACAGCTCAAGAAAGTTTAGAGTAAAAAAGAAAGAAAGGAAGAAGGTTTAGAGTAATATTTTTAGTAGTAACTAGAAATCCTGGACCATATCCCAAACAATGAAAATTTTAAGAAGCATTGCTTTGGATATATGTTATAGTCTAAGAAGATAGATGGCTCACTTGTTTGGCTAACAGGCAAGGCTCTGTATTGAGTTTGCATCCGGTGGAATTCTGCCAAAAACTAGGATTTGAGACTCATAAATCGAGTGGAGCTAACCTACTTAGACTGAAATTCTATCTCTCAGAGCTGAGGAGTTTTGAATAGGGTAATCCAGCAACGTACTTTTCATAAGTACCAGTGGCTTCACCTCAATATGTATATCTTCATGGGACTTTGAAGAGTATCATGTTGCACATAAATGGAACTGAATAGTAAAACCTAAAACATAAAATATTTTATAAACTACCACCTTGCTGACGGAATAAATAGAAACTGTACATTGTGTTAGATCTTTTATGTGTCATGAAAAATATGTAATTACCTCTTTCTTAATCACCAAATATATAGTGCTTAACATTGTAATAGGTAGAATTTAAATAAATTTCTAAATATAAATATATTTCTCAGATATACATATTGACAAGGTAACAAACATTTATATTAATAATATACATGAATTCTGTCTTGAAAACAGGATTAGTATAACTGATTCTATTTGTACTAAGAGTAGGAGGAATTACATCTCAGGATTTGGCAACAACAGTAGTCAGTTGTAATATTTTATTGTTATAGGTGATAAAATTACCTCTAGTTTACTTCAAGTAAGCAAAACATATCAGAAAATCAATATAATAAAAAGAATTCCATTGATCTAGTGAGAAAATTATTATGCCTATAGAAGTAGAAATACTCTGTGTGGGAAGAGGAAATATCATATAATCAGTGTTGCTTCCAAGTACTTCTGTTCTTTGGTTCAATTTGAGGTAAACAGGCAAAGATTCTATTTCAATTTCTTGATTCTATGATTTCAGCGTTCAGCCACTAGAAATTACCCTCTTTGTGCCTATGTTTCTTTTTCTCTGTATATATTGCAGATATCAAAATCTTTGGAGTTTTATAAAGAATTCATTAAATAAATTAATAAAGACCAACTACATCAATGTCTTGCTTACTGTTCATTAGGGATTCATTATATCAAATTCTTTTTTTTTCTTAATGTTTTATTTACTTCAGAAATCACTTAATCACTTAACTTCCCGTTAGTCATCGATTTGCTCGAGCGGGCGCCAGTAACGTCTCCATTTGTCCCTGTCGCGTGCTAGTGTAGCCCAATGGCATCTCTTCGCTCTGGGAACATGGAGGGCCTCAAACCGATCGTTCATGACCTTGACAAAGAAGTCTGACCATCTGGTAGGTGGGCGGCCACGCGGTCTCTTGACATCCCGTGGAATCCAATCAGTAACAGCTCTAGTCCAACGGTCGTCTTTAAATCTCATTACGTGACCAGCCCATCTGATTTTCGACACCTTGGCAAATGAGACAGCGTCCCTGATCCTTGATCGTCGACGGATGTCAGAACTCCGGATTCGTTCTCTCATTTGAGTGAAACGTGATATTCCAAGCATAGCTCTTTCTATTCTTCTTTGGGAGACCTGAATGGCGTTCTCATCTTGTTTGCGTAGGGCCCAGGTCTCTGAGGCATATGTTAATGCAGGAAGAACAGTGGAATCAAAGAGATGTGCCCGGAGCCGGAGGTTCTTCGTCCTCTTAGCTATTTCTTCGACGTTCTTGAAGGCGTTCCAAGCCGCTCTCTTCCTCCTGCGCAGCTCGGGTGCCAGGTCATTTGTCATGTTGACCTCTCGACCTAGGTACACATAGCTGTTGCATTCGGAGATGGTCGTTCCATTGAGAGCGAATGGGGCGTCAGGAACAAGGCTGTTTCTCATAAACATTGTCTTCGTAAGATTCAGCTGTAGTCCTACCTTTCCACACTCACGGTCAAAGTCGGCCAGCATTTGTGCCGCTTGGCTGATGTTTGGTGTTATTAAAACAATGTCATCAGCAAAGCGGAGGTGGTGTAGTTGCCGACCATCTATCTTCACTCCCATTCCTTCCCATTCCAGTCGTCGCATGATGTGCTCGAGGGTGGCACTGAAGAGTTTTGGTGAAATGGTATCACCCTGCCGCACCCCTCTCTTGACATCAACGATCACTTCTTTGTAGAATGGTGAGATCCTGGTAGTGAATCCGCAATACAGCTCACGGAGGATCCTGATGTATTGGGCTTGAATGCCCTGATTGGCTAGGGCTTCAATGACCGCTTCCGTCTCAACAGAATCAAAGGCCTTCTTTAAATCAATGAATGTTAAGCAGAGCGGCATCTTGAACTCCCGAGAAACCTCAATGAGTTTGGTTATTGTGTGGATATGGTCGATGGTGCTGAATCCTTTGCGGAACCCTGCTTGCTCACATGGTTGTCCTTCATCTAGTGTTCTGCCAATCCTATTCAGGATGACTCGAGTGAACAACTTGTAGATGACAGACAATAGGCAGATCGGGCGATAGTTGCCAATGTCATGGATGTCTCCCTTCTTGAACAGTAGTACGGTCCTGCTGGTTTTCCATTGAGATGGAACCTTGCATTCAGACAGGTAGCGAGTGAAGAGCCGAGCCAGTGTATTGATGAGTACTGACGGCAGGTTCTTCAGGTGTTCAGGTCTGACCTTGTCTGGGCCGGGTGCTGTTTGCTTCTTTACTGACGAAATGGCGTGTCGGATTTTGGAAGGGAGAACGTTGGGAACGACATACCCATCCTGTGGAATTTGGTATGTCGGCAAGTGGACATGGCTATCGAAGAGATTTGAGTAGAAGTCATGGATAATCTTCTCCATTGCCGTTCTGGAGGATGTGATGGATCCATCAGGACGTCGGAGGGCAGTCATCTTGGTCTTATAGTTGGCGAAGGACAGGTGGGCGTTACGAATACTTTTCCCGGCTTCTGCCGCATCTACCAGTACTTCTGCTCTTCTCTCTTTGAGGTCTTCCTTGATCGCATCTCTGCACTGCTTTGCAAGCTCGGACGTTAGCTTGCGGTTGCCTGAGGCATGCGCCAAACCACGCTGGCGAATTAGCTCAAGAGTTTTCGAAGATAGGCGACTTTTTGTGGCTATCTCTCTCTTGGCGTTCCTCGCACATTCATGGAGGTGCTGAACCAGTCGATCGTATTCCTAGTCAATGTTGTCAACAATGGCATCTTCCCATGTTGCCGCAATAGTACCAAAGAGTTCCCAGTTGGTGGTCGTTCTGGGAGTTCTCTTTTTGAACTTTGCAGCCCTTTCTCCCCGCTCTGTGAAGTAGAATTTTGCACGAAGGAGACGGTGGTCCGATCCCGTTCGAAATTTTGGGACAACAGCGACATCAGTCAGGCAAAACCGTCGATTGAATATGATGTGGTCTATTTCGTTGTGGAATCGTCCACCGGGAGACTCCCATGTCCATCGTTTAGATTCTGCCTTCTGGAACTGTGAGTTACCATGAATGGTCTTGGTCGACATGATGAACTCAGACAGTCTCTCACCCTGTTCGTTCCATTCTAGGCCATGGGTCCCGATGTGAAGTTCTTCAGCTGATCTTCTCGGTCCTATCTTGGCATTAAAATCACCCACAATGATCTTGTAGAAGGTGTGGTCTTCTTTATAGAACTTCTCTAGCTCCATGTAGAACTTCTCGATTTCTCTTTCATCATAATGAGATGTTGGTGCGTAGACAACGAAGATAGAAACTGCAGGCAGTGAGCCACATCTATTCAAATGTAAACGTCCGATTCGGGTTGTTAGGCATTCGAATGAATCAATGCTCTTGACCAAGTTTGTGTTGACAAGGACACCGACGCCTCCAACACCTCTTTTATCGCATGTTCCGAGGAACAATTCTTCTCCAGTGTCGAAAACGGCATGGTGAGATTCGTGTCTTCTTGTCTCGGTCAGACCAATGATGTCGTACTTGATCATTCGCGCTTGTACCATCAGGTCCTCGATGGATGCATCTGATGCTAGCGTACGTGCATTGAAAGTACAGACGATCATTTTTGTCTTCCTTCGTTGTGGCAGCCTAGGTCGGCCTTGAGATTTTGTCGGCCTCTCCTTTCTCATCCTTCTCAGTGCTGCCATGTCGGTGAAGCCTTCAGGGTCAGGTGAATGAGACCAGTTGTAGTTACTGGTTTTGGCATATCGAATACACAGCGGATAGCTTGCCAGGCTCTTCCGTGCGGGCGGAATACTCTCGGTAGCTTGCCAGTCTTTCCGAGAGATATAGAGGCTTTTGGGGTGACCTCTAATCACCCTTGTAGGTGTTACCATATTTGAACCCTATCAAATATGGTACGACAATTCCAGAAGACGGGTATTTAGTGTCTTATGATGTGTCGCGCGGCCGCTTGCAGCTGCGCGGGTCCGGAAAGCGTCCTGGAGTGTGGCGACGGCTGGGTAGTGGAAGTAGTGTCGAGAGTGGAAGTCTGCCAGTGGGATATTTATCTGGGTAGGGTGGGTCTCCTGTGCACAATTCGATCCCTGGGTGGTTGATGGAAGCAGACAGGGCAGGGTAGGGTGGGGCTCCTAATTAGAATCCCTTTGTCACCTGTGGTGGTGGGAGCAAGCAGAGAAGCTCTGTCCCTGGGTCCGCCGAGCCTGGAGTCCAAGGTCTCAGAGAGTTCCGCTTACCTTGTTCTGTGGGTCTTCAGTTGTGCGTGGGTCTCGGCCGGAGCTGCCGCGCGGGTCCGGAAAGCGTCCTGGAGTGTGGCGACGGCTGGGTAGTGGAAGTAGTGTCAGAAATAAATGGAAAAATTGTTGGTTGTACTAACATATTTTATCAACTTATTCTGATCTTAAATACTAGTGAGTTATTAATATCAACACCTAGAGAAATCTTTAAACTTCAGTTACCCCTATCCAGGTACTGAACTTCATAACACCTGACCCCCATATTCTATAGTTACATTACAAAAATATTACCCTAGCATGTTCCTACATGTTCCTACAATTCCATGGATCTTGGGATATCTTGTTTATTTCTTCAGTATTCAAATATTCTTTGTAGATCATCTATTCTCACCAAAACAAAAAACAGTTTGATTGAGCTTATTGTCAATTGCCTGAGTAGTCCTACTGGAAATATTTCTAGTGTTCACATCAGTTTCAGAGCTCTTTGTAAAGTACTCAGCATTGTAAGCCATGCTGGTGAAAGCTTTGTATAAAACATAATGGGTAATATGAGTGTTGAATATTAAAGTGCCATATTTAAAGAAATACAACTCTATTATTAGAGAAATAGTACAACCTGAGTACTAGGATCTTTCTTGACAACAAATTAGTTATTTTTTTTAAAAAAAGTGTTATAACACTGTGATTTACAAAGTTGTTCATAATTTAGTTGTCTTAGACATTCAATGTTCTAACCCCAATCCCAGCAAAAGTGTGACTTCCCTCCATAGCTCTTCCAATTTCCCACTCACCTAAGTCTGCACCTTTAGCAAACACAAACAAATTGAACTCGGATTTCTTGTTTCAACAGAAAGGCAAAAGGAATTATCTAAAAATGGGTCAATAAAACTCAATTTGTGATAATTGTTATTATAACTTACAATGATATTAATAAATTTATTCTCTAAGGATTTACTAGGCTGGTTGGTCCTAGTTGAACCTTCTGTGTTGTTGTTTTCACTCATTGTGCTTGATGGTTTACACAACTTGCCCATCAGATTTTCTATGGTCCAACTGGGCGGTCAATACTATGAAATTTGAAGTTTCCAGAAGCTAAGGAGCTGGAATGATTTTGTGGTGTGGCGGCTTAATGAAATTTAGTTGTGGAATTGGGACATTTCTATGTCAGTGGATGTCAGTGTGGCTGCAGTGTTGGGTATGACTGCAGGCTGCTGTGTCTTCGGGCAGAATCTGCCTGCCCCCATTCCAAGAAGGCCCTAGTGTTTTCATCCTGGGGAAATCCAGCAGTATAGCGTTCTTTGGGAGGTTGTGATTGTGAATCTGGGACAAATTACTTCTTTGAAAGAAAGTTGTTTTCTGTGTGTAGGTTTCTGTTGCATAGTTTACAGTTTTGGAAAGAAGTTTACCTTTTAAAATCTGTGTTTTATCATTGAGAAAATTAAGATAAGAATTGCTTTATAGTTCCTTACTAATGTTATCGTTACTGGGAAAATAATCTAATTCTTTGCACATACAATATGCAAAGAAAGTCGTGTAGACCATTAAGCTCAATGAGTGAAGTACAATACTCTTGCCACTATTAATTTAAACAAGTTGAGTTGAAGATTACAGAGTATAGTCAGTAAATATTGTTTAACACTGACTTTTTGGAAAGTTACTGATTAGGAAGTATTACAATCAGACAGACAAGACTATATATCATACTGTCAGCTGGCTTGGGATGCTATAATGGATATCATTAAACAATACACATTTACTTCTCATAGGTATGAAGGCTAAAAAGTCCAAGATAAGGGTGCTGTAAAATAGAGTTTTGGTTGTTTTTGTGAATTGGCTGTTTTTGTGAATTGCTCTAAACTAGTAATTTACCAAAGGTTCCATATCCAAACACCACCACATTTGGGTATATTTCAGCATATAAATTTGAGGGAAAATGCATCACACATGTACTGAATGTCTAACACACTGTATCATTATATCACTGTCATCCTGTTGTTTGTTGATTTACTCGAGTGGGTGCCAGTAACATCTCTATTTATCCCAGCCCTGAGATTTTTAGCAGCCTTTCCTTACTTGTCTTTAATAACAATTGGAGGTTCTTTCAGGGTCAGAGGAATGAGACCTGTTATAGTTACTGGTTTTGGCATATTGAATACGTCAAGGGGAGCTTGCCAGGCTCTGTCCATGTGGGCAGGATACTCTCGATATAAATATATATATATATATATATATGTGTGTGTGTGTGTGTGTATATATATTATGTATATATATACATAATATATATATACACACACACACATAATATATATATGTGTGTGTGTGTATATATTATGTATATATGTATATGTTCTCTCTGATTGGTTGCCTACTGTCTGAACGCCATCAAACATGGTGTGGTAATTATGGAAAATGGGTAGGAAATGTCTTATGATGAGTCCAGAAAGCACCCTGGAGCATGGTGGCAGTTGGGTAGTGGAAGTCGGCTTCCGGGTCCCTTGGGGTGAAGAGGGCTCTCGCCTGCCCCCCTTTGGGGCTCCGTGAGTGAAAACAGCCTGGTGCGAAGTCCGGTGGCATGGTTATGGAGGCCTCCTTTTATACTCCCGTCTGGGAGGAGCAGTCGTGTGTTCTGGAGGGTGGCCCATGAGGAGATTATGTGGTGCCAGCAGGGTGTGGCTTGTAGGTCTGACCCCTGGGTCACTGGAGACTGGGGAAAGCACGCAGAAGATCTCTGTTCCTAGGTCCTGTTGACTCCAGAGTCCAAGGTCACAAAGTTCTGCATTACCTGTCCATCACACATACACTGAAAAGTAAATTTGCTCTAAACTTTTTTTACAGAAATTACGTTTTTCTTTTTTTCCCTTAATAGTTCCTATATGTAGAGAAAGGTAAAATGTGCAAGATAAGGAGCTATCCATTTCCTTGAAAAGTTAAGCCTGAGGTATTATAATAAAATATATGGAAACAAAAAACAATGAGAAAGAAAGAGAGGAAATATAGAATGGTTCTTCCCATTAAACAACACTGTGGGCTTCAACAGGACATGTAACTGAAAAGCTCAGAAAGTACTTTTAAGAAAGTACTTTCAAGAAAATACCCTGCAGAATTCCTCTTATCCATCAATTGAAGCATTGGTCTTTTTTGTTCTCTTCATTAGCATTGGATAATTATATTTGAATATATGGAGAACTTTTTTTTGACATCATATTAGATTCACCATACTCAATCTGGTAGATTTCAGAAAGGAGTATCTTTCCCTTCTCACCAACTATGATATATTTTATATATCTGTTACATCAAGACTGCTCTACATATATTGAAGCTTTAAGTTATTTCAAGCAATTGTGTCCTAGCAGAAAGATATATTCAAACTCAGATTCTGCCATCTTTTGCCCTGGGATTGGGGACAGTGCATGAATTGTTTATACTTTGATGAACTCATCTGTATAATGAGGTTATAATACTCACCTCAAGGCACTGTGAGAATTTCTTAGAGGCAATGAATATGAAACAACTGGCAAACTCTAAGGTTGAACTGGGTTATTAAATGCAAATAACCCTGGCATCCCTGACATGTGCAACTCCTTCCAATCTCTTATGCAGAGGCATTATACAAAGAAAACTCTTTCATCAAAGCAGGTTTTTTTTTAACTTGGCAGCATGAGAAGGAAGCAGAAAGGATTAAGAAGGTGGGTGCTAACAAGAGGAAAACAGAAAACGCCATCATGAATACAAATTTTATTTGTTCAAAACTATAAACTGGTAGTGTGTGATTTGCTCTCCATGAAAATTTGAAGGAAACAAGTTAATAGTGGGAACAGCTTTCAGCTTTGAAGGCAAGACTTACAGAGAATGGATTATACTTGGGAACATCTTGGTTTGCTTTATTGTGATAGGTAGTAAAGAAGAAAGAGAAGAGAGATTTGATTTAGCTGGAGCTGAGAAAGTTCTAAATACCATAAAATTTGAAAGGAGAATGTTATCCTTCTTAACAGTATTTTCAAAATATATGACCGTTCTGCTTAAATAACTAAATACATCAGAGTCATTCCATAGGTTGTCTCCATTTCTAATGCCCATAAACTGGATTCAAGCCTAGATTTTTGCTACATATTTTGTGGTACAGTATAAATTTTTAATTAAAAATTGGTCTAGTATGACTTTTTGTTATCTTCTCTAGAACAAGATAACAAACATGATTCATTTCGATTCTATTAAAAATCATATTAAGCTTGTCATCTTTGAATAAATTTTGAATGATTGTTATAAATGTATTAAAATATGTGAACTGAAAAAATGTTATTTTTAAATGTACTTATTTAACAAATAGTGAGTAGAAGATTTCCCTATGCTGGAACACAGTTACTAAATTAATTTGGGATTACAATCAAAATTGTGTATATATCACAACTTAAAGTATTTTATAAAAAATTTTCTGTTTATTAGGGGGAAATTTAAGCCATATAATTAGATTCTTCTTATATATAACTCACTATCATAAAGCACTGGATAGCCTGCATACAATTTTCTGTCCTTTGAAAAGCTTGACTAGAATAATTTATTTATTTATAAATAACACCTCTATAATGTATGTGATAAATATTACAAAGTAAGATGTGAAAAAGTATAGAAATGATGGAGATAATGATAGAATAAATTTTGGATAATTTAGGTATTTCCAGAATAATTGGAGATGATAGTGGGCCAGATATAAAATACCACTTTCATCCACCAAAATTTATAATAGCACTTATTATATAGTGTAATATTCCATTTAAGACATTAGTGAATATTAATAAAGTACCATTAATATTTTCTAAGAACACTCTTAGAAAAATCTAGAGCCTCTCAAGAGCTTCTCAAAATCTAGAGCAAGAGCTTCTGAAAATCACCATGTTGCTAAACACAGTGTAAATAGGCAGTGTAGAAGAAAAAGTAAAATATATAACTTTTAAACCAACTAGAATATTCTTTGAATGATCTTAGACCAAGAACTGATGAGAAAAAAATGTCTGAAAAACCTGATAAAGAAACTGAATGCATAGGAGAATTTATAATCACATTATTAAAGCATATCTATGGAATATTGGTTTTTAGAAGTCCCTAGAATTTACTTCATCCAAAACAGCTATGGTATAATGGAGTAATAATTGTCTCCCTTCTGATACCAAGTATTTAAAACTGTGATTAGGATTTAAAGCCAAGTGTGAGGAGAAATATTTTATCACTTGAAACACATAAAATAGTAGCACTGTAGTACTGTCCTCCCGTTGTTCATCGATTTGCTTGAGCGGGCACCAGTAACGCCTCCATTGTGAGAGTTGTTATTGCTTTTTCGGCACATCCAATACTCCATGGGGAGCTTACCAGGTTCTGCTATGCGGGCAGGATACTCTGGGTAGCTTGATAGGCTCTCCGAGAGGGACAGAGGAATCGAACCCTGGTCAGCTGCATGCAAGGTAAATGCCCTACCCACTGTGCTATCGCTCCAGTCCATAACACGCATAAAATAGTAAGAAACTGATATTTGTGTTGTCAAACTTTTACACAGTAAATATATTTTAAGCCTTAGAAGATAAGCAGAGATTTGAATATAAGTGCACAGACAAATAAAATAATAAAGGATGGAACCTGTGAGGCAAAGGCTAAGGTGGTCCTGACTATATAAAGAAGCAAAGCCTCTTCAGTAATGGGAGTAAGAAGGAAGAGAAGAATATTTTTGAGCAAGCTATATGGAAAAGATTTTGTTTTGCGGTAACTAATTCAGCTTGTTGGATGGATATTTGTCAAGGGTATAGAAACACACTTGGCGTATGGACTTGTTAATGTGTCAGATTGATATCATTGACTTAACAACTTACAGCAATATCACAAGTTAGATCATCTTACAGAAAGGGTGAATTTTATTGCACATAATTATATGCTATGAAGTTATTTTTAATATAATCCATTAAATTGCATGACTACTAGCAGATGATGAAAACTTTCTGTAGGATGGTACAATTATCACATAGCTGGGGCACTTTGGAAAAAAAATACACAAGAAACAGTTAATAGCAATTACCTCAAAAAAAATTTTTTTTTATTTTTGGGTCACACCCGGCGATGCTCAGGGGTTACTCCTGGCTCTGTACTCAGGAATTACTCCTAGTGGTGCTCAGGGGGACCAAATGGGATGCTGGGAATCAAACCCAGGTCGGCTGCATGCAAGGCAAACGCCCTACCTGCTGTACTATTGATCCAGTCCCTCAAAAAAATTTTAATATAGATTTCAAGATAATTATTCAGTTTCTATATTTTAGTAGAACTTTACCCCCTTTTACAGTAGAATTTAGTGTTTCTAAATAAATTTATTAATAGTTAATTAGGAAAAATTATATTATGTTTTTAGTTTTGATACAATATGAAAGCACATACCATTCTTTAAAATAAAAAAGTATGTAAATGAATATTATAGGACTAGAAACAATGCACCACAATATAAAGAATTATCTCTGAGTAGTATGTTGGTAGAATTTTTAAATATATTATTTTTCTCCACAATATTGGGCCATAAAATTGAACTGCCTGGACTATTTGGTGTCTCCATGTCACTGCTTGGGAGACATCTCTGATTTCTTTCTTCTATATAAAATTGAATACAGAATATAGATATTCTTTATAAAATTTATTTCTTCCATATAATATGTGAAATATATTTATGCATTTTTAAGATTCTTCAAAATGAATCTTCGTTAGTTTGTATTAGTAAATGTTATTTTATTTATTTATTTATTTATTTTGGTGAAGCAAGGTAATTTTGTTGAAACTTAGAAAGTGTGAGGGGAGAGAAAGAGAAGAATATTCATTCAAGAAAGAACACAGGCTTCTCCAGTAACAAAATAGGAGACTAACACCCAAGAATAGCCAAGATAAGTACCAGGCAGATTACTCCATGGCTTTAAGGACAACCACACAAGCTAGGGAAAAAGGCAGCCCAGACAGAGAAGGGAGCACCAAATAAAGGGTGTTGGGAGGTTCCTCTCAGGATGGGAAATGCGTGATGAGAGTGGACTATAGTCCGAACAAGATTGCCACTCAATATCTCTTTCGCAAACCACAGCACTCAAAAGGAGAGAGATAACAAAAGGGAATGCCCTGCCACAGTGGTAGAGTGGGATGGGAGATGGGGGGAAGGGGGGGGGAGGGATACTGGGACAGGTGGTGGTGGAGAATGGGCACTGGTGAGGGATGGGTATTCAATCATTGTATAACTGAAACCCAAGCACAAAAATTTGTAAGTCTACAACTGTACCTCATGGTGTTTCACTAATAAAAATTTAAGGGGAAAAAAAGCAAGCAGAGATATAGACATAAACAAGCGAGATATGTTTGCAAGAGAAAGCATGGAGAGGAAACCAGATAAAACGTATTTTAAAGCTATAAAGGAAAGTTCTTATTTTCAATTACTATATTCCACTGCATAGTTGCTGCTACTGCATTATAATTACATTCTTTTCCTAATTAACAAGAGAAAGATTTTTAATTCAACATACTGGTCATAACCCACATTTTTCAAAATAAAATAAAATAAATTGGCATAAAATCTTTGGTGGTTATATATTCAATTGTGGCATCATAATAAGAGTTGACTGATATACAAGGGAATGGATTACTGTTGGAAACATTCGGATATGGGTGTTTTTGTTGTTTTGAGACCACACCTGACCATATTCAGGGATTACTCCTAATTTTCTGCTCAAGGATCATTCCTGGTGGTACTTGGGGTACCATATGTGGTGCCAGGGACTTCCAGAGGGTTGAACAAATGTAAGGCAAATACCTTAACTCCTTACTAACTCTGTCCCAAGCTACACAATTTCATATTTGAAGATAAGCTTATACCTGTGAAACCATCACCAAACTGTATAGTGTATTCATAAATATGCCTATCATCTTCAATTTTTTTCTCCCATTCTTAAAAGAAACTTCTCATTTATTTTAATTTGAAAATATTAAAATTTCCCATTAGCCATTTAATTTACTGCATTTAAAAACTTATTTTAATGTCATATAGTTAAAAGAAAGAATATTTTTACTTTAAACCAATGGGAGACAGTCTATAGCATATAGATTTAAATAATATTTTTCTTATTATATTAATATAGTTGAAAGTCACTGCAAATAGGAAGGCTTTGAAACTTTAAGTATTCCATGCCCACTCTCTTCTTAGAACATAAATCCTACTCAAGTTATTTTTCATAAACACAGCTAAAATCTACATGCCAGATTTCTTTATAGCTTCAAAGATAGCATTGTGGGCACAAAACAAATTCAAGGACACCAGAATTTTTCCGCTGGTTATATAAATGCTTAAGAAACATTACATCGTTATATTCTATAATATAGTTAGTATCTTTACATTCATTTTTCTTATAAATAAGTGCGCACATAATTAAATTTAACTAGTATATGAAGAAGTCAAACCAACATTTGATATTATGTTAATAAGCACAATTTGATTCTCACTGACTTTAACTGTATCCCTTACTTTCTTTCCTAACCTAACTTAATCTTACTGACATCTTCCCCAAAAATAGAATAATCAAAGTTAAAAACATTTTCCAGATGTGTTTCTTATTGATCTGATTACAGAAAAAAGAGCAGAACTGGCTGAATTCTTAATAATGTTTCCAAGAGCTTCAATTTATTCTCAAAGGCCTTGTTCAATTCCTCCTTGTTTTGTCACTGCATACCTAGAGAGGGTTTAATCTCCAGATCATGACATAATAACAGTTCCTGAGCACCTATGGTACATACCTTTTTGAGTCAGTAAAATCTTTTAGACCTCACTCAATGGCCCAGTATCTGAGCTTTGTTTTCAATCATGTCAGTAGCACTGCACTGTAGCATAGCACTGTCCTCCTGTTGTTCATTGATTTGCTCCAGCGGGCCCAGTAATGCCTCCAATTGTGAGACTTTTTGTTACTGTGTTTGGCATACCGAATACGTCACACATAAGTTGCGAGGTTTTGCCCTGCGTGCAACATACTCTGGGTAGCTTGGCCGGCTCTCCAAGAGGGGCGGAGGAATCAAGCCCAGGCCGGCCTGGCCAGCTGCATGCAACTCAAATGTCCTACCGCTGTGCTAGGGGCGGAAAAGAGAATCTCTTCTGCTGAAGGTCCAAGGAAGCTTTGTAATTATGGTGCCCTAAGGGAGGAGCGCATAGCTCCTCAGGTGCGGGCTGCGGGCAGGGACTCCTACCCACGCAACAAGGCATGGAAAGGGCAGTGGGGATTACCAACAGCGGACAAACCTCACCAGCGCATCAAGTTATCAAGGCCAATCTCACCTAAGCCATTAAATAACACCGAGTGTATGTACAGGTGACAGATGCGATATGATAGAAGACATACTTTCTTCTTTAATCTTCTTCCTAAAAAATCCACAACCGCCAATCTAATCCCAACCAAGGAATAATTTATACTTGGACCGAAACTCCTCAAAACTTCCCAGGTCAACAAAATCAAGTCTGAGAAACTGCACTCAAGAGAAATCTAAATGATTCAAGAGCTAGTACAGCAGGAAAGCACCTGCCCTGAACGTGGCCCACCCACGTTCAGTCCCTGGCACCACAAATAGTCCCCTTATGCCTTCCAGGAGTGATTCCTGAGCACAACCGCGTGTACTACTATCTCCACCAAATAAAGTAAATAGGCATGGTTGTGTTTTTTGGACAACTTTATTTACTGTTTTTGTTTCCAATCTGTCTGTATCTCCAGTTTACTGGTAATGCAGGTGCTCTATGGTCTAAACAAAAAGGGGTTGATATTTGCATCTGTGCATGCATTCTGTGTAAGGCAAACCGGAGCCTACTGGAGTGTGGTTTATCTGTAGCTTAGCTTTTGATTGTGAAATGCTTAATAGGATTTCAGCCTTCCCTTTTTGCATTTTGGTGTTCATAAAACGTCTCTGATTTTGTGCTAGTCTGTTCTCAATGGCACCTTTTATCTGAATGAGCAGAAGACTCCAGGAGTTCAGGCTTCACTGAAGATTTTATGTGGAGTCCCAGTAGAGTGAGATGTGACATGTGCTGCTTTTGTACAATGGTACTGTCTTGCTCCATCCCCTCTTGCACCCTTGTGAGAATATGTTTCCTGCCCAAAGGGTGGGGAGAGGGGATGAAGAGATGGACTTGAGGTGATAAAGTCTTGAACGCTGGGTGGAGGGTACAATTAATTATGTGCATCAGTACCACAAACATTAACACTGTATCTATGTCACCCAACTGTAATAAAAGAATTATTTTTAAAAAGATTAACATTGCTTTTAATTTCGTGCTGTTAAATCTTTAAATCCAAGCATCTCTGTTTTCTTCAGTTCTTTAAATCATCAGGATTATGACACGGTTATAAGGAAGGATGACAGAGACACTCAAAGGCCTGCAGAATGATTCCCTATCTTCCAGAACCAATGGAATTTATCACTGTACCTGGCTTCTCACTGGCATCCTCTTTTCCTGATCTCTCACAGCTTTTTAAATTTAATTCTTTTTAAACTGGGTGGTGGGGGGTAGGGTAGGAGGAGGACTGAACAGTGAAAAATTGTCTGACATTCCTAAGATACAAATTTCAGTTGTAAGTTAGAGTGGGGGTGGGGAGTTGCCTTCCAACAGTGCTGGGGGCTCAGGGACTCCTCTGACTATAGTCAGCATTATGGTGTGGGTCTGATGGTTCGATGGATGCTGGGGTTCACCTAGGCTGCATGTGGGGCTCTGTGGTTCTGGGAATCAAACTCAGAGCCTTGCATGTGTCAGACATGTGCTCCAGTCTTCTACCTGTTCCCTTGAATAGCTGTGTTTCAGCTGTGTTTCAGCTGTGTGTGTGTGTGCGTGTGCATGTGTGTGTGTGTCTGTGTGTGTGTGTGTGTTTCCAGGAATGGAACCCAGAGTCTCACATTTGTAGAACAGGTACTCCACAGCTCTTCTGCATCCCCAGCCCCCCCGCCAAAAAAAGATGTAAATTATTTTGATTTTCTGTTTTAAGGTTATTTACTTAATGTTTGTAAACTGCTTCTTTTTTGGCTTTTTGGGTCACAACTGACAATGCTCAGGGGTTACTACTGGCTCTGCACTCAGGAATTACTCCTGGCAGTGCTGGTGGGGGGCATATAGGATGTGGGGATCGAACCCAGGGCAGCCGCATACAAGGCAAATGCCCTTCTCACTATAGTATCATTCTGGCCCCCAAAATAACTTCTACTTCATCTAACAATCTCTTATTGTTTTCTACCACCCCCATCCCCACCTTTCCTTTCTTTTTTTTTTTTTCATCAAAGGAACATGGTGCCAGGGACCAACCCCAGGAACTTTATACATGCTAAAGTATTTGTTTGGCCATTGAGCTATAATATCTTGGCCCTTTATTTTATCTTTCTTTTCCCAGGCTCCCCTTTTTCTAAATCAGAAAGGAAAATTTTGCCTTTCCTGTTTTTCTCGGTGTCCTTTTTCTGTTCCCGGGTCCCAACCCAGACGGACAAGGTACACTTAATTGTCACCTCTCCTTAGTTTTTTTTATTTTTGTGTCTGTACACTGTCCTAAAAAAGTGGGTAGTTTATACCTTTCAGAATAAATTTTATCTTTATACTATAGATAAAATAAAGTTGTGTCTATAATATAAAACACTGACTCTTGTGATTGTGGGAAACTGAAAAGAATGAAAGAAGCCCAAACTCTTTCTACAGTAACTGATTTACAGGAGTCACAAAGTTAGAAATACAACATTCCAAAATGGTCACGGTCCTCCCGTTGTTCATCGATTTGCTCGAGCAGGTCCAGTAACGTCTCCATCATGAGACTTGTTGTTACTGTGTTTGGCATATCGAATACGTCACGGGTAGCTTGCCAGGCTTTGCCGTACGGGCAAGATACTCTCGGCAGCCTGCCGGGCTCTCCGAGAGGGGCAGAGGAATCGAACTCGGGTCAGCCATGTTGGCTGCATGCAAGGTGAACGCCCTACCCGCTGTGCTATCGCTCCAGCCCATTCCAAAATGATATAACATAAATATTTTTCACATCATATAAATTAATGATGCACCAAGCTTTATATATGGCATGTCTTAAAGCATACATATTTATGTTAGGAAATATTATCAAAGAACTACAAGAAAAATAAGTCTGTGAATTAGCCAGTCAGAAGTAGACAGCCAGAAAAAGTATTAAATAACTGTTGTCACTGGATTTCAGCCCTACAATGCCACCCAAAGTTCCCTTCCCGGTGGAGGCTATATTCTCTGAATGACTAGGGGCACTGCTGCTTATCTTACCTGTTTGCTGTTTTTGATATTGTGTCCATTAAAGAGAGCCAACTTTCCCCAGGTAGGTCATCTTATCAGATGACTCATAGTCAACGGAAAGTTTATCCACCTTCTATCTTCACACATGTCAGCTATTGACATTCCATGCTGGGTGTATCAAAGTCCTTGTTCCCCTCTGTTCTACTCTGCTTTCTTCCTTTCCCTCCCATTCACACAAACATCAGAATAAACTTTTTTTTTTACAATCATCCTTGCACCATCTTTCTACCCCCCAGTTCCCTCTTACTCCAACCAAGTCACATCTTTTTTAATTTTATTTTTATAAAGTTGTTCAGAATATTTGACTACATTTAATATTTGAACATCAATCTGACCACCATTCCACCTTCCTACCATCGTATTTTGGATGTTGCCATCCCGAACCCCAAACCCTGCCCCCAAAGCAGAACTGAAATAATTTATTTTGTATTGCTTGTTATGAATAATCTGCTAAAAATTATGAAAAAAAGTTTCTTAGAGGAAAGTGTGTGACATTTTTTTAAATGTCATTTATATTTTCAAGTTACTGGGCAGCTAAAGCAGAGCTCTAATTTATAATAAAATTTTTAATTAAAATATTCAGACAAACTAAGTATACAATGCCAAATATCTAGCTCTTTAAATGATATTTTGTACTTTTTAAACCAAGTGGTTGTAGAGTTATATCCACCCACTTACTTTGATTTTGAAAATTAGAGAGACTATAAAATCTCAAGAAACAAAAATACATTGCCAAGTGCCTTGTTTTAGAAAAATATAGTGCCTAACAATCTTAGCCAGGATTTTGCAGTATGTCATTATAAACTTGATTGAAGGACTGACATTCTCATTCTGCAAGAGGTTTATTCATTGCAACTGCATCACATTAGCCAAAAATCATAACTGGAGTCTATAATTGATATTTTGTTAGATACTTCTGTAATTTGTTTTAACAGATGCAATAACTGTCCAAGTTTTCATTTCATTTCATTTCATCATCCTGTTATTTGTCGATTGCCTTGAGCAGGCCCCAGTAACGTCTCTTTCATCCTAGCCCTGAGATTATATTCAAGGCTATTTAGGAGAATGAGACCCATCATTGTTACTGGTATTTGGCATATTTGGTACGCCACGGGGAGTTTGCCAGACTCTGCCCTGTGGGCAGGCTACATTCGATAGCCTGCAAGTTTATCCAAAGTAGGAATAAGACAATAAGATGTCATAAAAAAAAGTTCTGATAAGATATCGCGGGGCCGCGAATGTGGCCGCGCGGTTCCAGGATCTGGATTTTATAGTCTCTGAGTCTTGGCCGCTGATGGGATTACACGGCGCCAGGGGGCCAGGTGGTGGGTGTGACCCCCGCCTACTGGAATTTGGAGGATCTGGGTGGAAGATGCTCGACTCCAATTCGAGTAGACTTGGAGGTCTCGGCCCCGGAACCCGCGTGGCTTTGTCCCTCTGCCAGTACCTTCATGTCCAAGTTTAAGCATTTAGAAGTCCCCTTAACTATAACTATTATTTTATTTATAATATGGAAATTCATAATTTATAATAGCACTATAGCACTGTCCTCCTGTTGTTCATAGATTTGCTCAAGCGGGCACCAGTAATGTCTTACAACAAATTATGAAACTTGTTGTTACTGTTCTTAGCATATTGAATACGTCACAGGGAGCTTGCCAGGCTTTGCTGTGAGGGCAAGATACTCTCAGTAGCTTGCCGGACTCTATAACATAAATATTAAAAATTATAATATTTATAATCTAATAATAAAAATTATTATTTTTATTATTAAAAATAATAAAAGCAGGTAGGGCGTTCGCCTTACACACGGCCAACATGGCCGACCCGCGTTCGATTCCTCCACCCCTCTCGGAGAGCCCGGCAAGCTACCAAGAGTATTGGATATGCCAGACACAGTAACAACAAAGTCTCCAATGGAGACGTTACTGGGCCTGCTCGAGCAAATCGACGATCAACGGGAGGTCCTTTATAAATTAACTATCTATAAATTTATAAGTTAAGTCAATCTCCTAAAAATTGATTCTGATTTATTGACCTTTGTCAAATGGTATTATTTATAGCTTGAAATTGACAGAGTAAATTATAGATTAAAATCCGTTCTTATTTTTACATTTGAAACAATTTTGTAAGAAATGCAGATACTTATTTTTAATTATCTTTAAGGGTAAAGATTAGTACTATCCAAATCAATTAGAAAAAATTTAAATCTTAGCTTCAAATAATCTGTAAATTTCATATTAAATGTTCGTTACCATTAAATGCCTCCTCACATAAGAAATAAATAACTAACATATTATTCTGCCTTTGCAGAAATAACTTCAAATTATACTTGAAACTGTTACTTCACTGATGAGTCAAGTGTCTCAGAATTGATGACAAATAAACTATCAGGATGCAGATATATCTAGAATGAATGAGATGAACAAAAATGATTTGGAATTTTGGAATAAGGTGGACCATGATGCCGGTATCACTATTTGACTTCAATGTCTTCACTTCAATGACTTCTATGGAGTTATTTAAATTTTCTACTAATATTTTTTCTTATTTGGAAAACAGAGAGGGTAAGACTTAACTTTAGGATATTGTGATATTTAAATGAAAGAAGTCAGATAAATTGCTTAGTATAGCTGCGAAAAGTTATAATTTCTCAATAAATGGGAAGAGTTACATATAGAAGTGGAAGTGGGGGAGCTCATGAGAGTTCAATGAGCTGGCAGCTGGTCAGACGCAGAATCAGAGCCAGAGGCTCATGTAGTTACTCAGTCTGCTACAGTGGGAATTCTTCTCCAGTGCAGTGAGATTTTCAAAGTAGTGACACTGCATTCAGATTAGACACTGCTGCAACCCTGGCCTACTACCAAGAATTTGCAATCTTTTTGATCATCCATACCAACCTTTTGTTATTCTGTATATGCATGTGTTCTCAGCCATTTGTGGTCAGTTAGGGCATGCCTATGGAATCCTCTTCCTGTAATAGTTGACTAATGGTAAAGCAAGTTCCATTTGTCAAGCTACAGTAGAGAAAATACCCGTCACGCTCCAACTTGTAGGATGGCCTCAGACAATTTGTAGGATGGTCTCAGACTCTGGTGGTAAATGTGCTCCAGGGGACACTTGACTTCCACCTACCGTCTCTCTAAGCCAGCTGGCAAATCCCTGATCATCCTTCTTACATATGAAGCACATATCACCTTCTTTCTCTTGGTTGACTTTTCTGACCTGTGTCAGGGACAGTTGTTTAAATACATACCTATGACCTCATATAATATCATTCATAACTCTGTTATGTTGCAATTCTAGTGTAGTCTTCTAATTATCTGATTACATAAATATCAACCTCTACATTGATTATCAACTACTCTTTACATAAAGGTTTTTTTTCTCTTGATGTTTCTTACTAAAGTTTTCTCTTTCTCACTGTCTGTCTATCTCTGTCTATCATAGTTTAGGAAAATGACGTACATATATATGTGTGTGTATGTCATTATATATATAATATCTATATAAAATCATATATGTACATATATATAAAAGAGTACTTTCTTTGGGGGGTGGGGAAGTCTATGAATTCAATATTAGGAATGCCCATTCAAGTTCTAGTGCATTTTTATTCTTGTTGCCCTTGATAAATATCAATGTAGAACATTGTGGATTCTAAATAAATGAATAAAGGAGTGAACAAATAAAAGTCACCCAAAAGAATGGCAAGATTTTTCCTAGAACAAATCCATGCAAAGAATCCACAATTGTCTCTGAGAAAAAAAGATATTATAGAGTCTCTGAAATACTTTTGATCAACTATTGAAGACTTTTTGGACTCGTTGACCTAATCATATTTAGGTTCTCTTTTTAATGCTGCTATACTGAAGAACATGATAGAGGGGGGAAATTCGTTACACTCAGTTTCTGAAATACAAGCTACAGCAATTTTTCACAGGGGCACAGGTTAAACGAGGGTCGATTATTTCCCCTTTTGGACCTTTGTTTCTATTATAGACCATTCAAAGGCAAATGAAGATTAATGTATTTTGCCATTTTGTAAAGTGGTGAAACTTCATCTACCAGGCTCTCCTTACAGATGTGTGCCATCTGTTATTGCATGGGATTAAGGCTACAGACTCTATACTGAAAGAAGTTAGAACCCAGGAGAAGGGTACTTAAGGATTGTAGCAAAATATTGGAGCTTGGTGGGATGCAAGAATATTTTAGTTAGATTCATAACATGTCTGTTAGTGGAGCTCATTCTCTCTCAAACCCAGCAAGAGAGGCTTTCAAATGCTGAGAATTGAGACTGGCCTCCTCTGTGTAAACAACTCAAGGAAAATGGGGACTTTGAACCTAGAAGAGTTTCTACAGTGTCATTTTGATGACCTTGCTTAGAGACAGGGAAATTCTTTCACAAGAAGGTTGTTTGAATAGATCTTAATTTGTTTAAAAAGATGAAAGAGAAAGGATCCAGAATAAGAAAGAGAATACAGGGCTCTATTCCTTTGCTGATGAACCCTGCCCTCACCCAGAGGCAACTGTCAGCAACCTCTTCTGCTCTCTTGAGAAACCCAGATTGAGACCTCAGCCACAGCCCTCCTGTGATCAACTAGAGGTCTCTAGTGGAAATGTGGAGCAATCACAGCTTTCATCTAACCTCGTTGGCTGGGAGAGCTTTTCTGTGACCGAGAACAGAGAGCAGCACCCGTTTTCATATTCATAAATACGTGGGTTGAGTAGAGTTCTGTTAATCACATGCCCTCAACCTGCAGTATTCTTGGGTATTAGGACTGGAATTATATTTAGAAGAGGGAACAAATATATAGCTAGCCTTTCTTTTTTTCTTCTGGCATGAAACTCTATTGCAAGAAAAAAAGCTTAGAATTTTGAGATGCTCAGAGCACATTACAGATGTGAGACATATTCTGCCATAAGTCAAGAGCTGTGTGAGACTATGTCAGTTACTCCGAATTTGTCAAAGCAAGAACTTGAAAATACCCATGCTCCTTGACTGCAGCAGAAGGGTAGGAAATTTTCTTTCTATGCAAGATGTTCAAGCATCATTTCAAACTATACTAAGACAGGATCACAGTCCCCTAATGTCTTTTTCTTTTCTTTATTCTTTCTTTTTTTTTTTTTTTACAAATTTGTAAGTAGGAAATAGCCATTTGATTATTTGAATAGAGAAAAGCAAGAATTAAGAAATCCGTTAGAGAGTTTCATTAGTTTTCATGGCTGACAGTTTAATTCCAAGGAGAAAGGTAATCCTAATACATAGTCAATGGCCGCCTTCAAATCTACCCTGGTTATTTGGAAAGAAATTCTATTCCAATGAATAATTTAAGAATCTTTCTGTTTTCTATTCTTGTGGACAGAATATGATTTACAGCAATACAAAAACAGTAAGTTGAAAGTACTTGCCTCCCAGGCTGCTGGTAAAGACACAGTGAAAGGAGCTTAGGGAAATTTGGAAAATAGATGGTTTAATCTTGCCAGTTTCTTCTGCACTCACAAAATCCAAACCCTGCTTTTGGTGGTTGCCATTAACAGCAGAAGTGCTGTGGGCGTCTGAAAGTACAGAGCCTGGTTTTTGTCACCACCATTGGCAAGAGTGAAGTGAAGCACAAAGATGAACACAAAGTTAGCATATTTTAAAGCCCAAATTAGCAAGTCAAGAAATCTCCTAAATTAGTGATGGAAAAAATATTAGTGACAGAGAAAACATTAGTGAAGTAGATCAACAAATATCTTAGCATTATGTCTAGGAATCAAATCAGATTTTCTTCGCCCTCCCCCTTGGGCACCTCTAAAACGAGATGAAATTCTTAATTTGTGCTACTAAGAAGTCTGGTAATTGCCTTATAAGTATATACATACTCCTTGCTTGACCCTTCTTGTAAAATATCTATTTTCATATATATGTATATAGATGTTCTGTTTAGATCTGGGTCTGTCTCTCATGTTTGCCGATGTCAAGGATACCTAGTATAGTATCATTTTCTACAAATATTTTAATACATTATAATTACTGTCTGCACTGTAACATTGTAGGACTGTCCTCCCCATTGTTCATCAATTTGCTTGAGCGGTCACGAGTAACATCTCTATTGTGAGACTCGTTACTGTTTTTGACCTATCGAATATGCCACTGGTAGCTTGCCAGGCTTTGCCATGTGGGCAGGATATTCTCGGTAGCTTGTCAGGCTTTGGAGAGGGACAGAGGAATCAAATCCAGGTCAGCTGCGTGCAAAGCAAATGACCTACCCACTGTGCTATCACTCCAGCCTATTATGATTGCTAGGTAAATATAACACAATGACATCTTTCTTAAAAGTATACTATTTTTTATAAATAGATGGGTACCAAAGAATTTTAAATAAACTGTTGACCTTAGATCGATCATTAGATTCATACAACAATTATATTGGCAAGACCCAAGGCAAGAGATGAAAGAAAAGATGGACTATTGTCAAAATACTTAACAGAGAGAGAGAAATAAAATAAAAGTTCTAGAAATTGCCTGACTCATTTGTTCTTCCCAATGATCTTGGGAGAGAGAGGTTATTACATACATTTTGCACCAGAAGAAAGTTGACAGACTAAGATTCAAGGGCAGATTTTAATAAATGTGATCCAAACAATCATTAGAACCAAATCGTTAGACTTTATTCAACTGGAGGTGGTGGTTTAAATTTGACAAAATATATTCTGCAGTTTGGGGAGTCATTTGAGGTTGAAGAATGAATTAAGGTTTTAGGGAATAAGGAGAAAATGGAAGTTCCAGTTCCAAACAAAAAGAAGCATGGAGAGGAATATGTAAGGGAAAGAACTGTCCCAGAGTCTTAGTTCAGCAGCAGATTTGTACTAGATACACCCCAAAAATCTGTGGGATCTGCCTCCATATTGAGGAGAACAGATTGATGGTTCAAGAATTTTCATCTCAGGGAGTATCAATTTGAATTTCAAGATGGATAAAGAAGTGTTAAAACATATACATAATTGCAAATATATTCTAGTACTATTTTTCTAGAAAGAACAATTTCATAGACAACTGCAGGTTAGAGAGCACGTGTTCAGAATCTTGTATGGATATACAGCTCTCAGAACAATAGGCTCAGCTGACCAACACCTCCACAGACCTCATAGAAGCTGCTTCCCAGTTGTCTACCTCTCCTCCTTCCACAGCTCTTCTCCACACTTTACTCCAGGTCCGTCAATCTCCTTTCTAATTTTTTAAATCGCATATCTTTTTTTTTCTTTTTGGGTCACACCTGGTGATTCACAGGGGTTACTCCTGGCTCTGCTCACAGGAATTACTCCTGGCAGTGCGCAGGGGACCATATGGGATGCTGGGTTGGCCGCATGCAAGGCAAATGCCCTTACCTGCTGTGCTATGCTCCAGCCCCGGAATCGCATATCTTTATCTGGATACTTACTTGTCTAATCCTTCATTTTCTGTAGTTCTCTTCTTTTGGCAATAATATTGAAAATTTTACATTCTCACCCTGATCAAGCATTTCACAGTCTTCTTCCTTACTTTAAAATATGAGAAATTTGTTGACTTAGTTTGATTAAGTTCTCTCTGGAAGGCAAGTTCTATCAGGAAAAGCATTTGCTTCATTTTATTTGCTGTGTGTGTGTGTGTGTGTGTCAGTGTTTGGTACAAAACAGGTGCTCTGAGGGGGTCAGTGGGTAGATAGAGCACGCAAGAACTTGTCATCTTTCCTTCACACAGTCCAGAGAGGCACCCATAGCGGATGAGCTATATATTTGTGTACCCAAAACTTATATTATGCAGGAAGCACCCTTTGTAGATTTGGGGACTAGAATTTCTGAACAATGGGTTAGTTAGAGGGAGCCTAAAAGGTAATGTTCTTTGCAAAATTATCACCTAAGTATAAAAGTCAATGAATATTTACTAAATGCATATATATTGAAATGTCTGTTTGTTTCAACTCTATGAAATATTACATAGTCTGAATAATAAAAAGTTATCCACCCAGCTATAATATATAATAAACAAATATGTTCAAGCCTATATTTCACTAGCTCTTTATACATATTTTTAGCATAGCCATGACACATACCATTGACCAACACCTTTGAATCTCTATTCCAGAATATAATCTCAGGTCTCATTAGTCATTTTCCCCTCCGGTATACCTTGCCTTGTATCTGGCAAACTGTAAGTGCTGAGTATGCATTTTTGGTTTATTAATTCATTTCCCACTTAAAGACTTGTTACATGAGATGCTTTACCAGGCACTGAGATATAACAGTGAACAATATTTCTAGTCAGTCTTTGTTCCCCCAAGAGCTTCTAGCCCAGAGATTAGGTGGAGAAAGACAATCAGATTTGTTGAATTAAGAAAAGATTGAGTTAAGATATACAATTTAGTTAAGATATACAATTTACAGCAGATAAAGTGTTTGCTTCATATATGACTGACCCAGATTCAATGTCGGCACCTCAAATGGCCCCCTAAGCAAGACTATCAGTGATTCCTGAGCAGTCAGCATAAAGCCCTGAGCACAGCAGGTGTAACCACCACCCCCCATGCAAAAAAAAAAAAATAAACAGCTTAGGAAACCATTTAAGAACTAATATGTTATAAGAATCTTGAAAGTTGACCCCAAAGAAGTGACATACTCATGAAATTTACATACAAGTTGTACTACATGGAAAGTATCATGCTAAGCGAAATGAGTCAGAAAGAGAGATAGACATAGAAAGACTGAATTCATTTGGGGAACAAAATGTAACAAAATAGGAGACTAACAAACAAGAGTGGCCAAGAATAGTACCAGGAGGTTTACTCTATGGCTCGGAGGCCAGCCACACATGCTAGGGAAAAAGTGAACTCAGATAGAGAAGGGAGCACCAAATAAAGGGTATTGGGAGGATCCTCTCAGGATGGGAGAAGCATCCTGAAAGTAGACTATAGACCAAACATGACTGCCACTCAATGCCTCTTTTGCAAACCACAACATCCAAAAGGAAAGAGAGAACAAAAGGGAATGCCCTGCCACAGAGGTAGGGTGGGGTGGGGGGATGGGGGTGGGAGGGATACTGGGACCCATGGTGGTGGAAAATGGGCACTAGTGGAGAGATGGGTATTTGATCGTTGTATAATTGAAACCCAAGCACAAAAATTTGTAAGTCTACAACTGTACCTCATGGTGTTTTACTAATAAAAATTAAAAAAAAAAAGAAGTGACATACTAAAAGAAATAATCTGAATTAGCCAGAAACATTAGTTGAGGAATAATATTACAGGCAGTAGAAATAGCTCATGACAAGAGGGTTTCTTTCAAACATTTGAAACATAGCAGTTTTCAAGAGCTGACAATGATAAATTCAAATGCTTGAGAATTAAAAAATCATCAGTGTGTTTTACAATAATGACGAGTGACTACAATACTAAGAAGTAAATTATAAACAGTATATCACTTTTTGTAATGAAATTACAACTAGAAGTTTTAAAGGCATTCTTCAATTCCATTCTTACAAAGTAGAGCAATCTTTGAAGCTCTATACAAATAGGCTTTAATGACTTTTTAAAAGAATGCCTTTAAGACATTTGGTTTGTCTGTGGGAAAAACAAAAGAAAGGAGAATGAGAGAATTGCCACAAAGAATTAGCACTATAACTGTCAGGAAAATTTAGATTTTATTGGATTCTACTTGCAAACTCATTAAATAGGCATCATAAAATAATTTTGAGATCCTTAAATATCAAACTGTTCTTTCATTAAGAGAAATTATCCAGAGAAGAAATGATGAATGCCACCTTATATCTAGGTTTTTATTTCCATTGAGCTGTTGTTTGAAATTACAAAATAAAGTTTTCCAGGAAACTTTAGCCTTAAACTACCACACACAAACACAGACTCATGCACACACATGAACACAAACATACACCTACATAAACACATGCGCACATCCTCATGTCTTAGATGTTCTGTCTCATTATCCATATTTTATCCCATTTTTCTCCTAAGATATATTTGTGTCCTGTTCCAGATTAATAAAAATATGCAGTGCTTTCAGATTTCTGTACAGAAATTTAAGAGTCTTTTTTTGGAGAAAAATTTCTTTCTCCCCAAAAACCCAACAAACCTCAATGTTGAAAGCCAGCAAAGAAACATGGTGTTAATGTTAAGTTATATTCTGTGTCATCAAAATTGCACTCTAACCCATTGAATCTATGTGGGTAAGAAAACCTGTGAAGTATAAAGTTTAGATATAAGTAAGACAGATATGGGTTTGTGCAACAGGGTTTTAAGAGATTCAATGAGAGTTCATCAGGATTTGGTCCTAAGAGGCTTAAATCTGAATGCTGTTAATGAATTAATTTGTTTTAGTTTATTTTAATGCATCCAGTGTCTGCCTAGTGAAGTTATCAGGAAACACACTAGTCCTGACCACACAGTCTTATCTAGGAAGGTCTTTCTGTGCAGTCACTAATCTGGGAACTACAGAAAGCTCACCTGAAATGGGAGTGGAATTGCTAACAAACTTTTCTCAGGGTTATAAAGGAGAAAATAAATACTTTAACCCTATTTCCTTCCCCACATGCCAAGAGTTCTTAAGGCCCCTACAAGAAAATTAGAGGAAAAAATCTGTATGTAATAAACAGAGTCTCTAG
The DNA here is from genome assembly GCF_029834395.1 of Sorex fumeus. Lineage (NCBI taxonomy): Eukaryota > Metazoa > Chordata > Mammalia > Eulipotyphla > Soricidae > Sorex > Sorex fumeus. The sequence goes on from NW_026606072.1 coordinate 16,485,509, forward strand.
AGTGATGAGCAAGAGTGTGTGCAAGTATACATATGTTTAAGTAAACGTGTTTGTGTTCCTATGTGTTTAAGTATGTCTCTGTATGTCATATAAATAATAATTTACATATATAATGGATTCAATATCAATAAATTAATAGATTAACCTAATATTTCAATTTCTTATACACATTAAATTCCTTTTAAAAGTAAAAATCTTTGGAACAGAATTATATTGTGAAATAATGCTATAAATAACTGCAACTTCATTTTGTTAAAATGTAAGTATTCAATATTAATATGATAACAGTTATTGAACATTTATCACATGTTGGGAAGACCAAGTATAAAGCAAAGTTTGCACTCTTAGTAAGAGAGAGGTCAGATGAGTACAAATATCTATAAGTAGATAATTACTGTGTTAAGAAGTCATTTGCCTGTGCAAAGTGTCAAGAGAACATGAAACAGGTAATTCAGTACTGCTTAGTTTGGGAGGGGCCACACTTGGTGATACTCAAGGCTTACTCCTGGCTCTGAAGTCTGGAATCACTTTTGGCCATGTTCAGGGGACCATGTGAGTGCTGGGGATAGAACTCGGGTGAAACTTCATGCAAGGTAAGTACCCTACCTGCTGTACTATCTTTCCAGCCCCAGGTTGACTGCTTGGAAGGCCTGAGAAAAAAACATTTCCTTAATTATTTCTTCTTCATTTTATTTTTATTAAAAGCAAAATAATTTACACTACTGTTTATGCAGGTGTTCATGCATAATATTTCAACAACACACTTCACTTTGCTTCCCTCAACCATTGTATCAAAGATCCCCTTAACCTTGGTAAGCTCAGTTCTGTAGGCAAGTCCTAAGGTTTTGTTGCCATTAGTCATTTGGCTTTTCCCTAAGGAACCTCATGAGTAAATGGAATGGAGTTACACACACGCGTACGCGTGCGCACACATACAGACACATATGTATATGTGGGTACATATATGTATATATAAAGACTCTCTTAATATATATGTTTTTATTACATGCATTACTTACGTGATATAAATAATTGCAATTTGCATAAAAGAACAGAGAGAAGTGAATAAAAGTTAGTATTAAAACATACAATATAAATTAGCATACATGCAATATAAAAACAAACACATTCACATATATACAATTACTCTTGTATAATACCAGTCTATCTACCTCTAATTATAGATATCTCCATGTTAATTATCTTTAAGTTTTCTAATTATTCCCTGTATCTACTCCATCTCCAAATAAAATATTAATAGTATCCTATAATAGAAGTACTATATACATACAAAAATAAGCCTTTGTAGGAAGCATAACACTTTTTTAACTTTTTAATTTTTATATCTTTTATTTTTATAAAGTAATTAACAATAGTTAATTAATATAATACTCAAACACCAATCCCACCACCGAGAAACTTCCCACACAATAAGAGAAAGTGTGTGAAGGTTGTTGTATTTCTTTCTGGAGCCATTTAAGTCCGTATGTAAGAGAATACAAGCAAGTATGTTAAAACCAAACAAATGTGTGATACTTTTGGTAAGTAAGTGGGCTAGAGTTTAAGAGGTTGCTCCAGGACATTCTGCTTTGCTCTCTTATGGGGTCTTTAGTTTATAGCCTCTGGATCTTGGACGTTAATGAAATTACATGGCGCTGGAGCAGTTTTTGGGTTTGACAGTCCACCTACTGGAAAACTGGGACCTGTGGGGAGAAGGCCCAGTCCTGATCCAAGCGGGATTGGAGATCTCAGTCACGGGTTCCCGTATACCTGGGTTTTTCTGCTGGTTACCTCTTAGCTTTTGTAACTTTTAAGTTGGAAACTTAGAATTACCTACAAGTCAGTTCCAAATTTATATCGAAACTTTCCCCAAAATATTAGTTAAAATATTAGTTTAATCCATTATATATAATCCATTATATATATATATATATATATATATATCCATTAAATAGGAAAACTCAGAGAACCCATATTACTCAGAGCCCTCATATTAGATTCACATTAAGAAGAGGGGAAATACTTTTTCCCAAATTTTTAAAAATTTAATTTAATTTATATTTTTTACAAAGTTGTTCATAATTGGATTTCAGTCATACAGTATTCCAATACCCATTTCTCCACCAGTGTACATTTCCCAGCACCAGTGTCCCCAGTTTCCCTGCCATCACTCCCCACCTCCTACCTCCTGCCTGCCTCTATGGCAGGTGCCTCTCTCTCTCTCCTTTTGTAAACTGTGGTTTGCAATATTGATAATTAAAGGTTGTCCAGAATATCCCTTACCTACTTTTAATCCTCAGCTCTTGTCCAATGTGATCATTCCCAGCTGTCATTGTCATAGTGGTCTCTTCTCTAACTTACCACCCTCAGCCCCCAACACAGTTGTGGTTAGTTCAAACCATTGACCAATCTTCCTAACCCCTGTTTTCCCTGGCCATGGATATTATTCTTTTACAATATAAATATATCTACCTGATTACCTTGAAATACAGGCATTCCTTGTATGTTTTCATGACTAGGATGAGGCATTCTCTAACCTGGACTATAATCTTTGGATACTTGAAGATCACTTTAAGATGGCAGCAAGCAACATCCCTCTTGAGAAAAAAATAATTGAAACACGATGTGTGATGGAGACAGGAAGAGGTGTGAAGGCTCTGTTTAAGAGCAGGGTTTGGGTTACTCTTCAAGCCTGGGTTGTCCCTTAAACAGGTATTTTGCTTGCTTGTTTCTGTTTCTTTGCTTGCTCATTCAACTCTGAAGAAAACTGTGTTCTTTCTTGAACACATTTCTCCTCTTTCTCTTCTCTCTCTGGCTCTGACTCTGGATCTTGATCTCGATCTTCACCCCCCAGCCCACTCTTACAGTCTAGTCTTTCCAAGCAAGTTTTGTTCAATAAAAACTGCTTTGGAGGTTGGAGCAATAGTACAAAGTATAGGGTATTATTTGCTGGACCTGACTGATGTCTGATATCCAAGACCCTCCAGAAGTGACTCCTGAGCACAGAGTCAGGAGTAACCCTTAAACACTGTCAGGTGTGGCCCAAAAACCAAAAATTAAAACAAAAACTTACCTGCTTAACTTTTAAAAAGAGAGCAGAGCCTCTGTCAATTACACTACATAAATTCAACTCTCAGGAGACTGGAGGCATCTATGGAGAGTAAATTGGTAGCAAGACTGTAATGTGCTAAGAATTGGGGAAATAGACATTTGGGTCCATCCTCTTTACATTCTCACTCAGGTACTGCACTTAAAAATACAATGACTTGGGGCTGGAGAGATAGCACTGCGGGTAGGGTGTTTGCCTTGCACGCAGCCGACCCGGGTTTGATTCCCAGCATCCCATATGGTCCCCTGAGCACTGCCAGGAGTAACTCGTGACTGCGAGTAACCCCTGTGGATCGCCAGGTGTGACCCAAAAAACCAATAAATAAATAAATACAATGCCTTTCACAATTGGAAGTAAAGCATGTCAGTAACAAAATTGTAACACTAAAAGTGAAATTAATAATATTATACCATTTGCACTTCAGGTTTCCTGGGGAAGTGTCAGTAAACTTAATACAATTCAAAGGCTTAGCCTGGCTGGGCTCCAACTGTTAGTTATACTCATGTAGATTTGCACTGATGCATACCTGATACTTATATAATGTTGTTACTTCAATGAAAAATAACAAACAAACTTCAAAGTGCTTTAAAGAAGAGTCTATTTGAAAGGAAGAGTTCGGTAGGCACTACAGTCTATTCAATGTCTATATAATGCTTCCCTGTAAAAAAACTCCGAGGGTGGCCAGGGGGTGGCCCGAATGGCTCTTCCCCTGGCTGCCCAGGTTCTGGGGGCCATGAGGCAGATGGTGGAGGAAGTGAGGGCCAAGCCAGTTGATTGATCCTATGCCGTTTATTCCATTGTCCCATTGTCCCTATGCGCCTGCCCAAGTCTCTCTGAGCCCCCCATTCTAGTCTCAAACTGCTCCTCATTCCCGTCTCCTTCTGTCTCTCCCGCTCATATCTCCGTGGCCCATCTCGCAGCCTGGGTTCTCTCTCTCTCTCTCTCTCTCTCTCTTTCTCTCTCTCTCTCTCTCTCTGCCTGCTTCTGTATTCTCCTACATTCTTCTTTCTCTGTCCCTCTTGCTAGCCTCTCCATGGTCCATCATGCTGCCACACTATCTCTCTTTCTCCAGCTCTCTCTCTCTCTCTCTCTCTCTCTCTCTCTCTCTCTCTCTCTCTCTCTCCAGCTCTCTTGTATCCTGATCTGGAACCCCTTTCTCCCTCTGGCTCTGACTCTGGATCCTGATCTCTATCTTCACCCACCAGCCCACTCTTACAGTCTAGTTAAATCCCCACAACCTTGAGAGGCTGGGCTTACACATAGGTGTGGTCACAATCAATAGGGTTAAAGTTCTTCCCCTCAGGGGATGCTGCTTCTAGGACAGATTCGCTTTCAGCAGGACCACCCACCCAAGGGTGTAATCCCATGTGTGTGTTTCTCCTCTTCTTGTCCAACAAACATATAAGCATTCATACTATTAATCATTTTGTATTGACACAGTAAGAGATACATAAGCTTATAGAATTGCTCTCCTGGGGTCATCCTGATCTCAGACTACAGTGCTCCGGCCAGATTAGTCTTTCTTATCCCTAGCAGGGTACTAGTCTCGTTACTTTTGGATCATGACAGCATTTGTCCATGATCAAATTCTTAACTTATAGTTAGGAACTGTGACACTTTGGCAAAACCCATCTCGATGCCAGGATAACACATAGCTTACTGCTTGCCCTGGTTTCATCCAGTCCCTCATTGGGACCCTGCTTTTGGGGGTGCTAGGAAGTGAGGACAACTGCGGCTTAAGTTGAGAAAGCAGATGCCCATGAATGAATAATATTCAAAGTCAATTAAATCCCAAGTTACAAAACCATAATAATAATTGTCTTCTTGTGTCTATACAAAAGAACATTGCCTTAAAGTAAACTATTCAAAAGACGCAAGGAGAGGAGAAAGGCAATATTAACTTATAACACAAGTTCAGTGTCCTAGAAAGATCTGACTTTACAAATTAACAGAATCTTATTAGGGAAATAAGCTGATTAACTGTTTGGGGAAGAGAGCATAGAGAAGTAGTTACAAGTAAACAAAAGAATGGGAGTGACTAGGGAGCACTGGAGTTGGTGTACAAACCTATAAACCTAAACTCCTTGAGGCAAGGGAGAAAGGACAAATCACTGTCATCCTATATCTTCCCTACAGAGGGTAGATGAAGGCAGACACTCTTCCAGAAAACTCTTTAAACCCAAAAGGCCTGTAGATGTTCACCACATAAATTAGCATGAGAATTTCCCCATGAGCAGAGAATTTTTACATAATTGAAATCACAGTGGAGATAAACTTAACAGGCACAGAAACTCTAGAGGAGGTGATGCTGTTCTGTAAAATTTGGACACTGAACAATCGTTCCTGGAGCCTATGAACTCTACCATGCTGTGTGTCCATGGCCTACATGTAGAGTAGACCCAGATTTTCTTTTTGGCCATGACCTTTGTTGGCTTAAGGGAACTTACTCTATCTCTCTGAACCTCAGTTTCTCAGCTGCCAAGAAGAGATCATTGTACTTACCTCACAAGGAAGTTGGAAAATGGAATTGTGAGAAAGTATGAAAAAGCTAATCTTACGGTTGACAGAGGGCAGTGAATAAAAGAAAAAGTATACCTGTAGTGATGAATTTCTGTTGCTGTGTATTTGTTCACTTTTGCTGTGATACAGAAGTTTAAGCCTATTCACAGTTGGCAATAATGGCAGTACCATTCATAGAATAGTCTGAATAGAGTTATGTACAGCTAGGATTAATATTTCTCTGGCCAAGGTAAACAAAAGAGATGATATTTAAGCAGAAAAATAGATAGAGAGCTTAGTCAAACTAGGAAAGGGCATCTCGGGTTAATAAGACCTACTCTAGTGCTTTCTGTGCCTGTTAACTTCAGGGCAACTTTATCTCCATTGTGATTTCAGTTATGTAGAATACAACTAACAAAGGCCTCAAAGTTTATTGTATGTGGTCCTGGTGGAGTTCTGGTGAGAGGGAGCTGAAGTGTGTGCTGTGAATCAATGGACTCCAGCAACCACCACAGTATCACAGGAAAGTGAATGCAACTGTGTTTGTTCCCCTAGAATTTTAGACGATATTGACAAAATAGTAGCTCTTCAACAGAGCAACTTCAAGGATTCAATGTTAGTATGCCCCACCCCCAGAGATAGAGATAAGCCCTGACACAGAATACAAGGTTCTAGCCAACTGGCTGCTGGCTCTTTCTAATGAATTCCTTATCAAGACCTGGTTTTAATCTGAATTAAACTCTTTGAATTCTGGAACACAACTGAAATCTTTGTTACCTGACTTACTGGTATGGCCTAGGATTAGCTCAGTTGCAGTGTTTGTCTTGTATGTCTAAGGTCTTGGGTTTAATCTCCCTCCTCTCTCTCTCTCTCTCTCTCTCTCTCTCTCTCTCTCTCTCTCTCACACACACACACACACACACACACACACACACACACACACACACACACGCATTACTGGAATTGAGATATCATCCAGGAATGAGAAATAGTGGTTTTTCACAGTCTAAAAGGAGCTGTTAAGAAAGCATTAAGTTGCTTTCGAGATTATGCCCTACTGAGACCAATTAGAATATAAATGAATTAAAATTGTGGCAGTAAAAATAATGACAGCAACCCAGACATATTCTTAACCTACTATATAGTCCTCCTCATCCTTCTGACCATTGTTTTTATTTATTTATTTATTTATTTATTTATTTATTTAGAATACCCATCCCTCCACCAGTGTCCATTTCCCACCACCACGGGTCCCAGTATCCCTCCCCCCCCCCCCCCACATCACCCTGCCTCTGTGGCAGGGCATTCCCCTCTGTTCTCTCTCTCCTTTGGGGTGTTGTGGTTTCCAAATGAGTTACGCCTGATTTTCAGGGAAAAACGTTGGATGATTTGCTTTCCATTGATCACTTTGTATATAAGATGTTGCGGTCGCGCAGTTTGAGATAAATGTCCTGGTCCCCGCATGCCCGAGCTATGCTTGTAGAGGCTTCTGGTCACTGGGGTTCCATCTGAAGAAGGAGGGATGCAGCACCTACCCCATCTGGGACTTCCCAGTGATCTCGGCTCTGTTTGGGACCTGGAGCATTCTCCGGGAGCTGTGGAGCCCCCAAGCGGTTTTCTTCTTTGCTGCTGTGTGCTATAAAGATGACTCTGGGGGTTGGGTTTTGGTCATGCCTACCGGCATCAGAGGTTACCTGGGAGCCAGGGCAGTCCCATGGCTGTTTGGGATAAATGTCCTGGTTCCCACATGCCCAAGCTATGCTTGTAGAGGCTCCTGGTCACTGGGGTTCCATCTAGAGAAGGCGCAATGCAGCACCTACCCCATCTGGGACCATAGTTTTAACATCTATGTGTTTGGGTTAAATTTTGTCTTTAGTCTCTTTTATTGTGTTCTGTAGTCTGGTAACCACAGTTTTTCTTTTCATAATTTCTCAGACAGTTTGACATATAAATTCCAATTTTTGTATGTTTGCTTATGGACCAAACCCAATGATGTTTGGTGTTTACTCCTCTCTCAGTGACATTCCTAGTGGTGTCCAGTGGATCATACAGGGTACTAGGGATTAAATTCTCTACCTGGTACAGAAAGGTAAGCACTCTACCTGATGTACTACCACTGCAGTAAAATTTTTTAAAGTTCTATTTTTTAAAATCCTTTTTACTTTTCTATTTTCTTCAATTTTATTTGTTGTTAAAACAATGATTGAAGGTTTTGTACCCTTGATTGTGGTGATCCTGGATTAGGCTGAGGTGTTTGCATTCTTGGTTGTAATGCCACTGTGATGGCATTTGGTGTATGGGGTAGTTCGAGGTTTAAAAGTCAGGTCTCACACTTACAAGGCTGACAGACACTTACCAACTGAGTCACATTCCTGGGTCCTACCCATAGTAATGTCGACTGAGGCATGAAGTAGATAACACTTTTAAGTGAGAGGTTACTTCTTAAAAATGTTCAAAAATTAGATATGATCTTTGTTTTGAAGGAATATGAATGTCATGCTAAGTTCGAACTTCTGTTTTGTCTTTTCACAGATACTAGGAGATTTTTAAGAATTTTAATCTGAGTTGTGTCATAATTATATTTTGAGATTTTTATCTTTGATCATTATGGAAGCAAGTATGGAAAATAATTGATTAAGGAAGAAACTAGAGCCAGAAAAGTTACTTAGGAGGTAATGTAAGGTAACCCATTACACTTGTAGAAGAATTAGAATTTCACAAAGACACTCTAAAGGCAAGTATTGAGGTATAGTAAGTATATAAATATTGAAAAAACAGACTAATAAATCAATCTGCAAAATTATGTGAAAATAAATACTTTGAACTATGTATTGATTAATAAAGTCTTACTCTTCTACTTCTATCACTAAAAAACACACTATCCTACTGTTGTTCATCGATTTGCTCGAGCAGGCCCAGTAACGTCTCCATTTTTGAGACTTGTTGTTACTGTGTTTGGCATATCTAATGCATCACGGGGAGCTTGCCAGGAAGGCAAGATTACTCTTGGTAGCTTGCCAGGCTTTCCGAGAGGGGCGGAGGAATCGAACCTGGCTCGGTGCTCCGCAGGACTGGCCGTGTGCAAGGCAAACGCCCTACTGTTGTGCTATCACTCCTCTATCATTTGTGCATTATCCCACTGTAGTCCTATAGTACAAATTTCAATAAAATATTATTTCATGGATTTAATTCAAAATGCATGGATACTTTACAAGGATAGGAAAAGGGGAAATGGCTTCATGTCTCTTAAACATCTGTTATCCTTATACCAAAAGGAAAACATTTTTCTCTTTCCCTTCTAAATAATTTCCTCTATAAAATATATTTTAATGATGAGGGTTTTTTTTTAAAAAAAAAAACAATAAGCCAAAAGTAAACTATTTGTATTTCATTCCCAACCCTAATTGAAATTGTTCTTTTATTTAATATTAGATTTAACTTTAGTCTCATTATTTTCAAAAACATTTTAAAAAATCTTTCAAAATAGTGTTAAATGTATTAAGGCATTATTCAACACAGTCCCTTGGAAAACATCAAAAGAAAGCTTGACTTACAAAGAACAATTTTTTCACTTTAACATAACAAAGTCGAGTAACATTTTTGTTAGAGAAAACAAATGATAACATTCTGTGCCAATTTATATATCCTCCTTTCTCCTATAATTAAAGTGCCAACCATCCCTTCAACAATCCCTAAGGCCATCTGGTTACAAACTTGAACTCTTTTCACTTTGTTTCTCTGGCCACAAACAATAGAAATCTCCACATTTAATTATTTTATTTTTGACATGTTCTGAATTTTTATCCTTTTTAGGGTATACGTTATTGTCAGTTTTTATGAGAATATTTTTCTTATAAATTCAAAGGCTGGAGTAATAGCACAACGGGTAGGGCATTTACCTTACACGCTGCCGACCAGGCTAACCCAGGTTCGATTCTTCTGCCCCTCTTGGAGAGCCCGGCAAGGTGCCGAGAGCACCTCACCTGCATGGCAAAGCCTGGCAAGCTACCCATGATGTATTCGATATGCCAAACACAGTAACAACAAGTCTCACAATGGAGATGTTACTGGGCCTGCTAGAGCAAATCGATGAACATTGGAGGACAGTGCAGTGCATAAGTTCAAAAATTAAAATACTAATTCCCAAAATAGTCATTTATCAAATGAATGCCATATGCCATTATATAATATTCAGAATTTCTTCTATTTGCACAATAACTCACATTATAGAAATAATATTTCCCTTTACAAATTATAAAGCAAGTTCAAAAGGTTTAGTGATCTGTTCCAAATAATACAACTTGTATAAAATCTACCTGGAGGTTAAATCTCATTTTAAACTAGGGCACTGTTGTGTTAATCTGTTTTGTCTCCCACTTCAAGAGAAATCTTCAGGAGTTCCTGAATTTATAGCACACTTAGGAACATGAAGAGAAATTCCTTGAGGGCTGATGTTTTTCACTCCCAACTGGGTCTCATTAAATGATTTTATAGATTGAACTGTGAAAGTTTTGGAAATTCATTCATGAGAGGGGAAAATGTTTCAATACTTAGATAGAAATATAATTTGATTTGGAATCTTTAAAGTTCCCCCAGAAACTCAGGTGTGAATTGTGACATCCACATAAATTGATGAAACATGTGACCTGCATAAGGTTGTAGACAACATTCTACACCTTATCTCTGCCCCATTTATAAGGTTTCAGTTAATATTAGTAACTAAAATTCTACTTCTTCTTCATATTCAAAGAAAATAGACTAACTTTTCTTGTGAAAAAAAGGTTATTTACTCTTCTTTGGCATTTTGCAACATAAAGCAAAATAGAAAACTTACATATAATTCTATGCCATCTAGTTAGTGCTAATTTTCAACATCTTCTCCCATTACAGATTTCTGCCAGACCAGACATACTATAGAATTAACTGATTTGAGCTCTATGTATTATGCTGAGCTCTACACATTCACTGAGTGATGAGCTTTAGAAGATAGAAAATCTAAAAAATGTTAAGAACAGGTAAGTAGAAATTCCACTTCTTGGCATCTACCCCAAGGGCCCAAATTCTCAATTTAGAAAATACATTTACACTTCCAACTCACTGCAACACGAGTAGTCAAAACCTGGACAAAGTCTTGTTAACCACAATACCTAATTTTTTAAAAATGTAAAATAACTGTTAAGGGAGGAAAGAATGGCACTATATAAATTAAGCATTGGAAGTCTGTGTCAATTATTGGCAGTCTCTGATGTTAGGTACCACCCATCTTTGAAATTAAAGTGAGAATAAACTCAGATGCAAAACTTTTGACTGGGTCTTGAAAACACTTTTGCCTTCCTGACATTGACTGACTTTGTGCCCTGATTTAGTCACATAACCTTGTTGAACCTCAGCTTCGTCTACTTGCAAAATAAAAATAATAATATGTATAGTACAGCATGGCAGAGTTTAATTAGCATTTCTAAAATACTTTGAGACGATCAGATAAAGGGTGCATTTTAAATTTAAACTCTTAATTATTATTTTTATTGTATAGAACCATTTGAAAATATAAGAAGCTATCGAATGGTATTTTACCATCACTTAATGTCTACTAAAGTGCAAATCATTTTCTGAAAGCCATGTTTTTGTGGTGGATATTACCTACTCATTCACAGATTGTTCTCAAATAAATAAATTTGAAAACAGTTTTCAAAATAGAATAACTAATAGGGATAGGGAATGGCATAACAGGTAAGTATCATCTTGACCAGTAGAAAAGACACACCTAACAATTACAGTGAATACAACAACAGAAGGGATAATTGAAAGATACAAAGTTATATCTTGATTGCGAAGCAATATAATGGTACCACTATTTGAAGAGTACTTTACTTTTTAGAATCACAAAGTGACTTACCAATATTACCCCCTCAATGTACATTTGGAAGAAAGAGATAGATTAATGGAAACTTAGTGACTAAAATGGTTTTCCCAATGTCACAGAGTATATTACAGTGACAAAGTTTAGGCTTTTCTTGAATGAGGTCAAAGAGTTTGCAAGAGGTGGAGTTGGGATAAAACTTAGGGTTCTGTTTCTAATAACTGGGTGATGATACTTTGCTTTAAACAGGTGAATATTATCTAAGGATAAAGGTATCTTTCAAAAGAATTTCCTGCAATGTTTAATGAAATATTAAATATTTAATAAATCCTCCTTAATATTTTAATAATAATTTTGTTATTATTTTTGCCACACGGCAGAGTCTGGCAAACTCCCCGTGGCGTACCCAATATGCCAAATACCAGTAACAATGATGGGTCTCATTCTCCTAAAGAGCCTTGAATATAATATCAGGGCTAGGATGAAGGAGACATTACTGGGGCCTGCTCGAGGCAATCGACGAATAACAGGATGGTTGTGATTCATGAATTTTGTTAATACTGAGAGACTCAGAGATATTTAGTAGGTTTCCTAGATTAACAGTACCTGAGAAAACAAGTTTCTTATTCCACTGTTCAGTTGAAAAGAATTTCAAGAGATTGATCAAGTCCAGAAAATTATCACATTACAGCTATGCTTACACTTTTAAAATTTGCGCAAATACTACTGTGAATTCCTTCTATTGATTATGTGATTTAATTATCATTTGTAATTGGGCATATAGGAAAATATGACTGTGCTGAGTATCAATGTTTTAAATCAGGAATCAAGCCAAGTTTCAAACTTTTGTGAGGTTTATTTTCTCCTCCTTGTTTATCATTTAGATCCAAAACGGTGATTGTCTTTCATCTAACACATTCTCACAGACTGATTCTAACTGCTTGGATGTCTATGACTCACTCCACTCCAGTTCACAGGATTCTGATTAATTAGTGAAACAGGTTTCTACCCTGAATTATTTATCACATCATCTCCTACACCATGACTTTTATCACTCTCTAGGTCAAGCAATCCAACATGGAGCCTTGTAAAGACTTCTATTCAAATAAACTCCGCTTCAAAATAACCAACCCCCACATTATTCTGCAGAACCTTTAGTCTTCTACTGCCAAACATATCATCAAACCATCCAATGATGACGTAACCTGCAGTTAGTACTTCAATACTTAAGTTTCACTGGAGATAAGTTGAACGTATCTTGATGTGACTTGGATTTTCCTGATAATATTTGAGAACCTAGTAAAACATTGCACAGTAAATTGTTTTTGGTTTTTGCTTTTGTTTTTGGTTGCTATTAGATAGGGGCAACTCCCAGTGGTTAAAACCTTGTTCTCAGCACGTCAGTATGCATTGGCCCTTTCGTGATCTGGCACAGTGATACATTGTATTTCAGACCTACAGAACCAGCAGGGTCATCCCAGCTATGCTTTGGTGTAGGTTGGGGGTAGGGGCAAGGTTGGAAGTGTGTGCTAGGTATCAAACTCAGGGTCTCACATATGCCAAACATGTTCTTTTACTATCTGAGCTATCTATCCAGCTTTATACAATAGGCTTATCAAATGTCTGTGGATAAATTTTCTTGGGTCAAAAGAATAAATCATGCTAATCATAAACATTCATAATCTTTGCTTCCCTACCATCTGGCATTGCTCTGTACTTTTCTACAACAATGTCTATGCCAGCTATATTCGCTGTCTATTTTTAAATTCTATCTCAGGCTAGGGAACCAAGAATTTTGCTGCTTATAAGATCAGAGGAGGAAATTAAGTCTCTGGAAAACTCTCCAGGAGTGATCCCTAAGTATAAAGTCAGGAGTAAGCCCTAAGCACAACCAGGTGTGGACAAAAATCCAAGGGGTTATAGAAGACTTATAGTAAAGAACCTAGATGACCTTGGCTTCTCTGATTACTCTCATCATAGATCAAAGGAATGATCCTCTGTTGTTCAGAAGCAATGCTGATAATCTGGATTCATTAAGATTAAAAACTTCTGCTCTGCAAGAAATTGTCACAAGCATGAAAAGACAGCCCACGTACTTAGGTAAACATTTGCAAAGACTGTTCTATATAAATATACAAAGAACTCTTAAAATGACACTAAGAAAACAAAACAAACAAAAACAGCTGAAAATTTTGTCCAAAATCTCTTCTCAACCTTTTGGTTGATCTCAAGGGGAAAAAAATAGAGTCAAATACCTTAGCAGATACTTTATTAAATAAAATGCATAGTTGAAAAATAAATATATGTCACACGTCATATATAATAGAAAAATGGAAATACGAGGGTTAATAGGAAATAATATTTAACTTCCTCTCAATTTTGTAGTGAGCCTAAAATTTCTCTGGAAAAATGTCTTTAGGTAAACACACTCATCCCCCTTTACTTAATTTAAATTGAGATTTGAGAAGGTAGTTTAAATTGAGTAATTGAGAGAATCAAGTAAAGACCAAACAGAACATGGTCCACATTTTTAACCATTAAAAATCCAAAAGCACCGTGTTCAGTGGAAATTAGTGTGAGTTTTATATCAAGGGAAATAATAACTCCATTAATTTATCAAAGTCCTGCCTGAAATAGATTTAATTTTATTTTCTGTCTTAAAATTATTTATCTATACTTTGTTAAAAAAGTGCCCCAGTGTTATTTGAGGATCTTCATGAAAGGTCTTAATCTTTCTTTATTTTCTTGATCTGAATTATGTTCCATGGATTGCTTCTGAGAATTTCTGCTAAGATCAAATGTTGAGTAAAAACATCTTTGAGGGTGAGGTATGGTGCCGCAAGCAAGTCAATCTGTACCTGTGAGGCGAGTGCATCATCAGCCTCATGGCGGCTTCAGACTTCCAGATACCCCAAAATTGCTGCTGTGCCTTTGGGCAGACCCCAAAAACTTGGGGCAAAGTTTATCAAGAAAGTAAAGGGCCAAAATTTAGGTATCTGTGAGCCACACCCACAAACCACCTCAGGCTCAGCTATATAATTGGAGGCATGGCCTCTCTGGTTCCTGATCTAATTGCTTAACGACCATGATCCCAGAGACTCAGAAACAAATCTCGAAACCCAACGGCTTTTGACAGAAATGCATCCGAGCCCTGCGTTAGGCTAATGGTGCTGGGCACCCCCAGGTGGGAATAGGTTTCGTGCCTTGGCCTGTTCCTCCTGGTGGCCCAGTGGCCGTAATCCACCAGAGGCCACTAGACAGTCAGGTTTGGGCTCGCAGTGACGAGACACACAGGGCCCCACAAGGTGGGGGTGGAGCCAGCCCTTTCCTCTCCATCCCAACAAGACCCCAAGTCGCCACCCACAAACGGCCTCTCTGGCTCCTGATCAAGCTGCTTAATGACCGTGATCCCAGAGAATCAGAATTAAATCTCAAAACCCAGCAGCTTTTGGCAGAAATGTGTCTGGGTCAGACAGTAGGTTACTGTCGCTGGGCCACCCCAGAGGAGAAAGGGTGCTGTCCCTCTGCCTGCTCGCCCTAGGTGACTCAGTGGCCACCATATTCCAGAGACCATTGGACAGTCAGGTTTGGGCCTGCAGTGACGAGACACACAGGGCCTCATGGGATGGGGGTGGAGTTGGCCCTTTCCTCCCCGTCCCAACAAGATCCCGAGTCACTGCCCACGAACGGCCTCTCTGGCTCTAGATAAAGCTACTTAACAGCTATGATCCCAGAGACTCAGAAACAAATCTTGAAACCCAGCAGCTTTTGGCAGAAATGTGTCTGGTCTCTGCAGTAGGTTACCAGTATTGGGCCAGCCCATGTGAGAATAGGTTTCCTGCCTTGGCCTATTCACCCTGGCGGCCTGGCTGCCTGGTGGCTGTCATCCTCCAGAGGCCACTGGACAGTCAGGTTTGGGCCCACAGTGACGAGACATGCAGGGCCTCATGGGATGGGGGTGGGACCGGCCCTTTTCTCCCCATCCCAACGAGATCCCAAGTCATCGCCCACAAATGGCCTCTCTGGCTCCTCATCAAGCTGCTTAATGGCCATGATCCCAGACACTGAGAAACAAATCTCAAAACCCAGAGACTTTTGGCAGAAGTGCATACGGACTGTGCAGTAGGTTACTGTTGCTGGGCCACCCCAGGGGGGAAAGGGTATTGTCCCTCTGCCTGCTCCCCCTAGGCGGCTTGGTGGCCATCATCTTCCAGAGGTCACTGGACAGTCAGGTTTGGGCCTTCAGTGACGAGACACATGGGGCCTCATGGGATGGGGGTGGAGCCAGCCCTTTCCTCCCCACCCCAAGGAGACGGCGAGTCGCCAGCCACGAACAGCCTCTCTGGCTCCTGATCAAACTGCTTAATGGCCATGATCCCAGAGACTCAGGAACAAATATCGGAATTCAGCAGGTTTTGGCAAGAAATCCCTTCAGATTTAACTGTTCAAATTTCAGGATTTCAAAATTGCGCGGTCACTACTGCAGCCACGCGACATCATATGTTATTCATAACCAGCAATAGAAAACAAATTGTCTACTGTTGCCTTTGCAGCAGAACTGAGTGTTGGGGTAAAATCCCAAATAATAATGGTGGTGTCAAAATGTTGAATGTAATCAAAGTATACAGAGAATAATTTGGAAATCATCTGCCCTGTAGGTAAGGGGAGGGTGTGGGATGGGGGGTATAACTGGGGATTTTGGTGGTGGATAATGGGCACTGGTGAAGGTATGGCTGTTTCATTGTATGACTGAGACTTAAAACCCGAAAGCTTTGTAACTGCTCTCACGGTGATTCAATAAATAAAATTATAAAAAATGGGTGAAATGGTTCGATTCCTCCGCCCCTCTCAGAGAGCTCAGCAAGCTACTGAGAGTATCTTGCCTGCACAGCAAAGCCTGGCAAGCTACCCGTGATGTATTCGATATGCCAAACACAGTAATAAGTCTCATGATGGAGACGTTACTGGGCCCGCTCAAGAAAATCGATGAACAATGGGAGGACCGTGACCAAGACCATGAGTAGATCCAGAGTCACATAACCTCCTCTTTTTCTCCTTAGAATCCCTCCTAGTAGCAAAGGCTGCCAAGTGATGAAGGCTGCAGACCATCCACAGTACTACATGTATTCTGCGGAGTTCATGCACAATTCAATTACCATAATCAGTGGCTGAATAAATAGAAGTACTCCTACATTAAAAAAAAATCTTTGACGGTGATAAAAAGCATACAATATTGTACTGTGACAAGCCAAGGATACAGTTGGAATGTTTTTACATTAAAGGACAATGGCAGGATTGCACTGTGGTTGAACAACAATATGCCTTTAAAGAAGAGGCAGTCTTGTCTCTAATTTTTTAGATTCAATGTGCCCTGAGCAGGTAGGTCTCTTATGTAAAGCTACACAATCTTTATTCTTAATACCAATGCAATTTCTTTAATTTTCAATCATGAGTAGATCCAGGGGCTGGAGCGATAGCACAGCGGGTAGGGCGTTTGCCTTGCACGCAGCCAACATGGCCAACCTGAGTTCGATTCCTCCGCCCCTCTCAGAGAGCTCAGCAAGCTACTGAGAGTATCTTGCCTGCACAGCAAAGCCTGGCAAGCTACCCGTGATGTATTCGATATGCCAAACACAGTAATAAGTCTCGTGATGGAGACGTTACTGGGCCCGCTCGAGAAAATCGATGAACAATGGGAGGACCGTGACCAAGACCATGAGTAGATCCAGAGTCACATAACCTCCTCTTTTTCTCCTTAGAATCCCTCCTAGTAGCAAAGGCTGCCAAGTGATGAAGGCTGCAGACCATCCACAGTACTACATGTATTCTGCAACTTGAAATCGAAAGAGTGTTTCAGACAGATCTATCTTCATTCTTTGAAAGTCTTCTTAGGCTCAGCTGGATGTCCAGAGAACAGAATCATACAATTACCCCCAGGAAACAAAAGATGGTATTGGATTTTAAATGCCATGAAATGATTCCATATCTTCTATTATTTTTAAATAAAATATGATCATGCTTGCTTTTTATTCATATTTGTTCTAATAGCAATCAAAATTATATAGACTCTAATTTTCAATGAATGCATTTTAATCATCTAGAAAGGTATAATTAATTGGTCTATTCAAAGAAGACTTTATTTCTCACATGCACAGTGCCAATCTTGCCTCCCTCACTTCTTAAAATTCTGCTGTTCCAGGCCATGAAAGCATTAAATTGTTTTAGGCTTCTTTTTTTTTCCCTCTCAGAAAATATTACCTGGACTCCATGATGCTACTACCCAGGGAGAGCAAAAGTAAACATTCACCATTTACCATTAATGCTCAGTAAAATATCTATCTTCATTGGATAATTTATTGTGAATACATATTCAGGTTTATCAAATATAAAATGAAAACTTATACCACTTTCAGTATAACGTACTTCAAAGACTTAATATATTGCCAATGTACAGGATTTATGTGGGTTGCAACTTTCACTCTTTGGGACTTCTCAGCTTAGATAATAAATCATGATCAGACACATACCCTAGGTGACATTATTCTCTTCTTAATTCCCACATTAAACTCCCACTAACATGATGGATAAGAACTCATGTGTGTGGGAGGCTAATTTGATATTTGCATAGGTTCCTAACCAGTCGAGAGAAATTGCCCTTTGTCTGCACACAATGCATCAATGCACGTAATAGTCTCCCCTCCTGGCATCAGCGACACAATTTCAGTTCAGACACTGGAATGAAAGTGTTCTACATGCTCTAGAAAGTGACCTCTATTAAAAGCATTTAACTTTTCTAGAATTTAATAGGACAACTCTATTAATGTAACCCAAGCCTAATATGGCAAAATCCTACACAGTTTACAATCTCAGTAGCAGGATTCGAAATCAGCTTGCCTGCCAGGTTGATGAGTGACTCAAGACTAAAACTTAATTGTCTTTGCTATTTACTGTAAGCAGCAACTGATCTTAGCCTCACTGTGCTGGTTCACCTGCATTTTTCAGTTGGGAAAGTAACTATGTGAACTACAGTGGTTATACGGGATGAAAATAGGTGTATTATCATTGGCATTTTGGATGGGCCTTTGGCATTTCAGTATTCTGGCACAGCACACAGGAGCTTTAGACTGTTCAAAGATGATGAAATATTGGACCTCCTCCAAAATTTCAAGTGGTTTACACCCAGTATCGGCTAGGAAGGCATTTGCTCACACATAAAGCAATATTCTCAGTTTGGAAAACCCTGGGAACTTAACTTTTTCTTTTACTCCCTCACACATTAATGCACATTTATAGTTAAAAAACTCGATGTCTAAAACTCATAATGCTTCTAACAGGAATACAAATAGTGAGTTAATCTCATAAAGATTAGTGATTTATATGGTTCAACATTTGTATTCTGAGTCGGGAAACGGGAGATTTTGTAAGATAACAATGTCAATGTATTTTAAGTGATTATCTCAGAATATGCATGCAATTTATGTTTTAGAATAAATAGAAAAATTACAGCAAAAATTATTTTACTTACTTTAATGCTTTCCACCAGCTCTGTCTCCTTTCAAGCCCCCACCATGCCACTATTTAAAAAAAAAATTAAGTGTTTTATCTCCCTTTCCTCTCTTGTCAAAATTAACTATGACCAAGGAAATAAAGTGACAGGAAATGGGAGGATCCATAAAATAATTGATTACCTGAATAATCAAGAGAAAACAGAAGTTGTCAGGAGGAAGTAGCTTCCCTGTGGTAGGTAGGTGAGGAAGATACTATGTTTTACACAACACTTCTTAAGGAGCATTGTTCTATGAAACAATAAGCCCTGATAACCCATAAGCAGTGCCACCCTATTGGGGAACACTGCAGACTACCAGTAGTTTTGGCAAGTCACTTGACCTTTGATTCCAGTTTCTTCTTCAGTAAAGGACTCAGCTTAACCTTCCTGGATTTTTTGTGGGGGAGGGCGGCCACACCTTGAGGGGAGTCAGGACTTACTCCTGGCTCTGAACTCAGGGATCACACTGACAGTGCTCAGTGGACCATATGGAAAGCTGGGAATTGACCCAGAGTCAGCCACATGCAAAGCACTATATTATTGCTCCAGCCTAGCTTAACTATTTTTAAGGACCGTAATGCTCCTAAATTGTATGTTATAAAGGAGCAATAGCACAGCGGTAGGGCATTTGCCTTGCGTGCTGCTGACCTGGCTGAGCGTGGTTCGATTCCTCCGCCCCTCTCAGAGACCCTGGCAAGCTACCGAGAGTATCTCACCCACATGACAAAGCCTGGCAAGTTACCCGTGACGTATTTGATATGTCAAACACAATAACAACAAGTCTCACAATGGAGACGTTACTGGGCCCGTTCGAGCAAATCAATGAACAGCAGGAGGACAGTGCTACAGTGCTACTAAAATTTGTATCAAAATTTTTCTATTATACTTTACTGAAAAAATTAGGAATTAGATTTTCTTATATTTAAGTATATACTTTTGAGAAACCATGGTATTTGCAAATACAGTGATAAAGTCAAAAAAAGATGTTCATTCTTCTATATGTGGCTTTCAGTATATGGGATGCTGGTCACTAGACTACCATTTTTATTCTAATTTTCCACAGTACTAAGTTGATTTTTTTTTTTTTTGGTTGTTGTTGCTGCTACTGTTGTTGTTGAGCATGGAGTGTCTGGTATATTAAAATCCAGGCCTTTAGCAGTTCTTACAGTTACACTGAGCTGTAAAGATAAGCGAAGACTTGAATTTTATGAAGCTTTATCAAAATCCCTAACCACAGCCAGTACCAAATTTGCAAGACTGAATTCAAGTCCTCAGATACCAATTATGGCAAAATTTTGTTTCAAACTATACAGTAAGATATGAAAGTTTCTCTCTCAAGTTGTTTGCTTACTTAAGTGATTGCTAAATACTCTGTATTTCTAGTTATCTCTCACTATACCTAATGGTATGCCTTGAGGACACAGAAAGTTCCTATCCTAAAGAACCCAAAGCCTAGGTTGGAAAGTATATAAACTAATTAAAAACTAAATAAATGCATAGTGGTAAGATTAAATTCTTCTAATGTGATCGATATGACACCATTGTAGCACTGTAGCACTGTCCTCCCATTGTTCATCGATTTGGTTGACTGGGCTCAGTAACGTCTCCATTGTGAGACTTGTTGTTACTGTGTTTGGCGCATCGAATACGCCATGGGTAGCTTGCCAGGCTTTGCCATGAGGGCGATATACTCTCAGTAGCTTGCCGGGCTCTCCGAGAGGGGCAGAGGAATCGAACTTGGCTCAGCCAGGCTGGCCACACGCAAGGCAAATGCCCTACCGCTGTAAGAACATATATGGTGGGCTTCTGTTGCCCTACTTCCTCCCTTAAGTTTGAGTTTAAGACCTTCGTCTTAGTGCTTATGCTCATTTGGATTCCTTAGGTTCTTCACCTGTCTTGACCAGAACTACTATTTCTCCCAGACTGTATGAACCAGTGAAGGTTCTTTTGACTAATAGCCACTCAGTCTTTCCTTTGAACATTCAATATAAAATATTTCTATATTATTTTATTTTTCCTAAGCTGTTTCATATTGGTCTTTCCTAGAAAATTACCTGTTTCTGACACTGAGTCCAGTTTTGATTTTTTTTACCCTCTATTTCTAGCTTTTGACTATTCCAAATTACATCCTTTTCTAAGACTCATTTGTTTGCCAGATTTCAAACACACAAACAGGTCATTTTCAAATGGTCTAGGCATCCAGGTCAGGTACATCATAACAACAGTAAATAATTTGTTTCTTTAATTAATCTGGAGAGTTACAGCAGTGAATAACATATTTATAATCAGAAAAACTGATAAATACTGGTTACTGGTGAAGATAATTAAATAAAAAACAATAACTCCTTGCCTTTATAAGGCCATTATATGATCAAAATTCTTTCACATACATTTTCTTCTTTTATATTTATGACATATTGTAGAGAAGCTATTTCTTCACATTTTATGGAAGGTGGAACCAAAGAATATGGAGATTGAGTCACTATTATTTTGCCTATTTATGACCAAGTATTTAAGTTAGCACAGATAGGGCATTTGCCTTGCAAATAGCCAACCCAGCTGACCCGGGTTCGATTCCTCCACCTCTCTCAGAGACCCTGGCAAGCTACTGAGAGTATCTCGCCTGCATGGCAAATCTTGGCAAGTTATCTGTGACATATTAGATATGCCAAACACAGTAACAAGTGTCACAATGGAGACGTTACTGGGCCCGCTCCAGCAAATTGATGAACAATGCGAGGGCAGTGACAGTGACAGTGATTCTAGTGCTATATCTATGATATAAGTGATGGTGATGGTGGTTTTGATATGTTCAATTATTTACTGTGTGTGTGAGAGAGAAAAGAAAAAGAGAGAGAGATTAAGATATGTGGATATTCATCCTTGGATATTCACCAGTAAAAACAAATGTTATACAATTACAACCGAATATAATAATACCTTGTTATAGATTCAATGATTTGTTCTATTTCTCCCTCCTGCTAATCCATATATGATTTTAAAAAATCTGACCATTAATTTAATGACATTTGTAAGTAATGTCTATGACTGATTAGGTCATGAAAATAGAAGGTCTCATGAATGAAATTAGTGCCCTTAAACAAGAGACCCTAGAGAGTCACCTCTCACCTCAGCTATGTAAAGACATAACAAGACTAGCTAACTAGGAAACAGAGAGCAATCCCTCACAGAACTATAATTTATCACCAACTGGCACATTAGGAAACCCACTGCATACTGACTAAAGCCTGGGTATTTGGACTCCTGGCTAAGGAGCCAGACAGAGAGAAGAGGAATGATCATTTTGGTAGGATAAGTGTACAATCATGTTGTGGAGCTATTACTACTAGACAATGGGACAATAACTGTCACCCTAGCGAACTACATGGGTAGAACTTGGTTCTTCCTTACCCATTCTGGTGGAAATAGACAAGAGAAGCATGATGAGAATATTCATTGAACTAAGGCACTAACACTGGTGGAAACTATACCACTCAGAATCTCCAAGATCTTCCTTCAATAAGAGGTTGCTATTCAAGTTATTTGAAGTGCTGTATGCAGATAGCTACCAGCTGTTAGCATCTTTGGAATTGCCTCCGTTGCAGAGATCCCTAAATGCATGCTAGTCATGCTCACATTTGATGACTCACCAGAATAGTAAACTTCTGATATTTTTTTTTTTTTGGCACAACACAGGATAACTCTGAAGGATCATTCTACTTTTCAGAGATTCCTATAGAGTTACCAAAGCTGCTGTTGAATTGTACCTCAGATCTACATCTTCCACATTCTGTGTCATTTCCACTCTCCAGAAATGAATACCACATAATTGGTACATTAAGTCACTTCTCAATGTAACAGATGAGAACGTTTGGAGATAAAAAACAACTTCAAGTTCTTTACCTTTTGAGGATAAAAGATACTCTTTATGTTTTAAATCAATACGGTAGTATTCTGGAGGTATTCATGAATCCAGAGGAAGGCTGTCACTGTCACTACCCTCCCGTTGTTCATCGATTTTCTCGAGCGGGCCCAGTAATGTCTTCATTGGAGACTTTGTTGTTACTGTATTTGGCATATCGAATACGTCACGGGGAGCTTGCCAGGCTCTGCTGTGCGGACGAGATACTCTCGGCAGCTTGCCGGGCTCTCCAAGAGGGGCGGAGGACTTGAACTCGGGTCAGCCATGTTGGCTGTGTGCAAGCCAAATACCCTACCAGCTGTGCCATCGCGCCAGTCCAGAGAGGAAGAAGAAGGCTATTTAATGGAAATGAGGAGAAAGCCAGAATGGCCAGACTTTGTGATATTCTCCATTAGAATTTCCATCAAAGGTGAAAAGTAGCATGTGGATAGCAGGAAAGTCAAGGGAAAATATGACCATGTGACTAACCCTGTACCTTATACAAGTTCACATGAAGATGGGAGCCCCTCTAGGCTCCTGCTTAATCAATATTTGATAAAAGTATTTTGAGAGGATTGAGAAATGAATACGCTGTGTCACTTCCAGAAAAAGCCTTTCATTTGAATAGAAAGACATGCCTTTTTCTCCTTGTTCAGAGATCCCAAAGCTATTGACCCAAGAAAACCCAGAGACCCAGGGAATCATCAGACCACAAATAAGCAACACAGGAAAGAGAGCAGTCACCAATGTCTTAATAGAAAAAGCAACTGGCCAAATTTCCAGCACAAATGACCATAATCTTGGCAGACAAGTTGAATTTTGAGGACAGAAGGAAATCTTTGAATGTTTATTTAATTTTCTACTGGGGAAGGGTTTGCTGATTTTAGGAAGGGTGGATCCCTTAAGGCTAGCTGCCACACTTCAATGATTGTCTTAAGCCTTAATGTCTTGGAAATTCATCTTTAAAATGTCTTGTCTGCCTTAAGGGACAATAGGCAATTTATTTGCTTCCTCTTAGAGGTTCTGGCACTTTTGACAGTCTCTTAAGAGAGGTAATTATCACCTCAAGGTGGTCTGCCTTAAAACACCCTTTTCTGAGACTGATTGAGAGGAAGTGAGCCTGTGTGACTATCTCAAGAGACAAATCACAGGACTGGAAACTAGGCATTGTGAAGAATTTCTACAATGTGCTTCCCAGTGAAGCATGCACACAATATCAAAATTCAGAAAATGTTTTCCTCTAGACTCTTATTTTGGTGGCAATTTCTCGCCAGTAGATATTGTATCATCTTGTTATGACTGTCTTTAAACTCATTTCTTTGAGGGATGATATTATGTTTACTATTTCTATTTATTATGCAATGCATAGAGATATTGTTACTCAGGTAGCTCCTAGAAAAGACATATTCCTTGATTTGTTTGATTGGATCACAACAAGCTATGCTAGTATAAAAACAGGTACACTCAATGCTGGGCCAGGGATAGAGAGAATGTGACTCAGGGTGTATTCCACAGGAGGCAGCAATCCCATTGCTACCTATCCCTCCTCCAGATGGTTCCAGTCCAATACTACCTGATCTACAAAATACTCCACATAAATTTGTCAAATTAAAATTTTACATACATTTTTCCCCTTCATTATGGTACTAACTATAGACTAGTTGGTCATGGTTGTTTCTCCATGTCTTCAAGGACAAAGATCATAACTTCTATGTCTATGTATCTTAAGCTTTATTAGAGTGACTTTTCATATATTTAATTATCGTATAGTTATTTCAAATCTTGCATGCACTGCAAAGCCTGGTAAGCTCCCTGTGGTGTATTTGATATGCCAAAAACAGTAACAACAAGTCTCACAATGGACACGTTACTGGGCCCACTCGAACAAATAGATGAACAACGGAAGGACAGTGCTACAGTGCTATTTCAAATAAACAAAGATGATGAAATTACGATAGAAGAATTGTTCTTTCAAAGGATTCAATATTACACGATAGGCCAAACTAACACTATTCCATCTTCTCCAGATTTATATCAATTCAACAAGCAACTAATATTTAAGTAACTAATATTTATTTGAGGGGGCCTCCCAAGTGGTGCTCAGGAGGTCCAAGGGTCCCAGTGGCAATTCTTGGCCAAGGAAACCAGCAGTTCAATGCAAAGACCAAGAAGGCATTGCTGCTCTGGAACTGTGGGGTCAAGGATTACCTGATGAACAAGAACCTCCAGAAAGAATACAGCAGAGGTTGGGGCCCATATAGTGCCACGAATCAGATCCAGGCCTTTCACATGGCACATACCCTAACTTCTGTACTACCTCTCAGTTACTACGCAATGAATCTTTAATTTTTTTTAATCTCAGAATTTAATGTATTTTTCCCAGCTGTTACTAAATAGAAAAAGAAAATAAGATAATCATGGCCATGTCTGTGAAACACTCTCTATATATTTTTCTTTATATATATATATATATATATATATATATATATGTCTTCCAAGAGTTTTTTTTTTTAATTTTTTTTTATTGGTGAAACACCATGAGGTACACTTACAGACTTACAAATTTTTATGCCTGTGTTTCAGTTATACAATGATCAAGTACCCATCCCTCTACCAGTGCCCATTTTCCACCACCACGGGTTCCAGTATCCCTCCCACCCCTCATCCCCCACATCATACCCTGCATTTGTGGAAGGGCATTCCCTTTTGTTCTCTCTCTCTCTCCTTTTGGGTGCTGTGGTTTGCAAGAGAGGCATTGAGTGCAATCATGTTTGGTCTATAGTCTACTTTCAGCATGTTTCTCCCATTCTGGGTGGATCCTCCCAACACCCTTTATTTGGTGCTCCCTTCACTATCTGAGCTCCCTTTTCCCCTCTCACATGTGGTTGGCCTCCAAGTCATGGAGCAAAATTCCTGGTACTAATCTCAGCCATTCTTGGTTGTTAGTCTCTTATTTTGTTACTTTATATCCCCCAGATGAATGCAATCTTTCTGTGTCTATCTCTCTCTTTCTGACTCATTTCACTTAGCATGATACTTTCCATGTAGTACCACTTGTATGTAAATTTCATGACTTCATCTTTTCTAACAGCTACATAGTACTCCATTGTGTAAATGTACCAAAGTTTCTTTAACCAGTCAAGAGTGTTTTTTCTGAAGGACACTACCATCCATAGAAGAAAAGGAAACGTGAAGTAGAATTGTTGGTAACAAGTAAACTAAACAATATGTTAGGGGAATATGAAAAAACAGAGATTAGCTGAAGAAACTTCTAAGTTCTATGCATGGAAGAGGTTCACTGCTGGCAAAGGACTTCCTGGGGAAGAGCAGGAAAATTGTCGAATGTCATGATATAGAACAAGAAGCATTAAGAAATCATTGTGAAAATAGAATTGTTGTTGAAAAGAATCATTGTGGAAATAGAAATTGCATATAAAGAGCCAAAAACAAGTCTAAGAAAGTTGAGTTGTAGATAAAAGCATTCAAGTTGTGAAAAAAATAGAGAAATGAAAAATAAAGCTCTTAGATAATAGAGTAAAATTTAGATAAATATTAGTTAAGTCAGGAAAACGATTCTGCTTCTGGAATACAGAGCAGCTGTTTATTGAAATAAATGCTTGGTCCTAAAGAGGAACAAGGGAATTCCACTCACCTTGGAAAACTTAGAAAGCTATTTTAATTATTTATATTTTAAAAATCTATATAATCAAGGTGTAGAGATGAAAAATTATGTGTTTGAATTGAAACTGAAACAATTATACTTTTTTTAGAGGCACAGAACTCCTATAATGAGGACATATTCCACAGAATACTAGTATTTTGGGTCACCGTGTTTATCCTACTGGCATAAATCTATTCTTCCCACCACTTTTTAATACAATTCAAACTTCTACAACTACAAATGAGACCAGAAAACTGACTCTCATGACCTCTCCAAATTCCATTTTGCTATTGTTATTCTCTCGGGCACTAGAAACAGCAGAGCCTGGAAGAGGCATCTACAGATAGTAAAAAAAAATCAGAACATTAAATTCTAAAAGGTTCAAATAAGGGCCAGTGAAACAGCATAGTGTGTAAGGCATCTGCCTTACAAAGCACTGCATATGGTCCTCCCAGCAACTAAAGGAATGGTCCTTGAGTACCTAAGTATAGCTCAAAAGCCAAAAACAAAACAAAACAAAAAGCTTCAAACAAAATTATTCTTATTTTAAACACTAAAATTTATAAAGAGGTAATAATTTTTTTCATTGCATAAAATTTTACAGTAATAAATTGGCAATTATAGAGAGGAACAAATTAATGACTTAAATCTCAACTACTATATTCTCAAAGTCAAAACCTGGAATTGAATTACCACCATTAACTCTCATAGAAATAAAAGCATGAAAAGACTAGTGTCAAGGATTATTTTGGAATGCACTAAATTAAATCCATTATTGAAAGATCCATATTCAAGGCCTAAGGACACTAAAATATTTTTTTTTTTGCTTTTTGGGTCACACCCGGTGATGCTCAGGGGTTACTCCTGGCTCATGCACTCAGGAATACTCCTGGAAGTGCTTGGGGGACCATATGGGATCCTAGGAATCGAACTCAGATCGGCCATGTTGACTGCGTGCAAGGCAAATGCCTTACCCACTGTGCTATCACTCCAGCCCCCTAAAATACATTTTAAATGGTACTTTTGGTATACTTTTGTGCAGATTTTTAATCTTAAATTATCAGAAACAAAGATCATAGCAGGTAATTTCCAACCTAGCACTATATTGTTTTTAATATATGTCAATAACAGAAATTCATGTATTGAGTTTAACCTAATTAATTGATGTCAAGATAAAATAAAATACTGAGGAAAAGATTTGCTGTCTAGACTCAGATTTGCTATTTCATACTCTATGTACTGTATAAAAGAGATTTTACTTCCTCTCTTCTGATCTTGCACCCAGCTGGTCTAGAGTTAAGAATCTTACTAATGTTAATCATACCACACATCAAAGAAACAATTATTCAGTATTTCAGGCTCCTTCCCACAGACTCAGCAAGGCAATTACAGCCACCTATCTCATTCCCAGCTACCAAGTTGAAGACAAAAAAGGATTCCAGAGCAAAACATCCCCAATGTTGGCCATCAACAATTCACTACCTGTAAATAATTTAAAGTAAAACTATTTCAAATGTCATGATCTTTTATTTCAATAGGTAATAATTTGAGCAGTTTTGAAAGTTGTAAGTTTTCATTTTCTAAATATCTCATGAGAAAGCTTCATATTTTTATTGAATCACCATGAGATACAGTTACAAAACTTTCATATTTGAGTTTCAGTCATACAATAATAAAACACCTATCCCTCCACCAGTGCACATTCTCCACCATCAATGTACCAGTATTATCCCTGCCCTTTTCCAATCCTTCCCCTGCCTCTATGGCAGACAATTTCCCCTATACTCTCTTTCTACTTTTGGGCATTATGGTTTGCTATACAGATACTGAGAGACTATCACGTTTGGACTTTTATCTACTTTCAGCACACATCTCCCATCCCGAACAATTCCTCCAACCGTCATTGACTTAGTGATCCCCTCTCTATTCCAGTTGCTTTCTCCCCAGCTCATGAAACAGGAGAAAGCTTCATTTTTGTAAATAAATTTAAGTCATTTTTATTCTTCCCTGCTTGAGATCAGAATGGAGTTCTCATTTAACAGTTATGTCTTCTTGGACCGGAGTGTTAGTACTGTAGGTATTGTGTTTGCCTCGTACACATCTAATCCAGGTTCAATCTCCAGTATCTCATATGGTCCTCCAACAGCCAGAACTAATTCCTAAGTCTAGAGCCAGAAGTGAACCCTGAGCATTGTAGGGTGTAGCAAAAATAAATAAATAAAATTATGACTTCAGTTCTTTAGAAGCCTAATTATGGTTTAAATAATTAAATTTGGGAAGTACATGAATTGGTGGACAATAAAAGTTTTCCACTCAAACCGAAGAATCTAATTTTGATGGTGGATTACAACTTGCATTCAAAACAATAGTCGTAAGTATATAAAATACTTTGAAGTTTACAAGTCCCAGAATAAATTAGTTTAAAGAAGAGTAATTAATTAAACTACCATCATTTAATGGCCTGAAGAAAGGAAAGAATTTTTGAGGAATTAATCTCGAAATTCTTTTCTTATAGTCAGTGGATTTAAAAAATATCAATTGACAACAGGCAAAATAAAATCATTATTCTTAGAACCAGATCTCACTGGCTAAAGTAATGACCAGTTTGGTATATACTACAAGAAAATAAACATGTTTGTTTAGTTTACCAACATAGCCTCCACTCATAATATATAGCAAATGCTTGCTTATTTGGAAGAGTATATAGCATTCTAGGTGGTTCCTCTGTCAGACTTCCAGTTGTATTTATTTTGCAAATAGTGATATTTTAACATAAATTATTCACTACTACATGTATATATGACATTAACAATACATTAAATATTTTAAGAGCTAAAAAGATCATGACTATATCACTAAATTCAATAACACTGAAATATATATACATGATACTATAAATGATCATTTTTAATCTAATAAATAGTCACTGCTATCATGTTAGAATCTGTCTTCAATTATACAAAACCACCAAAAGCAAGTCACATAACTTGACAAGGATAAAGTTAGTACACTCTTTAAATTAGTCTTCTAAGATTGAATCAAAGCAGATTGACCATGTTTGAAATGAGACATCTCTGAAAAAGATCTAGTCTGTCTCATGGACCAATGGTTGGGGAATTATTAAATGAACCTTTAGGACAAACACTATAAAGGACATGGTCAGAAGTAAAGCTAATGAATTGTGACTCCTTTTCCCCAGGAAAGTAGTAAAAGTACCCTGAAAACAATTGTAACCCTCACACTGGGCAAAAATACCCTACTGGCAGAAACTCAAAGAGTTATTCCAATTGAGCCATTAAGAAAATGCTTAGATCAAAAGTTATCATTAGAATTGTTCTTTTGAAAACATAGAATAAATGGACCATGTACTGTTTGATGCTTTTGGATTTAAAAATAGAACTAAAATACAATAGTATTTTTTGGGGAGAATTCTACAGTATAATTGAACAAGATGATCTCTTAAATCTTTCTCATCTTTTGTTTCTATGATTCAATTGTATGTAGTTAAGTAGATCATAAAAACAGACCCATGTGGGAACATGACCATCAGTAGCAACAAAAATAATAACACTGAGCTCCTTCCTTAGATGAAAGGCTCCATGTTTTCACAAAGCACTTTGCAAATATTATCTTTTTAATTTTCACAACACCCAAGGTGTGTAGGAGGAAGTATTATTATCCCATTTTGCAAATGGAGAAGTTGGGGTTCATGGAGTTTGGCTTGCTCATGGCCACAAAACAAGCTAACAAGAAAATTCAATCTTTGGGCACTTAGAAGTGAACTATTCAAAATTAGCTGCTCTGATGAAACACAGAGGTTGAGATTGAGTTTTTTCCCAGTATATAGAGAATGATATACATAAGAAAAGTAACATAGGGACTGGAAAATAGTATAGTGGATAAGGCACATGCATAGCATAAACCTGGCCTGAATCTAATCTCTGGTACCACTTGATTCCTTTGGAGTACCTTGAGGACCACCCTGGCGACCCAGGTAATTCTCAGCACTAAAGGGCCTGTATACTCAGACCTTTGTATTGAGACACCATTCTGGTTTGCCAAGAACTGTCCATGGGGCCCTGGACCTCCTGAGCTCCCAAGGTACCCCTGAATGAAGATATAATTAAATTATAATTATTGTTAAGAAAATTAGAGCAAGATGATATGAGATTTACTACACACGCATACATATACCATAAATTACTGCATTCACCCAACTGAGACTTCAAAGAATAAAGAGAAGCAAGAATCCAGACTTTGAATTGTGTGAGATTACTCAATAAAATTCGATTTCCTGGGGCAGGAGCAATAGTACAGCAGGTAAGGTGCTTGACTTGAACACTGCTGAACCCAGTTTGACCCCTAGTATTTCATATGGCCCTTCCCCCTCTGCCAAGCATTGTCAGGAATGATTCCTGAGGACAGTGCCAGGAGTAAACTCTGAGCACACCTGGGTGTGGCTCCCAAACAAGGTAAAGGTAAAGGTAAAGGCCCTCCCGTTGATCGTCGATTTGCTCGAGCGGGCCCAGTAACGTCTCCATTGGAGACTTTGTTGTTACTGTGTCTATCGAATACTCTCGGTAGCTTGCCGGGCTCTCCGAGAGGGTTGGAGGAATTGAACTCGGGTCGGCCATGTTGGCCGCTTGTAAGGCGAACGCCCTACCCGCTGTGCTATCGCTCCAGCCCAGCTCCCAAACAAAAGAAAACAAAATCTAATTGCCTGCCATTCCATCTTAATAAAAATCCAGCTAACTGGAATACAACCACTTTAAATATCTAGGATTAAACACTGAACAAAATTCAGTGTTCTTTATACCAGTTCTGCGTGACAGGCTTAAAGCAACAACCTGCATTCTCTCAACACAGAATGAAACTTCTTCTTTTCTATAAATAAATGAATGAATTAATGTTATTTTTTTAAAGATCGGGCTGGAGCGATAGCACAGCGGGTAGGGCGTTTGCCTTGCACGCAGCCAACATGGCCGACCCGAGTTCGATTCCTCCGCCCCTCTCGGAGAGCCCGGCAAGCTACCGTGAGTATTCGATATGCCAGTCACAGTAACAACAAAGTCTCCAATGGAGACGTTACTGGGCCCGCTCGAGCAAATCGATGATCAACGGGAGGGCCTTTACTTTACTTTTTTTTTAAAGATCAAATTTGACTCATTCAAGATTTTTAAATATTTATAATAGCCAAATAAGACCTACCCTATCACTCAAAAAAACAGGAATGGAATATCAGAAGAAAAGTAGATCACATATAAAGGTAATTGTCATTTGAAGAGGCTTGATGCTTTCCAGATTTCCCTGTGAAGATGTATTTCCTAAATCAAAGAACAGTTCAGCTCATAAGCAAGAGCTGCATATACTCTGGCTCCGCCTCAACAAATTGAAGGCATTTGGGTTTTTTCAGTTACTGTGGACAAGTTATATATACCCTTTGGGCTCAAGTTATTAAGAACTAGACTTCAAGAATCCATAGACATCCTAAGTAATCATGATTCAGACTGTTGAGTCAGAAGCAGGGATGAGCAGAGGGAAGGCAATAACTTGACTGAGTCTTAAAAGTATCTGTGTATCAAACCAAAAAAATAAATCTTTTTTTCCTCACATTTTCACCTGGGATATGTGGAGGTTCTCTATAATTGCTGTCTGCAGTTGTATATTCGCCTTCTCTGACTTTAGATTACAAGTCTTGGTTGATGACAATGGCTGAAATAAGAAGAAATTGGCAAAGTAGAGACAGAGAGAATGAAATTTCTAAATAATGAATATTTTTTCCTCGGAATAACGAGTTTTTAGCCTCAAGTTCATTTTTGTTTCCCAGTGGGTTTTAGGATTAGCAAATAAGTACAAGCAAAGTCAATACATCTAGCTTCATTCTTTGTACATAGTGAATAATAATTTGACAGGCATTTGCATTCTTTTTTCTAAGACACACAGTAATAATTCCAATAGAGCTAAGAAGCTTTAAGGTCTCAAGAAATGTGCTCTCTTCTGAACTGAGGATTCCACATTTTCAAGACAGAGGTTATATTGCTCAGCATATTAACTCTTTGCTTTCAGTCTTCATTGTTTCTAGAGAGTTGTTGTCATTACAAGTTGTCTATAGGTTAAACATTTGTACTTATAAAGTAAGTATTAGTTTATCCATAATATAATTTGTAAATGTCTAACACATATAAACATTTACTGTATATAGACTGGGCTGGAGCAATAGCACAACAGGTAGGGCGTTTGCCTTGCACACAGTCCACTCGGGTTCAATTCCTCCATCCCTCTCGGAGAGCCCGGCAAGCTACCCAGAGTATCCTGCCCAAACGGCAGAGCCTGGCAAGATCCCTGTGGCATATTCAATATGCAAAAAACAGTACCAACAAGTCTCAAAATGGAGACATTACTGGTGCTCACTCGAGCAAATTGATGAATAATGGTGACAGTGCTACAGTATACAGAGTAATGTACAACTAGGATTTGTATTTGTCATGTGTTGAATTTTGTGATGTGGTACCCAGATACCCACTCTCAATAATGAAGGGCTTTCCTCATGGTTGTTAGGAGTTCTGTGGGAAAACACATTTTCATTTGTATGTTCTGCTCTGGGTTTTTTTTTTTTTCTTGAACAAACCTCATTTAAGATCCTGCCACCTTCCCAGTTGCGTATCTTATACATCTAGGAACTGATAAACACCAAGAGCCCCCTTCAGCCCACTCTGAGTCAGGACAGTAACACTAAAAATTATAGTGAAACTTTCTCTTACATCACTAACTCAGACTTTCTATCTTCTGTCTTTACCATATCTTCTATCTGATTATTCCCTAAGATACCTGTATGTGATAGTGTCTTTCATTTAATCAAGACCTGCATAACAGATAACACCTACTGTCTATCAAGTCTCTCACTTTCATTCTTTTCATTTTAGTAACATTATTCTGCACTGTATCACTGTAGCATGGTCCTCCCGTTGTTCATCAATTTGCTCGAGTGGGCCCAGTAACGTTTCTATTATGAGACTTGTTGTTACTGTGTTTGGCATATCAAATATGTCACGGGTAGCTTGCCAGGCTCTCTGAGAGGGGTGGAGGAATCGAACTTGGGTCGCCTGAGTCAGCTGCTTGCAAGGCTGTGCTACCTGCTGTGCTATCATACCAGCCAAATATTATTCTACAAAACAAAATTGAATACTCTCAACTAATCAATCTAATGGATTTCATTGAGAATTATTCAGACCTCCTTGATTGGTTCCTCCATGAGTCTTTTCAGGATTCTTCTCTTGCTTTTCTCATTTGTTTTCCAAGAGTGTCTTACACACCATCACGTATATAACTTGAAGTTCCTACCTGTACTATAAGCTCCATCCTGGTGTCTTTAGAAAACATGTGAATCTCACCAGTTGCTGCTTTTTCTGTCATATCTTCCCTGACAATCCTGATGCCTGGTACAGAGAGCCTTTTTTTGAGGTCCATATACAAGCTCTTTAGTAGGCTGTCACTCTGTGTCCCCAGTTGTTTTTCAGCCACTAAATGTGGCTGAAAAACATCAAGTGAGTTTTAGAAAATGAGGTCAAAGAGGAGGACATCATGCTAAAAAGCTTGTACCTATCCTTTACTAGGGGCCTTCCTCCTCATTTGTGTCACGGTCACTTGCATTTTAGCAGCATCACAAGCAGATGTATAGAGGATGAATTGGAGTGTGGCAGAGATTGAGTCAAGGGAATGGCTGTGGAAATTCTGTAATGATGCAAGAAAGAAACAGTGGAGGCCTCACCTAAGTAAGGGCTGTGTCTCTGCGCTACTTGAAGAAGGACCAAGTTCTCCAGTCTCCATTGACTGTTCTCAGGTCTGCCTGTTTGGAAAGAAGCAATTGCTAGCCGAAGAATGGGAAGCAGTGAACAGAAAGACATCCCTATATTTCACCCTCCCTCTCTAGGTCTTGAAAGCCACCTCTGTAGCAGTTTCATCTCTTCCTTGGTACTTCCGTGGCACGTGCACACATACTGCCGCTCTGGCTTCCACCCAATAATCCCACCCTGGAACCTGAGAAGCCCAGTTCCTCCCTTTGTTTCTTCAGCTCAGTGCTGATTGCGGCTTCCTGCTCCTGGGAACATCTGAGTGGCCGCATTGTCTCCTGTTTGGCTTCTCATCTCTTCCATCACCTGTATAACCAATTGTCTGCACAAAATACTTTTAAAATATTTGAAGTGTTTTTTTCTTTTCCTAATTGGACTCTAACTGACAGAGGAGAGGACAGGTTCGAGAAACATTTAGGCCACTAAACCATTGAGACTGTGAAGACAACCCTTGTCACCTAACTCAAACTTGTGTTTATTCTTTGCACCTTACTGAATTGCTATTTATTGTATTACTGACAACTAAACCCTGTACTTTACTTGAATTCCAGTATTTTTTAGGGGACTCCCAAGGAGTCTGGGATCTCCACCTGGAATTTTTCATCAACTGGGCTGGAAGTTTATTGCAAGGGCTTGAGTATGTGATGCTGATTAGGCCGATGGTGCTGAGAATTCTCAGACTACTGCAGCAGAGTTGGGACGGTCCACACCACACACAGTGGTGCTAGGGGGACTCCAGGCTGTACTTGGTGATGTTTGGGGACCAGGTAGTAAGGGTCCACGTAATTAAACTCAATCAGGTGTATGCTTTGCATGAACCCTACCTACTTTACTGTCTCCAGGTGCCTCCCAATTCATTTATAGTACATTTTACTTTATCTCCTACCAGATTTCTACCATATTGTATTTTAAAGGGATTTGATTTTATTTTTCCTAAAGAAAAAAAATATTTGCTATAGTTGGTTATATTAAAGAAAAAAAATTCTTGCTATAGTTAGTTATATTAAAGAATATAGTTAGTTATATTATAGTTAATTATATTAAAGTATGTATATATATACACACACACGTATGTATACATAATGTGAATGCATATATATAATACTGTTCTGGACTTAGTACCTCTCTCTGGAAAATCAAGATAAATTAGTTGAGTATTCTTAGAGCACTAGCCAATCACACAGATTATACCCAAGCCCAATCATTGTTATGTGGAAAATCTTGGCGCACTTGGGTTTAATTCCACTGAGCTTAATTTTCTCATCCATAAAATAAAATTACTCGTAATATCTTACCTCATCAGTGGTATATATAGTATATATTAAGAGAGATACAAGCCACTCAGAGCAATGTTGTGTAAATACTTACCTAATTTTGGCTGTTAATTTTATTTTTCTATAATTCCAGAATATGTACACAGACACATAACTTTTCTTGACAATCTTCATAAAGCTCTGTAGGTGTTTCATATTTATCTTTACTTATAGACTGCTGTCTTTATGATTTAGAAAGCTCATTCTTCTCTATCTCAAAGTAACTACTTATGAAATAATCACTTTATATTTTTGTATTCTATTGAATAGGGAGAAAACCTAGGACATGAAAAGCAAAAGGACTGAAAGGCAAGGGAATGATAGCAGTTATGTGACTTCTTATCCTATGCCACATGATACTGGGAAGAACGTCATTTTTTCTGAAATTAAAATGAAAAAGTAGGAGGGCTTGCCCTTTCAAGCATTGGTAATGAATTATGGCAGAGGGAATTCAGGATATAAGCCCCAGCTACAATTTTCTCATAAAGTTGGCATTTAGTAGTTCACATGATATGAAGAGATATTAGATTAAAATAGTTTCGATATTCAAGTTTTTTGCCAAATGTCCTGAAAACCTTAGCGTGCACTGTGTATAAATGCACCCTAGGGCTTTGTGAATCCCAGGCACAGATGTCTGAGATTCACGAAGCCACGTGTATTTCTGCCACAAGTGCAACTTTAAAGTGCTCCACTCTTATCCAGACCTCCAGACAAGGAAGCTGTTAGACACATTTTTTTCTTCTTTCCTGTAAGTTGCCTTTCCCTTTGAAATATTGCAAAGCAGTTGTCCCAAAGGGTGGAGGTGGAATTAGCAGCTGCAGTGTTTCTGAAACTGTCATCTCTTTGGTATGCTGTTTCCTTTCACTCTTATGTTGGGGAAGATCCCACCCATCCTTCGCATTCCTCCTGATGGTGTTGTGTCAAGGAAAGGCTAGAGGGAAAGCTATTCCATACCCCCAGGGTGTAATCAAAAAGAAAGGTTTTAATTAGTTTCTCAGGATGTTCTCAGTTACTGCACAGAACAGCCCACCCCTTCTTTGGCATCATGTCTCTTGCATTCTTCAAGAAACAGTTTTCTCTCTTTCCTAGCACTAAACATGGTTGCAATATTATCCATTATCACTGTCACCCCGTTGTTCATTGATTTGCTCGAGCGGGCCCAGTAATGTCAATGTTATATTTTTCTGTTCAATTAGTAGACTCATCTCTCCTAAGATGAAAAAGATTGCATGAAAGCAGACATATGCCTAATTTTGGTCTCCATTATAAAGTGTGTGTCTGTCACTTAGTGCAAAATTTAAAGTTAGAACCTATAATTGAAAAAGTTTACTGTAAAAAATCTGAGGGCGGCCAGGGGATGGCCCCGACAGTTCTTCCCCTGGCTGCCCAGGTTCGGAGTGGGGCCCAGGCCGCTCGCCTAGCTGGGGTGGCCAGGGCCATGGGGCAGACAGTGGAGGAAACGAGGGCCAAGCTGGTTGATTGATCAGATGCCGTTTATTCAATTCTCTCTACGCGCCTCCCCCAGTCTCTCTGAGTCTCCCATTCTAGTCTCACACTGCTCCTCATTCCCATCTCCTTTCTGTCTCTCCCGTTCATATCTCCGCGCTCCATCTCGCAGCTTGGGCTCTCTCAATCCACGTGCTTGCTCCTGTATTCTTCTACAATTCTTCTCTCTCTGTCCCCCTTGCTAGCCTCTCCAGGGTCCATCATGCTGCCCTGCTCTCTCTCCAGTTCTCTTGCCTCTCCAACTCCCCAGCACTCTGGGCTGACACTACACCCAGTCAGATAGCAAAATCAACATAAGAAGGCCCTTCCTGAGTGCCCACCAGGTTCAAAGGGAACACCACTTAGGAGGTATTCCAAAGTCCTTCCTGACTGCCAAAGGGCAAAATACCCCTTAAGGTGTTTTTCTCTTTTCCTTAGTACAATAACTCTATCAACATCTTAGTACTAGTTATTTTTGTATGGACACAGTAAGAGATAATATTGAGGCTTGTCGGGCAGCTCTCCTATGAACATCCAGCCACAGACTCAGACTACAGTGCTCAGGCCAGATTAATCATTCCTAACCTTAGCAGGGTCCAAATCTAGTTATTACTTTTTGAATCATGACAGCATTTGTCCATGACCAAGCTCTTAACTTATAGTTAAGCATTATGGCATTTTGGCCAGGCCCATCTAGATGCCAGGGTACCACATAGCTTACTGCTTGCCCTAGTTTCATCCAGTCCCTCATCAGGACCCTGCTTTTGGGGGCACTAGGAAGTAAGGGCAGCTGAGGCTTAGGTGAGAGAACAGATGCCCGGGAGGAAAATATCACTGAATCCACTTTACAAAAGCATGTCTTCTTGAGTCCATACAAAAAGGACATTGTTCTGAATAAACTATGTAAAGGACTTAGGGAGAAGAGAAAAACAATATTTACAAGTCAACAGAACATAAAGAAAGAAACTACAAATAAACACAGAGGAATGGGAGCACTGTGATGGGAGCAACCCAGTAAACCTAAACTACCTGAGGCTATGTAGAAAGGACAGAACAGTGTCATCCTACAGTTTACAGCTTGGTTTTCAAGCTCTTGTATACTCTGCTCCTGCTCTTTCTACTCTGGAGAAGCCCATGTTCTCTCATTAATGCATATTTCTCTTCTCTGTTTTTTTCTACTCGAGAAATCTGTGCTTTCTATTGAACATGTATTCCTCTCTATCTTATCTTAATTTTTCTGATCTAATGACACAAATAGTCCTTCATATTCCACTGATGTCAAAACTTAGAGGAAGGAGCTTCTGTAGAAAATTTTCCAGGTCAACAGAAACTCTTGGCAGATCCTGAATAGAAGATAGCCCAATCAGCTCCAGAGACAGTGCTCCAGTCCACTATATGATTCTGACTCATAGGGCACTGTGGAGATAGTTATTTGAACCCATAGAAAATAGTATCATAATTCTAACTAGCAAAAACAAAACAGAAATATCAATTCAGTTCTAGAAAGACGAGGATAAATTTATAGCCCATATCTGATATTTAGGAATGCTCATATGGAAACATGCAACTCAGATTTTTAAATATCAAGGATTGGCTGTTCTAAATGGCCAAAAGAAATCTTGAAAAATATGCTTAATTCCTGTAATGTCAAATACACTTGTAGACATCTAGTGATTCAAAAATAAACCTTATTTTTTTTCTAACATATCACTTTGACAATAGTTGTCCTATAAAAGTACTAATTAACTGTCCATTCCAAGTACATCATGGAATCACAAGTAGCTAAAGAGAATAGGCTATATCCTATAGAAATATGATTCTATATGAAAAATTTCCTATATTACTGAAAGACATCTGCTTCAATCAAAATGGAGTTTTACATATAAAAATTGTACAGAAAAACATTTCTCTTTCCTCTAAATTACAATTGCACCATTTTTATTGTTCTTGACATATATATATACATATATATATATTTTTTCTCCCCAAAACCTGTCAATTCCATAAAAGCAGCAACTATGTCTTGTCATAAAGGTCATTGTGTTGGAAAGAAATAACACTATATTTATTAATAAGTAGAATCATCCTTTCCCAAACTTACATTCTTGGGTAAATTGTTGAACTGCCTCCAACCTTTATCTGTTTGTATATAAAATGAGGTTAATAATGATATGCAATACTATTAGCTAAAGTTTTCAAAAAAAATTTAAATTAAATGTAGAAGATGGCCTATTCTAGGAACATTGCCTATTCTAGGAACACATTAAAATTTCAGCAAACAAAAAAATATTAAATCCATATGGGCAAAGAGAATAAAGACTGAAAAATAAGACAGGGAAAAAAATGTATGGAAAGTAACTGATTTTCTGCAACTGGTTTGCCAGATCAGCAAGCACAGAAATCCTGAAGGGAATCACGTCGTGAAAAAGATTCATTTGCACTTTAGTTTATCCAAAGGCTAAACAGTTTGAACACAGTAAGCACTTGAGCAGTGGGTGTTGGTTAATCTGAAAACAAGAACACTGACTGAAAGTGTTTATAAGTAGCTTTGCTACCTTTGAAACTTTTCTCTTTCACAAACAATCAGAGTATCTATAGCTAAAATATGAATAATATTTATACAAACATAATATTGTATATGTTAAATATTAGTCTGGCCAAAAATTTAAGTTCAAATTATATTTTAAAAACAGCAAATGCAAAAATGCTTGAGGATAACTGAAAGTATTTAGTACTAAACTGTTGTCCCTTCCTGACAAATGGTCATCTAATTAAATCTGACTTAAAAATAACAATATATCATATTATAAAAACTATGGAGGCAAATAAAATAGTTAAAAGAATTGAAGGTGTCATTCTTTGATGATTTGGGCACTGAGTTGGGCCTAGTGTGAAACATAGGGGTCAATGTTTTTGCGTTATAAGCCATGGAGAATGATTTTTACCACTATGCATATAAACATTTAATCAGAAATGTAGTTTTAAATAAGTACTGGGCTACCAAAGGCAGTCAATAAACATCAGTGGCAATTCTCTTAATGCTGCTCATTTTTATTTCCCCCACACATTTCTTTATGTTCATATTTATTGCCTTGTAGGCTCTTGTCAAATGTTGACTAAATGGCTCAGCAAATGAGTCATCACATTGAATCACCAACAAAATATTCTGAAGGGAAGAAAGGAAGGAACACATTTATTGCTTTGGTTTTATAATGTACGCCATGAACTGCAATCCAGAACAAAGTTTTCTGCAATTAATGATCAGTCTTCTTGACACTTTTTATGAGAAGGACCAAGGAAATATGTTATAAACGTGAAATAAACGGCCTGTTCCAGAGATGTGTCTGTAAAATAAGAGAATATATTCAGCTCAAATAATCTTTTAAAATATTAGCTACCTAAGCAAGAGAGATAAATTAATCTGAAGGAATTGACCTTTGCTCTCAGCATCCTTTACATGGATCCTCTTTCCTCCCCCGCCCCTGACTGCACAAGAATAATGGTGATTTGTGTAAACTCACACAAAGGGGGCACAGCACACACACACGGCGGCGGCTCTATCTCTCCCGCCGCCCTTGTTCCGTAGTCTCACCCTTCTCCCACCCCGGAGAGGTCAATGGCGATGGTCAGGCGGAGGAAGGAACGAGGGCCAGGCTGGTAGGTATTAGTCGTAGTTTATTCTGATTCTCTCTTCATCTGTCTCTGCTCCTTCTGTCTCTGCCCCTGCTCCCCCATGCCCAATCTACAGTCTCATTATATCTCCCTCCAAGAGGAATTGGGGAAACAATTACAACATAGGTGCGGTCACAATCAATAGGGGTAGAAATCAATAGGGGTAGAAATCTTAGCCTCAGAGAAGACTGCTCCTAGGACAAGTCCTTCCTCAGCAGGAGGACCCACCCTAGAGCATAATCCCATGGGCGTGCCTCTCTTCTCCTTGTCTGACAAGCATATAAGAATATAATAAAAATCATTTTGTATGGATACAGTAAGAAATATCTTAAACTTATAGAATTGCTCTCCTACGGCCATCTCGATCTCAGACTACAGTGCTCAGGCCAGATAGTCTTTCCCAGCCCTAGCAGGATCCTAGTCTTGTCGTTACCTTTGGATCATGACAGCATTTGTCTATGATCAAACTCTTAACTTATAGTTAAGAATCGTGGCACCTTGGCCTGGCCCATTTCGCTGCCAGGGTAGCTCACCGCTTGCCCTGGGTCCATTCAGTCCCTCGTCGGGACCCTGCTTTTGGGGTGTTAGGAACTAAGGGCAACTGAGGCTTAAGTCGAGAAAGCAGATGCCCGGGAGTGAATAATATTCAAAGCCAATCGAATCCTAAGTTACAAAACATAATGTTAACGGTCTTCCTGTATCTATACAAAAAGGTATTACTTTAAGGTAAAATGTTCATAAGGCATAAGGAGAGGAGAAAGGCAATATTTCACTCATACATATAAAATCATAGATTTCTGGGAAACTGATCTTACAAATTAACAAAGTCTGATTAAGGGGAAAGCTGATTAACTGGGTGGGAAGGAGAGCATAGGGAAGACTGTTTACATGTTTACATGTAAACACAATGGAAGTGGAAGTGCCTCAGGAGCACTGTGATGGGTGTAACCAGATTAATGGGTATAACCAGATTAAGGGTGTAACCAGATAAACCTAAACTTCTTGTACTCCAACAGTGATTGACTGACCATTAGTACTGACAGGTGACATGATTTGGAAGTCAGGCATATTTACTTTGGGAGATCCTGGAACACATTATTATACCCCCAAAGATACTTAGGAATTTACAGCAGAAACAGGAAATATGACTTTTAAGATGACATTTCACATTGTACTTTTAGTATTCTCTCTAGAGTCTTAAGAACTTTTCACCCTCATTCACTCGGTCAATCTCCTTTCATTGGTAATAATAAGATTAAGGTGGAAAGAAGGGCACTTTCACAAGGACAAGTGTGTAATCACACACAAAGGGCGGACAAAGGGGACGGCAGCGGCCTATCTCTCCCGCCACCTGAGTTCGGTCATCTCAGGCCGTTTCCCCGCTCCACGGAGGTCGATGGCGATGGTCCGGTGAAGGAAGGAAATGAGGGCCAGGCTGGTTGGTCTTAGCAGCAGTTTAATACATGGAAGAAGTATATGTCTTAGAGGCCCCAGGATCTCTCAAGCACGTGCTCTCAAGCACGTGCTCTCTGGTTCTCTC
Organism: Sorex fumeus; assembly: GCF_029834395.1. Classification (NCBI taxonomy): domain Eukaryota; kingdom Metazoa; phylum Chordata; class Mammalia; order Eulipotyphla; family Soricidae; genus Sorex; species Sorex fumeus. The sequence continues at coordinate 16,527,945 of NW_026606072.1, forward strand.
AGGCACGTGTTTCCCAGAGAGCCCTGAAATCTCCCTTATATAGACCATGGTACCTCTAAAGGGCGCAATACAGTGATGTCATCAAAAGGAGTTACAGAAAGAACAATGAGATGGCAAAACATACATTGTTTCTTTACATCCAGGCCACTAATCTTGGCCTCACCTTTCTTTCATAAACTACAAGCACTTGGATTAGCATGTGGAAGACCAGCCTGCTAGAGCTTGGAATCTACATCTCAAAGACTAGCCTGCCCCTGACAGTAAGGTTTCTGTGAGATAAGGGAAGTTGCCTCTCCACAGTAAGGTCTCTGTGAGATAAGTGAAGCTTCCTCTTACTTACTGAAGGCAGATGAAGGGGAGAAATGCTCAGTCTCATCCAAGCTAGTCAGGACAGGTGGGAAGGCTGCTTCTAGGACAGATCTCATTTAGCAGATCAGCCCACACTAGAACAGGATTCCCTGGGTGTGTTTCTCTTCTCCTTGTCTGACCAACATATAAGCATATATAATATAAGCCATTCTGTATGGATACAGTAAGAAATACTTTAAGCTTATAGCATTGCTCTCCTAGGGCCATCTCAATCTCAGACTGCAGTGCTCAGGCCAGACACCTTTCCTATTCTTAGCAGCAGGGTCCTAGTCTCGTCATTACTTTTGGATCACAACAGCATTTGCCTATGATCAAACTCTTAACCTATATACTTAAGAATCATGGCACTTTGGCCTGGCCCATCTCGATGCCAGGGTAGCACATAACTTAACGGCTTGTCCTGGTTCCATCCAGTCCCACGTTGGGACCCTGCTTTTAGGGTGCTAGGAAGTGAGGACAATGAGGCTTAAGTTGAGAAAGCAGATGCCCAGGAGTGAATAATATTCAAGGCCAATTAAATCCTAAGTTATAAAGCATAATATTATTTGTCTTCCCGTAGCTATACAAAAAGGACATTGCATTAAACTATTCAAAAGACATAAGGAGAGGAGAAAGGCAATATTAACTTGCAGTACAAGTTCAGTGTCCTACAAGGATGAGACCATACAAATTGGTTGGGGAAGAGAATACAGAGAAGTAGTTACAGACAAACAAAGTGATGAGAATGACTCGGGAGCACTGTGATGGGTGCAACCTGATAAACCTAAGCTCCTTGTACTCCAACAAACAAGTTGTTTACTTCTTGTCTATTTAGCTGTTTTATTTCTTTCATGAACCCTTCCTGCCACAGTCACAACTTCTTCACTAAAGCACAGATTACTGGAGACTGTTCTTTGGTATGGAGAAATTAAAGAGAAACACTGTGAGTTCCTCACTTTGCACATTATGTTCAACCTGTTCGTTCAATTTTATGAAGGAAAAAGATAATTAGGACTTCATACATTTCTATTCTTTTCCAAAGTAATTGTTTTTAAATAATTTAGATAAAGGAACTTCAAAGATCTGTTAAAATCATATTTTTGCATAGTTGATGACTTATGATTAATTTATCTCTCCAGAAATGTAAAACCAAGTCCAACAGCAAAGGTTCAGCTTAAATCCAAGCCAAGTCAACAGATGCTTGGCACTGTGCACGAAATACCACCAAGTGGAGGCTACCCTGATATTTAGGAAGAAGGAAATTCCGAGTCAGCCTTGGAATTCAGCATGGCAAGAAATACAGGAAAATTTCAGGCAATGAGTTCAAATTTATGGAACTCATTTCTTTTTGCTGTTGGTGGTGGTGCTGTTTGTGGTCCTGCTGCTGCACAGTGATAAGTAAAATAACTGCACTCTTGAGATGCTGGTCATTTTACTCAGTGATACAATAAAGTATTGGGGACAAAAATTAGGACCTCATACATGCAAAGCAAGTGTCCTGCTACTGAGCCACTTTGCTGGACTCCTTCCACATTTTTTTTAAAAAATAGCAAAGTTATTATTTCACTATTGAATGCTATATGCTGTACTTTGATTTAGCATTTTCTCAGAACTGATAATCAAGGATAGTAGGATGCTGGGGAACCAGATGAAATAAGGACAGTTTAATAGTTTTGTGATCATTCTTGTGCAGCAGGCAGAGAGATACTGTAAAAAGCAAATCACTTGCTTTGCATGCAGCCAACCTCTGTCCCATCTCTAACACCATGAATGGTTCCCCTAGTGCTGCTGGGAGTGACCCTTGAGGATAGATTAGGCCCTGAGAACCACCAAATATTACCCAAACCATGCCAATGCCTCCAAAGAAGATTGTGAGTTATGCCAAATATCAGTTATGATTTTATAAAATTGTATAGTTCAGAGACAACTAGAAAGAAGACATGAGTTCATTTCAAAAGCACAAGACTTCTCAGTCTTATTTTTAAAGTTATTATGTTGATATGTTGAAATCAGTGTTGTTAAGGCAATAATTAATATATATGATATATTATGATATTTATGATGTATATCCATAATGTATGAATATGTATATATGAAAGAGGGGGAAATAAAGCCATGAGCCATATAGATATGGCAATCAATGTGTAACCCTTTTTTAAGATGCTTGTTTATTCTACCAATCAACAATGAAGGCCCCAGCCCACTCTTACACTATCTTAGAATCCAGCTATATAACAGCCTGAGTTGTAGTAACACAAAGGTAATTCTGCAGTGATGGAAACTGAGTTCCTTCAATCCTAGTTATGAAGAAAGACTTTCTATGCATCTATTTCAGCAAGACAATTGTAAATTCACTGTGTTAACTTTATCTGTAATATTTGTCTTCATTTCCTTATTTAAACTTCATTTATTTCCTCCAAGGGCTGGAGCGATAGCACAGCAGTAGGGTGTTTGCCTTGCATGCAGCAAGTATGGCCAACTGGAGTTCGATTCCTCCACCCCTCTCGGAGAGCCCAGCAAGCTACCGAGAGTATCTTGCCCGCACGGCAAAGCCTAGCAAGCTCCCCGGGACGTATTCAATATGCCGAACACAGTAACAAGTGTCACAATGGAGACGTTACTGGGCCCTCTCGAGCAAATCAATGAACAACGGGAGGACTGTGACCGTGACCGTGATATTTCCTCCAAATAGTTTTTAATATCAAATAGCAAATAATGAAGGAATGCAAGGTATTTGCTCCTAGAGCTTTACAGAGGAAATCTAGTGGACTCGTGTCCAGGAATCCTATCTTCTCAATTAAGGAAGCCCACAACGCTGTCTACACTTTTTGATAATGGTGATCAGGACTCAACTATATTTATATTCCATCCACATTTTCTGGAAAAATTTTCCAAGATTATTCCATTTTTGAAGGGAAGAAAGTTCCTGGCAAAAGTGGAAAAATATAAATATGTAAACCTCCATAATGAGGTTAGCAATTTCAAATACCTCTGTGGGCATGAATATAATAGGCATATAGAGCTTTTGTAGACATAAATTTAATGTTTTAAATAAATAAACTGGGACATATAAAAAATGTGGGATCCAAAATAAGGTTTGTGAAGGACTGTATCTTTTCTTAAGCCAGTTTTCCACTTACAATAGGTTGACCTAAGCCTTGACCTTGAAATCAGACCAGAAACTGTAAAGTACATGGAGGAAAATATAGGCAGAATGCTTCAGGATTTGGACCTTAAAGGCATCTTCAGTGATCTGATACCACTAGCATCACTGTCATGGTCACAGTCCTCCCATTGTTTATCGATTTGCTCGAGCGGGCCCAGTAACGTCTCCATGTCTCCATTGTGAGACTTGTTACTGTGTTTGGCATATCGGATACATCACGGGTGGCTTGCCAGGCTCTCCCTTGCAGGAGAGATACTCTCGGTAGCTTGCCAGGCACTCCAAGAGGGGTGGAGGAATCGAACTTGGGTCGGCCATGTTGGCAGCATGCAAGGCAAATGCCCTACCGCTGTGCTATCGCTAGCAAAGGCAATAAAATAAAAAATAAACAAGTGGTACTACATAAAATTAAAGACTTCCTACGTGGTGAAAAAAATGGGCTAAAAATAAAAGACAGCTAACTAAATGGGAAAAATATTCACATTCAACACACTAGAAAAAGGGTTAATATCCAGGATATATAAAGTATGCGCAAAGATTAATTTAAAAAATTTTAAGATGTCCATGGCTCCAGAGGCATAAGGACTGACTCCAGAGCCAGGCAGCTTGCAGTAGGAAAGTGAATAAAATTAGAATTTAACTGCCATAATGGTCCAGCAATTCCACTTTGAGCAGGACTTAAAAACACTCATTCATTGGAAAGCCAGGTATGAGTTGGCAGGGCTGGGGCAACTGCAGCCTAATCGGATGGGGGGGCGGTACCAGCTCATCCTTCACACCCTACCGAGGTCATGAGTTGCCCCTCACGAGCGGCTTTCTGGCATGACCATAGCACCAGACACACAGAAACCAATCTCGTAATTATCTGTCTCTTGGCAGAAATCCCTCCAGACTTAATTAGTAAAATATCAGAGATCCAAAATCACGTGCCTGTAATAGTGGCTGCATGACATGATATGGTTTTCATAACCAGCAATAGAAAACAAATTATTCCACAAAGACTTTTCAGCAGTTCTGATTGTTGGGGGGAAATTCCAAACAATCATGGTGCATCTTTTGTCGAAATAATGAATGTAATCAAAGTAGAGAGAGAGTTAAGTAGAAATCATCTGCCTCACAGGCAACGGGAGAGGTGGGGGGGGGTACACTGGGGTTCTTGGTGGTAAAAAATAAGTACTGGGGAAGGGAAGGGTATTTGATCATTGTATGATCGAAATTTAAACCTGAAAGCTTTGTAACTTTTCCCAAAGTGATTCAATTAACAAATATAACAAAAAAAAAAAAAAGAAAAGAAAAAAAGCAATGTTTAGAAAGCAAATAAATAAATAAAAGTAAAAAGTAAAAAATTTTAAAACTCTATTCAAAAAATGGGGAGACAAAATGAACAAATACTTCCCAAAGGAAGATTAGTAGATGAACGGTAGGCACATGAAAACGATGCTCAGCATCAATTATCATTGAAGAAATCCAGACCAAAACAACAATGAGATACAATCTCACATCAGTGACAATGGCACATATCAAAAATAGTAAGCACAGTCTGTGTGGTGGGAGGTGAAAAAAGAACTCTCACACACGGCTGGTGGGGATGTTGTCTAAGTCAACCCCTCTGAAAAATAGTATGAAAAGTCTTTCGTAAACTTAGATTTTAACTTCTATAATGGTCCAGCAATTCTACTTTGGGCATTTACTCCAGAACTTAAAAACACTCATTCAAAAGAATGGAAATGCACCATTATTCATTACTACACCTAGTACAACAGCTAATATGTGGAATCAACTTAGGTGTCCAAAGAAATATGAATAGATGTATATATACACAATAGAATACTATGCAGCTGCAAAGAATGATGAAGTCATTCAATTTGTTGAAATTTGGTTGGAACTAGAAGATATCATGTAGAGTGAAGTAAACCAAAAAAATAAAGACAAACATAGATGTTCTCACTTATTTATGATATACAGAATAATTGGTGAGGAAATATATTGTAATGAAGGGAGTATGCCTAGATCACCTTTGACCCCAGAGTTTAAATAGAACAGGGAAAGAAGAAGAAGGGAAGTAATAAGTGAACAGGGGAAAGGGCATTAGTTTCACTGGTGATTTAGGGGAGTGGTATAGCCATATATCCAAAACACAGGCTCAACAGCATGCAGACATGAGATCTAAGCTGCAACCACTAGAAGTTTGTAATATGCATGTCAATGTGACAGGGGAGGGTAAGGAAGGGATAGAATATGGGAACACTGGTGGAGGGAAAGTTGACACTGATGGTGGGATTGGTGTTGAAATACTATGTCTAAAACTCAACCTTCAATAACTTTGTAGTTCACAGTTTTGTTTTGTTTTTTTTTGCTTTTGGGGTCACACTTAGCAATGCTCAGGGGTTACTCCTGGCTCTGCACCCAGGAATTACTCCTGGCGGTGCTCAGGGGACCATATGGGATGCTGGGAATCGAACCCGGGTTGGTCATGTGCAAGGCAAACTCCCTACCCACTGTGCTATTGCTCCAGCCCCCAAACAGTTCTTTAATTAAATAAAAAGATTTAAAAAGAAAGAGGAAAGAAAGAAAGAAAGAAAGAAAGAAAGAAAGAAAGAAAGAAAGAAAGAAAGAAAGAAAGGTTTAAGCTGGGGCTGGAGAGATAACACAGTGGGTAGGGCTTTTGCCTTGTACACGTCTGACCTGGGTTCAATCTCCCAGCACCACATAAGGTTCCCCATGCTCACCAGAGCGATTCCTGATTGCAGAGCCAGGTGTTAGACCAGTGGGCACCAGTGTGTCCCACCCCTCCAGCAAAAGATAGAAAGATTTGCCCTCTTTCCTTCAAGCTATCTCTGTTCAGAAGACCGATTCTGAAATATTTATTTTCTCTTAGTATACAAATCAAAGACTTATGTTTATTAGGATACAAACACTGTCCTCCCGTTGTTCATCGATTTGCTCGAGTAGGCCCAGTAACGTCTCCATCATGAGACTTCTTGTTACTGTGTTTGGCATATTGAATACTCTCGGTAGCTTGCCAGGCTATCCGAAAGTATTAGGATACAACAAGAACTAAATATTAGATGTTCTTTCCTGCCTTGGTTTTTCTACACACTGAGTAGGATATTCCCACTCCAGCTTTTACATACCAGGAAGATCTTTACTCATTTCTCAAGATAATAAACTTGCTTCCTCTTCTTTTACACCTGCTTGAACTGTATTCTCTTCTACCCCAATAATTTATCCTTCTTGCATGTTTTCTTGCAAATTTTTTTTCATTGAGCAAATTTAACACTTAATGATGGTATCCTCCTAGAAAATGCCCTCCAATAAAGAAGAGATAATTCCCCATTGTCATAGAATGTAAGCAGCTACTATAAGTTTAGTATGGATTGTTTTACATCTTGAATATTGGATAAGTATTTGATATTTGTGAATTCTCATCTGGTAATTTCTATTTTCATTTTAAAGTCAGGCCCCTTGTATGCTAACTATCAAGGAGAACATAAATTTTTGAGAGTTTTAATGGAAAAGGAGAAGAATTAGTCATCGTGGATTGGATTAAACAACTAAAGAGGACCAGGAACTAAAGAGGACCAGTGAATATCACACTAAGACTATACTAATTTAGATTTTAGATTTCTTCCAGTTACCCTTATGTTGATTAGAAGCATATCATTAATGACTTTTGGAAGATATATAACTGAAACAAACTAAAATAGTGTTTTCTAAGAACTGATACAGCTAAATATTTGTGTAGAATTTATAGATAAAATAATGCTAGAAGTTTAATATTTTAGATCTAGGAAAACAGAAGATACAAATGATTTCTCATGGATCTTGTTCTTTAATATGCTTCAGAGTTATATGTTTCTATTATATTTAAGAGATACTTGCTATATCTTTATGTTTGTGATATTGTATTGTGGTTTACTCGGTGATTGACTGGCTGAATGAAGTGAAAAGTAACTTTCCCTCCTGTTTCTCTCCTTTACATACACTTCAACTACATTCACAACACTCTGACACCAGATGTGTGGGTTTTCCTCACACCTAGTCTTTTTTGTCATACAGACTGTATCTCCATTACTGGTATACCTAGGAAAAAGCATCAAGTCACACAGATTAAGGGCTCAGTTCACCAAAAGTGGCCCTTCTGGTCATATGCCTATGGAGCATAGTAAATTCCAAAATTATGACAATCTCTGTCCAACTTGGTTATGAAATAGAGATTCTCACAAACCTCTCCTTGTGCTCAAATAATTCATTAGTGTGGCACACAGAACTCAAAGAAAAAGGTAACCAATATTTACCAGTCTATTAAAGTATACAGTTGAATTTCCAAATTGGCAATAGGGTAAGATGTGGTGGTGGGGGGGGGGGGTGGGGGTTGGACACAAACATGGGAGTTTCTGTTTCCAGGGATTTGGACTGTGTTACCATTCCAGTGAGAGATTTATTCACCTAGAAATTCTCATAACTGCATAATACTGCAATTTTATAAATGATTCCTTATGTCTTCATTATCATTAACTTCACATTGAGGCTCTCTTCCATGTCTACAAAATGGGGGAGGAGTGAAAACACAAGTCTCTAATTTTGGACTATTTTTTTCTAGTGATCAGATTCATCCAAGACCCATCTAGGAACCCACTCTCAGTGTTATTACTCTCATTATAAGAACAAAAAAAAAGTTCCCAGTGCTCTAGCCACAAAAGAATGTGCATAGTTTCAGGATTCCTGTACTAGGGATTGTTAAAGGTCAAATGTTAAAACAATAGATGCTCTTTTTGTTCTTAGCACTTAGGAATTAGCCAGTCTTAAATCACCCATATCAAGAGCTTTATCTTATCTATATCAAGGTTAACCGACTTGACTTACGTATTTATCCTTCCAATGGAATTATGTGTTATTTTATTTCCTTCCAAGTATTTCAATGATGATTCAGAGTTTCACACTTAAAGGACACTTTAAGATTTAATTTTGTTGTGTGGGTCTTTAAACATCATTTGTGTTTGAAAACAAGCCACATTGCTTTGCCCACTTTTTCAGCTGTGCTTTGTTTCAACTAATGTAGATCCTATGATTTATATGCATTTTCAAAAATTCTAATAGACTAAATTTGTTTTCAGAAATGCAAAAGGAGTTACTTCAACACTATTTCCCCTTGGTTTATAAACTTACTTTAACCACAAAAACACCATAAAAATGTATTAAATCAAATGAATTAAGATTTACTTTCAAAGTACAGAGGGGGAACAGATATTTTCAAATATGTTTGTTTTAAAATCTGACTTTCAGGAAGACAGGCACTGAATCAAAGTTGGAGTGCTAATGGTTGTTTTCAGTTAGGGATTCATGGTGACTGGCATAGTTCCCCGCTGATAGACTGGACCCAATTACTAGTTCTTGAAAGAGTGTACAAATCAAAGTGCAAATAGAATCTCATGTTATATTTCCCCAAAATTAGAGACTCTAAGAAGATAAAAAGCTTTTAGTGGACAAACAACATGACTCTTTGGTAAGCCTGAGCAAAAATGGATGTTCTTTCTTATTTTCGAACAATAACAGGAAATTACTCAGAAAATCTTAAAAAGTATATTATTAATCTAAAGATGTAGAATTCTGAAGTTTTACTAAGAGATGAAATTGAACCATGCTTACTATATAATATATGGTATTTTAGATAATAAAAACGCTGCAAATAGATACAGAACTGATATTGGTTTCCAGCCTTTGCATATATAGAGAAAAATGAAAATGAGTAATTGAACTAAAAGTACTTATTTAACAAGGCATTGTAAGCTTGGTGATATATGGCATCTAAATCTTGTTAAGTGTTTTATCAGCTTCCTAATACAATGGTTAAAATGAAATTCCAATGCAGCAAACATTCTTATTTATGAAAAATGCCAGTAAGCTATGAATAAAGATGGATTCTCCAGATTATTGCAGAGGTCAATATAAAAGCCTAGAAATATATAGTAGAACACTATTTTTCAGTTATCTTTAAGAACTTGGAGAGGCTAGTGATTCTCTTAATATTGAGTAATTGATAATGCTGAAATTAAGGCCTTAGTGTGAGGTTGTAAAGGTACAATTAGTTTCAAATAGTTGAGAGATTGTTTTTTAACCTAGCACTGATGAACTTAATACTGAAATATTTTCTCTGCCATAGAGATATCAACAAATTACGAGAGGCCAAGTAATTATTTGACAGATTCCTCTGGCATCAAAGGAGTGAAGGTTAATGTGCATGCTTTGATATAAACCCCTTTCATTTTTTGGAAATATTAGCATTAAATGTCATTTATGTATTTATTAAGGCATAGCAAATAGGGTAAGTCATCAAGTTTATGAGTAACAGGACAAACAGAATTAATCCAAGGGAGAGTGAAGAAGAAACTATTAGAGAGATGGAACAAGGGCTAAGTGTTAAAAAGAGAACCATATTCATGGTTCCACCAGCTCCAATCGAAAATGCTCAACTCTCTATAGTTTCTTTTCCATATCAATCAACTGGAGGGGGAAATACCTACTACGAGGAGTAGTTATGTGAGATTAATGCTATAAATGATGTCTCTAGCCTGGCACATGTGTAGGCATCAACCCATCTTAAAAGGAATGCTACTGATAAAACAAACACTTGCAGTGGTAGGTCTAAATATATGTATTTGTTCCTGAGGTTGGAAATAGTTGCAAAATAAACCGTTTTCATAACAGTTTTCAACTTCTAAAAATGAAACCTTGTTACACTTTCCTAAAATATACTAATATTATTAGCAAGCTATATCCAACTGGCAATAGAAGAGATGCAGAATTGGCAAAAAAGGTATTTTTTGTATTTCTTGGTATTTATGTCACATTTTCTCCAATTTTTTTGTTGCTTTTTTGTTAAATTCTTCATAGCTTTTTTTGTATGTGTTTGCATTTTCCAATGTTAAGTTGTTATCAAATGGAGGGGTATAACCAATAGAACTGTTTTTTCCTTGTGTTCTCTCATCTCCAAGTAGACAGATACACACAGGCATACCGCTCCCTCAGAGACATACAAAAAAGACACAAACAAAGACACACAGTACAGAAAGGAACAGGATTCTGAGATTGTTTAAACCCAGAAAAGTATCTAAGTTAAAATTTAATGGGTAATTAGAATTTCTAAATAGTTCACATTAAAATATTAACCATATTTAGGGGCTGGAGCAATAGCACAGTGGCTAAGGCATTTACCTTGCACCAAGCCAACCCGGAGTTTAATTCCCAGCATCCCATATGGTCCCCTGAGCACCAGGGGTAATTCCTGAATGCAGAGCCAGGAGTAACCGCTGTGCATTGCCGGGTGTGACCCAAAAAACTGTAATACTGTAACACTGTCCTCCCACTGTTCATAGATTTGCTCAAGCAGGCCCAGTAACCTGTCCATTTTGAGACTTGTTGTTACTGTGTTTGGCATATTGAATACATCCTGCGGAGGGTGAGATACTCTTGGTAGCTTGCCGGGTGCTCCAAGAGGGGCAGAGGAATCGAACCAGGCTCAGCCAGGCTGGCTGTGCACAAGGCAAATGCCCTACTGCTGTGCTATCGCTCCAGCCCAACCCCCAAAAAAGCAAAAAAGAAAATTAACCATATTTGATTTTAAAATGTATTGATAATTTCTTAAAAATTACAAAAGTTTTCAGGATCCTGTAATACCTTATATTTCACACATTGTAGGTGCTACTTTGTAAACAGATGAACCACAGATTCATTAAATTTAAATTCATCATTTTTTAAGCAATCAGGATAGACCATATGAGAATGTTTTGTTTAAAATTTGATTCTTGGCAACTTATTCTAACAAAAATAGATCCATATTTGTATTCCATAAGTTGATAGCATTCAGAATATTGTAAAGAAGGGGAAAACCAATCCAGTGTTTTATCTGTGATCTGAAAGCCTATTATGGAAATAAACAAGACAGAATACACTCCTTATATAGGGAGTGGAGTCAGTGGAATGAGGTGGAGATGATAGCAACTGAATGAGCAATGCTGACAACAGAATGACTCTGGAGCAAATCACGTAGACCAGGCAGCAGCCTGATGATTGGAAAGCACCACCTTGAACCACCAAATTTTCATATTTCCATAGTGAGAGAGAACCATAATATGAAGACCAAACTTTAAAAGCTATCAACAAGCTGGAAAAAGAATTTAGTCAAGTGTCATATATTTTACCTGATCCATGATTTTACAGATCTCTAATGAAAATTCCATCCCTGCCTTAAATCACCATTGCATGTGCCAACATAGGAGTGCATGTATGCATACATTCTGGAGAAAACACCAATCTATTGACATTTGTTATTTATTAATGACAGGAAATATCCTTCACTAAATCCTCTTCTCCATTGTTCAGTAATAATTTCAGCCAATTGAAGATATTATATGCCAAAACTTTTTACATCCTGTCTTTCCCTGTGCACTACTCATTACACAGTTAACTCTCTAAAATTACAAGGGGGAATTTATTCGACCTTCCTTAATTTTTAAGTTATGTGGCATAATCTAGTGCTGACGGTGGATATAAGACTAGCAACTGAGAATTACTTTACAGACCAAGCAGAAGCGAGAGGCCAAAATCAACATGTTGGGAGAAATAAATGAGATAATGTCTGTGAAACTGCTTATGAACTGGAGCATACTAGCAACTGTTCTGATGATACAGTTGGTGAAACTTCATAGATGTAAATTCTTGCATCCATGTTACAATGGAGCCATTGTATGAGTGGCAAATGAAAGAGGTCTAGCTGGAGAGCATTCCAAAAGAAACCAGGAGACTGACTAGGCTGCTGGAAAGACTTAGGTAACCTGCAATTATTGGTATGTAGATTGCATCTGGCTCTGGTGTTTACTTCTGAGGGCCAAATTTTAAGAGCTTATGGACAAAGTAAACCCTGTGCCTCTCATAGAAGAGTAACCAAGTTAATAAGAGGTTGAAAACTCTCTCATGAGGACTGGTTGAAAGAAATCCCATATGTTCTTCAGCACATGAAGAGAACATAAAGGGAAGTATGAGAAAACAAAATAAGATTAGACAACTGTTAATAAAAGTTTATAAGAAATGAACTCTTAACAAGAAAAAAATGAACATTTAATCATGAAAACTGAAATTTTTTAATTGCATGCTCCTTTCTTTTTAACTTAACTAATCATTTTAGGGAAGTCTCTGAATAGTTAAAATATCATGAAAAGTCCTTTCTCAGGATGTTTGTTATGTTCTATAATATGCACCCTCCTCTCTTCCTGGTCATGCCTGATTGGAAGGAATGAATATTTGACATAAAGATTCCAATGAAAGAGGTTTTTGAGTCTGAGACACCCACCTTACATGATTCCTGTACTTTGTATAATGGTTAATAAAACCAATTAGATCCACTTTCTTTGAAAGTTTTATTTGTATAGGTATATAAGAAGTATCTCTTAACCAACAGCAGGAGAAATAAAAGCAGATAGAGAATAAGAGAAATCTGTATGGTAAGAAAAACAAGATCTAGTCAATAGTGAAAAGCCCTGAGCAAACAGTTAACAGAAATTTGAATTATGTGTGCAAACTACAAGATAGAGGTCACTAAAGCAAGGTTGTGTCCTAATATTCAATTTCAATGAGAAAGCATGACTACCATTGTCTGTACCTTGCATGGTTCAGCCTATTGTACTTTTCCTCCTCCTATCCCATGATTTCTTAGAGTTAGTCTCCAATTCACAAGATGTATAGCCATGGTTCATAGCCACCTTTCTGACTTCAAGGAGTCTTAAGCTATTATATAAATATGAGTGATAAGAATAAAGGAAACCCACAGAGACAGGAAAGAAGTTCAGCAGTAGACTTTGTCCTACATGATCATTCCCAAAGAATCATCAAAAACCTTACCTTATATATAAAAACAATTAATATTTGGTACGTATATACTTATGGGCTTTATTAATGTACGTGTACACAGACACATATGACAATTTTTTTACTTTGAAATTGAAAAATTGTATTATTGGGTTGGAGCCATAGTGCAGTGGGCAGGGTGCTTGCATGTGGCCAACCTATGTTCGATACCTAGCATCCCAGATGGACCCCTGAGCACTACCAGGAGAAATTCCTGAGTGCAGAGCCAGTAGCAACCCCTGAGCATTATCAGGTGTGGTCCCAAAACTGAAAAAAAAGTATCATATTTCTTCACATTTTTGAGTTACAATATATTTTTAAGTTGCTTCTAATTTTTTGCTATTATAACAAACATGCATTGAAGATTCTCACAGATAAAGTGTAATTGACAGGATTTTAAGATAAATTCCTATCAGTTCAAAAGATAAGTGCCTAAAATATATTTTAAATATAATCAGTGAAACTTCCTTGTTCAGACAATGTTCCTTCCATTGTTCAGACAATGTCTTAGAAGATCTGACTTCAGTCTTGGTATAACAAAGTTTCATTATCACTCCTGAAGATTTCAAACCTTCAGTAATCTGAGTGTAATTCAGATTAGATTCAAGCTAAATTGAGGTTAAATTGCATAAAAATAGTTAGTTTATAGAAAAATTATCCTTGCAGAATACAAAATTCAGAGTCTGACTGACCCAAATATACTATCACTATAGTTATAAACAGTAAAGGAAATTTATGCCCAGCATCAAATATATATCACAGTACACAGTCAAATGTCATGATTAAAATAATGTATTATTACTTGAAATGTAGACTGGAGCCATAACACAGCAGGTAGGGTGTTTGCCTTGCACACGGCTGACCCGACTTCAATTCCTCCACCCCTCTCGGAGAGCCTGGCAAGCTACCGAGAGTATCTTGCCTGCACGGCAAAGCCTGGAAGGCTACTCATGAGGTATTCAATATGCCAAAAATAGTAACAACAAGTCTCACAATTTGTTGTGAGACGTTACTGGTGCCCACTCGAGCAAATCAATGAACAATGGGAGGACAGTGTTACAGTGGTAATTGAATTGTGGAAACTTGTGTACATGTAATGGTTTTAATATTTGTAAATAAAAATCTCTTTAGTGAAAATTAGATAATTTTAAAACCCAAAAAGAAAATATGCAAATAAAGTGGAAATTAAATAAATATAAAAAACCAAAGTCTCTAGTGCATAAAATGAGATGAAATGTATATTCAAGGCAATAGTTGAGCTGTCTAAATGAATTTGAAAACTAGCATAATTATTTTTTTTCAATAAAAGATTCACCACTATTATTTAGAGTTTACCTCCCCCCCCCCCAAATCAGACATGCTGAAAAAGCATTGTGAAGTGATTTGCTTTCTACAGCTAGGTTCAAGAATTAAATGTTGGTTTTGGATTTCTGCTATTTTACCTATTGACCCTGGAAGTATTTCTACTGAAAGTCAGATAGTTAAGAAATTGAAAAACTGGCATAATTATTTATTAAAAGACAAAGGTTATTCTCTCAGATCTTTCAAGAAATGGTGAACATTAAAAAAATAGAACTACCATTTGATCTATTAAATCCACTTCTATGTATCTATTCCAAGAAGATAAAAACACCTGTTTTTTTTTATTGATTCACTGTGAGATACAGTTATAAGCTTTCATGTTGGAGTTTCAATCACACAATGATCAAACACCCATCCTTCCACCAGTGCACATTCTCTACCACCAATGTCCCCAGTATGCCCTCCCCATTTATACCCTTCTCCCTGCCCCCATGGCAGACAATTTCCCTCAAATTCTCTCTCTACTTTTGGGAATTATGGTTTGTAATACAGATACTGAGAGGTTATCACATTTGGTCCTTTATCTGCTTTCAGCACACATCTCCCATGCCAAGCCAAATGATTCTCCCAACCATCATTGTCTCAGTGAGCCCTTCTCTATTCCAGCTGCCTTCTTCCCCAGCTCATGAGACAGACTTCCAACTATGGGGCAATATTCCTGGCCCTTGTGTCTACTGTCCTTGGGTTCCAGTCTTATGTTATTTTGTATTCCACAAATGAGAGCAGTCCTTCTCTGTCTGTCCCTCTATTTCTGACTCATTTCACTTAGCATGATACTCTACATGTACATCCACCTATAAGCAAATTTCATGACTTCATCTTTCCTAACAACTGCATAGTATTCCATTGTGGAGATGTACCAAAGTTTCTTTAACCAGTTATCTGTTCTTGGGCACTCAGGTTGTTTCCAGATTCTGGCTATTGTGAACAATGCTGCAATGAATATACAGGTACAGGTCTCATTTCTACTGTGCTTTTTTCACCCTAGGGATATATTCCCAGAAATGGTATTACAGGTCATAAGGAAGCTCAATTTCTAGTTTTTGAAGGGATATCCATATTGTTTTCCTAAAAAGGCTGGACCTGTTGGCATTCTCACCAACAGTAAAAGAGCATCTCTTTTTCCCCACACCCACTCCAGCACTGATTGTTTTTGTTCTTTTGAATGTGTGCCAGTCTCTGTGGTATGATATGATATCTCATTGTTGTTTTGATCTGCATCTCCCTGATGATTTGGTATGCAGAGCACTTTTTCATATGCCTTTTGGCCATTTGTATTTCTTTTCTGAGGAAGCTTCTGTTTATTTCTTCTCATATTTTGATGGGATTGGAGGTTTTTTATTGTACAATTTTATTAGTATCTTGTATATCCTGGATAATAATCCCTTATCAGATGGGTATTGGATAAATATTCTTTCCCATTCTCTGGACTCCCTGTATTTTGGGAACTGTTTCTTTTGAGGTGCAGAAACTTCTTTAATTTTATGTAGTCCCATTTGTTTATGTTTGTTTCAACTTGCATGGTCAGTAGTGTTTCATCTTTAAAGATGCTTTTGGCTTCAGTGTCACAGAGGGTTCTGCCTACATTTTCCTCTATGTACTTTATGGATTCTGGTCTGATATTGAGGTCTTCAATCCACTTTGATCTGACTTTTATGCCTGGCATAATGCCAGAGGTCACTTTTTGCAGGAAGCTATCCAGTTTTCCCAGCACCACTTGTTGAAGAGACTTTCCTTGTTCCCCTTCACATTTCTTGCTTCTTTGTCAAAGATTAAGTGATCATATATTTGAAAGTCTATGACAGAATATTCAGCTCTGTTCCATTATTTTGCAGTCTTTTTCTAGCCCAACACCATGCTGTTTTAATTACTACTGCTTTGTAATACAGTTCAAAAGTGGGGAAAGTGATTCCACCCATCTTTTTTCCCCCAAGGATTGCTTTGGCTATTTGTGGGGGTTTATTCTTCCATATGAATTTAAGGAGTGTTTTGTTTATTTCTTTGAAAAATGTCATGGGTATCCTGAGAGGGACCACATTAAATCTGTATAGTGCTTTGGGGAGTATAGCCACTTTGATAATGTTAATTTTCCCTATCCATGAGCAGGGGATGTTTCTCCATTTCCTAGTGTCCTCTTTTATTTCTTGAAGTAGTGTTCTGTAATTTTCCTTGTATAGGTCCTTCACCTCTTTAGTTAAGCTGATTCCAAGGTACTTGATTTTCTGAGGTTCTATTGTGAACAAGATGGAAAACCAACTGTTTTAAAAACACATATAAACTTATGTTCTTGACCTATTTACAATAGCAAAAAACTGTAAAAAATCCAAGTGGTTTTGCTTACAATAGCTAGAATCTGGAAAAAACCTGAATGCCCAAGAACAGATGACTGGTTAAAGAAACTTTGGTACATCTACACAATGGAGTACTATGTAGCTGTTAGAAAAGATGAAGTCATAAAATTTATATATAAGTGGTACTACATAGAAAGTATCATGCTAAACGAAATGAGTCAGAAAGAGAGGGACAGACATAGAAAGACTGCATTCATCTGAGGAACATAAAGTAACAAAATAGGATACTAAAACCCAAGAATAGTAGAGTACCAGGTTTTAAGTAACAGGAGGTTTACTCCATGGCTTGGAGGCCAGCCACACACGCTGGGGGAAAAGGCAGCTCAGATAGAGAAGGGAGCACCAAATAAAGGGTGTTGGGAGAATCCTCCCAGGATGGGAGATGCGTGCTGAGAGTAAACTCTAGACCGAACATGATTGCCATTCAATGCCTCTTTTGCAAACCACAGCACCCAAAAGGAGAGAGTGAACAAGGGGCAATGCCCTGCCACAGAGGCAGGGTGGGATGGAAGGGGACAGGGGGTGGGAGGGATACTGGGATCAGTGGTGGTGGAGAATGGGCACTGGTGGAGGCATGGGTATTCGATCATTGTATAACTGAAAACGAAGCACAAAAATTTGTAAATCTACAACTGTATCTCATGGTGTTTCACTAATGAAAGTCTAAATAAAAAATACTACAAAAAAAAGCCATTGTTATAGTGATGATGAAAAAAAAATCCAAGTGCTCAACAATGAATAATAAATAATGGCCCATATCAGTCAAAATCTCCTGCCCCTGCTCCAGGCTGTCTTTACTGGGGTCCCTCGGAGGGGGGTGGGTTGAGTTTCCCTCCCTGCCCCAAGCAGAACCCTGGTATCTGAAAACCTCCAGAACCCAGCCACAGCCATGCTCAAGGCCACTTCCCACACACTCAGATGAGCCTCACGCATGAAGGAACCATAGAGGAACGCAGGTATGCAGGACCTGTGGCGAGATCTCCAAGCCTGCTCATATCAGGACTGGGCCTCCTCCACCCAGATCCCCAGCTTTCCGGTAGCTTGGCAGTCACACCCACAAACTGCTCCTGCTCCTGTCCCCATGTAGTCTCATCAACAGCCAAGATCCAGAGACTATAAAACAAAGCCCCCGGAAGACAGCGACACAGTTTTTCCTGGAGCAACCTCTTTTACTCTAGGCCACTGATGTACCTCCTCTTGGAGAGTCTGGCAAGCTACAGAGAGTATTCCACCCACACGGCAGAACCTGGCAAGCTACCTGTGGCATATTCGATATGACAAAAACAGTAACAGTAAAGGACCTCAATCTCCAGACCTCAAAAGAGTCCCATATATGCCATTGGGCTATGCTAGCACATGACAGGGATGAATGGAGTCTTTACTGGCGCCAGCTCGAGCAAATCTTTGATCAATGGATGACAAGTGACAAGTGGCCTATGTAACAGTGCAATATTATTTGGTTATAAGGAAAAAATAAAACCTTGTCTTTCACCATAACAGACTTTATTGAAAAGTTACATACTAAGTGAAATATGTCAGAAGGACATTCAGGATTATCCCACTCATATATTGGATAAAAAGAAACAAGGGGATAGATAGTGTCCAATAAATACAAACTCTTAGACTCTGATTACAGAATTCTTCCAAATCCAAGGAAGAGAGTGGAAATAAAGGGTTCTATGAACATTGATAAAAGGGTATGGTACTTTGTATCTCTTGTTTATTACCTTCTAATGTGATTTATTGCACTAATTAATACAACTGTGAAATTATTTTTAAGTTGAATCACAGTGAAAGATACAGTTATAAAGTTGTTCATGACTGGATTTAAGTCATATCCTGTTCCAACACCCATCCCTTCACCAGTGTACATTTCCCACCACTAATGTTTCCAATTTCATCCCATCCCCCTACCTACTCTCTCTCTCCTCTCTCTCTCTCACTCTCTATCTCTTTCTCTCTCTCTCTATCTCTTTCTCTCTCTCTTTCTCTCTCTCTCTCTTTCTCTCTCTCTTTCCTTTGTGGGCATTGTAATACAGATACTGATGAGTTATCAAGTATATCCCTTCACCTACTTTCAACATTCAGTTCTTGTCCAGAGTAATCGTTTTCAGCTCTTATTGTCATACTTATCCCTTCTCTATCCTAACTGGTTGTAAGTTTTGTACGGTAATATTTTTCACCTAAAGCATATAAATGTTTGCACTTGTAAAACAAAAGGAAAATTAAACAAAACCATTAAGAAAAAGGAGTACAGGTGATATTCATATATTACATCATGTGAAAAATAATAATAGTAAAAAATAAGCGATAGTGAATGTGTTAGATTTAAAAGAAGAGAGCAAGAAACCAACTCTTTGGAAGACTAAATTAAATATGGAGGTTATGGATATATCTCATTGGTAAGGAACATTACTCACATGTACAAAGGCCTAAATTAGATCCCTGTTATCACAGAATAAAAACAGAACAGCAACAACAAAACTCATTCTAACTATCCACTTGTTCTTCTTTGTAATTAGTTAACTTAAGAAAGGGAGATTAAAATAAAAGCATAATGCCTAGAAAATACAATTTAAAAGAAATTTTTTGATTATGCATTACAGTTCATATAGGTAAGAGTGTTTATATATTTCCTAGAATCAAATTAATCAAATTTTATTTTATAGGTTTATCCTCCTTCCTGAAACATTCAAAGAAAAAGAGAAAATATACGAAGCATTGATTCCCGAACTCCTGAACACCAGGCAGCACAAATCCCCAAGAAATGGGAAATAAGCAAGCTGAGATTAACTTAGTATCTTGAGAGTTTCTATGATATAGATAGAACAATGGTAGTAGCATTTATATTGAAGAGATAAAGCAGAGTCCAGGAAAGTCAATTTGGCTAGTCATAAAACTGCAGACCAGAAAATAGCTGCCTACAGAGAAACCTCTGGAGAGCTGCAAAGAGTTCCACTTGTATTTTCAGCATGGTAATGATAAGCACATTTGGAGAGAGTAATCATCCAAAAGATTATGAGGAACGATACTTGGTATTCAACAGGGTTGGGAAAAATGGTTTCTCCATCAGGCAGGCTTAGATTATTTTAAGGTCTTGTGACAAAAATGGGTATAGTTAGTCTAACAATGCACAGTTATATAATTAAATAGACTCAAAGTTGATTCTAACAAACCTTAACTTAGGTCCCAAATTCAACATACCCTAAACATTGAACTTTTTTCATGGTTTCCAATATTTTATGCTTTAACTTATGGGCAGATATATTCTTCCATATATTTAGACCTATTTAATTTTGTCTTCAAGATAGTTTGCAGTTTTCAGTTGTGTAGATCTTGTACATTTTTTGCCTATTCATTTCTTTCTTTCTTTTTTCTTTCCTTCTTTTCCTTTCCTGCTGTACTATTATTACAGTCACTGATTAATTTCTAGGTATTTTGTGTTTTCAATGTGGCTGTAGGCGGTACTGTTTTTAATTTAAATATATTTTTATCTATTGCTAGAAAAGAGAAATATAATTGAGCTTTACGTTTATTTTTTAAATATTATTTTATTTTATTTTTGCTTTTTGGGTTACACCCGGTGATGCACAGGGGTTACTCCTGGCTCTGTGCTCAGGAGTTACCCCTGGCGGTGCTCAGGGCACCATATGGGATGCTGGGAATTGAACCCGGGTCGGCCACGTGCAAGGCAAACACCTTACCCACTGTGCTATTGCTCCAGCCCCCTTTACATTTATTTTTTAATCCTTCAGTCTTCCTAAATTCACTTAATTCTAGATTTTGTTTTGTGATTTTGAGGTAGTAAAAAAAATTCATTAGGTACCTAGCACTAAAATAAAACTATATACAAAAATATGAATAATTTGCACTTTATAAAAAGTAAAACATTACTGTTCAAAGATTCATAGATTGAAAATACAAATCATGACTAAAAGGCAGAGCTATGATAAAGGATCTGCATCTTAAAAACCTCTGTAAAGCCTGGTTATAAGTATTATTTCTGGAATTAAGCTTTCTTAGCAGCATTTTTATTAACTGCTAATAAAATCTCTACAAGTATCTAATCTTCAAATACATGAATTTTCTTATCTATAAATAGGAATTTTATTATACTTACTTCAAAAAAATCATCATTGAAAGGAATAAGTACATTAATTATTGTCATATTCACAGAGTAATAGCTAGCACAGTGTGAAAGAAATCTAAGTCTGTTTATCTCTAAGTATTAGAAAGACTAGAATTATAATCCTTTCTGCTTTTTGGTATGCTTTAAACTATTGGCCTAAGAATTCATTTGTCTCAAAATCAAATTTAAAAATTATGATAGTTATACATAATCACAATGACACACAGTAAGAGATACATAACTCAGAAATAAACTCTGCACAAAAGAAACACTATTTTTTTTTTTACTGGAGTAATAGAAAAATGGAATCAAGAATTCTATTTTCTACTAAGTACTGTTTTTCTGAGTGACTAAGAAAGCATAAAAAGCAATTCTAGTAAAAAGGATATCCAACACATATCTCCAAATGAAATTTAACCTAAGGTATAAGACAGAAAACCTTTGTTACAGATGACAGATATATCAGGAAATAAATCATGAACACAAAAACAAAATGGGACTTGCTGAATTTCAATTTTCCTAAGAAATAATCCAAAGACATTGTTATTTGTGCCAAACAACAATAAAAATTTACAAGTAAAATGTTGAATGATGTACTTTTTCAAACAATTGATTTGACTTTTAAGATTGTTTTTCTATTGACAAAAGGAATTATGGATTTTTCCATGGCTTTTGTGGTTCTTGATTTTACAAGTGATGCATAGATTCAGAATGCTCCGACTTGTCCAGCAGTGAAGCCATGATCTATTCACTGTGTCCTCAGTTCACCCCACCTTCCACCTCCAGGAGCCTTTCCAGTTGAGCAACAACACTGTAAGTCAGGCAAGGGTTATCACTAAGGTGGGTCTCTACAGTTGTCTCTTGGTATGTAATTGTACTCACACATTATTTTTGAAGAGTAATGGAAAGCTGAATATAGAACAAGAAGTTATAATGGCAGTTAGCAGAAGTTTTTGTGATTTCTACAGTCAATTTCAAGGGAAATATGAGATATAGAGAAAGATGCATTTCCAAAAGCAAATTAATGTCAATTTGACTCAGTTTAGCATGAGATAAAAAGGCCCTCCCGTTGATCGTCGATTTGCTCGAGCGGGCCCAGTAACGTCTCCATTGGAGACTTTGTTGTTACTGTGTCTGGCATATCGAATACTCTCGGTAGCTTGCCGGGCTCTCCGAGAGGGGCGGAGGAATCGAACTTGGGTCGGCCATGTTGGCCGCTTGTAAGGCGAACGCCCTACCCGCTGTGCTATACTGTAAGGCAATTCTTAAAAATTTTCCTTAGGCTTTTTGTCACACATCTCTTTTGTTTCTTTTTACTCTGTCTCTGTCTCTCTGTCTCTGTCTCTGTCTGTCTGTCTGTCTCTCTCTCTCTATATAGATATATGTATATATAGATAGATATAGATATACACACACATACACACATATAGGTACATAAGTGGTATATTTATTCACTTCATATTTGGCTATTGTCAATAGTGTTGCAATGAACACAATAATGCAAATAAGTTTTCTGAATAAGAGTTTGGGGACCCTTAAAATAGATACCAAGAATTGGAATTTCTGGATTATATTTAGAACTTCAATTTTTAGTTTTTAATGATAAATATCAATATTATTTTTTTTAAATGTTAAACCTGTTGACAAGCTATTCAGCAGTGAATGAAAGTTTCTTCTTCCCTACATTATGTCACTGCTTGGTTTTGTTCTTTTTGATGTGTGTCAATCTCACTGGTGAGGTAATATCTCAACGATTTTATTTGTATTTTTCTGATGACAAGGAATGTGAAGCATTTTTTATATATATGTATATATAAATATATATTAGCCATTTTCATGTCTTATTTGAGGATATGTCCATTCATCTCTTCTCCCCATTTTTGATAAGGTTCATAGGGTTTTTTAAATTAAGTTTTACAATTGTCCTGCATATCTTCACTATTAACCGTTTGTCAGATGAGTGTTAGATGATAGCACAGCACTAGAGCATTTACCTTGCACGCAGCCAGCCGGCTGACCCAGGTTCAATTCCTCCACCCCTCTTGGAGAGCCCAGCTAGCTACTGAGAGTATCTCACCTGAACTGCAAAGCCTGGCAAGCTACCCATGACGTATTCGATATGCCAAACACAGTAACAAGTCTACAATGGAGACGTTACTGAGCCTGCTTGAGCAAATGAATGAACAATGGGAGGACAGTGCTACAGTGCTACAGTCTATTGGGTATCTTTCAATCCTGGACATGATTTCTTTTGGAGTGAAGAAGCTTCTTGTTTTGATGTATTTTAATTTTAATATTTGCTTCCATTTGCTTAGACAATGCATTGAATCATTGACGATGCCTCTAGAAACAATATCATGAAGGGTTCTGCCTATTTTCCTCAATAAATTTATTTTCCTCAATAGAATTATGGGTTCTCTAATCTTGAGGTTTTAATCAATTTGGAATTGACTTTTGTGTATGGTATGAGATAAGGGTTTGAGTTAGGTTTTATAACATTCACTGACTATTTTTAAAAATGTTAAAAATTCTTCAACACCATTTGTTGAAGAATCTTTCCTTGCTCCACTTCATACTCTTTTCTACTTCTCTTAAAATTAGGATTATGAGTTAAAATTGATTGCATCCCTTCAAAGAAATGGGAACATTTTCAGAAGAGAACTCATGAATCCTGTTTACCTTATAAAACAGATATTTCAATTTTCAAACAAATGCAAAGTAGCTGGGGTTTTCTTTGGAACTATTTCATACTGCCATATTTAAAATATTTGTGACAGTTTATAGACATGGATGGTAAACTTTATAGCTCTGATATGAAAAAAGAAAAGTCCTCTTTCAGTGTACATAAAATGTCTAGATGCAGAAGAATGACCTCAGTCAAAATAGCAGTCTGGTTTTACTTTGAATTTTTCTGCAGAAGAAACCATTCTTCAGGTAGCACAAAATTCTCAACAAGACTAGCAGTATGAATATCAAGCCAATATTGATCATGCTAGCAGTATAAATACCTTGCCAATATCTGGCAAGCTCTGAATAGATGAACTCATTTTAGACTTCAACAGACCAAATGCTTCTCATTTATATGTCAAGTCAACACTTGACTTGATCACTTGACTTCTCGTTAATCGTCGATTTGCTTGAGCAGGCACCAGTAACATCTCCATTTGTCCCTGTAGTGTGCTAGTGTAGCCCAATGGCTTCTGTTTGCTCTAGAAACACAAAAAGCCTCAAACCGATTGTTCATGATCTTAATGAAGAAGTCTGGCCATCTGGTAGATGGACAGCCACGCAGTCTTTTGACATCCCGTGGAATCCAGTTGGTAACAGCTCTAGTTCAGCGGTCATCTTTAAATCTCATTGCGTGACCAGCCCATCTGATTTTTGACACCTTGGCAAACGAGACAGGGTCCCGGATTCTTGATCGTCAACGTAAGTCGGAACTCTGGATTCTTTCTCTCATTTGAGTGAAACATGATATTACAAGCATAGGCCTTTCAATTCCTCTTTGGGAGACCCGAATAGCGTTCTCATCCTATGTTTGCGTAGGGCCCAGGTCTCTGAGGTGTATGTTAACACAAGAAGAACAGTGAAATCAAAGAGAGGTGCCCGGAGCCAGAGTTTCTTCGTCTCGTAGCTATTTCTTCGACGCTCTTGACGGCATTCCAAGCCGCTCTCTTCCTCCTGCGGAGCTCGGGTGCCAGGTCATTTTCATGTTGAATTCTCTACCTAGGTACACATAGCTGTTGCATTCGGAGATGGTCGTTCCATTGAGAGTGAATGGGGTGTCAGGTAAGAGGCTGTTTCTCATAAATATTGTCTTCGTAAGATTCAGCTGTAGTCCGACCTTTCCACACTCACGGTCAAAGTCGGCCAGCATTTGTGCCACTTGGCTAATGTTTGGTGTTATTAAAACAATGCCATCAGCAAAGCGGAGGTGGTGTAGCTGCCAACCATCTATCTTCACTCCTATTCCTTCCCATTCCTGTGATCGCATGATGTTCTCAAGGGTGGCACTGAAGAGTTTCTGTGAAATGGTATCACCCTGCCGAACCCCTCTCTTGACATCAACGATTACTTCTTTGTAGAATGGTGAGATCCTGGTAGTGAATCCGTAATACAGCTCATAGAGGATCTTGATGTATTGAGCTTGAATGCCCTGATTGGCTAGGGCTTCAATGACCGCTTCCATCTCAACAGAATCAAAGGCCTTCTTTAAATCAATGAACATTAGACAGAGCGGCATCTTGAACTCCCGTGAAACCTCAATGAGCTTGGTTATTGTGTGGATATGGTCGATGATGCTGAATCCTTTTCAGAACCCAGCTTGCTCGCATGGTTGTCCTTCATCTAGTGTTCTGCCAATCCTATTTAGGATGACTTGAGTGAACAACTTGTAGATGACAGACAATAGGCAGATCAGGCGAGAGTTGCCAATGTCATGGATGCCTCCCTTTTTGTACAGTAGTACAGTACTGCTGGTTTTCCATTGGGACGAAAACTTTCATTCAGACAGGTAGCATGTGAAGAGCCGAGCTAGCATATTGATGAGTACTGACGCAGGTTCTTCAGGTGTTCAGATCTGACCTTGTCTGGGCCAGGTGCTGTTCGTTTCTTTACTGACGAAATGGCGTGTCAGATTTCAGAAGGGAGAGCATTGGGAACGACATATCCATCCTGTGGAATTTGGTATGTCGGCAAGTACACATGGCTATCGAAGAGATTTGTGTAAAAGTCATGGGTAATCTTCTCCATTGCCCTTCTGGAGGATGTGATAGATCCATCAGGACGTCGGAGGTCAGTCATCTTGGTCTTGTAGTTGGCAAAGGACAGGCGGGCGTTACGAATACTTTTCCCGGCTTCTGCCGTATCTACCAGCTCTTCTGCTCTTCTCTCTTTGAGGTCTTCCTTGATTGCATCTCTGTACTGCTTTGCGAGCTCGGACATTCTCTTGCAGTTGCCTGAGGCATGTGCCAAACCACGTTGGTGAATAAGCTCAAGAGTTTTCGAAGACAAGCGTTCTTTTGTGGCTATTTCTCTTGGCTTTCCCCGCACAATCATGTCAACTCAACAAATACTTATAAAGCACTTAGTAAATTCCAGTGTTATTTAATACAACCGTGAGGAACACATTCACTCTCATGAAATTTGTGATCCATGGCCATGATTTCTATAAGGAAGCTGTACTCTTTCTGATTGATTTATTTATTCTTGAGGATATTAAAAAGAAAGCCCATTGAAATAAAGAATAGAATGAAAAGTGTATCCCTTATATCCCAAGAGAATCTTAATGGACCTTTAAGGATTATCTTTGCAGGCGAGGAAGATGGTACAAAAGGTAAGGTACTTGCCTTGTGCAGGGTTGGTTTGGGGCTTAATTCCTGGTACCACATATGGTCCCCTAAACCTGTCAGGGGTGATCCCTGAGTTAAGAGGCAGAAATAAATCCTAAGCAAATCTTTGTATGGCACAAAACAAGCAAACAAAACTATTAGATTTGCCTGTAAGTCAGTGCCTGCAGGATTTCTCCACTATTTTCTTTCATCAGCATGCACAAAACCCCTATCTAGTCTGTTGCCTGCCTCCTCTAACCCAGCCTTCTCTCATTTGGTATGAGGACTGAAGTCAGCATCATAGTGTCTCTGGTATTTCAAATTGGCAGAGATGGACAAGGAAACCACCACAGTTTCCACAGTTGCATGACTATTGCAGATGACATGACTCACTTGCCTCAGAACGCACTGCCAACTATGAGGTCAACTTCCAAGAGGGCAATAGCAGTCAGTTAGAGAACCAAACTGTGGGAGTGGGGCATGAATTCTTCAACAATTAGAATGAATCATTCTAGTCTAACATGGAAAAAGAGAAGTGCAGCAAGAGACAATATATTTTGCTTTCACCATAAATTCATAGACAGAGTCAATATAGATAGTCTAGGCAAGTTCATATTAACATTAGGGGCTTGAATAAAAAGAAAAACATAATATACTTTATGACTTTAGGTTATACCATACATAATACTTTAAATCATACTGTAAATACCGTAGGAATAAAAGTGGTGTGGTACTGGAATAAAGATGCTCTCAGACCAATGGAACATAACTGAGAGCCCAGAGATAACCCTTCAAATTTCTGGGAAGGCAATCTGTGATAAAGGAAAAGGGTGCATGAAGCAGAGCAAGAAAAGGCTCCTCAACAAATAACATTGGGAAAAACTGAAATGCTGCATAAAAAAATAAAACTTAAACTGATCTCACACCACTCACAAAAGTTAATTCAAAGTCTCTTAAAAACCTTGAGATTTAAGTATACAGAACTACATCAAATAACAAAGTTTGTAAATAGCAAAAGAAATTCAATAAAATTAAGTTAAAATAAAAAAGATAATATTTACACACAATGGATTAAAGAACTGATATCCAAAATATATAGAACTCTTACAAAGGTCAACAATCACATCAAAAAATGGGGAGATATGAAAAGACAATTCTCAAAAACAGACATATGGAGGCCAATAGACATATGAAAAAGTATTCGCTGTTACTTGCAATAAGGTAAATCAAAGCACCAAAAGAGATCATCTTATTACATTGAAAATTGCACAAATCCAAAAGATAAGAAACAACCAGTGCTAGTAGGTATATTTTGAAAAAGAAACCCTCATTCATTGTTGGTAGGCATATTACCTGGTTCGTTCTCTATGAAACATAGTATGGAGATTTCTTAGCTAAGTAAAAATTTAGCTGTCCTGAGATCCTGGCATTTACCTTCAGAACGCAAACATTTATTTGGAAAGGTATATGCACACCTATGTTAATTTCTGTGGGAGGTTATGATCTCATAGAAATTTTAGTTGATTTTGTTCTAAGTTCTCAAAAAATGTTATTGTTAACTTGACGGGGATTGTTTTGATCTGTATAATGTTCTGGTAGGATGGGGTAATTTTAACAATGTTAATTCTTCAAATCCATGCACATGGAATATTTTACCATTTCCTGATGTTCTCTTCTTTTTCTTTTAACCGTGACTTATAGGTTTTTTTTATGTATCGTCCTTTCACATCCTTTGTTAAGTTTATCCCAGGCATTTTAAATGTGGGGACATTTCTTTGA
This sequence comes from Sorex fumeus, assembly GCF_029834395.1. NCBI lineage: Eukaryota > Metazoa > Chordata > Mammalia > Eulipotyphla > Soricidae > Sorex > Sorex fumeus. The sequence continues at coordinate 16,556,310 of NW_026606072.1, forward strand.
ATAGGGTTGTCTTATTTAATTTCCTTCTATTTTAGCTCATTTTTGGCTAATGAAAATTTAACATTTTGCATGTTGGTTTTGTAGCTGGTTACCATTATGCATTGGTTTATTATTGTTCCTGAATTTTTAGAGGAGTCTTAGGGTTTTCTATATATGCTATTGCATCACCTGCAAATACTGATAGGATGACTTCTCTTCCAGTTTAAATCCATTTGATTTCTCTTACTTGCCTGATTGCTGCAGAAAGTATTTCCAAATTTATAGTGAATATATTTGGAGAAAGTGGGCATCCTTGTCTTCTGCCTTATCTCATTGAAAGACATTTCAATTTTGCCTTTGAATGTGATATTGGCTGTGCCTAAACTTTCTTGTTGATGCAGGTTCTCTGAGCCTACTAAACAGCATTCCCAAGTAAGGTCACAAAAAAATTGCTGACTGCAAGTTCCACCCACTACAAGATGAATTTCATGTAGGCAGAGATCTTGATTCTTTTAATCTGTCATTTCCCCCAGTATCTTGAACAATGCATAGTATGGAGTGTATAAACAATAAACATTTGAGAATGTATTTAATAGATAAAGTGCCTAGGAACTTTAGTAAAGTTTTAACATGCTTAAAAACACTGTAGTGCAGTTTGTTGGAGAAATACTCAGGAACTTAACTTCTTCTAATTAATGTTTCTTTGATATTTAACGGACCACAGATCCAAACTGCTTTTCCATGGGCTTTCTATGACAATTTACATGTTTCTTCTGAGTGAAGTACATACAAGATTTTTATAAACAAGCTTAGTATAGGAAATAGTGAAGTTCAAACTACAAAAACTCCTTGGTAATTTTAGACTGACTTTATTAGGTCACCAAAGCTCTGAAGTCAGAAGCATAATCACAGGGGAAGTCTAACAAGTCTTAGCTAGAAGTAGTTAGAAATAACAAAGCAAAGCCAGAATGGGACCTGGAAGATAACTCCTTTGTTGAAGCCATAACTCATTGGAGTTTAGGATCCACTGGTCACTTCCCTACTGTTCTTAGTTGGAGAAGGAAGAACAAACCGGTCACTGGAATTGGACAATGACAATAGTATTCGAAGTAAAAAATGTAACCGGGTAGAAATTGTTGTAAAATAACTGTAATTTAATTGCGAGTCCTTACTTTACATAATTATTGAGGTTTGGAAAAAATTATCATGTCTGAATTTCAAGATTACTATTAAGAATTGTTTCTAGAGGTACAGCCCGCCCCCAAGGGCCTGGGTCCCTCTCTGGGCACGCGCAGCTAGAAACAGCCCCTAGACAGCCGGTTTTCAACCCCTGATCTGCGTGGGACGGGCACAGAGGCCCAGCTCTGGGCAACAAAGCTGACCTGCTCCAATTCCAACAGGTACAGCCCGCCCCCAAGGGCCTGGGTCCCTCTCTGGGCATGCGCAGCTAGAAACAGCCCCTAGACAGCCGGTTTTCAACCCCTGATCTGCGTGGGACGGGCACAGAGGCCCAGCTCTGGGCAACAAAGCTGAACGGCTCCAATTCCAAACAGGAGACATTCCCAACTCCTCGCCCAGTGCCAGGGACTCTTTCCGGAGCCGCGGCCGCTAACGCGGCCGCGAAATATTTTCCCACTACATATGCCATAGGAACCATAAGCTAACTTCTTAGATGGAAACTTCTCTAGTTTAGCTCAGCCACTAGAAACACAGTAGCCAATAACTCATAAGCCTATCTTAACTCACACTGCATATCAAGCAGAATAGTAACACTGAACGTGAAGGACTAAACCACACCTCTCACAATGGTAAAGCAACGCAAAAGCCCACCAAACTTTCATATTGAAGAGTCTAGCCCAGATGACACCAACAGTACTGTAGTGATAGACAACCTCTCTGACAAGGAATTCAGAAGGGAGCTACTTAGGATGCTTAGGGAATTAAAAGAAACAATGGAAACCAATGCCAATAGAAGACAAGAGGATCTGAAGGCAGAAATGAGGAAAATGCAATCAGAAATGTCAGACCTGAAAAATCTCGTAGGCGAATTGAAAAGCTCAGTGAAAGGCCTCAGCAGCAGAGTAAGAGTGGCTGAGAACAGAATCAGTGAGCTCGAAGATGAAGTTCAGAGACTCTCCAGAAAACAGCAGAAAATGGAAAAGAGACTCACAATTCGGGAACAGATGGCAAGAGAAGATCGTGATGAAGCCAAGAGGGGTAACATAAGAATTATTGGAGTCCCAGAGGAACAGGAAGAAAACCTCGATGAAGAAGAAACTGTCAAAGAAATCATTGCTACAACATTTCCAGAGCTGAAGAAAACTTGTGACCACATTCAGGAGGCCCGAAGGGTACCAGCTAGAAGAAATCCGAATAAAAATACCCCAAGACACATTCTAATCAAAATGACCAAAACCTTAGACAGAGACAAAATTCTGAAAGCAGCAAGATCGAAGAAAGAAATCTCTTACAAAGGAGCATCCTTAAAATTCACAGCTGATTTTTCTGATGAAACCCTCATGGCCCGAAAACAGTGGTGGGACATAGTAAAAAAAACTCAATGAAATAAATGCCTCCCCCAAAATACTTTTCCCAGCAAGACTCTCATTCATAATAGAAGGAACAACACACAGTTTCACAGACAAACAAGAGCTCAGGAATTCATAGACTCAAAACCATGGTTACAAGAACAACTAAATGGGCTACTTTAAGGCAAGAAAGGCCCCTCAAATACACCAAATTTTAACACAACAATGGGACAAAATCCCATAACAATAATCTCTCTCAATGTCAATGGGCTAAACGCACCAATTAAAAGACATAGAGTGGCAGGATGGATTAGAAAATTGAACCCAACATTCTGCTGCCTGCAAGAAACGCATCTCAATAGTCAAAGCAAACACAGACTCAGAGTCAAAGGCTGGAAAACAATCATACAGGCAAACAGCTCCCATAAAAAAGCTGGGGTAGCCATCCTTATATCAGACCACATCGATTTCAGAGTGAGGAAGGTCATAAGAGACAGTGAAGGCCATTTCTTATTGATCAGAGGATCTGTACAACAGGAAGAACTTACAATAATAAATGTATATGCACCTAATGAGAGACCAGCAAAGTACTTAAAACAACTACTCATAGATTTGGAAAACGACATCAATAGCAACACAATACTAGTGGGAGACTTCAACACTGCTTTGTCACCTCTTGATAGATCAACCAGACTCAAGCTTAGCAAGGACATACTTCATTTGAGGGAAACAATGGAAGAAAGGGACTTAGTAGATATATACAGGACACTTCATCCACAAAAAGCTGAATACACATTCTTCTCAAGCGTACATGGAACATTCTCCAAGATAGACCACATGCTGAGCCACAAAACACGCCTCCATAAAATTAAGAAGGTAGAGATTGTATCAACAATCTTCTCAGACCATAATGCGCTGAAATTAGAAGTAAATCACACACAAAAACAGAAAACTAAATCAAACACCTGGAAATTAAACAGTGCACTATTGAACAACGAGTGGATTAGACAGGAAATCAAAGAGGAAATCAAAAGATTCCTAGAAACGAATGAAAATGAGAACACGAGTTACCAAAACTTATGGGACACAGCAAAGGCTGTGTTAAGAGGAAAGTTTATAGCTCTACAAGCATTCCTCAGGAAGGAGGAGCGAGCACACATAAGTAACCTAACCTCACATCTTAAGAGCTTGGAGAAGGACCAAAAAAAGGAGCACAACCCGAACAGGAGAAAGGAAATAATAAAACTCAGAGCAGAGATTAACGAGATGGAAACCCAAAAAACAATCCGAAAGATCAATGAAACCAAGAGCTGGTTCTTCGAGAAAATTAACAAGATCGATAAGCCTCTAGCAAAACTCACAAAGAAAGGGAGAGAGAAAACCCTAATAAACCGAATCAGAAATGAAAAGGGGGTCATTACAACAGAAACCACAGAAATTCAGAGGATCCTCAGGGAGTACTTTGAGAAGCTTTATGCCACGGAACATCAAAACCTCGAGGAAATGGATAAATTCCTAGACTCCTACAGACTCCCAAGGCTGAACCAAGAAGACCTGGGATACCTGAACAGACCTATCACTATCAAGGAAATTGAAATGGTAATAAAAAGTCTCCCCAAGCACAAAAGTCCTGGCCCGGATGGATTCACTAGTGAATTCTTCCAAATCTTTAAAGAGGACTTACTCCCGATGCTTTTTAAGCTTTTCCACGAAATTGAAATATCAAAAACACTTCCGAAGAGTTTCTACGAAGCAAATATCACACTGATACCAAAAGCAGACAGAGATACCACAAAGAAAGAGAATTACAGGCCGATATCCCTGATGAACACAGATGCAAAGATCCTCAACAAACTACTAGCAAATAGAATCCAACTACTCATCAAAAAGATCATACACCATGACCAAGTAGGATTCATCCCAGGGATGCAAGGATGGTTTAACATTCGGAAATTAATCAACATAATCCACCATATCAACAAAAGAAAAGATAAAAAGCATATGATCATATCAATAGATGCAGAGAAAGCATTTGATAAGATCCAGCACCCCTTTATGATGAAAACCCAAGCCAAAATGGGTATAGAGGGGACCTTCCTCAACATAATTAAAGCCATCTACCACAAGCCTACAGCAAGCATCATCCTCAATGGGGAAAAACTGAGAGCCTTCCCTCTAAGATCAGGGACGAGACAGGGATGCCCACTCTCTCCACTGCTGTTCAATATAGTACTGGAAGTACTTGCAATAGCGATTAGGCAGGAAAAAGATATTAAGGGCATTCAGGTAGGAAAGGAAGAAATCAAGCTCTCACTATTCGCAGATGATACGATACTCTACTTAGAAAACCCAATAACTTCCACCAAAAAACTCCTAGAAACAATAGACTCGTATAGTAAAGTTGCAGGTTATAAAATCAATACCCAAAAGTCCATGGCTTTCCTATACGCAAACAGTGAGAGAGAAGAAAGCAACATGAAAAAAACAATCCCGTTCACAATTGTGCCCCAGAAAATCAAGTACCTAGGTATCAGCTTAACTAAGGAAGTAAAGGACCTGTACAAAGAAAACTACAAAACGCTACTTCAGGAAATAAAAGAGGACATGAGGAAATGGAAAGATATCCCCTGCTCATGGGTCGGGAGACTTAACATTGTCAAAATGGCAATACTACCGAAAGCATTGTATAAATTCAATGCAATCCCTATAAGGATACCCATGACATTCTTCAAAGAAATGGAGCAAACACTTCTGAAATTTATATGGAACAATAAGCCCCCACCAATAGCTAAAGCAATTCTTGGGAAAAAGAAAATGGGAGGAATCAACCTCCCGAACTTCAAACTGTACTACAAAGCAGTAATAATTAAAACAGCATGGTACTGGAACAAAGGCAGAACTGCAGACCAATGGAACAGGGTTGAATACACTGACATCTCCCCTCAATCATATGCTCATCTAATCTTTGATAAAGGTGCAAGTAATATGAAGTGGAATAAGGAAATCCTCTTTAATAAATTGTGTTGGCATCACTGGACGGCTACATGCAAAAAAATAGGCTCAGAACTCTGTCTAACACCATGTACAAAAGTAAGATCAAAATTGATTAAAGACCTCAACATCAGACCAGAAACCATAAGGTACATTGACGATAAAGTTGGCAAAACCCTCCATGACATTGAAGCTAATGGTATCTTCAAAGATGCCACGCCACTGGCCGAGAAAGTGAAAACAGAGATAGATAAATGGGACTATCTTAAACTAAGAAGCTTCTGCACCTCCAAAGAAACAGTGACCAAAATACAAAGACAGTCTACAGAATGGGAAAGGATATTCACCGAATACACATCTGACAAGGGGTTGATATCCAGGATATACAAAATACTGGTTAAACTCCACAAGAAGAAAACATCCAACCCCATCCAAAAATGGGGCAATGAAATGAACAGAAACTTTCTCAAAGAAGAAATCCGAATGGCAAAAAAGCACATGAGAAAATGCTCTACATCATTAATCATCAGGGAGATGCAGATCAAAACCACAATGAGATACCATCTCACACCTCAGAGACTGGTCCACATTCAAAAGAACAAAAGCAACCGATGCTGGCGTGGATGTGGCGAGAAAGGGACACTCCTTCACTGTTGGTGAGAATGTCCACTGGTTCAGCCCTTCTGGAAAACAGTATGGACGATTCTCAAAAAATTAGAAATTGAGCTCCCATTTGACCCAGCAATACCACTCCTGGGAATATATCCCAGAGAAGCAAAAATGTATAGTCGAAGTGACATCTGCACTTGTTTGTTCATTGCAGCACTCTTTACAATAGCCAGAAACTGGAAGAAACCTGAATGCCCAAGAACAGATGACTGGTTAAAGAAACTTTGGTACATCTACACAATGGAGTACTATGTAGCTGTCAGAAAAGATGAAGTCATGAAATTTACATACAAGTGGTACAATATGGAAAGTATCATGCTAAGCGAAATGAGTCAGAAAGAGAGGGATAGACATAGAAAGATTGCATTCATCTGGGGGATATAAAGTAACAAAGTATGAGATTAATACCCAAGAATAGCTGAGATCAGCACCAGGAGGATTACTCCATAACTTAGAGGCCAGCCGGGTATCCTAGAGGAAAGGGCAGTTCAGATAGAGAAGGGAGCACCAAATAAAGGATGTTTGGAGGATCCTCCCAGGAGGGGAGATGCATGTCGAAAGTAGACTATGGACTGAACATGTTTGCCACTCAATGCCTCTTTTGCAGACCACAACACCCAAAAGGAGAGAGAGAACACAGGGGATTGCCCTGCCACAGAGACAGGGGGGATGGGGGGATGGGGGTGGGAGGAATATTATCCATGGTGGTGGAAGATGGGCACTGGTGGAGGGATGGGTATCTGATCATTGTATGATTGAAACCAAAGCACAAAAAATTGTAAATCTACAACTTTAAAAAAAATAAAATAAAATAAAGGGGAAAAAAAAAGAATTGTTTCTAGAAATCAAATTTTTCCAGAATAAATGTTGTAGGATAAAATATTGTATGAATTAAATACTTGTGTGTGATGTTCAATAAAGTGTTCTGTACCCTTTCTGGCTTATGGCTATTACTAACAGTGATCACTTAAGACAAAATTGTAAGCAACATCTCCAATTGTTTGAAACTAATTAAACATTGCTGGTACATCAATCAAACTGTCAACTCATTTACAGCCTGTATGAAATATTTACCTTTTCTTGAGCTAAGGCAAAACTGTTCACCTAAATAAATCCTACACTTAAAAACACATGACCTATTATTCATATACATGTATATGAGAGCTCACTAAACAACTTTAAAATCTTCCTAAATCTTAGAGGTATAAAGTTAAAGGAAAATATATGAGTAATATATAGAATTTGTTATGTAAATCTGTAGTAACCCTATAGTTAGGGAATATCTGTATGATAGATTAAAAAAATCACAAAGAAGTCAAAACCAAAACTTTGGTATCATACCATACCACCATACCATTACACTCCTATAATGATCTTCTTTATCAGAATCTATTTGAAAAATCGATTTAAAGTTACTTCTTAAATATCATTCTTAGGAGTCCACTTAGCAATACTTGTTCTGAAAATACGTTTTTAAGCATATTAGAGAGTTAAATACTATACAAAGCAACAAGTTAAACAAAATGCCACTTTATTTAACTTAGTGTTTAATTAATTGAATTAGGAGTTGGCTCTAAGCTTTGACAACCTTTTTAAACAAATCAAAATATAAATCTTTAAATGGTTCAAGGTTATAATATAAAAATGATCAGGACAAGTTGGAACATAGTATGCCTAAAATAACTATGAATAATTTTCTAAATTATATGTGTTAATCAAAATAAGATTTTAAACTAAAAATATTTGCATTCTTTTGATCAAGTGTTTCCTCAATAAAAAATGAGTTAAAATAACTGGTTTCTGGCCAAAGAGATAGAACAATGGGCAACGCACTTGCATTTCGTGTGGTAGACCTGGGTTCGATACCCATACTCAAGCCCTGCAAGAGTGATTCCTGAGTGCAGAGCTAGAAGTAAGCCTTCTGACTATGGTCCAAAAACAAACAAAACGTTGGCTTAATATAGCTTGATATATAGGTATATTTATTTAATAGTTGATATAACTGTTTCTTATAATATAAAAGTGCTAAATAATGGACTAACCTAAGAGTACCGTCTGACCTATGAGTTAAAGATGATAAGAAGAAAAATATTATGCAGTACTATTGGAAAAAAATAGTTACCTGTTTTAAAACTTATTACATTCATGCAACAGGCATAAAAGAATATTATAAATAAAAATTGTTTTTATAATTCTTAAGAGTTTCCTCTGTTCAATACCCTCAATGCTAAAGGAAAGTATTTATTCTACATACAAGCCAGGTGCTCTACAACTGAGCCACCTCCTTATCCCCAAGTTTTGTTCTGATCAAACATCAGCTGTATAAGAATAATATTCCATTAACAATATTTTTCTGTCACAATAGTACTGAGTTAACATTAAATATTAATTAGGAACTTTGTGAATAACTTGACCATTCAACAAATTCAACTCATTAGACATTTTGAGATAAAACTTCTCTCTCTCTTTACTCTCCTGAACTCACAGGGAATAAGAGGTCATGAAACCCACACTCTACAGTTTCCACATACGAAGGGCAATTCACCAAGACTGAGTCACCACTTTTCTCCCTGATCTTCCAAAGGCCAGTACTACACATGAGAAATAACTGAGTATGCTACAGTGGAGTATTATTTCTCTATAAGAGAACTACCAAATAAAATAAGTTTCTTCTGGGATAAATCCCTGGGATTTTAACAATTTTCAAGGAATGAAAAAGATACTATATTTTTCAAACATATTCCAATAATGAACCAAATTTAACAACTGTAGCAAATAAAGCCACAAACATCTCACACCCATATTTGCTAATAATGCTTATGTAACCTCTTATTTAAGTCTTTTTTTTTTACTCCCATGAGGAGATTTAAGCGGTGTATGATCTGTCTAAGACCCTAAATTAAACCTAGCCTATTTAAAATAAATCTATATAGTATTTATAAATAAGACAAGATTCAGCACAGCTGGTAACATTTCTTTCCAGTCTTCCACTCTCTAAATGTTGCAAGCTAACCTTTAGACCTAAAAATAAGGATCTCTTGCCTTGCTGAATCACAAATAAATTTCAGGATTCTCCCTTGCAAAATGATAAAAATCCTCTACAACAATACTTAAAAGCTTATTTTCCTAAGCCCACAAACTCAAATTCCACAATGGTTAAAAAAGTCAAACGTTTTTAGTCTTCTTTGACCATTACTTAGAGAAGACTTCCTTCCTTGCAGTAGTACAAATAATGTTAATTATATTATGATCACCTTATTCCCCTAATTTTTGGTTAATTTTAGGAAGTCTTTATTTTTATAAGAACTCAGAGAATAAAACATAATTACCAGGTCCACAAAACCCAGGGTCCTTTTGTATATCTGAAAAAAATAGCTATCAGAAAAATAAGCTTATTTTTCTAAATCCAGAGTTTTAGCTGTTTATTGACACAATTTCCAACCACAAAGTAAATAGAAAATCCTAGATAATATAAAATAGCTGGTATTTGTGAATTCATTCATTCATACACTCAGTCGATAAATATTTATAACCAAGTTCTGAAAACTATTGTACTAGGCACCTAGTATAGAACAAGGATCACAAGATTTTCTCAGGACTAAGTGAGATGCACATACAGGAATAACGATAATCGTGCTAATGTGATAATTATGCAGGAGAAAAGTGCAGGGTGCTAAAGGAGAAATGAACAAAGAAATTAAGAAATACAGAAATAAAAGTCTCTAACTATGGATTTGTACACTAAGACTTTCTGGGAAATGTAATACACATCTATTACTTGAATGTTAAATTAAGAGCTAATTTGTAACTGAGGATGTAGATAAAAAGGATATCTCAAAAAAAAAACCCAGAATTAAGTGAAATAAAGTTTGGATAAACAAAACGGCATTTATTCTAGTAGGACTCCAGACGCAGGAGAGCCTGGTGATCCATGAGATGAGAAGCAAGCAAAGATCAAATTATGAAATTTAATAATTATTAGTTGCATTAAATTTAGACTTTTGTTGAAGAGACGTGGAAACCAATAAAGAATTTTTGCAGCAGAGAAAAAATATTTTTGATTATAGTATGTACATGGGGTGAATTAGGAGACATAAAACTTAAGTCAAGGAAAATAATTATGGAAGAGCTACACAGGCAAGCAACATGATAGTCTAAATTTACAACAGTGACTGTATTTCAAAAATATTTGTACAGTTCAATATATGGAATTGTGATTTAACCAGGGTAAACTGAAATGAGTCCAAGGGCTTATCTTATGTACATCTCCAATGCCCCATAGCTAATAAATCTGAGAAATCCACAGATTACACTAGTAATAAAGCTCCCAGAGTAATGCTTTCAGGTTGGAGTCACCTAGATTTATTAGTTGAAAGCTAACACAAGTATTGCTCTCACCAGCATTTATCCTACGGATCATTGATAGGGGGTCTGCAGCATTTCAAGCATTAGTCGTGGTGGTGGTGCTGAGAACAAAAATAGGAAAAAGCACAGTGTTCACACTTAAAGATTCTTATACTGTAGAAGAAATAAATATGTAAACGAATAGTTATTAAAATAACACCATGTGTGAAGTAACTCTGAATATAAAGAAACACTCAATCCAAGTTAAAAAATCATTAAAGTATTCATGGGTTTCTTCACGGAAGTTATTTGGGAATGATTAATAAAAAATCAGCAAAATAAAAATGGATGGAATACTGATGATAATGAAGATATGGAAATAAAATATATTATTTCAGATTGAGAAATTTAAATAGTTCTATGCGACTGAAGAGTGAAGAACCAAATTCTGTTAACATACAATGGAAAAGGGGCACAAAAAAGGCCTGTGACAAACCATGGACAAGCCAGTGGGACACATTGAAAAGACTGTATTTTATCCATTGGAAAATAGCTAGACATTGAAAATAGCAGAATAAAAGAATACTATATGTTTCAGGCACTTATGGTGTCTGTAGTATAACCTGCCCCAAGAATGTAATCTGTTGGGAAATAGATCAAAGCAACTATTCAGGTTAGGAGGTTCTTGAAAAAGCACCACCCTCTGCAAAAAAAAATTCTTTTTTAACTATACAAGTTTGAACAGGATATTAGAATGAATTACAAAATGACTGAATTTACAGTAGTTTCAATTGGAGTTGGTAAGAAAGCAGAAGGTTAGAGGAACCCGAGAAGATAAGAGAACCCCAAGAAGGCAGAGAATTCTAGTACTAAAACAGAGACCATTAATTTCAAGGAGAACCAAAAATGTATTACAGAAGTAAAACGGAGATGATTAAGGTCAATAGTTCCAGAAAGTTAAGGACTATAGATCTGCGTTTGGACACTATAGCATTTTAATGTCACCAGAGTCATAGGAACAATCTTTAACAGAGATAGATCCCTCAGGCTGGTGAGTTACCTTTGTACATTAATGGTCAAATCTTTTGGATTTTCCAGATGTTAGTCCCTGGATCACTACAAATGAAAAAGATAACTGGATCAGATAAACTATTAGTTTATACATGCCTTCCTCAAAAAACAACGTTTTGAACTAAATGATCTTTGATTCGCCTTAGAATCTAGATGCTCTACAAAGATACCTAATTTTCACAGATGTGTCCTGTTGCAAACATAACTAGCCTATTAATGAGTCCAGATAATGCATGTGAAAAAGTGAGGAGATTAGCTTAGGTTCTCAATGAGTGTATAATATTTTATTTCTGTTTTCAATATCAAGTGGAAGGAATATGAATTACAAGGAATACAGTTGTACCTCAAAAATTTTATGTGAAAATATTCAGTTCCAATGTTAGAGTGAAGAATAACTAAGTATATCTGCATCAGGTCTTAAATGTTGTTTTATACAAATAGGGGCTTAACTATTTAGTTTTCCTTTTGAGTCATTCAAAGCAAAGAAGCTTTTTAAAAATAATATTCAAGGGATAAAAACTCCTTTTATAATATAGTCTACCAAACCAGGAGTCATGTGAATGATGATTTCCATCAACACCAATCTGTTTAGTGATCTTAGATAATCCATTTAACCATCTGTACTTAAATTTCTCATCTATAAAAGCTAGTTTGACTAGATAACCTCAAATAGACCTTGCAAATATTCTTCTCTATAATTATTTCCATAACTATACAACATGCCAATGATAAGCAAATCCTTCTTTCTCATAATACTTCAGTGACTCAAAAAAAGCACAGAAATCTACCTCTTCCTTTAAAAGTCTTGCATTCTTTCCAAACAGGAAAGCAAAGCTAGAGGCTAAATATGTTTTTCTGAAATATGAGAAAACTCATTTATAAATTTAAGGCAACACATACCAGTCTTATAATAAGCATAATCTTTTGAATTAAGTTTATCCAAACAAATTAGAGATACTCAAAAAATCACGCAAAACCTTTATCAAAACTTTTGCTATTAAATGCTTTCCAAGTTGATATTGTTTTGTTTGAGATGCATATCTCCTCAATTTTTGTGCTGATCCCTAGAGAGATCTTCCTGAGCAGAATTGCAATGTTCTAATAGTTCTTAAGGAGAGGACCTCAGAGAATTTCAAATAATTAAAGCCTTTACACTATAGAAGCAGGAAATAGAGTGAAAAACTTTCAAAATTATCTTGTTTTTGCAGGCTTATCAGAAGGTTGACAAAAAATAATGAAAGAACAAAAGGTAATTATCTAGAAACACTTGGACTTGACATTAAGAAAATCCAATAATCCAGCATCTGAAATTTCCATCTAAAATTTTATTTTCATTTTAAATTAGCAGAGGCATAGAGGCTGAAGAGATAAGACAATGGGCAGGGTGCTTGCCTTGCAGCTTAACCGAATACGATGCCCGCATTTTACCTGGTTCCCTAAGCACTGACAGATGTGATCCCTGAGTACAGAGCCAGGAGTAAGCCCTGAGCATTGCCAGATGCGATTAAAAAAAAATAACCAAAAAAACCCCAAAAATATAACATAGCTGCATGTTAGAATATTTAAAAGAGAGAAAAATAAAATAATTATCTTTTTTACATTTTTCCCAAAAAGCAAATGGCACAAGGACTTAGAGAAGAAAACAGTTTCATTTACTTGAGAAACATTGAAGATAAAAATAGGAACAGAAGAGGGCTGGAGAGACAGTACAGCGGGAAAGGCACTGACTGCCTTGCATGTGGCTGACCCAGGTTCTATCCCCAGAATCCCTTATGGTTCCCTGAGCAACCCCAGAGCCAGAAAGTCCGGAGTTATCTCTGAGCATCACTAGGTGTCCCCCACCCTCTAACCCCGCCCAAAAAACACAAATAAGGTCACAAAAAATAACATTTATGAAATACATACTTTGTGCCTTGGACTGAAAAATTCTATTATAATCTTCAAAACACAATTAAAAAATAGTTTAAGATCAAATCAACTTAAACCATAACTATATCTTAAGTTTCTCTCAAAATGTGTTGGTCAAATTCTATGAGGAAATATGCATATAAGTAGAGAAAAGAAAAAAAGAACATATATTAATATGACATATTTATTCAAGTAGTTTGAGAAAATAAATCATGCAAGAAGGCTGTGGGGAATAAGTACATGAAGTGCTAAAGCTGTAATTTCTTAGCAATCCTCTTGATACGTTCTCAGTCACCTTACTAATTAAAGATGATATTTTCTGCTGAGGTTCTACCTCCTACACTTATTCCAAGCACAGATGATTCCTTTTTTCTTTCAGGTTGGGTTTCCAAAGAGATTTTAAGACAAATGATGACAGTTTATTTGAAAAGATTCAGGAGAAAGTGGGTAAGAGTATATAGCAAAGTAAGACCATGAAGTGAAAGATGCTAAAACATTTGTTTTTTTTACATTTTATTTATTTTTTTATATTTATTTTTTTGATTAGTGAAACACCATGAGGTACAGTTATAGACTTACAAATTTTTGTGCTTGTGTTTCAGTTATACAATGATCAAGTACCCATCCCTCCACTAGAGCCCATCCTCCACCACCACATGTCCCAGCATCCCTTCCACCCCCCGCCCCCCATCCCACGCCGCCTCTGTGGCAGGGCATTCCCTTTTGTTCTCTCTCTCTCCTTTTGGGTTCTGTGGTTTGCAAGAGAGGCATTGAGTGGCATCATGTTTGGTCTATAGTCTACTTTCAGCATGCTTCTCCCATCCTGGGAGGATCCTCCCAACACCCTTTATTTGGTGCTCCCTTCTCTATCTGAGCTTCCTTTTCCCCTAGCACATGTGGCTGACCTCCAAGTCATGGAGCAAAATTCCTAAAACAGTTTTTTAAGAAACATTGTGACTAGAAAGAAGGAAGAAGGATGTTCCTGCTAATGAATTTTGTTTAGAAACTCAATCTTCTATTCTTATGGCTCTTTGCTTGAATAGGTGTGTACTTATTTGGGAATGTGAAAGAAGGTATCAGACAAGGTGTCTCAAGAAATTGAGACAATTTTCTTGTGTGAATATTTAGCATAGAACAATATCTGAAATTAAGTAATCCAAAACTCTTTGATTGCTGGTGTTGGATATGAAGTGATAAACTATATCAGAGTAGTAAAATGATAGCTTTGTCATTTTATATAGATTATTTTCAGGGTCAAGAGGGAAATTGGAATAGTAGTGAGGAGATTGTTGGCCTTAGGATTTTAAACAGTACTTTAGGCACGCTTACAATAAGTCAAAATGGTTTCCTATTACCTAGGATAGAATAAAAGGAGAATCCATGCTTATGGACTCCAATAGTGAAAGAGAATTCAGTGTATTAAAGACTACTGTTGGTTTTTATTCATTAACAATTATGTATTGACTGCATGTCAGACACGGTGCTAAAAACTAACGCTTTACCATTTTAACATTCAATTCTGCTTTTTAAAATCTACCTTAAAAAGTTTTACCATAACTATAAAATCTATTCTGAGCTCTTTCTATGTTTACTTTATTATCTTAGGTCCAATATATTAATTTATTGAAAAGACTAGCAATTTCAGCCCTGGAAAGCTAAGAATATATGCACAATTCAGTAAACCTATCTGTATCTGGTTTGATAATCTTTTGAAAATTTATTCATTTACTTTTACTTTTTCTTTTGGCTTTGGGGTCACACCCAGTGGTGCTAAGGGTTTACTCTTGACTCTGTGCTCAAGGATCATTCCTGGTTGGGCTCAGGGGATCATATGTGGTTCTACTGGTGATCAAAGAGAGGTAAAGGTTGGCATTACACCTCCTCAGACCAAGAAATATCTGGAACCAATAAAAATATGGAAGATGAAAAGAAGAATGTTCCCATGGAACATTAGAAGTAATATAGCTCTGCTATATCTTCATTTCACATTTCTCACTTGAAGAATGCTGAGAAAATTAATTTCTCCTTTCTAAGTCCCCAGGTTTTCCCAATTTGATAGATATCCTTAGAAAACTAATAAAATGCAATTCATTGTATGATTTAGGAAATAGATCAAGAGTTTATCTATAGCTTATATCAATACTATCTTGACAATGACTATCTTAGTCTGAATTCCCATAGAGCTTTACACATAATATCTAAATTAAGGCACCCATCTTCTTTTGCCCCACATTTATCTCATATGCATGCCTTTCTAAATTTATTCATAACTTTTAAAGATGTAGCACAGGAGATCATGAATAAACCCCAGATACAAACACTGTCATACGAACACTGTCCTCCCGTTGTTCATTGATTTCTCGAGCAGGCCCAGTAAAGTCTTCATTGTGAGACTTGTTGTTACTGTGTTTGGCATATCAAATACGTCACGGGGAACTTGCCAGGCTTTGCCATGCTGGCAAGACACTCTAGGTAGCTTGCCAGACCCTCCGAAAGGGGCAAAGGAATCCTACCTGCTATGCTATCGCTCCAGCCCCACCTGACTGGTACAAGGTCTAATTTTTACAGGTGTTAAATGAAGAAGTCAGATAGGATGACATACAGGAAATAATATGATATACAGGTAACAATAACAATTTATCAACACTGAAAATTTTGCATGTTAGTTTTGCAACATCTTATTTCTGATTATATTTGAGAGTTGGTTAGATCTTCCAAATTCTATACTTGATTATACAAAGCTCCATCACAATATTTACCCCAAAGACAAATGTATATTTTATAGTCTAGTTTCAAAGAACTTCATGGAATTGGCCTGGAATTGCTCCCCTGTCATTACCATCTAACATCATTATCATCTAACATTAAGTGTTCTGAAGAAGTTAAGAAGTTAAGAGCATTTCAGATTTTGATCCTTAAGATGTTTCACTAGATATGAAGTATTTCTACTGTGTCCTTGAGCTGTTCTTAGGACTACCTCATGCATTTGTCAGGGTATCGCAGTATCATTGTCATCACTGTCATCCCATTGTCCATAGATTTACTGGATCTGGCACCAGTAACGCCTCTGTTCGTCCCAGCCCCGAGACAGCCGCTCCTTGCTCGTCTTTCCCAACAATTAGAGGCTCTTTTGGGGTCAGGGGAATGAGACCTGTTATAGTTACTGTATTTGGCATATCAAATACACCACGGGGAGCTTGCCAGGCTCTGTCTGCCCATGTGAGTGGGATACTCTCAGTAGCTTGCCGGATTCTCAGAGGAGAACTAGACTATAATAGGTCACTTTGTTTTATAGTCTCTGGATCTTGGTCATTGATGGGATTTCATGGTGCCAGGGGAAGTTTGTGGGTGTGATTGCCTAACTACTGGAAAATGGGGGATCTGTGTCACACGCCAGGCTGCCTTCACTGGGGCCCCTCGGAGGAGAGTGGTTGAGTTTCTTTCTTACCTCGAGAAGAGACCCATTATTTGAAGACCTATGGTACCCAGACACAGCCATGCTCAAGGCCACTCTCCACACGCTCGGAGTAACCTCACACATGAAGGAACCAGCAGCGGAATCCAGGTGCGTGGGTGCTGGGGCTGAGATCTCCAAGCCTTCTTGGATCGGGACTGGGCCTCCTCCACCCAGATGCCTACTGGAATCAGTACCACCTTGTCACTGTACCACTGTTCTCCCATTGTTCATTGATTTGCTCAAGTGGGCACCAGTAAAGTCTCCATTGTGAGACTTGTTGTTACTGTTTTTGGCATATCAAATATGCCACGGGGAGCTTGCCAGACTCTGCCGTGCAGGTGGGATACTCTTGGTAGCTTGCCAGGCTCTCCAAGAGGGACTGACGAACCAAACCCGAGTCAGTCAAGTGCAAGGCAAATGCCCTACCCTCTTTGAATCACTACAAGAGGCCAGGAAATCTACCCTGAAACTGTTTCTGGCTATGTCAGATCTAAAGAGATAGATATTTCATTATACCTGTCTTTAGTAGGCTTGTAGACACTTTTATTACTTTAATCCCAGAACCAAAATGAAAAAAAAATAAAAGAACATCTCAACCCTCTAGATCAGGGACAAAGGGAATTTCAAACTCATGAACGACACTGCAGTCCCTAAAATTCTTTAGTGCAAACCTTCAAACTGGCTGCTGGAATCAGTACAACTGATAATTGAATGTATCAATCAATTTTAATGTTCTTTTTCCTTCATAGCTTCCTTTTGATTCTTCCCTTTGTTCTTTATCATAATTTCTTAGTATTCTACTCAGTTTTAGGGGAGTGGAAATCAAATTCTAGAATGGTTAACTATCTCTGTGTTTGGGATTCTTTAAGGGCTTTCAAGTGTTAGGGGAAGCTATACAAAAATATTTGTTCAGTACAAAATGTTTAGTTATATAATTAATGATGGTTATATAATAATAATTTCTGCTGTCCATATAAAATACATGGGTTTAATGCCTTATCTATTGACCTGAAGTACCCAGAACATAAGGTCAATGGTTTTTAAAGTTGACAACATGCAGTCAGCATTTTATCATGAACTAGATTATGTGATAGGCTGTTGGCGTTTCAGAAAGGAAATAGATTTTTATTTCAAGCCTAATATTTTAATAAAATAAGGGTTGAGCATATTTATCTACATAATACATTATAAATCATCCACAATGAAAATTTAAAATGATTTACAAAGTCAGGAGAGAAGATGAAATAAGTACCTTGGAGAAAAATGCAGTGATGCATATCACCTACTACTATAATTTCACATAATGTATACTTGTCTCTTCTCCAGATTAAACCACTCATCTAGAAAATTAACTATTTTTTAAAAAATCCCTGTAAAATATTTCCCCCTGATATAACAAAACTTCGATGTGTCTGATAATAAGATTAGAAATATCTCTGAATTTTACATGACTGTTCATTGGTTTTAGAACAGTGCTAATTTTGTTCTCATACTCAGAAACAGATCAACTCCTCCAATTTTTATTGGAAGCTTCCTATAAACCTGGGAATCATAGATCCATGGAAGCTAAGCTAAAGACTGAGTGACAGCTCACATAGTATTTATCCTCATCCACATTTGCCACTGTATTGTTTGAAGAAGATACCTGCACCACAGAATATTTTGGTCCTTTATGAGGACACTCTCTCTGTGGCTCTCCCTTCCAATCTGTCAGATATGCCTAGACAGGTCTACAGTCCAGAAAATACAGATTTTCTTTTTAAAATCTGTTTGACAATAGAAGAGTTCCAACCCCTTTTCTATAGATTTCCAGCTCTGAAGCCCTCTTATTTTGCAGTTAGTTTCAGGATATCTCTGCTTTTTGAACCATTTATATTTCATATTAGGGGCAACTGGTAGAGGCTACAAAAACTACAGCCCAAGGATTACATCTTGTTTTTTTTGCTCCAAGTAAATAACAAAGCTACTGTCCTACAACCTACAACCAAATCCTCACAGTTTTGCTGGCATACGGAAAATGGATCTGTGCTCTCACCTTAATAACCTTCATGGGGGCCTTCCAATGCACACCTAGGAACTCTGTCTACCAACAGCCTTTCCACCTCCATGAACTTGTCCCTTAAAAGCCCAGCTCAGGGACTGGAGCGATAGCACGGCAGGTAGGGCATTTGCCTTGCACATGGCTGACCCAGGTTCAATTCCTCTGCCCCTCTCAGACAGCCCAGTTATCTACCAAGAGTATCCCACCTGCACGGCAGAGCCTGGTAAGCTCCCCATGGCGTATTCAATATGCCAAAAATTGTAGCAAGTCTCACAATGGAGACATTACTGGTGCCCACTCGAGAAAATCGATGAACAACAGGGGACAGTGCTACAGTGCTACTATTATTCTGCAAGCAGGAGCAAAAGATTTTTTTCTTTGACATCTATGAAATCAAGAGAGAAACACTCAGACTTAATTCTATGGACAATAGAAAGTCAGACTAAGCGCTTAACCATGAATGCAACACAAGATGTATAGAAATTTTCCTTATATGTTGTTGGGTAACATTGCTTTGTCCTTCTACAAGAAGCTTAGATTTATCTGGTTACACCCATTAATCTGGTTACACCCATCACAGTGCTCCTGAAGCACTTCCTCTTCCATTGTGTTTATCTGTAAACAGTCTTCCCTATGCTCTCCTTCCCACCCAGTTAATCAGCTTTCTCCTTAATCAGACTTTGTTAATTTGTAAGATCAGTTTCCCAGAAATCTATGATTTTATATGTATGAGTGAAATATTGCCTTTCTCCTCTCCTTATGCCTTATGAATAGTTTACCTTAATGTAATATCCTTTTTGTATAGATACAGGAAGACCGTTAACATTATGCTTTGTAACTTAGGATTTGATTGGCCTTGAATATTATTCACTCCCGGGCATCTGCTTTCTCGACTTAAGCCTCAGTTGCCCTTAGCTCCTAACACCCCCAAAGCAGGGTCCCGACGAGGGACTGAATGGACCCAGGGCAAGCGGTGAGCTACCCTGGCAGCGAAATGGGCCAGGCCAAAGTGCCACGATTCTTAATTATAAGTTAAGAGTTTGATCATAAATAAATGCTGTCATGATCCAAAGGTAACGACAAGACTAGGATCCTGCTAGGGCTGGGAAAGACTATCTGGCCTGAGCACTGTAGTCTGAGATCAAGATGGCCCTAGGAGAGCAATTCTATAAGTTTAAGATATTTCTTACTGTATCCATACAAAATGATTTATATTATATTCTTATATGCTTGTCAGACAAGGAGAGGAGAGGCACGCCCATGGGATTATGCTCTAGGGTGGGTCCTCCTGCTGAGGAAGGATCTGTCCTAGGAGCGGTCTTCCCTGAGGGTAAGATTTCTACCCCTATTGATTGTGACCACACCTATGTGTAATTGTTTCCCCAGTTCCTCAGGGAGAGAGGATTTAACTAGACTGTAGGAGTGGGTTGGAGGTTGAGAAAGGATCAGAAGAGAGAGGAGGATGAAGGGGGATGGAGAAGGAGAATGAAGTAGCTGGGGGAGGAAGAATGGGGAGCAGAGAGAGAGAAGGAGAGAGGGAGCAGAGACAGATGAGGAGAGAATCAGAATAAACTACGACTAATACCTACCAGCCTGGCCCTCGTTCTTTCCTCTGCCTAACCATCGCCATCGACCTCTCCGGGGTGGGAGAAGGGTGAGACTACCAAACAAGGGCGGCGGGAGAGATAGAGCCATCGCCGCAGTGTGTGGGTGCTGCGTCCCCCCCCCCTTGTGTGAATTTACACAGTATGTGTCACATGGAACACAGTACACCATGATTTCAAGTTATGACAGATACTACTTTATCCTGTTCATCCTTTTAACTCTGAAAACAAAACAAAAATAAGGTTTTTAAAATCTGATTATTATTATTTTTATCAGTTTGGTCTTATTTATTGTATTGTTTCACACTGTTTAGAACTTGCAAGCCTCGAGTAATAAAAGAGCAATGATAATAATACACCCAGAAAATGCCCAAACTAACTTGGGCATTCTCAAATGTATTAAGTAAATTGAAGCCAACATGGGAACTCTCAAATATCTTAAGTGCTTTTTCAAATGTTTGAATTCTGAAACAAGACAAGATGCCTTTGGTACAATAATTTTCTTTTATTTTCTTGTTTTTTTAAATTTTTTAATGAATCACCATGAGATGCATTTACAGACTTACAAACTTTCATTATTGCCCTTCAGTCATATAATAATCAAGTATCCATCCTTCCATCAGTGCCCATTCTCCACCACCAATGATCCCAGTATCTCTCCCACCACCTCCACCTCCTCCCCCTACCCTCATATCTACAGCAGGCACATTCCCTTTTACTCTCTCTCTCTCCTTTTGGGTGCTATGGTTTGCAATATAGGCATTAATAGGCCATCATGTTCAGTCTATAGTGTACTTTCAGCACACATCTCCCATCCCAAGCAAGTCCTCCAAGCATCCTTTACTTGGTAGTCCCTTCTCCATCTCAGATGCATTTTCTCCCAGCATGTGAGGCCGGCTTCCAAGCCATGGAGAAATCCTTTTGGTCTTTATCTCTACTATCCTTAGGTGTTAGTCTCCCATTAAGTTACTTTATTTTTTTTCTTTTTGGATCACACCTGGCGATGCACAAGGGATCACACCTGGCTCTGCATTCAGGAATTACTCCTAGTGGCACTCAGGGGACCATATGGGATTCTGGGAATCAAGCCCGGGTTGGCCGCATGCAAGGCAAACAACCTACCCGCTGTGCTATCATTCCAGTCCCCCATTATGTTACTTTATATTCCTCAAATGGGTGCAGTCTGTTTCTCTCTTTCTGTCTCATTTCACTTAGCATGATACTCTCCATGTCAATCCACTAACACGCAAATTTCATGACTTGATCTTTTCTATCTTTCTGATTCTACTGAGGTATGTTTTGTGACCCAGAATGTGGCCTATCTTGGAAAATGTTCCATGTTCACTGGGAAAGAATGTGTATTCTGTTTTTTTGTGAATGAAAAGACTTGTATACATCTATTAGCCCTCTCTCTTCTATTTCTTTCTTTAAAGCCAGTGCTTCCTTGCTGAGTTTTAATCTTGTTGATCAATCCAGGGGTGATAAGGCAGGGTTGAAGTATCCAACTACTATTGTGTTGCTACCCGTGTCCTCCTTAAAGTTTATTAGCAGTTGTTTTAAATATTTAGCTGGTCTTCCATTTAGTGTTTATATGTTTAGGAGTGTAATTTCTTCCTGCTGTATATATCCCTTGATTATTAAAAAATGGCCTTCACTGTCCCATCTAATCTTTTTCAGCCTGAAATCAATATTGTCGGATACTAGTATACCACCCCTGCTTTTTGTGAGGTTGTTGTTGCTTGAAGGATTGTTTTCCATCTTGACTTTGAGCCTGTGTTTGCTCTAACTGTTCAGATGTGTTTCTTATATGCAGAAGAATGTTGGGTTCAGTTTTTTAATCCATTTTGCCGTGCTGTATCTAAGAGATTGGTGAATTTAGACCATTGACACTGAGAGAAATTATTGTCATGGAGTTTTGTTCCATCTTTCTGTAGAGGTTTGCTGTGCTTGCAGGAGTTTGTCTTGTCATACAGTAGCTGATTTAGTCCTTCTTTTAAGGTTAGTTTTGAGTCTATGATGTTCCTGAGCTGTTGTTTATTCATAAAATAGTGTATTGTTCCTTCGAGTTTAAGTGAGAGTTGAGCCAGATAAAGTATTCTTGGTGAGATATTCATTTCATTCAGTTTTTTCACTATATCCCACCATTGTTTTCGGACTTGGAAGATTTCCTCTAATAAGTCTGCTGTAAATCTAAGTGGTGCTCCTTTGTGTGTGATTTCCTTCTTTGACCTTGCTACTTGGAGTATGGTTTCTCTATCTGTGGTATCCGTCATTCTGACTATACGTCTTGGAGTTTTTTATTAGGTCTCTTTTAGCTGGTACCCTTTGGGCCCCTCAGATCTGGATTCCTGCATTCTCCAGCTCTGGGAACTTCTCAGCAATGATATCTTTAACTGTTGCTATTTCATTGGGGTTGCATCCCTGACCTTCTGGCACTCCAATGATCCTAATGTTGTTCCTCTTGGAATCTTCTCCTAGGACTCTGATTCATTCTGAAGTTATTTTGAGGTCCTTTGTCTTTGTTTGTTGTTGTCCATAGGCTTGGTGCAGCTGATCCTCCAGCTCACTGATTCTGTCTTCAGCTGTGGCCATTCTACTGTTGAGGGCACAGACTGAGTTTTTTATTTCATCTACTAAATTCTTTATTAGTGACACTACTGTTTGTAGATTTCCTAGTGATGCTTTTATTTCTTCCTGTATTTTCTTGGATGTCTGTTACACTGTTTCTTTCATGTCCTCCTTTAATTTCTTGGATGCCTGATCCACCATTTCTTTGAGTTCATTGAACATTGTCAACATTTCATCTCTAAATTCTTTATCAGAGATATCATACTTGTGGGTAATCGCTGTTGAGGCTTCTGGACTCTTTTTTTTCATCCTCTCCTCCTGGTGGGGATTTATGCTGTTTCTTCGTGTTGGTGTGGTAGTATGGAGGTGGGACCTTCCACTTCACTATCAGTGTACTCTTCTCAATTCGAGGAAGATTTCTGGATGAGCTCAGTTGATAATGTCACCTCTTTCCCCTTCTAGAATACTACCTTCCTTTTTGGTGTCCACTGTGACTTATGTATGGCCTCTAGTGATTCTTCAGATGTTATGTTCTTTCATATTAGGCTTGTACAGCTTCTTCTGTTCACCATTATTTTGGTGAGATTGGAATAGGCTAGTGGACTCTTGGCCTAATTTGTTTGGAATAGACAGGATGTTCTCCTCAGAATTAGGTAATAGAGATTGAGATGTGAGTCCAGAAGCGCTGGGAAAGGAGAAAATAACTGCAGAGACCCTGGAGGCCATGCCCCCACTGCGCTGTACCTGGTGGAGAGAGTTAGGGCAGTGCTGGAAGCCCATTTTTTTCTTAAATCTTTGTGGGCCTTAAGGAAAACAGAATTGAAGCATTTCTTATTCTTTAATACATCAGTAAGCCAAATGTGATTTGGAAAGAGCTACTTGATATACAAGAAAAACTTTCTTTTTGAAAATGAGGGTTTTTTCCCCCTCTTAAGAGTGGTGGTAAGAATTCTAATGAAAACCAACTCAGAATTCTCTAAATATACTGGAAACTTAAGCCACAATATTCAATTCAGTGTACTTCCTTGTTTTCTAGTAACATTCCTATCTCCCTTAAATATTTGAAAAGACATTCATATTCTTGGCGTAATTCCCAACCTTAAATCACGGAGTCCAGTTTTATGGCCACAGTGAATTCAGGAAAATCATTGCAGAATGGGCTTTCAACAGATATCTTTTAAAAGTAGTGTGGGTGTAGATTTTACTCTAGATCCAAAAGAGTGAACGGAATGGCCATACAAGCACTCCATTAGGAATGAAAAACTCTGAAACTCACCAAAGAAGGTCCTGTAAAAAAAAAAAAAGTAAAAATTTCAGATATGAAGTACAACATAATATACAGGGCTTCTACAAAACCCTAGAAATATCAGACACAGAAAAATAAGGCTATAAATGGGAGTTCATGAGCTGAGAAATATTCCTGGAGAACTTTTCTGCTCCTTTTTTCTGTGTCTTCTATGCGTAAGATTCGTGCAAGAACTAGCTTTAATGGTGAAATAGAGAAAAATGCTAAGTTTTTATCACATGGCACAGAGGTTAGTTTTTAAAGACTGATGAACATGATAACACAAAGCTTTTTCAGAAACAAATAATAGAATTTGAAAACATGGGTTTGAATAGGGCCCTATAAACTTACTGAGTAAGCAAATAAATTCTGTAAACTGCTTTAAAAAGTTTCAAAATTTTTTTAATTGAATAAAAATGAGATACACAATTACAAATTTGTTTATGATTGGGTTTCAGTCATATAATATTCCAAAACTGGATTCTTCACAGGTGTGTGTATATATATATATATGCACAGGTGTATATATATGTGCCATCAACAATGTGTCCAGTTTCTCTCCCTCCCTATGGCACCCCCACTTCTCTGTCTGTCTCTGTCTCTCTGTCTCTTTCTCTCTGTCTCTCTCTGTCTCTCTGTCTCTGTCTCTGTCTCTCTGTCTCTTTCTCTCTGTCTCTCTCTGTCTCTCTGTCTCTGTCTCTGTCTCTCTCTATTTCCTTTTGGGGCCTTATGATTTGCAATACAGATACTGAAAGGTTATCAGGTATATCCCTTTCCTATTTTCAAGACTCAGTTCCTGTCCAAAATGATAATTTCCAACTATTATTGTCATACCAGAGGACTGGTCAATGGTTGGAAGCTTGCCACAAGAGTGTGTGGGAGGTGAAGGGCAGTTAGGATAGAGATGGGAATAGTAAGCTTTGAAACTTTCTTTGTAAGACTCAAAGGAATAAAACTGTCCACTTCAAAGAGTAGTTCAAGAATATACCATTTTGGAAATTTTTCTCAGTCTCCTCTAGACATAGACCTCCATTTTCCACTTACAGATATACTCTCTGTAAAGGTAAGGTAAAAGTAAAGGCCCTCCCGTTGTTCGTCAATTTGCTCGAGCGGGCCCAGTAACGTCTCCATTGGAGACTTTGTTGTTACTGTGTCTGGCATATCGGATATGTCACGGGGAGCTTGCCAGGCTCTGCCGTGCGGGCGAGATACTCTCGGTAGCTTGCTGGGCTCTCCGAGAGGGGCGGAGGATTCGAACTCAGGTCGGCCATGTTGGCTGCGCAAGGCAAACGCCCTACTGCTGTGCTATCGCTCCTGTAACATTCTTATTATCAGGAACTGAGATAGTCCAAAACATACTTTGAAATTGCAAAATGCAAAGGAAATTATATCAGAGAAATAGTTCTAATTACTCAGTCTCAAAAAAATGTGAGGTAAGGAGCACCAAAATTGTAGAGAAAAAAACAAAAACAATAGACTTGGTTGTCTTCACTCACGGGGTGAAAGAAAGTCACTGTGGCTCAAAAATGGACAACTATCCTGGGAGGCAGTTGTAGAATACTCAGGAAACTATGGATGTCCAATCTATATTATCCACACAACCACCAAGTCTTTTAACTTGCCTCACTGTTTGGCTTTACAAAGGACCTTTCTTTTGGCGTGTTCCCAGGACCAGAACTTAGTCAGGTTTCAGAAAATGAAAAGAGAATTTGTGTCTACCCAGACTCTGTTGAGCCAAACTAACATCTCCAACTTCTGAGGAACAATTTAGTTATTGAGGATGGAGAAGGTTAGGTCTTTGTAGAAGATGCTCAAAGTGGGCAATGTGAATCGAGCTTAAATAATAGAGCATGGTAAAAGTATGGGGTAGGAAAATGCAAGCTGGGTAGAAATTTAGGAGCATTGGGGATATAATTGTGAATGCTAAATCTGATTGCTTGAGGAAGCCCTTAAAAAAGGTTCCCGGAGGCAATGACATCTATCAATGTGAATAGAGTTTCTTTCTAGGACAGCTCTACTGTAGTGAGATGCTCTCATCCTCAGGGAATAAATACCTCCTTACCCCACTGTCTTCCTGCATTCTATATTTTGACTAACGCAACTGGAAGCCAAAAAGCAGAGATCTCCTCTGGTGGTATCCTTATAAGGTTGGAAATGAATGCAGGTAAGTGGTAGAGCACTTGCCTTGAATGTGCGAGGTCACTGATTTCCTTCTTGGAACCACCATTTTTTTAAAAGCCAGACTGATTATTATAAGACTACCCTTTTAGGTCACAGAATTACATGGAGAAAAGAAGCACATGTCAAAGAAGAGATATACAGATCTGAACAATCTGCTAGTTTCTTGATAGTCACTGTCACTGTCACTGTCCTCCCGTTGTTTATTGATTTGCTCTAGCAGGCCAGTAACATCTCCATTGTGAGACTTGTTGTTACTGTGTTTGGCATATTGAATACGTCATGGGTAGCTTGTCAGGCTTTGCCGTGCAGGCATGAATCTCTCGGTAGCTTGCCAGGCTTTCCTAGAGGGGCAGAAGAATCAAACCTGGCTCAACCAGGCCTGCCGCGTGCAAGGCAAATGCCCTACTGCTGTGCTATCGCTCGGCTGGAGTGATAGCGCAGCCGGTAAGGTGTTTGCCTTGCACGCGACCGACCCGGTTGGCCCAGGTTCAATTCCTCTGCCTGGGAAGCTACGCTTGACATATTCAATATGCCAAACACAGTAACAACAAGATATGCCAAACACAGTAACAAGTCTCATAATGGAGACGTTACTAGCTTCACAGCAAAAACACCATGCTTCTTGATAGTAGGGATTGAATTCTACCTACCGCACTCCCTTACCCTCTGAAACCTATGTTGAATAAAAATACCCAGTATTTTATAACGTGACTTTATTTGAAAATAGGCTCTTCACAGAAGTAATTTAGTTAAAATCATGTAATTATCGACATCCTAATGAAAAATTAACCAGAGTGTCCTTACAAAATGGGTAAATTTGGACAGACAATGACAGAGAAATGACCATGAGAAGACATGGGGGAAAGAATGGATATTGTAGGGTGAGGTCTCAACAATTTGATGAATTTCAGGAATCATTGGCAAGCACCCACATGTAGATGAGACAAGAGAAAGTTCCCTTTGTATCATGAACAAGAGCATGGTCCTGATGAATGCTGATTTTGGCTTTCTAATACCCAGAACTGTAAGAAAATAATTCTCTAATGTTTTGAGTTACCCAGTTTAGGGTATGTTGTTAAAATAGCTATCAAGAACTAATATACTTGATAAGATGAAATTGGTCCTTGATTGAACAATTTTAATTTCTCAGAGCAGATGTTAACTCCAAAATTAACCCAAGGGAAGATTATCCTATTTTGCAAATACAGAAATTGAGACATAAGAGACATCCTCAGTTACACAGCTGGTAATCAAGACAGAAGAGAAGAGTCCCAAGAAAGTTTCGTCTGTCCCACACTGATAGGGCAACTCTGACACATTCTCATCTGGATTGAATTAAATCGTTGCGCAACATTCTGCAGTTTTCCCTGTGTGTATCAACTATGCAAAGGGATTCCCCATTATGAATGAGGGTGACATCCTTTCCGAAGGCCCTCCCACATTTCTGCAAAGCTCACAGCTCTTAAAGGGACACTATGCTAAAAAAAACAATTCAAAAATAAAAATTGTCTGTTATTTTCAGATTTTGGAGTTTTTTTTGTGTGCTAAAGAAAAACAGCTCCAAACCTTGAGAACGATCATCACAAATTTTTAGGAAAAAGTGCTCTACTTTCTTGTAAATTATCCATTTAAAAAGATAATTGCCTAAACAAAGCTTATTGTCTGAAGACTGGACTGTTTCACACATTTCAGAGAAATGATAAGAACTGACACTGTCAGCAGAACAGAAGGGGAGTTTGTAAATCTACAAGAGAGCCAGGGAGAGAAAAAACACCACCCAACAGGAATAGATTTTTATAAAGCACTGAAGTCCTTATCTAGAGGAAGGTTTTTGTTTCCTTGTCAGTCAATCTACACAGATCTTCTGAAGTTGGGCCACTCCTCAGGCTGGGGAATACTCCGGAAGGAATGTGGGCAGGAATTGGGGAGAGGCAATTTCCTGATGGGTCAGCTGCTGGCAAGTGTCTGGAGCCTGGGAAAGTCTTGGTGTAGAAATTCCTCTCCTTGGAGAGCACCCAGTGTGGCAGGAACAATGGTGTGATCTTTGGGTGGTAACTCACAGGTCAAGGCTTGAGTAAGGCTGATTGGCAGCAGGTTTTGCCAGGGCAAGTCCTAGGCTCTCTGCGGTATGCTATGTATACCCTTGGTTCAATCCAGCTTCCCTCCTGTGCAAAGTGGGTCTGAGAATAAATTCTCCAAGGGAGAAAATGTTTTCTTTGGTATAAGAACCAACATAGGGTTGAGTGAGCAGCACTAGGAGGATGAGAAAAAAAATATGGAACTAACACAAAAGAACTTTGGAAAGTTTCATAAAAGTTAAGCCTACCCCTTTGCAACATCTTGACACACACACAAATAAGAATATCCAGCAGGCTCTCCAATAGAAAGAATTAAAAAAGGCAAACCAAACAAGAAAATCCCATGAAAGCTTCCATAGTGCCAATTTGGGGAGGGGTGAGGAGGGGATGGCTAATGGTTCTTCCAAAAGAAGGTGTGTTCTATCACAGTGATCCCTTTATAGGCAGTTTCGGATTCCTCTGCAAGCAATACATTCACTTTGGATGGCATCCTCCCACATAAGATAATTCAGAACTTATATAACAGTTCATTAAAGAGTTGTTTTTCATGCTTCTTACTTTGGTATACACGGGCCCCTGGAGAGAGCAGCATGTTGAGAGCACTTAGATATTTTCTTCCTTGGCAAGAGCATCACTTAAAGTGACATACATTTTGTAGAAGCCAAAATAGCTTAATTCTAGATCAGGGGTTTTTTTTGTTTGTTTGTTTGGGGTTTTTTGCCCATAAAGGAAATTTTCCTCTTTGACTTCCAAAATGAAGCTATCAGTTGAGGAAGCTTTTAACCATTATAAGAGTTTCCTTCATTACATCAGTGTTGAAGAGGGCCAAAATAAACGGAGAAAAATCAATAAAAAGATTTCCTATTTCTTAAGATCCTAACTCGAGAGTATTTGCCTCATTTTCTCTATTAGACAGAAGTAGAACTCTTGGCTCTTAAGCAGTTTGGAAGGCTTGTGGCCTTCACATCTGATGCACTGGTGACCTCTAGAGGCACAGTCGTGGCCCAGGCTGAGCAAAAAGATCAAAAACCCTTTGTTTTGAGGAGTGGAATACACTTTAGAGCTATAAAATAAATTTTAGCTAGTTTGTTCAATAGTCCAAGGGATTTCAATAAATTCTCTTTTCTCCAGAAAATATTTCCAAGGTGTTTTGTTAAGAGAGAGGTTGGATGAAAATCAAAGACAGACTTTATTTCCCTCCCCACAATAGATTCCCAATTTAATGTTAATATAGGATTTACTTAATGCCTATCTACCTATTCTTTGTCAAATCCTTTAGTGCCCTGCTGAGTTCATGTCACAAGATTTTGTGAATGATGTCTGCAAAATCTCTACACGATCTGAGAAACTTCTTAGTAACATACTATAGTAATGATCCCTGAAAGGGCTGGAGTGATAGCACAGCGGTAGGGCATTTGACTTGCAAGCGGCCAACTCTGCCGACCAGGGTTCGATTCCTCCCCCTCCCTTGGAGAGCCCAGCAAGCTACCAACAATATCTCGCCTGCACAGTAAAGCCCGGCAAGCTACCCGTGACATATTCGATATGCCAAACACAGTAATAACAAGTCTCACAATAGAGACGTTACTGGGCCCACTTGAGCAAATTGATGAACTATGGGAGGACAGTGCTACAGTGCTACAGACAAGAAAAGCATTCAAAGAAGTTACTCTTGAATTCCTAATAGGATCTGGCATTTCCCAAAGTTCAGTGAAGACATTAACCATGCTTACCCATATTATGCCTTAACAGAAATACATTCCATCCCGTTAAGTGGTCTTGGTTTGGTTCTCAGGACCACAGAGAATCAATCATTGACTTAAGTCCTTATAGCACAATGAGGTAATAGTCTCCCTTAAGGTTTCCAGAAGGTTCTGGGACAGGGACACCTTTCCTCTCTCATAGAAAGCAGAATTGAAGAACTTCCCTCTTTTAAATACCAAAGTAAAATACACAAAATGGAGATAAATATAAACCAGCATTATACCTCTATGTACAATAGCTCTTCTTAGTCACAGAATTATTGACTAAAAAATAGGTTTTACTTAAAATTATATATTTTTGATAATTTGTTCACTAAATCATATACATTCTCTTATATTCCATAGCATAGAGTCTCCTGCCTCTGTGTCTGGCTGTTCTTTACCGGGGCCCCTTGGAGGGAGGCGGGTTGAGTTTCCCTCCATCTCCCCCCACCCCCCGAGCAGAGCCCCAGCAGCCGAAGACCACCAGAACCAGCCACAGCCATACCAAGACCACTCTCCACACGTCCGGACATGCCTCATGCATGAAGGAAGTAGCAGAAGAACCCAGGCATGTGGGTCCCGGGGCTGAGATCTCCAAGCCTGCTCAGATTGGGACTGGGCATTCTCTACCCAGATCCCCCATCTTCCATTAGGTAGGCATCACACCCACCATCTGCTGCCAGCGCCAGGTTGGTTTCATCAACAACCAAGACCCAGAGACTAGAAAACCCAGCTCCCGGAAGCGACATCTTATTATCTCATTTTTCCTTTGGAGAACCCGGCAGGCTACCGAAAATATCCTGCCCACACGGCAGAGTCTGGCAAACTTCCCATGTAGTATTCAATATGCCAAATACCAGTGACAATGATAGGTCTCATTCTCCTAACCCTGAAAGAGTATTGAATATGGCTCTTTTAAAATCTCAGGGCTAGGAAGAAGGAGACATTACTGGTGCCTGCTTGAGGCAATCGACGAACAACAGGATGATCATGATTGTGATATTCCATAGCATCTCTGTAAGATAAATATTGTCTTCATTTTACGGATGAGAAAAAGAAAAAGAAACTTGAAGAAGATCATACATATGAGAAGGGTTTTTATATGTGCCTCCTGTTATTTAAGAAGTATTTTTATGATCAATAACAAAAATAATTGCCAACTATTATTCAAACAGAAAAATACTGCTGTTGCAGTAATTAAATCTATTCACTTTTCACATGAAGGGGCAAGATTAGTAAAATCATGTGACTGATGTGGCATACTTTAATAGAGCTAATATCAGATATTTTTATTCCCAGGCTACTTCTTGCATGAGGTATTCTACAAAATTCATAATAATTCATAATAATTACCTCCTTGCCTTTGCAGAAGCTACATGTAGATGGTCAATAGTGGATCAGCATAAAAACATAAAATAATTCTCCTTTAACACTATTTACCTCACCTTTTTTTTTACAATGAAGAGGATTTTTTTAAGGACCCATCATGATTCCTTGAAGATTCCTACCTCCACCCACAAAAGAACTTCTTCACCATCATCTCCACTGTGCAACTCCACTTATTTATATCTAACTAAAAAATAAAATTGGATTCTCCAGGACAGAATCAAAAGACCGACCTAATAAAGAGAGACAGGTCAAAAATTCAAGATTTAGGAAAGAATAACGGCAATGATTTGACAACCATATGTTATTTTTTGAATCAAAAATTTCCTTCTCTTGGAACCACTCATCTAACAGTTTTGGGAAAAGTTCACTAGTCTCTCAATAGGTCCATTTTTCACCAGTCTCATTTTTAAGTTCAACAAAAATATTTTTTTATTTTGTTAAAGTTCACAAATAATTGATAAAATGATGGTATATTTTATGTTGGACCGTTTTACTGGGAGAAGACACAATGATATTTAAAACCCCCACAATGGGGCTGGAGTGATAGTAAATTGGATAGGGCATTTGTCTTGCACGTGGTCGACCCAGGTTCAATCCTCAGCATCCCATATGGTCCTTCAAGCACTGCCAGGAGCAACCCTTGAGCTCGCTTTTTGGTGTGACCCAAAAGTAAAGGCCCTCCTGTTGATCATCGATTTGCTCGAGCGGGTCCAGTAACGTCTCCATTGGAGACTTTATTGTTACTGTGTCTGGCATATCGAATACTCTCGGTAGCTTGCCGGGCTCTCCGAGAGGGGTGGAGGAATCGAACTCGGGTCGGCCATGTTGGCTGCATGCAAGGCAGACGCCCTACCCGCTGTTCTATCGCTCCAGTCCAAAAAGCAAACATAAATAAATAAATATAAAAACACCACAAAACTATAGAATTTGTTATTGAAGAATTGGTCCTCATTAAGTTTTTTTCTTTCTATCTTCTTTTAGCTGCCCGACAATTTCCCAGTCCCTCAAGTTAACACCTTTTAGGTAGGTAATAACTCCTTTGAAACTATCAATAAGATCTGTCAGCAGTTCTGCTGAAGTTTTGTTAAGTCAAGAAGCTATTGACAAAATGATGGGCTTGGGGATTATCTGGGAATTTGTTATCACTATCCCCATATCATGGTTGATGATAGACTTTTTCAGCAACTTCTCTGTGCAGTAACAGGAAGGAGTTTCTAGGAATCAACAAGATTTTCAAGACCAGTTGTTAAAAAGCAACAGGCCTCCTTCATTATTATCAGGGGCTTCCCCAGGAGCATAAAATAGAAAAAGTGAAAGCTAGAAAGCTAGTACAACAGTAGGGTTGCATGCTTGCATGTAGCCAATTTGGGTTGAATCCTTAGTATCCTATGTTTCCCTGAGCACCTCCAGGAGTAATTTCCATGAGCACTTCCAGAAGTAACCCCAGATCATTGCTATGTGTGGCCCAAAAACAAACAAGCAAACAAAACAGAGAAAGGAACATCCCAACAACAAATAGTGTTGGGATAAATGAGTAACCACGTACCCTCCAAAATGAAACTGGCTTGATATTTTAAACCATGCGTAAAAGTTATCTTAAAATGAATTAAGAGATTATCAGAAAGATAGGACAGTGAGTAGGGTACTTGCCTTATATGTAACCGATCCAGATTCTATCCCTGGCATCATATACAGTCCCTGAGTTCCGCTAGAAAGGAACCCAGAACACCCAGTCAAGAGTAATCTCTGAGCACAGGCAGATGTGTCTCACCCCCCCTACAGCCCCCTGCACTGAAAAAGAATTAAAAATTTGAACTCTGTACCCAGAAGCATAAAATAAAAAAATCAATGGAAAAGAAATCCATAATATTTGCTTTTTAGGTGTCTGGGATTTTTACTCTAAGGCAAGGCAAATTAAACAAATGAGAACAACATAAGAAAGCAGATATATAAATGGAATACTATAACATAAAAAAGTTTCTGCAAAGCAAAAGAACAAATCATTAAAATTAAGGTATTTTAATGAATGAAAAATTATTTGCAAAACATCTACAAAGGATTAATAGTCAAGATAAGTAAGGAGCTCACAAAATTTATCACAAGGAAGCAACATATCACAGTAATGATGATGATGATGATGATGATGATGATGATGATGATGATGGTGATGATGAGGGATGGAGCAATAGCACAGCAGGTAGGGCATTTTCCTTGCACCTGGTTGACCTGGGTTCGATTCCTCCATCCCTTTCGGAGAGTCCAGTAAGCTACCGATAGTATTCTGCCCACAAAGCAGAGCCTGGCAAGTTCCCTGTGGAGTATTCGATATGTCAAAAACAGTAACAAATCTCACAATGCAGACGTTACTGGTGCCCGCTCGAGCAAATCGATGAACACAGGGAGGACAGTGCTACAGTGCTACAATAATAATGAGAATAGCTGAATAGACACTTTAACAAGAAAAATATATAGATATCCAACAGACATACAAAAATGATCATTATCATTCAATATCAGTAAATGCAAATCAAAACCATGATAAGATATGCCCTCATACTGGTGAGAATATTCTATATCCAAAAGGCCAGAAAAGGCAGGGTGGGTGAAAAGGAGTGCTCATTCACTACAACTGTCAAATGATTCAATATCTATAGAATATAGGATGGAGTTTTCAAACTAAAACTAGAATTATCGTATGATCCTGGTATCACTTTCCCAAACAAAAACCCAACTATTCAAAATATGTGGACATCAATATTTATTTCAGTCTTATATATAGTAGCCAAATCTGGAAACAATCCAAGTTTTCAATGATTTATGTGATGATAAAGATAAGTGTATATACACAATGGGATAATGCCATAATCAAAGATTAATGTCTTGCTACAATATGAATGAAAATGGATGGATGCCTGAAAAGAAGATAAGAAGAAAGACAAATACTATATGATCTCATTCATATGGGGAATATTGATAATCTAAGAAAAAGAACAGAAAATATACCCCTTAGACTCTAAACAAAGACCTGGGAGCCAAAAGTGGAGAATCAGTACAGGAATTAAAAAGAGAGGCAGTACAATGAAGTATGGTGGGAGTTATTGCTACTTTGGTGGTAAGTATGGCATGCTAACTCATCTTTTGGAGAGATGTGAAATACACCTCCCACAACAGAGCACTCTTGTAAATTAATGTCATTGCCATAAAAAGAAAATTTTAAAACAAAAATTTAAGTAAGTGAATTCCCATGTAAGCCATGGGAATCAAATCATCCATTATATCTTTAAAAATCTTATAGAATCAGTAGGAAAATTTCCATGTTGACTAGTCAGTAACCTGGAGTTTTAGTGAGTTTTATAAAAGTTCCAGGAGATCAGTAGCCATGAACACAAGGGGTTGCTCATAGCTGAGAAATTGTAATGGAGTAGAATGAAGAGAGTTTAAGGGATCTGATGTTTTAATCCTCTTCCTGAATTTTGATGTCTCACCTGCCCTGTTCAATTTCAAGGCCAGTCATTCAACTGACACTGCAACAAGCACTAATTAGAAAAGTCCTTTCAAACTTCTCCTCCATTCTTTTGCCACAATGGAGCAGTTCAGAACAGAAGTATAGCAGGGATCCCAGGTTACAGAAAACTGAAGGCCTTTCCTGAGTTTTATATACCATTCACCTTTTCTGAGTGTCTATCCTAGCAAAGGATGGTTAGTAAAGAGCTGGCAGGAGGGCTTCAAATGTCAGCTATTACCTCTGAAGTGGTCACTTACTGATGCAGGTCTCAGGATCACTGAACTTTTATCTAATCTTTCAACCTTCCTTCAGTTCTGCATCAAGAAAGGTTGACATGTTTTCAGAAAGCAAGCCTGACTTTCTCAGAGAGAAGACGCATAATAATAATTACAAGTAGAGGCAAAGAGAGATTTCTGTGAAGAGAGACAGATGTCAGTTAACTTTCTCTTCAGACTGAGATGGCAAATCAATAGGTTTTCCTAAGATAATAAAAGAAAACACAAAAGTAATGCAGAATAAATAAGGAGCTGACTTACAGACACAAATTATGATTCCATGTCGATGTATATACAATTGAGGGTTTCCCATCAGTTATTATCCATAATTATCAAGTCAATAAAAATTTATTTTGCTTTGGGAAAACTTCAGTGTCATTTTTATGAATTGTGAGGAAAGAAGTTGATGAAGCAAACTATTCCCACTGCCTTTCAGGTGCCAATAGTGACAGACGCATGAGACCTTTCTTTGAGGCAACTCATTCTTGATTTCTTGCTTTGTTCCTTTCAGAACTTTGCAAAGAGTTCACTAGGTACCAGTTTACTAGTTATCATATAAGTGCCTAGTAAGTGGTATCTCATATAATTATTACAACAATTTTTGTACAATAGGAAATCATTTAAAAATTTATTATACTTTTCTGGGGAAGAAATGGAGGCAATGGGTGGTTGGATTAAGTCTATTATACGAAGCCAAGCAATAAGTAATGCATGGGGATGTGACCTGCAGAAATCTTATCCACAAGGTTTATTCTCCTTCTTTTAACCACATTCCACGCTAAAAAGTCACAAGAGTATTTCTAAGAGCAATTGTTCTGCTCAGATCATTGGTTTTTCACTTAGCTGGAGCTGTAACACTTTAGTTCTATGGCACCTTAGCGAAAAACAAAAATGTTTTGTTCAGTTAAATATAAGAAATCACCTTGACATTTTAGAATGTTCTAAGGACAGGAAACTTTTTATTTATTTTCTATTGACTCAGATTTTACCATTTTCTCTTGTAGTCCATGTTTACAGTATCTGATGGAGACTGACTTGCTCTGAAGATCAAAGTGGGAAGAATGACTTTTGACAAGATAACTTTTAAATTTCACTAAAAGGAGTCAGAAAAAACTTCTATTTTTCTAAGAATATATATATATATATTCTTACTTAATCACTTAATCACTTAACTTCCCGTTAGTTGTCGATTTGCTCCAGCGGGCGCCAGTAACGTCTCCATTTGTCCCTGTCGTGTGCTAGTGTAGCCCAATGGCATCTGTTCGCTCTGGGAACATGAAGAGCCTCAAACCGATCGTTCATGACCTTGATGAAGAAGTCTGACCATCTGGTAGGTGGGCAGCCATGCGGTCTTTTGACATCCCGTGGAATCCAGTCGATAATAGCTCTAGTCCAGCGGTTGTCTTTAAATCTCATTATGTGACCAGCCCATCTGATTTTTGACACCTTGGCAAACGAGACAGCGTCCCTGAGATATATATAAGAATATATATTCTTATATATTCTAAGAATATGCTTATATATGTGTACATATTCTTAAAAAATACATTCCTCCATATTTAAGTTTATGGGTCCATAGAAGTTTTCTGGAAAGTGATGACTGATTGTTCCTAGTTTAAGATGTTAGTTTGCCTCTTGGATAACTCAAAATTACCTACTGCACACAGTACGCATATCCTCCTTTTTAGACACTGCTTAGAGGTGAACAAGAAAGGAGTCTTGGATCTGGAATGGGTGGTCACATATGCTCAAGGGTCTCTAAAAGATCTATGACAATGGTTTAACTAGCCTGCTTTTCGAGACTACAGACTCATTTATGATATTGGGAAGAGTAAGATAAAGCTTCTCTTCAATTAGAAACTCCTGAGGTCAGGCTCTCCTGGGGTCAGTTCTATGAAAGGCAAGTGCCTGAATTACTTTATTATCTTTCTAGCCTCTCCATAGAACTTTTTACTATCATTTTAAATGTACTTTTCTTATTTATGACTGTTCTACTTCACGAAGAGAGAGTCCATGTGGAAAGGTATATTTTTTTGTTCTCCTATACTTTCACTTCAAAATCCCTGTGCTTTCATCCGACAAGGAGTTGATATCAAGGATATACAAAGTACTGGTTGAACTCCACAAGAAGAAAACATCCAACACCATCAAAAAATGGGGCAAAAAATTGAACAAAACTTTCTCAAAGAGGAAATCCGAATGGCTAAAAGGCACATGAGAAAATGCTCTACATCATTAATCATCAGGGAGATGCAGATCAAAACAGCAATGAAATATCATTTCACACCACAAAGACTGGCCCACATTCAAAAGAACAAAAGCAATTGGTGCTGGCGTGGATGTGTCGAGAAAGGGACCCTCCTTCACTGCTGATGGTAATACCGACTGGTTCCGCCCTTTTGGAAAACAGTATGGACAATTCTCCAAAAATTAGACATTGAGCTCCCATTTGACCCAGCAATACCACTCCTGGGAATATATCCCAGAGAGGCAAAAAAGTATAGTCGAAGTGACATCTGCACTTGTTTATTCATTGCAGCACTCTTTACAATAGCCAGAATCTGGAAAAAACCTGAGTGCCCAAGAACAGATGACTGCTTAAAGAAACTTTGGTACATCTACACAATGGAGTACTATGTAGCTGTTAGAAAAGACGAAGTCATGAAATTTACATACAAGTGGTACGACATGGAAAGTATCATGCTAAGCGAAATGAGTCAGAAAGAGAGGGATAGACATAGAAAGATTGCATTCATCTGGGGAACATAAAGTAACAAAATAGGAGACTAACACCCAAGAGTGGCAAAGATTAGTACCAGGAGGTTTGCTCCATGGCTTGAAGGCCAGACACACGTGCTAGGGGAAAAGGGAGCTCAGATAGAGAAGGGAGCACCAAATAAAGGGTGTTGGGAGGATCTGCCAAGGATGGGAGAAGCATGCTGAAAGTAGACTATAGACCAAACATGATGACCACTCAATGCCTCTTTTGTAAACCACAACACCCAAAAGGAGAGAGAGAACAAAAGGGAATGCCCTGCCACAGAGGCAGGGTGGGATGGGGGTATGGGGGGTGGGAGGGATACTGGGATCCGTGGTGGTGGAAAATGGGCACTGGTGGAGGGATGGGTATTTGATCATTGTGTAATTGAAACCCAAGCACTAAAATTTGTAAGTCTACAACTGTACCTCATGGTGTTTCACTAATAAAAATTTAAAAAAAAAATCCCTGTGCTTGGAAGAGTGTCTGGCACATACAATATTCTCAATAAAAATAGAACATTTGAAATAATGACTATTTAGTACTATTCTAATAGCACTGCACTGCCCTACCGTTGTTCATCGATTTGCTCGAATGGGCTCCAGTAACCACAGTAAGCCTTGTTGGTACTGTTTTTGGTATATCAAATACACCACGGGGAGCTTGCCCATGTCTGCTGTGCGGGTGAAATATTCTCGGTAGCTTGTGGGGCTCTCCAAGAGGGGCAGAGAAATCGAATCTGGGTCAGCCACATGTAAGGCAAGTGCCCTACCCACTGTGCTATCGCTCCAACCCACTATTCTAATAAATGTTGCATAGTGCCCCTAATTCTTTTAATCAATTAATTAAAGTAAAGAACAATTCAACCAGAGCTTTTAGTTTAAGGTTTTCTGTATTTAATATACTAGATTGTACTATATGAAGTTTGAACAAAATTGATAGCCAAGTATGGACAATTTCATATAGCACAATTTCATACTAATATCCACATTAATCCCCATGTTCCAGTTTAGCACTCTTTCACAATCTGAGCTCAATAATGTAGCCAGAGGCATTCCACTCACTGAATAATACACTGCCTCTCCACTACTTTTGAGCCAGGTTAAAAAAAATCCCTCTGCATGGCCTATCATGCTTCATAGAACCTAGAGCTTCACACCCCATTTTCATTCTTCATTTGGCTTCTCAACACAGCAGCCCCTGTCACTTCCAATTATATGCTCCTTACTGATAAATGCCATCCTCTTTTAACACTAGGCCATCCCAATCATCACTTCTAATCAAACCATAACTTACAATCAAACCTCAGTTACTTAGTTCCTGCTTTTCTCTTAGGTTTTATCTGAGTTTTCAAGTAATTTGGGTTCTTCTTTGTATATTTTTCAAACATTTTACTTCTGTTTGTGCAAATTTATAGTAGTATCTATCTTTTCCACAGAGCATTTTGATTATTACTCTGAGACTGAACATTACTAAAATATTTTGAATAATGTGAGGTTTTATAATTTAAGAGTTATCATAAATACTCTTAAGACTAGATTATAGGGCCAGAGATAACTCAAAGTGCTTGATCACATTGTTTATATGCAGAGAACCTGTGTTCAGTACCTGACACTGCCTGGACCCTGAGCATTGCTGGGAACAATCCTCCAGCAGGACTAGGAGAAGCCCCTGAGCACCACGAGGAACTCAAAACCACAAATTTTAAAAGGAGATGGAAAAAGTGAATACTGATATATAATGAATTCCTTAAAATGTATGCTGGGAGAAAGGGTAGGTATATTTGAGACCAAAAACTTAGAGCAGTATTTCTTCAGAAAGGATTTTAAATTTAGCCCCAAATCAGCTCTTGAGAATCTTTACATGTGACTTTTAAAATATTTGAATAACAAATAGCCTGAATACATATTAGAAGGCTCTTAACACAGGAGGTGAAGGGAGGGAAGGGAATGATACCCTACATCAAGTTAGATAAACAGAGTTATTTTGTGTGTACAAATATTATGGAAATATCTCTTTTCTTTTCATGTCCTGACAGATATGCCACAGTCACTTCATAAATGTGACCTGAGAAAATTAAGTTAAAGCACAGGATAAGCATGTGAGTGTCTGGTGTGGGCGTTTTCTAATATAACTCCAGCAGAGACTGAAATATGTTTCTTTCACAAAGCTGCTAGATCTAAAGATTCACTCTGTCAATTGGACACTAAATAGTGACTTTCATGGAGTGAAATCTAAAGGAAATGTGAGGAACATATCATTTCTTCTACTTTATTCAGAATTTTGAGATTGCATCAAAAGCTAAGACACCATCGCACAAACGTTGTAGAATGGTTGATGAGACCACAAATAAAGCCCTAGAAAATTTAAATATCTGAAGAGACTTGGGCTGGAGCAATAGCACAGCGGGTAGGGCGTCTGCCTTGCATGCAGCCAACATGGCCGACCCGAGTTCGATTCCTCCACCCCTCTCGGAGAGCCCGGCAAGCTACCGAGAGTATTCGATATGCCAGACACAGTAACAACAAAGTCTCCAATGGAGATGTTACTGGGCCCGCTCGAGCAAATCGATGATCAACGGGAGGGCCTTTACTTTACTTTACTTACTGAAGAGACTTGTTTGAGGAATGAGATCATGATTGCCTGCCTCTGTCTCTTGAACATATGTGAATACTGATGCTTCTGTATCCATGTACACTTGTGTATACACACACACACACACACACACACACACACACACACACACACACACACCATATAAACAGAAAGGCAGAGATCAGAGTAATGGGGCCACAAACCAGGGTATGTCAGCAGCCACCAGAAGCCTAAAGTGACAAGGAAAATATTTTCCCCTTAGGTCTCTTGAGAGTACTGATACCTTCATTTTGCTTGCTTGAACTGCACTTTGAATATCTGACCTCCAGAACTGAGTTAATAAGTTCCAGTGGTTTTAAGGCAAAAGGCTTTTTTTTTTATTAATTAGTATCAATGGTCATTAAAAATGAAATAGTAGAATTCAATAGCCATTGAAAAAATAGAGGAATTAGATACAGCTATTATGTCCACTTCATAAACTAAGAAATGATATATATCTGGTCTAAGTGTATTAGCCATGTTTATTAAAAGGGAGGACCTGGTTTGTTATTGACCCCACCTTTCTTTCTTTATACTCAGTAGCTGTGATTTCTAATATATATTAAAATAATTTAACTGTGGGATCAAGGGGCCTATGTGTTGTCTCTTTTTTCTTTTCTTTTCTAAATTCCTCATGTGATTTCAATCTCTGACTAGGCTTGAAAACTGCTTAGACCAGGTTCTTTACATGTCCTGAAATCCTGTGGATAACCCCAAAGGCTTAAATGCATT
This sequence comes from Sorex fumeus, assembly GCF_029834395.1. NCBI lineage: Eukaryota > Metazoa > Chordata > Mammalia > Eulipotyphla > Soricidae > Sorex > Sorex fumeus. The sequence goes on from NW_026606072.1 coordinate 16,598,052, forward strand.
AGCACCTCAAAACTTGAAAAATTCAGTTGACCCTTGAACAATGTGAATACTAGAGACACTGAAACCCTCCCTCCCACCCTACACATAGGAACCAAAGTCACTGGATATTCTATCTCCTTAGAATCAGTCCTCTATCTCTTAAGGTTCCGCATTCCTGAACTCAATTGAATGTGGGATTGAATTTAATTCAATGGAATGCAGAACCTCTAGACATAGAAAGCCAGCTCAATTTATTAGGACGAGGAGGGAATCTGACAATAAGTGAGCCTATGAATGTCTAGCCAGTATCGTTCAAAGATCAGTTTTTTGCCTGTCCAAGTACTTCCCAAGCACCTCCCTTTAAGATAGAAAAGGATCCACACACTTTTCCAAATGAGCAATATGTTCTAAGAGAATTTATGAGATGAAGTATACCACCTTCAACTCACAGACTCTGCTCACTACCCCGAGTACCGTCACTACCATCAGAAGTTTCTAGTAACAGTGTGTACCAGAAACATTCCCAAATATTACCCTGAAACACTATTAATATCAAAGACTGATCATCAAAACAGAGAAGCCAGCTAGAAAAAATTACTGGCCTTCCCATCGATCTATGTTTTCCCGATTACATGTCATTTTTATTTTATTTATTTTTAGTTTTTGAGTCAAGGAGTTTCATGCAAACCTTGGGAATTTGTCCTCCAACCAAAAAAAATATATATATATGGTATATGCCCATAGGAAGATAATTTAGGTATTAGGATGCAAAATGTTTGTAAAATGCATCCAGAAATGAATAATATACCAGGATAGAACAGATAGCAAATATGAAAGTACAGTGGGTTCAATCCCCAGCATCCCACATAGTCAGTCCCCTGAGCACTACCAGGGATAATTCCTGACTGCAGAGCCAGGAGTAATCCCTGAGTATCGCCAGGTGTGACCCCCCCCCCCAAAAAAAAAGAAAGAAAGAAAGAAAGAAAAAGATAACAAATATCTTCAAAACTGCACCAAGACAGTAGAAAATAAGACTGTTTAGGGTCATTTAAGTAAGTACTACATGGGCAAACATCACTGTACCCCTGTATCACTGTCATCCTGTTGTTCACTGATTTACTCAAGCAGACACCAGAAATGTCTCCATTTGTCCCAGCCCAGAGATTTTAGCAGCCTCTTCTCACTTGTCTTTCCCAACGCTAGTGTATTGGAGGATCTTTCAGGGTCAGAAGAATGAGACCTGTTATTGTTACTGTTTTGGCATATTGAATATGCCACAGGGAGCTTGCCAGGCTCTGCAGTGTGGTGAGAATAGAAAATAGAATAGGAAATTGTTCAGGTTTTCTCTATACTTTTATGAGTACCTGCTGATTAACTCTGTGAAATACCTCAGCTACTGATCTTAAAGCAGTAATTGTACGTTAATATCTCCATCAACTTAAACAAAGTCACCCCTGGAGGGGGAGCAATAGGGCATTGAATTAATAGCTGGCCTGTAAGACCACTCATAGTTGCCCAGGAGACCTAAAATTTGCACAGCCCACAGTTGTCTGTCTCTTTATGGGTTTGTCTAACTTATTCTCTGTGATTGACTCCCTGCAGGTTGAAGGTGATGAGCTGATTTGCTTTAGACAAAAATGATGCTCATTTGCCTTTTTAATTCATTACAACCCCACTGGATCCTCTATGTACTGTAGAATTTCAACAACCCTGTGTGAACGTGTGTGAACAACTGTTGAATTACTACACACTAAGTACATAATGAATCAAAAGCACTGTTCTTATCAGTGTTGCATTTGTCACAGGCCCTCGTGATTCAGATTTGCTTTAAGTTCTCTTGAATCATCTGTCCTTTGACTCACTCGGAGCACACTGATCACTAGTTTGTCTTGAATTAACATCCATTCCTCAGCTAATCAGCAAACTCCTGTGACATACTTCCCCCACAATGAAATAAGATTGTGCATCACCACTCCGTGTTAATGACAGTCACAGAAATGAAAGGTTCCCTATTTTGAGTATGGTGTTTTATACTCCACAAGTGAGTGCAGTCCTTCTGTGTATATCCCTCTCTTTCTGACTCATTTCACTTATCATGATACTCTCCATGTCGATCCATTTATAAGCAAAGTTCAAACAACATAATATGAGGCCTTAGGGCAGTTGATAAATGGGACAGATAGATTGCTCCATAGCTGGAAGCCTGCCTCATGAGCAAAAGGGGAGAAGGCAGTTGGAATAGAGAAGGGATCACTAAGAAAATGATGGCTGGAGGAATTGGCCGGGATGGGAGATGTGTGCAGAAAGTAGATAAAGGACCAAACATGATAACCTCTCTGGGTCTGTATTGCAAATCATAATGCTCAAAAGTACAGAGAGATTATGGGGAATAATTTCTGCCATGGTGGGAAGGGGGAGGGTGGGAAATGGGGGTTATACCAGGGATATTGGTGGTGGGGAATGTGCACTGGTGGAGGGATGGGTGTTTGACCATTGTGTGATTGTAACCCAAACATGAAAGCTTGTAACTATCTCACGGTGATTCAATAAAATTTAAAATAATAAATAAATAAATAAATAACATTTAAAAAAAATTCTTCTGACTTGCGCAGAAGGAAGAGAGCAGCTTGGAACGCCTTCAAGAGCATCAAAGAAATAGCTAAGAGGACAAAGAACCTCTGGCTCCAGGCACATCTCTTCGATTCCACTGTTCTTCCTGCATTAACATATGCCTCAGAGACCTGGGCCCTACGAAAATAGGATGAGAACGTTATTTGGGTCTCCCAAAGAAGAATCAAAAGAGCTATGCTTGGAGTATCATGTTTCACTGAAATGAGAGAAAGAATCCAGAGTTTCGACCTCCATCAACTATCAAGAATCAGGGACGCTGTCTCGTTTGCCAAGGCATCAAAAATCAGATGGGCTGGACACGTAATGAGATTTGGAGATGACAGCTGGACTAGAGCCATTACCGACTGCATTCCACAGGACGTCAAAAGACCTATGAGACGGTCAGACTTCTTCATCAAGACTCTGAATGATCGGTTTGAGGCTGTTCGTGTTCCTAGAATGAGCTGATGCCATTGGGCTACACTAGCACGCGACAGGAACAAATGGAGACGTTGCTGGCTCCCGCTCGAGCAAATTGATGGTAATGGAATGTCAAGTGATCAAGTAATCAAAAAAAAAAAGATTGAGTATATATGAAAGAAACCATTGTGGGTGTTATATGAGAACATGTTGTAAACAAAACTTATAAATTGGGTTTAATCACTTTTTGTTTAATTTTTAGAAAATAACTTACTTGAATTTGTGAATAATCTTGTAGAATTACTAAAATGAGATTCATCCTGGGAATCAATTCCAAATACTTTCAAAGATGATGGGTGAATTAATTTTTAAGCACTGTCATTGAAGAACAGATTTTCCTAGAAAGTGTTGGGAAAACTATTTATCAAAAACAGGCCAATTGTATTTTTATCAATGCTTAGCCCAATTCTCCATTAAAAGATTATCATTATTCTAGAGCATGAAAACATGTTTTTGAATAAATTTGACAGTTCAGAAGATCTTAAAAGTAGAACATATTTTTCATGGATGTGAACTATCTTACTATTGATTTCTGCTTATTATCAATTCTAATTTCCATCAGAGTCAGAGTAGATGCTTCTGGTAATAGAATACACAGCAAGGACAAAAATTAGTGTTGATTTTTTTTCTCCATAAACTTATTTCATCCAGACTACACTTATGAGAAAACAATACTGGACAAAACTGAAGTTTTAGAGCATGGGCCCTGAACCAGTCTTCTGTTTGAATCTGTGTTTGGCTGTAACTAGTTATTATAATCTTGGGAGAAAGTTTTTTACTTTGGAGTCATACCCAATAGTGCTCAGGGATTACTTCTGGCTCTGCACACAGGAATTACTCCTGGTGGTCCCCCAAGGAATTACTCCTGGTGGTACTTGGGGGACCATATGGGGTGTCCGGGGTCCAGCACATAAAAGGCAAACACCCTATTTGTTGTGCTATTTCTCCAATCCACAGGGTGAGAGTGGAAGTTTTTAAATCTCTCTCATAAATACTTATAATAATTATATCACATAATAGTTGAAAGGACAAAATAAATTAACATAGGTAAAGATTAAAGTATAGAACTTGGCACAAGTTAAATATTATATGAGAATTTCTATTACTATTACTGGATATTCCATAATCTTTTTATACCCATTCTTTCTCTAAATTATCTCATTATCACCTACCCCAAAACACACTTCTCTCCAAATATTTTTAGTAATAGCATTAGTAATAGTAATAGTAATTATACACCACTGCTCAGAAAAAAATCTTTTTAGATTTTTAACCTTCTGAATTGGCAAAGTAATACATTACATTATTTACAATATTATAATGGACAAGGTTTCATGTATACAACATTCCAACACCTTACCCTGCACCAGAGTGCTTGTTTCCCTCCAACATTTTCTCCTGGTCCCCTCTCATCTACATGACCCCTTTCCACCCTTATTGGTTCTGTAAATGCATTCTTATGTTCTGTTGCCTTTGTTCATATGTTATTTCCTTATTGTTTCTCTATGTCCCATATAGAAGAGAATTCATTCTGTATAAATCTCTCTTTCACAGTTTGTGATAACTTGTTATAGAAGCAATGGGAAGTGAGTATAGGTAAAAGGTAAAAAGGGTAAAGGCCCTCCCGTTGATCGTCGATTTGCTCGAGCGGGCCCAGTAACGTCTCCATTGGAGACTTTGTTGTTACTGTGTCTGGCATATTGAATACTCTCGGTAGCTTGCCGGGCTCTCCGAAAGGGGCAGAGGAATCGAACTCGGGTCGGCCATGTTGGCCGCTTGTAAGGCGAACGCCCTACCGCTGTGCTATCGCTCCACTTTAAAAATCTTGAAAAAATTTAAAAATTCTAAATTTGGGGGAAAAATAATGAAGTAAAAGTCAGAACTCAAGTCTTATTCTAATAAAGATTGCAATCTAATGGAGGACAAAAACAAAAGTAAATAATAAAAAAAATAGTATATGGCAAAGTAGAAGGTAATAAGCACTGTAGCACTGCACTGTCTGCCTGTTGTTCATCGATTTGCTCGAGCGGGCACCAGTAACATCTCCATTGTAAGACTTCTTGTTACTGTTTTTGGTGTATCAAATATGCCAGGAAGAGAACACCTGATTGGGAGTTATTGAGGCTTATACCAGTATTTTTAGAGAAGATCTCAGTAAGAATTGGGCTTAAACAAATTCTTGCAGGAGGGGAAGAACCCAGCAATGCAGTCAAGGAACAGAGATGCTAAGCAGAGGAAATACCTAAGGGGTATTTTCAATGCGGATTGGGAGTAGAATGCTTTCTTAGTGTGTTACAATCAACATGCCAGTGAGACTGGAGGAGAGGAGTGAAAGGACTGATGGACTAGGACCGTAACTAGGGCCAAGATCAGGGAGGAGTTGGGGGTGGTTGTGGGAAATGTCTGCAGGACTCTATTGTAAGAGACATTTTCAAGGACAAGAAAAATTGTTTTTCAAATAAGAGGGGATCATTTTCCCTAAATGAATCTCAAAATGGATTATCTCCCTACACAGATGTCTCTGGACTCCAACCATTTACAATTTTAGAATCCAGAAGCTCACGGCTGCTTTCGTAGCTCCAGGACCTCTCATGATATTCATAATAAGCAGTAGAAAATGAATTATCTAGCATCTGCCCTCGCAGGCAGGCTTGAATGGTGGTGGGGAAATTCAAAATAATGGTGGTGGAAAGGTGTAACGGTGGTGGGATTGGTATTGAAATATTGAATGTAATCAATGTGAAGAACCTTATGAAAATAAATTTTTTTTTAAAAAAGAGGGGAGTCTTCTGAGGAAAACACTATTATTACCTGATTTCCATCTTAAGAAGATTGATGATTCCTCAGTAGTATAAAAAACTGGGTGGACATTCCAGAATGACTGCCCCCCCTCCCCCAATATCTCAGGGACAAAGTGGACTAGCTCCTGCCCTACCAAAGCCCTGGTCACCATTCCCATACTCCAACACTTCAGCCATGCCTCCCACCAGACTCAACTGCCTCAGGACTGAGCCTCACAGACTGCCCAGAGAAATATTCTGGATTTTCTGAAGCACATGGCCACACTCATGGCATAGTGACATCTCCTAACTCTACACCAGATTGGATGGATGTAACCTAAAAACTAACTAATCTTGACTAACAAAAATATTAACACAGAAGTCTTAACTTAAAACAACAGCTTGGTAAACCCTCAGGTAAGAATTTAAATGTTTCCAGAGTGAGACACAATATCGTTCACAAATTTTCTTCTTCATAACATTTTTTCAAATCATTTTGTTAACCCATTAGTGGTAATAAGCATTATAAAATAAATCACTGTTGGCCTGCTACAGGAACAGGCTGGAGGTGGTTTTAGGAAAATGGAGACAATGGTAGAGGGAAGGTGACAGTGGTCGTGGGTTTGGTGTTGGAATATGAATGCCTGTAACAAATAGTCATGAACAACTTTGTAAGTCACAATGTTTAAATAAAGTGTGTGTGTGTGAGGGGGGGTAGGGATAAAATATATACAATCTGGAGATTGAAAATTAAACTGGGTGGAAGAAAGGAGTAAGAGCATCAATTTACCATGCCCCAAGTAAGGGAGGCAGGGGCTGGAGTGGAGTCCCTGTCTTGGGGGTACCCCTGAAAAATGGAAACTTTTGTTGTTAGTAAACTTCTTATTCTAAAAACTCATCCCCTATATTTTCTGCAAGTTTTACTTCATCCTTGAAATGAAGAGATCTTTCACCTGTTACTATATTCCCACAAAAAATATCCTTGAAATTTTTAATAATTTTAGACCCCTGAGACATTGCAAAATTAGTATAGAAAGTTCTATTATACTTTTCTCCAAACTTCCCCTATGAAAGCATCATAAATAACTATAGAACATTACAAATATCAGGAAATTAACATGATTAAATGCTCTTAACTAGATATCTTCCTCATATTTCATCAGTTATTTTACTTGCATCTTATGTGTCTATGTTTATATATATATATTTACAAATGTTATTTCACATTTATCTTTTCATTATAACTACTAGTATTAAGATTCTTCATCAGAAAGAAACCCGCTCTTACTATGATCACTTTACTCTTTAACTTTCTACCATACATAACTCCTACAGATTATCATCCTCTTCGTCATTATAGTTTTATAATTTCACAGATGGCATTATAAAATATTCTTTTTCCTTATTTTAGTCACCCTAATGACTGTAAGATAAATCTGAGTTGTCTGTGTATATTAATATCTCAGTTTTCTCTAGTTGCTATGTATGAATGTACCATTCACCTAAGGAAGGATGCCTTCATCCTTTAAATCCTTTATATATTACATGTGATGATATGTAATATCATCATTTACAACTTGATAATATTATAAGTAAAGCTTCTGTCAACATCTGTGAACAGGTCTTTGAGCAAAAGTTTTAATTGCTTGAAAAAGAATAATCAGGAAAACAAACGTTAGAATCGTAGGATAATTGTTATGTACTACTTCATTAAACAACTGCCAGACTCATCTCTAGAATGATTAATCTATTCTGCATCCCAACCAGCAGCGAAAGAGAGATTTAGTTGCTCTAAATATTTGTCAAAAGAAGATGTTGCCAGTGATTCATTAAAAAAAAAATTAAGTTGATGTCATTACATTTATTTTGGTGCTTATAATAAATAGGTATGCTTTATCTTATTGTGATTTTAATCAGTACATTCTATATTGCCTAGGTATGTTAAATATCTATATTTTCATGGGTTTATTTGCCATCTGTCTGTCCTCTCTTATGAAGTGTTGTAAAGGGTTTGCTCAAAACTTTTGGACTATTTTTATAATTAAGTATCTTCCTTGCGGTGCTGGAGCGATAGCACAGTGGGTAGGGCATTGGCCTTGCACGAGGCCAGGTTCAATTCCCAGCATCCCATATGGTCCCCTGAGCACCACCAGGGGTAATTCCTGAGCGCAGAGTCAGGAGTAACCCCTGTGCATTGCCGGGTCTGACCTAAAAAGCAAAAAGAAAAAAAAATCTTTCTTTCTACTAAATCTATCATGTTCTTTATGTAGTCTATTTACAAGTCCTTTTTGTCAGATAATGTGTTTTGAAGAGTTTTGCCTCTTCTCTAACTATCCTCTCATTATTTTCAAAGAATATTCCTCAGAGCAATATTTCTCACAAAGTCCAATTCATTAATTTTTATGGAATGGCTTTTTGAAGTTATGTTCCTAAACTCTTTGTTTATTCCTACTTTCTAAAGATTTTTTTCAACTCTCTTTTTTAAATTTTAAAAATAGATTTACCCATGACATTTACATATCTGATTAATTTTGAGCAAGTTTTGTATAACATGTAAATTTTAGTTGAGGTTCACTTCTGCCCCAGTGATATCCAATTGTTTGAACGGCATCTGTTGAAAAGTCTGTAATATATTTATTGATATATTTATTGAATTGTTCTTTACTTCTTAGCCATACATATGATCATTTTCTTGTTTTTTTTTTTATAATGTAGCAGTACTGCTATTTATTCAGCTCTTGATTAAGCTGATTGAATTGGGCATGAACTCCACAATACTTTTTCTTTTTTTACTCAGAATGTTAATTTTATTTTATTATTTTATTATTATTTCTCCCACCACTTTTTTTTTAAATTCACCGTGAGAAACAGTTACACAGCTTTCATGTTTGAGTTTTGGTCCTACAATCATAAAACATCCATCCCTTCAAGAGTGCACATTTTCTGAGCTCCAGTGGCGCAATCGGTTAGCGCGCGGTACTTATATGGCAGTACGTGCAGAAGAGTGCACATTTTCCACTACCAAAATCTTCAGTATTCCCCTTCCGCAATCCCCGCTCCAACCCTTCCCCTGCCTGTGTGGCAGACAATTTCCCCTATACTCTCTACTTTAGTTACATTCGATATTTCGACACCAGTCTCACCACCACTCAAACTTGCCGAAAAGGCAATGGTAGACAATTTGTTTTGTATTGCTTGTTATGGATAGAATATAATGTCCAGGAAATTCTGTGTCATTCTCTTCTGGGAGCTTCAGTTTATAGTCTCTGGGTCTTGGCCATTGATTACATCTCAGTCACGAGTTCCCACATTCCTGGGTTTTCCTGCCGGTCCACTCTCCAGTGAGGTTCATCATGTCTTGGGTGAGGCTCATCCCTGTTGGGAGAGGTCGTCGGAGCCTGTGGAGAGTGGCCTTGAACATGGTAGCAGTTGGGTTCTGGAGGTTTTTGGCTGCCGGGGCTCTGCTTAGGGCAACCCTCCATCCCCCTGTGAGGACAGCCTGGAGCCGGGTCAGGAGATTCTATGGCACTCTCTTCCGGAAGCTTTAGTTTATGGTCTCTGGATCTTGGCCATTGATGAGATTGCATGGCGCCAGGGGCAGTCTGTGGGTGTGACTGTCAAGCTACTGGAAAACTCGGGACCTTGGGGGAGGAGGCCCCGTCCCGATACAAGTGGGCCTGGAGATCTCAGTCACTGAATCTCGCCTACCTCTGCGCTACAGGCCCTAACTTTGTCTTTTGATCTCTTTCGAGGTTTGTGGGTCTCTAAAATAAGGCCAATAACTGAGTTTATAAAGCTGAGCCGGAGGTGGTTTGTGAGTATGGCTCCCATGTACCTAATTTTTGGCCATTTAATTTCTTGGTAAACTTGGTCCCAAGTTGTTGTGGTCTGGCCAAAGGCACAGCAGCAATTTTGGGATATCTGGAAGTCTGAAGGCACCATCTGTCTGCTGATACACTCTCCCTGCAGGTACAGGTTGACCTACTGGCAGCACCATACCCCCTATAATCATTTTCTTTCCTATCACAGTTATAATTGTTGAACTTTATCCTTCCCTTCCTCCCTCCCTTCGTTCCTTCCTCCCTCTTTCTTTTCCTTCCTTCCTCCTTCCATCCTTCCTTCCTTCCTTCCTTCCTTCCTTCCTTCCTTCCTTCCTTCCTTCCTTCTCTTTCTCTTTCTCTCTGTCTCACTCTTTCTCCTCTCTCTTCTCTCTCTGATTCCCCCCTTTGTTTTCGGGGTACTTAGCACAATATTGAGACCACAATAAATACAGTGAATTCATGAATATAGTTTTATTGCATGAAAAACACTTGGCTCTACTGGATTTTATAACTGATGATCCAGCTAATGAGGTACATTTTTGAGAGGAAATAAAAGGTACCACGCTTTATTATATATCTGCTCTAAGATTTAATTCATGTCTATCTGTTCACATAAAGTACTAGCTTTGGCAATCAAGTAAAATATCTCTATAATTTCTGTTAGCTGTCAAAAATATACACTCTAAGAGAAATATAGTATGAATGTTGCCTTTTATTTAATGATCTCAGTCATTGGATTTTTCAACATAGCACACTAGTAATAAGTAGGGATTTCATGGTCAAACAAAACTTCAGTGATACCTACAGAGACAATATTAACTAACGATTGGCCAGATCCTTTGATTATTTTAGTTTCAGTCAACATTAGCAATTGTCTAATAATAGCACACTTCTTTAATCTGACTCCTGGTTCTGTTCAAGTACCTTACTCCTTAATCATCTCTCATGTCCCTATAAAAAAAAAAGAAAAATATATTACTAAAAGTTGGAAAAGTAACAAACAATCATAAATTGATTTTGCCACTTAATGGTGCCATATATTATTTAACCATTACATTATTAACAAGAAGCCACTCCTCTCAACAGTCATGAGGAAAAGAGGCAAAGAAATAAGTTTCTCAAAGGTATAGCAATAGGGAGCTGACTGAGGGACTGGGTTGTGTAAGGCACTGCTTCAGAGCAGTAGAGATTGAACCATACTCTGAATCCGTAAACAAAGACCATAGCAACTAAAACAGACTGGAGACAGAAAGAATTACCTTCTCATCTTGTCTCTATAAAATTTATTTTGTAGATACTGTTTAAGTCCTCAAGGGCTCTGCCCAGGATTCACCTTTAATAGAAGTATCTCCTTGGGACTTTCCCTCAGTGCCTCCTGCAGGATCAAGTGTGCACTGTGAGCTCATGGGTGCCAACTGCTTTTACTGTGACAGAATTTTAAATTTAAAATATATATATAGAAAATAAATTACACATTTGTAGTATATAATAATATTTATGTAACTCAGTTGAGTTATTCTTTTAATCTGTCTTCCAGACCATAATTGTTTGCTTTCCTATTTTATTCCTCTTTCAATAAAAGTTTTCTCAGATTTTATCATTTTTTATTTTAGTAAAGGGAGGCTATCTAGGTCATCCTTGGCCCCAATGTTTAGAGAGGAGAAGAGAGAAGGAAAGAAAACAAGGGGGTAAGGGAAGAAGAGAATGGAAAAAATGAATAAATAGGCATCAGGGCTTCACTTATACTGGGGATATGGGTGAGTGATATATATCCAAAATACAGACTCAACAAAAGTAAAAATATGAGATCAAATCTGTAACCACTGAAACTTTGTAATATGCCTGTCCAGTTGACAGGCAGGGAATGGGCCAGCAGTTAGGGGTGGGAAGGGAATTAGGGAACACGGCAAATGGAAGTTGACACGTGTGGTGAGATTGATGTTGAAATATTATATCCCTAAAAGTCAACTATCAATAACTGTACATCACAATTCCTTAACTAAATATATTTCATGAATTTCTTATTTTCTTTCTACGTGACACTTTCTCTTTTATGTAAGATTGATTTTTCTCTCTTCATTGTTTTTCTTATAAACTTTAAGTAAGAGAGGCAATGTGTGTGTTTATTCTCCATAACGGGCTTAGATCAGCTTGTTTAAGATCAAGGTAAAGGGGCCAGAGTGATAGTATAGTGGTTAGGGTATTTGTCTTGCATGTACCCAACCACAGTTTGATCTCCAGCACCCCAAGTAATCCCCAGAGCCCACCAGGAGTAATTCCTCAGCATAGAACCAAGAGTAACCCATAGTATAGCCAGGTTAGTCCAAAATACAAACACAAATCTAAAATAAAATATTTTCTTTTCTGTTTCAAAAATATAAAATTCAATAAATAAATGCATTCAAGAGTTGAGCTGATGTAGGAAGAAACTCTGAAAAGCTATTTCAATAGTTAAATGAAAAAAATGTTAGTTTGACTTCCAGGGTGAAAGACCACAGGATTGAAGGCAGGTAAAGTGTGGATTTTTATAAAATCTGTGATAAATTGTGAGGGAAAGCATTAGCTTAGATTCAGATGCCTGATGTATATGACATATGATCAAAGGAAACACCACTCAAAAAATCACTAGAACTCAATGTTTGATGTGTTGGATATTAACCATAATTAACTACAATTAAATTAAATTAAAATTAAGTTTAAATTCAGTTCTTCAGTCATACTAATCTCATTTCAAGTGTTCATCAGCCATATGTAGCCAAGGAATACCAATGTATCATTACAAATATAGAAGAATTCTGCAATGTATTACTGAAAAATTTTGTACTGACTAATACTAGACTAGATGAGAATTTTATATCAGTGATTACCAAGAGTTATCACAACATTTACTTATCTTTTTAGGGCTGTTTCATTATCAATATACACTTGATGTCTTATAAATATATACTCCACAAACTAATAGGTATACTCTTTAACTAATTGCATCAGTTTATTTCTATGTGCCTTTTTCCCAACTCTTCTAGCTAAAACTTAGTGTAAGAGAATTCCAAAAAATTGCATGTTACTTGGAGGGAAAGGAAGGAAGTCATTATCACAGTGGGAAGTATAACCCAATTGATGTTGTGTACATTTAATTGAATTTTCTGAAAATGCAGCCTGAGGAAATAAGTTGATTTTAAAACTTTAATTTTAGAAGTGAAACTAGAAAACAAAAAGTGGGATAGGAAAAAAGAGGGGGAAAAGTAGTATAGTGCTCAGATGGTGAACAAATGAGTGGGTTATTTGTTATAATCAATGGAATCCAAGTCTGTTGGGGTTCTTAGGTCAGAGTTGCCCTTATAAGAGGTGAGGACTATTCCTGAGGTATCAAATAGCCAACTATCCCAAATTTTCTGAAGCACTACTGAATGTATATTTAAGTCTATGAAGCATCCAGATACAGTGATAAAATATCAGTATCGTATATAGAAAATTCCTATTAGTACCTTTAGGGGTGAGTTAGAATATCTCAGAAAGGAACTACTAACATTTGATGTTTGGCTTCATCATTTTCAGTTCAGAAAAAAAATATTTTCTTCCATGTTTCTGTCAATGGTCTAGTAGCCAAAGAAAGGAAATTATACTCATTACCAATGTAAGCCTAAAGGGATCTTTCAGTTAGAGTTAAATGTAAAGAGATAATCACAAATTCAATTTTATATAAGTTGAGTTTAAGTTATCTTTAGATCATCCTGGTGAAATACCATGCAGAAAATTGTGTGGATAAACTTGAGCATAGATGAGAACCCCCTCAAAAAAGATATGCATTTATATATTGGTGTGTGTATTTGAAGCCATGGAAATGAATGAGTTGCCTAGGAAGAGAGTGATCAATTAATGAAGATGTGGTATTGATTGGAGCTTTCAGAAATTTCCCAATTCAGTGTATAGGAAGAATAATATAGACCTAAAAAGAGAAAAGGCATAGCAGGACCTTCTAGAGCAGAAGGGAAACTATAAGGGCAGAAATAGACCAGTAAAATCAAGAAAAAGACGACTCAAATTCTACATATACCTAAACCAACCAGTGAAAATGTCTCCCATGCACAAGGCAGATACAGAAGATCATCAGAGGTAAGTTTATCATCTTAATTGAAATCTCTTAGAGAAGGAATTGGGTTCTGTGTGTCCTTTTTAAAAAATAGACTAAAACAGTGCCAATAAAATAGAACTCAATTAAATATATACATACTTACATTAGTGGAAATTAGTAGTTAACAGCCTGAGCATAGAAACTTAGATTCTTTTCTAAGAAGAAATAGAAGTATCAAATCTCCATCAGATTTCTGAACATAGCATTCTCTGAATGCCTTATTAAATAAATGCTTTAAAATTTTTCTACCAGGTAGACAATTTGATTTAAAAAGATAATGGAAGCAACCGTATAGCAGAGAAAATGATTATGCAAGATTCTTTCTCAAGTGTTTACAATAAAAAAATTAGATCAAGCATGAGTCAGACAAAATAAATTATAAACAAATCAACTAAACTCAAGGAGGAGAGAATAACTTTTAGGTACTGTAAATCATGTAATCTTTTGCAGCACCCATACGAGAGGGAACTCTTGGATGTCTGTGAAATCAATTAGCAACAAAAGCTTTCTGTACTTAAAGGGCTGGTAAAAATGCATCAAGGAGCCTTCAGTAGAGTTTTCTAGTCTCTTACATAAGATGTCTTTGTACTATGACGATCTGGGTTAGGTCCATTCTGCTAGCCAAAGTCCTTATTGAAATAAGTGAGTCTATGAGAAAGGGTGGGGTGATTTGTTAATAAGGACAAATACTCCCACATAAATGTCATTCTAAGTTTTAATAATACTAATACCAGGTCCTTAATAGGCAACAAATAAAATATGCTCAAAAAGGAAAAACAGAAATAAACAACACAGCAAAATCCTGTAAAAATAGAACATAGAAGTTCTCCCATAATGATAAGACTTTCTCAGAGAAGAAAGCAATAAACAGGCTGGGAATTTAGAGTAACTCTCCTAACTGAATATACATAAAATTTACCTGAGGATCCTTTAAAAACCCCTATTCTGTGGGACCAGATGAGGACCTGAGATTCTGATGTTTAATTTGAGTATTTTGAGTATAAGGCTAGGACCAAAGTGACAACATTACTCCAAAGAAGAGAAAAGTCTGTCATTTGAAAACTTGGGGAAAACACTAAGGCCAGCATACCAAGAGGGCAAGAAGGATAACCAAACATGCCTGGCCAGAAACAGAAGTGCATAGCTAAGCACTTCTAACAGAGTTTGGTAAGGGCAAATATTTTCTAAGGAACAGCCTAGAGCATGAACCAAATTTAGAATTCCAATTGCAGAAACTGCAGAACAAATAAGGGCAGATATTATTACTCTCACTATACGGATGAAATGATTGATAATCAGAGCTGAATGTTTCATCATGATGACAACTAGTTGTTGTCCAAGGAGAACTCACCATAGGTATGTGGATTCCTTGTCCCCTAATTATCAAGATCACAGGGCTACAGCTCAGCAGGTCACGGTCACAGTCACGGTCCTCCCGTTGTTCATCGATTTGCTCGAGCGGGCCCAGTAACATCTCATCGTGAGACTTGTTGTTACTGTGTTTGGCATATAGAATACATCACGGGTAGCTTGCCAGGCTCTGCCATGTGGACAATACTTGAAATTATTTACCTATTTAAATATGACAACTAAATATTTTATACTTTAATTAAAAATAGCTTCCTATTTATGTGATGACTTGAACAATTTGTACAAGCATTTCAAAATTGACACTAATTGCATTCAATATTTTAATCAAGAGTAACCAGGGCTCATTGGTGAAGAGACAATGACATTGGTAGTGAATTTGGAGATGGAATGTTGAAAGCCCAAAACTCTGATATCAAAAGCTTTATAAATCACAGTGCCTAATTCTTTTAAAAGAATATAAGAGAAAAATAGAAAAGAGCACCACAAAATCCATTTTATTCCACCTTGACAAGCAACATTAATATCATTTTAGAAAAATCAAGGAGTTGAGAAGAGTTGAGAATCAAATAAATTTGAATTGCAATCCTGAATTTATGACACATGTATTTTATAAATTTTGACAAGTAATTTAATCCATGTATCAATATCCTTATTTGCAGAGCAAGGATAATATTGTTAAACTTATAAGGGTCACTAAATAATAAAGTACACTTCACAGAACCTGTCACATAAAAGCACTTTAAGCATTTAAATTTATGTTTGTATTGCCCCAGTTTTTCCAAGATAATTTGCACTTAACTAATGACCTGTGTTTTCCTGCTCCAATCTACTTGACATTTATTTGACATTTTCTATATATTGCTCACACTATTAGTCAAGGGTTACCTGAACTAGTTACCTAATTACCTAGGAAATACAGTATGATTATAATGAGGGAAGGTGAAAGTGACTCATTGAGGTTTTTAGGAATAAGTTTTAAGTTTCATAACTCTCAAGAAAATGTATGCCCTTTAGAAATATTCCATGAGGGGCTGGAACTATAGCACAGAGAGTAGGGTGTTTGCCTTGCATGAAGCTGACCCTGGTTCGGTTCCCAGCATCCCATATGGTCCCCCGAGTACCGCCAGGGGGTAATTCCTGAGTGCAGAGCCAGAAGTAACCCCTGAGCATCGCCAGTTGTGATCCAAAAAGGTAAAGAAAAGAAATATTCCATGATGCTGCTTAAATTTGAAACAAAATAACTGGTGAAAAATTCCTTAAGTTATTGATTTGTGGCATACCCAGCAATGGTCAGGGGTTACTCCTGGTTCTGTACTCAGGAATCACTCCTGCTGGTGCTCAGGGGGACAATATGGGATGCCAGGAATCAAACCCAGCTTGGTGTTGTACATGGAAAAAGCCTGCTGTACTATTGGTCTAGCCCTGAAGTTATTGAATTTGAATTCAATTTGTGTAAAGAAAAACCATACTATCCACTTATTCACCATAATTAATAGATTTTTCATATGTATGATTATTACCTAGTGAAATTACTCCAAGAGAGTTTCAAGAAAATATTTTAATTTACTTTTAATTACAACTTCACCATATATTTATGCATTTACAAAATTAAATTTTGCATGATTTTTAAATATAAACTAACATAAATGGGGTCATAATGTACACATTTTTCTACATCTTGCTTTTTATTTTACCATCTTCAAAAATATACATGGTAACTATAGTATTTAAATTTTTATACTGTTATTGCTTCACTACCAAAGACCCCAAGCTTCTCCACTATTGACATTTAGGTTACATTTTTATAGAATTGTTGACAATTATGGTTCCTGTGTATACAGTTGTTTCATCTTACCAAGATTATCTACCAATGCCCTTATAACCAAGGTATTACTTGGTTACAAGGTATCATTTCCTCTGCTCTCCTTTCAAACTGAGTATCTTTATAACTCTATATTCCGCAGATGGGTGAGTACTCATCTGGTGCTTGTCTTTCTCCCTCTGGCTTATTTTCTTCAAAATGATACCCTTCCGTTCCATCTAAGCTGGCTGATGTGAACTACATGATTTCATTTTCAATTTTGGTTACATACTATTTCATTCAGTATATACAACACAGTTTATTTATCCATTTCTCTTTGGCAGTTTCTTTTGAGAATAACTGGGCTGCTATATGACACTGTATTTCACTTCTTTTCACTACTGTATGTGTACACTTATAAACACATTACAACTTACTTATCCATGCCTGACCTTCAGAAGGGAGATTACTCTTGAGTAGCTGATAGGGGATAGAACAGTGAAGAGACCAATTGTGAGAAGTAATGGGATATGTAGTAAATATTTGCAACTTACAACTTGATTGGACAATATTTTTCTAATTCTTAATTTTGTATTTATATATAAATAAATAATATTTTGCAGCTATGAAGCATTATGCAATTATACAAGTAGAGATAAGTGTGCTTCTTTTTGTCATTTATTCAAAATGGATGATGATTTTATCCATGATGAAACATCAGTGTTTTTTCTTTGACTGCCTCCTTTAAAAGAGAGACTCTAAATATAAAATCCAATTTCTTTGGTCTTCTTTATCTATTTCATATTTTAATGCCTTATATTAAAGCCATCTGTAAAATTGGGTATTCTGGTCTCTTTGACCCAATAAAAATTTATCCTGTTTTCTCTATCTCTGGTATACAGAAGCTCTGAATGGTCATAAACTTATTCATCAACAAATATCTTTCTTTTAAAACTAGCTACCCAATAAGGACTGAATTTAGGCAACACACACACATTGCAAAAGAATTAAAGTTACAAAGCTGCATCATAAATTGATAGCTGACAAAACAGAATGACACAATACTCATTCATTCATTCATCCAGAAGTGATATTATTTATTAATTTTCTCATCCATGCCTTCAGTCATGAAATTAATTAAGTAATAAATTAAACTAAACATCAAGTACTTACAAAGTGTCTAACACAGGGTTAGGTGAATTCACAAAAATTAAATTTGATCCACGTCCTGACCTCGAAAAGCTTAGAATCTAATATTCATGCTACAACCATAGTTTGCCATTATTTTCACTACAAAACTTGCTGCACCATACTAAATAGCTTATTTGCCTCAGGAGAGCTGCTGTCTCAGTCTAGACATCTAGCGCACAGGTTGGCACAATAAGAAGTCTCAATAAGTGTTTACTGGATGAAAAACAAATGAAAGTGCATTTTTCTTCACAGCTCAAAGTTATCTTTCCTTTTTTTTTTTCTTCTTGTCAAGCTGCTTTATTTTTCTATTCTGCGATCAGGGCCTCCAGTAAGTCACTATCCTCCTTGATCTTATAGTCCAATGCCTCTTTCCATGCCCCTTCTCTATATGCCTTTCCTCCTTCTCTGAAAAGAGTTTTAAATCTGTAAGCATGGCCACTTATGGCCCTTAATGAGAAATTGAAGTTTAGCAATAGAATCTCAGAATACTCTCCAGAGAATTAGTTCACTGACTCACTTAAAAGATAGCCTTTTAAACTAAAAAGAGCATTCTGGAACTCAAGAGCGTCCGGGCTTTATTTATAGCACAGATTGACACGGATAGTGCAGCAGATAGATGATCATTGTACAATTAGGAGGTCAGAAAAATTAGGCAGGAGGGCAGCTGCCTACAGGCTAGCAAAGTAGAGGCAAAGATTTCCAGTGTCGGGCTGAATGGAACATTCTTAGACAAAAGAGAATCACAATTTTGGTAAATTGAGCATTTTGTTCTGTTTAAGAATATGGCCAAGGATAAAGTAGATAAACAAAACACTTTGGAATGGAATAGTTTAGGAGTTTATGGATCGTGAAAGCGAGTAGTGGGGGTGGAAGGAGAGAAGTTTGACAGCAGAGAAAGAAATCTGCATTTACTACAGCCTTTTAACTGATTTGTCTTTATTTGTACATTCTCTTTAGATGTTTAAGTAAAGTTGGCATGAGCTGTGTGGTTGATGATAATTATAATTTAGATACAAAGATCAGCCATTCACTATTACCTTTCTTAAGATTTAGTCATCTGAAAATTCCAAAAATGTCTAGCATTTTCAGTAAAATGACAAGTTTTTACTAGTCAGCAGCAAAAACACTTAACAAAATGCTCTAATTTGTAGTTCCCAGTTTTTGTTGGTCAAAATATCAACCTCTGGCAGGTTGTCAAAAATAAATCCATTTGCCTTATCAGAAATGTATCTATTTTAATTTTATTTAATTCTAAGTTTATGTCAATGGGTTCACATATAATTATTAAGGGGCAAACTTCACCCAAACTATGCAATAGTTCATTATGTCTTAATTATAGTGGGCTTCTTACCCTATTGCATTGCTTCTAGTATCAGAAAGTAATTTCTTCAACTCTTTTCTGTATATACGTATCCTTGTTTTTTGTTTTGTTTTATCTTACAACTTAATTTGAACACCATGTTTACAAAGTTGTTCAAGAAGATTTGTTATAGACATTAAATATCCCAACTCCAATCCTATCAATCCCACCACCTCTGTCACCTTCCCTCCACCATTTTCTCCATTTTTCCAAAAATCTGTCAAGCCTGACTCTATAGCAGGCCCACAATAATTTATATTATATTGCTTACTAATGGAAATGGCTAATAGAATGATCAAAAAATATTTGCAGAGTATAGGATAACATTGGTTTGTCCTTTCTGCCTTGCCACAGGGAGTTTAGGTTTATTGGGTTACTCCTATCATAGTGCTCCCACTTCTCTGCGTTTATTTGTAAACTCTTTCTTTGTGCTCTGCTTCCCCAACAGGTCAATCACCTTTATCTCCTAATCAGACTATGTTAACTTGTAAATATTGCTTTTCTCTTCTCAAATTCTTTGCATAGTTAATTCAGAGCAATGTCTTTTTTATATAGACACAGGAAGACAATTAATGTCGTGCTTTTGTAATTTGGGAGTTAATTGACTTCAGATAATATTCATTCCTGGGCACCTGTTCTCTCGACTTAAGCCCCAGTTGCCCTCAGTTCCTAGCATCCCAAAAGCAGGGTCCTGACGAGGGACTGAAGGACCCAGGGCAAGCTGTGAGCTACCCTAGCATCTAAATTGGCCAGTCCAAAGTGCCATAATACTTAACTATAAATTAAGAGCATGATCATGGACAAATTCAGTCATGATCCAAAAAGTAACAACTGGATTAGGACCATGCTAGCGTTAGAAAAGATTAATCTGGCCTGAGCACTATAGTCTGGGATCTATAGTGAGATGTCCCCAGGAGAGCCACCCTACAGGCTTAGTGTATCTCTTACTGTGTCCATACAAAATAACTAATATTAAGAAATAGAATTAAGATGTTAATTAAATGATTATTTGATTAAGGAAAGGAGAGACACACCCTAGTTGGTATTTCTCCCTTAAGTGAAGGGTGTTCATATGTTGATTGTACTAACTACCTGGGCGAGTGGTTGCTAAGTCAAGGTTTGAAGAGGAGTTTGAGAAAGACTAAAGGGACCAAGGCAGCTAGTCAGAGTATGGAGAGATAAGTGAGGGGACAGGAGGAACGGGAATGAGTGGCTTAGTGAGAATGGAGCAGGCGCATGGGAAGAATGGAATAAATGGCAACTGATCACCAACCAGCCTGGCCCTTGTTTCCTCCTTTGTCCGCGCATGTGATCGGCCTTTACAGATGGACAAACGGCGATGCAAGGCCACCGAATGCAGGTGGAAAGAGAGCCACAGATTTCCCAGTCACTGGGGAATTACACAATGTAGAAGAAAATTTGTGAAAATTGTTGTATCTCACCATGAGGACACGGAGTCCTTGTATACACGTCTTTGGATCAGATACTGAGCATTCTTAAAATGTTCTGCTGATATTTATAGACCAAATCCTACTGTCATTATTAATCCTTTGAGGTTATTTATAGCACTGCTCATTCCAAGAATAAGAGATACTTTTAAATGTGATGTTGGTGAGGTGCCCGGTATTCTGCTCCTCCCAGTTCTGGCATTATTCAAACCCGGGACTTTGCTTTCCCTGTGTACACACCCCAGGCGTCCTCTAGGACCCTAGGCCATCCACCATTCCTGAGGCTCTTCGTGTTTGTCCCCAACGCCGTGCCCAGTCTTCTGCTCCTCCCAGGTTGTACTCCCCACACACTCCAGGTACTCGTAGGGACATGCCCTCTGCAGAAGTGGGAGTGACATCTGCAAAAGTGAGCGTGGCCTTATTTTGGGCTGGCGGCCGCTGGGACGGCTGCAGGTAAATTACTAACACCCAACAATCTTGTGTGACATCTCAGTCTCCATATCACCACACCAACATGAAGAAACAATGAAAATCCCCACCAGGAGGAGAGGATGATGAAAAGAACCCAGAAGCCTCATTAGGTGTTACTCACATACGGGAGCTCTGAGAAAGAATTCAGATATGAAGTAATGAAGATGTTCAATGAACTTAATGAAACAGTGAGACAGATATCCAGTAAATTAAAGGAGGATATGAAAGAAACAATCGAGAAAACACAGGAAGAAATGAGAGCAGAGATTAGAAAGCTACGCACAGAAATGTCATGAATAAAAGATTCGGTAGATGAAATAAAAAACTCAGTGTGTGCCTTCAACAGTAGAATGGGTACAGCTAAAGACAGAATCAGTGAGCTGAAAGATGAGCTGCACAAATCGTACAGGCAACAACAAACGATGGCAAGAGACCTCAAAATAGCTGTAGAGCAAATCAGGGTCCAAGGAGATGATTCCAAGAGAAAAAACATTAGAATCATTCGAGTATCAGAAGGTCAGGGAAACAGTTCGAATTAAAAAGTCACGGTTATCTTTTTGTGGAATTCAACCAGTATTTTATATATCCTTGACATTAACCCCTTATCAGATGTGTAGTTGGCAAATATCCTTTTCCATTTTGTAGACTGTCTTTGTTTTTGGTCACTGTTTCTTTTGAGGTGCAGAAGCTTCTTAGTTTAAGACAGTCCTATTTGTCTATCTCTGTTTTCACTTGCTTGGCCAGCAGTGTAACATCTTTGAAGACACCATTAGCTTCTATGTCATGGAGGGTTTTGCCAACGTTTTCCTCAATGTACTTTATAGATTCCGGTCCAATGTTGAGGTCTTTAATCCACTTAGATCTTACTTTTGTACATGGAGTTAGGCAGAGATCTGAGCCCATTTTTTGCATGTAGCAGTCCAGTTTTGCCAGCATAATTTGTTAAAGAGGCTTTCCTTGCTCCAATTCACATTTCTTGCTCCCTTAGCAAAGATTAGATGCTTGTATGCTTGGGGGGAGATGTCAGTATATTCAACCCTGTTCTGTTGCTCTGCAGCTCTGCCTTTGTTCCAGTACCATGCTGTTTTAATTATTACTGCCTTGTAGTAGAGTTTGAAGTTAGGGAGGTTGATTCCTCCCATTTTCTTTTTCCCAAGAATTGCTTTAGCTATTCTTGGGGGCTTACTGTTCCATATAAATTTCAGGAGTGTTTGCTCCACTTCTTTGAAGAATGTCATGGGTATCCTAATAGGGATTGCGTTGAATTTATACAGTACTTTGGGAAGTATTGCCATTTTGACAATGTTAATTCTCCCGAACCATGAGCAGGGGATATTTTTCCACTTCCTCGTATCCACTTTTATTTCCTGAAGTAGCGTTTTGTAGTTTTCTTTGTACAGGTCCTTTACTTCCTTAGTTAAGGTGATTCCTAGGTACTTGATTTTCTGGGGCACAATTGTAAACAGGATTGTTTTCTTCATGTCACTTTCTTCTCTTTCACTATTTGCATATAGGAAAGCCATGGACTTTTGGATATTGATTTTATAGCCTGCAACTTTACTATACAAGCCTATTGTTTCTAGAAGTTTCTTGGTAGAGGTTTTAGGATTCTCTAGTATAGTATCATATCATCTGTGAATAGTGAGAGCTTGATTTCTTCCTTTCCTACCTGGATGCCCCTAATATCTTCTTCTTGCCTAATCGCTATTGCAAGTATTTCCAGTACTATATTGAACAGCAGTGGAGACTTTCAACCCCAAAAACCCCATAAAAAAATGGGGAGATGAAATGAATAGAAACTTTCACAAAGAAGAAATCCGAATGGCTAAAAGGCACATGAGAAAATTCTCCACATCATTAATCGTCAGGGAGATGCAGATCAAAACCACAATGAGATATCACTTCACACCACAGAGACTGGCCCATATCCACAAGAACAAAAGCAACCGGTGCTGGCGAGGATGTGGTGAGAAAGGGACACTCCTTCACTGTTGGTGGGAATGCCAACTGGTTCAGCCCTTTTGGAAAACAGTATGGACTATTCTCAAAAAAATTAGAAATTCAGCTCCCATGATCCAGCAATACCACTCCTGGGAATATATCTCAGAGAGGCAAAAAAAGTATAGTCGAAGTGACATCTGCAATTGTCTGTTTATTGCAGCACTCTTTACAATAGCCAGAATCTGGAAAAAACCTGAATGTCCGAGAACAGATGACTGGTTAAAGAAACTCTGGTACATCTACACAACGGAATATTATGTAGCTGTTAGAAAAGATGAAGTCACGAAATTTTTTTAAAAAGCCACAGCTAAAAGAACATGTAGTGCAGTTTTAGGCTGTAACAAAATAGGAAAGTCAGAGCCCAACATCTCTCTCCTTCATCCATAGGCTATACACATACAAAATAGCCAATATGGGGGCTAGAGCGATAGCACTGCGGGTAGAGTGTTCGCCTTGCACGTGGCCGAGCCAGGTTCAATTCCCAGCATTCCATAGGTTCCCCCAAGCACCACCAAGAGTAATTCCTGAGTACAGAGCTAGGAGTAACTCCTGAGAATCTCTGGGTGTGACCCAAAGAACAACAACAACAACAACAAAAAAGCGCCAATATGTTAGATGTTTTAGAGTCCATATTTCACAATTCTTCCAGAATCTACTTCTAATTGAGTAAGGTTATTCTGTTTTTTTTTACCTCCAAACATCGAAGAATTAATGATCTTAAAATTGTTGTTACAAAAATTTTTTGTAAAGGAATATTTGTTTCTCCACAAATCCCCAAACTTACTACCTTAAGGGGAGAATTTTCTTCCCCTTTACTCCCTAAATAAAGTTCCTTGAAATTGAAATATACCTTGTTTTATAAGTTATAGATAGATGAACCTTGAAAAAGGATATGTAATAGATCACCTGAATTATGGCATTAAAGAAAAAAGTTACCTCGTAAAACAAATGTGTGGGATTTAAAAAACAGAAAAGAGGAAAAAAATAATTTGTTATTTCTCAGACATCAGCTATTTCTCACAGAGAGGCTTTGATTACATGGTCTTTTCATTTCAATATAAATAAGATTTAACTAACAGCCTAAAGTCAATGTCGCAATTTGACTGCATATATCTTGGTCTCCATAGTCCTAGACAGGCATTCCTGAGAGTATCTACAGTTGAAACTAAGTAAAGTAGAAGGATAATTGGAGGTAAGATTACTTCAGCACTATTATTTAAACCATTATCTCAGATAAAGAGAAAAGTGCTTTCCACAGAGGTAGATGGGGGGCAGCGGAAGAGAAACTGGGGACATTACTGGTGGGAAATGTACACTGATGAAGGGAAGGGTGTTGGAACATTATATGACTGAAACACAGTGATGAACAACTTTGCAACTGTATATTTCATGATGATTCAATTAAAACAAAATAAAACTAAAATATCTCATGACCCAAATCAACCAATTTCAAGAGAAACATTTTTTGGGGGAGGGTCACACCCGGCGATGCTCAGGGGTTACTCCTGGCTCATACACTCAGGAATCTCTCCTGACAGTGCTCGGGGGACCATATGGGATGCTGGGAATCGAACCTGTGTTGGCCATGTTGGCTGCGTGCAAGGCAAACGCCCTACCCGCTGTGCTATTGCTCCAGCCCCAAGAGAAACATTTTTAATATTCTTACAGACACTGCCATGGAAGAGTTTAAGTCACTCTTTACTGAATGGGGAAAATATCCCTTGCTCCAAAGGATTATCTATAAAATCTGTCCATGGTTAACTTTCAAATTATTATCCCAACATATAAACCATAAAAGAAAATTTTATATTGTCTATGAGATAAGTAACAACTCTTATTTTCTATGACAAAATATTAAATTCAATTATGTAAGGCGAAGTCAGTTTGTTTCTATATATTGCTTCTATGTTAGAGAAAAGATTTCACTGAATATATTTGTCTGTAGCTTCGATATACCCATAATATCAATATTAATGAACCATTTAAAAATAATCTCTATAAACCTTGTCCTTCAAGAAGCTCACTAATGAGATATTATTATGGATGTTTTATGTAAAATGCAACTTCCTATAATTTTAGAAATCATGGACAATTTTCTCTCCAGTTAGGTTATCTCCACTGACAGTTAATTATCTTGCATTTCACCTAAGGCTACAGCATATCTAATTAACTCTTATGAATTCCCAGCGTTTTCCTTTTCACCTAAATTTTGTCAGCAGCAAAAATCTTTTACTTTCACCGACTTTAATCTCATGTAGGACATATACTACACAACAAGATTATATCAGGTCATTTTTTAAAGATTGGGATCTTTGCAACATTTCATTCAATTATCCAATAAACCAGGAAGGTCATCACCGATTACTTACTTGACTTCTCTACCAGTTCTAGTAAAACTGGAGACCACAGTTGAGCTTTATTGGCATCAATGTTTAGTCTTTCTTTAGTTTGACAGATGTATTATAAATGCATTCTATGAGTTATTAGGAAGCACCTTTCTTCTGAGCCCCTGATGACAGGTTAAAATGAAGCTATACTCTTCATCTCTTTTTTTTCACTTAGAAAATAACTTTTTGGCACTAAAAGGAATAATTCTTCCTCAAACCTTAAAATATTTTCTACCAAACGGCCTATGATAGGACTAAGAAAGAATGTAAGCAATAGAAAATGTTGTTTGGAAAACCCATCATTTCTCCTCCAAAAGTTTGCAATGGTAGAATGTTTGTAAAATGAAAAATGCAAATGATATTAAAATGAGCAAGTACTGGGCTAGAGAGATAAAATAGAAAATAAGGAGCTTGTTTTGTGCTCTGCTGATCCCAATTTAATTTCTGAAACCACATATGGTCCCCCAAGCACCAAGAAGGAATGATCCCTGAGCACAGAGCCAGGAATAATCCTTGAGCACTGATGGATTTATAGTCTAAAAGCCAGAAAAATTAAACTAAAAAGAACAAATAGTATCTATTAAGCTAAGGTTTTATTTATCATGCTGCATGTTTGAAGCAGAGAAAACTGTATAATCCTTTTTTAGTATTGTAATGATGGGAAGCCCAGAAGATGACAGTGATAAAAGAAAGATCTCTACATACCTTCCTCCTTTTAAACCCTATTAAAGTCTCTTAAGCAACTTTGGTGAATGCTAAAGGAAAAGGCAGGACAGAATACTCCTCTCACCTGCACTTAGGAAGAAAGCAAATAAGAGATTAAAAAGAAAATAAAAACAAATGAAATAGTATGAGATAAGCTGAATCTCAGTAATCTAAATGGGGAAATGAGGTCTTTTTAAATAAGGAAGGTAAGCAGAGGAACAAAGAAATTATAAATGTAAAGTAACATTTCTGTTTCACTATATGTGGCATAAAAGTATTGATCAAAGTCAAAGATAAAACTAGAAGAAAATATTCACATAAATATCTTACGGTGCAAGTATAATTACTCTGTGCTGTGACGATACTACAATGCCCCATTCAGTGGACAGGGACTATGCTGTGTAATTAAAGGAAATCAGAAGGCAATGTGCCCAAGCACTGTTAGGCATTAGAAATGCAAAGATATATGAGAAAGATACTACCCAAAGAATACAGTCCCTGGGGAATGAATTATGACTCTTTCCAGCTAGTATTAATGTAAGTCTTTGAGCTACAATCTGAGTAGCATCCTAAATCACTGTTGATTTCAACTATTTCTTCAACAGGAAATAACATGGGAATTGCAGATTTGTTGTCACTGTGTGAGCTACCTGTTCAGTGAAAATGGAAGTTTCTACAATTTGTGATTCTGTACAGGTAGAAAATGAGTAATTGGTCTCCATTTCCTCTTATATTTAAGAGAGAATTTACTGTTGATAGCATCATAAAATCAGTTTAGTGATAAGGAGCTCTTCAATTAGAAATCTTCTGAACGGCTTGATGAAATTTTAAAGCAGATTATAGAATTTCCTTCCCTAGGATTAAAAAAATACATAAAAATATATATCTTTAGTTTTGAAGAATAAAATTCATATTTGACTTTTCAAAGACAACCTACTCTGGGAGTCTAAAAAAGAAAAAGAAATCATACATCAGTAAATTTTCATATTTTGTTCAACACATTCTATTATAACCATAGGAGTTGCCCTTAGGTCTATTTATTAAGTTTATATATATTTGGAATTCTTACCCAAAAGTCTTCCTTTCAATGTCTGTCAGAAAAGATGAAAATAATATAAATTCTAGAATCTTAAAAGAAGATCTATAATTCTCATCTCTAGTTTTTGTACTGAGACAAGAACTAGAGATGAGAATTCACTATAAGAAGTGTGTTCATTTAAATGAATATTGAAAGTCTAAAAGGAAAAAGGTATTTTAAAAACTCCTTGAGTATTTACATTTTCTGTTTATAAACTGAAAAAAAAACAAATTTTCTTAAAACTTGTATTTCCACCAATCAGACCCCCCACCTCCCATTTCTATCCTAGGGCCGCAGTTATTGTGCAAGGAGATCCATTTGTCCTTTCTGTCAACCTTACATACCCTAACAGTACTTTCTTCTCAACCTCAAAGCAAGCTTTCACTACCTGAACAAAAGTAAATTTATGCAATGTCATAAATCCCCTTCTCCTACTTCTGTCTTTCTCCTTTCTAGGGTCATTACTTTTAGAAACAGTCAGCCACTGAAATATCTTACTTTTTAACTTTCTATTTTTTAGAGCCATTTTGCTTAAGTAAAATAAATGAAATTTTATGTAGAATCCTAAGATAAAAATAGCTAAAGTACAACTTCACTGGTTGAAAGAGGAGATAGAGAACATAGAACCTTCCAACTCATTCTTCTACTTCTGTGTGTCTAGGCTATCAGTCATTAAGTTGCCTCTAAAAGACCTCAGTGTTTGCAATATGCAAAATTCACTAATACCTGCTTTTTTTCTCTGTATTCCAAGAAAATTTCTAAGGACACTTAGGTTCCCTTCAAGTCAACAAGCATAATAGTATCCATAAAAGGAGTATTTTTATTGAAGACAAAATTATTTTATTGAATTAGAATTTGAAACAACCTCTTATGTATTTCAGGCTCCTCATTGGAGGGACATAACTAATGAAAATAAAAAAAAGTATTTCACTTTTAAACTGATTTAAATCAATTAGGGGGGACAATTTTAAAACATGAAGATATGGTTAGACTGTGGATGAAAATCAGATAGAGCCTTTTAATACTTACATAAGATAAAAATTAAAATGATAATCAGTCCCCAAAAGCATCAAAAAGGTAATAATATTAGAAGACAGATTCAAATCTAATATTTCTAAGTGATGTGAAAGTCACATTAAATAATGGCAGAGGAAAGGAAACTATCTAGAATCTTGTGTCATAGGTGCAAAGTACATTTTTTGCTATACCACATCTACATTTTATGTATTTCAACTTCTATTTCACAACTTATGATTTAAAACAAATTAGTAATATCTTTTTAATTTAATTCATAAGGTACAAATTATGGAAAATGATCAAGATAAAAGTGGTGGGAGTGTGGATACTTTCCAGAAATTCTGAACTAAAGCCTTCATGTGCCAATCCAAGATGCTGTGATTTTTCTCATGTTGTGAGAGTGATAACTGTGCATTGGTTGTCAAATATTACTTTCAATGTCAAAACAGGGACCAGCTTTTGTAAATGAAAAAAGATATGAGCTACATCCAAAGGGACAAGTCCTACTTTTGTCCATTTCAGAGTCTTATGTTAGGGAAATTCTCTACTGTAACTCTTTGGAAAATGTTGGATCTTCATCTTTCTACTTTCTTTACTAGAGCTATTCAAAGAATTAACTTTGAACGTTGTCAGGGGCAGATAGAGAAAACACAGAGGATAAGGCATGATAAAAATATAAGGAATTGCCCAGTGTTGATGGATGTTACAGGCACAAAATGTTGCCCTTAGCATTCTATAGCGGCAGTTTTGTCAGATAGGTTGGAGTATGTTTCAAGCTTCTGAACTTGACCCCTAAACTGATGAAACCTCAAAAAGGCTGAATTCGGTTCTCCATTCTTCTCTGTGATTATGTAAATTTCTCTATTGCACTGCAAAAATATATTTTCTGCTAAAATTCTCCATAGTTAGTTTCTGTTGAGACCAAAAGATCCAGCTTCTCACTCTCCTTAGTTCCAGCAAACTTCTTCACTCTATAGAAATTGCCGGGTTGGTTCATTCTTTTCATGGGTATTTCTAGAGAATGAGTATTGTCTGTTGCTTGTGGTTTTGATCACTATTGATCTAATTGCCATCTCCCTTCCTTCTTCCCTTCCCCAAATAATTATTTTCAAAAATTATACTCTAAAGACTAATCCTACATTTCAATTGGAAAAGAGCTATGATGCATAAAATCACTGAAATTATATAACTCTATAATTTTTTTGATGCCTGACAGGAGAGAGAGAGAGAGAGAGAGAGAGAGAGAGAGAGAGAGAGAGAGAGAGAGAAAAGAAAAGTGCCAGCCATAGAAGCAGGCAGGGAGTGAGGGGGGGCGGTGATGGGAGGAAACCTGGGGACACTGGTGCTGGGAAATGTACACTGGTGGAGGGATGGATGTTGGAATATTGTATGACTGAAATCCAATCATTAACAGCTTTGTAATGGTCTATTTCACAGTGATTCAATAAAAATATTTTTAAAAATAAAAAAATAATTTTGTAGACGCCTGGAGAAAAGCAGCTCTGAGCGACTGCCTTCCTCTCTTCACTCCTCACGCTGTGCTGATCTCCTCCCAAACCCAAGTCAGTTCATCCACCTGTACTTGAACCCGGGACTTGGATCTCTCCCTGCAAGACCCCAGGCATCATCCCAGACGCCTGGAGAAAAGCAGCCCTGAGCATCTGCCTTCCTCTCTTCACTCCTCACGCTGCGCTGATCTCCTCCCAAACCCAGATTCCCTTGGGGGCGTGGCCTCTTCACCAGTGGGCGTGGATTCTGTAGAAGTGGGCGTGGCCTATTTTCACCTGGCCAAAGCTCTCGCAGCCACAGGTAGTTTAGTCATACTAAGCAACCTAGTCCCCAAGGAACCTAGTCCCCAACCTACACAGCAATACCAAAAAACACGCAAATCCCCACCACATAGGGAGGACAACGAAAAGAATCCAGAACTCTCTGTCCATACTACTCACCTCAGGAACCCCTCTGACATAGAATTCAGATACAAAGTCATGAAGATGTTCAATCAACTCAATGAAACAGTAAGACAGATATCCAGTAACATGACAGAAAAAATTGACAAATTATGCGAAGAAATGAGAGCAGAAATGTCACGATTAAAAGATTCCGTAGATGAAATGAAAAACTCAGTCTCTTCTCTCAACAATAGAATGACCGCAGCCAAAGAGAGAACCAGTGAGCTGGAAGATCAGCTGAACCAAGCCAACAGGCAACAATACAACAGTGGCAAGGGACCTCAAAATAGCTCAAGAGCGAATCAGAGTCCTAAGAGATGATTCCAAGAGGAACAACATTAGAATCATTGGACTATCAGAAGCTCAGGAAAACAATCCCAATGAAAAAAACACAAACAAATCATTGCTGAAAAATTCCCAGAGCTCCGCAATGCAGCCATTCAGGTTCAAGGAGCCTGAAGGATACCAGCTAAAAGAGACCCTAACAAAAACACGCCAAGACATATCATAGTTAGAATGATTGATGCTGCTGATAGAGACACAATACTGCAAGCAGCAAGAGCAAAGAAGGAAATCACATACAAAGGAGCACCCCTTAGATTCACAGCAGATCTATCAGAGGGAACCCTCCAAGCCCAAAGGCAGTGGCGAGATATAGTGAAAAAACTCACGGAATTGAATGCTTCACCAAGAATACTCTATCCAGCTAAACTCTCACTCAAAATCGAAGGAACAGTACGCTATTTTCTAGACAAACATCAGCTCAGGAACTTCATTGATTCATAACCAAACCTAAAACAAGGGCTAAAGGGGCTACTATAAGGCAAGACAAACCCTACAACCACAACAAAATCTCAAAGAAAGATGACACAAAACCCCATAATAATGATCTCACTCAATGTCAATGGTCTAAATTCATGAATTAAGAGACACAGAGTGGCAAAATGGATTCAGAGACAGAACCTAACATTCTTCTGCCTACAAGAAACCCATCTTAACAGCCAGAGTAAACACAGACTCAAAAGTCAAAGGATGGAAAACAATCCTGAAAGCAAACAGCTCCCTCAAAAAAGCTGGGATGACCATATTAGTATAGGACAGCATTAATTTCGCATTGAAAAAGATTAGAAGGGACAGCGAAGGCTATTTTCTCTTCGTCAAGGGATACGTACAATAGGAAGAAATCACACTCTTAAATGTATACGCACCTAATGAGGGAACAGTTAAATATTTAAAACAACTGCTAACAGATTTTAAGAAGGACATTGCTAGCAACACAATAGTAGCTGGAGATTTCAACATTGCCTTATCAACTCTGGATAGATCAACAAAACAAATCTCAGCAAGGAAACATTGGCTTTGAAAGAAGAAATAGAAGAGAAAGGGCTTATAGACCTACACAGGACTTTACACCCTAAAAAGAAAGAATGCACATTCTTCTCCAGTGCACACGGAACATTTTCCAAAATAGACCATGTCCTAGGCCACAAAACATACCTAAATAGATTCAGGAAGATAGAAATAGTAACAACAATCTTTTCAGACCATGATGCACTGAGAATAGAAGTGAATCACATGCAGACACGGAGAACCAAATCAAACACCTGGAAATTAAACAACTCAATGCTGAACAACGAGTGGATCAGGAAGGAAATCAAGGACGAAATCAAAAGATACCTGGAAACAAATGAGAATGAAGACATGAACTAACAGAACCTATGGAATGCAGCAAAAGCTGTTTTCATGGGAAAATTTATAGCTCTGCAAGCATATCTCATGACAGAAGAAAGGATGCACATAAACAACTTGACTTCACAGCTCAAGATCTTAGAAAAGGATCAACAGAAAGAGCCCAAATTGGGCAAAAGGAAAGAGATCATAAAACTTAGAGCAGAAAACAACGACATGGAAATCAAAGAAACAATCCAAAAGATCAATGAAACCAAGAGCTTGTTCTTCGAGAAAATAAATAAGATAGATAAACTACTAGCAACACTCACAAAGAAACAGAGAGAGAGAACGCTAATAAATTGAATCAGAAATAAGAATGGGGATATAACAACTGAAACCAACGAAATTCAAACGATCATAAGAGACTATTTTGAAAGTTTGTATGCCACAAAACAAGAGAATCTAGAAGAAATGGATAAATTCCTGGATTCCTATCATCTCCCAAAGCTGAATCAAGAAGATATAGAGTACATGAATAGACCTATTCACATCAAGGAAATTGAAACTGTAATCAAAAGTCTTCCCAAAAACAAAAGCCCAGGTCCAGATGGATTCACTAGCGAATTTTTCGAAACATTTAAAGAGGACCTATTGCCAGTCCTTCTCAAGATTTTCCAGGAAACCGAAAAAACAGAAATTCTCCCAAACGGTTTCTGTGAAGCCCATATCTCTCTAATACCAAAAGGAAACAAAGACACCACAAGAAAAGAAAACTACAGGCCAATATCCCTGATGAACACAGATGCGAAGATTCTCAACAAAGTACTAGCAAATAGAATTCAGCAACTCATCAAAAAGATCATACACCATGACCAAGTGGGATTCATCCCGGGGATGCAAGGATGGTTCAACATTCAAAATCAATCAATGTAATCCGTCATATCAACAAAAGAAAAGATAAAAACCATATGATCATATCAATAGATGCAGAGAAAGCATTTGCCAAGATTCAGCACCCATGATGAAAACTGTCTCCAAAATGGGGATAGAGGGGACTTTCCTCAATATACTTAAAGCCATCTACCATAAGCCTATAGCATACATCATCCTCAATGGGGAAAAACTGAGAGCCTTCCCCCTAAGATCAAGAGTGAGACAAGGATGCCAACTCTCTCCACTACTGTTCAATATAGTACTGGAAGTACTTGCAATAGCGATTAGGCAAGAAAAAGATATTAAGGGCATCCAGGTAGGCAAGGAAGAAATCAAGCTCTCACTATTCGCAGATGATATGATACGATACTTAGAAAACCCTAAAACCTCTACCAAGAAACTCCTAGAAACAATAGACTTGTAAAGTGGCGGGCTATAAAATCAATACCCCCAAATCCATGGTTTTACTATATGCAAATAGTGAAAGAGAGAAAGTGACATGAAGAAAACATTCCCGTTCACAATTGTGCCCCAGAAAATCAAGTAACTAGGAATCAGCTTAACTAAGGAAGTAAAGGACCTGTACAAAGAAAACTACAAAATACTACTACAGGAAATAAAAGACTACACCAGGAAATGGAAAAATATCCCGTGCTCATGGATGGGGAGAATTAACATTGTGAAAATGGCAATACTTCCCAAAGCACGGTACAAATTCAATATCATCCCTATAAGGATACCCATGACATTCTTCAAAGAAATGGAGGAAACACTCCTGAAATTTATATGGAACAATAAGCCCCCACAAAAAGCTAAAGCAATTCTTGGGGAAAAAATGGGAGGAATCAACCTCCCTAACTTCAAGTTCTAATACAAAGCAGTAATAATTAAAACAGCATTGTACTGGAACTAAGGCAGAACTGTAGACCAATGGAACAGAGTTGAATATATTGACATCTCCTCCCAAGGATATGATCATCTAATCTTCGATAAGGGGGCAAGAAAAGTGGAGCAGGGAAAGCCTCTTTAATAAATTGTGCCGGCAAACCTGGACGGCAATATGCAAAAAAGTGGGTTCAGATCTCTGCGTAATGCCATGCACAAAAGTAAGATCAAAATGGATTAATGACCTCAACATCAAACCTGAATCCATAAAGTTCACTGAAGACAAAGTTGGAAAAACCCTCCATGATATTGAAGCTAATGGTATCTTCAAAGATGTCACACCACTGGCCAAGTAAGTGAAAACAGAAATAGACAAATTCGACTATCTTAAACTAAGAAGCTTCTGCACCTCAAAAGAAACAGTGACCAAAATACAAAGTCTACCGAATGGGAAATCAAATTTGCCAAATACACATCTGACAAGGGGTTGATAACAAGGATATACAAGGTACTAGTTGAACTCCACAAGAAGAAAACACCCAACCCCATCAAAAAATGGGGCGAGGAAATGAACAGAAACTTTCTCAAAGAAGAAATCTGAATGGCTAAAAGGCACATGAGAAAATGCTCTACATCACTAATCATGAGGGAGATGCAGATCAAAAAAACAATGAGATATCATTTCACACCACAGAGATTGGCTCACATCCAAAAGAACAAAAGCAACTGGTGCTGGCACGGATGTGGCGAGAAAGGGACCCTCCTTCACTGCTGGTGGGAATGCCGACTGGTTCATCCCTTTTGGAAAACAGTATGGAAGATTCTCAAAAAATTTGAATTTGATCTCCCATTTGATCCAGCAATACCACTCCTGGGAATATATCCCAGTGAAGCAAAAAAGTATAGTCAAAGTGACATCTGCACTTGTTGTTCATTGCAACACACTTTACAATAGCCAGAATCTGGAAAAAACCTGAGTGCCCAAGAACAGATGACTGGTTAAAGAAACTCTGGTACATTTTCACAATGGAGTACTATGTAGCTGTTAGAAAAGATGAAGTCATGAAATTTACATACAAGTGGTACAACATGGAAAGTATCATGTTAAGCAAAATGAATCAGAAAGAATGGGATAGACACAGAAAGATTGCATTCATCTGGGGAACATAAAGTAACAAAATGGGAGACCAACACCCAGGAGTGGCCGAGATTAGTACCAGGAATTTTGCTCCATAACTTGGAGACCAGCCACACATGCTGGGGGAAAAGACAGCTCAGATAGAGAAGGGAGCACCAATAAAGGGTGTTGGGAGGATCCTCCCAGGATGGGAGAAGCATGATGAAAGTAGACTATAGACCAAACATGATTGCCACTCAATGCGTCTCTTGGAAACCACAGGACCCAAAAGGAGAGAGAGAACAAAAGGGAATGCCCTGCCACAGAGGCAGGGTGGGATGGCACTGCAGGCAGTGGGAGGGATGCTGAAACCCGTGGTGGTGGAGGATGGGCGCTGGTGGAGGGATGGGTACTTGATCATTGCATAACTGAAACCCAAGCACAAAAATTTGTAAGTCTATAACTGTTTAATAATGTTTCTCTAATAAAAAAATAAATTAAAAAATAATAATTTTGTTTGTTCACAACATATTTAGGGCATAATTTTATGTAAATAATACACATCTCAAAGTACACAGAATATTATGAAAAACATGAGTTATTAAAACTATAATAGTGACGTTTCAAGTAAATTAAATAATACTCAATTTCAGAGTAAAGTGTCAACCTTCAGCAAAGAAACTGAAATATCAGATTTATTTTGTAATACATTACATGTGTAGGAAAATGTTAATAAATAGACTTTAAAGATTTGTATGTATTATGACAAATATTGGCACAATAAGCATAAAGCTACAACTTGTATGAAAGCATGGCTTTTATAAAAAATAATCAAGCTTTCAGAATGACTGAATATTATTTAACGACCAACAGATTTTTAACACAAATTTTTTGAATTTGTAGTATATAATATTTTGCCTTTCTAGCAAGATTGCACACAAATATTTTTTCTTTATGAAAACGCTCGTTGTCATTAACATTAAGTATTAAAACATGTTTAAAAAAAACTATTAAAATACATGAAACTATTTGCTACAAGCTATTGAACTTCTATGCTTGATTTTTGATGTAAAATCAAAAGCTCTTATGTTCCCTGAAACCCTTTAATACTAGAATCCCTACTGATATCTGCAAATTTCACTTGTTCTTATGCTCACTGTTATCTAGACATGTTTTCTGTGCTCATTCATACTTATAGAGATACCTATGATGTTTCATCTGATCAAACTATTCTCCTATAAATCACTTGGTGAATGTATCATCTTCACACCTTACATGTTACTCAGAATACCCCAGAGTCGAGGTGAATGTAAGATATATCACAGACTTTTAGTAACTATTTATGGAACCAAAAATGAAATATCAAAAAAGTAACTTCACAAATATTCTAAAATAAGAGTATAACAGAGCTTTTGTAGAACAGCATTAAAATTCTAAATATCTTTTAAGCTAATATAACTAAACTCAGGATATATTTAATGGTAAAGGCATATTGTAAATGAAAAAATTAGATAGAGATCAAATAATCTTTGGATATGAGAAAAAACAAACCTTTCTTCTACTCTTAAAACTATATACTAATTTAAATTGCTAAGCAAAAAACAGATACAGCAAAGATGACAAATAATCAAATATGATTCTTATTTAGTTTACTTCATTTTTTTTACTGAATCACCGTGAGAAAAGTTACAAAGCTTTCCAGTTTAAGTCTCAGTCATACAATGATCAAACACCTTTCCTTTCACCAGTAATTATTTTTCACCACCAAGAACTCCAAGATACCCGCCTCCCACCACTCCCGATGCCTGTGAGGCAGATAATTTCTACCTAACTCTCTCTCTACTTTGATTACATTCATTATTTCGACAAAAGATGCACCATTTTTGTTTGGAATTCCCCCCCCCCCCCCAACAATCAGAACTGCTGAAAAGACATTGTGAAATTTTTTTTTCTATTGCTGGTAATGAAAATCATATGATGTCGTGCGGCCACAATAGGGGTCTTGTGATTTTGGATTTCTTATATTTTGCTAATTAAGTATGGAGGGATTTCTGCCAAGAGTCGGATAATTACGAGATTGATTTCTGTGCATCTGGTGCCTTAGCCATGCCGGAGAGCCACTCTTGGGGGGCAACTCATGGCCTCAGTTGGGCATGAAGGATGAGTCGGTACCATCCCCCTTCCCATGAGACTGCAGTTTCCCCATCAATGCCATATTTAGGTTACTTTAATGAGACTTGGGAATTATCTTTTGATGTCAGGGATGTATTAATCCACACTAAACTATTTTATAAAATGTTTGGGGCTGGAAAGATAACACAGCGGGTAGGGCGTTTGCCTTGCATATGGCCCACCCAGGTTCGATTCCCAGAATTCCATATGTGCCCCTGAGCACCACCAAGAGTAACTTCTGAGTGCAGAGCCGGGAGTAACCCCTGTGCATCGCCAGGTGTGACCCAAAAAGAAAAAAAGTTTATTCACAACTTTATTCTCAAAAGAAAAATGTGCTATATTAAAGATAGCAATACTTAGGTACGATAGAATAACTCGAAATAATGGTGAAGTTTGGGGATTTTTATGGCATAATGTGCAATTAAGAAAAACCTTAAAGTGGACATTATGACACAAATTCAAGTCCATTTTTGGTAACTTTTTATGCTAATTCTGTGATCATTCTCCATTTCCTTATTTTTAGTATATCTATATGAATATGGCATAGGTCTAGAAACTGGATGGGCTCTTATGTTTATGGGTAAAGAATGTGTTCAGATGTTGGGGGGGGAATCATATATGTGAGTGCATGAGAGTCTTTTACCTTAAGAAGTTAATAACATTATGGAAAACTTGGAGCAATCATAGAAAAAGCAGGCGCATAAAAGCTGAATTGTATGGTTCAGTCCCTTAGTTCAAATAGTTCAAATAAGGGAGAAATAAATGTGGGTTGGGGTTTCTTAGGAAACTCTTAGGGGAGTGGGGAAAGGTTGGAAAATAAGATAAATAATACTTCAAATGATTAAAGATACTCATATACCCTTTCACTTGAAAAAAAAGAAAGGAAATATTTTCTTTCTTTTTGGTGGAAGCTTTTTTCCAATTGTGCAGCTTCCAGTAACCTGCAAGAATTCGTGAAGAGGAAGACACTTGTCTAGCCAGTCAATTTAGTGAAATCGTTCCTGGGAAAGAATGAGTTACAGATGTGACAAAAAGCTCCCTTTCCAAGCATCCTTTTTGTAGAGAACAGGAAAGTAGCAGACCGCAAAGAGGGCTGAGGTTCATTGGGCAGCAAAAGGGGCAGAGGGAGAGAGAGTGATTCCAGTAGACATTAATTTCATGCACTGCACAGCAGCCATGAAGTGGCTGGTTACACTGGGGGACAGTGATATGGAAAAACATGTGAAGCATGAATTTCATCTAATTAAATCAAAAGAAAAGTCAGATCTCCTAGGACTAAAGATTTATTCCAAAGTTGAATTAGAAAAAGTATAATATGAGTCTAGATCAACTTGTTTTACTAGAAAGTAATGACTTGCTCAAATAGAATTGCGTCATGGAAGCACAGCTAAGAAATTGGAAGAGTCTGAAATAACAATAAAAAATGACATTGGTAATGTAACATAGCTAACTACTTGATGAAACTGAGTTTATAGAAATATAAGCAAAGACATGGGGGAAAAGAAGAATTCTTTTTTTTTTTTGGTATGATACAAACTAATAAATTCAGAAGATTTGATGAAGCTAGAAAATTTAATTAGAACTGTAGCACTGCCCTCCTGTTGTTCATCGATTTGCTCGAGTGGGCCCAGTAACATCTCCATTGTGAGACATTGTTACTGTGTTTGGCATATCAAATATGGCAATGGTAGCTTGCCAGGCTAGTAAATGATGGTTGGAAGTTTTGTAAGAAAATTCTCTTTTCTTTTGTTTTTTGTTTTGGTTGGGGAGTTGGAGTTGAGGTCACAGTAGTGCACAGAGCTTACCCCTGGCTCTGTGCTCAGTAATTTCCCCTAGTGTCACTCAGGGGACCATATTGGGTGGCAGCTATCTAACCCAAGCGAGGCAAGTACCCTTCCTGCAATACAACCTTCCTAGAAAACTTCTTATTTACATAACAGAAAACAATTTTTTTGTTTTGCTCAACTGAAGAAAATAACCAAAAAATTAAAAAATTGAATTTAAATATATATTTGGTCAAAAGTATTCACTTTTAGATGAAAATAATTGCTGTTTGGAGTACATGTGACATACTTTTTTGCCTAGTCA
This sequence comes from Sorex fumeus, assembly GCF_029834395.1. Classification (NCBI taxonomy): domain Eukaryota; kingdom Metazoa; phylum Chordata; class Mammalia; order Eulipotyphla; family Soricidae; genus Sorex; species Sorex fumeus. The sequence goes on from NW_026606072.1 coordinate 16,637,502, forward strand.
ACTTAGAGGAAGCATATCTATCCCAAATCTAGCAAAATTAATTCCCCTTAATATCAATTCTCATCTTTTTGCATAATTCATCTCAGGTTACTTTTTTACTGCTTCTGCCTAAGGGTAAAAATAAGTGAGATTTTTCTATCATAGAAGATATGGGCTTATTTAGTCTATCTCCAGATGAAGTCTATCTCCACCATGAAGCCCACAAGACATCTGGCAACTCTGAACTTTTATGAGGGTTAAAATTATTCTTCTGCCCAAGGTCAGGTTTCCATATATCCTGAGTGAGCCTCCTCAGCCTCCCACATACTCTCTCATTTGTGGCTTCCGCCTTGATTCTTCATCATAACTCCTTCAGCTAACTAAGCCTTAAGGCTGAGTTTCTACCCTGTTTCCTGCTCTCTAATTTCATAAGAATACACCCCTTACAACCAGGACCATGACAATCTATTAGTTGTGCCAACTCCCTTCTTCTTGCATAAATAATATGATTTGCTCCCCTGCGCGCTTGTCTTTAACTGGAAAAATTCCGCTACCTAGAAACATATAACTATGATTCTATATCCCTAACCTTAGGAGCAATTGATCCATGGGTATTTGGGAACTCATAATTAATTCTTTGTGAGAATAATATTCTTGTCTCTCACCTCTTTGTGTGACTAGATCCTGGAATAATCTGGAAATTTCTAGCATCAGTAGCAACTTTCACATTAAAGTTTTATTAAAAGAAATGGTTATTGAATTTTGGGGGAAAAAACAGAATACATCTAAATTGGTTGATCGGAAACCTCAGCATCAAAAATTCCTTCTAAGCAAATATTTTATCTTCTTTCTTGGTGTTATAAATGATTTTCAGCACCGGTTTATTATCAAACTGGTTTCATTCACTGCCTTACATTCTAACACATTAGGTAATTCTTTATTTCTCGAGTCATAATTATTACTGAGCTAGCTTTACTGTAGGTCTTGAGGGGTAGAAGAAGTTTGTTCTAGGATATATTGTATTATCTTCAAATAAAGATAACTTTTCTTTTTTATTTATACTCCTTTATGGGGGCTAGAGAAATAGCACAGCAGGTAGGGTGTTTGCCTTGCATGCGGTCAATACAGCCGACCCGAATTCGATTCTTCCGCCCCTCTCGGAGAGCCCGGCAAGCTACCGAGAGTATCTCGCTCATAAGGCAAAGCCTGGCAAGCTACCCGTGTTGTATTTGATATGCCGAACACAGTAACAACAAGTCTCACAATGGAGACGTTACTGGGCCTGTGCAGGCAAATCGATGAACGATGGGAGGACAGTGCTACTCCTTTATGGATATCATTAATCTAATTCATGGGTTAGCTCCTCTTCTTTATTTTTTTCCTGTTATTTATTAGTGGAAATATTGCATAACTGGGGAATAAAAATGCAAATTAAATCACATGTAAAGTATCACGATCACGATCATCCTGTTGTTTGTCAATTGCCTCGAGCAGGCCCCAGTAACGTCTCTATCATCCTAGCCCTGAGATTTTAAAGTGCCATATTCAAGGCTCTTTCAGGGTTAGGAAAATGGGACCCATCATTGTTACTGGTATTTTGCATATTGCGTATGCCACGGGGAGTTGCCAGACTCTGCCGTGCGGGCAGGTTACATTCAGTAGCCTGCCAGGTTGTCCAAAAAATGAGATAATAAGATGTCGTGCAGCCGCATTTGCAGGCACGTGCTTCCAGGAGCTGGGTTTTATAGTCTCTGGGTCTTGGCCGTTGATGGGATTACATGTTGCTGGGGGGTCAGTTGGTGGGTGTGACCCCTGCCTACTGGAAGATAGAGGATCTGGGTGGAGGATGCTCAGCTCCTATCTGAGCAGGCTTAGAGATCTCAGCCCCGGGATCCGCATGCCTTTGTTCCTCTGCGGGTACCTTCATGCGTGTGGAGAGTGGTTTCAGCATGGTTATGGCTGGTTCTGGAAGTCTTCGGCTGATGGAGCTCTGCTCGGAGCGGGGAGGGAAACTCAACCCACCCCCCTTCAAGGGGCCCCGGCAAGACAGGCATGGGGGCAGGAGACTCTGCGCTGTTCTCTTCCGGGAGCTGGACTTTATATAAACAGCGATATTTTTAAAACAGGGGAAAGAACAAAAATCCAACATAAAGCAGTCAAACTGTCACTGTCATTGTCCTCCCATTGTTCATCGATTTGCTCCATCGGGCCCAGTAACATTGTAAGACTTGTTACTGTGTTTGGCATATTGGATACACCACGGGTAGCTTGCCAGGCTTTGCGGTGCGGGCAAGATACTCTCAATAGCTTGCTGGGCTCTCCGAGAGGGGCGGAGGAATCAAACTCCGGTCAGCCATGTTGGCTGCGTGCAAGGCAAACGCTCTACCAGCTTTGCCATTGCTCCAGCCCAAAGGAGTCAAAGTCACAAGAAAATAATTTTCTCCTTAGACATAGAACAATTTGTCCAATTTTGCATATTAAACAATCCTATAATATTATTTCTCACCTTACTGATGACAACATTTTTTAAAGTATACTGTACTTAATTGGCAAATGTGAAATAAATGAGTACTCTCTCATGATGGGCTGGAGTGATAGCACAGCAGGTAGGGAGTTTGCTTTGCAAGCAGCCAACATGGCCGACTCGAGTTCGATTCCTTCGCCCCTCTCGGAGAGCCCGGCAAGCTACCAAGAGTATATCATCCATACGGCAAAGCCTGGCAAGCTACCCGTGGCATATCCGATATGCCAAACACAGTAACAAGTCTCACAATGTTACTGGGCCCGCTCGAGCAAATTGATGAATAACGGGAGGACAGTGCTCTCATGATGATGATTTAAATAAAAATTGGTACTTCCCCTATTAAGGGAAAATTGGCAATATATAGGAAAATTTCGTATGAATGTAATGTGCAGAGTGATAGTCTTTGAAGAATTGTTTGGTCCTGGAAAGCATTGCAAGCAACAAATACCTCAAATGTGTTATATAAATGTAAACCTAGAGAAATACATATAATACAGTCCCATGAAGTGAAGTGGACTGCAAACTAGTGCTCCATTTTTGTTAAGAACTAAGGTAAAATATGGTCACCTGTGCAAAACATAACAGGATGTTAAGTCAAAGCTGGGTGCTACTAGTTTTAGTGGGCAAGGATTGGGAATACTGTGAGAAAGGATAAACAGCGATGAGTTATAAGCCCTTTCTAAATAATAACACTTCATCGAGTGTTAAAGCTTTGATTTTTCATTTAGATAACAATCCTTTAACTTTTTGATTTTTTATTTAGAAAACAATCATTTATGAAACTATGTGTTTAAGTAGTGCAATTTCACAATTTTTTCTTCTTTCTTTTTTTTTTTTTTTTTTTTTTAGTTTTGTGGGTCACACCTGCTGATGCTCAGGGTAGCCTCTGGCTCTGCACTCAGAAAGCACTCCTGGTGATGCTCAGAGGACCACCACATAGGATGCTGAGGATCCAACCCAGGTTGGCTGAATGCAAGGCAAACGCCCTACCTGCTATATTATCATCCCAGCTCCAACTATATCACACTTTTTCAAGTATATATCCCCACATACATCACACACAACACTAAGTACCAATTTTTCTTAAACACCACTGAACTCTCTTCTGTGAACTCCCTTCTCTGGTAACCAGTTACCTGCTTTCTAAGAGTTTATTCATGTGTGACATTGTCTGTTCTCTCAATTATCTCCTTTATATCTCACAAATAAGTGAAATCATCTAGTAGTTGACTTTTTCCTCTGACTTATTTCATTGAGGGGCTGGAGCGATAGCACAATGGGTAGGGCATTTGTCTTGCATGCTTCAGACCCTGCTGACAAGAATTCGATTCCTCCACCCCTCTCAAAGAGCCCAGCAAGCTACCGAGAGTGTATCGCTCCCCCCCCCCCACCGGCAAAGCCTGGCAAGCTACCCATGACATATTCAATATGCCAAACACAGTAATAACCAGTCTCACAATGGAGATGTTACTGGGCCTGATGGAGCAAATCGATGAACAACGAGAGGACAGTGCTTAACAGCGCTCTATTTCATTGAAAATGACCCCTTCCAGTTCAAATCAATGCTTTCTTTTTTAAATGAGCATATTCCTTTTTATATGAGCATATTTTTTGCATATACGTATTTTAGAAATGCATATATCTCTTTGAATTAGTGTTTTTAGGTTCTTGTGACAGACAGTTGAAAGTGAAGTTACTAGATCATATGGTAGTAACTTTTTATAATTTTATTTTTAATTTTTTGGTTTGGGCCATAGCTTGTGATGCCAGGAGTAACTCCTGGATCTTCACTCAGAAATCACTCCTAGTGGTGCTTGAGGAACCATATGGTATGATAGGGATTGATCACGTACAAGGCAAGAGCCCAGCCTGCTGTACTATATTCTCTATTCCAATTTTTTTTGAAATAACCATCCTGTTTTCAAGAGACTAAACTAGTTTATAACCCAACCAACAGCAAATATTCATTTTTCTCCTCATCTTTGCTAGAGCTCCTTGTTTTACATCTGTTTATATATTTGTGTATATATACAGATATATATATTTATATATGTGTTTATGTATCTATGTACATATACACACACGGTCACCATCCTCCCGTTGTTCATCGATTTGCTCGAGCGGGCCCAGTAACGTCTCCATTGGAGACTCTGTTGTTACTGTGTTTGGCATATCGAATACACCACGGGGAGCTTGCCAGGCTCTGCCGTGCGGACGAGATACTCTCGGTAGCTTGCCGGGCTCTCCGAGAGGGGCGGAGGAATCAAACTCGGGTCGGCCATGTTGGCTGCGTGCAAGGCAAACGCCCTACAACTGTGCTATCACTCCAACCTATGTATGACATTCTCACTGGTGTGAGATGATATCCCATTGATGTTTTGAGTTAAATTTTTCTGATAACAATGATAATGAGCATATTTTCATGTGACTTTTAGCTATCTCTATGTCTTCTTCAGAGAAGCATCTGTTCATTTCCTTTTCCAATTTTTCATAGGGCTGTTTGCTTTTGCTATTGAATTTTGTGTGTTATTTATATTTATGAATATATATGTATCCAGTTGTAGTTACTGGTTTTGGCATATCGAATACACAGCGGATAGCTTGCCAGGCTCTTCCGTGCGGGCGGAATACTCTCGGTAGCTTGCCAGTCTTTCCGAGAGGTATAGAGGCTTTTGGGGTGACCTCTAATCACCCTTGTAGGTGTTACCATATTTGAACCCTATCAAATATGGTACGACAATTCCAGAAGACGGGTATTTAGTGTCTTATGATGTGTCGCGCGGCCGCTTGCGGCCGCGCGGGTCCGGAAAGCGTCCTGGAGTGTGGCGACGGCTGGGTAGTGGAAGTAGTGTCGAGAGTGGAAGTCTGCCAGTGGGGTATTTATCTGGGTAGGGTGGGTCTCCTACCAGTAACTACAACTGGTCTCATTCACCTGACCCTGAAGGCTTCACCGACATGGCAGCACTGAGAAGGATGAGAAAGGAGAGGCCGACAAAATCTCAAGGCCGACCTAGGCTGCCACAACGAAGGAAGACAAAAATGATCGTCTGTACTTTCAATGCACGTACGCTAGCATCAGATGCATCCATCGAGGACCTGATGGTACAAGCGCGAATGATCAAGTATGACATCATTGGTCTGACCGAGACAAGAAGACAAGAATCTCACCATGCCGTTTTCGACACTGGAGAAGAATTGTTCCTCGGAACATGCGATAAAAGAGGTGTTGGAGGCGTCGGTGTCCTTATCAACACAAACTTGGCCAAGAGCATTGATTCATTCGAATGCCTAACAACCCGAATCGGACGTTTACATTTGAATAGATGTGGCTCACTGCCTGCAGTTTCTATCTTCGTTGTCTACGCACCAACATCTCATTATGATGAAAGAGAAATCGAGAAGTTCTACATGGAGCTAGAGAAGTTCTATAAAGAAGACCACACCTTCTACAAGATCATTGTGGGTGATTTTAATGCCAAGATAGGACCGAGAAGATCAGCTGAAGAACTTCACATCGGAACCCATGGCCTAGAATGGAACGAACAGGGTGAGAGACTGTCTGAGTTCATCATGTCGACCAAGACCATTCATGGTAACTCACAGTTCCAGAAGGCAGAATCTAAACGATGGACATGGGAGTCTCCCGGTGGACGATTCCACAACGAAATAGACCACATCATATTCAATCGACGGTTTTGCCTGACTGATGTCGCTGTTGTCCCAAAATTTCGAACGGGATCGGACCACCGTCTCCTTCGTGCAAAATTCTACTTCACAGAGCGGGGAGAAAGGGCTGCAAAGTTCAAAAAGAGAACTCCCAGAACGACCACCAACTGGGAACTCTTTGGTACTATTGCGGCAACATGGGAAGATGCCATTGTTGACAACATTGACGAGGAATACGATCGACTGGTTCAGCACCTCCATGAATGTGCGAGGAACGCCAAGAGAGAGATAGCCACAAAAAGTCGCCTATCTTCGAAAACTCTTGAGCTAATTCGCCAGCGTGGTTTGGCGCATGCCTCAGGCAACCGCAAGCTAACGTCCGAGCTCGCAAAGCAGTGCAGAGATGCGATCAAGGAAGACCTCAAAGAGAGAAGAGCAGAAGTACTGGTAGATGCGGCAGAAGCCGGGAAAAGTATTCGTAACGCCCGCCTGTCCTTCGCCAACTATAAGACCAAGATGACTGCCCTCCGACGTCCTGATGGATCCATCACATCCTCCAGAACGGCAATGGAGAAGATTATCCATGACTTCTACTCAAATCTCTTCGATAGCCATGTCCACTTGCCGACATACCAAATTCCACAGGATGGGTATGTCGTTCCCAACGTTCTCCCTTCCGAAATCCGACACGCCATTTCGTCAGTAAAGAAGCAAACAGCACCCGGCCCAGACAAGGTCAGACCTGAACACCTGAAGAACCTGCCGTCAGTACTCATCAATACACTGACTCGGCTCTTCACTCGCTACCTGTCTGAATGCAAGGTTCCATCTCAATGGAAAACCAGCAGGACTGTACTACTATTCAAGAAGGGAGACATCCATGACATTGGCAACTATCGCCCGATCTGCCTATTGTCTGTCATCTACAAGTTGTTCACTCGAGTCATCCTGAATAGGATTGGCAGAACACTAGATGAAGGACAACCATGTGAGCAAGCAGGGTTCCGCAAAGGATTCAGCACCATCGACTATATCCACACGATAACCAAACTCATTGAGGTTTCTCGGGAGTTCAAGATGCCGCTCTGCTTAACGTTCATTGATTTAAAGAAGGCCTTTGATTCTGTTGAGACGGAAGCGGTCATTGAAGCCCTAGCCAATCAGGGAATTCAAGCCCAATACATCAGGATCCTCCGTGAGCTCTATTGCGGATTCACTACCAGGATCTCACCATTCTACAAAGAAGTGATCGTTGATGTCAAGAGAGGGGTGCGGCAGGGTGATACCATTTCACCAAAACTCTTCAGTGCCACCCTCGAGAACATCATGCGACGACTGGAATGGGAAGGAATGGGAGTGAAGATAGATGGTCGGCAACTACACCACCTCCGCTTTGCTGATGATATTGTTTTAATAACACCAAACATCAGCCAAGCGGCACAAATGCTGGCCGACTTTGACCGTGAGTGTGGAAAGGTAGGACTACAGCTGAATCTTACGAAGACAATGTTTATGAGAAACAGCCTTGTTCCTGACGCCCCATTCGCTCTCAATGGAACGACCATCTCCGAATGCAACAGCTATGTGTACCTAGGTCGAGAGGTCAACATGACGAATGACCTGGCACCCGAGCTGCGCAGGAGGAAGAGAGCGGCTTGGAACGCCTTCAAGAACGTCGAAGAAATAGCTAAGAGGACGAAGAACCTCCGGCTCCGGGCACATCTCTTTGATTCCACTGTTCTTCCTGCATTAACATATGCCTCAGAGACCTGGGCCCTACGCAAACAAGATGAGAACGCCATTCAGGTCTCCCAAAGAAGAATAGAAAGAGCTATGCTTGGAATATCACGTTTCACTCAAATGAGAGAACGAATCCGGAGTTCTGACATCCGTCGACGATCAAGGATCAGGGACGCTGTCTCATTTGCCAAGGTGTCGAAAATCAGATGGGCTGGTCACGTAATGGGATTTAAAGACGACCGTTGGACTAGAGCTGTTACTGATTGGATTCCACGGGATGTCAAGAGACCGCGTGGCCGCCCACCTACCAGATGGTCAGACTTCTTTATCAAGGTCATGAACGATCGGTTTGAGGCCCTCCATGTTCCCGGAGCGAAGAGATGCCATTGGGCTACACTAGCACGCGACAGGGACAAATGGAGACGTTACTGGCGCCCGCTCGAGCAAATCATCGACTAACGGGAAGTTAAGTGATTAAGTGATTATATGTATCCAATGAAATATATATTTTAGATATTAGTCATGTGTAAGATGTATGATAATATACATATCTGTATATTATACATATACATATCTGTATATAATACGCATATACATACATATGAAAGAATAAATAGTTATTACATAAAAGAGGGCTGGAGCGATAGCACAGTGGGTAGGGCGTTTGCCTTGCACGCTGGCCAACCCGGTCAGCCCGGGTTCAATTCCTCTGCCTTTGATTCCTCGGCAAGCTACCAAGAGTATCTCGCCTGCATGGCAAAGCCTGGCAAGCTACCTGTGATGTATTCGATATGCCAAACACAGTAACAAGTCAAACACAGTAACAACAAGTCTCACAATGTTAGCGGGCCCTCTCGAGCAAATCGATGAACAACTGGAGGACAGTGACAATGATACATAAAAGACTCTGAGAAATAACTATTCTGATGGAAATGATTATATCACGTGCATATTTTTATCTGTTACAAGCAAATTAATGGGAAAAGGTAAATAACTAGCACATTGCACTGTAGCACTGTCATCCCGTTGGTCATCGATTTGTTCAAGTGGGCACCAGTAATGTCTCCATTGTGAGACTTATTGTTACTGTTTTTGGCATATCTTTTTTATAGTAGTATACTATAAAAAATTAAACTACAAAAACACCCTTTTTATAGTAGTAAACTAAAATAAAGACTAAATTATGAAATTAAATCAGTATCAAGTACTTCTTGATATAGTGCGCTGAGAACAAAGCAGTATTTCTGTGATGCTCCTGCCAGAACGGTATAACCACGATCTAATCACGAACAACAATCAGCAAATCTAAATTATGGGACAATCTGAAAAGTCCTCAGAATGTTTATTTTAGAAAACTAAAATAAAAATCCACCCAAAACCTTTTTAGACTACAAAATGCCAAAAAATGTGACAATTGAATGCAACACAGAATGCTGGATTTTCCTTTGCTAGAGCGTTATTGTGACAATTGGCAAGATCTGAAAAAAAAAGAGTAAATGTACCTTAAAAACGTTTAATGTTGATTGCTATCATTGTGCTCTGGTTATATAAAAGAACATCCATGTACTTGATCACTTGATCACTTGACATCCCATTACTCATTGATTTCCTTGAGCAGGCGCCAGTAACGTCTTCATTTGTCCCTGTCGCATGCTAGTGTAGCCCAATGGCATCTGTTTGCTCCAGGAACACGAAGAGCCTCAAACCAATCATTCAGGGTCTTGATGAAGAAGTCTGGCCATCTTGTAGGTGAGTGGCCACAAGATCTTTTGATATCCTGTGGAATCCAGTTGGTAATGGCTCTAGTCCAGCGGTCATCTCCAAATCGCATTACATGTCCAGCCCATCTGATTTTTGATGCCTTGGCAAACAAGACAGAATCCCTTATTCTTGATAGTTGACGGAGGTCTGAACTCCGGATTCTTTCTCTCACTTGAGTGAAGCATGACACTCCAAGCAGCTCTTTCAATTCCTCTTTGGGAGACACAAATAGAGTTCTCATGCTATTTTCATAGGGCCCAGGTCTCTAAGGCATGTGTTAATGTACTTGATAAAATACATAATAAACAAATTAGGGTTTAAGAAATAGAATATCTGCACCCTTTTGATGAATAATTTTGGAAAAATGTTAACATTTGAAAAAAGTAGATTAGTAAGCACTATAGCACTGTCCTCCCATTGCTCATCTATTTGTTTGAGCGGGCACCAATAACATCTCCATTGTGAGATATGTTGTCACTGTTTTTGCCATATCGAATATGTCACGGGTAGCTTGCCAGGCTCTGCTGTGCAGGCGGTTAGTATAAGATAATTTTATAATATTTCAAAACTTTTCAAATCTAAGTACATGTCAAAATATTTTTACTTTAATTTGCAAGAAGGCACAATCTTACCTATTACTGCTGTAACCTAGAGAATCATTTCCCATAGCCCAGTTGGTCTTATCACTATCTATCACAGTAGTAAACACGGGACTGGAATCCGGAAATTTAACATTGACTTGTTCCAAATCATGTTCATTGGGAAAATTTTTTTAAAATGTAGGAGTATACTGCTATTTATTCAGCCATTGATTAAGGTGATTGAATTGGGCACGAACTCCACATAACTTTTTTTTAATGAACTACTGTGAGATACAGGTACAAAGCTTTCATATTCGAGATTCAGCCATACAATGATCAAACACCCACCTCTCCACCAGTGCACACTTTCCACCACCAGTGTCCCCAGTATATTCCCTTACCCCAGTCCTCACCCTGCCTCCATGGCAGACAATTTCCCCAGTACTCTCTCTCTCTCTACTTCTGGACATTATGTTTTGCTCAAATTTTCCCACCATCCTTCAAGCCTGCCTGCGAGGAATAGATGCTAGATCATTTATTGTCCCTTGCTCATTTTGAATACCATGGGTGCCACAGCCATGCACTTCTGGAATCCTAGATTGTAGATGGTTGAGTTATGAGACATTTCTGTAGGGCACTAATCCATTTTGGACTCAATTGCGTGTCTATGGACCAGGACTGTTGGTGTGCTAAGATGGCTTCTGAAGGCACAGGGTGTGACAGCCAGGCTCATGAGTGGGCATGGAGACAAGGAGGGACAGCCTGGAGATTTAGTCCTAGATCCTGCATACCTGGGCCTTGCTTGTTGAAGCTCTTGGTCATCAGATTCCACTGGAGTAGGCAGGGAGACTGCACCTGATCCATCTGGGGTTCCCTGGTGAACTTGGCTCAGTATGGGGCCTGGAGAGATCTCCAGTTCTGTGGTGTCTTCTGGGACTTGCTGCTGTGTCTCTGGCTTTTGACCTCTCTCGAAATTTATTTATGGGTCTCTGAAGGAAAGCCATTAATAGAGTTGACAGGGGGCTGCTGGAGTTGGTTCGTGGGGGTGACTGTCAGTACTTCCATGTGTATTGGGAGTGGGGGAGGTAGCCCACCCCAACTCCTTGAAAGCCTGGATATTTCAATCACAAAACTCAAATACCCGGTTTTTCAGCAGATTATATCTTGATGAAGTCCGTCCTGAGACAGTGGAGTTGGGGCAGGGGTATGGTGGTGATTTTGGACTGTGGGAGCAAGCAGCTGCTGGGGGTTCAGCTTGGGCAGGCACAGGCCAACCTGTCCCCCTCTGATTTACCCTAGTCTGTTCAGCCATGGGTGGGTCCGAGATTTACTGTGGCTTTTCATCACTTTTGAGATTTATGTATGGGTCTCTGAAATAAGAACAATTAATGAGCTTGTATAGCTGAGCAGGAGGTGGTTTGTGGGCATGGCTCCCACATACCTAACTTTTGACCATTTAATTTCTTGGTAAACTTGGTCCCAAGTTGTTGGGAACCAGTCAAAGAAAAAATGGCAATATCGGGGTGTCAGGAAGCCTGAAGGCACCATCAGGCTGTTAATGCCCTCGCCCCACAGGTACGGGTTGACCTGTTGGCAATATCATACTCCCCCCACCCCCAAGCTACTTATTGCATTTGAACTTCAGAGTTCCTGTGCCAAGGAAGATTTAAACAACATGAATTCTTCGAGCAAATTGATGAACAACGGGAGGACCGTGACTGTGACCATGGATTCTTAATTATCAAATATTTATTTACAGGGGGACTGGAATTGAGGCATACCGTGTGGAAACACAGCTGAAGCACACCGGGAACTCTCTCCTCATTCGAACAGGTACCTTCCCGGCGCAAATTCCCCTTCCTGGAGCCGCGGCCGCAAATGCAGCTGCAAAGTATCCTCCCACTACATATCCCATAGGAACCATAAGTTACCCTCTTAGATGGAACTTACACTAGGTTAACTTAACCTCCCACTACATATCCCATAGGAACCATAAGTTACCCTCTTAGATGGAACTTACACTAGGTTAACTTAACCACCAGAAACACATTAACCAATAATTCATTTAGCCCATCTCAATTTATTCTGCAGCTCAAGCATATCAAGTGAGCGCGAAGGTCTGAACCACACTGGTCACAATGGTAAAGCAACACAAAAGCCCACCAACGTTCTTATTGAAGAGGCTAACCCAGAAGACACCAATTGTAATGAAATGCTAGACAGCCTTTCTGACAAGGAATTCAGAAGGGAGCTACTGAGGATGCTTAGGGAGCTAAAAGAAGCAATGGAAAGCAATGCCAATAAAAGACAAGAGGATTTGAAGGTACAAATGAGGAAAATGCAAACAGAAATACCAGACCTGGAAAACCTGGTAGGAAAATTGAAAAACTCACTGGAAGGCCTTAGCAGCAGAGTAACAGCTGCTGAGGACAGAATCAGTGAGCTCGAAGATGAAGTTCAGAGACTCTCCAGAAAAGAGGAGAAAATGGAAAAGAGACTCACAATTCAGGAACGGATGGCAAGAGAAGATTGTGATGAAGCCAAGAGGGGTAACATAAGAATTATTGGAGTCCCAGAGGAACAGGAAGAAAACCCTAAAGAATAAGAAACTGTCAAAGACATCATTACTACAACATTTCCAGAGCTGAAGAAAACATGTGACCACACTCAGGAGGCCCGAAGGATACCAGCTAGAAGAAATCTGAATAAAAATACCTCAAGACACATCCTGATCAAAATGATCAAAACCTTAGATAGAGACAAAATTTGAAAGCAGCAAGATCAAAGAAAGAAATTTCCTGCAAAGGAGGATCATTAAGATTCACAGTTGATTTGTCTGATGAAACCCTCATGACCCAAAAACAGTGGTGGGATATAGTGAAAAAACTCAATGAAAAAAACGCCTCACCAAAAATACTTTACCCAGAGAGACTCTCATTCATAACAGAAGGAACAAAACAGTTTCACAGACAAACAACAGCTCAGAAACTTCATAGACTCAAAACCGTGGTTACAAGAACAACTAATGGGCTACTTTAAGACAAGACAGACCCCTCAAATACACCAAATTTCAACAGAACAATGGGACAAAATCCCATAACAATAATCTCTCTCAATGTCAATGGGATAAATGCACCAATTAATAGACACAGAGTGGCAGGATGGATTAGAAAATTGAACACAACATTCTGCTGCCTGCAGGAAACGCATCTCAATAGTCAAAGCAAACACAGTCTCAGAGTCAAAGGCTAGAAAACAATATGCAGGCAAATAGCTCCCATAGAAAAGCTAGGGTAGCTATCCTAGTATCAGACCACATTGATTTTAGACTAAAGAAGGTCACAAGAGATAGTGAATTCCATTTCTAATTGATCAAGGGATCTGTACAATAGAAAGAACTTACAATACTAAATGTATGTGCACCTAATGAGGGACCAGCAAAGTACTTAAAACAACTACTCATAGACTTGGAAAAAGACATTGATAGCAACTCAATACTAGGGGGGAGACTTCAACATCGCTTTATCACCTCTTGATAGATCAACCAGACTCAAGCTTAGCAAGGGCATACTTCATCTGAGGGAAATAATGGAAGAAAGGAACTTAGTCGATATATACAGGATACTTCATCCTCAAAAAGCTGAATATACATTCTTTTCGAGCATGCGTGGAACATTCTACAAGATAGACCACATGTGGAGCCACAAAACATACCTCCATAAAATTAAGAAGATAGAGACTGTATCAACAATCTTCTCAAACCATAATGCGCTCAAATTAGAAGTTAATCACACACAAAAACAGAAAACTAAATCAAACACCTGGAAATTAAACAGTTCACTATTGGACAACAAGTGGCTTAGAGAGGAAATCAAAAGATTCCTGGAAACAAATGAAAATGAGGACACAAGTTTCCAAAACTTATGGGACACAACAAAAGCTGTTTTATGAGGAAAGTTTATAGATCTACAAGCATTCCTCAGGATAGAGGAGCGAGCCCGCATAAGTAACCTAACCTCTCAGCTTAAGAGCTTGGAGAAGGACCAACCAAAGGAGCCCAACCCGAACAGGAGGAAGGAAATAATAAAACTGAGAGCAGAGATTAACGAGATGGAAACCCAAAAAAACAATCCAAAAGATCAATGAAACCAAGAGCTGGTTCTTCAAGGAAATAAACAAGATCGATAAGTCTCTAGCAAAAATCACAAAGAAAGAGAGAAAACCCTAATAAACCGAATTAGAAATGAAAAGGGGGTCATTAAAACAGAAACTACAGAAATTCAAAGGATCCTCAGGGAGTACTTTGAGAAGCTTTATGCCACAGTATATGAAAACCTTGAGGAAATGGATAAATTCCTAGATTCCTATAGACTCCCAAGGCTGAACCAAGAAGACCTGGAATACCTGAACAGACCTACCACCATCAAGGAAATGGAAATGGTAATAAAAAGTCTCCCCAAGCACAAAAGTCCTGGCCCAGATGGATTCACTAGTGAATTCTTCCAAATCTTTAAAGAAGACTTACTCCCAATCCTCTTTAAGCTTTTCCACAAAATTGAAATATCAAAAACACTTCCGAACAGTTTCAATAAAGCATATATCACCCTGATACCAAAAGCAGACAGAGATACCACAAAGAAAGAGAATTACAAGCCGATATTCCTGATGAACACAGACTCAAAGATACTCAACAAACTATTAGCAAATAGAATCCAACGACTCATCAAAAAGATCATACACCATGACTAAGTAGGATTCATTCCAGGGATGCAAGGATGGTTTAATATTCGGAAATCAATCAACATAATCCATCATATCAACAAAGGAAAAGATAAAAAGCATATGATCATATCAATAGATGAAAAGAAAGCATTTGACAAGATCCAGTACCCTTTTATGATGAAAATCCTTGCCAAAATAGGTATAGAGGGGACTTTCCTCAATATAGTTAAAGCCATCTACCACAAGCCTACAGCAAGTATCATCCTCAATGGGGAAAAACTGAGAGCCTTCCCTCTAAGATCAGGGATGAGACAAGGATGCCCACTCTCTCCACTACTGTTCAATATAGTACTGTAAGTACTTGCAATAGCGTTTAGGCAAGAAAAAGATATTAAGGGCATCCAGGTAGGCAAGGAAGAAATCAAGCTCTCACTATTCGCAGATGATAGGATACTATACTTAGAGAACCCTATAACCTCTACCAAGAAACTCTCAGAAACAATAGACTTGTATAATAAAGTTTCAGGCTATAAAATCAATACCCAAAAGTCCATGGCTTTCCTATACGCAAACAGTGAGATAGAAGAAAGTGCCATGAAAAACACAATCCTGTTCACTAGTGTACCCCAGAAAATCACGTACCTAGGAATCAGCTTAACTAACGAAGTAAAAGACCTGTACAAAGAAAACTACAAAACGCTACTTCAGGAAATAAAAGAAGACACGAGGAAATGGAAAGATATCTCCTGCTCATGGATCAGGAGAATTAACATTGTCAAAATGACAATTCTTCCCAAAGCATTGTACAAATTCAATGCGATCCCTATGACATTCTTCAAAGAAATGGAGCAAACACTCCTGAAATTCATATGGAACAATAAGCCCCCACAAATATCTAAAGCAATTCATGGGAAAAAGAAAATGGGAGTAATCAACCTCCCTAACTTCAAACTCTACTAAAAAGCAGTAATAATTAAAACAGCATGTTACTGGAACAAAGGCAGAGCTGCAGACCAATGGAACAGGGTTGAATATACTGACATCTCCCCTCAAACATATGATCATCTAGTCTTTGATAAAGGAGCAAGAAATGTGAAGTGAAGTAAGGAAATCCTCTTTAACAAATAGTGCTGGCAAAACTGGACGGCAACATGCAAAATACTTGGCTCAGATCTCTGCCTAACACCATGTACAAAAGTAAGATCCCTTAATTATTAAGTATGTTTCGGAAATACATGATGTGCTAGAGCTGCAATATTAAAGAAAACAACTGTTTACAGACAAAATTAACTGAATGCAAAAATATATTTAAAACATATCTTTCTTTTGTATACCTACATAAAATTCTGGAATGTATACAAAATGCTGAGAACTGGGAATGTAAATTCATGGGAATGTAAATTCAAGAGATTTGAGTCTTGCTAGATCAGAGAATGCCCCTTTCCCCCAAAGTTATTAAACTGAGACATAAATGAAGGGTAAAAAACAGCTGATGATTAAGATAATTAAGGCAAGAATATTCCCATAAAATAAAATATACATGTAAGATCTTAGGTTAGAAAGTTTTTTGGCATTTTCAATGAATTTTAAAAACTGTAATGGCTAAAAGGTAAAAAGAAAATCTCTGGTTATTGGTACAAAACAGGATGGGGAAGAAGGGGAACATATAAAATGGTGAATGATATCTTAGGAATACTAATACATGAGTATATTTCAAAATGGTGTTAAATAAATAATTATTTTTAAATATTTATGTTGGTGCTTTTTAAAATGCAAATTCCTGTGCCTATTAAAGTATGACTCATTTCTGAGTAGCTCATTCACAATGGCTACTCAGAAATGCTCACTGAATGTCAAATATATTCATAGTTTATAAATCTTCAGCAGATGAACTCTTACCAAAGCTTGTTAAATTACAAAGGACTTAGAAATCATAAAATCACCATTTTTTCTATTAGGCTTTGACGGAAGCAAATCTTCACACTGAGAAAAATTCATCAACATTGACAGTAAAAGAAACAATCTTCAGGAAAAAAATCCTGTGGCTATAAAATCATTGAAACCATAGTTGAGTAATCACTGAAACCAACATTGTGTAATGGTACTTGTCTGGGATTGTTGTCTGACAGTGACAATAGCATCTTATAACCCATGTTTGTAAATTAGAAATGTAATTTAATTTATGGATAGCTACGATATGATTTCCAAAACTTCTCTGGAATAATAAATTTCATTTCTTTTGGGATCTTGTTTATAACAGAAGAGTATCTGTCCAACATAAATGATAAGCAAGAAATTCATGCTATTACAAAAAGGGGGGAAAGTAGGTCAATAATAGCCTTCAGACAGCCTAAGGAAAAGATCACTGTATTACAGGACTTTTTGGGACGAATTCGTGTCTGGATTTTTTTATCTTCCACTGAGATGAATAACATCATTAACCTAATCTGCTATTATTTCATCAGAACAAAAATCATGTATAAAGCCCACTCACAGTGTCTTCCTCCTCACCAAAATGCAGTGGTTGAATACATGAGTATGGGGAAAAGCTTCACGTGAATAACAGCAGAGTCCTGAAACTTTTGTGAACTGTAATGTATGTACCGAACCAGCATGACTGAGTGTTGAGGCTCATGGTGTAAAACATGGTGTAAAACAGTCCTTCATACTAAAGGTTATAGCACAGAGAAAATACTTTCTTGATAAAGAAAAATAGAGATGTCTACTCCTAGCATATCTCCCACACTGAAAGATGAAATAGAGGCACAATCTCCCAAACTTAGGTCTTGAGTTGGTTAAATCTTACATGTCCTTGAGACAGGTTGCTTCAAGCATTGCTAAATTTAACTATCCCAAAATTATCTCTACTTTGTGAAAGAACAAAATGAAACCAGGAGAAGTAAAGTTCTGCTCATGCTAAATTGCACCTATTTGCATCTCAGATCATAGCAAAAAATATCAGCTTGGAAAATATATGTCTTTTAAATGCAATATTTTCTTTTTTTCTCTTTGAGTCACATCTGGTGATACACAGGGGTTACGCCTGGCTCTTCACTCAGGAATTACTCCTGGTGGTGCTCAGGGGACCATATGGGATGCTGGGAATCAAACCTGGTTCGGCCGCTTGCAAGGCAAATGCCCTACCCGCTGTGCTATCACTCCAGTCCCTAAATGCAATATTTTCAATATGTAAAAAAACTAGTGAAACCATCCAGCTAGACTCAACATTTTGAGTACTGATTATCTACTCAGGAAGCTAGTGGTATGATAAATAGACTTCGATAGCATCTAGCCTGCACATCCATTAATTTCCAATATATATTACTTGTATGTAAAATATATAATATATATACAAGTAATAAACTATATATACATATATGTATATATACTATAATAAACTATATGTATATATAGTTTATTACTTTATAATCAAAGCATGAAATTTGTAAAACAAGGATATACAAAACTATATCAAAGAAGTTTTATTAGTTAGAAAAACCAGTGACACTGCCATCAGGAATCTAACCTTCATGAAACCAAGGTAAAAGTTTCTCAACATTTTTTCTACCACATCTTTGAACTAACAGCAAAGCAATCTTTCCAGAATATGGACAAAGTCCATCTCTCTGATCTCAACATCCCTGAATACTTTTTTGAAACACAAATAACTAATTACTGAGCTGTAGAAAAATCATCTGGAAAAAACTGGCAACAGTGATGATACACTGTAGAAGAATGTGCAAAGTCAGCACCACAGCATTCTTTGATAGAGAATTCAACATTAATTAGTGCAGAAGAGTTAAGACCAGTATGGTACAGCTGCACTTTGACCTAGAAAACCATGGGAATTTCTAAAAATATGTAAGAAAATGCACTACAAAGTTCTCTTCTCCTACTTCTGATCTCTGCCTACCTGATGGTACCTCTCCCAGAGCCAGCCTGGTCTCTAAAGTTGTGTTTCTCTGAAAACAAAGACCCCACAAGAGAAACCCAGAGCATCTCACCCTTGCACATCTCGACTTTGAATCAGGTTAAAATGGGGCAGCTCCTTAGAATGACATGGGTAAATAGTAAAGACAAAGGAGGAAGAAAGAAAAACATCCTAATTTGTGTTTGGGTAAAGGATTAGAGTCATGTGGGGAGAACTTGGAACTTCAGATTGATCCAGGTGCATCAGATGGGGAGTTGCAAGCTGGTTTTCTGTCCAAACCACTGTAGTAAGAGAGAGCACTGGTATTTACTTATTTCTCATCACACAAATATGGCTGCAACCTGCTTACAAAGTGAAGAGTCTTGAACTGATAATACTAGACATACTAGAAATTTTCTGGTCTATTCTGAAACATTAACATTTTTTTGTTTCATAAGAAGAAATTCTTTTTGGTTTCATAAGGAGAAATTCTCATCTGCCCCAAAGCCTGTACTCTGTGCCAGGCTGTGGGGCAGGTGAGAGCCCTTCCTCCCCACCCCCCAAGGTACCCAGCCCCAGCAGCCGATCTCCACTACCACAAAATCCAGATAATGAGGAACTTTGTGACCGTGGACTCTGGACTCAATGGGAACCCGGAACAGAGATCCTCTGCCTGCTTTCCCCAGTCTCCGGTGATTCAGGGATCATACCCAGAAGCCACATCCAGCTGGCACCAGATAATCTCTTCTTATCAGCCACCCTTCAGAACTCAGGATGCTTCTCCCATATATTATTTATATATGGCATTATTCAACTGAAGTTTTGTGTGTTTCCCTTAGAATTAGAACCCTTTTTTATTATCAGGTCAGAATGTTCATTTTTATGAGACATCTTCCATTCACTCAGAAATAGTTCTCTTTGTTAAAAATGAGCTTATTTCATTCATCATTTCTTAAAGCCATCTTCTATGTGCTCCTAAATAAGCCACCAATTCAGAAGTAAATATTTGGTGATTATCACCTCTTATCCTAAGCTTAGGACTTCAAAGTATATAACTGATTGGGTAAAGTATACCCCTTCCAAATAATCTTTAGGAATTGTAATCAAATCCATTAAGTACACTGATAGCCTGTAAAATAACATCTCTGTAACAATATGAATAAATAATCTAAACTTTAAACATTGAATTCCTCTAAAGATTGTTTTCTGTTCAGCTGTTGTACATGAAAAAAATCACCATGTCTTAGTATTATCCTTGGGATTTTTGAATGCAAAGTGGGAAGTATTTGTAAACTTTTCCCAGTCAGATGCCATGATTCTGTAAGATCTCTAGGGTCGAATATGGTGTCTCACACATGACAAAAAAGTGTAAATGTTAGTAAATTCTGATTTTTTTCACAAGAATGATGAAAGAGATGGTGGTGAAATGCCTTTTCAGTATTTATGGTTTATAAATACTGTTAGTTCAGAGTGAATTGGTTTCAAAATACATAGTTTGCATTAAATGTTATTATACATTATTCTAGTTTCATTAAGATCTTGAAGCAGGCCTAGATAATGAGGTAGAATGGATTATTGCACAAACATATCCAATCAGAAGAGGAGCTTAGCAATTGCAATGCTAAGCTACAGAGGAGCTTAGCAATTACAATAGTGCCTTACTGAGCAGGTAAGTAGTAGTCATGAAAATGAAAGGACTCATGAAGCTGATAAAAGACCAACACACTTACACTTGTGAGCAGAACTACCAAGCCATCAATTAAATTCTATACAATGTCCAAGAAATAGTGAAAATTATAAAATATCTAGATATTTCATCCCTGAAGCAGGAAAATAGCACATCAGTTTAAAGCCAGAGCAGATCTATTGACTAAAATGATAGAAGAAAGATTAGCGCAGCATTTTAGTTTAAATGTTACTGAATTTAGGGGATATGGTGCGACCAGCAGGTCAATCAATCCGTACCTGTGAGGCGAGTGCATCAGATGACTGATGGTGCCTTCAGACTTTCAGATACCCCAAAATTGCTGCTGTGCCTTTGACCAGACCCCAAAAACTTGGGGCAAAGTTTAACAAGAAAGTAAACCAGCCAAAAGTTAGGTATGTGGGAGACACACCCACAAACCACCTCGGGCTTAGCTATATAATTGGAAGAACGGCCTCTCTGGTTCCTGATCAAACTGCTTAATGGCCATGATCCCAGAGACTCAGAAACAAATCTTGAAACCCAACAGCTTTTGGCAGAAATGTGTCCGGTCTCTGCAGTAGGTTACCAGCGCCGGACCACCCCAGGTGGGAACAGGTTTTGTGCCTTGGCTTGTTCCCCCTGGTGGCCTCGTGGCCGCCATCCTCCAGAGGCCACTGGACAGTCAGGCTTGGGCCCACAGTGACGAGACACGTGGGGCCAATGGGATCGGGGAGCCAGTCCTTTCCTCCCCATCCTAATGAGACCCCGAGTCGTGGCCCACAAACGGCCTCTCTGGCTCCTGATCCAGCTGCTTAACGGCCATGATCCCAGAGATTCAGAAAAAAATCTCAAAACCCAGCGACTTTTGGCAGAAATGCGTCTGGACCCCGCAGTAGGTTACTGTTGCCGGGTCACCCCAGGAGGGAAAGGGTGCTGTCCCTCTGCCTGCTCCCCCTTGGCGGTTCAGTGCCCACCATCCACCAGTGGCCACTGGACAGTCAGGTTTGGGCCCACAGTGACAAGACATGCGGGGCCTCACAGGATGGGGTGGAGCCAACCCTTTCCTCCCATCCCAACAAGACCCTGAGTTGCCGCCCACCAACAGCCTTTCTGGCTCCTGATCAAGCTGCTTAACAGCCATGATCCCAGAGACTCAGGAACAAATCTCGGAACCCAGTAGGTTTTGTCACAAATCCCTCAGATTTAATTGTTAAAATTTCGGAATTTCAAAATTGCACAGCCACTAGTGCAGCCACGTGACATCAGATGTTATTCATAACCAGCAATAGAAAACAAATTGTTTACTGTTGCCTTTTCAGCAGATATGAGCGTTGGGGTAAAATCCCAAATAATAATGGTGGGTCTGGTGTCAAAAAATTGAATGTGATCAAAGTAGAGAGAGAGACCAAAGTAACAGTGACCAAAATACAAAGACAGTCTACAGAATGGGAAAGAATATTTGCCGAATACACATCTGACAAGGGGTTGATATCAAGGATATACAAAATACTGGTTGAACTCCACAAGAAGAAAACATCCAACCCCATCAAAAAATGGGGCAATGAAATGAACAGAAACTTTCTCAAAGAAGAAATCCGAATGGCAAAAAAGCACATGAGAAAATGCTCTACATCATTAATCATCAGGGAGATGCAGATCAAAACCACAATGAGATACCATCTCACACCTCAGAGACTGGCCCACATTCAAAAGAACAAAAGCAACCGTTGCTGGCGCGGATGTGGCGAGAAAGGGACACTCCTTCACTGTTGGTGGGAATGCCGACTGGTTCAGCCCTTTTGGAAAACAGTATGGACGTTCCTCAAAAAATTAGAAATTGAGCTCCCATTTGACCCAGCAATACCACTCCTGGGAATATATCCCAGAGAGGCAAAAATGTGTAGCCGAAGTGACATCTGCACTTGTTTGTTCATTGCAGCACTCTTTACAGTAGCCAGAAACTGGAAGAGACCTGAGTGCCCAAGAACAGATGACTGGTTAAAGAAACTTTGGTACATCTACACAATGGAGTACTATGTAGCTGTTAGAAAAGATGAAGTCATGAACTTTACATACAAGTGGTACAATATGGAAAGTATCATGCTAAGCGAAATGAGTCAGAAAGAGAGGGATAGACATAGAAAGATTGCATTCATCTGGGGGATATAAAATAACAAAATATGAGATTAATACCTAAGAATAGCTGAGATCAACACCAGGAGAATTACTCCATAACTTAGAGGCCAGCCGGGTATTCTAGGGGAAAGGACAATTCAGATAGAAAGGGGAACACCAAGTGGAGGGTGTTTGGAGGATCCTCCCAGGAGGGGAGATGCAGGTTGAAAGTAGACTGGACTGAACATGTTCGCCACTCAATGCCTCTTTTGCTGATCACAACACCCAAAAGGAGAGAGAGAACAAAAGGGAATGCCCTGCCACAGTGGCAGGGGGGGATAGGGGGATGGGGGGGAGGGATATTATCCTGGTGGTGGAAAATGGGCACTGGTGGAGGGATGGGTATTTGATCGTGGTATGACCGAGATCCAAGCACAAAAGTTTGTAAATCTACAACTGTACCTCATGGTGTTTCACTAATAATAAAAAAAAAATTAAAAAAAAAGAAAGATTATGAGAGAGCGAAAGTTGAAAGGATATATCTGACAGAGATGCAGCCAACCCATCAGAATGGGGAGGTTCTCACTTGGCTTTGCAAAGTTAGTTTTCTAGATTGTCTCCTAAACCAGCCCTACTTGGGGCTTTCTACCTAGATAAGAATCCATTGCTATGGAACTATCACTGAAAAGAGTTTGAAATGCTTGATGACCCCGCCCCTTCAAGTCTTTATCATAAATATTTGCTCCTGATGCTCTGATGGTACTTCTCTTGGGGGTAGGTCCAGGTTTCTCTGGGCCTGTGCAGAAACTGGTGAGAGTCACATTAAAAACTCAGTGCCTCTGTCCACAAACTGAGTCCAGCAATAATACTTTCATCTGCTTTAAGGCTAGTAAACAGTAACTTCTCCAAATCCCATCTTGGTTTTATTACGTTCCAAGAACTCATTGACAGATCCACCATTCCCTCAACTACCTGGCAACTTCAAAATTATAAAGTTTTGTAATTTTGTAAGTTTGTGCTATTCGCTTCAGGTTTCTTGTGTCTTGTAATGAGTTTATATATGCAACATATTTTTAGTATCTCATGATTATAAATCAGAGTCCTTTATTGGGATCAGAAAATTCCTACTCGACCTAGTAAATTCTTTTTTCTCTCAAGATAGTTAATCAGCAGTCAATGGAGATTGAATTTATAAAATATAAAATTCTTCTAGCAACTCACTTGACTATTTGGTCATTCATTGCTTATAATAATGTAACAAAAATAAAAATATTCAGAAAAAAAAGTAGAGAGAGAGTAATGTGGAAATCATCTGCCCCACAGGCAGGGGGAGGGTGTGGGATGGGGGTAGACTGGGGTTTTTGGTGGTGGAGAATGGGCACTGGTGAAGGTACGGGTGTTTCTTTGTATGACTGAGATTTAAACCCAAAAGCTTTGTAACTGCTTTCACGGTGATTCAATAAATAAAATTTTAAAAAATGAAAATAAAATGTTACTGAGTTTCTAAAACTGTTTATACCTGTTGTCCATTGTGCCAGGTCCCCCTTTCTCAAATTCAGTATTACTAATGTGAACTTTAACTTTCTCCCAAAAATTTTATTTACTCTTTGACAAAGTTTTAAAGTATGCGTATTTAATATATTAGAGAGAGATATTAAGATCTTAGGATACACAATGTATACCTAGAGATATTTTTCTATCCTAGTAAGTATAATATGAAATTTCCTGAAAACAGATATGGGGGGAAGCAATTTAAAATCTATTTAATTAAAGAATGTAAAAGACTGCATGCTAAGGAACAGTTTTTTCTGGTTTTTAATTTAAGATATTCAGAGCTGCCAAAAATAGTATTTCAAAACTGCCAGAAAATATTAGAATAATCCATGAAATTCTGCATAAACATAAGCCAAACTATAGTCTTAAGAAACAGAGTGTCGTTAAACCGAGGCCATCATGCCTGCCCGGAGGGGAAAGGGTGTTGCCCCAGTCGCCCTCTCCTCTCTGGAAAGAAAGATGACGGCCGCACGGGAGCCTTGTGGACAGCAGGTTTGAGCAGGGGGTGGGGGCGGCAGGGACCTCATGGGAAGGGGGGCGTTCCGGTCCATCCCTCACACCCTACTGAGGTCACCAGTTGCCCCCCACGAGCGGCTCTCCAGCACGGCCACAACTCCAGAGCACAGAAACCAATCTCTTAACTATCTAACTTTTAATAGAAATTCTTCCAGGGTTAATAAGTAAAATAGCAGAACTCCAAAACCAGAAATAAGTAAAATAGCAGAAATCCAAGACATCATTTAATTCTTAAACCCAGCTGTAGAAAGCAAATCATTTCACAACGCTTTTTCAGCATGTCTGATTGGGGGGGGGGGGGGCGTCGTAAACTCTAAATAATAATGGTGCATCTTTTATCGAAACAATGAATCTAGTCAAAGTAGATAGAGTGTTAACTAGAACTCATCTGCCTCACAGGAATTGGGAGGGGTGGGAGGTGGGGTTCTATTAGGGTTCATGGTTAAAAATAAGTATTGGTAAAGGGAAATGTGTTTGATATTTACATGACTGAGAACTAAACCTGAAAGCTCTGTAACTTTTCCCACAGTGATTCAATAAATAAATAAATTATAAAAAAAAAAAAAAAGAAACAGAGTGCCAACAGATAGCAAGCATGTTTAGAACTAAGTGATAAAAACTCCTGATATGAGACTCAAATTTGTTCCTATCTAAGCTCCCAGGAAATCTTCTAAAAAGATGAATTGAATGTTTTTTATTTCTGAACCCAAGAAGAATAAGAACTACAAAAAAATGCCTGGAATATGGCAGAAATCTTTGAAACAAGTCATCTATAAGTTTATTATTTTCCTCATTTCAAAGAAAACTAAATTTTATTTACTGGAATGCTTCAAACATTTACAAGGAAGAACTTTTTTTTTTAAAAGAAAAGCAGCCAGGGGCTGGAGCAATAGCACAGTGGGTAGGGCAGTTAACTTGCATGTGGCCAACCCAGGTTTGATTCCCAGCATCCCACATGGTCCCCTGAGCACCGCCAGGAGTAATTCCTGAGAGCAGAGCCAGGAGTAACCCCTGACTGATCATCGCTGCGTGTGACCCAAAAAGAAAAAAAAAGTGAGAAGCAGCCCATAATATCAAATGTAGTTACCTAGTTTATTCCAATTCTATGCAAATTATATGTGGTATATATTAAAAGGGCTGGAGCGATAGCACAGCGGTAGGGCATTTGCCTTGCACGCAGCCAACATGGCCGACCCGAGTTCGATTCCTCCGCCCCTCTCGGAGAGCCCGGCAAGCTACCGAGAGTATCTCGCCCACACGGCAGAGCCTGGCAAGCTCCCCGTGATGTATTCGATATGCCAAACACAGTAACAACAAAGTCTCCAATGGAGATGTTACCGGGCCTGCTTGAGCAAATCTATGAACAATGGGAGGACCGTGATCCGGATATATTAAAAGTTATTATAGACATTTAACTACAAAAATATATTCAGGGACTAGTGTGATAGTACCGCAAGTAGGGTGTTTGCCTTGCACGCATACGGCCCGGGTTCAATTCTCAGCATTTTAGGGTTCCCCGAGCACTGCAGAAGTAATCTCCGCACATCGCCAGGTGTAACCCAAAAAGAAAAAAAAAAAGATATATTCAAAGACAGTATAGACACTTAACCACAAAAAAAAAAACTGTCATTACAACCCAACCTTCATATATTCTCCAAATCTCTTAGAAGTTCATCAAAGTTATTCTTGATGACAAAATTTGACAGTGGAAGGGAAGTTGCATATGGTAAATGAGCTGAAGTAATTTATCATGGTTACTGAGTAAAGTAGAAATGAATAGAAGAACTCAATTTTTAAATGCATTTCTTGAGCTATCAGATTTTGAATTAATGGAATCTAAAATGAATTCAAATCTTAATTAAAAAATTTAAAGTCGGTAAGAAATGATAATGATTTTCAAATAATTGACCTGCAATATGGTGATTATGTAACATAATTTTGAAGCAGAACACAAAGTCATTATTAATTTAGAGAACAAAGCATCTTTTAAAAGCACTGTCCTCCCACTCTTTGAATAGAATTCTGCAAAGCTAAGAAGTCTTTTGTGCACAGCTATATAATCATATATGAGTATATATTTAATACCTAATAAATAAATAAAAGGCCATGCAATTAGAAAAACTAAATGAAGTAGAGTTCTAAAGGAATTCTCTTTTTCTTTCAGAAGCTGCCAACACATTTATGTTAAATATCAATAGGTGGGTAAGTTCATGTTGTCCTTAAGTCAAGAATAGTTTTTAAAATCTGTCAATCATCAAGAGGAAAACATCCCATTTAAAATTAGGCCTAGAGTTCTCCCTTTCATTTCTTTTTCTCTACTCTCATTAAGAAACTGGTCTGTGACTTTTTCATCAACCATCTGTGGCAAGTACTTTTCTTGTTTTTTTAATTAATTTGCTGAATTACGATGAAATACAGTTACAGTTATTTTGGGTTGAGTTTCAGTAGTACAATGTCCAAG
This sequence comes from Sorex fumeus, assembly GCF_029834395.1. Taxonomy (NCBI): domain Eukaryota; kingdom Metazoa; phylum Chordata; class Mammalia; order Eulipotyphla; family Soricidae; genus Sorex; species Sorex fumeus. The sequence continues at coordinate 16,664,718 of NW_026606072.1, forward strand.
CACCAATCCCGTAATTGATGTGCACTTCCCTCTACCAATGTCTGTAGTTTCTCACTGCCCACTGCCCACCCCCCAGCATGTCTCTCCAGGCACATTTTTTGTTTTCCTTTTAGACTCTGTGGTTTACAATACTGTTACTGTTAAGGTATCATGCATATAAATCACTTGTGTCCCATAATTCAAGGAAGAAAATCTGAATAGGGCATAAATATTCACAGAATTAGCAACAGAAGCTGAAGCATGAGGAAAGTGCTAGAATCTTTATTCTAGTAATTTCTTCTAATATAAAAGAGAGAATTTTAGAGATTTCATAAATTAAAATACTACAATATGTATTTGTGTACATGTATACAGATACACAGGAAGTATGAAGAGGAGTTTAAAACTGTACCTTGAGAATATTATTTTAATGTCTTGAAATATTCCAAATAAATATGCAGTTCTCCTTATTTTAATATAAAAATGGAGTATCAGTTAGAGTGCAAGAAAATTGATTTGCCACTTTGTTGATATTATGATCAAAGTAAACTTAAATAGTGACTTTCAACAAATAACTTTGAAGCTAAAAAAATGAAAAATGTAAATCAAAATTTAATAAGTGTATCCATTAGAGATCAGTTTGATATGAAATACATACAAATAAAAAGTTTTGGAAGGAAAATTAGAGCCCAAGAAGTTGTTTCTCCCCACCCCGTCCCCTCGTTAGGTACCTATCAACTACAAAACTACAAGTGAAAGAAATGTAAGTCAAAATGACTTTTTTTAAATGAAAAACTCTCACATCATGTGACTAGAAAATCCAAGGGATACATTTATATCTATGAATAGAAACTTTACTAATGCCTTTCTCCTTTCTGTCTCTGTCTCTGTCTCTGTTTCTGTCTCTGTCTCTCTCTCTCTCTCTCTCTCTCTTTTCCTCTCTCATTTCTTGTCTCATTTATTATTGAGTCTTTTGCACCTATTCCGTATAAACCATGAAAGTCAAAGACATTCACTGACATTGCAAGTTTGTCTTTGGGTGAATAAAGTAAATGGAAGAAATATATTTCTTTCTGCACAACAGGGAATATTTAATTGTGTTTTGCACTCCTTGTATTTATACTACTTCTGCACTAATCACTGTAGTAATCAGTGTTCTGAATTCTATATGTATCTGGAATGGATCATATGCCCACACAACATATTTTTAGAGATCAACATTATTGAGAGCTAAGACTTTTATTTTCTTAAACCATATAGATAGACACCAATATCTTATGCTCACACAACTGAGCATTTCCAAATTCATAATATAATGCACATAAAAATGCACTTATAATGTATGTAATAACTTCTGTGTAAGCTATCACTGTGGTTTATGTTCTCTACCTTTTGCCAATTTTTCTATAGAATTAAAAGAAAATGGGAATAAATTCCATATCCAGACTTGACATCTTAGCCAAATGGTTTTTATCATTAGGTTGTTGTGATTTTGAGGATAAGTGGGAAGGATGGGTGAAAGTAATACCTGGTTGCACTTGAGAAGATTCTTTACCTGTAGTATTTTGCATTTCATTGTGATGTACCATTATTGACAGGAAAGTGAATGTATCTGCTTTATAAGCCCATTTTCCCTGGCTCCATGAAAAGTCAAAGCCTGACGTTTTCCTTATTTCATTTCATTGTTCTGATGTATTTGGGGGCTACACTAGACTATGTTCAGAGGCTAATTCTAGTTCTGTGTTCAAGGATCACTTCTGGTTGTACTCAGGAGAGCAGTTAAGTGCTTGTGTTTTAAAACATGCTTGGCCTTATGCAGGGCAAGTGCCTTACCTACTGTATTATCTCTACCACCCTATGTTCCTTAGTTTTAACTCTCCATTTGGCTTACTTAATTAATAGCCTCTGCTTAGAAAGCCAAAGGAGAAACATGCTTAAAAACACTAAATATAAATATTCATACACTACAAAAATAAACAGAAATTTAAGACATTGATTTGAAATTATAAGAAGCAGAATTCTAAATTTATCATTTTAGTTTCTTTGTTATGTAGTACAGGTCTCAAATTGTTCATGCAAAATTAGATATAATTTTAGTCAATTTTTTAAATTTTCTAAAAAGATATGTTATTTGTAATGGAAAAGATAGTAGGAATGACTGCACATAATTAGAAGCTTCTTCAACAAACTTGGTGATATTTATGTAATACCAAAAGTCAACAGAATAATTTAGATTTAGTTCTTATGTTTTTCTGAATTAGTCTGCAAGTGAAGATTGCCTTAGCAAACCTCTGACTGATCCCTGCTGATAAATAGAACAAATGAAAATATCTTTCCCCGGAGGTAAACATATGAAATCCCACAGCTATTTTCTCTAATAAATATTACCCAAAAAAATCATCCTGCTAAAATTTAAAGTCACAGTTTCTAGCATTAAGTTCATTTTCATAACAAAAATCATATACCCTCTCTCAAAAGGCAATGTGTACCCTTTTTACAGCTTTCTCCTTAAAAACAGGATCTATCTGAATTTCCTGTTCAAAGGCAAGCATTACTCACAGCTCTCTTAATCATTCCTTGACCTATTATTATCACACATCTAGATGCAGTGAGCCTCATGTTTTGTTCATCTAAACTTAGTTTCTTGCTCATAGGATTAGGGTGTCCTTTGGTTATCAAAGGTCTATGAGTTTTACTTAATTCTAAGCACTGGCTCTGGTAGACATGACCTGATACAATACAAGGAAGTCATGGTATAGTGAGAAATATGAACCTCTTCTGGAGATTTATGGGTCATCAGATACTCCAATCATTTTCCCAGGACTTTATGACTTTAGAGAGTAAAGTCTCATTTGCCACACTGAGAGGGTATCTGGCCTTATATTCAATTTCCTTTCTGTGTTTAGATTAAGTTACAATTCAACTCTCAGTCAGAGATGTTGCCCCTGATCTTGTAAAGCAGTCTTCCAAAATGAGCTATATCATCCACTTGGGGGTCCTGAAATGTTTCAAGGTAGGAGCTAGGGCGTAGTACCTTGGTCTAATTTGGAGGTGGTACCTGTTTGCTTAAAGAAGGAGAGTGGAGGGTTCTGGGTATTTTTGTGATGCTGAGATGCAAAAACTTTGTATATTAGTACCTCAAACATTAAAACTATTGCAACCATGTTTTCTGAACTATAACTACAAAATTAAAAATTTTAAAGTAAAAACAAGTGGTTGTCTATGATTTTTTTCTTAATGTAAAAGTGAAGTAGGCATTTGTGGAGTATAAAACAACCTAACATGAGGCTGACACCTAAGGATAGTAGATACACGGGACAGGAAGATTGCTCCATAGCTGGAAGCCTGCCTCATGAGCAAAGGGCAGAAGGCAGCTGAAATAGAGAAGGGATCGCTATGATAGCTGGTTGAACCAGTCAGGATGGGAGATGTGTCCTGGAAGTAGATAATGGACCAAACATGATAACCTCTCAGTATCTGCATTTCAAACCATAATTCCCAAAAGTAGAGAGAGAGTATGGGGAATATTGTCTGCCATGGAGGCAGGGGGATGGTGGGAAAGGGGGATATACCAGGGTTATTGGTGGTGGGGAATATTCACTGATGGAAGGATGGATGTTTGATCATTGAGTGATTGTAACCCAAGCATGAAAGCTTGTAACTATTTCATGGTGATTCAATATAATTAATTTTAAAAAAAGGGGAAAGTAATTAAAAGTTATTTAGCAAATAAAAAAAAAGGGAAAGTAGGCCTAATAAGTTTGGAGACCATTTTTGGTATTCTATAAATAATATGGTAAGTAGAATATATGCTAGAAAGACATTGTTTCACTTTTTTTAGTTATAATGATACAATGGGACTCTTACTAGTAAAACTGAATTACTTATACAATGGTGCAATGAGAAATAGATAACTTAAATTTGGCACAGGATAAGAAGGAATGGAAATCAGTGCAACTTCAATTAAAACAGTGTGAAGAAATCTTTAAAAAAGATAAAATTGCAGATACCGTGTAACCCAGAAATGCTGTATCTGGGCATTTATACAAATAATATGCAAATGCAAAATTGAAAAATTATTTGCATTCCTATGCTAACTGCCCCATTATTCACACTAACAAAATCATAAAATACAAACACATGCCTATTGGCAAGTGAATGGATACAGAAGTTTTGGTATATAGACTCATGGGAATACCACTTTCCCATTTAAAATGAAATTATAACATTGGGGATAAAATGGATAGAATTATCATGCTAAATAAAATAGGGGATTAAGAGTTTCATTTGTATGTGTAGTATAAGTAACTAATCCAAACCAACTAGCAATTAAACAACACTACCAACTCCTACGCTCATTTATAAGTATGGTGGATACTATAGGAAAAAGGAGAAGAAAAAAAGCTAGATAAAAGGGTAGAGGGGTCTTTTGGTGGTGTTATGATGCTGGACCTATGGTGATAAATGCAGTGAATACTATATGCTTAGTGGAATGTTAGGATTGATCCCTGAAATACTATGATATTACAAATACATGAAAGTAGTAAGAGAGAGAAAAACAAATAAAATGTTATATAAATATTCCACTATTTAGAGTTCCACATAACATTCTATCATTATTCAATGCACAATGGATATAATTTTATATTGAAGATTTTCACATACATGCTAAAGTGAGCATTATCTTTGATGTTTTAAGAACTAAGGAGCAAAAAAAAACCCCACTGAGACAAAAAGATCCCCACACTTCTCAAGTCAGTAGTTATTTAAAAATAAATAAATGATGTTGACTTTGGTCTTATTCAATCCAAACATGCTCTCTCTCAAAACTGGAAATTGACTAGACTCTATCCCCCACCCAAAAATCAACTCCAGTGAAAGTTAAATGAATAGGAAGTTTATAAAGAGATAAATTTCTAAGGCTGACAACTGAATAGTCCTGAACAATAGAAAATGGGTTCTTAGGCCAACAGGCACGTAGGCATTAAAACGTTTTTCTTTTTATTTTTTACAGTATGTGTCACAGACTTTCAGATCAATTTTCTTTAAGGATGTTATCTTGCCTCCCAACAATGAATTCTTGTCTACTTTCTGCTTCTCTGCCCACCAATGTTTTAAGGCTTTGTCAATTACCCTTGTTCTCCCCAAAGCAAAAGCAACCACTGCCTGCAAGGAATTGGTTAACACATTATGTGTGTATAATAAGATGTTGTTCACTCTGCAGATGTATAAAGCTTAAAAAATAGCTTTATCATAACATCTTCTAGTTCAGCTATTTTAAGTTCTTTGCTCGCCCTATCTGAAAGCTTGCTATTTATGCAACTCTGCATATGGAAGACGTATGCCTCCTGGGAGACTGCAGGCCAGTGTGCACAGGAGACAAAATTACAGTCCCCAGACTTGAAATCACGCTCACTCTGCTTTACTTCTTTTCTTGGCGGCAGGCCAAATTTATTAATATTTTAAAGTGATAACAAAAAAACCCTAATTTGACAAATAGGTACAAGAGAGACTTAACAAGTAAAGTCGTCAGTCTCAAGCCAGAAAGATGAATCTCTGGCCCTCAAGTTGCTGGGAGACTGGGTGGTGGGCTGTGTGTGTTAAACTGGTGGGGTTGCCACTTACATAGGGGATTCACTGTGTTTCTTCCCTGTGCTTTATGGTCTCCAGATGCCCTATGGAACAGTTAAAATACATATCTTGATGACAGCTGGAGAAAAGATGCCATCTAAAATACTCTCAAGAGTATTTTAATCACCTGTGTAAACCCCTAAGCGACCCTAAGATTCCTTACAGGCCCTGGAATTCACAACCACCTGTGCTGATAAGGGATATAAAAGCATGCCCTGATCTTGACCTATGTAAAGAGACAATTTTACTCCTGTGTGAGGTATGGCTATAACTGAAGTTAAGCTTTATTGATGTATGCTTGTAAACTGTAGCTTGTTTTAAACATAAGTAAGAACTATAGTTAATTTTGCACAATCATGATTGACTCTTTAGAATGTAGCATTAGACTATGAAAGCAATCTCAGTTTTTGAATAAATTGAATAGGTTAGAGTTCCCTGACCCATCACAATTCCTCAATGGGCTCACCTTAATGAAATGAACCTATATCTTATTACCTCTACCCCCAATAAATAAATTAATTAATTAATTAATTAAATATTCTTAAGAAAAATGGTTAAGAAAACTCGTGGGTTTGCCTTTTGAAACTATGTTCCTTCCTAGTCTATGCAACTTTCTTTTCCAAATGAATTTGATATATCGCTCTGTTAGAAATAATTTAAAGTCACTGGAATTGCTAATGAAGTTTACATTCGGTAGGCCAACAATATCAAAATTACAATGAATTCACTACTCTCTCCTGAAATTTCAGGTCAGAGAAGTAATAAGCATTATTATCTCATTGCGCAATAGAAAGAACAAGAGAATAAATGGTCAGCAGAGTATTCACCTCCAACAGAAGCAACTCCAATTCTTAACTTAAAGAACAGGTTTTATTTGCAAGCAATATAGAGAACAGGGAGATGGAATGTATTCATGGCCAGAGGTCTCCGAATTACCTTATAACATCTGGATAAAGGTCCTTTGGTTTCAACTGAAGGAGAAACTGTGAGAGATGCAAAACTCATTGGAACCTGTACTTGACTGATTTATGTGTGCATACGCATAGTTTCCTAACCTTGTTAATTTGGGCTCTACATATTAATGTACAGAAGAATGAAGATCCCCATTTAGATTTAATTGGATCAAAGATTCCAAAGAAAATGATCACACTTGAAGATATAACTTTTGACTGAGATACCAGAAACAGGAGCAGGAATAAAGTATGGTTAGGAACCCAGATCCTATCTATTGCATGCATTGCATCTCTATTTCCACACATGACCTCCAAGAGGACAAGGGAGGGAAAATAAAGTGTAACGATGGCTCATAAGTTCAATTCCCTCTTCACCTGGTTCTCAAAGCCTTCTCACAATCTTTGTGGGTCAGAAGCCTTCATGAATGGATCAGAAGCAGACTTCTCTGTTCTGTGTGGAATATACTCAAATGCAGATTACATGGCTACAGATAATTCTTGTTCTAGGGTTTCTGTATGACCAGATCTTACTCTCCAGACATGATTTCAGTGGCAAGAGCAAAGGGGAAAATCGCTACTATTTGTCACTTAAAAATAGTAATGTATTACTTTCACTGCAGAGTCTATGTTGCATTGGAAAGATGTCAGCCATGAAAGGTCTTAGTCTATGCAGATTCTTTTCCTCTGATGTCCCCTCACAGGCCCACCACCACCCATTCCCATTACTTCCTCATTTTCCACCTTCATTTCTAGAATTGTACCTGCTTAGAAGTGATGTTTTGATGGCAAAGACACACATAGAACTTTATAAAGTTCAAGACCCAAGAGAGTCCATTAACTTTTGAGGAGGAGGGGAATGGTGTTACTTAGCTTTAAGATTAGGGAAATCTGCCCCCCGCCAAGAAAGTGCTATCCCCTTATTTTACTGCTCATTCAAAACTTGTGCTAGATTCAAGTTGCTCCGATAAATTCTGGCAAGGAGGAGGCTCAGCGCTACTCTGCTGGCTGAGTTTTAGGAAGCAGGAGTTGTCCTGTTTTGTAGCATTGTTTCACATCAGAAGCTGTGTGTTGCTATGAGTTTTTTTTCCTTTTGCCAAGACATTTTCCCAGTATGTCTGTAAATAGAGAATAGTTCCATTTTTCTCCTTACAAAGACTGATTTGTGAAAGTCAAGGGCAAGATATACAAGAAGTATAGAATACGACCGAATGCATGTCAGAATACTGCATTTATACATGTGTGTATGTATATGTGTAGGTAAATATTTTCACTGCTACTTATTTTTAGGGGAATTGTGTACAGTAAACACATATTATCCTTAATGACACATCATTTGTCATAATACATGTAAAGCAAAAATGTGGCCAGAAAATGGACAAATGCATACTGTTCTACTTCTGTAAAGACTGACCAGAACAAGGCTAATGAGAAAACAGAGATTCACATTCATTTGCTGCCATTTGTGAGTTGAAGTTACTCATGTTTTCCTGGCCTCTGATGAGTCACTAGCTGAACTGGAGGCCCTGTAACACAGGCGTTTCCAGGGGATCTTAGTGTGGGTCATGCAGAGGTCAGCAGACTGTGAAAAGTCACACTTTCCTTCTCTGGCTGCCTCTTAAACACACTTAGGGAATGTCTGTCTAGAAGGAAGAAGGTCATTCTGATATGAGAAAGAAAGAAAGAAAGAAAGAAAGAAAGAAAGAAAGAAAGAAAGAAAGAAAGAGCGAAAGAAAGAGAGAAAGAAAGATGGAAGGAAGGAAGGAAGGAAGAAAGGAAGGAAGGAAGGAAGGAAGGAAGGAAGGAAGGAAGGAAGGAAGGAAGGAAGGAAGGAAGGAAGGAAGGAAGGAGAGAAAGGAGAGAAAGAGAGAAGGAAGGAAGGAAGGAAGGAAGGAAGGAAGGAAGGAGAGAAGAGATAGAGGAGAGGAGAGAAAGAGTGAAAGAGAAAGAGAGAAGAGAGAGGAAGGAAGGAAGGAAGGAAGAAAGGAAGGAAGGAAGGAAGGAAGGAAGGAATGAAGGAAGGAAGGAAGGAAGGAGAGAAAGGAGAGAAAGAGAGAAGGAAGGAAGGAAGGAAGGAAGGAAGGAAGGAAGGAAGGAAGGAAGGAAGGAGAGAAAGGAGAGAAAGAGAGAAGGAAGGAAGGAAGGAAGGAAGGAAGGAAGGAAGGAAGGAAGGAAGGAAGGAGAGAAAGGAGAGAAAGAGAGAAGGAAGGAAGGAAGGAAGGAAGGAAGGAAGGAAGGAAGGAAGGAAGGAAGGAAGGAAGGAGAGAAGAGATAGAGGAGAGGAGAGAAAGAGTGAAAGAGAAAGAGAGAAGAGAGAGGAAGGAAGGAAGGAAGGAAGAAAGGAAGGAAGGAAGGAAGAAAGGAAGGAAGGAAGGAAGGAAGGAAGGAAGGAAGGAAGGAAGGAAGGAAGGAAATTTCTTTACTCATCTAGTCCCTTATGCAAAAATCTTAGTGTTCTCCTTAACCCTTACCTCCTTTTAGTCAGAAAACACTATGCATCACAAATACTGCTGCTTCTTTCTACAAAACATATATTAAATATTTTAACATTTGTCCATTTTTGGACATATGGGCTCCTTAAGCAGGCAAACACAATTTCTTTTCAAGATCACTACGCTGACCCTCCTCCTGTTCGCTTTTGTCCCACTCAAACTTTTCAATGGAAAAGTTAGGGCTATGTTTAGAGAATTCTTCTATATTGATATTCATTTTTATTTTAATGTCTAATTTTATGCATTTATTTTGTTACTCTTAAAATATCTTCTTCTAAATATCATGTTTATTTTTCATCAAATATTTATCATATTTACTCTTAAAATATCTTCAAAAATATCATGTCTAAAAATAAATAAATAACTTAAGGCATAATTAGCTTAAGTCTCTTCTCAAACATTATTTTATACCATTTTATCCTTTTAAAACCATACTACAATTTTCCAATTTAAGTCCTCAAGTGAACCATTCCTTTCATATGTTCCTTATTTCAAGTCTGAAATATTCTGTCTCCAGTCATTCAAGGCCTAGGTAGTTTCTGTACAAGTTTTAAGTGTCAATTTAAAAATCACTTCCTCAGAGTTATCATCCTTAACCTTTCACCCATCTGTTCCCTCATAGCACACTGTTCTAAAGCTTCATAGTCCTTGCTACATTTTACAATTTGTGTTAATCACTGACATGTTTATCAATAGACACTAAATTCATGAAAATGAATCTCAATTAGTTCTTTTGAATAAATTACCAAGAACCTAGCGCTGAGTCTACCCAACACTGTCAATAGTGGAATGATACCATAAAAAATTAAGATAAACTAAATCAATAAGAATTGATTTATGGATAATTATAATAGAAACTTAATACATTAAGATACAGTAAATATAATGATACCACAAAAATTAAGATTAACTAAATACAATAAACAACATATAACTGGATAGCCCCAACACAGGCTTCAGAACATTAAAAAAAAAAACTCCTTCCTGGATGAATAATATACACATAGAACCAGAGAAATAGTACAAGTGGTAAAGTGTTTGCCTTACACAAGGTCAAGCTGGGTTAAATCTCTCGTACCCACATATGATTGGCAACACATATGGTCCCCAGAGCATTACCAGGAGTGATCCCTGAGCACCACCACGCCCAAAGAATGAAAACAATTTTAATTAAATGTTAGGCAATTACAGTTCTAAAGGAAAGAAAAATTCATCATAGTTGTTCCTAATTCTGAATACTCATAGGGCAATAACCACTAGACCTCAACACTGTCTTAAGAGACTCATATGGTCAGACTTGTATCCCTCTCTTTTTAGACTGAGAGTGAATTATTGTGCCAGGGTATGTTTATATGAGAGGTAACCTGACAAGGAAATTGTATCAAAGATAGGATACAAGGAATTAGCATTAGACTACTGTTTCTCAACCCTTTTTTAACTATGGCCCTTCTGACCTTGCTTCCTTCCTGTGAACTCCCTTTCCAACCAAAAGGACTCCTAGTTTTCTGTTATGCCCACCCCACCCCACCCCCGTTTATGTTATTTTCATCTATGGCTTCCTTGGAATATCCTGAGGCCACCAGCTGGGTCATATGGCACTCAACTGAGAAATGCTAATCTAATCTATTAGATTATTATTATTATTTTTTTTTTTGCTGGAGCAACAGCACAGCAGGTAAGGCATTTGTCTTGCATGTGCAAATCCAGGTTTGATTCCTCCTTCCTTCTCAGAGAGCCCAGCAAGCTATCGAGAGTATTCCACCCACACTTCAGAGCCTGGAAAGCTCCCCGTGGCGTATTCGATATGCCAAAAACAGTAACAAGTCTGACAATGGAGACATTGCTGGTGCCTGCTCGAGCAAATGGATGAAGAACAGGAGGACAGTGCTACAGTGCAATTTTTTTCTTTACGCAAGGTTATTGCAGGATCACCTGTAATGATATAGATATACTATAGGTCAATATTTTGGTTCTGGTGTTTTCTACAAGTTATTATGAGAATACTATATCCTTTGAAGAACTCCTGCACATATTTAAGTGCATTTACTTAAGAGATCTTGTACATATAGTTAACTGCACATATTTAAGAGATCCTGTACATATATATTTAATATATCAAAAGAAAACAAAGTATTTTAAAGGGAACCTTATAAAGATCTTTATATTTTACTTGTCTCATGCCTCCACTTTGCTTTTTAGCTGAATAAACATGAAAAGTAAACTAAAACTACAGAAAATACAAGGAGTGATGATTTTTACTTTACTATGAAGATTCTGGTTAGTTGTCTGTCATCAGCTAGCTGGATAATATTTATTGTAATATAAAACATTTTTTAAAAATAATTCCATTTTGGGTGTCATCCTTGCACAGGGGCCATGCGATAGCATAGCGGGTAGGGCATTTGCCTTGCACGCAACCCACCAGAGTTCAATTCCTCTGCCCCTTTGCCAAGCCTGACAAGCTACCAAGAGTATCTCACCCGCACGGCAAGCCTGGCAAGCTACCCGTGACATGTTCGATATGCCAAAAACAGTAACAAGTCTCACAATGGAGATGTTACTGGTACCTGCTCGAGCAAATAGATGAACAATGGGAGGACAGTGACAGTGATAGTGAATTCTATTTTAGTATAGATATCCATATAAATATGATTGATTTGGGAGTAGAGAGGAAATGGTCTGATTTTCACAGGGTGTATTGTTTTATAATCATGCAGTAACCAATCCCCTTTTGTACACAGAGTACTAGGCATTGAAAATGGAGAACAATGACACTGTCTTTGTCTTCGAGGCACTAATTTGGTGGGAAGAGAAACTAGCCATTTAAAGGATATTATTATTCAATTTTTCTTTTTTTATAGTTCAAACAACCAGCTTTTCAAAACATATTTATCACTTGTTTACAATATAAAAAATTTCAGCAATGTATGTTCAGATCTGTATGATTTTGTATTTTGCCACACTCACTGCCTAAACTCATCTCTTCTCACTATCAAAATGATCTCTCTTCCAACCCCAGAACATATTTTTAAAAGTCTCTTTTCAGCTATTAAAATTTTTCTACAAATAAAAATTATCAGAGTTCTTTAATATTAAAAAGTATTAAAGTTTTTTTGGTTTTATTAAAAATACATGTGAACATTTGCATTTTAATTTATTTTTTCCTATCATAAAGTTTTCAACAACTTTTATTCAATTTTTAACTGAGAATCTGTGGTTTATAATTCTATCATAATCAATACTAATGCATATTATTCCAACGCCAAACCCATCCCCAAGTCTACTTATCTACCTGCTACAAGAATTTATTTAAAGATATTTTAAAATTATGTACTCTTTAAAAATGCATCCTCCTTTAAAGATGTAAAGAGACGTAATTTCCGTGGAGGAGCAGAGATGTTGTTGGTAGATAGTCAGGGAGCAGGGAGGCCCTGTTTTTTTTTTTGTAAATGATGAAACTAATAAATTTGGTAAATACTTTGGTAAATAATATAACTAAGAAATTACTTTGCCCTGAAGTAACACCAAAACATGAATGGAAACACATCCCTTTAAGGTACAAATCCTGAACTCTTCTAACTTGCATAAACTGAGACACCCCACTGAGAAAGATGAACCCCTCCAAAAAGGAGAAGCTACAGAAGAATCTAAAGGTCAGGACAAGAATATGAAAGTATTTTTGATATTCAAATATTCATATTTGGTACATCTACACAATGGAGTACTATGTAACTGTTAGAAAAGATGAAGTCATGAAATTTGCATACAAGTGGCACTACATGGAAAGTATCATGCTAAGCGAAATGAGTCAGAAAGAGAGGGACAGACATAGAAGGACTGCATTCATCTGGGGAACATAACGTAACAAAATAGGAAACTAACACCCAAGAATAGCCGAGATAAGTACCAGGAGGTTCACTCCATGGCTTGGAGGACAGCCTCACATGCTAGGGGAAAAGGCAGCTCAGATAGAGAAGGGAGCACTAAATAAAGGGTGTTGGGAGGATCCTCTCAGGATGGGATATGCATGCTGAAAGTAGACTATAGACTGGACATGATTGCCACTCAATGCCTCTTTTGCAAACTACAGCACCCAAAAGTAGAGAGAGAACAGAGGGGAATGTCCTGCCACAGAGACAGTGTGGGATGGGGGGGGGGGGGGGGGCAGTGGGAGGGATACTGGGTTCAGTGGTGGTGAAAAATGGGCACTGGTGGAGGGATGGATACTCGAACATTGTATAATTGAAACCCAAGCACAAAATTTTGTAAGTCTACAACTGTACCTCATTGTGTTTCACTAACAAAATTAAAAAAAAAAGAATATGAAAGGACTGAAGTCGGTGAGCCCACAGAGAGTGACTTATGTGAGGAAGAGAGAGGTTGCTTTCGGAGCACTCCGGGAGGTGCTCAGGGCTGATTCCTGGCTTTGCACTTAGAAATCACTCTTGGCAGGCTCAAGGAACCACATGGAAATTCAAGGATTGAATCCCTGAAGGCCACATACAAGGCAAAGGACCTACCTGCTTTATTGTTGCTCCAGCTACCAGGCTGAGAAATTTTGGTCTCCTATATGCTAGAGATGGGATCCATAAAATGGCATTTTTCTAGGGCCTAACATCAGTGAATCAATAGTTTACAGTAGATCTATGTAAAATGTTAAAGAATAGAACTCAAAGGTAAAATGCTGAATTACATAAGCTAAATGATTCTTATAGTAATTTGAATTGTCAATACTTTCCATAAGTTGATGTTTTTAAAGAAAATTATATAGGGCACATTTTTAATTTTATATAAATAAATAAAATAATCAGAGATGATTAATGTATTTAATGGGTACTCTAAAACAGTGCTTTTAAAAATATTAATATACATATCAATTATCTGGGAATATTATTAAAACATAGGATCTGACTCTCAAGTCAGGAAGACTATATGATTCTGCTGATTTTCAAAATTCCAGATGTCTTAAATGAAGTGATTGTATATAAGTGTTTTGAGTTAGTGATTCATATACCACACTTAGAATAGAAAGTTTCTAGTTCATAAATCTCCATATCACCAACACAGAGACACTTATAGCTGAAGACAAACTTACAGATCCATCAACCAACCAGAAGAAATAGCCATCACCAATCATTAAGAAAGCAAGAATGAATTTATATGCTTGTTAACCACCTTAATATTAGACATAATTTAAATAAAGAAAACACTCAGAATAGTTTTTATTTTTATTTTTATTTTTATTTTTTTTATAATTTATTTCTTTATTGAATCACTGTGGGAAAAGTTACAGAGCTTTCGGGTTTAGGTCTCAGTTATGTAAATATCAAACACATTTCCCTTTACCAATACTTATTTTTAACCGCAAACCCCAATAGAACCCCACCTCCCACCCCTCCCAATTCCTGTGAGGCAGATGAGTTCTAGTTAATACTCTATCTACTTTGACTAGATACATTGTTTCGATAGAAGATGCACAATTATTGTTTAGAGTTTACAAACCCCCCCCCCATCAGACATGTTAAAACAGCGTTGTGAAATGATTTGCTTTCTACAGCTGGGTTTAAGAATAAAATGATGTTGCGCGGCCACAATAGCGGCCGCGCAGTTTTGGATTTCTGCTATTTTACTTATTAACCCTGGAAGTATTTCTATTAAAAGTTAGATAGTTAAGAGATTGGTTTCTGTGCTCTGGAGTCGTGGCCGTGCCGGAGAGCCGCTCGTGGGGGGCAGCTGGTGACCTCGGTTGGGCGTGAAGGATGGCCCAGAACGCCCCCCTTCCCATGAGGTCCCTGCCGCTCCCACCCCCGGCTCAAACCTGCTGTCCACAAGGCTCCCATGTGGCCGCCATCTTTCTTTCCAGAGAGGATTGGGCGAATGGAGCAACACCCTTTCCACTCCGGGTAGGCATGCTGGCGCGGTTTAACACATAGTCCATTTGCTTTTCTGCTCCAAGCAGGTGGCTTTCTGTGCTAAGTCCTTTTGCTTCCGGGGCCATGGCCGTGCCAGAGAGCCACTCGTGGGGGGCAGCTGGTGACCTCGGTTGGGCGTGAAGGACAGCCCAGAACGCCCCCCTTCCCATGAGGTCCCTGCCGCCCCCACCCCCGGCTCAAACCTGCTGTCCACAAGGCTCCCGTGCGGCCGCCATCTTTCCCAGAATAGTTTTTAATAATTGAATAAAAATTTAAATGTTTGTCTTAATGTATTTTAATCTCTCTTTAAATACCCATCCACAAACAAGTTTATACAATCATATTTTATTAAACATGGCCTTAGGATGAATAAAAGATTACTCAGAAAATCAGTGTTAATTTATTTTAATTTCCTTTTCATGTTATCCATCTGTAGAGCATATCTTAAAAGAGGGATCTCTCACATTTATATTCATCAATATCTCACCTCTCCTTATATTACTTTTATGAGTCAACTAGACTGTCCCAGATATTTGGTCAAATACTATCCTGAAAAATTCTGTGAGTTGGTGGTTTTTTTTCTTTTGGGGATGAGATTAACAAGTAGATTAACAAGTAGATTTCATGTAAGGCAGATTATTGCTCATAGTGTAAGTAGACCTTATTTAATTAAAGGTCTGAATAGAATTAAGACTAAGTAAGGAATTCTGTCAGTAGACTGACTTAAGCCCCAACAAAGATGACTTTCTCCCTGCTTTTAAGATTTTGAATTTTCCAGTCTCCCTAATGACATGAGCTATTTTTTTAAATAATATCTCTCTCTGTCTCTCTCTCTCTCTCTCTCTTTCCCTATACAACACACACTCAGACACACACATAAATTAGTTCTTTTCCTCTGCAGAACCCTGACAATATGCTTATTTGTGAAAAGAAATTGATATTGTATTTATCTAGTCACAAAAAAACTTAGATTCTTAATTTTTCCTCTTAGCTCAAACCTTTAATCATTCCCAAAAATCAATCTCTGAACTTGGTGTTATGAATAAACTTGAACTCAAAAGCTCAGTAGACGGCCACATAATCAAGTTAACCAGATTTTAAATATAGAGCAGTTAAACACTTAGATTACTCCTAAATTATTCTCCTATGAAGCCTAGAATTCTTGTCTTTGAGGAAAAATTTTACATGATAAAAGCAAGTGACAGGGTTCTGTGATTGCTGCTTGAACCTCTATATGGTTTACCTTGATATTGGACATATTTTTATCACTGACTGTACTTTAATTTGTTTTGTTGCTTTGTTCCCCTGAACTGATATTCCAGATATTGAGCAATTTGAGAGGAGTCAACATCAACAATCATCAAATGGACTATCATTGTAGAATTGTGTTATTTTTCTTACAGGCAGCAATTTTTTAACTACAAATTGTCTATATGTCAAATCTAAACTGGATTATAAATGAAGATGTAGAAGACAATCCCAAAGTTATATTGAGTGCCAGAAATAACAACTACTAGGGAAAAAATATCCAACAAGCTATTACTAATCCAGAACTTAAAGTTCTATACATCAACGATAATCTAGGCATTCTCCTTTTACTATAAACATTTTCTCATTCATCTATTCTATATTCCACAAATATGTGAAAAGGAAAAAAACCAAGGGGGCCAGGGAGTGGGGAGAAGAGAAAGGGAAGTAATGGGCAAAAAGGGATATGGGCTTTAATTACACTAGTAATATGGGAGAATGTTATAACTATATGTCCAAAACAGACTCAACAATACTGAAAACATGAGATCTAAGCTGAAAACACAGAACTTTATAAATGTGCCTGTCAAGGTGACAGGTGCCGTGAGAATAGGGTGAAAAATGTGAGAACACTGGTGGAGGTTAGTTGAGACTGTTGGTGGGATTGGTGTTAAAACATTATATTCCCAAAACAAAACTATCAATTATTTTTATAAATCACAGATCTTTAAATAAAAATTATCTTAAAAAATAAAATAGTTTCATGAAGTCAAAAGATCAACAGAATGCCATAGAATCTATAGAAACTGGAGTGCAGTACTTACAACTTCTTATACTCTTTATTCTATCCTAAATGCTATGTGTTTCTTTATCAAATAAATTTTTTACCTTACTTTTCACATGGTTGTCCTTCATCTAGTGTTCTGCCAATCCTATTTAGGATGACTCGAGTGAACAACTTGTAGATGACAGACAATAGGCAGATCGGGCGATAGTTGCCAATGTCATGGATGTCTCCCTTCTTGAACAGTAGTACAGTCCTGCTGGTTTTCCATTGGGACGGAACCTTGCATTCAGACAGGTAGCGTGTGAGGAGCCGAGCCAGCGTATAGATGAGTACCAACGGCAGGTTCTTCAGGTGTTCAGGTCTGACCTTGTCTGGGCCGGGTGCTGTTCGTTTCTTTACTGACGAAATGGCGTGTCGGATTTCGGAAGGGAGAACACTGGGAACGACATATCTATTCTGTGTAATTTGGTATGTCGGCAAGTAGACATGGCTATCGAAGAGATTTGAGTAGAGGTCATGGATAATCTTCTCCATTGCCATTCTGGAGGATGTGATGGATCCATCAGGACGTCGGAGGGCAGTCATCTTGGTCTTGTAGTTGGCGAAGGACAGGCGGGCGTTATGAATACTTTTCCTGGCTTCTGCCGCATCTACCAGCACTTCTGCTCTTCTCTCTTTGAGGTCTTCCTTGATTGCATCTCTGCACTGCTTTGCGAGCTCGGACGTTAGCTTGCGGTTGCCTGAGGCATGCGCCAAACCACGTTGGCAAATAAGCTCGAGTTTTTGAAGACAGGTGTTTTTCTGTGGCTATCTCTCTCTTGGCGTTCGACCATATCCACACAATAACCAAGCTTATTGAGGTTTCTCGGGAGTTCAAAATGCCACTCTGTCTAAAATTCATTGATTTAAAGAACGCCTTTGATTCTGTTGAGACAGAAGCTGTCATTGAAGCCCTAGCCAATCAGGGCAGTCAAGCTCAATACATCAAGATCCTCTGTGAGCTGTATTGTGGATTCACTACCAGGATCTCACCATTCTACAAAAAAGTAATCATTGATGTCAAGAGAGGGGTTCGGCAGGGTGATACCATTTCACAGAAACTCTTCAGTGCCACCCTCGAGAACATCATGCAACGACTGGAATGGGAAGGAATGGGAGTGAAGATAGATGGTTGGCAACTACACCACCTCCGTTTTGCTGATGACATTCTTCCAATAACACCAAACATTAGCCAAGCGGCACAAATGCTGGCCAACTTTGACCGTGAGTGTGGAAAGGTAGGACTACAGCTGAATTTTTACGAAGACAATGTTTATGAAAAACAGCCTCGTTCCTGACACCCCATTCTATCTCAATGGAACGACCATCTCCGAATACAACAGCTATATGTACCTAGGTCGAGAAGTCAACATGACAAATGACTTGGCACCCGAGCTGTGCAGGAGGAAGAGAGCAGCTTGGAATGCCTTCAAGAGAGTCAAAGAAATAGCTAAGAGGATGAAGAACCTCCGGCTCCGGGCACATCTCTTTGATTCCACTGTTCTTCCTGCATTAACATACACCTCAGAGACCTGGACCCTATGCAAACAGGATGAGAACGCTATTCGGGTCTCCCAAAGAGGAATTGAAAGAACTATGCTTGGAATATCACGTTTCACTCAAATGAGAGAAAGAATCCGGAGTCTGACCTCCGTCAATGATCAAGAATCAGGGACGCTGTCTTGTTTGCCAAGGTGTCAAAAATCAGATGGGCTGGTCATGTAATGAGATTTAAAGATGACCACTGGACTAGAGCTGTTACTAACTGGATTCCACAGGATGTCAAAAGACTGTGTGGCCACCCACCTCCCAGATGGCCAGACTTCTTCATCAAGATCATGAATGATCGATTTGAGGCTCTTCGTGTTCCTAGAGCAAACAGACGCCATTGGGCTACACTAGCACACGACAGGGACAAATGGAAACTTTACTGGCGCCAGCTCAAGCAAATCGACGATTAACGGGAAGTCAAGTGATCAAGTGACCTTACTTTTCCTGCAAACTTTACTTCTAGTTTAATTTTCAGAAGTATCCTGTTCCCCCAAGGACATAAAGTATAGCATAATTATCCTTTCTTTCTCCAGAGAACCTCCTAAGGGTCCTTCTAAATGCTATTTACGACATGCTATTTACCCCTTCTTAATATCTGCTATTTGACAAACTGACAATGCTAACTTTGTATTAAGTCATGTAGCCATGAGAAATCATGATTCTCTTACTACATTTTTATTTTAAGTAACAAAATGATCTAATATTAATTGTATTGTTACTGAGAAAACTGCTCAGGAAAGTAAAGGTAAATTTTTCCAGTTTAGAGTAAGTTGCTTGTTTTCCCAGAAACAGACGCTTAATCAGAAATAGTGAAAATCCATGACTTTGGAAGATAAAGTTCAATCAGTTCCATTAGGAGCATTAACTTTATACCAAATGGTCTTTATGATCAGCTTACTAACCACAATAAGGTAACAAGATTTGGGCGTCTAATCATCTTTTATTTTTTTATTGATTCCATATAAAACACTAGTAATGTTTCCTCCCAATAAGCTATATCTCCGTATGGCTATGCCACTGTAACATGCCTTCTTCTAAAACTTTGACTAGCCCTGTGCTTAATAGAATAGAGACAGAAAAATCAGACCTTCTGATATCTAAGATCTGGTCAAAAGAAACTGCAAAAAACTCCATCTTTCTAGAGTTCTGAGCTACCATTAATAAGCCCAAATACCCTGAGACCACTATGCTGGATAGAGCACACACAACACCCAGACCAACAGTTCTAGTTGAATCCAACAGTGTCATTCCACTTCGGATTCAAATATGTAGTCATCTTGGTGACTAACACAGTCAAGCTTTAGCTTCCCTGACAATGAAATGTGGCCACATGGAGATCCCCGAGCAAGGAACTATTCAAATCAGAGACCTAAGAGATTACATCAATACCTAAGACATTGAGAGTTGAGGTAGCATGTTATGTGAAAAATAGATAACTAGCTCAGTATAACCAGCTAGCAGTGAATGGAGTCCATAAATATGGCCTGATGTAGGATTTTCAAATCATTGCTCACATGGACACAAATAATGGCTTTCTCAACCAAGACTTGGGTCTTCAGACTTCAAAAAGAGAAACCATAAAGATGCTTTCAAATGGATTTTTTTTTTTTTGCTTTTTGGGTCACACCCGACGATGCTCAGGGGTTACTCCTGGCTCTGTACTTGGGAATTACTCCTGGCGGTGTTCAGGGGACCATATAAGATGCTGGAAATTGAACCCAGGTTGGCCGCATGTGAGGCAAACACCTTACCTTCTGTGCTATTTTACTCCAGCCCCTGAAATGGACATATTTTATCAATGTAGATTTACTTAATTTTATTATTGATTACCAGGTGAAAAATCTGGCCAATTCTACCCAACGTATCACTTGGAGCAATAGATAAAAAAGAAACACAGCACACCCTGAGAATGCAGAAAGTAATGACTGCTTTTCTATTTTCTATAGAATAATGGGACTAAATGGGCACTAAAGTTTTTATGGTGGTTGAACCATCAGGTATATTTATCCCCCTTTGTTTCCCTTACCGCAAAGTATTGCAAGAAAGTGACGCAGCCAGTAACCTGGGGAACATCCTAGTGTCCCTTGGAGGTGAAGAAGACACAGGAGGATGAGTCAGCATAGTTCAGTTTGCCTCTCTTCTCTGATCTCCATCACACTCACCCAGCAATGATTTAACAAGTTTGCTGTTCACAAAGTCACCCAGGAGAGTAACTCACAGTAGAATGTGCAGTCGCAACTACAATTAGAAGTGAATTATGTTAACAATTTTAATGGCAACTAAATAGGTACAGTTAGAGCCTCCCAAGATGAAGAGGATAAAACTTCCTCTCTGTACATGGTTATGCTAAAGAGTTCATTAAGCGAGTTAAAAATCAAGGCCTGGGCTTTCAGTTACTGCAGCTTTTATTTCATCTTACTCCAGAGTATCATATTCAGTGTTGGTACCGTGTAAAAATAGAGAGCATACAACTCCTTTTCCATTGAATTAGCACACTTGGAACACCAAACCCATTTTGTTACTAGAGCTGATGCAATTTCTTGTTTTCTTGTTTCCACACCTTCATCCACACTCCCAACACCCACTGCATTTGACTGCCTTGTTCTTTACTCCTGATTTCTCAATTCTCAATGCAATTTTTGGCACACACAAGTATTTAATAAATTGTTGTTAGTAATGAATACTCCAAATGAAACACAAAATAAGCCAGTCATGATGATATAAATATGTATTATGCTTGTATATGTCTATATCTTTAACTATTATCAGCCCTTCTGAGGATTGAATATGCAATCTTTTAAAGTCAAACAAGGAAGACAGAAAGACTTGACTGCATCAGTCTTCCTTTCAGAATAGGTTACCTTCAAACTCAGACCAGCTAGATCTGGAACTAATGAGAACCCACCTGGTGATCAATTTAGGTGAATAGCCATACCTTTGAGTTCTAGGATTTGTCTGGACGCCTATGTCTTCAAAAGATAGATTTTTACCTAAACTGTTTTTTTTAATTTTTATTAGTAAGACACCATGAGGCACAGTTGTAGACTTACAAATTTTGTGCTTGGGTTTCAATTATACAATGATCAAATACCCATCCCTCCACCAGTGCCCATTTCCCACCACCACGGATCCCAGTATCCCTCCCACTCCCTATCTCCCCCCATCTTACCCTGCCTCTGTGACGGGGCATTCCCCTCTGTTCTCTCTCTCTCTCCTTTTGGGTGTTGTGGTTTGTAAAAGAGGCATTGAGTGGCAATCATGTTTGGTCTATAGTCTACTTTCAGCATGCTTCTCCCATCCTGGGAGGATCCTCCCAACACCCTTTATTTGGTGCTCCCTTCTGTATCTGAGCTGCCTTTTACTCTAGCATGTGTGGCTAGACTCCAAGCCATGGAGCAAAATTCCTGGTACTAATCTCGGCCATTCTTGGGTGTTAGTCTCCTATTTTGTTACTTTATGTTCCCCAGATTAATGCAATCTTTCTATGTCTATCCCTTTCTTTCTGAGTCATTTCGCTTAACATGATACTTTCCAAGTTTCCATTTTTTCCAGATTCGGCTATTGTAAAGAATGCTGCAATGAACAAACAAGTGCAGATGTCACTTCAACTATACATTTTTGCCTCTCTGGGATATATTCCCAGGAGTGGTATTGCTGGGTCAAATGGAAGCTCAATGCCTAATTTTTTGAGAATCATCCATACTGTTTTCCAAAAGGGATGAACCAGTCGGCATTCCCACCAGCAATGCAGGAGGGTCCCTTTCTTGCCACATCTGCGTCAGCACCAGTTGCATTTGTTCTTTTGGATGTGAGCCAGTCTCTGTGGTGTGAAATGATATCTCATTGTTGTTTTGATCTGCATCTCCCTGATGATTAATGATGTAGAGCATTTTCTCATGTGCCTTTTAGCCAT
This sequence comes from Sorex fumeus, assembly GCF_029834395.1. Taxonomy (NCBI): domain Eukaryota; kingdom Metazoa; phylum Chordata; class Mammalia; order Eulipotyphla; family Soricidae; genus Sorex; species Sorex fumeus. The sequence continues at coordinate 16,687,220 of NW_026606072.1, forward strand.
TCGGATTTCTTCTTTGAGAAAGTTTCTGTTCATTTCATTGCCCCATTTTGTGATGGTGTTGGATGTTTTCTTCTTGTGGAGTTCAACCAGTACTTTGTATATCCTTGATATCAACCCCTTGTTGGATGTGTATTTGTCGAATATTCTTTCCCATTCTGTAGACTGTCTTTGTATTTTGGTCACTGTTTCTTTTGAGGTGCAGAACCTTCTTAGTTTAAGATAGTCCCATTTGTCTAGCTCTGTTTTCACTTGCTCGGCCAGTGGCGTGACATCTTTGAAGATACCATTAGCTTCAATGTCATGGAGGGTTTTGCCAACTGTGTCTTCAATGTACCTTATGGATTCTGGTCTGATATTGAGGTCTTTAATCTATTTTGATCTTACTTTTGTACATGGCGTTAGGCAGAGATCTGAGCCCACTTTTTTGTATGTAGCCGTCCAGTTTTGCCAGCACAATTTGTTAAAGAGGCTTTCCTTACTCCACTTCACATTTCTTGCACCTTTATCAAAGATTAGATGATCATAGGCTTGGGGGGAGATGTCAGTATATTCAACCCTCTTCCATTGGTCTACAGCTCTGCCTTTGTTCCAGTACCATGCTGTTTTAATTATTACTGCTTTGTAATAGAGCTTGAAGTTAGGGAAGTTGATTCCTCCCATTTTCTTTTTCCCAAGAATTGTTTTAGCTATTCAATTTTCTTTAACAGTTCTAGCAATGAAGAGATTTCCCAAGTGAGCTTTACGTGGAACTCCAAATAGAAATACCTAAATTTAGTACTGTTCTGATTATATCAGAGATGAATAACCAATGCAATGTCAATTCAACCTTATTCTCAGCCATCTAAGAAAATTCTGAAGAATATTGCAAATAAATACCTTGAAACTATCAGCATAGTTCATTAAACCGAGAACTATACATCAATTTTTATCAATAAGATGTAAACAAACTTTTAAGCCCAGAAACTAGAAGTTTCTATCTACATTCTTACTAGAGTTCTGCTTCAACCTAGAGATCCAGAACAAGAAACCATCCCACTGTGAATGTCATCATTATACCATTTCCTGCTGCCATGCCCTGCTCACTAGATTTGATGACTTGAATGTTGTTCAAAATAAGGCAAATCCTTATTTGTCACATATTTTAACTACAATACCTTTAACCCTCTGGGTTTACTTTATCTTTTTAAGGGACAAATTTCTATAAATTTTGATACATACATACACACACATACACACACACACACACACACATATATATATATGCACCATTGCCAATGGCTATTATCGTGGAACTTTTCGGTAGACTTCTACTGAGAATTTCATAAGGCTGACATCAATGTGACAGCTGGATTCATCCATGTTGAACCAAAGGAAAAACCTCATCTAAGGAATGATCCTTTTTCAAGCCCCCTCAAATTGTTGCAACATTAACATTTTGTGGCCCTAATACTGAAGTTCCATTATCTTGCAATATATAGGACAGGTACTACTCAATACCCACAGACCACTCTTAGATTCTTACCACCTTATCCTTTTCCATTCAGTGTGAATTGCTTTTGTACTAAATATCTCTTTTATTTCCTCTTCTTCTAGCAGGTACAGAAAATTCTCTGATTTTAAAAGGTTCTTGTGATTAGGTTAGATGCAGACAAATAATCTTCGCGTCAAATGATTAATAACATTAATTACACCTGGAAAAATCCAAGGTAGCAGAGGATATGAGGGCTATCTTAGAATACTGTCTAACACACTGCTATACATCTATTCCACATGGTCCTGGACAATTCCTTTGTACTGGTCAGCATACATCAATTGCTATAATACACTTCAAAAATTTGGTGAGTTCGTAGAACATAGTTTTATTTCTTTCTCACATCAAAATTCTTCCAGGTCAACAGGAGATAATTTTATATTAGGCTCTAGAAATGTAAATTAGTGGTTCTTAGAAGCAAAAATCTTCCAAGGAGTTCCACATTGTTCTGGCAGAGAGAAAAAAACAAAACAGGTGGAAGATTTTTAAGTAATATAGGAAATGTTTCTTTACCAACAAAATGGCGTGTCGGATTTCGGAAGGGAGAACGTTGGGAACGACATATCCATCCTGTGGAATTTGGTATGTCGGCAAGTGGACATGGCTATCGAAGAGATTTGAGTAGAAGTCATGGATAATCTTCTCCATTGCCATTCTGGAGGATGTGATGGATCCATCAGGACGTCGGAGGGCAGTCATCTTGGTCTTGTAGTTGGCGAATGACAGGTGGGCGTAACGAATACTTTTCCCAGCTTCTGCCACATCTACCAGTACTTCTGCTCCATGACATTGGCAACTATAGCCCTATCTGCCTATTGTCTGTCATCCACAAGTTGTTCACTCGAGTCATCCTAAATAGGATTGTCAGAACACTGGATGAAGGACAACCATGCGAGCAAGCCGGGTTCGGCAAAGGATTCAGCACCATCGACCATATCCACATGATAACCAAGCTCATTGAGGTTTCTCGGGAGTTCAAGATGCCGCTCTGTTTAACGTTCATTGATTTAAAGAAGGCCTTTGATTCTGTTGAGACGGAAGCTGTCATTGAAGCCCTAGCCAATCAGGGCATTCAAACTCAATACATCAGGATCCTCTGTGAGCTGTATTACGAATTCACTACCAGGATCTCACCATTCTACAAAAAAGTAATCATTGATGTCAAGAGAGGGGTTCGGCAGGGTGATACCATTTCACCGAAACTCTTCAGTGCCACCCTCAAGAACATCATGTGATGACTGGAATGGGAAGGAATGGGAGTGAAGATAGATGGTCGGCAATTACACCACCTCTGTTTTGCTGATGACATTGTTTTAATAACACCAAACATCAGCCAAGCGGCACAAATGCTGGCCGACTTTGACCATGAGTGTGGAAAGGTAGTACTACAGGTGAATCTTACGAAGACAATGTTTATGAGAAACAGCCTCGTTCCTGATGTCCCATTCGCTCTCAACGGAACGACCATCTCCGAATGCAACAGCTATGTGTACCTAGGTCGAGAAGTCAACATGACAAAGGACCTGGCACCCGAGCTACGCAAGAGGAACAGAGCGGCTTGGAAGGCCTTCAAGAACGTCGAAGAAATAGCTAAGAGGACGAAGAACCTCCGGCTCCGGGCACATCTCTTTGATTCCACTGTTCCTCCTGCATTAACATATGCCTCAGAGACCTGGGCCCTACGCAAACAGGATGAGAACGCTATTCAGGTCTCCCAAAGAAGAATAGAAAGAGCTTTGCTTGAAATATCACATTTCACTCAAATGAGAGAAAAAATCCGGAGTTCTGACATCCGTCGATGATCAAGAATCAGGGACGCTGTCTCATTTGCCAAGGTGTCAAAAATCAGATGGGCTGGTCATGTAATGAGATTTAAAGACGACCGCTGGACTAGAGCTGTTACTGACTGGATTCCATGGGATGTCAAAAGACCGCGTGGCCGCCCACCTACCAGATGGTCAGACTTCGTGAAGATCATGAACGATCAGTTTGAGGCTCTTCATGTTCCCAGAGCGAACAGATGCCATTGGGCTACACTACCACGCAACAGGGACAAATGGAGACGTTACTGGCGCCCGCTAGAGCAAATCGACGAGTAACGGGAAATTAAGGGATTAAGTGATAGGAAATAGGCCTGGGGGTTACCTGCATGTCTTCCACTCTCACCTCATTGTGCAGATCTAGTCATGTGATTGTAACTGGTTGCAAGGAAGGCTAAGAAATGCAGTCAGTGTGCCAAATAAAAAAAGGGGGAGGGGAAGGGAAATTACCAATGGAGAACTAATGGAGAACTAATCCCTGCTCTGCTTAATTTCCTTTTTTCTTTTAAGCTTCTGAAATCACTGTTCACTTGGCATAAGGAAAATATTTACCTTACTCAGGGACAAACACCATTATCTTCATCAAGCATTTATTCTAAGTACAAGAATCTCATGTTTAATCACAAATAGAAGTTTTACAGTTAACATGCAACAAATCTGATGGAAGTGCTGAAATTTTTTAAAGAAAAAACAAGAAGGTGATTTAAAACTGATGTGAAAAGAGATATACACATTTGTCTTATGTAGTTAATCCAGATCTATTCCTTTTCCTATCATGAAGAAAGTTCCTGTTCACTTTCAAAAATACCTTCTGAAGTCATTCTTTTCAGAGACTTTCTAGTGTGATTGAGTTTGCTCTGGAAAGTGCGAGAAAATAACTTGGTATTTTTGGAGAGTTATAGTCCCTGTGCTGGATCAAGGAAAATGTATTTTAGTTCTCAGCAAGAGCTATGGGTACTTTTAAAGCCCACCTTGAGAAGGAAAATTATTCATTCTACCCTGCTTTAAAAGATACTGAGACAGTGGGGAGGGATTAAGAAGTAGAAGCCTTTGGATTCATGGAACTTGAGATAGTCAGTCAACTTTCAGATATCTTAAAATCTTTATATTTATTTTTCAAATAATTGATGTAGCTATTCTTTATGCAACATCTTTTTACATAATTGTTTATGTGAACATCACTTTTCACATCAGCATTTGTTCATTTCCCACCTGTCCCATTTGATTTTACTGTTGAGTGGTTTGACAGAGAGATTTTTCATGCATGTTTAATCAGTTCCTAAATTCTTATTTGTTCTTCAAATCATAATCGACTGTCATGAATCCATCTCTGAGAGCAGAAAAACAAGGAGCTGAGAACCACTTTTGGTGGAATGAAACACAAGACCAGAAAGGTCAAAAGGAATAAGGAAATTCCCTCATGGAATAAAGCAGAATTTTTAGGAAGTAGCACTGTAGCACTGTCCTCCCATTGTTCATCGATTTGCTCGAATGGAAGCCAGCAATGTCTCACAACAAATTTTGAGAACTTGTCGTTACTGTTTTTGGCATATCAAATACATCACAGGTAGATTGCCAGGCTTTGCCGTGTGGGGCGGAATACTCTCGGTAGCTTGCCGGACTCTCCGAGAGGAGCGGAGGAATCAAACCCAGATCGGTCATGTGCAAGGCAAAAGCCCTGTCCACTATGAAGTATACTTTTTATATTGCTCAAAATTTTTATGTGTTTTTTTCTGTGTAATTAAAAGGAGGAAAAATTCCAAGAGGTTAGATAATCTTTGTGCCAAAAATGAAGCACCATGTCCTCTTTGGGATATAGATATATTGGGAACAACACAAAACTTACCCTCTCTGCTTCCTTGAAATGTAGTGTAGAGGTGGTAGAAGTCAGAAGAGACAAGGAGGAAAAAAAAGTTATTTTAAAATAGACACTTCTTTGACCATGCCTACTTTAAATTTAGGTTCCAGCTGTACAGTTGAATTCAGATTCTCAGATTTCATGGCTTCCTCTGCACCTCTGATCTCTAGATATGAAAATTGGGAAAGACCAACAAGAAACAAAACTTTCAAAGACAGTTTTTTTCCTCATTAATTATCCCAGACATTATTTTCTATAAAAGTACTGTAAAATGTTCCATCTAAAAGTATTGTAAAATGTTCCATCTTCGCATTTCACCCACCTATTGTGTTAATTATAGGAAATGGAAAAAATCACCATTTGGATAGAATATGGTAACCTACAAAGAAAAGCAACAATGAATTTTTAAGAAAACAAAAACAGTGACTAGCTTTGATCCCAACTAAGGGCAATTCACAATGAACATTTGGGGGATATGATCCACTTATAATCTGTGCTATTTTATTACCCCCAGTCTGGTTTAGAAGTAGATATCTTCTGGTTGCTATAACCTACATATTTATCTGTTATATATGAAGCTGACAGTCTGAGCTAACATGCCACCAAATTGTTCAGATTTCGCCTTGCCATTTCCTTTCTGAATACAGATAACTCTACCAAGTGAAAGTGATAAGTTTCAGTAAAAGACTTCTATGTTAATAACAGTCAGGATCTTATTACATAGGTTAAGATAAAGAGGCCACAATTATAATTCATTCAAATGTTTAGGGTGCATTGCCTAGATGCCTTATCTTTATTAGCTTTAATGTATATGGTTATCTACTAAAATGATGAGAGCCTTTATCCTGTATCTTAATGGCATCGACTATTTGCATATGAAGAAAAAGTTGTTATTTTCCAGCTGTGTATCTTTTTTTACAGAGACAGCATGCAGAGGGCAAGGTCTACCAAAGTTCAGGGGCTTCCAAACAAGCAGACTGTCTAGATTGTAAATTGTCTATTGAACATGCATTACTAAATGACTTTTCCTGGGAACAATTCTCTGAAACACAGTGCCCTGCAATTTACAAGGTCCAGAGTGCTGTCAACTCCTCAGGGTGCTAAGGAAGAAGTGCATTCCTACTGATATTAGAAACCAAAAGAAAAGTGCATTGTAGAAACAAACCATTCTTGTGTCTGTGTCCCTTTCTACATCAGGGAAACAGTGTGGTGCCTGTTTCCTTTCTAATCAATTCCATCCTGTGTAATCCATCTTTTTTTCCTTATTGCCTCACAGTTATTTTGCTTCTTTTGCCCATTTGGCAAACATGATACGATGGGTTTCAAGGGCTTAAGTCAATCAACTGATACAGGAGGAGATGAGGGTGCATATTGCTCTGATATTCAACAAAAGATAAAAGTTAATAAAAAGACTATGAAGCACAATGAAAGTTTCACACACTTCACAATTCTGAGTGCATGAAAAATAGTAACAGAATCATCGGGGAAACAAAGCTTCTTGTTTCACTGCAGGAACAAGGCCCGGATGAAGACACTCTAAAGCTTTGAAATCATAAGTATACTTCCATATGGTTCTACTTACAGCTTTTTTAGCCACAAGACGGAGAGTTAAAATTGTATGTTTGGATAACTTGTGTTTAGCACTTAAATAGACCTTAGAAATCAATGCAAATGCACAAGTAGGACAAGGACATGCTTTCTTAAGCTGCCATCTATACATTTAGATTCTCTCTCACCCAAGGATAAAAGTTACAAGATTTCCACCTTCAGAGAATAGCTCTGTGGAATCAAACTAAGAAGAGAATCTAAGATCTTAAAGAAAATGATTCCCCACTGCAGTTTCTGAAGTTGCTAGAAATCTGTGGGGATTCTGAGGTATCCGCCCTAAAATCTAGCTTGAACAACAAAGAGATATTCATGAGGTAAACCACAAGTCAAAAAAATGTCTCTGCAACCAAACCACAAACCACAAACCCCTTTTCACAGCAGGACAGACACTACATCCACCGATTCAGTCAGTCAATTTAGACTCATACTAGTCCTTTAACATATGGAGACTGAGCGAGGCTGGACTCACAGTACCGCAGGTAGAGCATTTGCCTTGCCTCCAATGCCAGATTTTTCGATTGTCAGCATCCCCCATGATCTCAGAAGCATTGATCACTGGTCCCAGAGCTCCAAGTGCAGAGCCAAGAATAAACCTGAGCATTGCCAAATATGCCACTCCCCTGCCACCAGCCCCAATCAAAAATAAATAAATAAATAAGCAGACCAAAACAAACAAAACCCCACCACAACTCCAAAGCCTCAAGTAACAGAAACTTGATGAGTTTTGATACCATTTGAACCAGTGTTGTGTACTTATGTTCAGGTCAACCTAAAATATGGTCCAGACGCTAGTGCCAGGCTATAAACAGTTACCAGTGCACTATGAAATAAGTACAGTCAGTAAGCACTTAGGCACAGCTACTTAAATTTTACAAAACAATTTCAGATAATTTCCCCCTAATATTAAAATAGAAAATTTTGTTTTATATTTATTTCTCTTTTTTATTTTCTTTTTTCATTTTTTTGTTTATTTTCTTCAGTGACAACTAGTAGTACTCCTAACTTTGTGCTCAAGGGTCACTCCAAGTAGTGAGTGGGAGACTACATGTGCTGCTATGGATTGAGTCTGGCCCCACTACATGCAAGACAAGCACCCACCCACTCTACTATCTCTCTGGCCCTCCTTTTGATTTTTCAGTGGCTATTTTTCCTTGTCTTTTGCAAAATTATCAGATGACAATGGGTGAGGAAGTTAAAAAGATAAGAATATTTTACCATGGTTACATATGAGAAGTACAATGTAGTTTTTGCTTTAATCTACAGAAGTAGCTATGGATTGGGGCAAATTCACAGAATATTGCCTTTCCTCAATTTATTTCAAGTTTTTGTGTGTGGATAACATGTAACTTTATTCTTGCAATTTGTCTAGGTAATCTAAGAAATTGACAGTAATATAAAAATAGAAATTTTAGAAATGATTGGCTAGGAGAATGCCATTTATAGGAAACAGAAGATACAGGGGCCAGAGAAAATGCCCAATGATAGGGTTTCTTTCTATTCTAGTCATAACTTCCTTTTTAATGCAGAAACTTCGTAAGCCGATGTAATTTCTCACACCCTTTCTTTAGTATGCAATTAGATTTTTGTGGAATGGGTCACAGTTGTCCTTTTGGTTAGCTGGATAACAGTTGGGCATGCAAACTCAACTGTCCTTTATATTTAAGATAAAATATTTCTTCATTCTAGAGTACAACTCAGTTAGAAACTTCATCATTTTAGGGTCTAGAAAAAGTTGCTTCGTCCATAAATGTTTTAAATTTTTAATTATATTTTTAATTATTCCTTAAATGGAATCCAGAAGGGACATTGTAAGTTATCAATATTATTAATGTCTAATGTATGAATTAATGTAAATAGTTTTATCCAAAATTTTACATAAATCCTAATATAAGAACTGGAAGGTACTTGTACATTCTCCTTAGACTAAAAAATGACTAAACATACCATTAAATTTTGAATACATACTAGTCACAACACTTCCATGAAATAAAAATACTAAGCTATACGTCACATATAACTAAGCCTCCAGTTGAAGATAGATAACTATAATCAATGCCTCAGTACTTCTTAAAAACAGTAAACAAACGTATTTGATTTCATAAGAGAGCAAGAAGATAGCTTTGGTAAAATCCTTTTCATGGAGGTTTCTTTCTAAAAGCAATTATTTAAGAGAATTCAATCTGGAAACAAAGAAAAAAGTTTCATTGGTGAAATGGTCATTGCATTGTGAAAAACCAGGATAGCCCCATAAAGAATTTATGAAGAGAAAGGTCTGCAGCATGCTCAAGTGCTTGCAGGGATAGTGGTAGTCACAGCTGGTAAAGTGGAAACTTTTACCTCATTTTCAACCCAGAGATGAAGATAGTAAAGCATAATGGAAATTTAGGCATTGACTTGTCATAAAAAAAAACCCTCAAAATTAATTTATTTTTACTGTTCTTATCTCTAGATTATTTTTTTTCTTATAGATGTATAGCAAAGAAAATCTGTCCATAAAAATTTTAAGTAAACAGATTGAATCTCAAAAATATAAGCCTAGAATATATTTTTGCAGTGATAGGAGCATTGTGAATTGTGTGTAAAAGTGTCAGGCATAGTCCAAACATTTCCACTAATATAAAAAAGAATATCCATAAAAAAAACTTTAAAAATAACTGTCAAAGTCATCTGAAATCAGTCTTCTTTGAAGAAAACTATACTGGAAAATGAGGGTATCCAAGGCCATTTTCCCTGTGCTGCTTATGGATAATACAGTGTTTTTCAGAGGACAAATGAAATATTACTCAAATTCATGAAACATTTTATTGCAATGTCCATATCTTTGTGTGGTAAGAGGTCCAGATGATTTAAAAATAAAATTATGTTACTTTTTATCAGATATCCTAAAGACAAAGTGTTTCCATCAATCCAAGGCAGTAAGATAATTCTTTTAATGACCAATAATTCACCCAAAACCCTACATTTTCTTGTTGTAATTAGGATAATTGCCTAGTAAATCATCCAACAACCAAAGAGATATTTAGTTTGCATAAATGAATTCCAGTTCTTTTACAGAGGCTCATTAAACCCCATGATCTAGAATTATAAGTAAGGCAAGCCAGCTGATAAGTTGGAGATTTAAAAACATGATCATTTTTCCTGGACCTAGACTCCTTCACTTAAAAATAACTTCAAAAGCTCCATCAATGACCTAGACCTGGGATATATCTCAGAAACAGGGTCTCTTACAGTTCTCTCTTCCAAAAATACTCTGAAGAAATGATGAATTTGATTATCCTTTTTGAAGTTCCAGTCAGAGCATGAGTTTATTTGGTAAAAGAAAATCTTGTCCTACGTATCTTCTTGCCAATGATTATGTAAATCCTCCACATATATGCCATATAATAAAGAAAATTATTGAGAAACTTTATAATTATTACTCTTTAGATTGTAATTTGCATAAATATGTTATTACCATAAATAATTCAGTATAAGTACCCAAGTATGATTCATAGGCATGTAATGGTCCCATATGGCATTGGATTGAACTTTATTGTAAACAGGAAAGGTTTCTGATGGGATATTTCTATCACTTTATTTTCCCAGTAGCACATTGCACTTTCTATATACTTCATAAATATGAAAATGGGGATAGAGAGAATGTAGGTAAAGCTCTGGATTTGTGTGCTGTTGACCCAGGTTTGATCCTCAGCTTAACATATGGGCAAATGGCCCTCCATGCCCTGACAGGAGTGATCTTTGAGAGTATGGTCAGAAGTAAACCCTGAGAACTTCCAGAACTTTTGGCCCCCAAGACAAAACTAAAACCAAGAACAAGAAAAAGAAACAAAGATAATTAAGAGAAGCATTTCTTGCATGATATTTCTAGCTAAAATAGTTTTAGTAATAAGCAGATAACATATCTAACATTAACTCACACTAGATTTATTTCCTAAAACACTTGCCAAATGTTAAACTACACAGGAAGAAAAGTTAATAAAAAACAAAATTGACTTAAAGCTAAACAGAAATCATCGATAAAATTTAAACACATCAAATATAGTAAATGTAAGGACACAACTGAGCAATTATTTATTCTAAGAATATGAGAAAGAATATTCAAAATCAGAATATCAATGGATTCCTGATAGTCTTTCTTTGCTTATGTCTGCCTGACATATAGCTATTGGCCTGAGGTGCCAATATAAGCTCCTCCAATCCAGGCACGCTGATAGAACCCAGGAACCTGTTCCTTGTGCTCTGCACTAAGAGGGAACACAACCCCAACCTCCAGGGACTGTGCGGGCACCTAGTACTGGTTGATGCCTTAAGGTTCACACAATTGTTGTACTTCACCCATCTCATATGATGTATAGTCTAAGTACAGGTGGGAAACTGCAGGATCAGTACCAGAATATATGCAAAAAAAAAAATGGCAACTAAAATTCATGTGTAGACCTACATATTCCACTGAAATACCATTACACAGAACAAAATAGAATAACAGGGGCTAAACAGTTGATTTTTAGTGTAAAGTAATGAATCACAAAACATCAGTACTCAGTTAACCAGGAATCTAAAGCTTCACTTTCAGCTCCCACAAAATTCTAAGAAAAACAGGAAAACAAATAAATTAAGCTATATTTGAAGAAAGGGACAAAAGTCCAGGCAAGACCTCAACTTCCTCAAAACTTCCAAGCCTGGATGAGGAGGATCTCAAATCAATATTCTATTAAATAGCAGTGGAAATAAAGCAATCATTGAAAGATAAGTTCAGTCAACTCAAAAGAATCTATTCGAACCATGAAAGAAATCATATAAGTGCAATTGACAGCTAAAGAATACAATTGCAAGTCATAGGAACAAAATTCTAAATGGAGAGAACCCAACCAACAAACATGAAGACAAAACACAATTCAGGCTTATTGCTGTCTCTGTGTTCAAGTATCACTCCTGGTGGTGTTCAAGGGATTCTATGTGATACAAGGAATCAAACCAGGTATGCTGCAAAGGCAAGAGCCTTAACCCGTGTACTATTTCTCCAATGCCTTCGTTAGTAATTTTTATCTCCCTCAAAGAAAACAGAAGAGAAACAGAGGACAGTATGATCAGGAATACTCTGTTTATAACCATATCTTTAAGGATGTTCTCAACATTTAACTTTAGAAATTATAAATCTGGCGATAATAGGGGAGAAAGGAAGAATGAAACATTACTTCAGATACAATCTTCACAGAGTAAACTAATCAGGAGGAGACAGAGGAAAATCCTTGAGGTAAAAGAGACTTGTAGCCTCCAATGGGAAGAGGGTAGTTACAAAAGGGGAAGACTGCACATCAAGGCACCACGAATTCATTGGTCATATATCTTGGGTATCCAAATGATTCAAATAGTTAATATTTATTAGTCATGTTTTATGTGAGAAGGGGTATTCCAGATACTTTATTTTCTCAACTCTATGAGGAAAGTAAAATTAACCTCCCATTTTATAGATGAAAAAAAAAGACTAAGATAAGAAAGTAATTTTCGCAAGATAGCACAGCTTGTTATTTACAAATTTGGGATTCAGTTCCAAAACCAATTCCAAAACCCTCTGTTTTCCACTAGGACTAAGCGTCCTTAATTTTGAAATCAATGGTCAGACACTTAGCTGCTACTTTGAGCTAAAGATCTTCTCCAGTGTGATTTTTTGTGCATTCGCTCAGCTTTTACTGTGACAATTTCTCTATTTCTTCCAGCAATCTGTCACTTCATCAGAGTGCTTTTCAAATTTCTTTCCCAATTGTATGGATTAAAAACTTCATTTTTACCTTCTCCAGATGGCATATAATGTTAAAATTAGTAGGAAAATTGTTTTATTTCTGACTTTATAACTACACAAAGTAAAAACTCTTTACTGGGACTAGAGAGATAGTAGAGCAGGGAGGGCAGGTTCTAGACCCGAAACCCTATACGGTCCCCCAATGTTTCCAGGAGGGATCCTTGAGCACAGATCTAGGAGGAATTCCTGTACTGGACTTGACGTGACCCCCAAATTAAAAACAAGTAAATACGAAAACTCTTCACTGCACATATAAAAGGCTTGCCTTTGAGGAAGACTTGGGGTGGGGAGTTGGGGGGTTCAAGAAGGAAACTGGGCATATTAGTGGTGGGAAACATATACTGGTAAAGTGATAGGTGTTGGGACACTGTATGACTGAAACCCAAACATGAACAATTTTGCAACTGTGTATCTTACAGTAATTCAATAATTATTTTTTAATTTTTTAAAAATTTTTATTGAATATTCATGAGAAAGACCATTTCAAAGCTGTTCATGATTGGATTTTAGTCATATAATAATACAACACCCATCCCACCACCAGTATACATTTCCCACCTCTAATGTCCCCTGTTTCCCTCCTATCATGCCCAAACAATCCTTCTGCCCTTTCTGCCACCATCCTGCCTCTATGGCAGGCACTTTTCTTCTTTCTCTCTCTCCTTTTGTGCATTAGGGTTTGCAATACAGGTATTAAGAAGTCACTGTGCTTGTTCGGGGCCCGTTCAGCTTTTTCATTGGAATGGTAAGGCTAGAGTAGCTCTGTTAAGTGTGTGGCAGTTTGGGGTGTGGGCATGACTGCCAAGTGTTCTGGAACTATATATATAGGGTGGGGAGGAGGTAGCTCATCCCAACCCCAAGAAAGCCTGGAGAGTTCTTTCTTTTTTTTTTTTAATTTTATTGAATCACCGTGAGATAGTCTGGCTTTCATGTTTAGGTTAAAATCACACAATGATCAAACACCCGTCCCTCTATCAGTGCACATTCTTCACCACCAATATCCTCGGTATACCCCCCCCCCCTTCCCACTCTCCCCCTGCCTCCATGGCAGACATGATTCCCCATAATCTCTCTCTACTTTTTGGACATTATGGTTTGCAATGCATACCCTGAGAGATTATCATGTTTGATCCTTTATCCACTTTCTGCACACATCTCCCATCCTGACCGATTCCTCGAGCCATCTTTTTCTTAGCGATCCCTTCTCTATTCCAGCTGCCTTCTCGCCTTTGCTCATGAGGCAGACTTCCAGCTATGGAGCAATCTACCTGTCCCATGTATCTACTTTCATTAGATGTTAGCCTCATGTTATGTTGTTTTATACTCCACAAATGAGTGCAGTCTGCAGTCCTTCTATGTCTGTTCCTCTCTTTGTGACTCATTTCATTTAGCATGATATTTTCCATGTCTATCCATTTATAAGCAAAGTTCATGACTTCATCTCTCCTGACAGCTGAATAGTATTCCATTGTGTAGATGTACCAAAGTCTCTTTAACCAGTCATCTGTTCTAGGGCACTTGGATTGTTTCCAGATTTTGGCTATTGTGAACAGTGCTGCAATGAACATAAAGGTACAGATGTCATTTCTACTGTGCTTTTTTTGCACCCTCTGGATATATTCCCAGAAATAGTATTGCGGGGTCATATGGAAGCTAAATTTCTAGTTTTTGAAGGACTGTCCATCTTTTGTTTTTCAGAAAGGCTGGACTAGTGGGCATCCCCACCAACAGTGAAATAGCGTCCCTTTTTCCCCGCATCCACGCCAGCACTGGTTGGAAAGCCTGGAGATTTCAATCACAAAGCCCACATACCCAAATTTTCAGCAGATTATATCTTGGTGAGGTCTTTCCTGAGATGGTGGAGACTGACTGGGGATATGTTAGTGATTCGGATTGTGGGAGCAAGTGGTTGTATGGTCTCTGTGTGGGTGGGAACTTGGCTGACCCACTCTCTCCCAGTCTGTTCAGCCTTGCGTGCATCCAAGATTAACTGCAGCATTTGATCTCTTTTGAGATTTATTTATGGGTCTCTGAAGCAAGGCCAATAAATGTGCTCATATAACTGAGCCAGAGGTGGTTTGTAGATGCTCCCACATACCTAACTTTTGGCCATTACATTTCTAGGTAAACTTGATCCCAAGTTGTTAGGGTTTGGCCAGAGACACAGCAGCAATTTGGGGGTATCAGGAAGTCTGATGTCACAATCTGGCTGCTGTTGGACTTATCTGCATGTAGAGGTTGACCTGCTGGCAGCACCACACCCCCCAAATTTTTTTAATAAAAAGGAATTTAAAAATAATTTTAAATAATTTTCAAAGGAAGAATATTCCAAGGAGGTGACAGGTTAAAGATCACACAATGGGGAGCACTAAGGCATAAGATTAAGGGTTCAATCAGTAGTATACGGGACCACAGAAAGTAAAATTGGAAAGGAGTGTTACAGTTGGATAAAAAGTTGAACAGCAATGCAATAAATTATCCAAATTAATGTGAAAAAATGGCAGGACAAATGAATTTAATATAAGGAAATTATATCAATCATAAAGAAATCAAAGGAGAAAAACCACATATTCTTGTGTCTTCATAATGACAGAATGCCTTGGAATTGATACTAAAGCAAGGTGCTATGTACAGAATTTTACAGTCATTTCTTGGGTAGAAAAATCCTAGAATAAAAGGAGATAATTTTCTGGCAATACTTCCCAAAGCATTGTACAAATTCAATGCAATCCCTATAAGGATACCCATGACATTCTTCAAAGAAATGGAGCAAACACTCCTGAAATTTATATGGAACAATAAGCCCCCACGAATAGCTAAAGAAATTCTTAGGAAAAAGAAAATGGGAGGAATCAAACTACCTAACTTCAAGCTCTACTACAAAGCAGTAATAATTAAAACAGCATGGTACTGGAACAAAGCCAGACCAATGAAACAGGGTTGAATACACTGACATCTCCCCTCAATCATATAATCATCTAATCTTTGATAAAAGTGCAAGAAATGTGAAGGGGAGTAAGGAAAGCCTCTTTAACAAATTGTGCTGGCAAAACTGGACAACTACATGCAAAAAAAATGGGCTGAGAACTCTGCCTAACACCATGTACAAAAGTAAGATCAAAATGGATTAAAGACCTCAACATCAGACCGGAAACCATAAGGTACATTGAAGACAAAGTTGGCAAAACCCTCCATGACATTGAAGCTAATGGTATCTTCAAAGATGTCATGCCACTAGCCAAGCAAGTGAAAACAGAGATAGACAAATGGGACTATCTTAAACTAAGAAGCTTCTGCACCTCCAAAGAAACAGTGACCAAAATACAAAGACAGTCTACTGAATGGGAAAGGATATTTTCCGAATACACATTTGACAAGAGGTTGATATCAAGAATATATAAAGTACTGGTTGAACTCCACAAGAAGAAAACATCCAACTCCATAAAAAATGGAGCAATGAAATGAAGAGAAACTTTCTGAAAGAAGAAATCTGAATGGCAAAAAAGCACATGAGAAAATGCTCTACATCATTAATCATCAGGGAGATGCAGAACAAAACCACAATGAGATACCATCTCACACCTCAGAGATTGGTCCACATCAAAAAGAACAAGAGCAACCAATGCTGCCGCGGATGTGGCGAGAAAGGGACACTTCTTCACTGTTGGTGGGAATGCCAACTGGTTCAGCCCTTTTGGAAAACAGTATGGACTATTCTCAAAAAATTAGGCATTGAGCTCCCATTTGACTCAGCAATACCACTCCTGAGAATATATCCCAGAGAAGCAAAAATGTATAGTCGAAGTGACATCTGCACTTGTTTGTTCATTGCAGCACTCTTTACAATAGCTAGAATCTGGGAAAAACCTGAGTGTCCAAGAACAGATGACTGGTTAAAGAAACTTTGGTACATCTACACAATGGACTACTATGTAGCTGTTAGAAAAGATGAAGTTAAGAAATTTACATACAAGTGGTACTACATGGAAAGTATCATGATAAGCAAAATGAGTCAGAAAGAGAGGTATATACATAAAAAGTTTGCATTCATCTGGGAGACATAAAGTAACAACATAGGAGATTAATACCCAAGAACAGCTGAGATCAGTACCAGGAGGAATACTCCATGGCTTAGAGGCTAGCTGGGTATTCTAGGGGAAAGGGAAGCTCAGATAGAGAAAGGAGCACCAAATAAAGGGTGTTTGGAGGATCCTCCCTGGATGGGAGATGCATGTTGAAAGTAGACTATGGACCGAACATGATTGCCATTCAATCCCCTTTTGCAGGCCACAACACCCAAAAGAGAGAACAAAAGGGAATGCCCTGCCACAGAGGCAGGGTGGGATGGGGGGATGGGTGTGGGAGGGATACTGGGATCCATGGTGGTGGAAAATGGGCACTGGTGGAGGGATGGGTATTTGATCATTGTATAATAGAAAGCCAAGCACAAAAATTTGTAAATCTACAACTGTACCTCATGGTGTTTCACTAATAAAAATTAATTTAAAAAATAGAGATAATTTTCAAGTATAAAATAAGGACAGAAAAAAGGACACAGCTAGAGTATTTGAGACCAAATAAAAAGGGGAAAGAACAAGGGAAAATTCATTCTATAGAAACAAAGTTCTTGGCAATAAGAAAATTACTAGCTGTGTTAAAATATCATGCAGATTTTTATCGTTTTTTATTTATTTCATAAAACATTTAAGACTTTATTTTGGTTGCTTAACTTTATGTAAAGAGTATCATTTTCTGCAAAAATGAACTTTATTTCCTGACCAACCCTCTCATTAGGCTACATGGACCATTTGATCATGATCTTCTGCTCTATCAGGCTATTGGAAATGTATGAGAGAAGGGGTTATAAAATGGAAAGATTTCATGTCCTAGATCTGAGATAGTAGTGCAAGTGACAGCTCTTCACAGCCTCTTTGCCTTTGACCCTCAAGGTCTGAACTGCCTGCCACAGTGATGCCAAAATGCCTGTGCATATATAAAAGTATCTTTTCCTCTCCTGTTGCTTCTTCACCCTTGCACTGCTAGAATAATTCACTGAACTTTGGAGTCTCAATTTTCATACCTTAGAGAAAAAAATGTAGTTATTTTTGTTTAGACCACAATAGTATGCATGATCATTTTCTCCTTTGGAAATCACTTTATTTATTTATTTATTTATTTTCTCATGATCATATCTCCTTTGGAAACCACTTTATTTATTTCAAAGACAGCATTCAAATAGAGGTATAATTTCCTTATTTAGAAAGTGATGTCTGCTGTGTATTGGCCAGATTATCTAGCTCACACAAATATCAATCATTGACAAATTGCTCCAACCCTAGATATTGGTGAAGCTGGGCACTGAACCAACAATTTATCCACCTACTTAAGAGATTATTGCTTCTTGGGAGTAGAAAAATAAAGACCTGTTTACTAGAGCAAAACTAAGTCTGGCTGTCAGGGCTTTTTCTACAAAATACTCTAATAAATTGTTCAGAATTTCTCATCAGCAGCTAGATATTGGATGATTGCCTTGAAAACTGCCAACCTGGGTTTGATCATGAGCACCATATATAGTCCCCTGAGCCCCACCACGAATGATGCCAGAATATAGGCTCAGAGTATGCAATGAGCACCATTGGATTGGCCCAAAATTAAACAAAAACTAAAAAGAACCATTTGTCCAAAGGGTCCAAAGTTTGATTTTTTTAACTGTACTGTTTGATTTATAGTAAGTCTAAGCCTAGTTCTTGAATACTATGTTTCTCCTTTCCCTTTGGGTAAGGAAGATATCTGAATTTATCTGACCAGCTTTTCTATCTCATTTCCGATACTAAAATAAATCGAGCTAATTACTAGTTTATCTGCAGTTTATAAAGTTTAACAGAAAAAAGGCTAACCAGCATAATAGAATAATTTCCTTTATAGATTTCTGTTAAAAATGTTATTTGGGCACCTGTGGTGGTGGAGGATGGGCACTGGTGGAGGAATGGGTACTTGATCATTGTATAACTGAAACCCAAGCACAAAAATTTATAAGTCTATAACTGTACCTCATGGTGTTTCACTAATAAAAGAAATTTAAAAAAGAAAAAGAAACTAAAATAATAAAAGTATATTCTTTTGGTTTGTTATTTATATTTCTTCTTATTAGAATTTTTTACAGTGCCTGCACCAAACCCATGGATTTCACACTTGTGAGGCATATATGCACTGAAACACAGTCCTGGACAATTTTTCTCTATATTTCTGCCCAGGAAGCTGACAGCTTCAGAATAAAACATAAGTAAGAGTAGCAGAAGGAAGAAGCATGGTTTCCCGAATGGTGGCTGCTAACTCAGCCTTAAAATAATCTCCTTCCTTCCATAATGCTCCCCAGTGACCCCGCTGGTAGTTGGTGGTGGACGCTGACAGTGAAGTAGAAAAGACACACCTGTAGACTTCAAAAGGAACCAAGGTAAAGCAGTGAAGAATACCACCATGAGTAGTGGGCAAAGATTGTAATCCTGAAGACTCAATCAGTAATAATCCATTATATAATCTCTCTGAAAAGGACTTCATTGTGGAAATACTTGAGAATTTAACAAGTTCAGAGAAACAATGGAATGGAAAGCCAATAAATCACAAGTGAATAGAACAGCAGAAGTGAGAGAAATACACACAGAAATGACTGTAGCACTACACTGTGGCACTGTTCTCCTGTTGTTCATCGGGCACCAGTAACGTCTCCATTTGTGAGACTTATTGTTACTGTTTTTGGCATACGAATATGCCACGAGGAGCTTGCCAGACTCTTTCGTGCAGGTGGGATACTCTCGGTAGCTTGCCGGGCTCTCCGAGAGGGATGAAGGAATTAAACCCGGATCAGCCGCTTGCAAGGCAAACGCCCTAACCGCTGTGCTATTGCTCCAGCTCCATTGTGCTAGAACTGAAAAATGTAATAGACAAAATGAAAAACTCACTCTAAAGTCTCACCAGTAGAGTAAAGCTGCGAAGGACAGAATCAGTGAGATCCGAGATGAGGTGCAGAAAAACTTCCAGAAAATAGAAGATGAGGGGAAAGGCCTCAAACTAAAGGGAAAGGTGAACTTTGGAATGAATTCCAGAGGAACAACATAAGAATCACTAGGGTGTCCCAGAGAGCCATAAAGGAAGCCTTGATGAAAAAGCAATAGTCGAGGACTTCATTGCTGAGAAGTTTCCAGAGCTTGCAAGCACATGCATCCAGATTCAGGAGACCTGAAGGGTACCACTGTAGCACTGTAGCACTGTCCTCCTATTCTTCATCAGTTTGCTCAATCGGGCCCAGTAGCATCTCCATCGTGAGACTTGTTGTTACTGTGTTTGGCATTTCGAATATGTCACAGGTAGCTTGCCAGGCTTTGCTGTGCAGGCAAGATACTCTCGATAGCTTGCCGTGCCGGGCTCTCCGAGAAGGGTGGAGGAGTCGAACTCTGGTCGGCCACATGGGCCACGTGCAAGGCAAATGCCCTACCCGCTGTGATATCGCCCCAGCCCATCACCTAAGAGACCCAAATAAAAACAGTCCATGACACATCCTCATCAGAATGACAAAAACTGTATATAGAGATAGAATACTGAAAACAGCAAGATCAAAAAAGAAATTGCATACAAAGGAAGGTACTGAAAATTCAGAGCAGATTTAGCAAAAGAAATCTAGGCCTGTATATAGACTTTTCATGTCTTCAAAGTCAAATACTTATTCTTCTAAAATGCATCTGGACATTCTTCAAGATAGACCATATGCTGAGACACAAAGAATATCTCCAGAAAGTCAACACAGTAGAAATAAGACCAACTATCTTCTCAGACCATCATTCTGTGAAAATAGAAGTTAGCCATAAACAGAAATGGAGAAGTAATTCAAAGACTTGAAAATTGAACAATTAAAATTAAAAGTTAATGAACAGCCATTGGATCAGAGAGGATATCCGAAGATTCCTGGAAACAAATGAGAATAAGGACATGATCTACCAGAAATTGAGGGATATAGTAAAAGCGGTGTTAAGAGGACAGTTTATAGCATTCCAGCATTCATCAAGAAGAAAGGACCCACATGAAATACTGGAAAATCACCAATAAAAGGAGCCCAAAGCAGGCAGGAAGAAAGAAGAAAGAAATAATAAAATTCATAGCAGGAATTAATGAACTGAAATCTAAAAACACAAACAAAAAATCAATAAGATCAAGAGCTGCTTCTTTGAAAAATAAACAAGATTGATAAGCCACTAGCAAGGTTCATAAAAGGAAACAGAGAATCCTAATAAACAAAATCAGAAATGAAGGGGGAAAAGCACCACAAAAGATATCACAGAAATCCAAAGGCTCATTCGAGGTACTTTGAGAATTTGTATGTCACAAAATGAGAGAACCTAGAAAAAATAGATAAATTTTTGGACTTCTATAACCTCCCAAAGTTGAACAAAGAACACCTGAACAGACCTGTCACTTTTGAAGCAATTGAAATGGCAATCAAAAGTTTACCCCAAAACAAAAGTCCAGACCCAGATGTGAGTTCTATCAAACATTTACAGAAAACCCACTGCCAATCTTTCTCCAGTTCTTTTAGAAAATTGAAGATACAGAAACATTTCCAAACAATTTCTATGAAACAAACATCACCCTGCAAACAAAAGCAGAGACACCACCAAAAAAAGAGAATAAAAGACAGATATCCCTAATGAACACATATGCAAAGTTCCTCAATAAAATATTTTTAGCAAATAGATTCTAACTCATCAGAAAGATGATACACCATGAAGAAGTGGGATTTATTGCCAAAAATTCAAGGATGGTTTAACATACACAAAAAATTAATGCAATGCACCATATCAATAGAAGAAAAACATGAAAATCATATGATCACAGAATAGACCAGAGAAAGTATTTTACAATAGTCAGCACCCATTAATGAAAAAAAAACTTAACAAAATGAGAACTGAAAATACTTCCGTCAGCATATCCAAAGTCAATTATCACAAGTCCACAGAAATAATTATACTCAATGTGGAAAACTAAATGCCTTCCCTCTAAGATCTGGCACAAGACAAGTTTCCTCCTCTTGTCACTTCTATTCAATATAGTATGGAAGTATTTGCCATAACATTTAGGCAGAAAAAAAGACATTAAGTGAATCCAGATAGGAAAGGATTCACACTCTTATAATTTGTGGAGAACATAATTACTATAGTTAGAAAATTCTAAATAACCTATGTAAAAGCTCTACAAACAATAGATTTTCTAAAAAATTCTTATTAGTGAAACACCATGAGGTACAGTTGTACAGGATTTCAATTATACAATGATCAAATACCCATTCCTCCACCAGTGCCCATTTTCCACCACCACGGGTCCCAGTATCCCTCCCACCCCCCCACCCCCCCCCCATCCCACCCTGCCTCTGTGGCAGGGCATTCCCTTTTGTTCACTCTCCCCTTTTGGGTGTTGTGGTTTGCAAAAGAGGCATTGAGTGGCAATCATGTTTGGTCTATAGTCTACTTTCAGCATACAAACAGTAGATTTTTATAGTAAAGCGCAGACTACAAAATTAAGATGCAGGAGTCCATAGCTTTCCTATATGCAAATAATGAAGTAGAAGAGAGAGAGAGAAAGAAAGAAAGAAAGAAAGAAAGAAAGAAAGAAAGAAAGAGTTTAGAAAAAATCCCACTTACAACTATGCCTCAGAAAATATGTAACAGCATAACAGCATAACAATGGAAAATCTATAAATTGAATTTCCATTTGACCCATCATCTAAAGAGACAAAAGATCTATACAAAGTAAACTACACAAAACACTACTTTAAAAAATAATGAAGAAGTGGGATCACACCATTGCTCATGGATTGGGAGAACTAATATCATCAAAAGAACAATACTCCCCAAAGCATTAAACAGATTCAATGCAGTTCCTATAAGATTACCTATGGTATTTTTCAAACACTCCTGAAATTCATACGGAATAATAACTGCCTCCCTCTGAATAATTTGGAAAGAGAAAGTGGGAGATATCACATTGCCCAACATCAAACTGTACTACAAAGTGATCGTAATTAAAACAGCATGGTACTGGAATTTGCTCGAGCGGGCCCAGTAACGTCTCCATTGGAGACTTTGTTGTTACTGTGTTTGGCATATCGAATACTCTCGGTAGCTTGCCAGGCTCTCCGAGAGGGGCGGAGGAATCAAACTCGGGTCGGCCATGTTGGCCGCTTGTAAGGCGAACGCCCTACAGATCAATGATAGTAGAATAGAATTGAATATTCTGAGAAAGACCCTCAAGTATATTTCAATAAAGGAGGAAAGTTTGAAGTTAATCAAGAAAAAAACTTTTCAACATATTGTGCTTGGAAAACTGGTCAGCTACATGCAAATAAAATTGAACTTAGACCTCTTTCAAATGTTTTACACAAAAGTTAAATAAAAATGGATTAAGGACCTTGATTTAGGCTTGAATCCATAGATTATATATAGTAAAATATAGGTAGAATTCTGCATCAAATTAAAACTAAAGGCATCTTCAAGGACCAAGCAAGAGGAAGCAAGATAAACAAATGGGACTACATTAAATTAAAAAGCTTTTGCACCTCAAAGGAAATGATGACCAAGACACAAAGACAACACAGAGAATGGGAGAAAGTAGTTGCCTACCACTTATCTGATAAGGTGTTAATATCAAATTTTCCCAGGGAAGGGAAATTCACACTGATGGGTGATCAGTGCTGCAAAATTGGATGTCTAAAACTCAACTATGAATATCTTTGTAAATCATGATAATTTACTATAAATAAATAACAAAGTCTCTGGGGTTGACTAACATTAAATTTGGATCTGCCCAGGGGAGGGGGAGGGCAAACAAACAGCCAGAAGGCACGTGAAAAATGCTCTGGAAAATTAATAATCTCAGGGAGAAACAAATCAAAACAGCAATGAGATATTTCTTACCACAATAAGTGACACATATTAAAAATATCAAGAACAACCAGTGCTGGTGTGAATGCGGGGATAAAGATACTGTCATTCACTGCTTGTGGGAATGTTGACTGATTTAGCTGTTCTGACAAACATTATGAACATTAAAAAAATTAGCAATTGAATTTCCATTTAACTCAACTTCTTGGAATATACTCTTAATCACTTGATACTTGACATCCCATCACTCCTCAATTTGCTGAAGCAGGCACCAGTAATGTCTCCATTCATCCCTGTCACATACTAGTGTAGCCCAATGGCATCTGCTCACTCCAGGAACACGAAGAGCCTCAAACCGATCATTCAGGGTCTTGATGAAGAAGTGTGACCATCTCATAGGTGGGCAGCCACACGATCTTTTGACAACTTGTAGAATCCAGTCGGTAATGGCTCTAGTCCAGTGGTCCTCTCCAAATCACATTACATATTCAGCCCATCTGATTTTCGACAAATTGGCAAACAAGACAGCATCCCAAATACTAATCATTGACAGAGGTCAGATCTCTGGATTCCTTCTCTCACTTGCATGAACCATGATACTCCAAGCATAGCTCTTTCTATTCCTCTTTGGGTAACTCAAATAGCATTCTCATCTTTTTTTTCGTATGGCCCAGGTCTCTGAAGCATATGTTAATGCAGGAAGAATGGTGGAATCGAAGAGATGTGCCTGGAGCCGGAGATTCCTCATCCTCTTAGCTATTTCTTCAATGCTCTTAAAGGCGTTTCAAGCTGCTCTCTTCCTCCTGCACAACTCAGGTACCAGGTAATTCGTCATGTTGACTTCTCAACCTAGGTACGTATAACTGTTGTATTCGGAGATGTGTGTTCCATTGAGAGTGATTAGAATGGCAGGAATGAGACCGTTTCTCATAAACATTGTCTTCATGAGATTCAGCTGCAGTCCGACCTTTCTACACTCACAGTCAAAGTCGGTCAGCATTTGTGCCTCTTGGCTAATGTTTGGTGTTATTAGAATGGTGTCATCAGTGAAGCGGAGGTGGTGTAGTTGCTGACAGTCTATCTTCACTCCCATTCCTTCCCATTCCAGTCATCAAATGACATTCTCAAGGGTGGCACTAAAGAGTTTTGATGAAATGGTATCATCCTGCCGAACCCTTCTCTTGACATCGATGATCACTTCCTTGTGGAATGGTGAGATCCTGCTAGTGAATCTGTAATAGAGCTCAAGATGGATCCTGATGTATTGAGTATGAACACCCTGTTTGGCTAGGGTTTCGACGACCGCTTCTGTCTCAACAAAATCGAAGGCCTTCTTTAAATCAATGAACGTTAGACAGAGCAGCATCTTGAACTCCGAAGAAATCTCAATGAGCTTGGTTACCTTGTAGATATGGTCGATCATGCTGAATCCTTTTCAGAACTCGGCTTGCTCGCATGGTTATCCTTCATCTGGTGTTCTGCCAATCCTATTCATGATGACTTGTGTGAACAGCTTGTAGATGACAGACAACAGGCAGATCGGGCAATGGTTGCCAATGTCATGGTTGTCTCCCTTCTTGTACAGTAATAGAGTCCTGCTGGTTTTCCATTCAGATGGATCATTGCATTCAGACATGTAGCCTGTGAAGAGCTGAGCCAGTGTATTGATGAGTACTGATGGTAGATTCTTCAAGTGTTCGGGTCTGACCTTGTCTGGGCTAGGTGCTGTTTACTTGTTTACCACAAAATGGTGTGTCCAATTTCAGAAGGGAGAATATTGGGTACAACATATTCATCCTGTGGAATTTGGTATGTGGGCAGGTGGATGTGGTATCGAAGAGATCTGAGTAGAAGTAATGGATAATCTCCTCCATTGCCCTTCTGGAAGATATGAAAGATCCATCAGGACGTTGGAGGGCAGTCATCTTGGTCTTGTAGTTGGCGAAGGACAGGCAAGCGTTGTGAATGCTTTTCCCGGCTTCTGCCACATCAGCCAACACTGCTGATCTTCTCTCTTTGAGGTCTTCTTTTATCACTTCTCTGCACTGCTTTGCGAGCTTGGATGTCCATTTGTGGTTGCCTGGGGCTCTCGCCAAGAAATATACCGTAAGGGCCGAAAAGCAAAATGGAGAAAAGACATTTGCTTTCACTATGGTTCTCACACTGTAGCACATTGGCATAGCAATATGTACTAACTCTGTTGCTTTTCCTAAATCATCCCATTATCCACAAAAGTCCATATTTGGAAACCCAAATGCCCACAAATAGATGACTGGATGAAAAAACTATGGTATCTATGCGCAATGGACTATCACTGGCCATAAGAAAAGAGAGTCATGAAATTTGATGCCACATGGAGGAACTTAAAGACTATAATGCTCAGTGAAGATAGAGAGAGAGAGAGAGACAAACACAGAATGATTGTTCTCATATGCAGGAAATAAAAAACATAAAGGTTGAACAAGAGTTCCCAAAGATAATGGAAACCAAGAACATGAAAACTAATAGTCAGTAGGAAATAAGCCATGTGAGGGGACTGGGAGATAGAAAAGAAAAGGGGTAATGACTGTAGTGGAGAAAAGCATTCAACTGGGAGGAGTAGATAGTGCTGAAAGGTGGTAAAATGTTTCTTGTGAAATATCAGCAAGAATATAGTAAGCCACAGTGGAAAAAAAACACTATAGATAATGCAGTTAGTAGAGGCAGACTGGTGGTTGGGATGCAAATGGGGGAGGGGTTTAGCGGGATGCAGGATGGTGAGAATTGGTGGAAGAATGTGGTCACTGGCGAAGGTGTTGGTGTTGTCTGGACATTGTATTTCTGAAACCCAATCATGAATAACTTCGTAATTTCATAGCCACACACACAAAAAACCAATCACCTCTTGCTGCTGGATTTTGCCAATTCAGCCAAATAGAAGCATTGTCAGGATATCACAAACAGGAAGAGTGTGGGAACATGTGATTATTCTCAAGGGTCCCTCTGCTGATGTCTACTTGGCCTCAGTCCCCACGCAGTGCTCTCACTCACTCTTCTCTCTTTATCTTTCTATCTGTGTCACTGTCTTTCTCCTTGTATATCTGTCTCTCCTTTTCTTTATTCCTGCATGCCTGATAGTAATAACAGGAATGCACATTGGTATAGCTATATATACAAACTCTGTTGCTTTTCCTAAATCGTGCCCACGCACTTGTAAATAGATTTTTTCATAAAACTTCTTTCCAAATACCCAGTCTTAATGTGCCATCTGTTTTCTGTCAAAATCTTGACTGATACAATATTGTAAATGTTGGCAAGAACATAAAAGTTTCACCAAAGTATTACTGCTCTATAAAATCCATACTCAAATAAAATCTCATAAAGTAAGTGTGATAGCCTTTTTTTTCTTAAAAAAACATTTTAATATCATGGAATAAGATTATTGACTAAATTAGGCGAATAAAAGATTCATTTCCTTCTTCTTAAGAGAAAAATTGTTACCAGCTTATGAAGTAAGTGACATATTTATGTTTATTTTTATGTTTATCAAGAATAACATACCCTGGCTTGTATTGTTGGTTGGGAATTCAAAATGTTTACTAGTACAATGAATCCTGGTTTAATGCTAGGAGTAAGAGTATCTACAGTGTAGAAAGCTGAAAAGAAATAAATCTTAAACCTCTCTAAGCTAGGGCTTATCGTCTTGATGAAATCTGTGAATGTGAATTCCCTAGCCAGAGCATATTCCTTCAGGCAGAACACACCTGTTGCACTCTTGCTCCTTCAGTAGCACTCAAAGTATGGAGCACACGGTAGACATCAACACATTTTTACTGAATGAACCAATATGGAGTAGACTGCTTTTCACTGTTTTATTGAAAGCTTCCTGAAAAGAAAAAAAGAACCATTTCAGTGACAGGTACAATATGCGTAATACACAAAAAGAGGCTTGTTTCCAGGCAGTGAAATTGTTTGAAAATGATCAGGTTTATGAACAATTTTTCATAGCATGTTTCAATTCTTGTTTTATTTATTTATTTATTTATTTATTTATTTATTTATGTTTGGGTGACACCTTGCTATGCACAGAGGTTACTCCTGGCTCTGTACTCAGGAATCACTCCTGGCAGTGCTCAGGAGACCATATGGGACTCAGGATTAAATCCAAACAAGTTGCGTGCAAGGCAAATGGCCTACCCTCAGGACTTTCACTCGAGCCCGTTTTTATTTTTTTAATTGTATAAAATTAAGAAGAAAGCAAAAAGGGAGAGGGAAAAGGAAGACAGAAGAGGAAGAACGAGAATACCCTAATAATCCTGGCTGAATACTAGGAACAGATTGGAGTGGATACTCCTAAAAGAGCAAGAGTCCTCACTTCTATGAGAGACGGGGAATGCTGAAAGCAATTGTAAGGTGTGGCAACAGGCCAAGTACCTTCTATTTAAACCCTCACACCCCAAGTCCACCAGGAGTGATTCGTGAGACCATGAGCACTGCCTGCTGTGGTCAAAAATCAAACAAAAGAACAGTCAGAACTGTTCAATTATCAATACCCTTATCTCCTCTTTGAGATATATAAAAGAAAGAAGAAATGACTCTTCTAGGAAAATATTTACTTGTAAGAAAGATTGACTTCAACACCAAATAATTTTTAACTACTGTGAACTCTTAAGCTTTCCAGAGAGGAAAAAGAGGAGTCAGTTTTATTATAGGATGTAAATCTAAGAAATGTCCTGGGAAAATAGTAGGCCTGGTTCTGCTTGAATAGGTAAAATCATTCCACATCAGTATTGTTGGAAATGGGTGTGGGTATGAAAAGAGGGCAATATAAGGAAAATTTGAGCAAAAATAGAAAGACATATTTATCAACTAGAACCTGTGCTCCAAAACCCTAAAAATAATATATTGGACATATTTGGCATACATTTTCCTCTCATATAAAAATAAAACTAGGAGTCATTCAGATTTCATGGGGCACTTCTTGGTGTCATCAGAGCTCGAGTTTTCACTTTACCATCCTTGAGAGGTGATCTTCAAATTTCTTATGCTCTCAAGATGACTGTTTAAGCTTTATCCATCATGTCCATTTATACTTCATTAGCTTGATTTTGTCACATGACTTCCATTTATCTGAAAGGGATGTGCAGTATATAGGTGTTTGCTTCTTTGTTTCAAGATGAGCAGCTTTTGTTATCGCTGATTTAATATAGTTTGGAAATGTGTCAGAAGAATAGAGTACATGTATTGCAAAGCATAATGCCCAGAAGAAGAGAGAGACAGAAACAGAGACAGAGAGAGACAAAAATAAACAGAGAGAGAAGAAAAGTGCCTGCAATAGAGGCAGACTGGGGTGGGTGGTGGGGAGCAAAAGGGGAAGGTGAAAAGAGGAAAACTGGGGACATTCATGGTAGGAAATGCACACTGGTGAAGGGATGAGTATTGAAACATTCTATGACTGAAACACAATCCTGAACATCTTTGTAACTGTGTATCTTATGGTGATTCAATTAAAAAAAAACATTAAAAAGTTGAAGGTTACATAGATCTTTTGTTTGCCAACTCCCTATTCCCAACAGAATTCAATACTTAAGAGTAAGGAATAATTCTAGAGTTTAGCCACAAGGATACCAAAAAGATTCTCCACAAAATAATGACGATTATGCATAATAAACTAACCCTGTAGTTGGCGATCTGTGTCAGACTGTGGAAAGGGAATTACAACAAAGTGAAAATTGTTGCTCTCACGCAAACACTCCTGAAATTTATATGGAACAATAAGCCCCCACGAATAGCTAAAGCAATTCTTGGGAAAAAGAAAATGGGAGGAATCAACCTACCTAACTTCAAGCTCTACTACAAAGCAGTAATAATCAAAACAGCATGGTACTGGAACAAAAGCAGAGCTGCAGACCAATGGAATAGAGTTGAATATACTGACATCTCCTCCCAAACATATAATCATCTAATCTTCGATAAGGGGGCAAGAAAAGTGAAATGGAGCAGGGAAAGCCTCTTTAATAAATTGTGCTGGCAAAACTGGACGGCTACATGCAAAAAAGTGGGCTCAGATCTCTGCCTAACGCCATGCACAAAAGTAAGATCGAAATGGATTTATGACCTCAACATCAGACCGGAATCCATAATGTTTATTGAAGACAAAGTTGGCAAAACTCTCCACGATATTGAAGTTAGTGGTGTCTTCAAAGACGTCACGCCACTGGCCGAGCAAGTGAAAACAGAGATAGACAAATGGAACTATCTTAAACTAAGAAGCTTCTGCACCTCCAAAGAAACAGTGACCAAAATACAAAGACAGCCTACAGAATGGGAAAGAATATTCACCAAATACACATCCGACAAGGGGTTGATTTCAAGGATATACAAGGTACTGGTTAAACTACACAAGAAGAAATCACCCAACCCCATCAAAAAATGGGGCGAGGAAATGAATAGAAACTTTCGCAAAGAAGAAATCCAAATGGCAAAAAGGCACATGAGAAAATGCTCTACATCACTAATCATCAGAGAGATGCAGATCAAAACAACAATGAGATATCATTTCACACCACAGAGACTGGCCCACATCCACAAGAACAAAAGCAACCAGTGCTGGCGCGGATGTGGCGAGAAAGGGACCCTCCTTCACTGCTGGTGGGAATGCAGGCTGGTCCAACCCTTTTGGAAAACAGTATGGACGATTCTCAAAAAATTAGAATTCGATCTCCCATTTGACCCAGCTATAGCACTCCTGGGAATATATCCCAGAGAGGCAAAAATGTATAGTCGAAGTGACATCTGCAATTGTTTGTTCATTGCAGCACTCTTTACAATAGCCAAAATCTGGAAAAAACCTGAGTGCCCGAGAACAGATGACTGGTTAAAGAAGCTTTGGTACATTTACACAATGGAGTACTATGTAGCTGTTAGAAAAGATGAAGTTATGAAATTTTCATACAAGTGGTACTACATGGAAAGTATCATGTTAAGCGAAATGAGTCAGAAAGAGCGGGATAGACACAGAAAGATTGCATTCATCTGGGGAACATAAAGCAACAAAACAGGAGACTAACACCCAGGAAGGGCTCAGATTAGTACCAGGAATTTTGCTCCATGACTTGAAGGCCAGCCACATGTGCTAGGTGAGAAGGAAGCTCAGATAGAGAAGAGAGCACCAAATAAAGGGTGTTGTGAAGACCCTCCCAGGGTGGGAGAGACATGCTAAAAGTGGTCTATAGACCTAACATGACTGCCACTCAATGCCTCTCTGGCAAAACACAGTACCCAAAAGAAGAGAGAGAGAACAGGGAGGAATGCCCTGCCACAGCGGCAGGGTGGGACGGGGGGGTGGGGGGGAGGATGGGGGGCGGGAGGGATGCTAGGACCCGTGGTGGGGGAGGATGGGCACTGGTGGAGGGATGGGTACTTGATCATTGTATAACTGAAACCCAAGCACAAAAATTTATAAGTCTATAAGTGTACTTCATGGTGTTTCACTAATAAAAAAAATGATAAAAAAAAGAAAAAAAATAAATAAAAATAACTTGATAAAAAAAAAAGAAAATTGTTGCTCTCACAACGTAGGTTGATTTTAAAGAGAAGAATTAAAAGGTTGTCAACGAACTCCTTCATGAGACAGCACAGCGGGTAGGGCGTTTGCCTTGCACGCGGCCGACCAGGGTTCGATTCCCAGCATCCCATGTGGTCCCCTGAGCACCGCCAGGGGTAATTCCTGAGTGCAGAGCCAGGAGTTAACCCCTGTGCATCGCTGGGTGTAACCCCAAAAGAAAAAAATGAATAAATTAAACCGCATGCAGAGAACTTGTTAAGTTCAAACCTGTTCCACAGTATGTGCAGTGTCAGTTGCCATGGAAACATGCTCCATCAAAGCAGAGCACACAATAGTGGCAGTGAGTCGTTTTTAAAAAGTATCACACTGCAGAACCTCTATTAGGACCGTCAACATTCAAAGGTTTCAAGACCATCAAACTACCTCATGTTGACACGTTAGTGCATTTTCAAGCTGCCCTTCTATAATTTTGAGCTTCCATTATTTGATTTTAGAATATAAATTGAGAATTTTCCATAGATCAGCTAAGAAAATCTATTTTGATGTAGCTTAGATCTATAAATGTAATTTTTGTGAACTTGGGTTTAAAATGATTTAAGATATGTATACTTATGTAAATAAATTATATATACATATATTCATAGATTTGGGTCACAACTGGTGGTATTTAGGGGCTACTCCCATCTTAGTGCTCAGGAGTTACTCCTGGTAACTCTGTGCTTGTAACTCTGTTACTCCTGTGCTGGTAACTCTGTTACTCCTGTGGAATCTTGTGGTGCTGGTGATAAAACATGGAGCTCTTTCATGGCCAGCAAGTATACGAGTCTCTTGGACTATCTCCATAGTCTCATAAGAATAATTTTTTTAAGTTTTAAAAACCAAGAAACAATCTCTTAAGGAAAGTTAAGCCAGGAAGATGTTTTTGAGAATTGGTCCGAAAGATGGTCCAGTGACTTAAAGTGCTCACCAGGCATGCATGGATCCATGGGCTCAAATACCAGTGCCTCACTGAAATCTGTAATGGAAAAAAATTCTTTAGTTTAGAGCACAACCAAGAGTCCAGCAAAAAATAAACACACGCAGTAATCAGGCTCTCCACAGGGATCAAAACCCCACTATTCACATTGGGGTCTGTGTTAACAGCACACCTGGACCATGACTTCAAGGTCTAGACTGGAATACCAGCTATGCAGTGGTCTATGCAGTGGTCTTGGTACAAGCAGCATTGGAAAAAACAGCCCTCTAAAATTACTACATTGTATTACTGACAATAGTAATTTATTTATTCCCATTTCAAATTGTACAACATTTATTCCCACAATTTCAAAGATCTTTTAGCATATACCCCAACCTAGTCCATTGGTCCATTCTATTATTTTTATTTCAGTAACAGAGGAAACAGTTTCAGGTTTATACAGAGTGCTCACATTAAGTATATAAGTGGAGAATGCTCACAGAATATGTTTCTTTCCCCCCTACCCTCTAGTTTACAAGGGAACTTTAGACACTATAAAATTGTTAATTCATTGTGTGATTTGTTTTAATATTTTAACTTTATTAATTTTCAGCCACTCTCCTAAAACACAGCCTTCCCTAATATTGACTTTAACGATATGCTAGCAGCACCAGACATAGAGTCAGGGACTAAGTATATCCCTAACTCTGTAATAAAGAGTGTTTTCATATTGGGTCTCACTTTCCTGTTGTGCAAAAGGATAGAGACTTGCTACCCTTTACAGCTTAACATTCCAGGATTCAATGCTAGTCTAGTTTAAATCCACGCATGCTTACTGAAAGATATTCGATATTTTATAAAAATGCCTTGAAATAGTGTTAAAAAAAAGAGCCACAATACCAGAAAATAGGATGGCCTCTATAAATAGGAATCCAAGAATATCTGTTCATAAGACTAACCGTTGGTGGTTCTCAGCTGCTTGGAGCTGCCATAGATTTAAAAGAAACTTCTTTGTTTAACTCTTATATTCCAGTTAAAAAATTCCTTTACCTAATTTAAGATCTGGTACTAATAGATGCAGTCAATGACACTGACAACCTTGTGGAATCAGTGTAATTGCCTGTGCCAATTTATGACTTCTAGGGGGAAAATGATAAAAAGTTCTGCTTTCTCCTATTTAGGCCTCCTGATAATAAGATAGAATTATATTTTTAATTGGGCAGCAAACTGCATTCTCCTAGTTAACCCTGCCTCTATCTGGAAGTCTGCTGAAAGGAAGAAGAAGCTCAATTTTTCTATTGCCTTCCCCTAAGGACTTTCCTAGGGTTATATGGAGAATTGAAGGAATTAATAAAAAGGTAGGAAAGATCTTGTTTAGTGTTGATGTCCTTGGTTGTTTGGGGGATGACCAAAGTGAAGACTTTCTCAAAGGAATATTTGTATATTCTTTAGAAATCTCCGATAGGTCCCCTCTTGAAGACTGTAGCCATTTCATTCATCTCAGTTACCACCTCAGCAATCATGCTCCCAGCTCTGCACTTCCAGAGTCCAATTGTCTTTGCAGGATTTATTCTAAAAGGCTCCTACCTGAATCCCTTCCATATTGCTCACTCAGCCCAATGGAAAATTGAGCACTTAGCCAGGTGGTAAAAATGAAGCGTTTGCACTTGTCCTAACTTCATATATGACTTAGGCCATCTTCCATTCCAAGACCATATTTATACAGAAGTCTAGCATGCCACTCCAAATCCAAAAAAAATATCAAGCTCGTTGACTGATCTCCTACCACCCCTCTCACTAGTCTGAAGTGAGGGGAGAGCACCCCATATCTCTTCTTATATTGGGAGGAGAGGAGAGAACTTGTGAAGCATCAGATTACAGAGTCATCAGCTAAAGTTAAAAAATCTGACTCCGGATCACGTACAAAAATTATACACAGTTGATTAACCCCTATTTCGGTATAGAAACACAAGCACCTGCCCCTTTTACCTTTATTCTCAGACAACTACTGCCTATAGGACCTATCATACAGAATTTCTTTTTAACATCCTTTGACTTAGATTTGCAAATATTCTTCTACTTCTCAAAATACTTCTATAAACAGTGTAATATTGTTTATATTCTAGACACAATCATACACTTCTTTAAGTGTGAAATAAATTAAGCTTTCCATCTTGTTATAACCAATAATTCTCTTTAATGAAGTATGTTTTAGCCACTAAGTTACTTTTTATACATTTTATTCACTTTTTTTGTGGGGTTGGAGACTTCCAAGTGATGCTTAAATGTTTGTGGTAATCCTCAGCCATCCAACTAGGTCAGAGACCAATGCAAGAGACTGATGTGGTGTGGCTCAGTCTCTGTGATTTCAGGGATTCCCCAAGTCTTCCAGAAGATACTTGTTTGTTCTCGGGACCATACCCTGTGTGGTAAGGGGGATTTACAGGGCTTCTCTCAGAGAGGCTTAGTGCATTATGCTGTCATGGATCAAACCAGCTTTGGTCACATGCAACACATACACCTTAACCCCTGTACCATCTCTCTGGCCCCTGTCCCTTTTATTCTGAATTGTCTCAATGTTTTCTTATTTCAGATTCTTTGCTCAAAGAAGTATATAAAAATAAATTAGGACTAAATAACCTCCTCTCTGTCCTTCTATTTACTGTTCCTCCATCCCAGGTAAGGCTCGCCTCTGGCAGATACCACTGGGCCTGTTCTGAGTGTTCCAATGGAAGGAAGAGCCCCACCCTCCCAGTGGATCCCATCAGCCTCCAAACTGTGTCTTATTAAAGACCCATACCACAGCTTTTTTCTAATCTTCTGCTTGCTGCTCCAGTGGGAAGCAGAGCCCCTCTCTCCTGTGTGGGTCCCAGCAGCCTCCACACCTGACCTGTGTCATGTTAAGGGTCCACATAAGGATCCGCTCATGAAGTACAAGACTGCATATGCAGCTGCATAACAGATCTACTTAGCAAATAAAATGCTGCTTCCTATCATTCTGTGAGAATAGGCAGAGAAGACAGAGAGTAATCTCTAGCTAATCTATCACCACCTTCCTGGGAGATTAACTACAAAAATATCTCCAAGCCAAGAGCACTAGAAAACTGATGGGGAAAAGTCATAGAAATCCACCAAGCTCGTTGAGTGAAATCATTATCATCTATCATCAAAGACATAAATAATACCAGCTGTGTCTTTAGTGACAATGATGTGAATGTTCAATTAGTTCAAAGAAACTATAACACAGGTAGTCAGCAAAGCACAAAAATGTATGAGAGTTGAAATGAAAAAGCTATTACAGTCAGAATGACAGAAATGAAGCACATGGCAGGTGATTTCTTTTAAAAGTCAGTAGAAGCTTTCAACAGAAAAATAACAGAAGCTGAGCAAAAGATCAAGAAGCTCCTACATAAGAAGAAGAAAACAACTAAGAAACAGCAGAAAGTAGAAAATAGCCTGAAAGGAAACCAGAAAACTGTAAGATGAGTTGAAGAGGAATAATACAAGAATTATCAGAGTCACTAAAGAACAGAAAGGTAAATGTGTTAAAGAAGCAATACTTAAAGAAATCATCTACAAGAACTTTCCAAATTTTAGGATTACAGACCTCTAATAGACCCAAAAGGTCCCAGTGAAAGTAGCCCCAATTAGAAAAACTCTGACATATTATATTCAAACTGACAGAATCTAAAGATACAGGCAGAATATTAAAACCAGCAAGATTGAAAAAGGAACTTACAGGGAAACCCTATGATATACAGCAGATCTATCAAACGAGACTCTACAATCTGGAAGAATGATACAGTACAAAAACTCAACAAACTGAACACTTCACCAAGAATACTTCATCTAGCAAAATTATCATTCCTATTTGAATGAACAATACAAAGCTTCATGGGTAGGCAACAATTCAAGGAATTCATAGTCTTGAAACCAGTCTTGCAAAATAGCATTAAAAGAGTTCCTTTAAAGGATAAGAGAAACTTTTTATCATGTGGTATTAAGTATGACACTCACTAAAGGTGTATATGCTTTACTCTCTTAGATTAAGAAAGATTTAAAAATGCAGCATTTAATTGTCACAAATTAACTTTTATCAATTTATTTTCTAATAACCCTATTTGCTATTTTTAAAGGTTTTTGACCAAGCAATATGAAATAATTTTTATATGCCTGCCAAGGTTGGGGGGGAAGAAGCCTCATTTATGACAGGAAAGATATGATTATTAATGCAATGTAGTTCAAATACAAAATAAAATTTAATGCAATATGCTTAAGATGCCAGAGTTGAAAACTTAGTTATGTAAATGAGAGTAGACAGTATATTATATTGTATTGTTATTTGAATTTTCTTATTTACATAGGTTATAATCATATACATATAAAACCCAACTCCCGGAAGAGAACAGCAGAGTCTCCTGCACCTGCGCCTGGCTGTCCTCATCGGAGCCCCTTGGAGGAGGGCAGGTTGAGTTTCCCTCCCCGCGCCAAGCAGAGCCCCAGCAGCTGAAGACCTCCGGTTCCAGCCACAGACATGCTTAAGACCACTCTCCACACATTCAGAAGAGCCTTACGCATGAAGGAACCGGCAGAGGAACCCAGGTGTGCGGGACCCAGGGCTTAGATCTCCAAACCTGCTCAGATAGGGCCTGGGTATCCTCCACCCAGATCCTCCATCTTCCAGTATGTAGGTGTTACACCCACCAACTGCCCCCAGCGCCATCTAATCCCATCAATGGCCAAGACCCAGAGACTATAAGACCCAGCTCCTGGAAGCGGGGACATCTTATTATCTAGTTCTTACTCTGGAGAACCTGGCAGGCTACCGAAAGAATTCTGCCCAAATGGCAGAGTCTGGCAAAATCCCCGTGGTGTATTCAATATACCAAAAACCCGTAACAATGATGGGTCTCATTCTCCTGATCTTGAAAGAGCCTCAAATGTGGCACTTTCTAAAATCTCAGGACTAGGACGAAGGAGATATTACTGGGGTGCCTGCTCGAGGAAATCGATAAATAACAGGATGACAGTAATAGAGTGATATAATCATATAGCGATTAATTACTGAAATGACTTTTGTAGATTTATCTTCTAATCACTTGATCACTTGACAACCCCTTACTCATCGATTTGCTCAAGCAGGCACCAGTAATGTCTCCATTCATCCCTGTCGTGTGCTAGTGTAGCCCAATGGCATCTACTTAATCCAGGAACACAAAGAGCCTCCAACCGATGATTTAGGGTCTTGACGAAGAAGTCTGACCATCTTATAAGTGGGTGGCCATGTGATCTTTTGCTGCCCCACGGAATCCAATCGATGATAGCTCTAGTCCAGTGGTAGTCTCCAAATCGCATTACGTGTCCAGCCCATCTGTTTTTCGATGCCTTGGAAAACCAAAAAGCATCCCTTATTCTTGATCATTGATGGTGGTAGAAACACTGGATTCTTTCTCTCACTTGAGTGAAGTATGATACTCCAAGCATAGCTCTTTCAATTCCTCTTTGGGAGACCCAATTAGTGTTGTCATCCTGTTTTCGAAGGGCCCAGGTCTCTGAGGCGTATGTTAATGCAGGAAGAATGGTGGAGTCCAAGAGATATGCCTGGAGCCGGAGGTTCTTTGTCCTCTTAGCTATTTCTTTGACGCTCTTGAAGGCATTCTAAGCAGCTCTCTTCCTTCTGCACAACTCAGGTGCAAGGTCATTTGTCATATTGGCTTCTCGACCTAGGTACATATAACTGTTGCATTCGAAGATGTTTGTTCCACTGAGAGCAAATGGAATATCAGGAACGAGACCATAAACATTGTCTTTGTGAGATTCAGCTGTGGTCCAACCTTTCCACACTCACAGTCAAAATCGGCCAACATTTGTGCCACTTGGCTAATGTTCGGTGTTATTAGAATGATGTCATCAGCAAAGCAGAGGTAGTGTAGTTGCCGACCACCTACCTTCACTCCCATTCCTTCCCATTCCAGTCGTCGCATGATGTTCTTGAGGCTGCCACTGAAGAGTTTCGGTAAATGTTATCACCCTGCCAAACCCCTCTCTTGACATGGATGATCACTTCCTTGTAGAATGGTGAGATCCTGCTAGTGAATTAATAATACAGCTCATGGAGGATCCTGATATATTGAGTATGAACACCCTGTTTGGCTAGGGCTTCAATGACTGCTTCCATATCAACAGAATTGAAGGCTTTCTTTAAATCAATGAACGTTAGACAGAGCGGCATCTTGAACTCCTAAGAAACCTCAGTGAGCTTGGTTACCCTGTGGATATGGTCGATCATGCTGAATCCTTTATGGAACCCAGCTTGCTGGCCTGGTTGTCCTTCATTTAGTGTTCTGTCAATCCTATTCATGTTGACTCGAGTGAACAGCTTGTAGGTGACAGAAAACAGGCAGATTGAGCAATAGTTGCCAATGTTGTGGATGTCTCCCTTCTTATACAGTAGTACAGTCCTGCTGGTTTTACATTGGAAGGGAACCTTGCATTCAGCCAGGTAGCATATGAAGAGCTGATCTCGTGTATTGATGAGTTCTGAGGGCAGGTTCCTCAGGTATTCAGGTCTGACCTTGTCTGGGTCGGGTGCTGTTCGCTTGTTTACCAACAAAATGGTGTGTCGGATTTCAAAAGAGAGAACATTGAGAACAACATATTCATCCTGTTGAATTTGGTATGTGGGCAAGTGGATGTGGCTATCAAAAAGATCCAAGTAGAAGTAATGGATAATCTTCTCCATTGCCCTTCTGGAAGATGTGATAGATCCATCAGGACGTTGGAGGGCAGTCATCTTGGTCTTGTAGTCGGTGAAGGACAGGCGAGCATTGCAAATGCTTTTTACGGCTTCTGTTGCATCAGCCAGCACTGCTGCTCTTCTCTCTTTGAGGTCTTTTTTTTTTTATCACTTCTCTGCACTGCTTTGCAAGCTCAGACGTTTGCTTGCAGTTGTCTGAGGCTTGCGCCAATACACATTAACGAATGAGCTCGAGAGTTTTCGAAGACAGGTGTCTTTTTGTGGCTATCTCTCTCTTGGTGTTCCTTGCACAATTATAGAACCAGTCGATCGTATTCTTCAACAATGTTGTCAATGACGGCATCTACCATGTTGCCGCAATAGTGCCAAAGAACTCCCAGTTGGTGGTCGTTCTGAGGGTTCTCTTCTTAAACTTTGCAGCCCTTTCTCCCTGCTCTGTGAAGTAGAATTTTGCATGAAGGAGACGGTGGTGTGCTCTCATTTGAAATTTTGGGACAACAGCAACATCGGTCAGGCAAAACTATTGATTGAATATGATGTGGTCAATTTTGTTGTGGAACTGTCCACCGGGAGACTCCCATGTCCAATGTTTAGATTTGGTCTTCTGGAACTATGAGTTACCATGGATGGTCTTGGTTGTCATGATGAACTCAGACAGGCTCTCACCCTGTTCGTTCCATTCTAGGCCATGGGTCCCGATGTGGAGTTCTTCGGCTGATCTTCTCAGTCCTATCTTGGCATTAAAGTCACCGACAATGATATTGTAGAAGGTGTGGTCTTCTTTATAGACATCTACTACCTCCACTACCCAGCTGCCACCATGCTCCAGGCCACTTTCCAGACCACACATCATTAGACACTTAATACCCATCTTCCAAGATTACCACACCATATTTGATGGAGTTCAAATATGGTTTGAACCATGGTAATACCTGCAAGTGTGATTAGAGGCCACCCTAAAAGCCTCTATCCCTCTCAGAGAGTCCAACAAGCCACCGAGAGTATCCCGCCTGCACGGCAGAACCTGGCAAGCTATTCATGGCATATTTAATATGCCAAAACCAGTAAATACAATGGGTCTCATTCTGCTGACCCTGAAAGAGCCACCAATATCTTCTGATAACTCCACTTAACTTTTGTTGGAGCAAGCAATATGAAATAAATTTGTCATGTGCCTCCCAAGGTGACAGGCTAGGGGATGGCAAGGATCTTGGGGACACCGGTGGTGAGATTGGTGTTGCAACATTATTTGACTGCAATAATTCTATTATGAACAACATTGTAAATTATAGTGTCATAATTAAAAATAAATGTATTAAAAATAATTTGAATTTTGATTTGCTCCAGCAGGCCCAGTAACGTCTCCATTGGAGACTTTGTTGTTACTGTGTCTGGCATTGAATTGAATGTCTGTAACAAATCATTGTGAGCAATTTTGTAAACCACTGTGTTTACATAGTATAAAGGGAAAATGAAATTAAGAAAAATAATAAGTTGAGAAGAACTCCAGAATTTGCAAAACTCAGGTAATTAGATTTAAAAGATGCATGCAAGGTCAAATTCGTTCCATGTGATATGACTAATGTCAAAGACAGAATGGAAGTTCAATACTTCTAACTTCTAACTCAACATCCACCTTCTCCATCCCAATAAAAGTCTTTTCTCCATATTGCTTTTTTTCCTTAAGCTTTTAAAACATAACATGATTCTACAAGACAAAATCTAACCAAAAGCACATGTATCTGTGCACTTGAACTGCGTTCTCCTCTAACCTCATCTCTACTCTAAAGGTTATGATATCGTTTTCTTTTTTTTTTTTTTAAATTACATTCCGTCCTTGTTTCAAAAAACCTGCCTCTTTCCGGTGTCTGTTATTTAACAAGATAGATTCTGGTGATCACTCCAAGAAAATATTTTTTCCCTTGGTCTTTAAGCTTCTACAAAAAGAATGGGCAGAGTCAGCATGAGGGCAAAGCTCATATGAAAGAGACCACTATTGACTCATTTTGGAGGGAACAAAATCTACCTTCAAAATCCTGTGGATTGTTTCTCTTTATAGCTAAACGCATGACTCAAGACAAAGTTCCCGTTACCATCTAATGATCAAAGCTTCCTCTCATGCTTGCCACCATAAACTGTTTATCCAAATGCCAACCTCTTATATACTACCTATTTATATTATACTACACACACTGGAAAAATTCCAATCTTTCTTTCAGGGCTTCCCCTGTAGTGGGAAGCACAGTCAATTTTCAATGGTACCTGCATATCATTTAGCTCTGTATATACCAGCTTAGCCTTTTTATCCCCAAACACTGATTAGAAAGGAATCCCTGTCTATGGTCATAGGTGGAAGAACGGGGGGAGGGGGGATGCCACACATCTAAAAAGCACTGCAACTTTAGTAAATGACAGAAATGTCTAGATC
This sequence comes from Sorex fumeus, assembly GCF_029834395.1. Taxonomy (NCBI): domain Eukaryota; kingdom Metazoa; phylum Chordata; class Mammalia; order Eulipotyphla; family Soricidae; genus Sorex; species Sorex fumeus. Next base: position 16,728,451 of record NW_026606072.1, read on the forward strand.
ACTGCTCATCAACTGCCCTATCTTCTCCCAAGTTCATCCTGAATAAAACAGGTCTATCTTGCCATGGATTGCTGCCAGACCTGCCTGAATATCTAACCTGTTTACTATATCATAATCCAGCTGAGACAGGATATTTGAGCCACAAAATCACTGCTAGATCCCATGATCAGTCATCTCTTCTCTATCAGAGTCCTGTAGCATGCCAGAAGCTGTATATTGAACAGCAAATACTCTTCTCCAGAATTTTGATTTACACTGTCATTCTTTCAGAGGAGCAATCTATAAATTTCCCCATATCTTTCCCACCAGTCACGTCTCTAATCCCAGAGGGTATGAGTGCACAAGGTCCAAATGGCTGAGCATCTGGTACTAGACAAAATTCATGAAGCTATGTGTTTTTTCTCTCTGAACCCTCTAAAATCTGGAAGCTACTGTATTAATCACAGTTATATCTTCACCCCCAAACATGGCACGTGCTGTCTCTTGAACTCAAAAAGGGCTACCAGATATGTGGCTGCCATTTTAACAGAAGAAATCACTGATGGTCCTCCAACTTGAAGGAATTTCTTTTCATATGACCCTGGAACACTCTTACACAAAAAAGGGACAGGCCAAAACAGGTCTGTAGCATCAGTGAGGCACTGGCTCCATTTCTGAAAGAATCTGATATACATACTGACCATGCATTTACCCATGCAGAAACATAATCACAAAAGCACAATTTGAATGTTGATTGCTGGGGTAGATATAGTTCAGGCAGGGAACTTGCACATGGCTGGATGACCCAATCTCTAGTATCCCATATGTGTCCCCCTGAAGTCACCAAGAGTGATTCCTGAGTTCAGAACTAGGAGTAACCCCTGAGCACCAATAGACATGGACCTTAAACCCAAATTAAATAATTTAAAGTAAGTAAATGCTGATTGCTACCATGTAGTACCCACAAACACACTCTGAACCATCCTCCAGCCCATTCAAGGAAGTATCCACATAATCCTGTTTGCACTAAGGCCTGGAAATTACTCAAGAACTGCCTTAGTTTAGCAGAAGTCAAAGAGGTGTCCTGAGACTAAACACTCTATCCTAGGACCCCTGTGCTTTTTACATAACATGCCGCTTTCCATCCCATAAAACCAAAGCTGAGAGCTAAGAACCAAAATGGGGAAAAGAAACAATATTCTGAATAAAATTGTGTTCAATATTTCAATCATCTATTGTTACATGTGATTGAAGAAAAAAGTTTTAAGCTAGAAGGTTGTTAGGGCCTGCCAGAAAAGTTGACACTTGCTTTGTGTATTGTATTTCTGTGGATACTTTAAAAGAAAAAGGAATAACTTTCAGTGAGACTGGAATTTTATAAGTAAACAAAGACTAAGACACCTCAAAAGTTCCCATAATATCTGTGATTAGCAAGAAGGAAGTAGAAAATGGAGAATGTTCCCAAATTTCTGCACCGCCCTTCAATGCCTCACTTATATAAGAACACACATCCTAGTCTAGCAGCTGAAGCCCAAAATAGTCTTCTCTTTATCACCTCATGGTTGGCAGGCTGCTGGGGGACCATCCTGTGTGCCTCATGTAGACTCTGCTGTTCCTCTGCCTGGAAATCACAGTCATCATAGACCTCTCTCATCCCCACGGCACAGCTTCACCTGATGAAAAGATCTATCATATTCCCAGATCTTGGTATTGTTGATCCATATAGATGAGTTGGGGGAAGAATAGATCTCAGGGTCCTTGGAAAAGGCCGGAAGTACATTGGTGATGGGTGTGGTGCTGAAATTATGTGCATGAGAAATCAATGGTAATCGTACTGTAAACCACAAAAATCTCAATTTTTGAAAAAATCAAAAGAAAACAAAAGATATATCACATTGAAGTGGTTGAAGAGGGTAGTCCTCCACAGAAAAGTCCACCAATCACCTTTCTTCTCCAGACCCCCAACTTACTTCCTGCTTATTGCTTATTGCCAAGTGAGGTAAGGATAAAGAGAAAGGAAGGTCCCCTACCAGCATTGAACCCCTGACTGACTATCCCATCTCAACTTATAGAGGAAGGGAAGAGGAAGAGGAAGCTGGAAAGAAAAGAAATAAGAAAAAGAAAATTGTATCTCTCCTCATCCCCCAAATGTCTCATTCCCCTTCAGGTGCCTTCACAGCCAGTTTTACCATTTTCTGACCACCAATATTTCCCTCATAAACTGCAGAAGCCTTTGGTCATCTCCCACAGTGGACCCTTCCCAAGTTCCTGTCTTTAAAACTTACAACTCTTGGACTGATAACACATGCCCCCGTTCAATCCCTTGATAATCACACCACATGGTCCCTTGAACATCAGTGTGCAACTAGGAGCTCCCCCATGCATGGAAGACAAGACCTGGGCAGTCGTGGAATCAACACCACAGGGTCAGGACAGCACCCCATCCACATGCCCTCACTCTTCCTAACATGGAAGTGAATTGGTGAAGTTCAAGTTTCAAAATTCTAAGAGGTATCGGGGAAAGGAGCCTGCAGAGGGAGAGCCTGCACATTCCTACTTCAAACACTGTCTTGAGTGATGAGTTTCAGTGCTATGGAAGGGAGAGAAATAAACTTCAGGTAAGTCACAGCCAAAATAACTCTAACTATCATGTAGCATGGGCAAATGCATTAGTGCTCTGTGTCAAGATGTATTTCGCACACCAAAGTTTGATGCACACCAAGTAGAAAGTGCAGAATGACAGTACCATGAGGCCTCTAACAAAATAGGAATCTCCTGGCCTATCACTCCATACCTTGGATCAAATCCCTGAGAAGCAAACACTATCAGTTTTTACAGCGTCTTTCTTTAGTAATTACCCCTATAACTAACCACTCAGCCTACAGTGCTATTGTTTCATTTCTCAGTTTTTATTTTCCCCTCACCACTTTAGTATGAAAAGGATTTTGTACAGGCAAAAGATAATATATTTTCCTTGCATGCAGCCACCCCCAGTTCAGTTCCAAGCATAGTTTGTGGTCCTCTGAGCACTGACAAGAGTGATCTTGAGTACCGAGACAGGAATAAGTTCTGACCACAACTGGGGGGGAGATAATTTTATAGTTTATCTCTCATTTTATCCCAATTCACAAATATTCTTTTCATGTCAGTTCCATCACAAATTTTTTTCATAAAATCAAACCTTCAATATATGCATTATATAAATATATGATATTTATGTTTAATAATCTCTATATTATTTTCTGAGACTAATAAGTGTAGAAAAATAAATTTTTTATAATCCCCATAATTTTCTGATGCTAATTCCTTCATCCTTTGTTGCCACTTACTTGCTTCTATGAACACATTATCCTCCCAACATTCTATGTCAAAAAATGGTTCCTTTCAATTTATAACTTATTGTTTAGAGAGTAATATCTTCCCTAATTCCTTAGGAGATCACTGTATCACTGTCATCCGATTATTCATTGATTTCCTCTAGCGGGCACCAATAATGTCTGCATTTGTCCTATCCCTGAGATTTTAGAAGCCTCTCCTTACTCATACTTCCCAACTGTGCCATGTTGGAGGTACTTTCAGGGTCAGGAGAATGAGATACATCATTGTTACTGGTTTTGGCATATCAAAAACGCCAAGGGAGCTTGCCAGGCTCTGCTATGTGGGCAGGAGACTCTAGGTAGCTTGCTGGGTTCTCTGAGAAGGAGAACTAGACTATAAGAGGTCCCCCAAAGATCATAAAAAAAACATAGAATCCCCAACATGCTGTTAATGATTTTTTTTGTTTTGTGGCCACAGCTGGCAGTGGCAGAGGGGTTGGAAGGTGACCCTATGCAGTGCTGCAGATCAAACCAGGTCTGCCACATGCGAGGCTGACACCCACTCCCCTGAACTGTCGCTCGGGCCCCACACTACTTAAAATATTAGCTGGCATATTTCTTCTGTTGTATTATTTTTTAAAATATTTTCTTCCTTTGCTTTCTTTTTGGTGTTTTAGATTTTTTTCTATTACTCGTTAATTTTTGACAGTCCAAATTTAATCTTTTAATTCTTCACAAAATCACAAATCATCCTGTTAATCATCGATTGCCTCGAGCAGGCCCCAGTAACATCTCCTTCATTCTAGCCCTGAGATTATATTCAAGGCTCTTTAGGAGACTGAGACCCATCATTGTTACTGGTATTTGGTATATTGGATATGACAGAGGGAGTTTGCCAGACTCTGCCAGACTCTGCCAGACTCCTCTTATGGAGGAGTAATGCTGGTGTTTTCCCCATCTCCCTTGAAATGCCTTTTGTGGACTTTCAAGTTAGCGTAAAGGGCTTGAGCCAAGTTTTTTTATACTCTATGTCAAGGTATGTCATTACCCCCTTTTTCGATCCACGTTATACACCTGGGCCCCAGTAGCACTCTACCACTGGGCTAAAGAAACGAGATTAGCCCTTGGGAGTTCCCCTGGAGAGACACAGAGAGAGAGAGAGAGAGAGAGAGAGAGAGAGAGAGTTTTCTCTCATTATTATTGGGTAACAAGATGTTTCGGGGTGAATTTAGCCCAAGTAAGAGATTTTGTCTTAGATTATTCCTTGTTTCATGTCTTCCCCTTCCTGGTTTGATATACCAACTTGATTATTTGTCCCCTAAGCAAGTTCTTCCTACTTGCATAGAAGTGTTTATCTCAGGATCAGCTCAGTGATATCTCTATAAGCATCTCTAAAGCCCATGCTCTTTAATTATAAGGTTGTAGTCCCAGAAAAGTCTAACCTTAAGCACAGTGACTACAATCAATATCTAATACATAATTGTCTTGAGATAAATTTAAAATGACAGGTCATTTGAGCTTTGTTTCTCTTTTATGTAGATTTTGATGTGGATACATAAATATATAACAACTCAGAATTTTGAAAATTATTTGCTTCAGAATAGGGATATATACTCTAAAATTGTCTCTCAAAAATAGTTTGTTACCATATGAAAATCATTACTAAGTGGTAAGTCTAAAGTTGTAACAAAGATAAACCATAAAGCATTGTTTCCCAAAGTGGAAGATACTGCCTTTACATATTACACTCTCTTCACTATTAAGTCACATCAGTAGGAAAGAATATAATTGAGAGTTTACAAAGTGTCTCCAATGGTTAATAGCTTGCTTGGGGCAATTCCAGATATTTTTTTAAAATTTATTGTTTCATAGCCAGGAGGATTAGTCCATGGTTGAAGTCGTGCTGGGAAGAAGGCATTTGGGATAGAGAAGTGACCTTTATGACAAAGATAGTTGAAAATGATCACTCTGGATAAGAATTGTGTGCTGAAAGTAGGTAAAGGAACAAACATGGTAACACTCAGTGTCTGTATTGCAAACCATAATGCCCCAAAGGAAAAATAAAGAAGGAAAGTGCCTGCCATAGAGGCAGCCTGGGGGGTAGCAGGGAAGGGGAAGCAAACTGGGAACATTGGTGGTGAGAAATGTACACTGATGTGGGAATGCGTTTGGAACATTGTGGAACTGAAACCCAGTGATGAACAGTTTTGAAACTGTGTATCTCACAGTGATTCAATTAAAAAATAATTGTTGCTGTAGTCCTCAGGTTGGGAGGAGGTGATCAAATATGTAGAAAAGAGTCATGGGTAAGTTTAGGTTTACCTTGGAAAAGGTATAAAAACAATATGTCACTTTCCCTTCTGGAACAGAAAGATTCAAGTTTACAGATAGTTTCTATAGAGACAGCCTAGTCTATTCTCCTTGACAGAGAATGTCTACACTCCAAAGAGTACAGAAATTCAACAGTGGGGGTGAATGAAAGTTAAAGTTGGAATCTCAAGTATTTCAAGTTGTGAGACCTCAGAACTGGGCTTTTGTTTTTAATTAATTATTTATTTATTTTTATTTTTTATTAGTGAAACACCGTGATGTACAGTTGTTGACCTTACAAGTTTTTTGTACTTGGGTTTCAGTTATACAATGATCGAGTACCCATCCCTCCACCAGTGCCCATTCTCCACCACCACTGGTCCCAGTAACCCTTCTACCCCTCCCATACCCCCATGCCTTCCCACATCTGTGGCAGGGCATTCCCTTTTGATTTCTCTCTCCTTTTGGTTGCTGAGATTTGCAAAAGAGGCATTGAGAGGCTAACATGTTCGGTCTATAGTCTACTTTCAGCATGCAACTCCCATCTTGGGAGGATCCTCCCAACACTCTTTATTTGGTGTTCCCTTCTCTGTCTGAGCTGACCTTTCCCTTAGCATGTGCGTCTGGCCTTCAAGCTATGGAGTAAACCTCCTATAAATTATCTCAACTATTCTAGGATGTTAGTCTTCTATTTTGTTACTTTATATTGCCAGATGAATGCAATCTTTCTATGTCTGTCCCTCTCCTTCTGACTCATTTCACTTAATATGATATTTTCCATGTAGTACCACTTGTATGTAAATTTCATGACTTCATCTTTTCTAACAGCTGCATAGTACTCCATTGTATAGATATACCAAAGTTTCTTTAACCAGTCATCTATTCTCAGGTACTCAGGTTTTTTCCAGATTTTGGCTATTCTGAACAGTGCAGCAATGAACATAGAAGTGCAGATGTCATTTCTGCTATACTTTTTTTGCCTCTCCATGATATATTCCCAGGAGTGGTATTGCTGGATCAAATGGGAGCTCAATTTCTAAGTTTTTGAGAATCGTCCATATTGTTTTCCAAAAGGGCTGAACCAGTCAGCATTCCCACCAGCAGTGAAGGAGAGTCCCTTTCTCGCCACATCCATGCCAACACCAGTTGCCCCTGTGCTTTTGTATGTGGGCCAGTTTCTGTGGTGTGAGATGATATCTCATTGTTGTTTTGATCTGCATCTCCCTGATGGTTAGTGATGTAGAGCATTTTCTCATGTGCCTTTTAGCCATTCGTATTTCTTCTTTGAGAAAGTTTCTGCTCATTTCATTACCCCATTTTTTGATAGGGTTAGATGTTTTATTCTTGTGTAGTTCAACCAGTGCTTTGTATATCCTTGATATCAACCCCTTATCAGAAGGGTATTAGGTGAATATCCTTTCCCATTCTGTAGTTTGTCTTTGTATTATGGTCACTACATCTTTTGAGGTGCATAAGCTTCTTAATTCAAGATAGTCCCATTTTTTTAATCTCTGTTTCCACTTGGTTGGTCAGTGTTGTCTTTGAAGATACCATTAGCCTCGATATCGTGGAGGGTTTTGCCGACCTTGTCTTTGATGTATCTTATGGCTTTTGACCTGATGTTGAGATCTTTAATCCATTTTGATCTGACTTTTGTGAATAGTGTTAGGCTGAGGTCTAACTGGAGGGTAATTTCTAAAAGTTGCTGTGTCCCTCTTTACACAGAACAGCTGCTATGACTGGGACAGAACTGTATTTCTTTTGTTGTGGAAAGGTAAATCTACTCACACTTATACCCTGTCCTAGAATATAGTTTTCAAAGCTCCTCCAGCAATTCTGGGGTAATTCCAAATCTACCTCAGCCTACTGCCCCAATGCCCAACATGAACCCCAAGTCCAGGCACATTCCTGAGTCTTCCCATCCTGCTTAGAACATCAGTCACTGACCCTCCTATGCCTCCAGTTGGAATGACAGTCATGCCTGATGCTATCTCCTTTCCATAACTCTGTCTTTCTTCTGCTGTCAGTCTGATTCAAATGACATTGATTAGTTCTTCCTATAGGCTCTTGTACCTTGGTAAGTTCCATAGCCACCAATAAATTTTTTGCAAAAATAACAATAATAATAATAATAAAACCTGCTCATCAACAAGAAACAACAACTTTCAAGAAATATAAGTCACTCAAATAACTTAACAAAAATTAGTGTACTTTTTCTGGAGGATCACAAGTACACAGAAAAAAAATTCCAGAAAGATTAGAAACAAGATCAGAACAAGTAGTTACTGGTTGGACTACGGCTGAATCTTACGAAGACAATGTTTATGAGAAACAGCTTCGTTCCTGATGTCCCATTCGCTCTCAACGGAACGACCATCTCTGAATGCAACAGCTATGTGTACCTAGGTCGAGAAATCAACATGACAAATGACCTGGCACCCGAGCTGCTCAGGAGGAAGAAAGCAGCTTGGAACGCCTTCAAGAACGTCGAAGAAATAGCTAAGAAGATGAAGAACCTCCGGCTCCGGGCACATCTCTTTGATTCCACTGTTCTTCTTGCATTAACATATGAGGCCTGGCCCTATGTAAACAGGATGAGAATGCTATTCAGGTCTCCCAAAGAGGAATTGAAAGAGCTATGCTTGGAATATCACGTTTCACTCAAATGAGAGAAAGAATTCGGAGTTCCAACCTCCGTCAAGGATCAAGAATCAGGGACGCTGTCGTTTGCCAAGGTGTCAAAAATCAGATGGGCTTGTCACGTAATGAGATTTAGAGACCACCGCTGGACTAGAGCTGTTACCGGCTGGATTCCACGGGATGTCAAAAGACCGCGTGGCCGCCCACCTACCAGATGGTCAGACTTCTTCATCAAGATCATGAACAATCGGTTTGAGGCTCTCCGTGTTCCTAGAGCGAACAGACGCCATTGGGCTACACTAGCACGCAATAGGGACAGATGGAGACATTACTGGCGCCCGCTCGAGCAAATCAACTATTAACAGGAAGTCAAGTGATCAAGTGATTAGAACAAGTGATAAAAACTGAAGAACTTTCATCTCCAGCTCCTAAAATCTCTCTGGTGTCTTTTACTTCATGTTCTCCCTGCAGACATCTCTCCACGTTTTTGGAGAGGTAAGGAATACCCAGACCCACATTTACAAAGTTTCTTAAATCAAAGTTTCTGACAGGATAAATAAAGATTACTTAAACCGGTTTCAGGATTTTGAGAGTTACGTAATAGAACCAGGTTTTCTTTTAAAAGTATGTTTGTCATTTGTTGGTTTTTCATTTGTTTTACCTTCCATACATGAGTAAAATTATATGGTATTTGTCTTCTTCATCTGATATTTCACTTAGCATAATACCCTCTCTGTTTATCCTAGTTGCAAGTAACAAGTTTTCATCTTTTTGCAGAAGAGTAGTATATATATATATATATATAGTATATATAGTATATATATATATACTATATATATATGTCGAAGTTCCAACATCTGTCGACGATCAAGAATCAGGGACGCTGTCTCGTTTGCCAAGGTGTCAAAAATCAGATGGGCTGGTTACGTAATGAGATTTAAAGACGACCGCTGGACTAGAACTGTTACCGACTGGATTCCACGGGATGTCAAAAGACCACGTGGCCGCCCACCTACCAGATGGTCAGACTTCTTCATCAAGATCATGAACAATCGGTATATATATATATATATATATATATATATATATATAATTTTATATATATATAGTATTTTTTATCCTACCAAAAGGAAAAATATAGGGGTGGTGAATCTATATGGTGTTCTCTGGAAATGAATCGTTTTTTATTTGGGATTATATTGTAAGAGACTAAGAGATTTGGGATTATATCATAATAGACCGGTCTGGAGCAATAGCACAGTGGTAGGGTGTTTGCCTTGTGCGCAGCCAGGAGGGCCGAGCTGGGTTCGATTCCTCTGCCACTCTCAGAGAGCCTGGCAAGCTACTGAGAGTATCTCACCTGCACATCAAAGCCTGGCAAGGTACCCGTGACGTATTCAATATGCCAAACACAGTAACAACAAGTCTCAAAATGGAGACGTTACTGGGCCCGCTAGAGCAAATCAGTGAACAATGGGAGGACAGTGGTACATTGTAAAAGATACAGATGTTAGATTGTCATTATCTGTACCCCAAATCCATTTTTATTTCAATAACTTTTAAGAAACACATAGAGATGCCTCCTTTAGTTATGTGTTTAGTTCCCTGAGGGTGGAAGGAAGGATGAGTTTCTCAACACACCTTGTATTCTAGAGGCTTGAGGAATAAATCAGTCTGAAAATCAGTTTTTCAGAGAACTGAGATTTTATTACAAACCCTAAATGATTCATTTTTCTCATCATACTGATTGTAAATCTTTGAAACGTATATTTCAAACTTTCTGCTTTCAGTATGTTTTAGGCACTTAATCCTTTCTTCTAATGACTCAGCAATCTATTATAGCTATATGCTGTAATACAGAGAGCCTCAGAGATCCTTCTGAGGGAGGGTGGCAGGGCTAGTTCCATACCTCCCCTTTAGGAACTGGCATATATCATCATACTTAAAAGCTGTTTATCTGTTGCCAATACCTTCATGTTGTTCTCTGCGTACCAATTTTTAAAAGCTCTTCTTCCTATGTTTAATTTATGGCTGGAAGAATCCCTGTGGCTTTGCAAATTTAATCTCTCAGGCTATTTGTTACAATCCATTAGGTTGCCAGGAACAGTCCATGTACTTAGGCTCCTCGGTTAATGGAGTATGACATATAAATACACGAGAGAGTTTCAAAGCCCCAGTACACCTAAAGTCAACTCCCATGAGGACAGAATGCTGTCAGGTCTCCACCTCAACAGTTCTGACCCAGTTATCTTGTTTCCTGTGAGAGAAGCCTAGTGAACAGTAATAGAGTGGATTGAATGAAATGGTAGAGCTCTTAGTAGTCATCAACAGGTAAAAGAATTTGAAATGTGCCCTAGTTGTAGCCTCCCATGTATTCTATCGAACTTAAATGTGCACACAAATTAGGCTCTTATTTAATTGCAAGTTTTAACTCAGTTGGTATTGAAGGGACCTGAGTCTCTTTCAAGTTTAACAAACTCCCAGATGAGGTCTATGACAGACCACCTTCAGTAAATAGAAAAGCTCTAGGATTTGTTCATTTGTGGCCTTTTACTGATAAGAGTACCAAAGCCCTTGCAAGGACCTACAAGAGGATCTTCAGGCTGGAAGAGACCTCCTTGAACCCACAGATTTTGAATACATGTGCCTTATTGATAAGGTGATATAGGATAGCTTCTCTGGCTGAAAACTATTCTTTTAGATCCTCTCCCTAAAATTCTGATTTCATTCTATTAAAGTGAAATATGTGACATTTTTGCATACCAAACTATGTGAGTATGGTGTGTGTGAGAGAGAGAGAAACACAAAGACAAAATCAATAATTCTCCGATGTTCATCCTCACCATCTCAACTCCAATTGCCCTCAATTACGCTGCTCCAGTTTTTGTCTTTCCTTTTATTTTCTTGCTGTTATTTCTTTTCTTGATATTAAATTTTCTTGCTGTTTGATTAATATGTAATCAAACACAAAATGACACTTTCAATCTATAATATTGAGCATAATTATAGTGCTATGCTGTTTGAGATAACAATGCACTGAAGAAAAAAAAGTCCTATGTGTTTATCCCATCATAAATCATGCATAATATTTTGTAAAGGTGCTAATAATTTTATTTTATCAACTGGGAAGTATTAATTTTTACTGTAATAGTCATGAATGATTACTTAATTCTTCTTCCTATGCAGCGATACCTTGATGAGATGCCTTAACTCGGGATATTGTGACGACATCAAAATTTTTCTCTTTAAATCTATTAGTTTTTAAACAGTGAAATGTAAATACACCTGTACATGATAAGGCTATTTCCTTACATTAAGTTTTTTCTTTCAAACACAGAGCAATATACACAGTAAAATAGAGTGTCCCTTTCTCGCCACATCCACTCCAGCATTGGTTGCTTTTGTTCTTTTGAATGTGGGCCAATTTCTGAGGTGTGAGATGGTATCTCATTGTGGTTTTGATCTGCATCTCCCTGATGATTAATGATGTAGAGCATTTTCTCATGTGCTTTTTTGCCATTCGGATTTCTTCTTTGAGAAAGTTTCTGTTTATTTCATTGCCCCATTTTTTGATGGGGTTGGATGTTTTCTTCTTGTGTAGTTCAACAAGTATTTTGTATATCCTTGATATCAATCCCTTGTCAGATGCGTGTTCGGCGAATATCCTTTCCCATTCTGTAGACTGCCTTTGTATTTTGGTCACTGTTTCTTTGGAGGTGCAGAAGCTTCTTAGTTTAAGATAGTCCCATTTATCTATCTCTGTTTTCACTTGCTCGGCCAGTGGCGTGGCATCTTTGAAGATACCATTAGCTTCAATGTCATGGAGGGTTTTGCCAACTTTGTCTTCAATGTACCTTATGGTTTCTGGTCTGATGTTGAGGTCTTTAATCCATTTTGATCTTACTTTTGTACATGGTGTTAGGCAGAGTTCTGAGCCCATTTTTTTGCATGTAGCCATCCAGTGATGCCAGCACAATTTGTTAAAGAGGCTTTCCTTACTCCACTTCACATTTCTTGCACCTTTATCAAAGATTAGATGATCATATTATTGAGGGGAGATGTCAGTGTATTCAACCCTGTTCCATTGGTCTGAAGTTCTGCCTTTGTTCCAGTACCATGCTGTTTTAATTATTACTGCTTTGTAGTACAGTTTGAAGTTAGGGAGGTTGATTCCTTCCATTTTATTTTTCCCAAGAATTGCTTTAACTATTCGTGGGGGCTTATTGTTCCATATAAATTTCAGGAGAGTTTGCTCCATTTCTTTGAAGAATGTCACGGGTATCCTTATAGGGATTGCATTGAATTTATACAATGCTTTCGGTAGTATTGCCATTTTGACAATGTTAAGTCTCCCGACCCATGAGCAGGGGATATCTTTCATTTTCCTCATGTCCTCTTTTATTTCCTGAAGTAGCATTTTGTAGTTTTCTTTGTATAGGTCCTTTACTTCCTTAGTTAAGCTGATTCCTAGGTATTTGATTTTCCGGGGCACAATTGTGAATGGGATTGTTTTTTTCATGTAGCTTTCTTCTCTCACTTTTTGCGTATAGGAAAGCCATGAACTTTTGGGTATTGATTTTATAGCCTGCAACTACAAGTCTATTGTTTCTAGGAGTTTTTTGGTGGTGGTTATTGGGTTCTCTAAGTATAGTATCATATCAACTGTGAATAGCGAGAGCTTGATTTCTTCCTTTCCTACCTGAATGCCCTCAATATCTTTTTCTTGCCTAATCGCTATAGCAAGTACTTCCAGAACTATATTGAACAGCAGTGGAGACAGTGAACATCCTTGTCTCGTCCCTGATCTTAGAGGGAAGTCTCTCAGTTTTTCTCCATTGAGGATGATGCTTGTTTTAGGCTTGTGGTAGATGGCTTTAACTATGTTAAGGAAAGTCCCCTCTATATCCATTTTGGCTAGGGTTTTCATCATAAAGGGGTGCTGGATCTTGCCAATTGCTTTCTCCGCGTCTATTGATATGATCATATGCTTTTTATCTTTTCTTTTGTTGATATGATGGATTAAAAACATCAATTTTATGTGGAAATTTTATATTTCATCACAGGGCTGTTGCTTTAGTTCTGGTTTAGTCTAGGTTTGAGAGCCATGTCTAAGAATTTACTAAGCCATTTGTTGCGTTCTGTGTTATAGTTTTGTTTTAGTTAAGTGTAGTTGGCTTCCATGTTACTTTCCCATCTAATTTGGTGTGCTCCTACTGGAATTTCAGTATTGAGGAATTAGGAGATGTTGCATGGTCCAGAGACTTTAGGATCTATGGTTTGTACCAATGAGGTGGCGACTGACTTTTAAAGCACAGGGACTGGTGTGTCCATGAATTTTAGCTGCTTGGTTTAATCCTCAGAGATTTAATCAAGAATCACTAGAGCCAGGCCAGTGAGAGAGTCAATATGGCTCCAGCTATGGAGGTGGGCCTTGGATACCTTTCTCTGCAAAACCTTCCTGGGAGCCAGCTGGATGGGCGTGATGCATGAAGGATCCACCATGGGCTTTGGCCTGTTGGGTTTGTATATCAACAGGTGATGCTACTGATGGGAAAGGACTCTAAAGTTCTCTTCTTGAGGATCAAACCCAGTATGAACCCTGTGTTCAAAGTTGAATGGGTCCAATATTTCAATCTTTTTCTTTTTCTTTCCAAACATAGTTCAGAACCCTTTTATATGATTGTTCTGTAGGAATGAGACTCCAGGGGAGTGTGGTTATTTCTGTTCTTCATCTTTTGATCAAGTTCTTCAGCTTTTTTAATTTTCCTCTGTGTTCATTTGGGCAAGAGGTGGAAGCATTGTGCCACAGAGTGTTCCTGGGAGTTGAGTACCAGTGAAGGAGCGGTGCCTGACCCTTTCTTCTTCACTGTTCCATCGCTTGAAGGGTCAGGTTCCTGGGCTCACGGGTGCACACCACTACCTTCCTGATTGTTTTATGTCAAAGTTATCCCTGTCTTCTCTGTAGTTCCCTGTTATTCCATCTCCTTTTTTTTCATTTTTCACCAAAATGATACTAGCATCTACATTTTTAAGGCAGATCCTTGTCTAAGATAATTCTACAGAATTTCTAATTTAGTTACTTTTATAAATAAGCTATTGTATAAATATTAACTGTGCTTAAATACAAAAAGTTCTCTCAGTCCAATTTTATTATATATTAATTCACTAATCTCATTAAGATTACTTTAATATCTGCAGTTTTTCTGAGGGGCCTCAGATAAGACAATGTTCAGGCCTTCCTCCTAGCTCAGCTCTCATGTATCACCTCTGGCATATAATAGTGCTGCCAGGGATCAACCCCACATCCACTCATGCAAGGCAAGCACCAAACTATTGCATCAGCAAAATTGTTTGGCCTCATTTTATTTGAAATCCAAGAGCCTATTGTGCTTAACAAAGATCTATCACTTACTGAAGGAACTATAGGCCTACTTTTTAACTGAGGCAACTTGATTTATAATACTGCTAATATTTATTGCTTTATACAAACAATTTCATTATATTATGCCCATTATTAAAGAGCCAACATCCCTCCACTATTGTCTCTGGAGTTCTTCTCCTACCCTTCCAACCCTTCACCTTCTCTTGCCCACCCCATTAGGATGCTCCATTCCAGAGGCAAAATCTCAGGGTCAGCTATAATTGGCCATTGTTTATTCCTTTACTGTGTTTCTTTATCCTTTATTGCACATATGAATGTGATTATTTATAATTTTCTTCCCTCTGACTCACTTCACCCTCAAATTCTAAGTTCCAACATCTTTTCTTATGGTTGAATTGTATCCCATTAGATAGATAGATTGGTAGATAGATAGATAGATATATGGATATGGATACATACATGTCACAAATTCTTTATTCTTTTATTGTTAGACACCTCTTATTTTGAAGTGACATCTAACTACATGGTGCACTTAATTTTCAGTAAAATAGGCAAAGCTTTGACAAACACTGTAAAACACTGTCCTCCCGTTTTTCATCGATTTGTTCGAGTGGGCCCAGTAATGTCTCCATTTTGAGACTTGTTGTTACTGTGTTTGGCATACTGAATACATCACTGCTAGCTTGCCAGGTTTTGCCATGTGGGCGAGATACTCTCAGTAGCTTGCCAGGCTCTCCGAGAGGGGCGAAGGAATCGAACCCAGCTTGGTTGGGCTGGCTACGCACAAGGCAAATGCCCTACTGCTGTGCTATTGCTTCATCCCATGTGCTATAATGGTGACCACCAAGTTTCACATTTTGAAACAACTTGACAAGTGTTACTGTGCCCTGAACTCAGCTTGCTTTTCTGTCTTGGTGACATTCCATCTGCATATTGAATCTGCTCATTAATTAAACTGATTGGAGAGAAAAATAGTACACAACTTTCTCTATTTTTATGATTTTTGCTACTAATTGAATTTTTGGTTTAACTTATTTACAGTAGCTATATATTTTTTAATTTTATTTTCGTAAGGTTGTTCACATTAATTGATTACACTCAATATTTCAAAACCAATCCCACCACCATTACACCTTCCCTCCATCATTATTTTGAATTTTCCCGCCACCATTTAAGCCTGCCTGCCAGGGCAGATATTACATCATTTATTTTGTATTACTTATTATGAATTTCATGAGAGTTTGCGCTGTGCACTTCTGGGATTCTAAAACTATTAATGATTGGGGTCCAGAAACATCTCTGTAGGAAGCTAATCCATTTTGAGATTCATTTGGGAGTCTCTGGATCAAGGCCATTGATGCACTGAGAGATGGTGCCTGGAGGCAGATGGTGGGCATGAGAGCCAGGACCCCAAGAGGGCAGGGAGACAGGAAGGGACAGCCAGTCTCCAGGTTGTTATATATATTTAAGGCAGAAATCTACAGTACTGTAGTGTTCATGTATTTTCAAGGAAACTGATTATATCCAAATAATATGTCACTACACTAAAATATTTGATGTGCTTAGTTTTCAAAACCATTAACATTTGGGTGATGGGATATTGTCTATAAAAGAAAATGAGTATGTGGTTTCAAATACTTGAGAAAATGCTTGTGTACTGAAAACTTCCATGCCACTTTGAATTTAAAATGAAATTTTAAGATGATTAGAGTATTACATTAAAAACTGATGCTTAAGTTTTTTTTGTTTTTAAAAATTATTTTAGGGGCTGGAGCAATAGCACAGTGGGTAGGGCATTTGTCTTGCAAGCGGCTGACCCAAGTTCGATTCCCAGCATCTCATATGGTCCCCTGAGCACCGCCAAGGGTAACTCCTGAGTACAGAGCCAGGAATGACCCGTGTGCATCGCTGGGTGTGACCCAAAAAGCAAAATAATAATAATAATTAAAAAATGTAAACGTCCGATTCGGGTTGTTAGGCATTCGAATGAATCAATGCTCTTGGCCAAGTTTGTGTTGACAAGGACACCGACGCCTCCAACACCTCTTTTATCGCATGTTCCGAGGAACAATTCTTCTCCAGTGTCGAAAACGGCATGGTAAGATTCGTGCCTACTTGTCTCGGTCAGACCAATGATGTCGTACTTGATCATTCACGCTTGTACCATCAGGTCCTCGATGGATGCATCTGATGCTAGCGTACGTGCATTGAAAGTACAGACGATCATTTTTGTCTTCCTTCATTGTGGCAGCCTAGGTCGGCCTTGAGATTTTGTCGGCCTCTCCTTTCTCATCCTTCTCAGTGCTGCCATGTCGGTGAAGCCTTCAGGGTCAGGTGAATGAGATCAGTTGTAGTTACTGGTTTTGGCATATCGAATACACAGCGGATAGCTTGCCAGGCTCTTCCGTGCGGGCGGAATACTCTCGGTAGCTTGCCATTCTTTCCGAGAGGGATAGAGGCTTTTGGGGTGACCTCTAATCACCCTTGTAGGTGTTACCATATTTGAACCCTATCAAATATGGTACGAAAATTCCAGAAGATGGGTAGTTAGTGTCTTATGATGTGTCGCGCAGCCGCTTGCAGCTGCGCGGGTCCGGTATTTATCTGGGTAGGGTGGGTCTCCTGTGCACAATTCGATTCCTGGGTGGTTGATGGAAGCAGACAGGGCAGGGTAGGGTGGGGCTCCTGATTAGAATCCCTTTGTCACCTGTGGTGGTGGGAGCAAGCAGAGAAGCTCTGTCCCTGGGTCCGCCGAGCCTGGAGTCCAAGGTTTCAGAGAGTTCCGCTTATCTTGTTCTGTGGGTCTTCAGTCGTGCGTGGGTCTCGGCCGGAGCTGCCGCGCGGGTCCGGAAAGCGTCCTGGAGTGTGGCGACAGCTGGGTAGTGGAAGTAGTGTTTGAATAGATGTGGCTCACTGCCTGCAGTTTCTATCTTCGTTGTCTATGCACCAACATCTCATTATGATGAAAGAGAAATCGAGAAGTTCTACATGGAGCTAGAGAAGTTCTATAAAGAAGACCACACCTTCTACAAGATCATTGTGGGTGATTTTAATGCCAAGATAGGACCGAGAAGATCAGCTGAAGAACTTCACATCAGGACCCATGGCCTAGAATGGAACGAACAGAGTGAGAGACTGTCTGAGTTCATCATGCCGACCAAGACCATTCATGGTAACTCACAGTTCCAGAAGGCAGAATCTAAACGATGGACATGGGAGTCTCCCGGTGGATGTTTCCACAACGAAATAGACCATATCATATTCAATTGACGGTTTTGCCTGACTGATGTCGCTGTTGTCCCAAAATTT
The DNA here is from genome assembly GCF_029834395.1 of Sorex fumeus. Lineage (NCBI taxonomy): Eukaryota > Metazoa > Chordata > Mammalia > Eulipotyphla > Soricidae > Sorex > Sorex fumeus. Next base: position 16,746,388 of record NW_026606072.1, read on the forward strand.
CAAACAGGATCGGACCACCGTCTCGTTCATGCAAAATTCTACTTCACAGAGCGGGGAGAAAGGGCTGCAAAGTGCAAAAAGAGAACTCCCAGAATGACCACCAACTGGGAACTCTTTGGTACTATTGCGGCAACATGGGAAGATGCCATTGTTGACAACATTGACGAGGAATACGATCGACTGGTTCAGCACCTCCATGAATGTGCGAGGAACGCCAAGAGAGAGATAGCCACAAAAAATCGCCTATCTTCGAAAACTCTTGAGCTAATTCGCCAGCGTGGTTTGGCGCATGCCTCAGGCAACCGCAAGCTAACGTCCCAGCTCGCAAAGCAGTGCAGAGATGCGATCAAGGAAGACCTCAAAGAGAGAAGAGCAGAACTACTGGTAGATGCGGCAGAAGCCAGAAAAAGTATTCATAACGCCCGCCTGTCCTTCGCCAACGATAAGACAAAGATGACTGCCCTCCGACGTCCTGATGGATCCATCACATTCTCCAGAACGGCAATGGAGAAGATTATCCATGACTTCTACTCAAATCTCTTTGATAGCCATGTCCACTTGCCGACATACCAAATTCCACAGGATGGATATGTCGTTCCCAACGTTCTCCCTTCCGAAATCCAACACGCCATTTCGTCGATAAAGAAACAAACAGCACCCGGCCCAGACAAGGTCAGACCTGAACACCTGAAGAACCTGCCGTCAGTACTCATCAATACACTGGCTCGGCTCTTCACTCGCTACCTGTCTGAATGCAAGGTTCCGTCCCAATGGAAAACCAGCAGGACCGTACTACTGTTCAAGAAGGGAGACATCCATGACATTGGCAACTATCGCCCGATCTGCCTATTGTCTGTCATCTACAAGTTGTTCACTCGAGTCATCCTAAATAGGATTGGCAGAACACTAGATGAAGGACAACCATGCGAGCAAGCAGGGTTCCGCAAAGGATTCAGCACCATCGACCATATCCACACAATAACCAAGCTCATTGAGGTTTCTCGGGAGTTCAAGATGCCGCTCTGTTTAACGTTCATTGATTTAAAGAAGGCCTTTGATTCTGTTGAGACGGAAGCGGTCATTGAAGCCCTAGCCAATCAGGGCATTCAAGCCCAATACATCAGGATCCTCCGTGAGCTGTATTGCGGATTCACTACCAGGATCTCACCATTCTACAAAGAAGTGATTGTTGATGTCAAGAGAGGGGTGCGGCAGGGTGATACCATTTCACTGAAACTCTTCAGTGCCACCCGCGAGAACATCATGCGACGACTGGAATGGGAAGGAGTGGGAGTGAAGATAGATGGTCGGCAACTACACCACCTCCGCTTTGCTGATGACATTGTTTTAATAACACCAAACATCAGCCAAGCGGCACAAATGCTGGCCGACTTTGACCGTGAGTGTGGATAGGTAGGACTACAGCTGAATCTTACGAAGACAATGTTTATGAGAAACAGCCTGGTTCCTGACGCCCCATTCGCTCTCAATGGAACGACCATCTCCGAATGCAACAGCTATGTGTACCTAGGTCGAGAGGTCAACATGACAAATGACCTGGCACCCGAGCTGCGCAGGAGGAAGAGAGCGGCTTGGAACGCCTTCAAGAACGTTGAAGAAATAGCTAAGAGGACGAAGAACCTCCGGCTCCGGGCACATCTCTTTGATTCCACTGTTCTTCCTGCATTAACATATGCCTCAGAGACCTGGGCCCTATGCAAACAAGATGAGAACGCTATTCAGGTCTCCCAAAGAAGAATAGAAAGAGCTATGCTTGGAATATCACGTTTCACTCAAATGAGAGAACGAATCCGGAGTTCTGACATCCGTCGACGATCAAGGATCAGGGACGCTGTCTCATTTGCCAAGTTGTCGAAAATCAGATGGGCTGGTCACGTAATGAGATTTAAAGACGACCGTTGGACTAGAGCTGTTACTGATTGCATTCCACGGGATGTCAAAAGACCGCGTGGCCGCCCACCTACTAGATGGTCAGACTTCTTCCTCAAGATCATGAACGATCGGTTTGAGGCCCTTCATGTTCCCGGAGCGAACAGATGCCATTGGGCTACACTAGCATGCGACAGGGACAAATGGAGACGTTACTGGCACCCACTCGAGCAAATCGACGACTAACGGGAAGTTAAGTGATTAAGTGATTAATTAAAAAATTATTTTATTTCAGTCATATGAGTCAGCATATATTGTACAGCAGATAATTCAAATTTGGAAACCAAGTTTCTAGGATTTTAAGAAACAAAGTACTTAAATAGAAAAAAATTTAAGTAAATACAAAATTCTTTAAAATGACTCAGAATATCAGGATAAAACCCTTTGACCTTCCATCCACTTTCTTTGTGTCATATTAATTTTAATATTATATTTTTCCTTTTAATGAAGAAATGAATAAAGTGCTTTAGATTACCAGGTAGATCAATAGTGAACAAAAGAAGCCAGATCAAACTTTCTGGAGGAAACCAAAGTAAGGTAAACTCAAAAAACGCATTCATTTCTTAGTTCATTTCACCGAACAAAGATGATCTATATTAAATTTCTTTGAAATACTCTGAGTAAACCTGCAAAATTGACTATAAAATGAATCATGCTGGGAAATATGAGACTTAATAGTATCTGCTATATTGACTTTTGTGTTCATAATTCAAAATACAAGAGAAGAAATAAGTAAGTGGTAAACATCCTTCATAGTAAAAAGAACTGAGCCTAAAAAAAATGTTAAGGGAAAAAAACATTTGGGGCCAGTAATGCTCTTCCCAACATGATCTGAAAAATTCCAATTATATGCTGAGTTTGTATCTCTAAAGTTGCCTTATTTCTTTGAAGCAATTATTTTCCCAGCACCAGGACAGCTGGTGCTATAAAACACATTTCTATTCGAAGCACACTAAGGTGCTATATGACATTTATTTTCCTATCTCAGCAACATTTCCTCCCCTTTATTCTAGAAAAGGTGGTTGTTTTTCCCTTCTTCTTTTTCTTTTCTTCAAAAATTTAAATATAACCATGAAATAAAAGAGATATTCTGAATTATATCTAGTAGGAATAAAATGGGCAAATTGTGACTGAGAAGAGTGACAGCTTGATTCAGAAATTCCAGATCACTGAGCACTGCTGTGAAGGTAAAGAAGAAAACAGGAGACTTGATTTGATTTTTAAGGGACAACCACCCCAAATTAGAACTATGGATTTCTGATCAATGTTTACATCTTATCACCTAATGTTCATTCCTTTAATAAACATCTCCACAAGCAAAAAATCTTGATACTACTTATTTATTCTCAAATATTTTTCCAATGAATGATTAATTATTAAAGAGAAAAAAGTAAGCTAGAAAAATGTCTATCATTACTAAGATATGGTTGACTGAACAATTATTCTGGATTAGAATTTATTAGAAGCTTTTAATTACCTTTTAGCCTACTCCAGTACTTCTAAATTCCATATACTTCATACCCATGTCCTTCCCTCCAGGTCTTGGGTTATTTTACTCATTCTAAAATGATACTCATCAATAGCAGTGCTCCTACATAAAAAAAATAAAATAAAATAAAATGATACTCAACTTCCTATAGAGCTTTGCTCTACAGTTCCTTCAAAGCTTAAGGGAAAATTTATGTCTTTTAAATTTTTTTACTTTAATTTTTAAAAATTAATTTTAATTTTTAATTTAATGTGCTAATGATGACTTTTCATGCACATGATTCCAACACCATACCCATCACCTGGTAGGCCCTCCCTCTCCCAAGGACACCAGGACCACTCCCTCTAAGTCTGTTCACCCAGTTGAATTGTGTGCATCAGTTCTTCCATTATATTTCCTTTGGTCCTTTGTTGTTACCTTGCTGTGTACCTTTAAGGCCCGAAAATGTGAGAGAATTGCTTCTCTGTAGCTATCCCAGTTCTTCAGACTGATTTCACTCAGCAAACATTCTGAGCATGACTCTGACAGACTTCACTCAACATGGATGGAACTCTAGTTCCATATATATTGCTGCAAATTTCATTGTTTTTTCCTTCTTAGTGCTGCATTGTATTCCATTGTGTATATATACCCAAGATTCTTAATTAAGTCATTTGTAGATGGACATTTGGGTTGTTTTCATATCTTGTATATTGTACTTAGTGCCGCAATGAACATAGGTGTGCAATGGATGTTTTTGTGTTTCAGAGATAGATGACAAGAAGGGGTAATGCTAGATTGTATGTTAATTCTATTTCTAATTTTTGGATAGATTTCCATATTGTTTTCCATAAAAGTTAAAACAGATGGGGGTATGGTGCCGCAAGCAGGTCAATCTGTACCTGTGAGGTGAGTGCATCAGCAGCCTGATGGTGCCTTCCGACTTCCAGATACCCCAAAATTGCTGCTGTGCCTTTTGCCAGACCCCAAAAACTTGGGGCAAAGTTTACCAAGAAAGTAAATGGCCAAAAGTTAGGTATGTGGGAAACACACCCACAAACCACCTCCGGCTCAGCTATATAGTTGGAGGCATGGCTTCTCTGGTTCCTGATTGAACTGCTTAATGGCCATGATCCCAGAGACTCAGAAACAAATCTCAAAACCCAGCGCCTTTTGGCAGAAATGCGTCCAGAACCCGCAGTAGGTTACTGTCACCGGACCACCGAAGGGGGAAAGGGTGTTGTCTCTCTGCCTGCTCCCCCTTGGAGGCTCAGTGGTCGTCATGCTCCAGAGGTCATTGGAAAGTCAGGTCTGGGCCCGCAGTGACGAGACATTTTGGGCCTCACGGGATGGGGGTGGAGCCGGGCCTGTCCTCCCCACCCCAACGAGACCCCAAGTCATCGCCCACGAACGGCCTCTCTGGCTCCTGATCAAGCTGCTCAACAGCCATGATCCCAGAGACTCAGGAGCAAATCTCGAAACCCAGTGGCTTTTGGCAGAAATCCCTCCAGATTTAAGTGTTAAAATATCAGAATTTCAAAATCACATGGCCCTACTGCAGTCACACAACATCATATGTTTTTCATAACCAGAAATAGAGCACAAATTGTCTACTGTTGCCTTTTTAGCAGATCTGAGTGTTGGGGTAAAATCTCATATAATAATGGTGGGTCTGGTGTCAAAATATTGAATGTGATCAAAGTAGAGAGAGAGTAATGTGGAAATCATCTGCCCCACAGGTAGGGGGAGGGTGTGAGACGGGGGTATACTGGGGTTTTTGGTGGTGGAGAATGGGCACTGGTGAAGGTATGGGTGTTTCATTGTATGACCAAGACTTAGACCCGAAAGCTTTGTAACTGCTCTCACGGTGATTCAATAAATAAAATTATAAAAAATGAAAAAAAGTAAGGTGAAGTTCATGCACAATTCAATCAGCTAATCAGTGGCTGAATAAATGGAAGTACTCCTACATAAAATAAAAAAAAAAGTTAAACCAGATAACATTCCCACCAACAGTGAATAAAGGTTCCTTTCTCACCAAAATCTGCCAAACACTGGCAATTTCCAGACTTTGGATATGTGCCATTCCCACAGGCATGAGATGATATCTCTATGTTGTCTTGGTTTGCATTTCCCTAATCATAAGTGTTAATGTCAATTTTTTCATACGCCTGTTGGGCACCCATATGTCTTTTGGGGGTAAGTGCCTATTCATCTCCTCACCCCATTTATGAATGGAGTCATTGGGTTTTATGTTGTTGAGTTTTGTAAGTGCTTTACAGATCTTTGATATCAATTCTTTATCTGATGTATTATGCCCAAACATTTTCTCTATTCAGTAGGTTTTCTTTTCATTCGAGCAATTTCTATCCAACTTTAGACAACATTCTTCAAGGACTTATAATGGTCAGTTATAAAGCTTGTGTGGAATCATGGGACTCTGGATAGTCAAAAACATACTAATAGAATAAAGACAGCCTCTTAAACAAATGATCTTTGAATAATTAATCATATGTAAGAAATTAAAACTGGGTCATAACTCACACCTTACACAAAAGTCAGTTTAAATGGATCAAAAACCTTGTGATCAGACCTTAATCTATAAAATACATTGAGGAAAATAAAGGCAGAAGACCAGGCCCCAAGACGTGGCCCTCAAAGTTGTCTTCAGTGCTACAATGTCATCAGGAAAGGCTACAAAATCAAGGACAAAAAAATGGAACTACTCACAAATGAGTGAATCTATTCAATATCTCATACTTCACACCACTAATATTCCAAGATTAGAGCATCACATTTGATGGGATTTAAAGTAGAAGGCAACCAATCTTAGGGGGAAATAGATTTTTACAGATATATGTGTCTACATATATGTATATAAAACACAAGGCTCAACTTTTAACAACATGTTAGTAATCTCTTATAAAAGGGCTTAATGACTCCTGGTTGAAATACAAAAACCCTCACACACTTTCCTCTAAGAATGCTTTTTTGGATCATTTTCAGCAGATTTTTATAACAAACAATACAAAATAAATTATTTTGGTTCTGCTTTTGGACAGGGGTTGGGGTTCGACATGGAAACATTTGAAATATGGTGATGGGAAGGTGGTTGGAATTGGTGTTCAAATTTTAGAGGTAATCATATACTGCAAACTACTTTATAAAAATAAAGTAAAATTTACAAATAAAATAAATAAGTTGTACTACTGGAACCCAATAACAAATAACTTTGTGTTCATATATGTGTGTGTGTGTATATATATGATAGTTCCCCAAGATACAAAATACCTAGAAGTCAACATAACAAGGGAGATAAAAGACTTACACCGTGAAAACTGTAAATTATTGCTAAGCAAAATGGAAGATACCAGAAAACAGAAAAGCGTTTTCTATTATGGATTGGAAGAATCTGCATTGTTAAAATGACTACCTTACCCACAGTATTACAACAGATTTAATGTCACACTCATTAAAATTACATTTTTCAAAGACATGGAATAAACCCTACTGAAATTTGTATGAAGCCATAAAACTCCCCAAATCACCCAAACAATCTTAGGACAACAAGAAAATGTGCGGCACCATGTTTCCCCAACTTTGAACTATACTACATAGCTGTAATAATCAAGACTGCATGGTACCTAAAGATAGACCTGCAGACCAGTGGAACAGAACTGTGAATCCTGATATAAGCTCCCAAGTTTATGGTCAGCTAATCTATGATAAAAGAGCTAAATATTTGAAGTGGAGCAAAAAAAATCTTTAATAATGATTCTGGTATAAATGAATAGCCATAGGAAAAACATAAAATTAGAGCCATATTTCATATGCTTCTCGAAAGTAAACTCAAAGTGAATTAAAGATCTCAATATTAGATTAGAATCCATAGAATACATTGAAGAAAACTTTGGAAGAGCTCTCCAGGAAAGTGAGCAGAGAAGTCTCCAGTAAGATGACCACAGAGGCAGAGACAACAGCAATTAAAAAAAACTTCTGTGCTAAGCACACTAATCCCCTAACTTCATGTCGCTATTTAGTTTCACCTGCTGCCCAGGGCCTGCCAGTCTCCATCCAGCAGATTCAAGGACTGTAGCAAGGCTTCACACATACCAGGCCACTTGGACTGTCTCTTGGGCCCCTCCAGTGTACTAACAAATATTTAATTTTTCTGTCAAAGAGCATCTGTATATTTAACATTTGAAATAAGAAACCTTAGGAATATGTTTGAATCATAAAATAGGATCTTATCACAGTGATTTGATAAAAATAGGAGCGATAGCACAGCGGGTAGGGTGTTTGATTGCACATGGCTGACCCGGGTCTCAATTCCTCCACCCGTCTCTGAGAGCCCAGCAAGCTACCGAGAGTGTCCCCCCCACACGTCAAAGCCTGGCAAGCTGCCCATGACATATTCGATATGCCAAAAACAGTAACAACAAGTCTCACAGTGGAGACGTTACTGGTGCCCACTAGAGCAAATTGATGAACAACGGGAGGACAATGCTACAGTGCAGTGCTCCTCTAAATTACATTAGTTCTATGCGCACTTGATACAATGTCAATTTTAGGAAAATTTTCCTCAAATTATTTTTCATTGTTTGACTTTAAATTTTGCCAGCTTTTACATTGCTAGAGGGCTGGAGCGATAGCACAGCGGTAGGGCGTTCGCCTTACAAGCAGCCAACATGGCCGACCCGAGTTCGATTCCTCCGCCCCTCTCGGAGAGCCCGGCAAGCTACCGAGAGTATTCGATATGCCAGACACAGTAACAACAAAGTCTCCAATGGAGATGTTACTGGGCCCGCTCGAGCAAATCGACGATCAACGGGAGGGCCTTTACCTTTACCTTTTACCTTTACATTGCTAACTTTACTACTCTGGCTAAAATATATCATAAATATGCCTCCAAATCAATTATTCAATTTTCAATTTTGTCCTTGTCTTGGTAGTTCTTACCTTTGTCTTCTGAGTAAATATAGAATATTCAAGGAATATTTGATGACTTGAGGGGTGCAGAGGGTACAGGGATATACTTCTCAATAAAAATTTCAAGTTTTTTATTTTCAATTTTTTTTAAAGAAATCTATTATCTTACTAGTTAAACCAATTCTATCAATAAAATAATCAAATGGGGGTTCTTGGAGATAGTATGCACTTGACCAGGTTCAATCCCCACGACACATAGCTCAGAGCATCATCAGGTATGATGATGTTGACATCCAAGCACCACTAGGGTGGCCCTGGTAGGCCCAGGATCACAGAGCCCACACAGTGGCACATTATCAGGCTCTAGGACTGAACCACTTCCCTGATTGTTTGAATAACACTGGGAGTGGCTCACAGGCCTCTGAAGCACCACTGACTTGACTCCTCCTTCTACCCCCCATAGAGCCAAATGAATAATTTGGATATAATAGCTTTATATTCGTATCAAATATACAAAATTGAAAAATATGCATTCTGTTGTACTTGTGCTTATAGACTATAGGGGGGAAAGGGGGAAGCTATATCAATTGATCTGAAGTGTCTTACCCACCACATCTTTGAGATTCAATCTGTTGTATAGTATCACTATTTTCCTGTAGCAAATGACCTTCTCATTTGACTTTCCATTTAAATGAAAGACCATCTCTGCTTTCCAGTGAGTACAATTGTTTCCCTAAGATCTAAAGGTTTCTGGCACACTTAACATTCATTCCTTGTCTTCTCTTTGAATTTCAAAAATCTAATTAAGTTTCTTTAACTTGATTATAGAGTAGACAGGGTTACTTAGGGACAAGCTGAGAAACACATTTAGAGGCCTATATTTTCTTGGAAGGGGTTTTATTTTTTTTCTCTTTTCTGCACCGTTTTCCTTCTAAGCTCTGTTAACCTGACTGCCTATTACCTTAATGTTTCTTAGAAAATAATACCTTCCCAGGCACAACAATATAGGTCTGAAAATATGTCCAGACACATCAGCAACTAAGATGATAAATGAGATTAGACTAGTCTTTGAAGCTGTTCTATCTTTAGTATCTTTCTCAAAGCTTAGGTACAGTATGGATCAATTATTAATAAAGTGATTAAGTCTAAAATATCACTCTCACCTACTAGGTGAGAACCGTATCTTCCAAAACACTCATTACCATACATCTGCTCTATTTTCTCAAGTTTTATCTTGACAGATGGCTGCAACTTACAACACAGATAACTTTGATCAGATATCATAAAAACTCCCATCTTTTGCTTAGCACTCATTCGCTAACACTACATAGACAAACTAGTGTTTCTTTTCTCTTTCACTTTCTCCCTAGTTTCCATCTTTTTATTTACACATACAACATTAACTTACACAAATAAATTTCATCCTATTTATAATTTGTAGTTACTGGTTTTGACATATTGAATACACAACGGATAGTTTTGCGAGGCTCTGCCATGCGGGCGGAATACTCTCGCTAGCTTGCCAGGCTTCCCGAGAGGAATAGAGGCTTTTGGTGCAACCTCTAATCACCCTTGTAGGTGTTACCATATTTGAACCCTATCAAATATGCTACGGCAATTCTGGAAGATGGGTACTTAGTGTCTTATAACCTGCAAAGCGGCAGCGCAGGTCCAGAAAGCATCCTGGAGTGTGGTGGCGGCTAGGTAGTGGAGGTAGTGTTCTAAAGACGACTGCTGGACTAGAGCTGTTACTGACTGGATTCCACGGGATGTCAAAAGACTGCGTGGCCGCCCACCTACCAGATGGTCAGACTTCTTTATTAAGATCATGAACGATCAGTTTGAGGCTTTTCGTGTTCCTAGAGCGAACAGATGCCATTGGGCTACACTAGCACGTGACAGGGACAAGTGGAGACGTTACTGGTGCTCGCTCGAGCAAATCCACGATTAACAGGAAGTCAAGTGATCAAGTGATTTATAATTTATATGGCAAATATCCTACTTAAATATAAAATAATCTTTTCCAAAAGCTCTAACTTCAGATTATCACAAATAGCTGTAGATAGCTCCAATACAGACAAGAGAAAAGTTCCAATGAACAGAGTCTTGTCCTAAAATTCTCCTCTATCATGTTCCTAAAAAATTCACACATTTAAATGGAACATAGACATAATCTCACATTAAATAATCTTACAGAATAATTCAATTTTCTACCTGCCATGTGTCCCAAACAGGAAAGCATTGAAACAGACTCTAATTTTATTAAATAATAAAATCTTAACACTTAGGGATACCAAAATTGACATCAGATTAGAGAAAAAGTGCAATTTAAATAAAATAACTTATCAGGGTCAAACACCTAGTTAGTAGTAAATATAAAACCAGAATTTAAAACCTGAACTTTTTACTTTAAACACAGTAAAATTTAACACCTACCTCCTAGGTAGTTACTAAATAACCATAAACAAACCCAAGTTCTAATCCGAAAGTAGACAAAACCATGTTAAAAAAAAACAATTGGCAAAATTTTAAAATTTCTCCATGTGTCTTACACCATTAATACAGAAAAACCTAACATTTAACCCCTCCACCCCTCTGTAAACTGAATCCTAACCCTAGCCTTAAACTTAATTCAAATGTTAATCCTAACTTTAACCATGATCAAAGTTAAGGCCTAACTACACCAATTAACAAATAATTAACAATCACCAAATAGTTAATTTCCATTTTTAGTGATGAAAACAGCAAAACATAACATTCTAACACCTACACAAAGCCTAACCCTAGCCCTAACCTAAATACTATCCTAAACTATACTAAGTATAGTACATAAAAGTAAATAAAGTAAAGGCCCTTCCATTGATCATCGATTTGCTCGAGCAGGCCCAGTAACGTCTCCATTGGAGACTTTGTTGTTACTGTGTTTGGCATATCGATTACATCACGGGGAGCTTGCCAAGCTCTGCCGTGCAGGCGAGATACTCTCGGTAGCTTGCCGGGCTCTCCAAGAGGGGCGGAGGAATCGAACTCGGGTCGGCCATGTTGGCTGCGTGCAAGGCAAACGCCCTACCGCTGTGCTATCGCTCCAGCCCAGTATAGTACATACTATAGTATATAGTTTAGATCACTACATTTGGAAAATTGGTAATTTGGGGCCTCAATTGGTAGGACAGTGTGGTTTTACTATGGGTTAGGATGAGGATTAGGGCTAGGATTAGTGTTTGGGGATGTGAAGGGTTTAGGTGTTAAGTCTGGTTGCATTCTAAGAAAAAAGGGAAATAAAATATTGTAATATTGTTAAAGTTTGTATAATTCTTTGGTTTTTGCCTCTCCTAAAATTATGCTCAATATAATGAAAAGATTAGATTCAGGCTCAGATTAGGGTTGGGTTTCTGAAGGTTTCAATAAACATCTTTTTCTGTGCTCATTCTCAAAAATGAATGTGTATAAAATTTTTGAAGTGTATAAATATCATTTGATTATTGAAAATTGGCAGTTTGAGCTATCTGTATAGGTCAGACTTATTATGGGTTAGAGTTAGGATTAAAGACCTAAAATATCTACAAAAAAAATCTTCTAGAAACAATAGATTTATACAGTAAAGCAGCAGGCTAAAAAATTAACACAATTTTTGTTATATGATTTTACTACACACTATTAATAAAATTGAAGAAAGATATTAAAAAATTAATCTCATTCACAACTGTCTCAGAAAATCAAGTACCTACAAATCAGCTTAATCAAATCAATGAAAGAACTATAAAAAGAAAACTACAGAACACTTCTTAAAGAAATAAAAGAAGACAAGGAAATGGAAACCCAACCTGGCTCATGGATTGGGAGGATTTACATCATCAAAATGGCAATAGTCCCCTAAGCATTATGCAGATTCTGTGCAGTTCCTATAAGGAAACCCATGACATTTTTCAAAGAACTAGATTAAACATTGCTGAAATTCATATGGAACAATAACACCAGCACTACCACCCCCTCCCAAATAACTAAAGTAATCCTTGAAAAAAATGTGAGAGGCGTCACTTTCTCCAACTTCAAAGTGTACTGCAAGAGCAGTAGTAATTAAAACAGCATGGTACCAGAATAAAGAAGACCCTCAGATCAATGGGATAGAATTGAAAATCCAGAGATATACCTGTAGATATATGGCCAGTTAATCTTTGATAAAGAAGCACAAAATATGAAGTGGAGCAAAGAAAACCTCTTTAACAACTGGTAGTGGGAAAATTTATCAGCCACATGCCAATATATATATATATAAACTCAGACCTCTTTTCAACACCATATACAAAATTGTCAAATCAAAACTGATTAAAGACCTTGATATCATACCTGAATCCATTAAGTACATAGAGTATTGGTTACTTATAGTATAGTATACTTGTAGTATAGTAACATATAGTATACTAACTATACTATACTTAGTATAGTTTAGGATAGTATTTAGATTAGGGCTAGGGTTAGGTTTTATGTAGGTGTTAGAATGTTATGTTTTGCTATTTTCATCACTAAACACAATATTGGCAAACTTTCTAAGATATTAAAGCTAGATGCATTTTTGAGAATGAAATGCCACTGACCAAGCAAATGAAAGCAAAGATAAATTATGGAACTGCATTACATTAAGAAGTTTCTGCCTCTCAAAGGAAATGATAAACCAGGATTCAAAGGTAGCCCACAGAATGAGAGAAATCATTTGCCCACCATTCATCTGATAAGGAGTTCATATCAAGCATGCAGAAACTACAAGGAAAAATATCCATTCCCATCAAAAAAATGGGGAAAAGAGACAAATAGAAACTTTCTCAAAGAAGAAATACAATTTAGCAAAAAGCATATAGAAATGCCCTATATCACTAATAATCAGAAAAATGCAAATCAAAATGAGGTACTATCTCACACTAGAGAGACCGGCATGTATCAGCATGAACAGCAAGCTGTGCTGTCGAAGTTGTAGAGGAAAGGCACTCTCATTCACTATTGGGAGAAATGTCCACTAATCCAGTCTTTTTGGAAGCCAATATATTCATTACTTATTCAGAAAACTAAGAATTAAGATTCCATAAAACCCAGCATTCCACTTTTTAAAATATACACCAAGGGTCCAAAAGTAAAAATCCAGAAAGGAGGTCTATATTCATTGAAGCACTATTCACAATCGCCAAAATCTGGAAATAATCCAAGTGTCCAGGAGCACGTGACGTATTCAATATGCCAAACACAGTAACAACAAGTCTCACAACGGAGACATTTCTGGGCCCGCTCAAGCAAATCGATGAACAACGGGAGGACAGTGCTAAGGTGCTACAGTCCAAGAGCACATGACTGGACAAAGAAACTGTGGAACATACACCTATCAAATCGTACTCAGCAGTTAGAAAAAATTAAGTCATGTCAAGTGAAGTTGGTCAGAGGAAATGATCTCTCTCATGTGGGATATAAAGAAACTTTGTAAGGGAATAACAAAATCCCAAAGGCAATAGGAACAAAGATCAGGAAAACTTATACTTCAGTAGAAAGCTTATCACTGGGGCAGCAGTGGGGGTACAGGTGAAAGAAGGGAACAGTGAGACAATGGTGGAGAGATAAAGTGCATGCTCTAGAGGCAGGGTGGGGAAGTGGGAGACTGGGGACTTGGGTGGAGGGAAGTGAACACTGGGAAGGGACTGGTGTTGGAACATTGGATGCCTGAAATTTATTAAAGGATAACTTTGTAACTCTGCAATGCATGGTGATTAAAGGGATTTTTTTAAACAAATAACAAATAAGAAGAAAATAAGAGGAAGTAAAGAAAGACATGGAATGGAATCACAGAATCCAGGAGCAGCCATGCTGACACCTTGATTTGAGGATTTTGCCTTCTGAACTCTAAGAGAATAAATTCATGTCTTCAAGTCACTTTGTTTAAGTTAATTTATTTTAGCTCCCCAAGAAACTAATGTGTTTGAATGATTCTATAGATGAAAAGAGGTTCTGTTCAGGCATCTGAGAATTATTTATTTGGTCACTCTTGCTTTCTGTTGCCATTTGCCACGTACAAATAATGTCATCCCCTTATCTGACATTTGTCCCAGAAAATGAGAACTCAACTCTCTACAGATATGATTGAGACCAATGTCAGAAGATAAGATAACTCAGAGAATAATTTACAATGTTGGCTAGAAGTAACTCATTTCAGAGCATTCATACCCTATATTTCACACTTCAGTGAGGTACTTGTTATGTTTTTTCTACATAAAAGCTAGCTTCTTTGAATAGTGCAATTAATCATCCCTCACAGGCACATGTCATGGGGGTCTCCTATAGAACTAGATCCCTTTTCTAACTCCATGTTCAGGTTCTAACATAACTCCAAGTGTTGAGGGAAATACAACACCCTCTCTATATCAATCAAGATCAAAACAGGCATAAGGAACTCAGAAATAAAAGTTGCCCCTCTGGAATGCCCTGGGATGGGGGGATGGGAGGTGGGAGGGATGCTGGGACCGTGGTGGTGGAAGATGGGCACTGGTGGAGGGATGAGTACTTGATCATTGTGTAACTGAAACCCAAGCACAGAAATTTATAAGTCTATAACTGTACCTCATGGTGTTTCACTAACAAAAATAAAAAAAATATTTTACATAAAAATAAAAAAATTTAAAAAAGAAAAAAAAGTTGCCCCTCTGTTTTTTATTCTGAAATTCTATTCTTCTAATTATGAATGGAAATATATTCACCTTTCCGTGGAAAACTTATTGCCAATTTGTCGCTTGACAATGATAATGTGTCTGTGGCTGTTGAGAAGCAAGGGGAGCTGTGGGGGGCGGGGGGACAGAGAATGACGAAGGAATGAGCAAACACTTTTGTAGTATTGTGGACCTGTATTGTTTTGAAAGCTTTTTACTGACTAATTTAATTCTCTCAGCAGCATAGAGTACAAATGCCATTATTGTCCTATTTAATAGCTGAGGAAACTGAATCACCAAGTGCTTATGTAACTTATTCAGGTTACATAGCTAGTAAGGAACGCTAGTCGTCTATGCTGCTTCTCTTAGGGACCACAAATCAGCAGTACCGCTAACATGGGGAAGTATGACTTTGCCCCAGAGTTTCCAAAACAAATCAATAAATTGCTCTCCATATTATTGAATGAAACTATCCGGATGTTTAAGACTGATGGAAATTTCCATCTCTTTCGATCAGAAACTCATCGTTCATGAAAAAATATTTTCTTCCTTCCCCTAAACATGGAGTCTAAAGTATTTTAAATGTGTAGCCAGTGATCATTAAACAACAGTTACAATCATAACAGAAGCATAAAGTTTTATGATGTGTACTTCCTTTGTTTGAGAACCAAACACAAGATGCTTTGCTGCATCAACAGAAAATGAGCCTCACAAAACAAAAATTAAAAACACGTTTTTAGAATGTCTGAGTAAAAAGGGAATTGAAGTTACAGAGGAATACAGAGAAGTGGACTTCATGTGGGGTCAATACCAGCTATTGATTGGGGATTGGAAGGTAGGGGAGGTCTTTTATATGTGTAAGGCAGAAGGCTGAAAATTATTAATAAAAATAGTTCTGCACCTCTGGTATTTGAAACATTGCAATCCGTATATGGGTTGGTAAGTGAGGTGAGAAAGAGATAGCCACCACTAACCATACTGAAAATAAAGTTGACTAATGAAAGCATCCTTTTAATAAATATATACATAAAAGTATGGGTTAGAGGGGGGAAATGGTAAAAAAGAGAGAGTAAAGGGAAAGATGGGAGAGAAGAAGGTGAGAAATGTGAAGGAAGGAAATACAGAGAAGAGAAAAACATCAGAAGAGAGGTAGAGGGAAGGGAAAAGAGTCAAGAGCACAGGAAACGTTCATTCCATTATATAAAAATAGATTTGCTCTTTTCAAAGTGACTGAAATCTTTTCAGATGGCTGAAAGACTTTGTTCCTTGAAGAAATCATACCGAAGTGAAAAATCAGTTGCCTGTACTCCCTGCTATAAATAACCATGTGCACATGCACACACACAGAGAGAGAGAGAGAGAGAGAGAGAGCGAGAGAGAGAGAGAGAGAGAGAGAGAGAGCACGCGCGAGAGAGATACTTTTTCCTTAACTTTAAGGACAGTCAGAGCTAATGTGCAGACTTAAACAAAAAAAAAGTGTTAAATAGCTCTCAGACTCTGCTGGTGGGAGCCATATATACAAATCTGACCGTGTCTGGTGTGAAGGCCATTTTCTGGTTTGCTCTCAGAGTGCGAGCCTATCCATCCTTTGTAGGCTTTATATCACAGGAGCTCAACAACTACACTTCTCTCCTTCTTGCTGATAAGCTCTTTTTAGTGAGGTGAAGAAATAGGAGTCACTAGTAGGAGAAAAGAAGCTGTAAGAAGAGAGGTTATGCATCTCTCTCCAAGTTCCCTCACTGGAGGCAATATCTCCAGCAATGTCTACCCCTCTTACCTGGCCTTCACTCCTGCCAGACACAGGTCAGAATTCTAGTCCAGCGTAAGGGACTATCTCTTATCTTTCCACACTACATGCTAGCAGCCGTTTTGATAGTTCGTTTTGGAACCATCTCCCCTTATTTTCAGTCTCTTATTACATATTTATTTTCCCCTACTAAATTCTCTGGCGTAACCCAATTTTTCCACCTGGACCCCATCTTTATTTCACCATGTGTGTTCAGATAGTATAGTGTGACATATAACCCACCTCATATTCTCAATCTAGCTGTGTGCCTGGTGACTTAAGACCCACTCCCTTATACCAGATAATCCTTATTCTGTTCCCAGGGGCTTATTAAATGTTCTCTTATAGATGTGATTAAGTTACAATACACTTTTTTGGGGCATCACACTTTACAGTGGCACAAGGCATACTCCTGCATCTGCCCTCAGGGGTCACTCCTAGAAAGGTTCAAAGAACCACATTGAGGTCTGGGAATCAAACCTAGATAAGCAGCATGTAAGGCAAGTGCCCTACCCTATCCACTGAACTGTCTCTCTCTGGCCCCTAAATTATAACTCTGGGCTGGTTATATTTGTTTATTGTTTCTTTTAATTTGGGGGCAACACCTGGTGGTACTCATGGCTCTGCACTCAGGGATCAATCCTGGTGAGGTTGAGGGATCATATGGGGTACTGGGAATCAAACCCAATTTGGTCACAGACAAGGAAAGCATGCTACTTGCTGTACTATCAATTAAGTCTCAAAATTCTATTATCTTTCTGTTTGTTTGGGTTTGGGGGGTCACACCCAGATGTGCTCAGGACTTACTTCTGGCTCTATGCTCAGGGTGCACTCCTGACAGGCTCATGGTGACCATAAGGGGTGCCAGGGATCAAACCTAGGTCAGCAATGTGCTAGGTAAAACACACTACCTACTGTACTATCACTCAGGCCCACCTAAGTTTTAATTATAGATGAATATATTTAATAACCCAAGTATACCTAATGTAATCACAAGGTTCCTTGCATGAAAGATGGAGTCAAAAAGATCAGAGTTGGATCGGAGTTGAAATAATATAAACAGAGGTTTATATGATTTGAGTGTTAAAGACCACAAACAAGAAATGCAGTCTCTATAAGCTAGAAAAAAAACTAAAGCATTCAAGGATTTACTGTTACCTTGATTTTTCGCATGAAACTCATACTGTACATCTGACTTCCAGAACTATAAGATATCAAACTGATATTTAAAGCCTCTAAGGTTTCCCTATTTGTCATAGCAGCAAAATAGAATTAAGACATTCAAAGACCACCAACCATAGGTAACAGGAAGCCCTGAATTCTTTGTAAATATCCTTGGGAAAATCAGCATTACAGACTTTTGACAAAAGGAATGGGAAAAAATAGATAATAACACTTCATGGAGCCCAACCAGTCTAAACATCAGGTCTCAATAGGCACTAAAACAGGCAACTTAATACGCAGCGTCTTTAACTTTTTCCGCCTCTCATGACTGTTGAGACTGAAGTGGTCATCGAAGCCTTAACCAAACAGGGTGTTCAGATTCAATACATCAGGATCCATCTTGAGCTCTATTATGGATTCACTACCAGGATCTCACCATTCTACAAGGAAGTGATCATCATTGTCACGAGAGGGGTTTGGCAGGGTGATACCATTTCACCAAAGCTCTTCAGTGCCATACTCAAGAACATCATGCGATGACTGGAATGGGAAAGAATGGGAATGAAGATAGACAATCGGTAACTACACTACCTCTGCTTCGCTGATGACATCGTTCTAATAACACCAAACATTAGCCAAGCAGCACAAATGCTGGCAGACTTTGACCATGAGTGTGGAAAGGTCAGACTACAGCTGAATCTCACGAAGGCAATGTTTATGAGAAACGGACTCATTCCTGACATTCCATTCACTCTCAATGGAATGAACATCTCGAATGCAGCAGGTATGTGTACCTAGGTCGAGAAGTCAACATGACAAATGACCTGGAACCTGAATTGTGCAGGAAGAAGAGAGCGGCTTGGAATGCCTTCAAGAGCGTCAAAGAAATAGCTAAGAGGATGAAGAACCTCTGGCTCCGGGCACATCTCTTCCACTGCACCATTCTCTCTGCATTAACATACGCCTCAGAGACCTGGGCCCTATGAAAACAGGATGAGAACACTATTCGGGTCACCCAAAGAGGAACTGAAAGAGTTGTGCATGGAGTATCGTTTCACTCAAATGAAAGAAAGAATCTGGAGTTCTGACCTCCGTCAATGATTGAGAATCAGGGATGCTTTCTCATTTGCCAAGGCGTCAAAAATCAGATGGGCTGAACACTTAATGTGATTTGGAGATGACAGCTGGACTAGAGCCATTACCGATTGGATTCCACGTGACGTCAAAAGATGGCTTGGCCAGCCACCTACAAGATGGTCAGACTTCATCAAGACCCTGAACAATCGATTTGAGGCTCTTCGTGTTCCTGGAGCAAGCAGATGCTATTGGGCTACACTAGCACGTGACAGGGACGAATGGAGATGTTACTGGCACCAACTCAAGCAAATTAATGAGGATATCAAGTGATCAAGTGATGACTATTCTTCTGAGAAATGCAACACAGATAACACTACCAGAAACACCTTGGATTTCATTCAGGTGATTTTTGATTGTTGCATGTTTCAGAAACTTACAGTCACCAAATTTTTTTTAATTTTTATTAGTGAAACACCATGAGGTACAGTTGTAGACTTACAAATTTTTGTACTTGGGTTTCAGTTATACAATGATCAAACACCCATCACTCCACCAGTGCCCATTCTCCGCCACCAATAATCCCAGTATCCCTCCCACCCCCCATCACCCCATCCCACTCTGCCTCTGTGGCAGGGCATTCCCTTTTGTTCTCTCTCTCTTTTTGGGTGCTGAGATTTGCAAAAGAGGAATTTAGTGGCAATCATGTTCGGTCTATAGTCTATTTTCAGCATGCATCTCCTATCCTGGGCAGATCTTCCCAACACCCTTTATTTGGTGCTCCCTTCTCTATCTGAGCTGCCTTTACCCTTAGAGTGTGCGGCTGGCCTCCAAGCCATGGAGTAAACCTCCTAGTATTTATTTCAGCTATTTGTGGGTGTTAGTCTCCTATTTTGTTACTGTATGTTCCCCAGATGAATTCAATCATTCTATGTCTGTCCTTCTCTTTCTGACTCATTTCGATTAACATGATACTTTCCATGTAGTACCACTTGTATGTAAATTTCAAGACTTCATCCTTTCTAACAGCTACATAGTACTCCATTCTGTATATGTACCAAAGTTTCTTTAACCAGTCATCTGTTCTCGGGCAGTCACCAAATTTTTAATGACTCCCACATTCAGTTATGTGAGCCCATATGGAATCATGGCCACAGTTTTAGAAACTAGGACTTAATACAAATGCAGGAATGACAAAAATTAATTCTGAAACAATATAGTAAATAAAGTAACTTTTCATTAATTGGCTGCAATTATGTTATCAAAGTTGACGTCTTACTATTTCACAGGTACTCTTCATAAGGAAATATCAGTATCAAAAATAATTGCTTTATTTGGCTGGTTTAAATTTACTTTATGAATTCTGTGAAAACTGTCCCCTTTCTAGTTAACTCTTGAGGAGTAAGCCCCAAATATCATCCCACTGTGAAAGCAGTATAGAACTTTGATATGACACTACAAATTAATCTCACTTCTTCCTCCATTGTATTTTCTTATTTTATTTTCCTTTTACTTGCACGTTATTTAAATGTTTTTGTTCTTTATCACATGCCTCTCAATAACAAAATTAAGATCGTTTGGTATTTATTGTGGTGATCATGTTGATTTAATGTTGAAAGTCTATCATACCTCAATAAAAACTATGTTTCATCCAACATTGGTCAAATAAGCAAGTGTAGAAATCAATTATTAACAATAGATAATATGGGTCATAGAAGACAGAAGATAAAAATGGAGCAGAATATGGGGCTGGAATAGTACAGCTGGTAGGGCGTTTGCCTTGCATGCGGCCAACCCGGGTTCGATTCCCAGCATCCCATATGGTCCCCTGAGCACCGCCAGAGGTAATCCCTGTGCATTGCTGGGTGTGACCCAGACAGCAAAAAAAAATGGATCAGAATAATAATATTCAAATACCTAACACACTCAGAAGTATATTTGAGAATCCCAGAATAAGCTTACTATCAATTAAGGCAGAATGTATTTTGCAGTACATCAGTCAGAAAAAGGGAGAAAGAGTTTTTCATTCCTTCATCAGATCTCTATTAGCTATTTGCTTCAGATGACATGACAGATAACTGCTGGTGAATATGGTTAAAATTTGCAGAAATGAGAAAATCCCAAATTTTCCCAGTGTTGGGCTACTCAAACAAAAGGGCAAATGTATCCAGATGTGCGGTTCTTGACTCTGAAAGTACAAGCCCAAGTATTTTATCATTCTTTTCCAGAAGAGAAAATAACATGCTCATGCTTGGGTCATATGAAACAGTCCTCAGAATGCTCCTTTGGACTCATCAGTATCGCTCTCCATCTCAAGTGAGATCTTGCAGACAAGGTTTTCTACCCGGGTAAAATTAGCAAGGCCCAAAGAAGCTACAATTCTTAATGATTATTTGAGGACTTATAATACATAGGATATAATCACTATCCAAATTAACACTATACACAATAGGCATAAGGTAACTTCAGCCCAAAAATATTCTAACAGCAGGAAACATAATTACTTATTCAGAAAAATGGCATGGAAACTCAGGAATTCTGTGTAAATAGGTCATTCTGGCCACTTCCAAGATAGCATAACCCATTAAGTAAATTAGACATGCTTTCTAAGTCCTAATGACACAGTCCCATGACCAAATCCCTCCAGAAACACTTATCCAATTCATCTCTCAGCTTGACTGGACTGGACATAAATGAGTTCATCTGAGAAAGCTAGCAAGTGGTTCTATTCTGAGGAAAGGAAAAAATAGAACCTCAAGGTTCAGAGAATGGATATCATCTTTCTGATGCTTAGCAAGAAATCAGTATACAAAACCAGCTCTTTCCTTTAAAGCCTCTAAGTTATATAATTGTTGCTAAATACCATAGAAGACTATTCTCTTTATTCATTACATGTAGCTAGTGATTTTCTTCTGAATTACTTAAGATTTCATGACTTCTAATTGACTAAAATTAATTAATAATCCCTGGACTTCTACAGATCGACTCTGCTCATTGTTCCTAACCTGGATTTTTCTAGTTTCTTATTGGTCCGTTTGTGTCTGCTGTTTGTTCCTTCACTCATTTAATGCTTAGCTCCAGATAAGTCTTAATTTTTAAAAAAAATCTAATGAGCATACATTACTTCACCACCTATGCAAATATATTTTTGTAATTTATTTATTAAAGTAAGATGAAAACACTTGAACATTTTCCTGATCAAAAATTTTCCCTGCCACCATGCTCACAGCCAGTCTCCACAAGCTCAGGACAAACCTCATCCATTAGAATGAATCTGCTGAAAAACTCGGGTATGTGGGTTTTGTAACCAAAATCTCCAGGCTCTCAGGGGTCAGGAATAGGTGACCTCCCTCTTCTTCCGTGAGCCCGGTGGTCATATCAATGAACTGCCTCTGGCACCGGATAAGCTCATTAATGGCCAGGATCCAGATACTCACAAATAAATCTAGGAAGAGAAAGAGAGCAACACTACATAGATGCCTCCACATTCCAAAGTCACTTTCCAGTTAAAAATTTAACTCTAGCTGTATCACCCTATTTAAAACTTTAAAATTCCTGTAACAACATGTCATACTCTGCCCCACTGGTGTACCAAGAGCAGCACAGCACACCACATTTGATCGGGTGTAATGTAGAGGTAATCTATTTCATCATATACAATGACTTAATGGCTCCAGGGTGAGATACAACACTCTTCACACACTTTCCTCTAAGGAAACTTTTGGATTATTTTTATCAGATTACTCATAACAAGCAACACAAAATAACTTATTTAGTACATGCTTTTAGGGCAGGTTTGGGTGGTGCTGGGAAAATTCAAAATAATGGTGTCAAGATTGGTGTTGGAATATTGAATGTAATAAATTATTGTGAACAACTTAAATAAATTAAATTTGAAAAATTTTCCCTGAGTTAATATCCAAGATATATAATGCACTAATAGAGCTTCACAAGAAAAAGAAATCCACCCCATCAAAAAAAAATGGAGAGAAGAGATTAATAGAAATGTCCTCAAAGAAGAAATACAAATGCCAAAATGCACATGAAAAGTGCTCTACATATGTTCTTAGGCACTCAGGTTTTTTCCAGATTCTGGCTATTGTAAATGCAATGAACAGAAAAAGTGCAGATGTCACTTCGGCTATACTTTTTTGCCTCCCTGGGATATATTCCCAGGAGTAATATTGCTGGGTCAAATGGTACTACATAGAAAGTATCATGTTAAGCGAAATGAGTCAGAAAGAGAGGGATAAACATAGAAAGATTGCATTCATCTGGGGAACATAAAGTAACAAAATAGGAGACTAAAACCCAAGAATGGCCTAGATCAGTACCAGGAATTTTACTCCATGGCTTGGAGGCCAACCACACATGCTAGGGGAAAAGGGAACTCAGATAGAGAAGGGAGCACCAAATAAAGGGTGTTGGGAGGATCCTCCCACGATGGGAGAAGCATGCTGAAAGTAGACTATAGACCAAACATGATTGCCACTCAATGCCTCTTTTGCAAACCACAATACCCAAAAGGAGAGAGATAACAAAAGGGAATGCCCTGCCACAGAGGCAGGGTTGGATGGGGGGATGGGGGTGGGAGGGACACTGGGATTGTTGGTGGTGGGAAATGGGCACTGGTGGAGGGATGGGTATTTGATCATTGTAGAATTGAAACCCAAGCACGAAAATTTGTAAGTCTACAACTGTACCTCATGGTGTCTCACTAATAAAAATTTTTTTAAAAGTGCTCTACATAACTAATTATCAGAGAGATACAAATCAAAACAATGAGATATTATCTTATACCACAGAGACTGCCACACATCAAAAAGAACAACTAGTGCTTCTGTGGATGCAGAAAGAAAGGAACTCTAATTTACCTCTGGTGGAAATACCGATTGGTCCAGCCTTTCTGAAAAACAATATGGACACTCCTCAAAAAAAAAATTGAGCTTCCATAGAACCTAAAAATTGAGCTTCCATAGAACCTAAAAATACCACTATAGGAATATAACCTAGAGGCCCAAAAACAATGTAAAGATGCAATCTGCACGCCTATATTCATTCACAAAAGCCAGAACCTGGAATTAACCTAGTGCCTGAGAACTGATGTGTGCATAAGGGATCTGTGGTACATCTACACAATGGAACGCTCTGCAACTGTTAGAAGTCGTGAAATTTGCTTATTCATGGCTGGACATGGAGAGTATCATGATGAGTGAGAAGAGTGAGAGGGAGAGGGACAGACATAGAATGATTGCACTCATTTTTGGGATATAAAAAATAGTATGTGAGGGGTTGGAGCGATAGTGCGGCGGGTAGGGCATTTGCCTTGCACATGGCCAAACCAGGTTGAATTCCCAGCAACCCATATGGTCTCATGAGCACTGCCAGGAGCAATTCCTGAGTGCATAGCCAGGAGTAATCCCTGTGCATTGCTGGGTGTGACCCAAAAAGAAAAAAAATGGTATGTGAATAATACCCAGAGACAGTAGAAACAAAGGCCTGAAGGAGTGGTCCATGGTAGGAAGCTTACCCCAAAAGGGGGTGGGTGCGGAGGGAAGTTAGGACAAAGAAGGGACCACTATGACACTGATGGTTGGAAATGATGGTGCAAAGCTGTTTATGATAGAGTTAGGTATGATGGTGAGTTTTTGTTCACTTGAGAGGTTATGATATCCGATTGTTTAAACAAGCAACAATCCAGATGTTGCTGTGGAAACAACTCTGGTCAAAAACTGAGTGCTGTCTCTCTTCCTTTGGGTCCTGTGGTTTGCAAGAGAGGCACTGAGTGGCAATCATGTTTGGTCTATAGTCTACTTTCAGCATGCTTCTTCCACAGAGGTAGGGTGGGATGGGGGGTGGGGGGGAGGGATGCTGGGACCCATGGTGGTGGAGGATGGGCGCTGGTGGAGGGATGGGTACTCGATCATTGTATAACTGAAACCCAAGCACAAAAATTTGTAAGTCTATAACTGTACCTCATAGTGCTTCACTAATAAAAAAATAATAATAATAAATTAAATTAAAAAAAACCCTGAGTGCTGAAAGGAAGTAAAGTGACATGCATGACACCCTTTCAGTAACAGTATTGTGAACCATATTGCCTTAAAGGAAAATAGAAGAGAAAGAGGAAAAAGAGAAGTATCTGCCATAGAGAAGGCTGAAGGCAAGGGGGAGTGGGGGCAAGGAAAGCAGGCGGGAGGGGAAACTGGAGACATTGGTGGCAGGAAATGTGCACTGGTAGGGATGGGTGTTGGAACATTGTATGACTGAAACTCTATCATGAACAGCTTTGCCACTGTCCTGCTTCCAGAGGATGCCCCAAACAATGGGTCACCGTAGCTAAGTTACCTTCAGGATATTTTAATTCTTTCAACTTTGAAAGGTTGCAGTCTAGTAGTTGCAAGGAAGTTTTTGATAGAGTGAAATATTGAAGACAGAGGGGAACAGAAAAGGGAAATTGTTGTTCAATGAGTACAGAGTTTTATTTTTGTATAATAAAGTTCTAGAGATCTATTGTACAAAAATGCATGTATTGTTAATTTCAAATTTTTGTTAGCATATTTAACTTTAATGATATTTTTTACACCCCTAAAAAAGTATGAGTTGCATATGATGGTGAGTTTGTTGTTTGTTCACTTGAGAGGTTATAATATCCAATTGTTTAAACAAGCAACAATGGATGTTGCTGTGAAAGTGTTTTATAGATGTGACTATAGTTAAAAAGCTGTTAACTTTTTTTTTACAGTTACAAAGCTTTTATGTTTGAGCTTCAGTCATACAATCATCAAATACCCATCCCTTCAACCCTTCCCCCTCCCCCATTCCAACCCTTCCCCTGCCTCTATGGCAGACAATTTCCCCCACACTGTCTCTCTATTTTGGTTACATTCGATATTTTGACATCAGTTCTGCCACCACTCAAACCTGCCGAAAAGGAAATGCTAGATGTTTTGCTTTATATTGCTTGCTATGGATAGAATATAATGTCCAGGAAATTCTGTGTCATTCTCTTCCGGAAGCTTTAGTTTATAGTTTGTGGGTCTTGGCCATTGATGAGATTATATGGTGGGGTGAGAGGCAGAGGGGGCAGTTTTGGCAGTGGGTGTGACTGCCAAGCTTCTGGAAATCTGGGGGCTTGGGGGAGGAGGCAAAGTCCCAATCCAAGAGGGTTTGGAGATCTCAGTCACAGGTTCCCGCATACCTAGGTTTTCCTGCCAGTTCACTCTTGGGTGAGATTCATCCCATCTCAGGTGAGGCTGCTCATCCCCTCTTGGGTGAGGCTCATTTCAGTGTGTGGAGAATGGCCTTGGGCAGGGCAGTGGATGGGTTCTGGAGGTTTTCGGCTGCCAGAGTTCTGCTTAGGGTGGGTAGGAAAACTCAACCCACCCCGCTCCATGGTGCCCCGGTGAAAACAGCCTGAAGACAGCCTGGCCGGGGTCAGGACATTCAAGCTTTAGTTTATGGTCCCTGGTTCTTGGCCATTGATGAGATTACATGGCGCCGGGGGCAGTTTTTGGGTGTGACTGGAAAACTGGGGACCTGGGGGGAGGAGGCCCAGTCCCAATACAAGCAGACTGGGAGATATCAGTCACGGGTTCCAGGCTAACTTCGTCTAACTACAGGCCCTAACAGTCTTTTTGATCTCTTTCGAGGTTTATGGGTCTCTGAAAAAATACCAATAACTGGGTTTGTATAACAGCCAAGAGGTGGTTTGTGGGTGTGTCTCCCACATACCTAACTTTTGGCTGTTTAATTTCTTGGTAAACTTGGCCCCAAGTTGTTGGGGTCTGACCAAAGGCACAGCAGCAATTTGGGGGTATCTGGAAGTTTGAAGGCACCAGGCTGCTGATTCACTCACCCTGCAGGTACAGGTTAACCTGATGGTGGCACCACACCCTCTGCTGTTAACTTTTTATTAGGGAGAATATCCCAGATAGCCTGAGTCCTAATTCAATCGGTTGAAAGGCCTTAAGAGCAGAGCTGAGGTATCCTTGAGGAAGAAGAAATTATGCTTGTAGGCAGCAGCTTCAGATCATGTCTAAGAGTAGCCACTAACCCCTCCTGCTAGCCAAACATGAATTTCAAGCATTCCTTAAATTTCAACCTTGATTTATCACAACCATAAAAGCCAAATCTTTGTAACATATCTCTTAATATATAACTTCCACTTGTCTATTTCCTGTTTAAGTCCTAGCTGAGAGAGAGTGGGGATGGGATACTCTTGGCTTTTCTGCCCTGTCATAGAAACACATAACAGTAGGGGATGCTGAGGTTTTCATGGACATGTATTTCTGGCTGAATAAGGTTCAGGCCTTTCTTCTACAAGAACACAGTGAAGATAATTCCCTCACTGAGTTTATTCTTCTCTGTCTTTTTACTCTATTGCTCAATCTTGATATATCACTGCAGTTGTATATACAATAGTTTTTCTCCAGTTCTTTGATTTCAAAAGCTGGCTTATAGGAAAGAAAGAAAGAAAGAAGGAAAGAAAGAAAGAAAGAAAGAAAGAAAGAAAGAAAGAAAGAAAGAAAGAAAGAAAGAAAGAGAGGTAAGGAAGAAAGAGAGGAAAGGAGTGAGGAAGGGAGGGATGGAGGGAGGGAGAGGGGAGGGAGGGAAGAAGAGAGACATTCTTTCACAATACTGACACCTCGCTCCCCACCAGACCGTATGAGCCAGTACCCTGAAAGTCTGAGCATGATCTTTTTAAAAGCTCCTAGATGACACTAATCCGAGCCAAGCTTGATATGCCCTGAGTTCAACTGGCCAACTGAATTATAACTTCAGCATCAACGAAAATCACCCCCCCTAAATAATTCAGTAACGATTGTCTAAAACCCCCCATTCATCACATGTGGAAAGTCCAATATCCTTGCCAAGATTTCTGCTCATTTACTAGAGCACTTATGGTCCTATAGTAGGGCTGCTAGATTTAGCAAATAAAGTTTCAGGGCTTCCAGTTAAATTTCAAAAATTCTCAGTGGTAGAATTTTGTAATTATTTGGGAAAAACTAAATATAGAACACTTAGGGCACCCTGAGGAAGTCTATATATGATGCAGAGCAAGATTATGACATGCAAAATTATGCTCTGCGTAGAAAGCTTGCAACAGAGGCCAGAGAAATGTATGATGGGCAGGACACCTGCCTTGCACGTGGCCAACTCAGGTTGAATACCTGGCACCCCAAATGGTCCTCCAAGCCCCACCAGGAGAAATACCTTAGCATAGAGCCAGAAGTAAGCCCCAAGCACCACCAAGGGTTACCCAAGAAACAAAAATAAAACAAATGGACAAAAATCTTCCAACAATTTAGTTCATGAACACCTCCAAATTCCTCCTCTCAATAAATTAACTAAAGTTCTAACCATATGTGTTCCATCAGAGTTCTACCTGCACTCATCTTTCACTGAACTGTTTAGACTGTTTCCATAACCTGGATATTAAGGCTTTAAGTATGCAAACAAAGTTATTTCTACTGAGGAATGGTTAGCTTGAGATATAGTAGATGGGGAAGGCCTTGCCAATATGGAAGAGTTAACTAACATAAACTGGCTCAGTTTCAGAATCGAAAGGAAGTTGCTGTGTTCACCCGAAATGTCCGGGCTAATTCACATCTGTTCAGTGACTGGGTCAGAAAGATCTTTAGAGTTCGTCCTGACTCCAGTAATCCAGGATTCTGCAAAATTAGATTTTATCATGTGGTTTCCAAACAACATTCCTGGAGACTTGCACTGCTATGGTATAAAAATAAGCAAGGAATCAATTTTAAAAGGTCATAGATTGAAAAGGAAAGCAAAGTTTTAATTGAAATGATTCTTGAAACTGGAAAAGCCTGGGTCCAATGAGCTCACATCAAACATTGCAAATGAAGTCATGGCAACACAGAGTATCTCTGCAGTGTGAGATCACTTTGCCTTGAGCCTCTTTATTTTTCACATAAAAATTAAAGGTCAGAGTATCAAATGATAACAAACCCTTGGCCCTGGATTACAGAACTGAGAATATCAGGTAAGGAGAAAAATGGGGAGAGGGAAGAAGAGAAAGGATGATAGGGTAGACTGGAAGAGTAAGGATATTGAAGGTGGGTCTTAATCACTTTGATGGTGTTAATCTGAGAAAACTATACATCAATGCTATAATGTAGGATAACACTGTTTTGTCCTTCCTGCATGGCCTCAGGTAGTTTAGGTTTATTGGGTTACTCCCATCACAGTGCTCCCATTCCTCTGTGTTTATTTGTAACTTCTTTCTTTGTGCTATGTTGACTTGTAAATATTGTTTTTTCTCTTCTCCTTAAGACCTTTGCATAGTTTATTCAGAGCAATGTCTTTTTTGTATGGACACAAAGAATACAGTAAATGCTATGTTTTTGTAACATGGAGTCATTTGACTCTAAATGATCTTTTCTGATCTTTTCCTCCTGGACATCTGTTCTCTCGACCTAAGCCTCAGATGCTCTTACTTCTTAGAACCCCCAAAGGCAGGGTCCCGACAAGGAACTGGATGGAACCAGGGCAAGCAGTAAGCTATGTGCTACCCTGGCATCAAAATGGGCCTGGCCAAAGTGCCATAATGCTTGAATTATGTAAGATGGACCACTGCGAGACTAGCAAGGGAGACAGAGGAAGAAGAATGTAGAAGAATACAGGAGCAGGCACTTGGAGAGAGAGAGAGCCCAGGCTGCAAGATGGAGCATGGAGAGATGAGCAGGAGAGATAGGAGGAGACAGGAATGAGGGGCAGTGTGAGACTAGAATGGGGGGCTCAAAGAGATTGGGGCTGGTGAGTGGGGAGAATAGAATAAATGGCATCTGATCGACCAAACAACTTGGCCCTCATTTCCTCCACCATCTGCCCCATCACCGGCTGGGCTAGCCGCCCGGAGCCCACCCAAACATGGGCTGGGCAGCTAGGGTAAGAGCCGTCAGGTCCTCCCCGGCCACCCCTAGAGATATTATACAGCCTATAAACACTAACACTATTGTAGACATGTGACATAAACCATAATAATTAATTTTTAATAAAAATATATATGTATGCAGTGGAGGGTGGTGAAGGGTTATTGGCTCTTTTTGGTCTGTGTGCTTTGGTAACACTATATCCCTAGAAACTAGAAATATATATGCTATATATGATCTTACAAAGTAAAATTAAATAAAAGATAAATGCATAGTCATACAATCAAAATATTACTAAGGGATAGGACAGCCTACTTCCTTCCCATTGAGCTTTGTAGCAGGGATATATAGAGGAGGGAGGAGAGAAAATATGGTATGTATCATTAAAATATTAGTGAAACAAGTTGTCTTATCGCTCAAAGTAACTCAACTTTCTGCTCAGTGCACACTGAGTATACACAAGAAGTTAACTTAGAGGTGCAACATTTGAAAGTGATTCACACCAGGAGATTCATATATATAAAGATATAGATAGATAGATAGATAGATAGATAGATAGATAGATGATAGATGGATGGATGGATAGATAGATAGATAGATAGACAGATAGACAGATAGATAGATAGATAACTGTTATCTGATGTATCATGATCAAAAATGTTTCCATTCAATGGGATTTTTTTCCCCTTTTCTTAGGGTTTTAGGAGACTCTTCTGCCTTTCAAAACCCTTTTAACTTGATATCGTTTCACTTGTTTATTCTTTGTTATCCTTGCAACTGAAACCAAATCACTGAAGACACCCCTGATGTCCATTTCCTGGAGAGTTTTGCCTATGTATTTTATGGACTCTGGTCTGATCACAAGATCTTTAATCCACTTTTAATCACACTTGGGAATGATGTAAAATATCATGTTACCAGTTTCTTTGTATGCATATTTCTTTTTTGCTGCATGTGGCTATCAGTTTTCCCAACATATTTATTAAAAAGGATTTTTCTTCACTTCATGCACTAAGTTCCTTTGTCATGCATGGGTTAACTGTGCATAAATCTGAGGGTTTATCTCTAGGCTCTCAATTCTGTTCCATTGGTCTAAGGGTCCATTTGTAAAATAGGGTGACCCACGCAACAGGAAGTCAGAAAGAATGCCTTGCATGTTTCAGAGGAAATCTCAGAACTAAGATAACAAGATATTGCACAAAAAATATGACTCTCTCACAATTGTGCCTGCGGTGAATGTCTGAAAATCTGCCTCTTTGAAGGTCATCAATTCTGGAACTTGGCTCTTGGGGTTTGAACCTAACCTCACCATTTCCTAGCTGTGTCATCTTGAACAAACCACCTAACTTGCCTGTGCTTTGCCTACTGTGGTGCCCAAAAGAAAGAATACTACAGTGTGGAACTGGAAATTAGGGGGGTTTGTGAGGGTTACAGGTGCCTCACATGGAGGGAATTCTAAAGAAGGAATAGTGTTATTATCCTTAGTTAACATCATTGTCATTGATTCAATAGGATCACATACACGAATCACGAATCACGACCATCCTGTTATTCGTTTGTTGCCTCGAGCAGGCCCCAGTAACGTCTCCTTCATCCTAGCCCTGAGATTTTTAAGAAAGTGCTATATTCAAGGCTCTTTAGGAGAATGAGACCTATCATTGTTACTGGTATTTGGCATATTGGGTACGCCACGGGGAGTTTGCCAGACTCTGCCGTGTGGGCAGGTTACATTCGGTAGCCTGCCAGTTTGTCCAAAAACAGGATCCCATACAAGCCTTGAGAAAACCTTAGTTTTTTGCATCTGTTACTATCTTATCTTTAATGAATTTGATATCCTAATTAATTAAATCTCTCATAACTATAGATTATCAAGTCTTAACATTTTATAGTCTGAAAAACTCTTTGCCCCACCAGCTCTAAGAGTTCACATAGGTTCATTAAATTTTAGCAATTTTTAATTTTAAGAATGTATTAATTGAATAAATTTTCTTAAAGTAGAATTATTGTCATCTTGATGAAACAAAATTGGAAAATGCTTTTTAAGTTCAACCAATTTTTTTAATACAAAAAAGTCTAAAACTCACTTCACTGAAATATCAGTGTCTAGTTATTTGTATAAATTGAATCATCTCCAGGTGAGTAGGGAGACAGACAGAAAAATATATTTACAGGAGAGTGTTGCAGAGAACTGGATAGGAGGAAAAGAAAGGAGCTGTTAAGAGCTGACTCAGGTGACAAGAATTTGATGAACTCTCATCCAGAACTCCCCCATTTTAGTTATAAGTCATGTCAGCAAAGAAGAAATCCAGAACAATCTAGGGGACAAGACAGAGCACTGGACCACATTTGGTCATAATCACATGTCTTTCAGCTTCTCTACTGAAAGTTAGAACCGATCTAAGGCAGAAAGCAGCCACCCCCATCAGTCACAAATGCTGAATCTAACTTTAAAGAGCAACAGCAAAATGAGCTATAACCTTAGAAGTGAGTCTCTTGGCAAATCCAGCCAACAAAGTTTAAATCACTGGAAGTTTAGCTCAAAATAAATATGTTTCTAATCAGAGCATGTTTTCATAGATCTTCTGAGGCTGACTTTCTTGGCTTAGGAAGCCCTTGGGTTTTATCTCTAAAGAAGGCTTGCTCATGAACCGAGTGAGAAGGTGGGTGGCCACAGAACGATGTGAACCAAAATACTACAGAAACTTAACTACATTTATAATCACCTACAAAGGGAGAGAACGAGGTTATAAGGTTTTGTATTTTCTGTGAATAAACAGAGTATGATCTACCATTTGGATCCAAAAGAAACAAATCGTATTTCTCCTAGTGCATTGTTGTGTGTTGTTCATTAACCCCCAATTAGAGAGCTAATAAATAATTCCACTTTTAGCTATGTGATGTCCCAAAATTTTCTGTGGGAAATTAAAGTCCTTTTAGAGCATTTTCCCCAGGAAACTTATATTTTACAAAATTCTTCTGATGGAACTATAAAAGTATTTTTATTAATACAAGCAAAATACCCGCCACTGAATGGTTTTAAACATCTTAAAATATCTGATAATAAAATATAAATAATTTATTCTTTATAATTATCCTTCACTACCAATGACATAAACTATGTGCTTTTAAGAGGATGGTGAGTTAAAATAAATGTTCTGCATGGAGAAGACCCTATACTCTGTACTCCAGCACTGCCATGAAGCAATCCCTGCCTGGCTATTAGTTAAGTGATCATCAGATTTTATTGACTAGTCAGGTTCAATTAAAAAAAAAACTTTAATTACCCCTTGCAATAGACTTAATTCTGTCTCCCCTCAAAATAAATTCACATGTTGAAGTACTAAGCCCCGAAGTGTCTGTATTTGAAGATAAATGGTAACTAAGATTAACTGAGGTCATATGGGTGGGCCCTAATCCAAGAGGACTATTGTCTTCATAAAAAGAGGAGATGCCAGAGATACCTTCCTCCCTTCTTCACAGCCCCCCTTTCCCTACCCACACACACAGAAGGAAGGTTTTGTGAGGACACATAGGGATAGCAGCTATCTGCTGGCCAAGAAGAAAAACCACATCAGAAACCAAGCAACCCTGAAGGCATCTTGACCTTGAACCATGATAAAGAATCTGAAAGTGGAGGAAATCCAGCATACTACAGAGCACACCGCAGAATCTCTTAATGGTGTTTGGATCAGGAAAGGCTTTGCAGATTAGAGAATCTAGCTGAGACCTAAAGCTTGGCTCACAGAGCATTTCTCCGAGTGTAACCCAAGGGCATCTGAGAGATTCAGCCCATCTTGGAAGAGTCCTGTGACATACTGTTACAGGATGAATTGTTTCGCTACAAAAAAAGATGTGCTGGAACTTTAAATCCACCACCAGTCCAGTCAGTGTCTTATAATATGACCTTATTTGGTTGGTCTTTGCAGAGATAATTAAGTTAAAATTAGGTTAAGAGTAGGCTGTAACCCAACATGACTAATAAATATCCTTATGGAAAGGGAAAAAAATTTTTTATTAGTGAAACACCATGAGGTACAGTTGTAGATTTACAAATTTTTGTGCTTGGATTTTGGTCATACCATGATCAAATACCCATCCCTCCACCAGTGCCCATTTTCCACCACCAGGATAATATCCCTCCCCCCCATCCCCCCCCATCCCCCCATCTCCCTTTGCCACTGTGGCAGGGCATTCCGGAAAGGGAAAATTTTTGATACAGAGACAGAACACAAAGAATGCCATGTGGACTGAAGTTATGCTGATTTAACACAAGAAGCTATAAGAAATAATTAAGCCTTTCCCAGCACATGCATAGGGTATGTGGACCTGCTGAAACTCAGATAGCCTTATAGCCTTTACCTATAGCCTCTTAAACATTAAAGGTAAAGGCCCTCCCGTTGATCGTCGATTTGCTCGAGCGGGCCCAGTAACGTCTCCATTGGAGACTTTTGTTGTTACTGTGTCTGGCATATCGAATACTCTCGGTAGCTTGCCGGGCTCTCCGAGAGGGGCGGAGGAATCGAACTCGGGTCGGCCATAAGGAAATAAATTTCTATTGCCTAAGTCAGTGGTCTTCTGTTGCTCCTACTGCTAGTGGTAACATGCTGCAGGTATAAAAAGGATGTATACCATAGGTTTGAGCTACTACGTTTGCAGTGATTTGTTATAACAATGCTAGTAAACCTATACACCGACAACTTATCTGTTCAAGGCCAGGTTTCATTCATGTGCTTCAACCGAAATAACATTGAAAAATAGCACTATGAATTCAAGAAAAAGAATTAGCCAGCACTCTTTACAATAGCCAGAATCTGGAAAAATACTGAGTGCCCGAGAACAGATGACTAGTTAAAGAAACTTTGGTACATCTACACAATGGAGTACTATATAGCTGTTAGAAAAGATGAAGTCATGAAATTTACATACAAGTGGTACTACATGGAAAGTATCATGTTAAGTGAAATGAGTCAGAAAGAGAGGGATAGACATAGAAAATTGCATTCATCTGGGGGATATAAAGTAACAAAATAGAAGACTAACACCCAAGAGTGGACGAGATTAGTACCAGGAGTTTTGCTTCATGGCTTGGAGGCCAGCCACACACTCTAGGAGAAAAGGGAGCTTAGATAGAGAAGGGAGCACCAAATAAAGAGTGTTGGGAGGATCCTCCTAGGATAGGAGAAGCATGCTGAAAGTAGACTATAGACCAAACATGAGTGCCACTCAATGCCTCTTTTGCAAACCACAACACTCAAAAGGAGAGAGAGAACAAAAGGGAATACCCTGCCATGGAGGCAGGGTGGGATGGGGGTTATGAGGGGTTGGAGGGTTACTGGGACCCACGGTGGTGAAAAATGGGCACTGGTGGAGGGGTGAGTGTTTTATCATTGTACAATTGAAACCCAAACACAAAAATTTGTAAATCTACAACTGTACCTCATGGTGTTTCACTAACAAAATTTTTTTTGAAAAAATGTAAATGATGGAGAATGGGCACTGGTGGAGGAATGGGTACTGGATCACTGTATAACTGAAACCCAAGCACAAAAATTTGTAAGTCGACAACTGTACCTCATGGTGTTTCACTGATAACAATTTTAAAAAGACAGAAAAAGAAAAAGCATTAGACTCTAGTTTATTTTACTGAACCAACACTGAAGACAATTTCAAAAATCTAAAACAATACTACTCTTCTCACTAACATTTTTGTCAAAGTCATTTTAATTTTATTTATTTATTTTCCAAAGTCTACACATGGCAGTGCTCAAGGCTTACTCCTAGCTTTATGCTCAGAGATCACTCCTGGCAGGGCTCAGAGGACCACATGAGGTGCTAGAGGTTAAGCCCAGGTCATTTGCAGGCAAGGAAAATGAACTTAACACTTATTTAATTACTTGATCCCCCATTGAGTAACCAAATGATCATTATTGTTGCTTTAAAGTTAACCAAAGAATAATTATTCAAAAGTATTTTAATCTAACTAGCTTACCAAAGCAAATTTTGATATGACCTCAACAACAAGGGATCTCTGTGGTCCTCTGAAGTATTAGGATAACTTTTATTTTTATTTTTTTTATTTTTTTTATTGAATCACCATGAGATACAGTTATAAAGCTTTCATGTTTGAGTTTCAGTCATATACTGATCAAACACCCATCCCTCCACCAGTGCACAACTTCCACCACCAGTGTCCCCAGTATCCCCCCATTCCAACCCTACCCCTGCCTCTAGAGCATACAGTTTCCCCAGTACTCTCTCTCTACTTTGGGGCATTATGGTTTGCAATATAGATACTGAGAGGCTATTACATTTGGTTCTTTAATTACTTTCAGCACAAATCTCCCATCCCGAAGATTCCTCCAACCATCATTGACGTAGTGATCCCCTCTCTATTCCAGCTGACTTCTCCCCCAGCTCATGAGGCAGGCTTCCAACTATAAAGTAATATTCCTGCCCCTTCTCTCTACTGTCCTTGGTTGTCAAGCGTCATATTATGTTATTTTATACTCCACAAATGAGTGCAATCATTCTATGTCTGTCCCTCTCTTTCTGATTCATTTCACTTGGAATGATACCCTCCATAACCATCAACTTATAAGCAAATTTCATGACTTCATCTTTCCTAACAGTTGCATAGTATTCCATTGTTTCACTTGATCACTTGATCAGTTAACATCCCGTTACTCATCAATTTGCTCGAGCGGGCACCAGTAACATCTCCATTCATCCCTGTCATGTGCTAGTGTGGCCCAATGGCATCTGCTCGATCCAGGAACACAAAGAGCCTCAAACTGATCATTTAGGGTCTTAACAAAGAAGTCTGAGCATCTCATAGGTGGGCAGCCACCCACACGATCTTTTGACATCCCGTGGAATCCAGTCAGTAACAGCTCTATTCCAGAGGTCATCTCCAAATGCATTACGTGCCCAGCCCATCTGATTTTTGACGCATTGGCAAAGGAGACAGCATCCCTGATTCTTGTTTGTCGAGGGAGGTCAGAACTCCAGATTCTTTCTCTCACTTGAGTGAAGAGTGATACTCCAAGCATAGCTCGTTCAATTCCTCTTTGGGAGACCTGAATAGCGTTCTCATCCTGTTTTTATAGGGCCCAGGTCTCTGAGGCACATGTTAATGCAGGAAGAATGGTGGAGTCCAAAAGATGTGCCCAAAGCCAGAGGTTCTTCGTCCTCTTAGCTATTTCTTTGACACTCTTGAAGGCATTCCAAGTCACCCTCTTCCTCCTGTGCAACTTGGGTGCCGGGTCATTAGTCATGTTGAGTTCTCCACCTAGGTACACATACCTGTTATATTCAGAGATGTTCATTCCATTGAGAGTGAATGGAATGTTAGAAACGAGTCCGTTTCTCATAAGCATTGTCTTCGTGAGATTCAGCTGTAGTCCGACCTTTCCACACTCACGGTTGAAGTCGGTCAGCCTTTGAGCCGCTTGGTTAATGTTTGGTGTTTTGAGAATAATGTCATCAGTGAAGTGGAGGTGGTGTAGTTGCCGGCCGTCTATCTTCACCCCCATTCCTTCCCATTCCAGTCATCACATGACATTCTCAAGGGTGGCACTAAAGAGTTTCGGTGAAATGTTATCACCCTTCCATTATGTAAATGTACCAAAGTTTCTTTAACCAGTCGTTTGTTCTTGGGCACTCGGGTTGTTTCCAGATTCTGGCTATTGTGAACAGTGTTGAATGAACATATAGGTGCAGATGTCATTTCTAATGTGCTTTTTTGCATCCTCGGGATATATTCCCAGGTGATATTGTGGGGTGATATGAAAGCTAAATTTCTAATTTTTGAAATAATGCCCATTTTGTTTTCCAAAAAGTCTGGACCAGTTGGCATTCCCATCAACAATGAAAGAGCATCCCTTTCTCCCCACATCCACACCAGCACTGGTTGCTCTTGTTCTTTTTGATGTATGCCAGTCTCTAAGGTGTGAGATGATATCTCATTGTTGTTTTGATTTGCATCTCCCTGATGATTAGCAATGTAGAGCATTTTTTCATGTGTCTTTTGGCCATTTGTATTTATTTTTTGAGGAAGTTTTTGTTCATTTCTTCTCCCCATTTTTTAATGAGGCTGGAGGGTTTTTTTCTTGTACAGTTCTACTAGTGTCTTGTATAGCCTGGATGTTAACCCTTTATCAGACGGATATTGGGTAAATATTATTTCCCATTCCATGGGCTCTCTCTGTATTTTGGTGTTTCTTTTGTAGTGCAGAAGCTTTTTATTTTAATGTAGTCCCGTTTGTTTTATTTCCTAGGATAATTTTAATAGCTTAAAAAGAATTCAAGGGACCAGGGAGAAACTACAGGGAAAAAGTCTTTTGCCTTGCATGAGGCTGACCCTTGTTTGATCCTTAGACCACATATAATTCCCTGAGAACTGCCAGGAATGACTCTCAAGCACAATGGCAAGAGTAGTACCTGAGCACTTCTATATGTAATACATATATGTGTGTGTGTGTGTGTGTGTGTATACATATATATACAATGTTTTTTTAAAAAAAGAGTTTTAAACAACAGTGACATCTAAACAAGAACTCTAAACAATACTGCCATATAGTAACACAGGAAACAAAAGTGAAAGATCAGGTTTAAAGAAAGAGAAGTAGACTTATTTTTTGAAATTTCAAATTGGATAGTAAACCATATAAATGATAATACCTGGAACTCAGGAGATAGATATGTGTTGGAAACACATAGCTAAGGAATATTTTATGTAAATTATAATTTAGCCCTGGATAGATTAAATTATTGAGGGTCAGTATAATGAGTACAAGGACAGGAGGATCAAAGATACAACCATAAGAATCAGAAGAACAGGATGGAAACAGAGCAAGAGGCAGACCTGAATGGAGCAATTGTCACAGAAGTCAAGAGAAATGAGAATTCCAGGGGGGGATCAAGATGCTCAACAAGGCAAATTGTGCAGCTGAGACTCCACAAAAAGAATTGAAAAGTATCCACCAGGACTAAAACAGAGGAAGACACTGTTACCTTGGTGATAGAAATTTCAATTGGATAACACCTTTCCCCTTAACTAAATGAAAGTTTGCATTAATGAACAGGCCTCACTGCCCACATATCCCTATTTATGAAACAACATTATGGATATAAGTGATATCTGAGGAGCTGTGGGGGCGGGGAGGTGGGTGGAGAATTGACTCTAGCCATGTTTAGTCATAGAGACACCCATCTGAGAGAGCAAGAGAAGACCAGGTGATGGGGACGATAGGATAATAAAAGAAATCAGAGATGAAGAAACCATCAAGCAGCATCATGGAACAAACCCCTTCTGTGGAAAACTCTTTGGCAGCCTTGCTCCCCAATCAATATGCCAAGAGACACAATAAAACTGCTGAGATGCTGGAATGTGGCTGGTTTAAATGGAAACAGGAAAGTGGACACTAATTTTGAATGACATGACTTGGTGGGAAATGATGCAAATATCTCATAAATCCCTTTAACACTGATTTTATATTGAAATTTTTGAGATCAAGTGGGTTAGAACATTGTTGAAATTAATTTTATGATGAGTAAAAGCAGTCACTATAAAACAAAGTTACACAACCTGCAGCTTGTATTTTACTTCTGTTGTACAGTGGAGGTCTAGCCAACTGCATTATAGAAAATGAAAGTCATTAGAAAATTGTACACTTAAATAGAAAAATAACATGGATGTATTAATCCCTTTAATATATTGGAGCTTAAATCACTCCACTTGAGACCACTACTGGCCCCAGCTGAACTCAAATGAAAAAAGGAGGGAGGAGGCTCCTAGTTTTTTTTCGTTTCTTTTGTTTTGGGTCACACCCAGTGGTGCTCAGGAATTGTTCCTGGCTCTGTACTCAGAAATTACTCCTGGCAGACTTGGGAGACTATATGGGATGTCGGGGATCAAACCTGGGTCGGCCGTGTGCAAGACAAAAGATGCTGTGCTACTTCTCTGGCCCCAGGGATACTAAATTTTAAAAAGGAATGCTGAGAAATGAGGTCTTACAGATTCTAATCATACTATTCAACCATAAGAACAAAAGGAGACAGATGTACATCAGGTAGGGCATTTGCTTTGCACAAACCAGATTTAATCCCTGGCATTCCAAATGGTTTTTCTAAACCCACCAGCAGTGATCCCTGAATGCAAAACCAGGAGTAAGCCCTGAGCACAGAAGGGTGTGGCCCAAAAACATAAAACATAAAGACAACAGCATTAAACGGTTGCCAGCATTGATTCACAAACCTCTAGAATTCTCCCAATTACTAGCTGTATTTTCTGAGACTATTTGGAGTTCTTGAGCTAGGAAGGGGAGGTCTGGAGTTAATGGGAACTTAATCAAAGCTTCAAGATGGTGAAATCATAGACACTAGAACCAAAATGGCAGTTTAAAAAAATAGTTCAAGGCTGTGGGCAGGCAGAACCCAGTTTTTCTCTCCTATATGTGTAATTATCAGAGTATTTATAATATTGCTTTTGGAAGACTTTCTTTTTTTCCTCATAGTCATACAAACGTAACTAACGGTATTTGAAGCTACATGCTTCTTTTTAGGAAGTAAAAATGGAGAAACTTTTCATGTATCTTTCTTAATACATGGAAGGAACATCCCCTCCCCTCCCCCACCCCCCACACACAGCTACCAGAAACTCTCTTTGCATCTCATTGACCAAACATAAGGCACAAGGACCTTCTTGAGCCAATCACTGACAAGAGTACTGTGATAGAATTGACATCTGTTCCTTTTCCCAGAGTTAAGGGCAGAGGTGGCACTCCTGGGTAATTTATCTTGCAAGAAGAAGGTAGCACTGTAGCACTGTCCTCCTGCTGTTCATCGATTTTTTTGAGCGGGCACCAGTAATGTTTCTATTGTGAGACTTGTTGTTACTGTTTTTGGCATATCAAATATGCCACAGGGAGCTCGCCAGGCTCTGCTGTATGGGCAGGATACTCTCAGTAGCTTGCCAGTCTCTCGAGAGGGACAGAGGGATCGAGCTCAGGTCGGCCATGTGCAATGCAAACGCCCTACCCACTGTGCTAAATTGGGGTTCTTTTAGGGAAGAAAGGGGCAGAAAATATTGCTGTCAGCAAACCATAATGTTCACAGCAACTCTCTTTATAAAAAGAAAGGAGATAGCAGTGGAAAGCTTAAACATATGAAACAGGGGATGAGGGGATGATATTTTCAATCAATTATTTAGTCCTGAACCAACTTCCCTCAGCCTTGCATCAGCTCCACAACCGGTTTGGCTCAGGAAAAAACATCTGATTTTAAGTGGTCAAAGCAATAGCACATTGGGAAAGTTACAGTATTATAAATACAAAGATTAAATTTCAAAGCTTAATGTGAATGACTTTATATGCATCTGTTCTTTGATACTATTTTGACCTATGCAGGCTTTACTTCTTTGCATAAATTATGAAGATCAAACAATCCTTACTGAGCATCTTGCTCCATTTTTAATAGACATGCTGAGCCCATCCTCAGTGCCCTCTCTGCCTTCTCATAGTCTCCATGTCCTTCAGGACACAGCAAACAGATTGTGTTAACATGTGGCTATTGTCCAGGCTTCGTTTGCTAGCTAGGCCTTGACTTAAGGAAAGAGTATGCATGTAGGGTCAGAATTTGCTTTATAACTGGGCAAGAGACAAAAGATGTCCTTTAGTTACTGTTGTGTTTAGCAACAAAACAGCTTGGGCTTTAAACCCTTTGCATTATATATTCTAATTCCCACACATGACTTCATCTGAAGCAGCTCAAAGGTCAAGATACACAGAAAGAATTGGAACTCCACAAAGTTGTCTCTTCATCGAACACAATGAAACACAATGAGAGTACACAGTGGGAGCTAGTAATTAAATGAAACAAATCCTGCTGACAAGGCTCCAATTCGCCCAAGGAATTTTGGAATGAGAAGAGAGCTTTCAGACAATCTAACCCTCTGTGACAGACAAAATAATACTCCCTCCCCTAAGATGTCCATGTCCTAATCCTGAGAACCTGTGAATGTTAATTTATGGTGTTATAAATTAGGGAATTTGAGGTGGAGATTATTCAGAATAATCTGGGTAGTGCCAATGTATTCATAAGGGCTCTTGAAAGCAAGAGTGAAGAACCCTGATAGAGGAGGAGTACAAGAGGGATAATTGCTGTCTGGAAGGGGTCCGTGATCCAAGAAATGCAGATAACCTATAGAAGTTGGAAAGAAATTAGATAAGAGAACTCTTCTCTCACAAACTACCAGAAGCCCTTCTCTTCCTAACTCAGAAACCCCAACATATAAAATGTTTCTTGTTTAAAGCCACCTAGATTGTGGCAATTTGTTTTAGTAGCAATAGAACACCAATCCACTCTACTCCCACGTCTGATAAATGACTTTCTCTGCAAATACCTGCCACACACAAGATGCTCGCGCTATTTTCTTGCATATTTGCCTACTGTCATACTTTTGACTATGGTCTAATTGTTTATTTTCTGGTTCTCTAATGAGACTCTAATCATCTTCAGAATAGAGACTATGTTTTCCCTTTTAAAATATACCCAACAAGGATTACTGACACACAGAAATTTTTTTTTAATTTTTTTTCTTTTTGGGTCACATCCAGCGATGCTCAGGGGTTACTCCTGTCTCTGCACTCAGGAATCACTCCTGATAGTGCTTGGGGGACCATAGGGGATGCCAGGGATAGAACTCAGGTCGGCCGCATGCAAGGCAAATGCCCTACCCACTGTACTAGCACTCCGGCCCCCCCATAGAAATCTTTTAAGAAATGTCTGTTTGCTGGAAGGAATGCTGTCACTGTCACTATCACTGTCCTCCTCACTGTCTATGAATCGTTGTTCATCGATTTTCTCAAGTGGGCCCAGTAACGTCTCCATTGTGAGACTTGGTTGTTACTGTGTTTGGCATATCGAATACGTCACGGGTAGCTTGCCAGGCCTTGCCATGCAGGCGAGATACTCTCGGTAGCTTGCTGGGCTCTCCGAGAGGGGCAGAGGAATCGAACTCGGGTCGGCCATGTTGGCTGTGTGTAAGGCAAATGCCCTACCCGCTGCGCAGAAGGAATGCAGGATATTAAAATTAGAAAATTAGGGCTCCATCTAAAATTTGCCTCAACAGATTCTATGTCACAAAGTGATCACCTTACGCTCTGTGAGATACAGCTAAAATAAGAACATGGAGAGTACAGGAAAATGATAAACCCTTGACATAGGGATACAGAACAACCACCAAAATGGGGATTGGAGAGAGAGAGATCATACTAGAAGAGACATACAGTAGTGGACGATCATGGGCACCTTAGTAGGGGGAGGAAGTTTGTAAAGCAAAGCCATAAACTTTACCACTTATTCAACTTCCTAAATTATAATAAAATGAAAAAAATTTAAATAATAGAATAAATAAATCAACAGCAAGGTCTTTTTCCAATAAAGATGCAGTTATCAATGAAGAGTGATAACTTTGGCCACAGAACTTCAGCATGGTGACAATCTGTAAACCTGAGTAGGAATTAAAAGTAACATATAGAATGATCTTAAGAGAACACATCCTCAGAGAATAACCCTGGATGCCTAGGGTGAATATTCCCTTGGCTAAAACATAAAATACCACTCAGTGACCAAACTCCATTCCCTGTGACTCCAGTCTCAGGCCTTAGTACAATGGTCAGGATATGGAAACAACTGAAGTGGTCAACAACAGATGAATGGAAATACTATGCGTCTCTAAGAAAGAATTCAATCAAGTTATTAGCTACAACACAAATGGAACTGAAAGTTATCAGCTGAGTGAAGTAAAAAGGACAAAAT
This sequence comes from Sorex fumeus, assembly GCF_029834395.1. NCBI lineage: Eukaryota > Metazoa > Chordata > Mammalia > Eulipotyphla > Soricidae > Sorex > Sorex fumeus. Next base: position 16,790,155 of record NW_026606072.1, read on the forward strand.
ACCACATGTTCTCACACACCTGTAGAATATAGTGAGACCAAACAAAGGAAAAGACAATACAGAGCAATGATAAATCTTGGATTATAGTACTGATTACCAACCCCTGGAGTTGGTTGAAATAATCACTGCATTAGAGGTGACGTAGATATTGCTGAGGTACAATAACTTTTATACTAATACCACATGTTTCAGCACCAAAATAACCATTTAATCCAAACCCAAATACGAAAAGATATGCTAAGTCTGACTAATGTTTGGGCACAAAATCAATACAGTGCTTCAGTTCATACTTTATATTTTCTCTAAATAGCAGTTCTTACCTCCAGGACACATCACTTCATTTCTGCCACCTCTGTTCTCACATCCATACATTAGGTTCTTGACTATAACAGGAAAGCAATGCCAAAACCACATGTTTGGTGTCCCCCAAATCACAAATTGTGCAGAACAGCCTGCTGTACATTTAAAGGCAGGCAAGGCGATGAGCATTTCTTTAGATAGGAATATTTCCTTGGACAAACTTGCAGGCTATTCGAATGTAGCCTGCCCACAGGGCAGAGTCTGGCAAACTCCCCGTGGCGTACCAAATATGCCAAATACCAGTAACAATGATGGGTCTCACTCTCCTAAATAGCCTTGAATATAATCTCAGGGCTAGGATGAAAGAGACGTTACTGGGGCCTGCTCGAGGCAATCGACGAATAACAGGATGATGAAATGAAATGAAAAAAAATTTCCTTTAAGGACTGCTAAGGATTGATCGTGACAAAAGTTTATTCTCAAATGTCACCCATTTTTTGGTTGCTATTCCATAATATCGCATGTTTGATAATATACACAGACGAAATATTAATGCAAAGGTTCAAAGAAAGAAAGAGAAAGGGAAATTTCTTGAATAAATGCTCTTTTATTTGGTCAAACCATGAATTGCCTGTTTTGCTGAAGCAGAATCATTAACAAAGTTTCCAGCGTCTGCATACAGTTCCCGTTCTTTCCAGCCTCTCCCACACGTCTAAAGTTCTGTCTCCCGCTCTCAAAAGAATTGCCTAGGATCTCCACCTCTATGTGTCTGAGCTTCCCGTGTATTGAGAAAAAAACAAGGCAATTCAAAAGGATATCTTGAAGACCCCTCCTAGCAAGGTGCTGCATTAAGCTGGTAGGATTCATAGCAATGTGTCGAGCATAGTCTCTGCCTCCAGTGATTCGAAAATAACCATGATAATAGAGAAAGCAACTAAACTTTACTGAGACTTACCAGATGCTGAAAATGTGTGGAGAATCTAATTTAAACACCAATAGAAATCAGAACACAGGAATTCCATTTTCCCTACTTTGTGATTAGGAAACAAACTAAGGAAAATTAATTTGCCCTAGGTCACATAAAAAGTTAAGTGTATAGAACTCAAAATCAAGCCCAACTTCCAATACATTTTGGCTGAAAAAATGAGAACTGTTTGCAAGGGACAGCTTATGAGATAGAGACACATGCATATATAAACACATAGATATGATATATAGATTCAAGCATATCGAAACACATACATATAAAGGTAGGTTATATAGAAAAAATATGTAAATAGATATACACATAGTACACAAATACTAACACAAAGCCTGGCAAGCTACCCGTGGCGTATTTGATATGCCAAACAGTAATAATTGTCACAATGGAGACGTTACTGGGCCCGCTCGAGCAAATCGATGAACAATAGGAAGACAGTGACAGTGACAGTGACACAAATACTATGAAATGCTAATACTTGGAGAACTGAGATGAAGGGATATGAATATTCTTTGTACTAAAACTTTTACATGTTCGAAATCTTCAAATTAATTAATTTTAAAAATACATCTATAGGAATTTAGAGATAGTACAGTGGTTAGTGCACTTTCCTCATACACAGCCAAGCTGGGTTCAGTCCCCAGCATCCCATGTCGTGCCTTGAGTTCACCAGGAGTGGTCTCTGAGCCCCCCCCCAAAAAAAATCTAAATACCTATTTTATATTTCTTTCTTAGTGCATATTAAATTTTTCTTTGCTATTTGTACTTTACCTCTGTTAATTGTTTGTGACCTTTTCACTTTAAAATATATATATATATGTATATATATATATATATTTGGTCTGCACCTGGCTTTGCTCAGAGCTTACTCCTGGCTCTGAGCTCATGGACTACTCCTAGAAGTGCATGAGGGACCAGGGATAGAACCAGGGTTGACAGCATGCAAGGCAAGTGCACCACTCACTGTACTGTCTCTCCAGCCCCTTTTCCACCTTTTCTCTTGTGTGGTGCAGCAGGTACTAAGATGCCTTCCAGGTCTCATCTTAAGAGCTGCAGCACACATCTCCCAGCTGATGAGCAGAGCAGTTCCTGCTACCTTACAGGTGTATTCCTCACTTAATGCCTCCATGCCCAGGAAACTCAATCACCTAGCACCGCCATTTACTTTCCCAGGGGAGTTCATGGCCCAAACTGTCTATGGTAGAATTATGAATATCTGGTCCCTATTCTTAAGTGAGAACAACTCTCAAAGCCTATACCAGTTCCCAGTCAAATTGGGGAACTTCTCAGTTGACTTATAGGCAACGTCTCTGCCAAGTCATACCTTTTCATTCCTTCATTCTGTATCTTCAGAGACCACTTCCCAAAAAGCCTTCTGCACACAACTCTCTGAGTTGTTTGCTGGGACCCCCCAAGATATAAAAAGCAGCCTTCATTTACTGACATAAAACTGGTACCTGCCACACTTGTTATTAAAACCTGAAAGACTCAACAAATTTATTTTAAAAGAATTCAAAATGTTCACTGTTAACTTGCTGTAGCCATTAATATCTTTTACATTATTCAAGTCTAATGCCAATGAATAATCCACAAAAGCTTATTTACTGGGTGTTCCACTTAATCTTGGGGATCTTAACCACCAAGAACATGATTCCTGAACATGATAACCTTTCAGTACCTGTATTGCAAACCTGAAAGGAAATAAAGAGGGTAGGAGAGAGAGAGAGAGAGAGCGAGAGAGAGAAGGAGAGAGAGAGAGAAATGTGAAGTGTGACATAGAGAGGCAAGCTGCAGGAGGAGGGGTATAAGAGGGAAACTGGGAACACTGGTGGTGCGAAATGAACACTGGTGAAGGGACTGGTGTTGCAGCATTGCACGACTGAAATCAAATCATAAACAACATTGTAACTGTAAATCATGGTTATTCAATAAAAACAAATTAATTTTTTAAGGGAATGAATCTTGGAACCCAGAACACAATTAGTGTTCGATCAAGTTATATTGTTTGCTGAATTACCTACCGTCTCTATTGGCCTCAGTTGTTTCATTATCAAGTGAACATATTCAATTATTAAATTAAAAATGATTCCTGCCATATAGAAAATACTTAGGTGGTAATAATCAACTATCTGATGAAACTACACATTTTTACTGCTCAGGCCACTGGAATGATCCAAATGCACACTTTGATTTATAAATATAAAAAATTTTAAAGAGCTCTCAGGAATATAGGGAGTTATAGCTTTTGTTCCTCATAAGCTGCACAGTGGTACAGGAACAAATAAAGATCTCATTTTCTTTTATTACCACCAAAACTCTGCATTGCTGAGTAGTTGCAATAACTAAGGAAACATTCATAATATACAAAGTTTTGCACTTTCAAGAGTTTGAATTATGTAAGTACACATAATATTATCTTGCATTATTTCAAGGCATCCATGACTTCACGCTTTATTTTATTTAAGTTTAGTTTAGTTCTTTGCTTTTGGGGTCTCACCTGGAAATGCTCAGGGGTTACTATGGGTTCTGCACTCATGAATTACTTCTGGCAGTGGCCAGGAGACCATATGGGTTGCCAGGGATTGAACCTGGGATGGCCATGTTAAAACAAATGCCCTACCTTCTATACTATCACTCTGGCCCAACTTTACACTTTAAATCCATTATATTATACTTATCACAAAGCATGAATCCATGATCATATATTGAAACTTTGAGTACTTTTGTGTTTCTTATGGAAAATAAAGTCTTGGAAGCAGTGATAGTAACTGACCGATTCTATGAAACTGAAGTCTAAGTACAAGGCTTCTGTTGCCAAATAGAGGGACTGAACAAATATATTATGATCAAATTATTTAATTTTTATATATTTCTTTCCTTTTTTCTGTAATGGATGCTCATTCCAACTTTCTAAAACAAATTGTAAGATTTATGCTGGAGACAGCCCATCATACTTGAAATCCATGCAGACAGGAAAGGTAAATGCCAACTTATCAATCTCTATACTTGAACATTACAAACGTTCTACTTGTTGGTATGGAAAGAATGGCATGTTCCATATTAATTTACTGGAAAATATGCATTCATATGAAGTGAATGTGTTTTGGAATGGTATAAACACCCTGCCTGAGAAAGGTTCACTCAAAGAAGCATGTATATATCAAAATGAGATATGGTCTTGAATAATAGTTTCAAAGCCAGTCTTATAACTTTTCTATAAAAGATCAAAGAAAATATTTCATTTAATATTGTTCTAAATTGTACTCATTCATTCTATTACTAATTGAAAAATTACAAGATCCAAAACTGGAGATTTAAAAATAGAGTTTATTTTACATATTTCTAAATTTCTGTAGGGAAACCGCATAGCAAAATTCTGGAGAAAATGAGACTAAACTTCAGCATAATTATTAGGGCTAATTGTGGACTCTAACTTCTAAATAACACTCATTTTTAAAATGTGCAGCCCTTAAATCCTTTGATTTATTTCATGTAAAGAAAACAAACATAAATAACACAAAACCCAAAATATTTTAAATGTGAATATACTTTAGAAGGAAGTAGTGATTTTTAGTTTTTTTTAATTTTTATAGGGGTAATAGTTAACAATAGGCTTGAAGTCATTATTTTATAGTCGCAGAGATGCTACACTAATCTTTTATTAGTGTTACAAAATCCTTCCCCCATTTTCCCACAGTGCCTTCCCACATTACCCATTCCAAACCCTCAGTTCCCAGTTCTCTTGATTATGTCTCAGGCTTTATTCCACTGGGAAATGTCTTAATCTATTTCTCTGTGACTTAACCTACTTAATACTTAAGGACAACTTGCTTAAGAACCTCAAAGAAATTATTGTTATTGATTCATTTTAAAGAAAGGAAAAAAGAAAGAAAACTTCTTCCGAAAGGCTGGAGTGGATGAAGAGGTATATGAATGAGAACAATTGGAAGCCATTTGCAACCTTTCCATCTTGTTCCCATGACCCATAGTGTTGGTCCAGACAGCTTCAGCAGGCTGACTTGCTCTGCAAAGTGAAAGGAGATCAAAATGCAGGGTTCTGAAACAATAAATATCTAACCCAACTTCTGTCTGCTCAGGCATAGAAAAAATTGCAGTGGGTCCAATATGTTAAGTCCACAAAGAAGTTGTTAACCTTCCCTTCTCAACCACAGTGCTTTATTTACAATTTACCCTGACCATGGCCCAGAACATGTCTACTTAAATATATATATATATATATATTCATCAATTTGTTCGAGTGGGCCCAGAATGGTGTCCATTTTTTGAGACTTCTTATTACTGTGTTTGGCATATTGAATTCACAGGTAGCTTGCCAGGCTTTGCCATGCAGGCGAGATACTCTCAGTAGCTTGCCTGGCTCTCCAAGATGGGCGGAGGAATCAAACCCAGCTCAGCAGGGCTGGCTGCAGGCAAGGCAAACCCCCTACCACTGTGCTATCGCTGTGCTATATATATATATATATATATATATATATATATATATATACATAATAACAGCATCACATCCATCACCAGTGTACCCACCTCCATTCTCCAAGGACCCAATATCCCCTCCTTTAAATCACACCCCAACTCAATTGTGTGGATAATTCTATCATGTTATCCAATATGTGGATAATTCTCCTGTTGTGTTACATTGGACCTTTGTTGCTCCCTTGCTGTGCATCTTTAAATCCCACATATAAGTGAGATGATCTGTATCTATTTTTTTCCTCTGATGGACATCACTCAGCATGAATGAGATCATCTCTCATCCAAGAATCTGCAAGTTGCATGATTTAGAAAATGTCTACTTTCAAAACTACTCTTTCCTAACAAAATGAGTTGGGGACTCATGTCATTATTTGTCTTTTGATATCCATTCACGCTATCTTCTATCACCCTTGCCTCTAAATTTTCATCTTCAAGACTTTTCTCTCTCCTTATGAATTTGTGATCTCTGAAAAGTCATTGAAGAAGCTACATTATTTCCAATTGAAACTGAGACAATATAAACAACCATAAACTTGTTGTTTGAAGCCACATCAGTATCAACATTCCAGTTCTAAAGAGCAGAAGCTCATTAGGTCATCCTGAAGAAATGGTTTCCTTCTGGAAACTCTATGGAAGAGAAAATCCCCTGGCCTTTGCCAGATTCTGGAGGCAGCCACATTACTTGATTCATGGACACACTAACCTCATCTCTGCCCTTTGGGCTCTAATATTCCTACTTTATTTTCAGACAGATTCTTGTGATTTCATTGGGCCCACTAGGGTAATCTACGATAATTTTTAATATCAATAGTCTTCACTTAATTACGCCTGCAAATGCATGCTATGGATAGTAACAAAATGACAGCTTTCAAATATTAGGACATGTGCATCTTGAGGATGGAAGAACTACAACACTCAGGGAAAGGAAATATTATTCCACCAACTACAGAAGCTGGTCTCTGATGAATAGAATATGCCTCAACATTTCTAGCTTCCTGTATCTGATATCAGGAGCTCCCTGCCTATCTAGACTCTATATAGCTGTGTTTTGTATTATTTCCATTTTCTAATTCTTGTCAACTCATTTCTCGTAAGACCACTCAACATCTATTATCCAGAATTCTGCATTCTCATTGTAACACCTCCTTTTCCCTATAGCTTTAATTGTGATTTGGTGTCACTTCCCCTGTCCCTATTCATCCCACCCCTCCAATTCATTTACGGTATTTGTCCCTGCTTCTACCTCAGAAATAACACACAGTTTCATGTCAGAGTCCCTAACTTGACCTGAGAAGTGTATTTCCATGGAGAAAGCATATATTGTATTAAAGTATTTTGCTCTGTGCTTGGAGAGATAGCACAGTGGGTGAAGTGCTTGTTTTGCACACAGTCACCTGGGGTTCCGTCGCCAGCACCCCATCTGGTCCCCCAAGCACCAACGTGAGTCTGAGTACAGAACTAGCAGTATGCCTTGAACACAGCTGGATATAGCCCCAAACAAAAACCAATTAAACAAAAAATTTTGTTTCCTTTTTGGAGTGAGAAGTGGAATGTTAGTGGAAGAGAATTATAGATGGAATAATGGGAATGGAAGGGGGAATAGCACAGGAATACCAGTCCTGAGGTCTTTCCTTTTTAACTCTCTCTCCAACTTTTCATATGCTATCCTCCAAAATCCTTATGCCATATAGGCTGCAGCGGATGGGAGGATGTTATTTAGGGGATAGGGGGAGGGAAGTTGGGGACATTTGGTCCTGGGAAATGTTCACTGGTGGAGGGATGGGTGTTGAAACATTGTATGACTGAAATCCAATCATGAACAGCTTTGTAATGATCTATCTCATGGTGATTCAATTAAAATGTATTTTTAACAGCCCTTATTAATGAAAACAGAAAGTTTCCAAATTACTTATTTAGAAAACTATCAATATATTGACATTAAATTCTGTTTTATATGTGGAAGAATACTAAATGGTGGAAACACACAGGAAGGTATCATATTGTGGTTATAAGTCTCACTGGGTGACAGCACTAACAAACACATCACTGCAGAGAAATAAAAATGGTTTCACAACTCACCAGAGGTTATTATTTATTCCATGCTTTACTCCACTACTCCACTTTGTCTTTTAAGTGCTCACATAGTAGGATCATATAACTAGATCACTAAGAAGCAAAACGCAAAGCTTTCTAATCGTAGGATGCCCACGAAAGACCAGGTCTCTGTGCTAGTATTCTCAAATAAATGGTTTCCATTGTATGGTCCTAACCTCCATTTTATACATGTGCATGGAACATCACTGAAGGAACCACCCATCCATGATCTGTTCTCAGTGTCCCCTATTTGTCCTACTTGAGTTTGTGGTACAGACTTGTTTTTTCCTTTCCTTAATTTCAATGAAAGACAAAATTTCTGAATGCTGGAGACACAGCTGCTCAATTTCAACTTTAGTTGAACACATACTGGTCGTTGTATTCAAAAGCTTAGACACTGACTTTCAAGATTGAGATAAAAGGAATAAGAACTTAACATGGTGAGTAACGAGAATGGGTTCTAGATTTTTCCATTTGTGGAGAAGGGAAATAGGTGTTAGGAGCAGTTCTAAGAAGGAAAGTCCTGATAAGTCATTTCAGACTTACACACAACCACTCACCTATGAAAACCTGGGGCTAACAGAGAGGGTGCATGTGGCTTAGCCTGAATCAGTGAAAACGCAGTTTAAGGAGTATCTCCAACCCTGCTAGGTGAGTAGTACCTCACAGCCTGAGAGGGAGACTCACTTAGAGTGCTCTAAGGGTATTACAAAAAAAAAAACAAAACAAATATCCTTCAAAAGCGAAACCCTTGTCTTGCTCCATGATGGCGAGTCTTGAAACCCTTTCCCCAACCACATATGGTACAGACCCAGGAAATGACAGGAACTACAAAAAACATACTTAAAATAATTAGATTGAGCAACATTTTAGCAAATATCATGGATATGTATGCATTTTAACTAGCAAAAGGTAAGCTCTATGGCATTTCTTCGCTTAGAAATAAATTCATGTTTTTCACTCCATATATGTAGGGAAAATTGTTTTGATGTGTCCCATAAATACATAACTTTTAGTTTGTTTCTTTATTAGGAAAGAATTTCAAAGTAAAATAAGAACTTTTGTATAAAATACGAAATATAAATTAGAATTTATATATTCATGATAGGATAAAAACACATGTATTAAAAGGAAGAATGATAGGTACTTCATTAGACAAAAGATTTTTTTCCTTTAAAATCAACTTTAATGGCTGTTTTTTCACTCTATGGCACCAAAATAATTAATTAAAATAAACTTTACTGAGACTAGAGGGGTTTCTCAAGGGGTAAAATATGTACCAAGTGGTAGAAGACTGTGACTTTGATCCCCAGAACCGCATGAATCTGGTGCCCCCTAGCATTGCTGGTTATGACCATGGTGACCCCTACGCATAGTAGCACTGAACACTGGGTCCCCAGTACACTGCTAGCCCTCAACAGACTAAGTTCTGCCAGGAGTGACCCTGAGCCTCTGAAACTTCCATGTGTGGCCACTATAAATATAAACATTAACGTAATTTTAACTAAAATAAATAAAATCAACTTTGCTAGAGGGATTACTTTTTAGACTAGCTCCAATTTTGAACTCAAATTAAATACTTTAAAATCATTTCATAAGAAATTCCAAATAAGTGCTATCACATATATCAAAGGGAATATTTTATTGGTTCATTCTGTTCTTGCTAATTTTCATATTTTTTTGCCAAATAGTTATACACTTTTAAAGCTCTTTCAGTTATTTATCTTTCATAGATAATAGTTCTACTCTCTTCTGTGTATTTTTAAAAGAACTTCACGACATCTCAGATGTGTCTCTTTGATTTAATAAGAATTTCTAGATCTTTTCCATTCCCTGCGTTAATTTTGTTTTAGAAATTGCTTTCAGAAAGTTGACACAGGAGCATTTCTGATGTAGTTCAGCTGTAGAGAATTTGTCTTATATATGTGAATACCTGGATTTGATAGACAGCATGTGAGAAAGGAAAAAAGGCTAAAAGACTCAAAGGCTAAAATGCCTGCCTTGTTAATGGTGAGCCATGTGTTAAATTTCAGGTGCCACCATATGCCTAAGCACAGTCATGGCTACTCTGCTGTGAGCCCGGCAGCTCTGTTTGTGATCCCCAGCACTGCAAGCAATTTCTGTTTAAACCATGCCAGATATGTACAAATACCACAATTGAACAAAGTGACGCCCACGCATTACAACCAAAATGTACACAAGCGCCATAATAACTAAACAATGAGTTTGCTAGTGAGCACGTGTCTAAGAACTTAATTAAAGGAGTATAACTACAGTGAGCACCGTGTACCTTTTTGTACTCACTTTTTTTTAATCTGACAAGTAGTCCAAAAATAGAAATTCTGATTAAAATTCTCATTTTATAAATGAGGAAACTGAAGTTTGAGAAGCGAGGGCAGAGAGCCCTTACTCTGTGACCTCCTCTGCTGTTCATGACAGGTATAAGCCCTGCTGTAAGACTAGGCATCTCACACCAGTGCTTATCTGCAGCATTCTCTCACCCCGACCAGAAGAGCGGAATAGCATTGCCACTGCCTGCTCATCTGACTCAGGCCAGCCAGCAGCTGCTGACTTCTTTGCTGACCTGGCCCCAACTTGTGGACAGCCCTATTCTGGGGGTTGCATCTTCAGCAACTGTCTTACACTGTCTCTGATGCTTTGGGTCTGAACACTCTGCGCAGTGAAACATGGCTTCTGTCTTCCCTAATTGGTTCAGTGTGTAACAGTTTGCTGCAAACCTCACCCCCTCTCTTCTCCATGTCCCTGATCAAACCCAGGACAATGAACTCCAGGTGTACTTGATGAGGTCCTCCCACTTTGTGCTGCTTTGATCAAAATATTAGAAAAAGTTGCTAAAACAACTTTGAAGGGATTTTTGTTCTTCATGATTCCACTTTCGTCAAATCCCACCATCACTTCCAACCTTCTCCTACACATACACATGCGTGAGCAAATGCGAACACGCACACTTAACTTTGTCTCGATTATGCCTTGCATGCAGCTGGCCTAGTTTATCCCCAGAGTCTCATATGGACCCCTGAGCACTGAGCCAAGAGTAAACCCTGAGCACCACCAGGTGTGGCCCAAAAAATAAAAAATAGGAGTGTCAATGTCTCAGTCACTTGTCTATTTTGAGTAATTTATAACTCCAAAGTTCATAAGAATTTTTTAAATTAAGTGATAGTAATTTATCCATATCCCAGATGCCTCTAAAAAATAGCTCTTTTAATCCCCATAATAATTCATACCTCCACTTTACAAATAGGAAAACAACGCAGGAGAGGTACCTTGACCTTAAGCTTCAGCATCCATTTCTCAACCACTGCATTACATTCTCCTCATTCTGGTTGGGTCAACAAGAGGTGATTTCAAGAAAGAACGGAAGAAAAACATTTATAATTTTGAATGAATTGAAGCATATGAACCATCAGGTTGAGGAGATCAATTAGTGATTTCAAAAGATTGATTAAAAAAAGATAGATTTTCTACACAAATACAGCATTACTCAGGAACTTGAGGCTTCCCAATTTTCCGCAGCACTCTTCTTTCTCCAACCCTCCACACAGCATAAGCAGTCAATCTGATATAATATTATCTGGCTTCTAATTGTCAAGTTTCAGAGAGTCTATGGATCTATAAACAATGATTTATAACCTATAAATAATTTTTGAAACACAAGGCCCTTCCTTGAGCTGGAAGAGAGAAAGAAAGGAAGGAAGGAAGGAAGGAAGGAAGGAAGGAAGGAAGGAAGGAAGGAAGGAAGGAAGGAAAGATGTGAGGGAGGGTGGAGAGGTGATTATACTGTATTTCAAAAACCTAAGATATATTATTTAGATTAAAAATAAAAAGGTGGAGTTTTGCATTGCTGTTCATTGGACTTTGTTTTAGATTTTGTTTTACTGTGCTGTGAGAAGGTGGATATGCTCTGAATTTGGTATTCAGATCATGTGGCTAGCATTGACAATTGGTTTGATCTAATATTCCTCTGTCAATCTTTTTTGTGGCAACATGAAATAGATCTCACTGAATTTCCTTCCTTTTAGTTTATTTTATGATGAGTTAGGGAAAATGATAATGTTACAGCTCAAGCATTTGTTATAATGTTGGTCCTTCTCTGGCCTGAAAGACTAATTGTTCCCTGATCTGTATTGGAGCAACTCCCTGTTTCACAGAGTTATTATTGACCTGTACTTAACTATCTGGGTGGGATTCTGGGAATAATTAAATGGTCATCTCCATTAAATTCCAGGGAGAGCAAACAGGGTAGAGCACAGCAGAACTTAGTAACATTTCACCATCTTAAGAGGATGGCTAAAAGGGTGCTATTGTGTTCTTTCCCTGTTTGAGAAAAAGGGAACATGGAACTATAAATATCTAATGATAAAGTATCCTTTAAAGATTCTGAATAATCTGCTTCATTCTTACAGCAGGATTCTATTGTTTCTTGACACTTCATTTGTACAATTTGGCAGTGGCCTTGGAAACACATTAAAGAGTATTTCAAATACTACTTGTGATCCAAATCCTAATAAATACCAGAAAATGAAAACTCTTTACCCTGAAGCTTAACAGCTGAATAGATGAAGAAAAAAAGAAAGAAAGAAAGAAAGAAAGAAAGAAGGAAGGAAGGAAGGAAGGAAGGAAGGAAGGAAGAAAGAAAGAAAGAAAGAAAGAAAGAAAGAAAGAAAGAAAGAAAGAAAGAGGAAGGAAATTTCATGGGTACCACGAATCACTGGTCCAAAATGTCTTGGGAAGAAAGTCTGGGAACACATAAATTAATATTAATTCCACCTTTCTGAGTACTTTGCCAGGATCAAGACAAAATAAATATATTTTAGGCTCTTCTCTCCTATCTCTAAAACTCAAAGATCAGATATACCAATCGAAACTTTTAGGCTGCATTTTTTAAGTTCTAACAACACTGTTAGACACATAGAAGAGACTTAACGGGAGATTTTCAGAAGCTGGTGTGGGGCATCCAATGAGGAGCCCAGGCTTCTACTCTGGCATTTCTCCATCCTTAGCCAACTTAGAGCAGGAGATGTTTGCTTGACCTCCAGCCATCACATCTGCATTCCAAACAGCAGGAAAAAGAAATGAATGAAGGACAAATATGTCATCATCCTTGAAAGTGTCTTTTTTTCTTGAAATTATGACACATTTCTATATGACATTTAATCCCCAAATCTATTCTTTAGGTTATATAATCAAAAAGAAATATACAAAGTTGATATTTTTCCATGAGGCAAAGTGCTCAGTTTCTCAGGAAACAGAAAATGGACGGGGGGAAACAACTGGAAATTTCTGTCCCCAAGAAATATAGGCTTCTACTTTCTAGCATATTGAATTATGTGAATGAAATACTATTATTCCTTCTTCTAATGTAGGCATAGACAATATTGCATAGCAATAAATTAGTTTTCTCTTTAATGTAGAAAAATTAAATCTATCTCATCTCCTGCACCACTGTTACTACCGCCCACCCCTGCTGACCTCAAACCCAACAATCTTTCATATTTTCAGATGGGAAAGCAATTTTGTATACATCACTTACAGAGTTGAGAAACTAGATTCTTCTTGGGAAGAAACTTACTAAAACATGAAAATGTAGTATTAAATACTAGAGTAATCTGTACTGGATGTAACTCAGAGACAGAATTCCTTCCTGAAATAGTGATAGTCAGGGAAGGCTTAGAGAGTTGTAATGATACAAGAAAGATTATTGGGGATAGAAAAAAACTAACTGAGAGATTATATGCTGTGTCAAACGCCTCAGCTCTTGTATGGGCTATTTCATAAATTTACCACAAATCATTACAGAGCAGAAAAAAGTATACATAAATTTGTCTACTATTTTGTTTTATTGAGCCTTGACAACCCTGACCAAGAGGCTTTTCTTTTCCTTTTTATTTTATCACCTTTCTCCTGGCTTCTATCACAAGATTCATAACATACAACTTAACATACATGAAGTCCAAATGTTGGGACACTGACCTAGACATGAACCAGGTAATAATCAGCAAGTACCTTTGCTGGGACACTGACCTAGACATGAACCGAGTGATAATCAGCAATAGTACTGATGTCACGGGAAACTTGTCACACTACCAAGATTATTTCCATCTTGGTTGCACTTCTGGAGTACCTCCAAACCCTCTGACCAAATGAAGCAGGCTTATCCTGACTGTGTAGATTGTTATTAGAGGATTGACTTATTCTGCATGAATTTTCTAATGACTACTAAGGCATGGGGGGGAAAAAAGTGTGAGGGGAACAAGAAGGCTTTCCCACATTCCTTACATATATAAGGCATCTCTCCACTACGAATTTTCAAGTGCCTACTAAGGTTTGAGTGAAACATGAAAGACTTCCCACATGTCAGACATTTATGAGGTTTCTCTCCACTATGAATTTCCCTATGCTTAGTAAGGTTCCATATTGAGAGAAGGCCTCCACGTTCCTTACAAACATGAGGTTTCTCTCCAGTATGAATTTTCCTGTGATGAAGGCTTTAGGAATCAGGAAATGCCTTCCCATATTCCTAACATATATACAGTTTCTCTCCACTATGAATTCTCCTATGTATAATAAGGTTTGAGGATCCAATAAAGGTCTTCCCACACTCCTGACATATATATATATATATATATATATATGGCTTCTCTCTAGAATGACTTTTCATATGCATAGTAAGGATGGAGGATTGAATGAAGACATTTTCACATTCCTTACATTTATGAGATTTCTGTCCACTGTGAGTTTTCCTGTGGTGAAAAGATACGTAAATTGAGTGAAGTCCTTCCCACAGTTCTTACATATGTAAGGTACATGCACAGCAAAGTTTGAGGATTGAGTAAAGGTCTTCCCATAGCCCTTACATATATAAGATTTCTCTCTAGTATGAATTTTCCTATGCTTTATAAGGAGTGAGGGTAAGTGAAGGCTTTCCCACAGTCCTTACAAACATGAGGCTTCTCTAGAGGAGGAAATTTTCTGTGCCTCAAAAGGCTTGTGGAATAAGCAAAGACCTTGCCACACTCCTTAAATACTATATGGATTCGCTCCAGTGTGTGTTTTCTGAAACACAGAAAGGCCTCAGGAGAAAGTCAAGGCCTTACCACAGTCCTTGCATGAATAAGGTTTCTCCCTGGCATGAGCTTTTCTGTGTATGCATACTTACTCAAGAAAATTCTCCGCTATTTAAAGTAAGAAAATAGAGGTTCAAACCAGTTTAAACTATATGAAGTCACATGTATAGCAAATGTTAAAGGTAAAGGTAAAGGCCCTCCCATTGATCGTTGATTTGCTCGAGCAGGCCCAGTAACGTCTCCATTGGAGACTTTGTTGTTACTTTGTTTGGCATATCGAATATGTCACGGGGAGCTTGCCAGGTATAGCAAATGGAAAACTTAAAATGAAAAGAGGCTTAGAAAGGATGGCAAAAATATTGACTTAGCAGAGAAAATGCTCTTATCATATAGGTCATTCTGTGACAGGGAGAGACCTTTGCTAGGACACAAAGATCCTAGGGCAACATGACAGAAGGGGGCATTAGGAATCATGGCCTGAACTTACATTCTGCCCTGCTGCTGATCTCCTGCAGATGCCTGTGTTAACAGAACCAATCAGAAGCCCAAGAGCAGGGGTGTGTGGGAGCGGGGGGAGCTGGGAGCAATGGTATTTAGTCTATACAGTTCAGCCCCCCCAGAACAATAAGCAGTATTGCAAGGTAAGTTTTGAATCCACAGTGGCAAACGAGAACAGTAGACAGACCAGCACTGCCCTTGCTGCATTCAAGACTACACCGAGTATGTTATGGCACTATTGCTCATTTTCCATCCACATTTCTCTTCCAGCCCCCTACCCAGACCTACACGGGGAATCAGGATGCAAGATGTGTGTTGCCACCTTTTTAGTGTCAGCAGGTGAGAAGTTAGAACACTGTCATCCTGCATTTTAACTTTGCAAAACCTGATCTAAACTAGGTAGGATAGAGGAAATTGGCTGTGTAATTTTAAAATTATTTTGGCAGGGATAGAATTTAGATAATTCTTGAACTTAATTCCATATAATCAAGAAACTTTCTCCAATCAATAACTTTCTTCTACATGAATCGTCTTCTTACCAAATCTTCAACTTAGGTCTCTTGATTATGTTTATTTTCTGTTAAGAGACCACACCTGATGGTATGCCTGGTGCTTCTCAGGGGGAGTGTCTGAGATGCCTGTGGACCCCCAACTCACGCCTGTGGGTCCCAAACTCACCCCTGTGGACTATCTCCCTGGGAGAGGGAACAAAAATAAGAACCACTCTGATAGATGGGATTGGAAAGGGGGAAAATACCTTAACTCCTACACTATGTCTCCATCCCAGCACTTGCTTGTCTAAAGAGAATATGAATAGAAAGGCTGCAACATTCTTCAATTGGCTCTTTCCTAACTAAAAATATAATGCTAGAGAACATTCATCTTAAGTGAGCAGTTATCTCTTTCATAATGTACAAATCATTTATTTTCCCCTTTTTTCTGTTATTTTGTGCATTATCCCAGTCTTTTCTTTTCTTTCCTATCTACTTAAATGATGATTTTATAGCTCAACATTTAATTCCATGTACTCACTGCTTTAAGAAAGCCTGTTTGGACTTATTCCTTTCCCAAAAGAGTATTGGCATATTTTAAATTTCCATAGCAACTACGCTTATCAGGAAAATGTGTGAATTCTCAGAACCTGTTAAGATACCCTGAGTTTTCCTTAAACTGTTGTAGTAAAGAGATTTAGTATTTGGAAATTAACCTCCACCTTTTACATGAGGATATACTTCCATTGTATGAGCTTTCCATGCTTTTAATCAATTACCTTTGTAGAAACCCAGATTCATTCCTCCAATGTCTCACAGCATGAATTCTCCATGAAACCTCCCAACATTGGGTGCTGTGTCCAAACACTGAATACCAATGACTTTGGCACATATAGAAGAGCAGGCTGATTCACTCCCCATAGTTTCTTATAAATGCAAAAAACTTTCTTGGGGTAAGCCACCATCGACTGCAGATACCGACAGCTGAGACTGAAGGAAATATTTGGGACCACAAATTGTATTCAAACTGTAAACATGCCCGGTCAAGAGAATAAAATCACTTGATCACTTGAACACTTGATCAATTGACATCCCGTTACTCATCGATTTGCTCAAGCGAGTGCCAGTAACATCTCCATATGTCCCTGTAGCATGCTAGTGTAGACCAAAGGCATCTGCTCATTCTAGGAATACGAACAGCCTCAAACCAAAGGTTTTGACAAAGAAGTCTGACCATCTCATAGTTGGGCTGCTACACAATCTTTTGAATTCCCGTGAAATTCAGTCGGTAACGGCTCTAGTCCAGCAGTTCTCTCCAAATCGCATTACATGTCCAGCCCTTCTGATTTTTTTTATTATAAATTTTTTTAATAGTGAGACATCATGAGGTACAGTTGCAGACTTACACATTTTTGTACTTGGGTTTCACTTATACAATGATAGAACACCCATCCCTCCACCAGTGCCCATTTCCCACCACCTCGGATCCCAGTATCCCTCCCACACCCCATCCCCCCCATCCCACCCTGTCTCTTTGGAAGGGCATTCCCCTCTGTTCTCTCTCTCCTTTTCGGTGTCGTAATTTGCAAAAGAAACATTGAGTGGCAATCATGTTTAGTCTATAGTCTATTTTCAGCATGCTTCTCCCATCCTGGGAGGATTCTCCCAACACCTTTATTTGGTGTTCCCCTCTTTATCTGAGCTCCCTTTCCCTCTAGTATGTGTGGTTGGCCTCCAAGTCAAGGAGTAAAATTCCTAGTACTAATCTAGGCCATTGTTGGATGTTAGTTTCCTATTCTGTTACTTTATGTTCCCCAGATGAATGCAATCTTTCTATATCTATCCATTTCTTTCTGATTCATTTCGCTTAACATAATACTTTCCATGTAGTACCACTTGTATGTAAATTTCGTGACTTCATCTTTTCTAACAGCTACATAGTACTCCATTGTGTAAATGTACCAAAGTTTCTTTAACCAGTCATCTGTTCTTGGGCACTCAGGTTTTTTCCAGATTCTGGCTATTGTAAAGAGTGCTGCAATAAACAGACAATTGCAGATGTCACTTTGACTATACTTTTTTGCTTCTCTGGGATATATTCCCAGGAGTGGTATTGCTGGACCAAATGGAGCTCAATTTCTAATTTTTTGAGAGTCATCCATACTGTTTTCCAAAAGGGCTGAACCAGTAGGCATTCCCACCAACAGTGAAGGAGTGTCCCTTTCTCACCACATCCGCGCCAGCACCGGTTGCTTTTGTTCTTGTGGACATGGGCCAGTCTCTGTGGTGTGAAGTGATATCTCACTGTGGTTTTGATCTGAATCTCCCTGATGATTAATGATGTGGAACAGTTTCTCATGTGCCTTTTAGCCATTCGGATTTCTTCTTTGTGAAAGTTTCTATTCATTTCATCTCCCCATTTTTTGATGGGGTTGAATGTTTTCTTTTTGTGGAGTTGAACCAGTACTTTGTATATCCTTGAAATTAACCCCTTATCAGATGTGTATTTGGCGAATATCCTTTCCCATTCTGTAGATTGTCTTTGTATTTTGGCCACTGTTTCTTTTGAGGTGCAGAAGCTTCTTAGTTTAAGATAGTCCCATGTGTCTATCTCTGTTTTCACTTGCTTGGCCAGCGGTGTGACATCTTTGAAGACACCATTAGCTTCTATGTCATGAAGGGTTTTGCCAACTTTTTCCTCAATGTACCTTATAGATTCCAGTCTGATGTTGAGGTCTTTAACCCACTTAGATCTTACTTTTGTACATGGAGTTAGGCAGAGATCTGAGCCCATTTTTTGCATGTAGCCATCCAGTTTTGCCAGCATAATTTGTTAAAGAGGCTTTCCCTGCTTCACTTCACTTTTCTTGCCCCCTTATCGAAGATTAGATGCTCGTATGCTTGGGGGGAGATGTCAGTATATTAAACCCTGTTCCATTGGTCTACAGCTCTGCCTTTGTTCCAGTACCATGCTGTTTTAATTATTACTGCTTTGTAGTAGAGTTTGAAGTTAGGGAGGTTGATTCCTCCCATTTTCTTTTTCCCAAGAATTGCTTTAGCTATTCGTGGGGGCTTATTGTTCCATATAAATTTCAGGAGTGTTTCCTCCACTACTTTGAAGAATGTCATGGGTATCCTAATAGGGATTGCGTTGAATTTATACAGTTCTTTGGGAAGTATTGCCATTTTGACAATGTTAGTTCTCCTGATCCATGAACAGGGGATATTTTTCCATTTCCTCGTATCCTCTTTTATTTCCTGAAGTAGCGTTTTGTAGTTTTCTTTGTACAGGTCCTTTACTTCCTTAGTTAAGGTGATTCCTAGGTACTTTATTTTCTGGGGTACAATAGTGAATGGGATTGTTTTCTTCATATCACTTTCTTGTCTTTCACTATTTGCATATAGGAAAGCCATGGACTTTTGGGTATTGATTTTATAGCCTGCCACTTTACTATAAAAACTTATTGTTTCTAGAAGTTTCTTGGTAGAGGTCTTAGGATTTTCTAAGTATAGTATCATATCATCTGCGAATAGTGAGAGCTTGATTTCTTCCTTTCCTACCTGGATGCCCCTAATATCTTTTTCTTGCCTAATCGCTATTGCAAGTACTTCCACTACTATATTGAACAGCAGTGGAGAGAGTGGACATCCTTGTCTTGTCCCTGATCTTAGATGGAAAGCTCTCAGTTTTTCGCCATTGAGGACGATGCTTGCTGTAGGCTTGTGGTAGATGGCTTTAACTATATTGAGAAAAGTCCTCTCTATCCCCATTTTGGTTAGGGTTTTCATCATAAATGAGTGCTGGATCTTGTCAAATGCTTTCTCTGCATCTATTGATAGGATCATATGATTTTTATATTTTCTTTTGTTGATATGGTGGATTATGTTGATCGATTTCCGAGTGTTAAACCAGCCTTGCATCCCTGGGATGAATCCTACTTGGTCATGGTGTATGATCGTTTTGATGAGTAGTTGAATTGTATTTGCTAGTATTTTGTTGAGAATCTTCGCATCAGTGTTCATCAGGGATATCGTCCTGTAGTTTTCTTTTCTCGTTGTGTCTTTGTTTCCTTTTGGTATTAGAGAGATATGGGCTTCATAGAAACTGTTTGGGAGAGTTTCCGTTTTTTCAATTTCCTGGAAAAGCTTGAGAAGGACTGGCAGCAGGTCTTCTTTAAATGTTTGGAAAAATTCGCTAGTGAATCCATCTGGGCCCTGGCTTTTGTTTTTGGGAAGACTTTTGATTGCAGTTTCTATTTCGTTGATGTTAATATGTCTATTCAGATGCTCAAAATCTTCTTGATTCAGCTTTGGGAGATTATAGGAGTCCAGGAATTTGTCCATTTCTTCTAGGTTCTCTTGTTTCGTGGCATACAGACTTTCAAAGTAGTCTCTGATGATCTTTTGGATTTCTTTGGTTTCTGTTGTGATATCCCCCTTCTCATCTCTGATTCGGGTTATTAGGGTTTTCTCACTCTGTTTCTTTGTGAGTGTTGCTAGTGGTTTATCTATCTTGTTTATTCTCTTGAAGAACCAACTCTTGGTTTCATTGATCTTTCGGATTGTTTCTTTGGTTTCCATGTCATTGATTTCTGCTCTACGTTTTATGATCTTTCCTTCTGCCTGATTTAGGTTCTTTCTCTTGATCCTTTTCTAGTTTCTTGAGCTGTGAAGCCCATCTGATTTTTGATATCTTGGCAAAATGAGACAGCGTCCCTGATTCTTGACCATCGGCAGAGGTTGAACTATGGATTCTTTCTCTCATTTGAGTGAAGCGTGATACTCCAAGCATAGCTCTTTCGATTCCTCTTTGGGAGACCCGAATAGCATTCTCATCCTGTTTTCGTAGGGCCCAGGTCTCTGAGGAGTATGTCAATGCAGGAAGAATAGTGGAATTGAAGAGATTTTCCCAGAGTCAGAGGTTCTTCACCCTCTTAGCTATTTCTTCAATGCTCTTGAAGGCGTTTCAAGCCACTCTCTTCCTCCTGCACAACTCAGGTGCTAGGTCATTTGTCATATTGACTTCTGGACCTAGGTACACAAAACTGTTGCATTCAAAGATGTTCTTTCCATTGAGAGTGAATAGAACATCAGTAACAAGTCTGTATCTCATAAACATTGCCTTCGTGAGATTCAGTTTAGTCCAACCTTTCCACACTCACGGTCGAAGTCGGCCAGCATTTGTGCCACTTGGCTGATGTTTAGTGTTATTAGAACAATGCCATCAGTGAAACGGACGTGATGTAGTTGCCAACCATCAAAATCCTTCCCATTCCAATTGTCACATGATATTTTCAAGGGTAGCACTGAAGAGTTTCAGTGAAATGGTATCACCCTGCCGAACCCCTCTCTTGATGTCAATGATCACCTCCCAGTAGAATGGTGAGATACTGGTAGTGAATCTGCAATACAGCTAATGGAGGATCCTGATGTACTGAGTTTGAATGCCCTGTTTGGCTAGGAATTCGATGACCACTTCAGTCTCAACAGAATCAAAGTCCTTCTTTAAAACAATGAACGTTAGACAAAGCATCATCTTGAACTCCTGAGAAATCTCAATGAGCTTGGTTATTGTGTGGATATGGTCAGTTGTGCTGAATCCTTTTTGGAAACTGGTTTGCTCACATGGTTGACCTTCATCTAGTGTTCTGTCAATCCTATTCAGGATGACTCGAGTGAACAGACTGTAGATGACAAATAACAGGCAGATTAGGTGATAGTTGCCAATGTCATGGATGTCTCCCTTATTGGACAGTAGTACAGTCCTGCTGGTTTTTCACTGGGACAGAACCTTGCATTCAGACAGGTAGCATGTGAAGAGCCGAGCCAGTATATTGATGAGTACTGATGGCAGATTCTTCAGTTGTTCAGGTGTGACCTGGGCTGAGTGCTGTTTGCTTCTTTACCAATGAAATGGCGTGTCGGATTTCAGAAGGGAAAACATTGGGAACAACATATCCATCCTGCGGAATTTGGTATGTGGGCAGGTGGACATGGCTATCGAAGAGATAAGTAGAAGTCATGGGTAATCTTCTCCATTGCCCTTCTGGAAGATGTAATAGATCCATTAGGACTTTGGAGAGCAGTCATCGTGGTCTTGTAGTTGGCGAAGGACAGGTGGGCATTGAAAATGCTTTTCCCTGCTTCTGCCACATCAGCCAGTACTCCTGCTCTCCTCTCTTTGAGGTCTTCCTTTATCGCTTCTCTGCACTGCTTTTCGAGCTCAGACATTCGCTTGCAGTTGCCTGAGGCTTGCGCCAAGCCACGTTGGTGAATGAGCTCGAGAGTTTTCAAAGAAAGGTGTCTTTTTGTGGATATCTCTCTCTTGGCATTCTTCGCACAATCATGGGGGTGCTGAACCAATTGATCGTATTACTCATCAACTTTGTCAATGACAGTATCTTCCCATGTTGCCTCAATAGTGCCAAAGAGCTCCCAGTTGGTGGTGGTTCTGGGAGTTCTCTTCTTAAACTTTGCAGCCCTTTCTCCCTGCTCTGTGAAGTAGAATTTTGCACAAAGGAGACGGTGGTCTGATCCCGTTCAGAATTTTGGGACAAGAGCGACATCAGTCAGGCAAGACTGTCAATTGAATATGATGTGGTCTGTTTCATTGTGGAACCATCCACCAGAAGACTCCCATGTCAAATGTTTAGATTCAGCCTTCTGGAACTGTGAGTTACCATGGATGGTCTTGGTCAACATGATGAACTCAGACAGTCTCTCACCCTGTTTGTTCCATTCTAGGCCATGGGTCCCAATGTGGAGTTCTTGGCTGATCTTCTCAGTCCTATCTTGGCATTAAAATCACCGACAATGATCTTGTAGATGGTGTGGTCTTTATAGAATTTCTCCAGCTTCATGTGGAACTTCTCAATTTCTCCTTCACCATAATTGGATGTTCATGCATAGACAATGAAGATAGAAACTGCCGGCAGTGAGCCACATCTATTCAAATGTAATCTTCCCATTTTGGTTGTTAGGCTTTGGAATGAATCACTGTTTATGACCAAGTTTGTATTGACAAGGACACTGACACCACCGACGCCTCTTTTGTCACATGTTCTGAGGAACATTTCTTCTCCAGTATCAAAAACAGCATGATGTGATTGATGCCTTCTCGTCTCGGTCAGACCAATTATGTCGTACTTAGTCTTTCATGCTTGCACTATCAGGTCCTCGATGGATGCATCCAATGCCAGCATACATGCATTGAAAGTACAGACAGTCATTTGTGTCCTTCTTCGTTTTGGCAGCCTAGTTTGGCCCTGAGATTTTATCAGCCTCTCCTTCCTCATCCTTCTTAATGCTGACGTATTGGTGGCTCTTTCAGAGTCAGGGGAATGAGATCCATTGTATTTACTGGTTTTGGCATATCAAATACACCACAGATAGCTTTCCAGGCTCAGCTGTGTGGGCGGGATACATTCGGTAGCTTGCCAGGCTCTCCGAGAGGGATAGAGGCTTTTAGGGCAGCCTCTAATCGTCCTTGCAGGTGTTCCCATGGTTCAAACCATATTTGAACCCCATCAAATATGGTACGGTAATCTCATATTAATTGTTTTACTACAAGCATCCTGGAGCTTGGCGGAGGCTGGGTAGTGGAGGTCTTCCAGGGTGCTGGGAGCAGGCAGAGGATCTTTGTTGCTGGGTCCGTTGAGCCTGGACTCCAAGGTCACAGAGTTCTGCTTCCCTAGTTCTGTGGGGCTTCACTCATGCGTGAGTCTCGGCCCAAGTGTCCTGAAAGCATCCTGGAGCCTGGCAGTGGCTGGGCAGTGGAGGTGGTGGAGGTAATGGAGGTCTGCCGGGCTGCTGGGAGCAGGGAGAGGATCTCTGTTCCTGGGTCCGTTGAGCCTGGAGACAAGGGTCACAGAATTCCACTTCCCTGGTTCTGTGGGGCTTCACAGAGAATAAAATATATCAAAATATTGTATTTTGCCATTGAGCATGGCATTCACTGTGGTGTTTATGTTTGCCCTCTGTTAGATTAAGAAAGGTCTATTTATCTGATTTTACACTTTTTAAATAATTAACACTGCATTTATATTGAATATTCTATATCTATTCAAGTGGGTTTTTTTCTTCTATAGACATTTTTACTATAGTCACTTATTAAAGCCTGTATTTAAGTATTATTACAATATGATATTTTATAACATAAAGTCAATATTCCCTTTTGAGGATGGAAGACTTTTATACTTTATAGTTCTATTTATATTTTCCTTTAAAATTTTTCAATTGGGGCTGGAGAGATAGTATAGCAGGTAGAGCTCTTGCCTTGTATGAGGCCAATCTGGGTCTGTCATCAGTATCCCAGATGGTCACCTAAACCCTGTCAGGAGTAATCCCAGAGTGCAGACAGGAGTAAACCCTGAGCACAGCTAGGCATGTTCCAGAAACAAAAATAAAATTCAAATTGTGGAGGAAAAAGAAACCTCATATGTGGCCGGTGAGAATGTAAATTTGCCCAGCTTCTATGGAAAACAGTATCAAGATTTCTCTAAACCTTAAAGACCAATATATGATATTATTCAATGATTTTACTCTGAGGAATAAGAGTATATAAAGAATATAAAATTGCTATAAACACAGAGAAATGCTTCTCAGCTATTGGAAAGATGAAGTCTTTTGTCGTTCACTACAACATGGATGGACTAAAGATGGTTATGTTAAGGGAATTAAGTTAGGAGGAAAAAGAGAAATACCAGATGATCTCCCTCATATGTGGTATATAAAGAAACAAAACATAGGACTAGACAATGTCCACCTAAAAAACACTCTTAAACTCTAACCTCATAACTGAAGTTATGTGTATATATATATATATATATATATACATATATATATATATATATATACACTAGGGTCCACCAGTAGAGATAGTAAAAAATAAGCCTCCTAGGATTAAAAAGAAGTTCCAAAGTGTTTTAGCCATAAATACACCTCTCCTGCAAAATGATACCAACTTGAGAACACCCAGTCACTCATACCTCCTGGAAACATTAAAACTGAACCATATGTCAATATGTAAAGTTCCTCATTGCTCATCTATGTCACTTGGCAACCAAGAAAAATAGTACAGGGCATTTGACCCTTGAAAGGTTCCATATAAAAGTATTATTTCAATATTCTGCTTTTTATTTTCAGTCTTTCCCCTCATACTGCTTCCAACCTCATCCCAATCAAACACAGATTTTCCCTCCCTCTCTCCCTACGTGCCCTCTACACACACACACACACACACACACACACACACACACACACTCTTTTATCCTCACCAAGGTTCTTATGACCCTCTAAGATATGGGGTTGGGGTTGAAGGGGGGAGTAAACCATAAGTAAAATAGCATTTTAAAACCTTCTCTATACCACCACCCTCTTATGATACTTGTGTACCCAGAAATAGACTCCATCATATATCAAAGAGTGCTGCCCGTTCCTTGGGGGATCATCACGGTTCTAAAGCAGATCAAAACAAAATTGTCCTAAACAATTGACCACAGCCAGAAGATTGTGAACAAGTCAGAGAAAGCTAACACATAAGGGCCAAGCACTGTTTGAGTCCAGCCCTCTCACTCCTTCTAAGACTGAAATAGATTATAAATGCAGCCTCGTGACCCACACTATTCTCTCTTTCAGCCCTAGAGTATGAAAGAGAAAGTAAACACAGAGGCTCCTGTCTGAGAAAGGCTGGCTGAGTGTTTATCATGTTCCTGAAATTCAGGGTTTCCACCCTTCACAGAATCATAATTTTGCTTATGATCCATGCATAGACTCAAATAATATACTGTAGGATAACATTGGTTTGCCCTTCCTCCCTGGCTGTAAGGAGCTTGGTTTTGTTGATTGCTCCCCCAACCTGTCAATTACATATGCCTCCTGATCAGACACTGCTGACTTGTAAATATTGTTTTTCTCTTCTCTTAATGTCCTTTGCATGGTTAGTTACTTAAGAGAAATTACTTTTTGTATGGACACAGAAATACAGTAAAAAAAAAAAACATGCTTTTGTAACTTGGGAGTTAATTGACTCCAGATAATAAGATAATACTACCTCCTGGACATCTGCTCTCTCAACTTAAGCCTCAGTTGCCTTTTCTTCCTAGATCCCCAAAAGCAGGGTACCGACAAGGCATGCTGTGAGCTACCCTGACATCGAAATTGGCCAGGCCAAAGTGCCATAATACTTAACTATAAATTAAGAGCATAGTCATGGACAAATTCTGTCATAATCCAAAAAGTAATAATGAGATTCGGACACTGCTAGGGCTAATAATGTTTAATCCGGCCTGAGTACCGTAGTCTGAGTCTGTGGTGAGATGTCCCCAGGAGAGTCACCATACAAACCTGAATGTGTCTATTACTATGTCCATACAGAATGATAAATATTAGGAAGTAGAATTAAGATGTTAATTAAGTTACTGGTCTAAGGAGAAGAGAAACACACCCTAAGTGCTGTTTTTCCCTCTTGGGCTGCAGATGGTCAGGATAATCATGTTGATTGCAATTCTGGGGCGGGAGGAGGCATGGTTTGGGAGGGTGGTGAGAGAAGAGGTGGTTAAGGTGGTAGCTGCAGGGAGTTGGGGAGAGCAGAGTAGAAAGAGGCAGAGTGAGAGAGAGCTGCGGGCAGAGCAAGAAACAGAGCTGCGGGGAGAGTGAGAGAGTTGGTGAGAAAGCAGGGTCAGAGAGTTGGGAGAGAGGGAGAGACAGAGTTGCTGCAGAGTTGGGGAGAGTAGTAGGACAATTTGGGGAGAGAGTTGTGAGTGTTATGGAGAGAGTTTGGGAGAGACGAGAGATAGAATAAACAAAACTAATCACCAACCAACTTGACCCTCATTCCTCCTTCGTCTGCCCAAGGCAATAGCCATCCCAGGTGAGAAAGCGGTTCGAGAGCACCAAAGGCAGGCGGTGAGGGAGAGCCACCCCAAGAGCCCACAAACTTCCGTTATCCTGTGATCACTCATAGTGTCACCTGAACTAAAGGTGTTTACACATTATACTATTGCAAAACAACTACAAAAGTGAATATTCAGTATGGAGAGATTCTCAGGGATTATGGTGCTTGTCTTGCATGCAGGTCACTTCAATTCAACTCCTGGCACCATATATGACTATCTTGTCACCAGGAGTGATCCCTAAGCACAAAACTAGGAGTAATTCCTGAGCATCATCAGGAGTGTCCCCAAAAATATATAAACCAAAAAAACTAATGGAAGATGCCATACATCTTCCAAATGTATGACAAGCTGTCCTTTCATTAAGAAACCTCCCATGAAGAAATTCTCCAGGATTGCCACTCACAAATTAGAATCTTCCATGTGATTTGGACATGATTAGTGGAGACAATACTCAGAAAACTCAGGGACTTAAAGAGCTGGGAAGAGAAAAACAATTATGTGTAAGTTTTCTATTACTAGAATTTTTGCTTTGTTTTCTGTGAATAGTATTTCCCAACTTCATAGAGTTGATCCATTGTCTAGCTGGGTCTGCACCTTCTCTAGAAACAGCTCAGCTCTGTGTGTGGCCACTTGGTTGGGTGGGGATGCTCTGCAGGACAGACTTATTCCATCCAATCCAAGAGAAGACCAAAGATTAAAGACCAAGACCAAAAGACTCCTGTTGTTTTGCTTCCCACAGAAGCCACTGGATTAACACAAACCTTATTTGCTTCTTCTTCCTTTTCTTTTCTTTCTCAGCCCTGGTATATTAAAAAAATAATTCTACCTTTTAGAATTTTAAGTAGACCTAGAAGGTTTTTTAGAAGTATAAGTTTCTCATGATGTCTGCGAGGATAACATTATATGAAACCTCAGTAATGTAACGTATGAGTAAATAAGAATTGAATAGTTGAAATACCATAGTACGGCGTGCAAATGAGTTTTTGAGATGAGAAAATAACATATTGAAAGCTGGCAAGAGGCCTTTTATACCAGTCACTTGCTTGTTTACATCCAAGTATGTTACCTTGCTTTCCATGAGACATGGAGCATTAGACCCTCCAAAGACATCCACATACTAGTCCCTGGCACTTAAGAGTATATTTCTATGTTATGTTAAAAAGAACTTTACAAATGGGGCAAAGAATCAGAGATGAGGAAATTCTCCAGGGTTGTCTGAATGGATTCAATGTAATATCAAAAGTGAAGATAAGGAGCAAAATCAAATTGAATAAATAAATAAATGCAGATAGGATGATGAATTTTGAAATTAGAGATGAAGTTTAAAGATGAGTAAGGGATCCTGAGCCAAGAAATACAGGCAGCATCTAGAAGTAGGAAAAGGAAAAGAAACTTATTTTCCCCCCAGAAATCTCCAAAAGAAACACACAGCTCTGCTAGCACTGTGCTTTTAGATTTCTGACTTCACAGCTATAGAAGAATGAATTTATATTGATGGTACTCAGAGATCAAGCCCAAGGCCTCATACATGCAAGGCATGTGTTCTTCCCACTTTGAGACACATCCCCAGGGCCAGATGTCAAACATTTTAAGTGACTAAGTTTGTGGTAACTGGCTCCAGTAGCCAAAAGAAACTTAAACCCCTCCCCTTACTTGGTCCTTTAAAGAGCAATACCAACAACTCCACTTCACTGGTGTCTTTGCTAATTCTAGTTCTCTGAAGCAATGGGAGGTGGTAGAGTGAGATTGGAAGCTGGGAGAAAGAATGCAGGATGTGTTTCCCTTCTTCCTACTCTCAACAGTGTCACTGGACTTGCTGCTTCTTTTTTATGGTCTCAGTTCTTGTCATATCATCCAAGGTCACAGGTTCTAGAAATAGCACTTCTGTGTCCCTCCAGTCCACTCTCTAAGTGCTCTTCTCTTCCTTTACTTGTATAGCTTTCTAAGAAGCTTTATAGCAAACTTTGCATTTTAAATGGCCTTTGTTAAAGTAACTGACCTGGATTATGTGTTATTGGCTAGATCCTTTCAAAACCAACCAAACACGTAATATTGGCTTATATCAATTTCCTGTACAAGTGATTGAGAAAACTCCTATGTCCCAAAACCACTTCCACACTCTTTGGATCAGGCAGCAGAGTGACACTCATGGCTTTCCAGGAGGCTTCTCCCTTCTCATGCTCTATTTCTGTCAGCATAACAAAGGGGATATTTCCTCACCACACTGATGGGATTGTAATTTCATTTGTTTAACTAAATGGGAAAATTTCAGGTGCAAATCGGGCAATGCCTTTCTGTGATCTAATAAACTAGAAAAATAAAGGACCGCTATTATCAGTGAGGAATTCATTTTCTGATCAGTCTAAGTTTGCTCAGAAAATCAGAGTCTTGGGTGTTGTCTCCCTTCTGTTACTTTATAATCCACAAATGAGTGCAATTTTACTATGTATGTCCATCTCTTTCTGACTCATTTCACTTGACATGATACTTTCCATGTTGTTCCACTTATATTCAAATATTATGACTTCATCTTTTCTAACAACTGCATAGTATTTCTTTGTGTAGATGTGCCAAAGCTCTTGGGTACTCGGGTTTTTTTCCAGATCCTGGCTATTGTTAACAGTGCTGCAATGAACATAGAAGTGAAGATGTCATTTCTACTATACTTTTTTGCCTCTCCGGGATATATCCCAAAGAGCGGTATTGCTGGGTCAAATGGGAGCTCAACTTCTAATTTTTTAAGAATCGTACATACTGTTTTCCAAAAGGGCTGAACCAATGGGCATTCCCACCAGCAGTGAAGGAGAGTCCTTTTCTCCCCACATCCGCACCAACACCAGTTGCTTTTGTTCTTTTGGATATGTGCCAGTCTCTGTGGTGTGAGATGATATCTCGTTGTTCTGATCTGCATCTCCCTAATGATTAGTAATGTAAAGCATTTTCGCATGTGTCTTTTAGCCATTTGTATTTATTCTTTGAGAAACTTTCTGTTCATTTCATCACCCCAATTTCTGATGGGGCTGAATGTTTTCTTCTTGTATAGCTCAGCCAGTGCTTGTATCAAGGATTTGATATCAACCCCCTTATCAGATGGGTATTGGATGAATATCCTTTCCCATTCTGTAGACTTTGTATTTTGGTCACTGTTTCTTTTGAGATGCAGAAGCTTCTTAGTTTAAGATAGTCCCATGTGTCTATCTCTGTTTCCACTTGCTTTGTCAATGGCGTGTCATCTTTGAAGATACCTTTAGCTTCAATGTCGTGGAGGGTTTTGCCAGGCTTGTCTTCAATGTACCTTATGGATTCTGGTCTGATGTTGAGGTCTTTAATACATTTTTATCTGACTTTTGTACATTCTGTTAGGTATAAATCTAACACAATGTACAAATGTATCTGTACAGGGAACACCAAGTAAAGGATGTAGGGAGAACCCATTCAAGTTAAAAGACACGTGCCGAAAGTAGACTATAGACCGAACACAATGTTCTTCAGTGCCACCCTCGAGAACATCATGCGACAACTGGAATGGGAAGGAATGGGAGTGAAGATAGATGGTCAGCAACTACACCACCTCCACTTTGCTGATGACATCGTTTTAATAACAACAAACATTAGCCAAGCGGCACAAATGCTGACTGACTTTGACTGTGAGTGTGGAAAGGTCGGACTACAGCTGAAGCTCACGAAGACAATGTTTATGAGAAACAGCCTTGTTCCTGATGCTCCATTCGCTCTCAACGGAACAACCATCTCCGAAAGCAACAGTTATGTGTACCTAGGTCGAGAAGTCAACGTGACAAATGACCTGGCACTTGAGTTGCGCAAGAGGAAGAGAGCGGCTTGGAACGTCTTCAAGAGCGTTGAAGAAATAGCTAAGAGGACGAAGAACCTCCGGCTCTGGGCACATCTCTTCAATTCCACTGTTCTTCCTGCATTAACATACACTTCAGAGACCTGGGCCCTATGAAAACAGGATGAGAACGCTATTTGGGTCTCCCAAAGAGGAATTGAAAGAGCTGTGCTTGGAGTATCATGTTTCACTTCACAATCACAATCAATCACAACCATCCTGTTATTCATCGATTGCCTCTAGCAGGCCCCAGTAAGGTCTCCTTCATCCTAGCCCTGAGATTTTTTTTTTAAAAAAAGTGCCATATTCAAGGCTCTTTTAGAGTTAGGAGAATGAGACCCTTCATTGTTACTGGTATTTGGCATATTGGGTATGCCACAGGGAGTTTGCCAGACTCTGCCGTTTCACTTGAATGAGAGAAAGAATCCACAATTCGACCTCTGTCGATGGTCAAGAATCAGGGACACTGTCTCATTTGCCAAGATGTCAAAAATCAGATGGGCTGGGCACGTAATGAGATTTGGAGACAACTGCTGGACTAGAGCCATTACCGACTAGATTCCACGGGAGGTCAAAAGACCGCATGGCCGCCCACCTACCAGATGGTCAGACTTCTTCATCAAGACCCTAAACAATCACTTTGAGGTCCTTCGTATTCCTAGAACAAACAGATGCCATTGGGCTACACTAACACATGACAGGGCCAAATGGAGACATTACTGGTGCCTGCTCGAGCAAATCAATGATTAATGGGAAGTCAAGTGATCAAGTGATATATATATATATATATATATATATATATAAAGGTAAAGGCCCTCCCCTTGATCGTCGATTTGCTCGAGCGGGCCCAGTAACGTCTCCATTGGAGACTTTGTTGTTACTGTGTCTGGCATATCGAATACTCTCGGTAGCTTGCCGGGCTCTCCGAGAGGGGCGGAGGAATCGAACTCGGGTCGGCCATGTTGGCCACTTGTAAGGCGAACACCCTACCCGCTGTGCTATATATATATATTTTAGAAAGAGTACCACCTGAGCACCACCAGGTATGCCCTCTCCCCCCCAAAAAATTAGGTAATGTCTTTCCATTGAATAATTTAATATGCTATTAGTCCTTGAACTTTGGTCAAAAGAAAGGTGATCCCAAACAAAAGGAAAAGAAAAGCAATCCTTGAGGTCACAATACTAGACCTTATAAATGAATAGTAAGGTCTAATTTCTCCCCTGCTTTATTAATTTTCTAGGGCTTCATAGGTTTCAACAACAAAAACACAAATAATATTATTAAAGCAACAGAAATGAATTGTCACAGTAATTTCTAAAGGCTAGGTTTCAAAACTAAGTGATCCCTTCTGAGTGCTGTGAGGGTGAATCTGGTCACTTTCTCATATCTATATTTTAGTGGTTTTATGTGAGCCTGTGGTGTTCCTCCCTTACAGGGAAAACGCCCGCTCTTTGCGTGATTTGAAGCTCACATTGTGTTCACCTGTGTTCATGCCTGTCGCCAAGTTGTTCTTTGCTATGAGAATGATAAACATTTTGGGTTAGGGTCCATACTAAAGACTTCCTTTGGACTTGATTAGCTCTATTAATGCCCTATATCCAAATGAGGATGATTTCTGAATTACCAGTGGTTAGGACCTCAATATATAAGGGGTAGAATAAAAGGCAAGATTCAACTTTAACACCTGTTCTCCAAGAAAATTTTGACATTAATGGTTTTAAACTTGGCAGACTGAGTTTACAGTTCACATGCCTTGATCTTTCCTTTTAGAGTAGTTATGCTTTTCTCTGCTGCCAATGCCAAAAACAAAACTCATTTGATCCAGATTAGGGTTTTCTCTGGTTTTATTTTTTTATTGTGATATGGTGATTTACAAAGTTGTTTATAACATAGTTGATTCAGGCAGTCAATGTTCCAACACTACTCCCACCACTGCTGTGACCTTCCCTCTTTCACCAACACAGTTTCTCACCCACCCCTCAAGCCTGCCCCCTGTAGCAGGTACAAACAAACTTACTTTATAATGCTTGTTAAAACAAAAAGACATATGGAATTATAAAAATAGATCAGCAAAATTCAATTTATTATAATTGTTACATCTCACTATAGCGTTTCTAAAGTCATTAAGTTCTTAATATTTTTTCTAGTTGTTATTCATTCTGTAGAGTTTTTTTCTATTCCTTCTAAATTTTCTGATGAAATTTAGAATTTATTTTAAATACTAAAAAAAAGTACCCAACGGCTAAAGAGATTGTATCGGAAGTAAGGCTTTTACTTTGCATATGGCAAACCCTAGTTTTCTCCCTAGCCCTGCTTAGAGTCCCCAAGCACCATCAGAAGTGATCCTTGAATGCATAAAGGGGAGTAAGTCCTGAGAACTGCTAGCTGTGGAACAAGACACCTCTCCAGAAAAAGAAAATGCTCAGTTATGTACCTTAAATTTACTTAAATTGCATAAAAACATGGGACCAGTCACCATTTAAAGTTTAGAGAAATATATGTTTCAATGACTATCTCGGAGCTGGCAAGAGAGTACAGCAAATAGGGCACTTGGCTTGCAAATGGTCATGCCAGATTTAATCCTCAGGATCAAATACTGTGCCCTAAGCACTGCTGGGTGTAATCTCTGACTACAAAGCTAGGAGCGAACACTGAGTACAGACAGTATGTATGGCACAAATAAAGAAAAATTTAAAAATTAAATGAACGGTTACAAGTCGTGAATATTTTGGTAAACAAAGCCCTACTTTTCAACTGTATAGAACACATTCTCATTCTAAGTCGTGCAGCAACATTTTTAATTACATCAAAATTAGAAATGCTTAGTTACAGCACTTAAACAACACTTTTATTGAGCACTGTGAACAAATTCAAGACTACTTTTTTTCTATTTGGATTCAAAGGTCTTACATAGAAAAAGAAAATGCAAGCAACAGCACCTAGAAGTCCTTTAACTATGATATCACATGTTCCCCTGATAGTGTCTGAATGCTGCATATAAAGTAAGTACATTGAGGAAAATGTGTGATACTTGGGTAAGTAGTTGTGATTAAACTGGTTCACACCAAATTTCTGGGACTGCAAGATATTCATGAGAAAACGTACTGAGGAAAAACATTCTTGAATAACAGGAGTGACTAACAGGAGCTCTGTATTATTTCTCCGCAGGTCTATTTTTAGTGAGGCACTCGATATGAAGTGACTGCTTGAATAGCTCAAACACCAGCCCCTCCTCATTCTCCACCATTCCTGCTGTATTGAAGGAAGTGGATTGATCATTCCCCCAGGGCCTCCTCACAGACTCCTTCCAGCTACAAGTCCTAACGCTGTTAGCTCCAGTAACCCCTGTAGGTCCCAGGCTTGTCATCTTAAGTATCTTTAGAGAACATATCTTGTTTTTAACTCTTTGCCTAAATCATCATCATCTTGATTTATTTATTATTTAATGTATAGCAAGCATTTTTCATATAGAAACCTTCTGTTAAGACTGAAAAATGTAGCAAGAGTTATCAGTAAAAGTCATAGAGAAACAAATATTCCTCTAAGAAGATTTCATTTCTGTGAGTAGCACACACTAAAAATAAGTTGATTATAACTCACATAGGAAACATTTTTATACACAGTTTGGGGAAGAGGGAAGCCACTACATATGGTCTCTTGATGGAAAGCTATTCTTTGTTGTGTCTTCATTGTATATTTAGTCACTGTAAGGATCAAACATATCAAAGATTTTGGCAAGAACTCTTTCCTTCCTTTTCCAATTTCCCTCTGATTTTACAAACTCTGGCCTTTGAACACATAAAACCAGACAAGCCCATAACTGTAAATGTACTCTGCCTGAAAATTAATAGACAGAGAAACTTTATATTCTAGTCTTAGTCTAAAATTGCAGTTCTTAAAGTGAGGAATAGGACTGGAAATTATAAGACAGAATGAAGAATTTTTTGGTGCCTTATGTCTGGAAGAAAATTAAGATTAATACCAATAGTCTCAATTCCGTGTAGACAAATGGAGGTAAAATCCTATATTAGTGGCTTCTTTCACTCTCACATTCCCCCACCCCCCACCCATCCCATTTTTATACTGGCTACCTAGGTATATTTCCCTTTTTCAAACTTTGTCACATATTAACCTTAAAAATATATTTTAATCTGAGAATTTTTCCTTTTGAAAATCAGCAGCTACTGGCATTCATGATAGTCATTAAATAACCGAGATGATCTATAGTCAAACACTCAAAGTTCTAATCTTAGTGTGACCATCACTTAATATTAAATTGAAATATAAAATAGACTTTGTGGCAGGGGGGGAAGAGGAGAGGCAGAATGAGCAATCTTACAACAAGCAGGAGACTTGGCTGCATACAGCCGACTTGGGTTCAATCCCCAGAACCCCATATTGTCCCCTGTTTAATCTCTGGGATGGCCATGGGGAGTCCTGGGTGGCTCTCCCCTCACCACCCGGGTTGGGTGGTCTCAGGCCCCTCGCCCAGAAGAAGCAGCCCAGGCCTTGGGACACACGGAGGAGGAAACAATGGCCACACCGGTTGATTGATCAGTTGCCATTTATTTCATTCTTCCCACCAGTCCGTTCCAGTCTCTCTGAACCCCCCATTCTAGTCTCACACTGCCCCTCAGTCCCATCTCCTCTTGTCTCTTCTGCTCATCTCTCCATACTCCATCTCGCAGCCTGGACTCTCTCTCTCTCCATGTGCCTGCTCCTGAATTCTTTTCCTACATCCTTCTCCCTCTGTCCTCCTTGCTAGTCTCTTCGTGCTCCACCTTGCTGCCCTGCTCTCTATCTCTCCCCAGCTCTCTCGCCTCTCTCCAACTCCCCAGCACTGGGGGCAGACACTACACCCAGTCCTGTAGCAAAATCAACATAAGAAAGCCCTTCCTGACCACCCATCAAGCTCAAGGGTGGAAACACTACCTAAGGGTTTTCCTCTTCTCCTTAGTCCAATAACTTAATTACCATCTTAATTAACATCTTAATTCTACTTCTTAATATTAGTTATTTTATATGGACACAATTATTGAGGCTTATAGGGCAGCTCTCCTGGTTACGTCTCACCGAAGACTCAGACTACAGTGCTTAAGCCAAATTAATCTTTTCTAACCCTAGCAGGGTCCAAATCTAGTTATTGCTTTAGTGATAAGACACTCTCAGCTCCTCTCGTTCCATGAACAAGCTCTTCTTTTAAATTAGGTAGTGTTTCCATAGCAATAAAATAATGGGAGAATCCTCTCCAAAAACAATGAGCTCTTATCCACATAAACTTTTAAAAACTAAGACGGTGTCCTGAGAGTTTCATGGTAAAACCAAGTTTTCAAAGAAACAAAATCTCCTCCAAAAACATTTTATGAAGTCAAGTTCCTAAGCTCCAGAGTCTGGCAAGGAGAGTTCAGCTTCAACTCAAAGATACCCACCAATACCTTTTCCTTTTATTGAAGACAGAATATAAATGAGGTAGCAAAGTAATTGTCCTTCTTCAATTCGGATTCAAGTGGACAGATGAATATATGGATGGATAAATACTTATATATCATTACAAGCTTATTGAGCACTAGGTTTTATTTTCAAAACTCTTCAAACTCTAAAGTTAAACCTTCACACTTAGCAGTTACCTCCCTGGCATTCCTGCTGCATCAGCTCCCCTTCTCTAAAATTGTTGCCATCTAAGGACTGCTGGGACTCCCTAAGCTTCCATAGCAAACTGCTTCTCTGCCTCTTGGGGTCCACCCCAAATATTTGTTGCCTAAAAGGCCACCATTGTCCAGTACATTGCTGAGCTGAGTTTGTTCTGTCACAAAGAAATTTTATTCCCCATCATTTTCCATATTATATTTTCAGCCAAGACAGACTTCTCCATCACTTAAGTCATAGCACACTACAGAGCTTTAAACCTTTCTTTTATAAATGGCAATGGTTTAAGAACTTTAGGAAAGGAATGGGAATGGCCTGGAGATGAAGACAGTGCTAAGATTTTCAGGTATCCTGAAAATTCACTCAAAATATTAACAAAAGAACCACTGTGTTTTATACTCAGCAATTCATGAAATTTTAAAAGTGTCTGTCAAAGGGGTCAAACAAAGCAATAACTCTCAACTCTCCTAGATGCTAAATGAGCAGTATTAAAAGATGAATCCCACCAGATCCAAGTGTACAGAAAATCATTAGAAACTTCAGTATATTTACACAATGGAATACTATGCAGCTGTTAGGAAAGATGAAATCATGAAATTTTCTTATAAGTGGATGGACATGGTGAGTATCATGCTACATGAAATGAGTCAGAAAGAGAGGGACAGACATACAATGACTGCACTCATTTGTGGAATATAAAATAAAATGAGACTAACACTGAAAAACAGTAGAGACAAGGCCAGGAAGATTGCTCCACGATTGGAAGTCTGTCTCATGAGCTGGAGAAGAGGCAGCTGGGATAAAGAAGAGATTACTAAGTCAGTGATGGTTGGAGGGAACACTCAGAATGTGGGATGTGTGCTGAAAATAGATAAAGGACCAAACATTATGGCCTCTCAGTATCTGTACTGCAAACCATAATTCCCAAAAGTAGAGATAGAGTAAGTGGGTAATTGTCCTCCATAAAGGTAGGGGTAGGGGTGGGCTAGGGGTTGGAGGGATACTGTGTCCCCATTGTCTTTGAAAATGTACACAGGTGAAAACATGGGTGTTTGATCATTTTATGACTTAAATTCAAGCTTGAAAGCTTTGTGATTAGTTCACAGTGATTTAATTAAAAGAAAGAATATAAAAAATACAAATAAAATTTTAAATCATTGTTACTCGGGTGCACTGAGACAATTTTGCATCCAAAATAGCCTGCATAGTCACCTCTCAGACTCACACACTCCACTGTGTACAGTGCTGCTACCACGGCTGAAAGGCCTAAGTAGTCCTGAACTAGTGCTCATGTTAAAGCTCTTACTCTCTTTACTGTAACACATTTTCTTATTCTCCTTAACACAGCCCTCTGCCCCGCAGCATGGTGAAGACAATTCTCAGCACCATGGCTGACTCACCGCGGGCCAGGATCCCTCTGTCCTTAGTGTCTCAGTGAAAGTGTCTCATCTACCATGAGATGAGAATAACTGTTCTCTGCACAAGTTTGCATGACCACTCATCACCAATTGCCAGTATCATTTCATTATTCTACTTACTTTACCTCTAAAGAACCCTAAATTCAGAGGTTGTTACTTTCCAAAACCACACCATCAATGGCAACACCAAAATTAAATTAGTCTTGATCCCAGATTAATCAGTCCCTAGGCTTACATTCCCCAAATGACACCTTGATTAATTCATTCTAGGCAGTTAGATGAAGGAAGGAAGGGAGGGAGGGAGGGAGGGAGGGAGGGAGGGAGGGAGGGAGGGAGGGAGGGAGAACGGGTAGAGAATAGGTGAAGACAGAACCCACATACATACCTAAGCTCCTGGTCCTCTTCTATAACTCCAGCCTAACCCTAGGAATTCACAATTATGGACTATTCTATAGAAAACCACAAGAGCTTTCAGTTTTCTTGACATTCACATACTAATTTAATTGTTACAATGTGACCACCATACATATTCAGAACCACTAAAAGTTAGAATGGGCAAGTAGAAAGTAGGAATGAAGCTTTCTTCTAAGGAAACTTTGTTAGACCATTTTTAGTGGATTTTTCATAACAAGCACTGCAAAAGTAATTGCTTCAGTTTTGCTTTGCAGGGCATGGTTTGGGATTTGAGGTAGAAACATTCAAAATACGGTGGTAGGATGTTAAAATAGTGGTGAGACTGGTGTTTGAATATGAAATGTAATTAACTATTGTAAACAACTTTTTAAAAATTAAATTAAATTGGAGGTAGTGGAGGTCGACCGATGAGGTATTTATCTGGTACCGGCAGGGTGAAGCTTCTGGGTGTGATCCCTGGGTCACCAGAGATTGGTGAGAGCAGGCAGAAGATCTCTGTTTCCAGGTCCCATTGAGCCTGGAGTCCAAGGTTACAAAGTTCCACTTACCTGGTTCTGTGGGGCTTCACTCATGCGAGAGGGTTGGCCCAAGCATCGGAAAAGCAGCTGGAGCGTGGTGGCAGCTGGGTAGTGAAAGTAGTAAAGTATGTCTGTTGTCCCAAAATTCCAAATGGGATCAAACCACCGTCTCCTTCATACAAAATTCTACTTCACAGAGCGGGGAGAAAGGGCTCCAAAGTTTAAGAAGAGAACTCCCAGAACCACCACCAACTGGGAGCTGTTCAGGTACTATTGAGGCAACATGGGAAGATGCTGTCGTTGACAACATTGACAAAAAATACGATCAATTGGTTCAGCACTTCCATGATAGTGTGAGGAACGCCAATAGAGAGATAG
This sequence comes from Sorex fumeus, assembly GCF_029834395.1. NCBI lineage: Eukaryota > Metazoa > Chordata > Mammalia > Eulipotyphla > Soricidae > Sorex > Sorex fumeus. The sequence continues at coordinate 16,829,222 of NW_026606072.1, forward strand.
CCACAAAAAGACACCAGTCTTCTAAAACTCTTGAGCTCATTGTCAATGTAGCTTGGCGCGAGCCTCAGCAACCACAAGCGAACATCCAGGCTCGCAAAGAAGTGCAGAGAAGCGATAAAGGAAGACCTCAAAAAGAGAAGAGCAGTAGTTCTGGCAGATGTGACAGAAGCCAGGAAAAGCATTCACAATGCCCGCAGGTCCTTCGACAACTACAAGACCAAGGTGACTGCCCTCCGATGTCCTGATGGATCTATCATATCTTCCAGAAGGGCAATGGAGAAGATTACCCATGACTTCTACTCGGATCTCTTCAATAGCCTTGTCCACCTGCCCAAATACCAAATTCCACAGGATGGATATGTTGTTCCCAATGTTCTCCCTTCCGAAATCTGACATGCCATTTCATCGGTAAAGAAGCAAACAGCACCCGACCCAGACAAGGTCAGACCCGAACACCTGAAGAATCTGCTGTGAATACTCATCAATACACTGGCTTGGCTCTTCACACTCTACCTGTCTGAATGCAAGGTTCCATATCAATGGAAAACCAGCAGGACTGTTCTACTGTCCAAGAAGGGAGACATCCACGACATTGGCAACTATCCCCTGATCTGCCTGTTGTCTGTCATCTACAAGCTGTTTACTCGAGTCATCCTGAATAGGATTGGCAGAACACTAGATAAAGGACAACCATGCGAACAAGCCGGGTTCTGAAAAGGATTCAGCACGATCGACCATATTCACATGGTGACCAAGCTTATTGAGGTTTCACGAGAGTTCAACATTAGCCGTTCTGTCTAACGTTCATTGATTTAAAGAAGGCCTTTGATTCTGTTGAGACTGAAGTGGTCATCAAATCTCTAGCCAAACAGGGCATTCAAACTCAATACATCAGGATCCTCTGTAAGCTGTATTATGGATTCACTACCAGGATCTCACCATTCTACGAGGAAGTGGACACCAAGAGAGGGGTTCGGCAGGGTGATACCATTTCACCGAAACTCTTCAGTGTCACCCTCAAGAATGTCATGAGATGACTGGAATGGAAAGGAATGGGAGTAAAGATAGACGGTTTGCAACTACACCACCTTCACTTCACTTATGACATAGTTCTAATAACACCAAATATTAGCTAAGCGGCACAAATGCTGGCCAACTTCAACAGTGAGTGTGGAAACGTCGGACTACAGCTGAATCTCACGAAGACAATGTTTATGAGAAAAGGTCTCATTTCTGATGTTCCATTCATTCTCAACAAAATGAACATCTCCGAATGCAACAGTTATGAGTACCTAGGTCGAGAAGTCAACATGACAAATGCCCTGGCACTTGAGTTGCACAGGAGAAAGAGAATGGCTTGGAACCCCTTAGAGAACATAGAAGAAATAGCTAAGAGGTCGAAGAACCTCCGGCTCTGGACTCATCACTTCGATTCCATTGTTCTTCCTGCATTAAAATACGCCTCAAAGACCTGGGCCCTACGAAAACAGTATGAGAATGCTATTTGGGTCTCCCAAAGAGAAATCGAAAGAGCTATGCTTGGAAGCTACGCTTCACTCAAGTGAGAGAAAGAATCCGGAGTTATGACCTCCGTCGACCATCAAGAATCAGGGGTGCTGTCTCATTTGCCAAGGCGTCGAAAGTCAGATGGGCTGGACACATAATGCGATTTGGAAACAACTGCTGGATTAGAGCTGTTATGGACTGGATTCCACAGAACATCAAAAGATTGCATGGCCACCCATCTACGAGATGGCCAGACCCTGAATGATCGGTTTGAGACTTCTCGTGTTCCTGGATGGCGCAGACACCACTGGGCCACACTAGCACTTGATAGGGATGAATGGAGACGTTACTGGCACCCGCTCAAGCAAATTTAGGAGTAACAGGATGTCAAGTGATCAAGTGATCAATTTAAATTAAATTTTAGAAAAAAATAAAGTAGAAATGAAGGACTTGTCTAGAGCAAAGTTTCATTCAACAAGGAAATTCACCAGAAGACAATTTTGTGTAATTTTAAAATGATATTCACATCCCCAAAGAAGACAAAATTGCTACCCATAACACTGGCAATTTCATGAACTCTCATGTACTTTTTTTACATAAATCTATGAAAAACAACACATGCCATTTTTCTCACTCACTTTGTGTAGTGCCAGTGATCAAATTCACAGCCTCACACATGGAGTTACAAGCCTCAGCCCTGAATCACTTTTAAACACGTTTATCTCTACAGCTTAATAAGCTCTGATGGAATGGGAAACTAACACTCTAGGATAGTAGAGATAAGGACAGTGAGGATTTTTCCATGACTTGGAAGCTGGCCTCACATGCTGGGGAAAAAGGCAGCTCAGATAGAGATGTGGCCATAAAGAATGTTTAGAAGGCCTGCTATGGAGAGGAAATGTGTGCTGAAAGTAGACTATAGACCAAGCACGATGGCCACTTAACACGTGCATTGCAAACCACAGCACGCAAAAGGAGAAAGAGAGTAAAAGGGAATACGCCTTCCACAGAGGTGGGGGTGGGGGTAGGGAGTGCGATGGGATGGTGGTGGGAGGGATACTGGGAACATTGGTGGTGGAGAATGGGCACTGGTGGAGGGATGGGTACTCGATTATTGTATGACTGAAATGTAAGCACAAAAGTTTGTAAGTCTGTAATTGTACCTCACGGTGATTCACTAGAAAAATTAAAATTAAAAATAATAATAATAAGTTCTGATGGCTTTGTTCAGATATATAAATTATAAGCTTGGGAAAATATTAATGTATTTGGTTTTCTGGGTAATATATAGACTGCTCTTAGCTAACATATTTCTGGGATAGCCATCTTCAGATACTCATATTTTCATGAGTCCATTCTATATTATGAAAGCTTTCTAACTACAGAGATCTGTTTCTAACAAAAGCATGTAGGGACATTAGCCTTAGGGTTAGAGGATAAACTGGATCACATTTGCTAAACATATTTGGGTTAACCAAAAGCCAACTAATCAGAACCATACAGAGCTTAAGTGAAATCCTTTGCCTCTAGAAAATGGATTCCTGAAGACCAAATAAAATTTAACCAAGTTTGCTGCTGTCAATAGCTCATTACTCTTGATGCTTGCACATGAAAGGTGATTTTGGTTAGGTTAGTGGTCATTCAGGGGAAGGTGAATATCCAAGAACATCATAGTGACCAAACACAATGCATACATAAGAAATAGGTCTGGGTCAAGATGAAGATGAGATCAGTGAGAATGCTGATTTCCATAACTTCTTTAGCCAACCTTGAATTCTATAATACCAAGTCAACTTGGGAATCTTAGCCAGGTTAAGAGTTGATAAAAGGTAAGTCCCACGAAACCCAGGTAATGCAGAACTTTTGTGACCTTGGACTCTGGGCTCAACAGGATCCAGGAATGGAGATTCTCTGCCCATTTCCCCTAGTCTCCAGTGACCCAGGGGTCACACCCATAAACCACCTCCTGCTGGCACCAGATAATCTCGTCATCAGCCACTGTCATGATCACATGGCTACTTCTCCCAGAAGGGAGCATAACATGAGGCCCTCATAGCTTTGCCACCAGACTCTAATCCAGGCTGTTCGGGGCACCCCAGAGAGGGCAGGTGAGAACTCTCCCCGCCCCAAGTGACCCAGCCCCAACAGTCAAAAAACTCTACAACCCAACCACTGCCACACTCAAGGCCACTCCCCATGCACCAGGGCCGAGCCTCACATATGAGTGAACATATTCCTGGACCACAAAAGCGGCCACATGAAACATCATAAGACACTCCCTACCCATTCTCCACAATTACCACACCACATTTGATGGGTTTCAGATAGTAGGCAACAAATCATAGAGGGAAAATACGCATATATGCATATTTTCAGATATATATACCAAAGTTCACATCACCCAAACTTTAACAACATGTTACTGATATCCTATAGAATATCTTGATGGCTCCTGCCAAAATAGAACTATTATCACACTGTTTCCTATATGGACACCTTTTGTAAGCATGTTCAGGAGTTCTTCATAACAGACAATACAAAATATGTTATTTTTTTTGTGTTTTGGGACAGGGATTGGAGCTTGGGATGGAAACATCCCGAATTTGGTGGTGAGAAGGTATAACGGTGGTGGGATTGGTGTTTGAATATTAAATGTAATCAAATAATGTAAACTAACTTATAAAATAAAAAATTAAAAATAGTTTATAAAAGGAAAGATAGAACCTAATTGGGTTTTTTTAACTTAGTGTTAGGAAGCTTTCAGGGGCAAGGAAAGGAAATACAAATGAAAGAGAACATCTATTTATAATTCTCTTAAGTTTTCCTCCTCTTGCTCACATTATCTTTTTTGCAGCTTCCTTAATGATTCTATCCTTCATTCCCCTCTCCCTCCATCTCACCTTTCTTCCTTTCTTTCATGTCCAGCAGTTTCTGTGCATATGATCAGGAAAGGAAGAAAGGGAGTGGAAGAAGGAAGTATCACCTTGTACTCAAGCTCTGAGAAACAGAAGAAGCAGCCCACATAGGGAGTTTTCACTTCAGCACACAGGGCTAGCAAGAGATGTGGGAGAGAGATGTGGATTTGAGTCCCACCCAGAAGTCACAGATCAAGGAGAGTCAGCTCTTTCTTCCAGCCCTCCTACTTCATTCCTAACCTAATTGAGACCAGATCCTCCTTTTGACATACTAAAGAATTAGATGTGAGTTCAAGCAATTGTGGCTCATCCATGATGTACTCATTAAATGCTTTACATTTCCCTGCCTTTTCACAGCAATGCCACTGTAGAATAATAAACACAGAGGCTGAGATGTTCCGTCACCAACTGGAAAGAGTCAGCAGGGAAAACACTAGGAAGTCTGCAGAGCAGTCACAGCTCAGAAAGAGGTGCATATGTCTGGACACTGTGCTCCCCAGGAAACAGATGCTGGATGCTACCCAAAGGCAGGGCAGACAACTTAACTTTTGTTCTGGTGGTTTATTCACTGTTTTAATGTGACTTGTAGCATAACTATGAGTCAAAAAAAGACTGATGGTTAGGGATGAACTGGACTCTGAATCACAGCAAACATGTTATTTTTCAGTCAATTGTGATCGAGCTTCATTTCCCATGGAAAGGAGACTCAGAGACTTCATATACGTGCAGTTAGGAAGGTCAACTGAGATGCTGAGACTTTTAAATTGCCCATCATGCGCGTTGATAATGGTGTACTTTTGAGAAACAGCTCAGCCTCGGTATCAAATAACAGAATTATATACAATTGAGAATTTTCGTCAATTACTCTCACGTATATCAGTGTTATCCATTCCAAACAGACTACAAATTCTTCATAAGATAAACCTTAAGAAAAATCAGCCTTATTCTTCAAGACCCCACCCCACCCCCGGACATATTGGCTTATCAATTATTGCCTTTTCCCAAACACCACTCCAGCATCCACAGGGTTCATGGAACAGAACCCTGCATTGGTGGCCAATATATTTGGGCTGACTGACTCAGGCCTTTCTGTCACGTGAATATTCAATGTTTAAGTGGACATATTTGGTTATTTCCTGGTATCCTGCAAAAAGAAAAGGAGAAATTCTGAAAAGGACTAATACATAAAGATAAGAATATATGCCTTAGCCCGGCAAGCTACCGAGAGTATCTCGCCCGCACGGCAGAGCCTGGCAAGCTCCCCGTGACGTATTCAATATGCCAAACACAGTAACAACAAAGTCTCCAATGGAGACGTTACTGGGCCCGCTCGAGCAAATCGACGAACAACGGGAGGGCCTTTACCTTTATGCCTTTTAACTCTTTGAAAATTAAAAAAAAGTTTAAAGAACATATGCCTTTCAAAAATGGTAATGATGACATTGGAAAAGTCACAGAGAGAACAAAATGTAATTACTTGCATTATTAAAATTCTATCACAGAGAGAGAAAAAGGGAGATACAGAGAGACAGATACAGAGGGTGAAAGAAAGTAAAGCTTTTCATTCATTGTCCACACAATGAATAACTGCCCTGCCTACCATTATTTATACCAACTTACTAGAATCTAAATTCATTTATATTTGGGGAAGCTAGAAATAAAATCAAGGATGATTGTGACTAGATGGTAATAGTAATTTTAGTGTAATTCATCTTTGAAAAAAATTACAATGAGATAAAGGGGGAAAGGATCTAAATAACATGAAAGGATAAATGACTCCTTTTATCCACTGAACATCTATTATATGCAGGGTCTCATCCAAAATTCTAAATGAACTAAAGTAGCTGTGTAAAAGTCACTCTTTATAAATAATAGTGTTACAAGTCTTATGCTCAGATTTAATAGAATAAATAGCTAGTAGCTATTTAATTGCCTTAACAATTTGGTGAGTTGAGAATACAGAGGAGTCCAAAAGACTGATACTTTCTCAGAAGGTCCTAGTCTAAATCACTTTAAGCAACCTACTGTTGCTTCTACGGTTTGGATGTTTTTATTACAATCTACCAAATGAGCAAAGGATAGATTTCTTGAAAAGCATTGAATTCCTGAGGGAATTTGAAATTAATGGTGTAAAATCATAAGATGCTTCATCAGAAACTTTCTCACTAGCTCTTTTATTTAATAGAACTCACTATAGAAAGCAGAAAATTTCCTAATTTTAATCCAATTGTAAGTGTCACAATGGAGACGTTACTGGGCTCGCTAGAGCAAATTGATGAACAACGGGAGGACAGTGCAGAGCTACAATCCAATTACTGTTTTGCTTTAAAAAAAAATTCAGCGACCCAAGAACCACCTCTTGCAACCTGTAAGCTCTTTCACTGGCTGTGATCCAGAGACTCATAAATAAATCTCAAGAGAGATCAACAAGATTCAGAGATTCTTCCAAACCCCATGCAATACTGAGTCATCAGGTTACCCTGGAGAGGGGTGAGTGAGTACCCTGTGTGGTCCTCTGAGCCCCACCAGGACTGATCCTTAAATGCAGAGCCAGGAGTGAGTCCTGAGAATCGCCAGTGAGACAAAAAAAAAAAAAAAACAACCAGATATTATGAACTCTTTTCATGCACTTGGGCTGGAGCGATAGCACAGCGGTAGGGCGTTCGCCTTACAAGCGGCCAACATGGCCGATCCGAGTTCGATTCCTCCCCCCTTCTCGGAGAGCCCGGCAAGCTACCGAGAGTATTCGATATGCCAAACACAGTAACAACAAAGTCTCCAATGGAGACGTTACTGGGCCCGCTCGAGCAAATCGACGATCAACGGGAGGGCCTTTACCTTTACCTTTACCTTCATGCACTCACATCATGCAAGAACCAAAACTAAAAACTAATATCTCAGAACATGCCCCCCTGCCACACACACACACACACACACACACACACACACACACACGTACTAACATAGTCTGTCAGCATTCACTGTTACTAAAAAAGGAAAAAATGGAGCTGTTTATAAGGTGGGATTTGGTGAACAATTGCAAATAGGAGAAGGGTTCAAGTGTGTATCTGCATGTATACCTATGTTTTTATTGAACCAGAACATAATAGGAATGTACTTCATTATTTCACCTTGCACAATTTTAGTGGGTTCTATTATTTTAATGTACTTCATTATTTCACCTTGCACAATTTTAGTGGGTTCTATTATTTTAATAAAGTATTACAATGATAAAATTGTAATAAGATTAAAATCATTCCTGCCTCTTAGAAGCTCTTACAATAGAGACATCATAAGCATTTGCTTTGTCTGTCCTTAGTTGATCCCAGGAACCTTTACCAGGAACCAGACCTATCATATCTAGTCATAAGATACATGGCCTTCTTTTCTTCCAAGAATAAGCAACATACTTCTAAAGCAAAAAGGTATCATTACCAATTTGCATAAAAGTGTACTTGCTGGGTATTTTTCTTTCCTAGTTATTTCCTCTCTACCAAATAGTACTCATAAAGTAAAATGGTACAATGAAACTAAAACAATCCCAGAAATGATTTTTTAAAAAATCAAATGGAAATTATCATCATCAGACATCTTTGCCAAATATATACAAGCTAGCTCTGGAATTGTGACAATAGATCTACCCAATATTTTAGGACTAAAACAAAGCCTCATCATGAGAAAATGAAATAATTCTGAACCAAAATAATAATATTGATATGGTTATCAATAATAACAGTCTACATAGAAAATATAGACTATACACAAGTACGAAGGAGAGAGTAATAGTCACATTAAATCAACTTAGCAGGTAATGAATAGAGCCACAACCAGCTAGAGCAAAACCAAATCAGCCTTCCAGTTTAATCCCACAGAGGAACTTTGCCAAGCTCCCAGCATGAGGAATGCTGCCAGGGATTTCTAACATGAACAGACCAAGGTAAGTGTTGACAGACTCGTTAGGTCTGTGGAGGCCACCAAACATTTCTCTAATACACAGGGCATGTGTTCCATTTGCTCATGGTTGTCATTTGGTTAATGGATCTAACCAAATTTGCATATTCTAGAGTCTTAAGTAACATTCTCTTGCAACATCTGGGTCTGTAGATGTTGGGGAGTTTTAAACTGAATTCCATGACATGTCTATAAAGAAAAAAGTGTGTGTTTGCACACATATCTCACTGTAATTTTTTCATGAGCTGCAAAAATTGATTTCTTACAAGATAAAAAAAGAAACTCTGAATCCAGAGATCTTTGCCAAATAACATAACCTTGAACTAAATTGATTCTTCCATCTGCTGAATGCTGATAATATTATTTCACACTGCTTGATTTTGTTCTGAAACTTAACATATATATACACACACATTTATATATTATTTTCCTGGGAAAATATCTTAGGGACTATATATTAATTCTGGCTATAGTTCAAGGGTCCAGGAGTGGGGAAGGGGAGGACTCTAGTGGGATAGAGCAATAAGATAATAAATATTCCTGCTTAATGTAACTAATATTTAGGTGGAGGTAGGGGCAAGCAACTGGGGGTGAGGGTGAAGAATATCTAATCATAAAAAAATTGAAAAGCAAAATTCAGAATATTCCAAGGTGTTTTTTAATGCTATGGAGGCCAGATCCTCCAAATTCCAGTAGGCGGGGGTCACACCCACCAACTGGCCCCCTGGCGCCATGTAATCCCATCAACGGCCAAGACTCAGAGACTATAAAAACCAGCTCCCGGAACCGCGCGGCCACATTCGCGGCCGCGCGACATCTTATTATGACATCTCATTCCTACTTTGACAAACTGGCAGGCTACCGAATGTAGCCTGCCCACACGGCAGAGTCTGGCAAACTCCCCGTGGCGTACCCAATATGCCAAATACCAGTAACAATGATGGGTCTCATTCTCCTAAAGAGCCTTGAATATAATCTCAGGGCTAGGATGAAGGAGACGTTACTGGGTCCTGCTTGAGGCAATCGACGAATAACAGGATGATCTGTGATCTGATCTGTGATGGAGGCCAGAGAGATAGCTCAAGGGCGGAAGAACTGGCTTTGTATGTAGTGTTCCCACCTCTAGCACTGCTGGGAACAGCCCCTAAGCAATGAGCTGGGAGTAGCCTGCAAGCTCTGCCAGTATAGCCCCCCAAAACACAAACAAAGATCCATGAAAAAAATTGGTGGTTTTCTGTTTTTATGGGAGATCAAAAAGTTTTCATAGCCAAGGCCTCCCAAAACCTGCAAATATTTCATCATTTGTATTTTCTTTAATAATAAATACTCAGAGAAGTAAAGGAAGATTTCTGAAAAAACAAGTAAATCCAGTTTTTATTCTTACTAACTCATTCAATTCTCTTCTAAAATGAAGTTACATTGAATTATATGAATCTGTATGAATCCATAGTAGGTGATATTAAGGATTAATAAAACTTTATTCTCAATGTTATTGGGTTTTTTCCATCAAGGAATTACTAAAAGACACCATCATTTGAAAAGAGATCACAAAACTAAATCTGGAGCTACGAGAGTATTATTTCCACTCTGTTCATAAATTCCTTTATAACTGTAAACAAAAATTTATGTGTATTACTGAACCTTAGAACATCTGAGACCTGAGCATATGAAAAAAAATTAAATTATAAAGGGGATCTTTTTCAGTAATAGTGAAAAAATACCAAAAATAATTGCTTCGGGGGGGGCCAGAGAGATAGTACAGTAGTATTGTGACCTTGCATGTCCCCACCTGAGTCTGATTCCTTGCAGCCCATATGGAGTGATCCCTGAATACCGAACGGTAGCACTGTCCTGTAGCACTGTCCTTCCGTTGTTCATTGATTTGCTCAAGCGGGCACCAATAATGTTTCCATTGTGAGACTTGTTGTTACTGTTTTTGGCATATCAAATATGCCACGTGGAGCTTGCCAGGCTCTGCCATACGGGCGGGATACTCTTGGTGGCTTGCCGGGCTCTCTGAGAGGGGCGGAGGAATCGAACCCAGGTGGGCCTCGTGCAAGGCGTTTGTGCTATCGATCCAGCCTCCCTGAATACAGAGCCAGGAGGAAACCCTGAGCAGAACCAGCATGTCCCCAAATTGTCTCAGATTGATGTTCTGATAACCATATATTTACATTAGAAATAATTTTCATAAAGTGTGATGGAAGATGGAAAAGAGAATTAAAATAGAAAATTTCTCTACAGGAGCAGTTGACTAACTGCAACTAGGCCTTTCCTAGGACCAGAACTGTAAGCTACAGATAACCAGATTCACAGCCATGGCCAGTGGGAGGTCACTGTCAGTGTTAAGGCTATCACAGAGCTGTCATAACTTTGGTCTCTTCCTGATAAGTGCAGTATAAAAATGCTTGTTTGACCTACCTAATTCAGGGCTCAGCTTTTGTGATAGAAACCAAGCTGAGTCTGCCAGTTTTATAAAACTAGTCACCTTCAATCCCCTCCAAGTGGCATCTGGTACCTTTGGGAAGGTTCACTTTGCAACAACAGAAGGACTATAGTGTCACAAAACATTCTTCTTTTTTTAATTTTATTGAATCACTGTGAGAAAGTTACAAGCTTTCATGCTTGGGTTACAATCACACAATGATGAAACACCCATCCCTCCACCAGTGCACATTCCCCACCACCAATCTCCCTAGTATACCTCCCCTCCCACACTCCCCCCGCCTCCATGGCAGACAATATTCCCCATACTCTCTCTCTACTTTTAGACATTATGGTTTGCAATACAGACACTCAGAAGTCATAATGTTTGGTCCATTATCTACTTTCTGCACACATCTCCTATTCTGGCTGATTTCTCCAGCTATCATTTTCTTAGTGATCCCCCCTCCCCTCCGCTCATGAGGCAGATTTTCAGCTTGCTATTTGGAGGAGTACATATACATATAAATGCATTTACCTAAATATATACATATTTAATGTGTGAAAACAATTTCTTTAACATTTTAATAAAGCTGATTTCCAGAGCTTTTTAGGGACTTGTCTGAACTGGGTTCAAAGAATCAAATTTTAAGGTCAGTCATAATGAGTGGACCAGAATATAGGGCCATATTAACTGGCTGCCTAACAAATCCCAGTTCCCCAAATGTCAGCTAAACAAATGCCTAGGGGCTCCTGCAGAGCATATTCAAAAGATATTCAAAGACCTTAAGATGAGGTCTGTGAAATACAATGATCAGGTTATCTGAAAATCTGAGAACAGTTTTTATCCAGAGAAAGAAAAAGAAGATAAAAATAATTGCCACCGTGAGGCTAAATCTGTAACACTGTCTTTTGCCTCATTACATTATATGTTAATCATGCAATATTTTTAGATTAAGTAGGCTTGCTTGTTTTGTCTAAATATTTATCATTCAGATGTCTCTATGAAGCAATCCCCAGTGGCATCTACGTACATGATTTTCTGAGTTGCTGGAATACACAACTTAGTGAAGTCTGCTGAGATTACGGTTAGAAGGGGTAGCAAAGGGTGATGAATGCTCACCACTGAACTCTACAATAAACACAATCAAGTTTCAGTATCATTCCATAATGCACAAAGGAAATGAAATCACAGTTATTTATCCATTTTATTTAACATTTTTAATGGACTAAGGGGAAAAAGAAGCCCAGACATAGATCAGTACTTTCCAAGCCAACATGTTCAGGAAAAACAATTAGCTGATTTGTTATACTTTGTGAATTAGTTCTTAGAACAAAGCAAAAAACTACTCCTCTTTCCCATTTAAACTTATATTATGAACTAAATGAGGCAAATAATTCTTCCGAAGACTTCACTGAAAACACGAGGAAAGAGTCTCTCTTGTGCAATAACTATTACTTACAGCAAACTGGGCTGTTCCTTCACCACTAAAGTTCCGAGGCCCTAAAATGAAGATACGCAAGGCAGAGTTCTCCTAAGTTTTAAGGAACTGGAACCTGAGTGGACTGAGGGTTGAAAGGAGTTAAGCTCTTTTTTTTTTATAATGAAAGTCTCTCAGAGGGAAATTACCTTTTCACTCAAAAAAAAAAAATCAACGTCGAAGATTACATTTTTTTTTTTACAGTTGTAGATTTACAATTTTTTGTGCTTGGGTTTCAGTTATACAATGATCAGATACCCATCCCTCCACCAGTGCCCATTTTCCACCACCATGGATAATATCCCCCACCCCCATCCTCCCATCCCCCCCTGTCTCTGTGGCAGGGCAATCCCCTGTGTTCTCTCTCTCCTTTTGGGTGTTGTGGTCTGCAAAAGAGGCATTGAGTGGCAAACATGTTCAGTCCATAGTCTACTTTCGACATGCATCTCCCCTCCTGGGAGGATCCTCCAAACATCCTTTATTTGGTGCTCCCTTCTCTAGGAGATTACATTTTTTAAAAGCATTGTCCTTAAATATTGTAATATAGAATATTATTTTCAATTTTTCTAAGAATATGCTCCACTTTTGTGAAGTTGCTGAAGACTTCTGTGCTTTTAATTTCTCAATAAATAGCTAGCTCCCAACCAAACACAGATATAAAAACAGTTCATTCTAATAAAGGCCACTATGATGTTATTCTCTGAAGAATAAAAAGAAGAGACTAAAACATGTCCACAGAATAAATAACACTGAGCAGAGTTGGGTTTAGCTGGAATCATATATTTTCAAGAATTTTATGATTTCAGTTAAAAAAAAAACACTAGGAGTACTGGCTACCTGGCTTGTGAATGAGTTATAATAATATTCTCACTAGAAGTTTGGGGGATGTGGTATAAACAAAGTTTGGAGCTTGGAGATAAGAAAATGGAACGGTACATTTAGCTAAACAAGTTGTTTTGTTTTGTTTTCAGCTACATATATTGTTGCTGGACCTATTACATTCCACTTTTCCTGAGGCCCTTGAGTGAGTTTCAGTAAGAGACAAAATACCACATCTCTGTTTCTCCAGACGGAAGACTCATCACATTTTTCTTTCCTTAAACTCTTCAACATAGTAAATATACTCCACCAGGGTGAGCTGGAGCGATAGCACAGTGGTAGGGCGTTTGCCTTGCTCGCAGGCAGCCCAGCCAAGCCAGGTTCTATTTCTCCGCCCTTCTTAGAGAGCCCAGCAAGCTACCAAGAGTATCTCGCCCGCAGGGCAAAGCCTGGAAAACTCCCCGTGACGTATCCAATATGCCAAACACAGTAACAAGAAGTCTCAAAATGAAGACTTTACTGGGCCCTCTCAAGCAAATCGATGAACAACAGGAGGACAATGTCCCCATATGAACAAACCCTGCTGACTGCTGGACTTTTAATTTTGACCTTTTGAAATGTGAGAGAGTAAATTTTAAGTGTGTTTGGTTTTTAATTGCAGTAAAATTAATTAAAGTAAAAGCTTCAAGGTAAAATGAAATTTAAAGTCTTGGTAAGCTTTTTCTCTATAAGTGTTTGTATCGCCTTGAATCTTTATAATGTAATTTGGTCTTGATAATCTAATTTTCCAAGGACTTCTCCTGAGCTTTTTGTTCAAAGCAGCAGCACAAGGTCATACAGAAAGAACGGGGTAGAAAGGGGGAGTCATAAGACCCAAAAGGGAAAATCCTTTTCTCCTCTCATGAATGCTATGCCAATTCAAAACTCCTTCCTTATCTGCTTGTCTCCATGGAAATTAAATTTCACAAGTTCTATATTGAATGCAATTAAAGAGAAGAAGAAAAGGAAAATTCATTACAACTGTCCTAAGACAAAAGAGAATTCTAGAACTTGATATCAGGACCACCTTCTGCTGACCCAATTCATCTGAGTCACCTTTTAAAAATAGGCCTTTTCATTAGCCATGTCATGAAGAGCTTGATTTTAGCAAGAATGCTGCTAAGAGTATTTGCTGAGAATCTCCACACTAACTGTCCAACCAGCTTCTTCATCCTCTACCCTGAGATCTAGCCTTTATCAAGAAGCTACTTAAATCTGTGTAGCCAGAACACCTCCTTATCCTTGGTGCTTCCTTTTGGTAATTTTCCATCTACTGAGCACCGTTTCAATCCTTAGCTATAAATTTTCACTTATTAGGTTGAATTCCACATTAGACCCATTTGAGATACTTACACTGAAGTCTCTTTTCTCTTCTTTCCATAGATCTGAATAAAATCCATGTCTTACATTTTCACTACTGCCCAGCTCTGGTTTTAATTTCACATGCTAGCACTTCCATTAGCTAGGAACCTTAATTGTCTGACTCATGGGCTAAACATACTAGACTGGAAAGAACTTTGATTCACATAGATGTTTTTGAGAAAATGTGCCACACACAGAATTGTTGTATATATTGAGAATTCACAAAACCTTATTTCAAAATCTACAGAATCCATTTTTTTTATTCAGATTGAAGAAAGCAAACACTGGATCCTTGACATTGTGCTTGACAGAGACTCCATGGAATGAATGAGAGCAAGCTGGCAAACTGATATAAAAACAAAAACAATTGTAAAGATATTATAGAGGTTGCAGTGCATGCCTTACATTCAGTCAATCCTGGTTCAATTCCCGGCACCTCATGGTCCCCTAAGCATGCCCAGGTTTGGCCTTGGAAACCTTTGAGCACTCTTGGGTAGCATTGCCTTGGGTACCCTTGGGTAGCCTTGGGTACCCTTGGGTAGCATTGCCAATCCTGGTATCTCTTAACCTAAACAGTAACATTTCCTCAGGCTCTCACAGAAAACTCCTGATCAAATCCTGGGACGGGAACCTGGAACCTCTGAGTTCCTCTTGGGAGTCTCCTGCCCCACAGCCCCCACCACAAAAAAAGAAAGAAAGAAAGAAAAAGATGAACAAGAAACACAAAAACTTTAATGCTAAGAGTCTCCCAACTCTCTGAAGAAATTTGCTGTTTCTGGAGTCTGAAGCTTTCTTTTCATATAAAACTCTAAATTTAGACCTTCGCATGCTACTACTCCATAGAAACAACATATACAAAATCTTCCCTGATTCTCATTTTACAGCTATTGGAATTGACATGCCAAATATTTGACATGACTCCCTGACTCACAAAAGCATTTCCCAATGAAGCATTGCATGTACAAGCAAGCAGGGTTCCCAGGACACAGAAACAAAGAGAACGAGTTTAATTTCGTAGTCAAGTAACAGGCCATTCTAATAAAAGAAGATAGGCCAATAAATCATTCTACACCACAGAATCCAAAACCAAGAAGACCATGTAATTTGATTAAAAGATATCTGCCTTGAATTGTCTTAACCCCCACAGTTAAAATTCCATCTACTTAAACTATATATATGTATATGTGTATATATGTGTGTATACATATATACATATATATATAAAACAAGGCACTGTGATTTACAAAGTTATTGATTTTTGAGTTTCATACATACAATGTTCCAACACAAGTCTCACCATCAGTGCCAGCTTCTCTCCACTAATGTCCCCAGGTACCCTCCTACCCTCAACCAGACTCTTTGACAGGAATATTTTTAAGTTTAGTTGTAGCTTGGATCACATGCTTTCAGTATTGTTGGTTCTGTGGTTAGCCCCACCAATGATTTCTCCCTCCATTTATTTTCTTCCCTGTTTTCCTTCCTCTACTCTAGGGTCAAGGATAATCTATATATACCACAGATAAGTGAGATCGTCTGTGTTTTTTTACTTACTCTTACTTCACTTGACATGATAGCCTCCAGTTCAGTCATTCATGCACTGAATTACATGGCTTCCTTATAGCTTCATAGTATCCCATTGTGTATATGTAACACACTTTCATAATCTACTCATCTGTCACTGGACATCTAGGTTCATTCTATAACCTAGCTATTGTGTTAATGCTACACTGGATAATGGTGTACAAATGTGTCCTTTTGAATGAATGTTTTAGCTTCCTGAGTATAGAAAAAGAGAAAAAGAGAAAGAGCTAATTAATCCGAAAGTGATAACACTTAATGCAGTTATAACTACCTTTAAATATTTGAAGCATTGTCATCAATCACATATTCACATAAAGTGTGGTCTCAAAGATGCTCACAGTAGACACTTTGAGATGACACAAAGAAAGATACATAGGGAAATGGGGGATGGTAAAGGTTCAAATTGAATTACTCCTCCCTCACAACATAAAATCAAACAGTACTTTCACTGAATACTTATAGCAATAGCACATAAAAGGTAGTTTCTTGCTGCAATCTCAGTGGCATAATTTGAAAGTATCACTCCTCTCATGTTAATAGTAATTTTAAAACAAATTTCTTCATATGATAATCTTACACATCATTCATTCTATTTAAATTCATACATATGTATATATATATCAAAAGAAACTAATCTTCATCCTCTGCTCAAAGTTTCTAAGAAAATACTTCATCGAACTGTCTTCTTAGCACTGTAGTGCCGTCTTCCTGTTGTTCTTCGGGAAGATTTGCTTGAGCGGGCACCAGTAACATCTCACAATAAATTGTGATACTTGTTGTTACTGTTTTTAGCATACACGGGTAGTTTGTCAGGCTTTGCCATGCAGGCAAGATACCCTCTATGGCTTGCCGGGCTCTCCAAGAGAGGCAGAGGAATTGAACCCAGGTCAGCAGCATGCAAGGCTAAACGCCCTACCCGCTAAGCTCTTCTTATAGGAAATAACTTCTTTTCTTCTATCTTTTTTCTATCTTTTCTTTATTTCTTTTATTTTTCTTTCTTTTTTTTCTTTTCTTTGTTTGTAGAGAGCGGAGTTTCTTGGGCCACATGCACCAGTGCTCAGGGCTTACTCCTGGTAGGACTCAGATAACCATTTGGGGTGACAGGCTGGGATCAAACCCAGGTTTCTGCATGCAAGACCAGCACTTTACCCACTGTATTTTCTCTCTGGCCCTCAAACGTTTTCTTATTTTTTGGATCAGTGTTGAGTTCTGCTTTATTACTACTTAGAAAGGAATTTTATAGGAATTTTCTTATTCTCAATAATAAGCCTTTTTTCTACATACTTACATCAGTTTCCTACTCCTAGGAAATCAATCATAATTATAAAAAATACTGCAGTATCTATATCATAATGTCTTGCAAACATTATAACATGTCCATCACATGTAAAACATTGTGTTGGGACATTAAAGTATCTGCACTAAACTCCACAATCTCCTGCTATTATTCTTTTTAGTCCTGTGTCTGTGTGGTTATTTTATTTATGTTTTCTCTCATGAGTCCCACAGGAGTAGGCAAGGTTTCTATCAGTTTTGTTCAATTCCTAGCATCATAATATACTCTCAAGAAGCATTTGTATAATAGAGTAAGTTCCCATGGAAGAAAAGTATAGTGATTCTCCATGTTGAGACAGGAAACAAAACACAAAAGTCTACAAAATCAAATGTGAACTATATCATTCTATTCCTTCTATAGCAATCATTTTGAGAAGATAGAACAAGAATAAAGCTGAAATAAAGTTAAACGAAGGAATAGTCCCCGTTCTAGTCCAGTGAACTGATTTTGGATTTCTGATCTCCAGAATGCTAACAGAATAAATGGGTATTGTTTAAGTCACCAAGTTTATGGTAAATTGCTATAGTGCAACAGCTATAAGAAATTAATGCAATTTTCAATACCATCAGTCTGTGAATATTCATTTACACTCATCATGTACCAGACTCTTCGATAAGTCTTTTACGAGAGGGTTGAAGTTTTCTTTCAACCATCATATAACATCTATGAGGGAAGGACTATAAAGATTCTGGTTTATAAGTATAAAAACTCTATCACACAATTAGCATAGTACAGCACTGGAATGTGAAGCAAAGTAGCTCACAATCATGGGTTTGTTCAACCTGACCTCTCTCCTTTAATGTCTGCTATTCACATGTCTCTTTTGTGTTTTAATATGGTTGGGGGATGAGGAGATGTGATGGGCCACCCAGAAACTACACCGTTACAACAATTCATTCTGTCTGTTACCATTATAGATTCACTTCAAAGGATTGCTTCAAGTGTTTCCTACTTAACAGTTGGAAAAACAGAGTCATAAAGAGATTAAGGGTGTTCAACAAGCCTGTGGCAGAACTGGGAACAGAGCCACTGCAGAATGGCTGGTTCTGCCTAAGCAATTACATCACATTTAATGTGCTTTTAACTCTTCAAAACACTGTCACATCTTTTATCTCTTCAGAACGTAACAACAGCAGTACAACATGACTCAAAAAAGCATCAGGGCATTCATTTTAAACATGAAGAAGTTGAAATGCAGAGATGGAGTACAGTTCAGACATTCACTCTGCCAGTTTACACAGAAACAAGTACACAGAGTTTAGGTCTCTTGTCTTCAGCCCACTTATGCACACCTGAACAACTCTCCAACAGTCCGTTTATATGTATAGTCTGTGAGTGACTTCTGAAAGATAGGACCATAATTAGTTCTATCTAGACCTATGATATTCAGATCCTGGTAGACTATAGAGGCTGACTTTCACAAAAGTTCATCTTCTGACTGCTTGTTTGGAACATTGGCCTCTTCCAACCTTTAGACACAGAGTAAAGCATTATCTCATAATGGGTTTTGCAGATAGGAGGTTTCTGGAATTATGAAACTCCGATACCATGTAACCCAATTCCTTATAATAAATCATTATAATTATTTTTTAGATATCCTGCTAATTCTGGAGAATCTGGACAATACATGGTTGAGAGAGAAAGAGAATAAAAGTGACTGCTATAGAGACAGGTGGGGGGCTTGGGAGTGGATGGGATGGAAACTTGGGATATTGGTGGTGGGGATACTGGTGAAGGGACAGGTGTAGAAATATTTTATGAGTGAAACCAAATCATGGACAACTTTGTAACTGTGTATCTCTCAGAGATTCAATTAAAATATAATTAAAAAAAGAAATGCAATACAATGCAATAAATTGTGCTCAATAAAAAACAATTTAAAGAAAAGAAGATTTATATGTGAGGAATAAAAGAAGGAAGATAAAAAACAAAACACAAAAAATAAAGTTAAGGTGTTTATTCATATAGTCTTATCTATATGGATAATACTATATATCTATATAGTCTTATTATGCGGGCTGGAGCGATAGCAGGGCTGGAGCGATAGCACAGCGGTAGGGCATTTGCCTTGCACGCAGCCAACATGGCCGACCTGAGTTCGATTCCTCCGCCCCTCTCGGAGAGCCCGGCAAGCTACCGAGAGTATCTCGCCCACACGGCAGAGCCTGGCAAGCCGCCTGTGATGTATTCGATATGCCAAACACAGTAACAACAAAATCTCCAATGGAGACGTTACTGGGCCCGCTCGAGCAAATCGATGAACAACGGGAGGGCCTTTACCTTTACCTTACGTGGTATACATAATATCTCCAGAAAATAAAACATGAAATAATGATTATCTTGAATGTGGAAAATTAGGAAAATGAGCAATGAAGTATGAGTACTGTACAGTTTTTCATTATACCTTTTGGTGTCATATTACTTTGAATGTGCTTTCTATTCAAATAAATATATTCAAGGGGGGCAGAGTGATAGTACAATGGGCAGGGCATTTTCCTTGCATGCAACTGACCCACATGTAATCACCAGCACTCTATATAATCCCCAAAGCACTGCAAAAAGTGATCTCTGAGTGCAAAGCCAGTAGTAAACCCTGCACACTGCCAGGTGTGGTCCAAACCGCCTCTCCCCATCTACAACCTAAAAAGCTAGAAATTATATATTCAAAATGAAAAATGCAAAATCCTTTGACTGATAATCCCAGTCAAGAAGTTAAGAACAGGTGTTTTTAAAATGACCTTCAGTTTCTGAGCTTGAACAAAGTAGTGAGCAAGAATTTTGTAGCATGAAATGCCTTAATCTATGGTCTGAGGACAGCTCACTCCTGTCTAAAAGGATCTCATAAGGACTAACCCTGAGGCTCAAGAAAGGGAACCATCCTTTCCAGAATTACACATTAGCCAATTCACACCACAGCTTCTCTAGCAGAAGGTGGGTAATGCGTTTGCATGTGGCTGACTTGGGTTCCTTTGGTCACCAGCACCACTTGGGTCACCTGAGCCCCACCAGAAGTGATCCCTCAGCAGAGAGCCAGGAGTATGCCCTGTGGATAGCCAGTCATGCCCCCCAAAAAAGAAATTTAAAAAATTAAGAAGGGAGAAAGAAAACAGAACCCAAGCTAAAAGAACTAGTGGTATCATAAGTCCTCTCACACTCAGGAGAAAATGTGACACAGATCCCTAGAAGACCGTCCCAGACACAGGGTCCAATTCATCTACATATCTGAGGTGGGCAAGGGAGGCATGGTTTTCTGACAGGTGATCATCAGAATCAGATTAGCCCGAGACCCAGTTAGGAGCTCAAAGCATTGAAAGGTGAGGATCCAGCCAGGGCAGCCTGATTTCACCACTGGAACCAGACACTAATCATTAGACCAAAACTTAGAGAGCTAGAACAATAGTACAATAGGTAGGATTCTCGCCTTACATGCGCCCACCCAAGTTGCATCTCCGGCATCCCATATGGTTCCTCGAGCCCACCAGGAGTGATCCCTGAGCACAGAGCCAGGAGTAAGCCCTCAACACGGCCATGTGTGGCCAAAATATTAAAATAAACCAACCAAAATCTTTCCTGGCTTGTACAAAATTTTCAAAATAACCTGGTCATTGAAAAAATGTCATTCGGAGACATTGTTTTATAAATCATACCTTCACACACCTGTTTAACTCTTAATAAAATCTGTCTTTCCATTTTGTAGGCAGATAACAACAGTATTGGTGTCTGCTCCCTTAATTTCTCAAAAGGCATCTTAAGTTACATGGAATGATTTGCTTTTATCCTATGGACTCTTCTCATCTGCCACTGTAACCAGTAAAAATTTAGTATCCGAATCATCAGAGTGGAGCTTAGGCTAACTTGTCAAACATGCCTTTTCAGGATCCCTAATATATCAGAACAATCCCTTTTTCTTACAGAGGGGAAAAAGGGAAAGTGTTGTTTTTTAATGTTTTCATCACAGAGAACATAGTTCAGATGTTGCTTACTAGCTATTTGACTTGAATCTTAGCACAGCGGGTAGGGCGTTTGCCTTGCACGCGGCCAACATGGCCGACCCGAGTTCGATTCCTCCGCCCCTCTCGGAGAGCCTGGCAAGCTACCGAGAGTATTCGATATGCCAGACACAGTAACAACAAAGTCTCCAATGGAGACATTACTGGGCCCGCTCGAGCAAATCGACGATCAACGGGAGGGCCTTAACCACTATCTGTCATTTCCTCATTTTTTAAGTGATAATGATTTCTTTCTCATGAAATTGTGGTAACTAGTACAGGAGCTAATAGAATTTCCTCCTGCTTGAGGAAAAGCACAAATACTAACTACAGTATTCTACTTACATAAGTGGCACATTCCCTATTAGCCTTACAGGATTCTCATGGTGTCTCCTTATTTAATCTATACTCTAGTCCAAGTACTTTGTTTTAACATTATCTGAAATTAATGGAACAATCATGATGCCTTTACACATGAGCACAAGATCAGAAGTAGACAAAGAATAGCTTTTGTCTAGTTTCTATATATACACAAAACAATTTTAGCTAATTGTACCACGGTGAGGAATTTAGTTTATCATTTTTTAATGTTTTTGGCCTTTCTTTCTAAAACTTGCAAGATCTTCGATCTTTTTCTAGGAAATGTTGCAACAAAGAAGAGCCTCAAGAATAACATCCACGGTCCACAAGTGATTGAGCACTTCCTATGCTCTGACTCCGTTAGGTTTCTCAAGCACTGAGTACTTCCTATGATTATTTCCTATGCTTTGACTCTTAGTTTTCTAAACAACTTTGACGTAAGCACTATGATTCCCCACTCTTCAACCCCCTAGTTACTGGTGGGGCAGTCGAAGCACAATTCACCCCAGATTACAAAGATCTGTAAAAAATGCTTAGTCACTAGGTTTAACTATCCTCAAAAGATCTGAAGCACTGCCAGTCAGAAAGCCAGAAGAGGAGGAGGATGGTCTTGGAGTTCAGGAAGGAGCAAACTCCTTTGTACCCCCCAAAATCTTGCCTTTGGAGTGAGGAGATCTCTTAATACTACCTCTGCCCAGTTCTTTACTGTTTGCTCTGTTCTCCCTGAATCTTTAGTCCCTTGACTTTAGCTTGGGGTTTTGTTTTAAAATGCTAGTCCTGGCTCTCCTTTTTCCAGATTTTCTCTCCAAGTCAGCCTCCTGATCCTTGCCTTTCTCAATTCACTGCTTTACATTCTTCTTCCCAACTCCTAGGGTTTGGAAGTTTCCCTCAGTTTCCCTCAGTTAACCTCTAGAAGCTTGACCTTCATTACTTCTGTCTGTAGTCCCTATGTCTGGAATAACCTTTATCATCCCTTCACCTCAAAACCTAAGTGCCCTTCCAAATACATATGAGACCAGAGAGGCTCAATGGCTGGAGCACAAGCTTTGTATGCAGGAACCCTAACCATAAGATCCCCTGATCACTGCCAGGAGCAACCCCTGACCACTTAGCCAAGAATCATCTCTGTGATCTTCGAGTTCTGCCCAGCCCAAAAGGCAGGGTGGAGGGGTAGTGGGGTGGGTACAGAGGTGCTAATCCCTCTTGTGCATAAAGACTTCCTCTTCTAATCACTCTAGCAAGAAGAGATGTCATCTTTCTAAATTTGCATGTTTTCATCTCTTATAACACATGCTCTGTAAATACTCACTAAGTATCCACCTCACCTAACACAGTATTTTATATACTACAGAAACTTGATAAGCTCTAGAAGGACTTATATTCTAATCAATCATGCCAGCTACATTCAGTATATTAACTCTGTCTCTCATGGACTAATTAAAGGCCCACTCAAAACTTTACATTCATAAACCATATCTACACATGATCATTCTTGGTGCCAACAAAAAGCAATTTAACTGCAGGTAGAGAGTTATTTCTCACACTAATGGAGTTGAAAAGGAATATCTAGTATTAGAGGAAAAGAAGATAGAGGAGTAAGAATTTTGAAGACACAAAAGGAGGAAAGTTGGATGGATAAATTTGGGTTAGTTTAAAATAAACTAACTATCCTACCCCAGGATCTGGTAGACAAAAAAAAAAGTAAACAAATTTGAGGATGTACAGAAAAGGTATATCAATAAATTTAATATTTATATTCCTGACACATATTGCGAGAAGATTATAAAATCACACCCAAATTCATTTGTCTTTATTTACTTTCTAATCCAGAAGTACATATTTGAACATATCTGGAGGGAAGAATATGAAAAGCCTAAAGTTGTCTTTGTCTACATAGTTTTTGTTTGCCTTTACAAATCATATTTAACTAAGAAGGGGTTTTGGTTTTGATTAAAAATAAGTCAAGACAATTGAATGTGAAGTCAACGGCTGCTTTCCAAATGCACCAGACCATTGCTAACTCACCAAAGTCAGGAAGCAGTAATAATTCCTCCTCTTTATAGAATGCCTTTTCTTCCCAAAAACTTCAAAGTTCCCTGCTGACGCTTGTGCTCCGCAGCTGCCAGGAAAGAAATGTGACTCTAGTTACCTCAAAGGGAATGGCAGAAGCACATGAGGTCTGGTTGACCCACAACGGACTAGCCCACCCCACACCCGACTTCCTCCACTTTATCAGAGAGCACACCCAACGCTCTGGTTAGGAACATGAAAATATAAGAGGCAGCAGGAGATGCAAGTTACTCATATCCCTCACTCACCCTTCCGGACAGCAACCCCAAAGCAGAAATGAGCAGAAATGAGTAGATATAACGCTGGGACTCAGTAAACTCAGTTGACAGCAGTAAAACTCAGTTGTCAGAAAGGAGTGTAGTGCAACAAGCAAACTCATGCAGCTCTCCACTGATAGAGAATTTCTGTATCAATAAGAACATGGTTCTGCAGTTGGTTAATATGTGCATGAAAATGTACTCATCAACACTTATTATCAGGGAAATCCAAATCAAGACAATGAGCTACATCTCACATCACGTTTTTTAAAAGCTGGGAACAATCCATATTGGCAGAGATGTGGTGAAAAAAGGAACTCTCATATGCTGCTGATAGGAATGCTGTCTGGTTCAACCCCTGTGGAAAATAGTATAGATATTTCTAAAGTAAGAATAGATCTGTCATATGACCCAGCAATTCCACTCCTTGGTATCTACCCCCAGTACATAAAACATTAGTTTGAAAGGTTATATGCACATCATTCCCCATTGCAACCCTTAAAACAAGACCTAGGATATGAAATGCACTAAGGTATTCAACAACAAATGAATGGATAACAAATATATGGTGTATGTACACAATGCAATACTATGCAGCAGCAAAGAATGGTAAAATCATGCAGCTTGCTGCAACTTGGCTGGAACTGGAGGATATCATGTTCAATGGAGTAATTCAGAAGAAGAAAGACAAGTACCAGATCACCTCACTTATATAGAATAACAGGGCAAGGGAATGCAAGGTATCAAAGGAAGAGAGTAATATTACACTTAAGCCTAGATTATAGAAATAAAAGGGACAGGAGAAGAAATAAATGAAAGGAGAAGAGGGAAGTAAGAAGAGAGGATGAGAGGTAAACAGGAGCAGGAGTAGGGGGGTCTCAGACACAAATAGTGTAGAAGTGTGGTATATGTGTATCTAAATCACAAAGCCAATGTCAAAAGCATGATACGCAAAAGACAACAACCAAACTTAAAAATGTGCTTGTCAAGGAGGCAGGTGGGGGCTGGAGCTATAGCACAGAAGGACATTTGCTTTGCATGTGGCAGACCCAGGTTCAATTCCCAGCATCCCATGTGGTCCCCCGAGCACTGCCAGGAGTAATTCCTGAGTGCATGAACCAGGAGTAACCCTTGTGTAATTCTGGGTGGGAATCAAAAAGAAAAAAAAAGGCAGATAGGAGAAAGGAGGGTGGAAACCTGGGAATATTGGTGGAGGGATGTTGACAGTGGTGGTAGAACTAGCATTGGAACATTATATGCCTGAAATTCAACTATGAACAACTTTGCAAATCATCATGCCTTAATAAAAAAAATATTTTAAAGCACAGCCTTTATATGAGCAGATAACACTATGAACTCTGATATCATCTGGTATACATAGCCTCTTATTACTGAACACTTCATATAATTAAGGCATTGCGTTATTGTTGTGAAACTTCACTGTAACACTGAGAATAGTCCCATATTTCTGGATAGGGAAGAGAATAACCTTGCAAGTGGTGCTTAGGGAGCTCCAGAGTCACTCCCAGTGATACCCGCAATCAGGTCAGCATTTGGATGTGAGAACCTGAGGATGTAATGCCATGGATTATGGTAACCCTAGTGTGCTGGTTTATCTCCAGGGCTACACCTAGCAATGCTCAAGAGGCCATGCGATACCAGGGAGTGAACCACCATACTATCTCCTGGGTCCTACTATTCATGTTTTTTCAATGGTGTCTTTAAAGTTCTGCAACAAGACCACAGTGCCCAGAAGGAAAAGGCGGAGGACAGGGTTGGGGGGAGGGGGGACAGAGAGAAAGAAAGTGACTGCATAGAGCCATAGAGCCAGGCTAGGGCGTGGTGGAGGTAAATTGGGGTTATTGGTGGTGGGAAATGGACACTGGTAGAGGGATGGATGTTGGACCATTGTATGAATGAAACCTGATCATGAACAGTTTTGTAACTATTTATCTCACAGTGAATCAATTTTAAAAATAAAAATGAAGGAAAGAAAGAAGAAAGAAAGAAAGAAAGAAAGAAAGAAAGAAAGAAAGAAAGAAAGAAAATGAGTCAACAGAAATATATAATAAAGTTCTGCAACCAGCAGTTTTTCCTGGGGAAATAAGTACATAGCTATTCACCATGAAGATGTACAAGGTTCATCTCCATCTTGCCAACACAGATCAACCAGTTTGATTTCAACTCAATCATTACTTTCATGGATCCAGTGAATGTCTACTTCTTCAGGCACAAATACATGATTGGACACAGAATATCATCCAGAGTCCACTTTTTCCTTTAGACAAAAATATAAAAGAATTGAACAATTAAAAAATGTAAACCAGGACTCAGACAAATTAATGCAATGATATGAGTGTAGCCAGGTAGCAAATCCAACCAAGTAGAGCTTGAATTTGCTACCATTTAACTTAAGAGCCAACTAAGGATAACAGAGATTTACTCATGCCAAAGACCACACAACTACTTTCTGAGTCAAGAGTAAATGTCTTTGCAAACCATAATGTCCCAAAGGGGAGAAACAGAGACAGAGAGGGACAGAGACAGAGACAGAGAGACAAAGAAGGAATGTGTCTGCCATAGGCTGGGGGGGAGGATGGTGGGGAGAAAAATTGGGACATTGGTGGTGGTAAATGTACGATTGATGGGTGTTGGAACACTTTATGACCAAAACCCAACCATGATCAGCTTTGCAACTCTGTATCTCACAGTGACTAAAAAAAATTAAATTAAAAAAAAGAGTTAATACCTCAACTTAAATCTGTCCACTCCCAATGTTGTATCAAGGATCTGAACCTGAATTTATCTCTGCACTGGTCATGCTCCGGATGTAGAAACCACTGCATCAGCATGCACTCTGACACTTTTAGGCTTAGACAAACTGTTGGTACAGGCACTGAGCAAGATGTCATACTTTACAATATGATCTCATAATTAAGCATGATTTTAGTATTAGCTTCTACACTTATTGAATACCAGATTCGTTGATCTCCTAATGATTTCTGGAATGACATGATCTTTCCAATGGAATGAAGATAAAATATTTTACCTATCAAGACTCTAAGTCAACTTTCATCAGCTTTTTCATACTTGCATTTGTCTTGCATACTGGTCCACAGACTGGTAATTCAAACCAGGGCAGTAAACTGGTTTCCACACCTGCAGCCCAGCACCAATCTGTGGATGGTGGTTGAAAACCATTGCTCTTAGTTTCAAAAGAGACAGAGACCAGAATACAAAGACAATCTACAGAATGAAAAAGGATATTCACCCAATACCCATATGATAAGGGGTTAATACCAAGGATATACAAGGCACTGGTTGAACTCTACAAGAAGAAAACATCCAACCCCGTCAGAAAATAGGGCCATAAAATGAACAGAAACTTTCTCAAAGAAGAAATATGAATGGCCAAAAGGCACATGAAAAATGCTCATCATCACTACTCATCAGGGAGATGTAGATCAAAACAACAATGAGATATCACCTCACACCACAGAGACTGACCCACATACCAAAAAACAAAAGCAACTGGTGTTGGCGGGGATGCGGGGAGGAAGGACTCTCCTCCACTACTGGTGGGAATGCTGACTGATTCAGCCCCTTTGGAAAACAGTATGGACACTTCTCAAAAAATTATAAATTGAGCTCCCAATAAACCCAGCAATACCACATCTGTGAATATATACTGGAGAGGCAAAAAAGTGTAGTAGAAATGACATCTTCACTTCTGTGTTCATTACAGCACTGTTAGCAATAGCCAGAATCTGGAAAAAACCTGAGTACCCAGGAACAGATAACCGGTTAAAGAAACTTTGGTACATCTACACAATGGAATACTGTAGAGCTGTTAGAAGGGATGAAATCATGAAATTTTCATATAAGTGGATCAATATGGAGAGTATCATGTTAAGTGAAATGATTCAGAAAGAGAAGGACAGACATAGAAAGACTGCACTCCTTTGTGGAATATAAAGTAACAGAATGGGAGACTTACACCCAAGAATAGTAGAGATGAGTGCCAGGAGGATTGCTCCATGACTTGGAAGCTGTTATCACATGCGGGGGTTGAAAAGGCAGCTCGAATAGAGAAGGAACCACCAAGTGAAGAGTGTTTGGAGGGCCCTCTAGGGATGGGAGATGAGTGCTGAAAGTAGACTATAGACCAAATGATGGTCACTCAATACCTCTATTGTAAACCACAAAACCCAGAAGGAGAGAGAGAGAGAGAGCAAAAGGGAATGCCTTGCCACAGAGGTGTTGGGGGGGGAGGGTTACTGGAACCATTTGTGGTGGAGAATGGGCACTGCTAGAGGGATTAGTACTCGATCATTTTATGACTGAAAAGTAAGCATGAAAGTTTG
The DNA here is from genome assembly GCF_029834395.1 of Sorex fumeus. NCBI lineage: Eukaryota > Metazoa > Chordata > Mammalia > Eulipotyphla > Soricidae > Sorex > Sorex fumeus. Next base: position 16,857,676 of record NW_026606072.1, read on the forward strand.
TAGGTCTGTAACTGTACCTCATGGTGATTCATTTTTAAAAAATAATAGTTAAAAAAAAGAAAGAAAGTCATTGCTCTGACCTCAGATATTCCTTTTTCCATAGGCTGGTGACAATTAGCACCATTATCAAACCCTGGGAGCAGAGGATCAAAGGAGATATTGCTGGTCAAGCAGTTTCATATAATTTGTGATACTTCTAGGCTAGTATATACTTTAGAAATAGAAATTATCTAGTCCTACATATTTTATTTCTACACTAATCAGGTCTAATTAAAATGACTTGTGAAGAGGCCTCTATGTCATATATAAATTTTTGTAGAATGGTCAGTCTTAGGGAAATTGTGGGCAGTGGTGGCATTTTCTCTAATTTGAGTGCCTTTTTTCCAGTAGATTAAACAGTTACCCAATATTTTAGAAGAGAGCAATCCCCTCTATGACAGAATTTGGGAGAGGGTAGGAATATTGGAAGGCAATCTCTGATGAGATACTGGGTATATTAAATAAATGTCAGAGGTAGTGCTGATTACTTTTCCTGCTTAGAATATGAGGAAAGGGCAAATGGAAAAGATATAGGCAAAAGCATAGAATTACAAATACACAAAATACATGACTTAAAAATATTTATAATTACTTAAATTGGCTGGAACACAGGGGATGATTATAGAAATCATGAACTGTAATTGGTTCTTGTTTCTGTTCAGAAAACATCCCTTTTTCCTTTGGGAATAAATACTTTTAAAAAGTTGGCCAAGTTATTCATTAGCTTGGAAAACCAGTAAGTTTGGAACAAACTAAATGTTATATGCTGAATCTCATTTAAATTTCCCTACGGAAGCAGGTACTGGTGGTAAATTTTTTTAACTTTTTTTAAATAGCATGATTTCCAAAGTTGTTCATAATACAATTGTTACCCAGGGCTGGACCAATAGCACAGCAGGTAGGGCTTTTCCCTTGCACACGACTGACCTGTGTTCCAATCCTCCATTCCTCTAGAAGAGCCTGGCAAGTTACCGACAGTATCCCTCCTGCACGGCAGGGCCTGGCAAGTTCCCCATGGTGTATTTGATATGCCAAAAGCAGTAACAACACGTCTCACAATGGAGACGTTACAGGTGCCCGCTCAAGCAAATTGATGAACAACAGGAGGACAGTGCTACAGTGCTACAATTGTTAAAGGCAGTCAAGGTTCCAACATCAATCCTACCACCAGAGTGACACTCCCTCCACTATTGCCTCCAGTTTTCCACCCATTCACCCCCTAAGCCAGCCCCATTAGTAGGTACTTGATGACTTGATGACTTGATCATTTGATATCCCCTTACTGATCGATTTGCTGGAGTGGACACCACTAACGTCTCTATTTGTCCCTGTTGCATTCTATGTAGACCAATGGCGTCTGCTTGTTCTAGGAACACGAAGAGCCTCAAACCAATCATTCGAGTATTGACAAAGCGTCTGACCATCTCATAGGTGGGCGGCCACATGCTCTTTTGACATCCCATGGAATTCAGTCAATAATGGCTCTAGTACAGTGGTCATCTCCAAATAGCAATACATGTCTAGCCCATCTGATTTTCAATGACTTGGCAAACGAGACAGCGTCCCTGATTCTTGATGGTCAAAGGGGGTTGGAACTCCGGATTCTTTCTCTCACTTGAGTGAAGCGTGATACCCGAAGCATAGCTCTTTCGATTCCTCTTTGGGAGATCTGAATAGAATTCTCATCCTGTTTTTGTAAGGTCATGGTCTCTGAGGCGTATGTTAATGCAGGAAGAACAGTGGAATCGAAGTGATGAACCCAGAGCAGGAGGTTCTTCATCCTCTTAGCTATTTCTTTGACGCTCTTGAAGGCATTCCAAGCCACTCTCTTCCTCCTGCGCACCACAAGTGCCAGGTCATTCGTCACATTGACTTCTCGACCTAGGTACACATAACTGTTGCATTCGGAGATGTTCATTCCATTGAGAGCGAATGGAATGTCAGGAATGAGAAATTTTCTCATAAACATTGTCTTTGTGAGATTCACCTGTAGTCCAACCTTTCCACACTCACGGTCGAAGTTGGCCAGCATTTGTTCCACTTGGCTAATGTTTGATGTTATTAGAACCATGTCATCAGTGAAGTGGAGGTAGAGTAGTTGCTGACCGTCTATCTTCACTTCCATTCCTTCCCATTCCAGTCATCACATGACGTTCTCAAGGGTAGCACTGAAGAGTTTTGGTGAAATGGTATCACCCTGCCGAACCCCTCTCTTGACATGGATGATCACTTCCTTGTATAATGGTGAGATCTTGGTAGTGAATTCATAGTACAGCTCATGGAGGATCCTGATGTATTGAGTTTGAACGCCCTCTTTGGCTAGGGCTTGGAAGACTGCTTCCGTCTCAACAGAATCAAAGGCCTTCTTTAAGTCAATGAACATTAGACAGAGCAGCATCTTGAACTCCTGAGAAACCTCAATGAGCTTAGTTATCGTGTGGATATGGTCAATTGTGCTGAATCCTTTTTGGAACCCAGCTAGCTCACATGGTTGTCTTTCATCTAGTGTTCTGCCAATTATATTCAGGATGACTTGAGTGAACAGCTTGTAGACGACAGACAACAGGCAGATTAGGTGATAGTTGCCAATGTCATGGATGTCTCCCTTCTTTTACAGTAGTCCTGCTGGTTTTTCACTGGTTTGTATTCAGACAAGTAGCGTAGGAAGTGCTGAGCCAGTATATTGATGAGTACTGATGGCAGGTTCTTCAGGTGTTCAGGTCTGACCTTGTCTGGGCCGAGAGCTGTTTGCTTCTTTACCGACAAAATAGCATGTTGGATTTCAGAAGGGAGAATGTTGGGAACGACATATCCATCCTGCGGAATTTGGTATGTGGGCAGGTGAACATGGCTATCAAAGAGATCCGAGTAGAAGTCATGGATAATCTTCTCCATTGCCCTTCTGGAAGATGTGATAGATGCATCAGGATGTCAGAGGGCAGTCATCTTTGTCTTGTAGTTGTCAAAGGACCAGCGGGCATTGTGAATGCTTTTCCCGGCTTCTGCCGCATCTTCCAGCACTGCTGGTCTTCTCTCTTTGAGGTCTTCCTTTATCACTTCTCTGCACTGCTTTGCAAGCTCAGGTATTCACTTGCAGTCGCCTGAGACTTGCGCCAAGCCACATTGGCAAATGAGTTCAAGAGTTTTTGAAGACAGGCGTCTTTTTGTGGCTATTTCTCTCTCGGCGTTCCTCGCACAATCATGGAAGTGCTGAACCAGTTGGTCGTATTACTCGTCAATGTTGTCAATGATGGCATCTTCCCATGCTTTGCAATAGTGCCAAAGAGCTCCCAGTTGGTAGTCGTTCTGGGAGTTCTCTTCTTAAACTTTGCAGCCTTTTCTCCCCACTCTGTGAAGTAGAATTCTGCATGAAGGAGATGGTGGTCTGATCCCGTTTGGAATTTTGGGACAACAGCAACATCGGTCAGGCAAAACCATTAATTGAATATGATGTGGTCAATTTCATTTTGGAACCATCCACCAGGAGACACCAATGTCCAATGTTTAGATTTGGCCTTCTGGAACTGTGAGTTTCATGGATGTTCTTGGTCCACATGATAAACTCAGACAGTCTCTCACCCTATTCATTCCATTCTAGGCCATGAGTCCCAATGTGGAGTTCTTCGGCTGATCTTCTCAGTCCTATCTTGGCATTAAAATCACCAACAGTGACCTTGTAGAAGGTGTGGTCTTCTTTATAGAACTTCTCCAGCTCCATGTAGAACTTCTCAATTTCTCCTTCATCATAATTGGATGTTGGCTATCTCTCTAATGAAGATAGGAATTGCTGGCAGTGAGCCACGTCTATTCAAGTGTGATCATCCAATTCTGGTTGTTAGGCATTCAAATGAATCAATGCTCATGGCCAAGTTCGTGTTGACAAGGACACCGACACCACCAACGCCTCTTTTGTCGCATGTTCCGAGGAACAGTTCTTCTCCAGTGTCAAAAACAGCAAGATGTGATTAATGCCTTCTCATCTCGGTCATACTTGATCTTTCGCACTTGTACCATCACGTCTTAGTTGAATGCATCCGATGCCAGCATAGATGCATTGAAAGCATAGAAAATCATTTTTGTCCTTCTTCATTTTGGCAGCTTAGCTCGGCCTTGAGATTTTATCAGCCTCTCCTTCCTCATCTTTCTTAATATTGCCATATTGGTGACTCTTTGGGGGTCAGTGGAATGAGACCCATCATATTTACTGGTTTGGGCATATCGAATACGACACGAATAGCTTGCTGGCTCTGCCATGCGGGCAGGATAGTCTCAGGCCAGGCTCTCCGAGAGGGATAGATGTAGGTACAATATAATTTATTTTATATTGTGTGTTACAACTAAATGGTTCATAGAAGTATCAAAAAATACTTCAGTAAAAGAAAATTTGGGTGAACTTGAAAAACAAGGCAACCTCTGATTATTTCTATTTTTATTTTTAATTGAGGTAACATTGGCCTACATTGCTACATGGTTACAAAGTGGTTTTTGCATGTATTCAAGAATATACTATACCTAACAACAAAGTTCCAGTATCAACCACCACTAACTACTTAGTAGTACCCCACTACCCCACTTGTGCCCGTTATGTCCTCCCACTCTGTCAGTCTCAACTCTGTGGTCCTTCGAATTAGTTTCGTCTGTTCTCTTGCTTTATTTCTTTACATCCCACATGTGTGTAACACCATCTGGTATTTGTCACTTCTGACTTAATTTGTTTCTAATAATAACCTTCAAGTCCATCCATGTTGTCATAAGCGATAAGATTTTATCTTTTCTAATAGTTGAGCAGTCTTTCATTCTATGTTTTTACCACATCTTTATTATTCACTTATCTATATGTTTTCTACTATAAATAGTATTGAAATAAACATGAAAGTATACATATATATACAATTTCAGCAAAAATCATACTGTCCCCAATGCTTCTGACATTTCGAAACTGTGATATATGACACCCTGTAAGTATGTGAATATATGAGCTTTTCTAAAATAGCTACACCATCAATCCACAATTCAGTATGTTTTTCAAATACCTGAGAAAATGTGTTTAAAGGATTTACTCTAATAATATCATCCAACTTTTATGCATGAGTAGAGCGAATATATAGAGAGAGAAAAAAGATTTATCTCACTCACTGCTCTATTCCAGTGCTTACCATGTACTAGGAACACAGGCTTCAATAAACATGTGTTACTTGAATGGCTAAATCTGCTAGATGATCTATCCCTTTGAATATCATTAATATTGTTTTTGTCCATTGTTTCTGCCTTCAATAAATAAATTTGCCCAAAATTTATTTTGTTTAAAGCGCTTATCTCCCACATATCTAACTGCAGCTAAAATCACTTCTTTCTCTAGTTTTTTTTCTTCTTTTATTCTTCTTTTTATTTATTTATTTATTTGGGGGCATTGTGGGACATTGGGCTGTGCTCAGTCCTTATTCCTGACTCTGAGCTCAGGAGACCATCTGTAGTGCCTGGCACTGAACTAGATTAGCCATGTGCAAGGCAAGTGCCCTATCTACTGTACTATCTTTCCAGCCCCTCTTTCTAATTTTTTAATTTTCTTATATTTTTCTTTTTTTCTGCATTTATGCCTTTTTATCTAAACACATAATGTTCTCTGAGCAGTCCAAATGCAGTCTAGTGCCCATAATGACAAGATTATTTTTATTGTGCTTCTCTGGAGATGAGTATAATCTGTGATTAGACCCCAGAGCATCATTTTCTCTCCTTATCTCAGCCTCCCTCCCTTATCCAGCCTCTTCCCTGGACACAAACAAATACTAGACAGTCATACTGACATAAAGCAGCTTCCTGGATGATGCTGCAGATCAGCCTGCGTCTGCTGCTATTTATGCTGCATAATTGCAGGAGAAAGATGTTGAGAAAACACCACATAATCACTTCTCCCTTTGACTGAGCTGGGACAGAAGTCTTCACCAGGTCATCAAGACATGGATATAAGTGCCTGTGTTTTTGCTAGTACTAGTATACAGAAATAGAAGAAAAGTAAATCTCTCTCCAGTCTGGAAATAATCAATCAGAAATGCTCACAAATTAAAAAATAATGACCATTCCAGACCATCTTAAAAATAAACAAAATTTTGACAGATATGTACTAGAAACCATTTTTTAAAGGTTTTTATAAACTTTTACTTCAAAAAAAACATTAAGCAATGGAGAGAATGATAACAACCTTACTAGTCTAGAGGGACATTTGTTGGAAAGCTTTCAAAATTGACTGACAGTAACATTGCTTTCTTGTATTTTACAGGAACCACATTTGTATAATTGTATAAAGTGATTCAGAATTGACCTCACGCATGAAACAGGCAACAGATGGTATTAAAATGTAATCGTGAAGGAAAATGCATTATGAAAATCACTTGCTAAAGTTAAGATATCAGACTGTTTTTCAGAGTCCATAGAATTTATAATCATGCTTGCTGCTATATTCCTTCTTCTTGAGATATGCAGCCCAGACTACTGTGAGGTTCCTATATATGGTCTCCATTTGCTTGGCCTATTTATTTACTTTTGCTTCACTAAGATGAAAACTAGATCTTACATAATATTTGTGGTTTATACAATGAAATATTTTTTGGGATATCCCATTTCCATCCTCATCTGTTCTGAATGTAAACCTACTGTCATCCTCGGGCAGCTCATTCCAGTAGAGTCCAGAAATTCCCCCTGGAATTTATTTGGAGAAGCACAATATCTAGCATCTTTGTTGAATGAATATTGGCTACAAACAGAATTTTAATTCATGTAGCATTAAGATAAGAATTTAAACTACTGGAGAAACGATAAACAGTAATGATAATGTTGTTTTCCTATATGAGATACATAATAAACATTGAAATAAAGAAAGCAGCTGTTTTCTAAGTGAACATGGAGGCTTTTCCTAAAGTAGTCAGCTCCTGTATAATACAAATGCATAAAATTTTTCTGATAATTGTTGTTATCCCTCCAGAGGGATCCATTTTCCCCAGAGGAATTCTTGATCTTCCTGTAGAAAATAAAAAGCCAAAATGAACCATCACAGCTTGGTTCCAAACCACCCTTGCCAAAACCTCCTATGTATCAGGCATGTCTCCTGAGTACTGACAACAGAATGGCCTTTCCTGCGTGAGTAAGAAAAAGAACACCACACTGTAACTTCATGACTCAAAAGCAACCCACACACAGCTTCTGCTGCAAAGCAAAACAGGACTCATCATTTTGACTCATCCACAGAAGAAATTAACCACTTATCAAGGTAGATGCTTTCGCTAGATTCACCTACACACACCAGGCTGGCACACGGGCCCTATGTGGAATGGATGCGACTCTTTGGTCAAGGCCTGAAGACTACTCTGCCCAGCAAAATCTCAGCTGCTGCTGACATGCATGTACATACACACACATGTGAGTCTCAAGAAAAAAAATGGTTTTGAGTGTAGCCCTTTGATGGAAATACCTATTCTCCTAGTGGAGTCAGACCTCCCCCTCTCATTAGATTTCCCTGTCTGGAATTCATTTGCACCAGGAGTAATGGAAGCCTACAGCTCCTCATTTGCATGCCTGCTCTCCCCTGGAAGTCCCAAGCTTCCTACCTGGATTTAAGGGGTGCGTTTAGAAGATAAGAAGAAAGGGGAAATGATGCTCCTCAAATTCTGATAAAGGAGAAGCATATTAAGCATTTAAGTTTTCTGAAAACTGTTTACCTCACCCCTCAAAAGTAATACAGAAAGTAGGTTGAGTCCATATAAAATCACCAATGCTTCATCACTTTTGACAAGCAAAACTGTCAACTTCAGATGTTTCTTCTACCTCCTAATAAAGGTGATTCTTTGGTTACATTAATTCTAAAGGGAAGTTTTTCAAGGCTTCAGAAGACTACTGTGACAGCCACTTTTCCTTTGTAACTCGGTTACTAAGGAACTCAGTACAATGGTCTCTAACAACAGGCCTCTAACTAATTTTAGAACACAATCCATTCATAAACTGAAGACTGCCAGCACAGACAGTCTGGTCTGTGCAAAGCAAGGTGGAGAGGTGGCACGTATTAGAATTACAGGCTGAAGAAACCATCAAAGGTTTCATTGAGTCTCCAGACATCCCTCCTAGGTTCCCAACTCTAAAACATAATCGCAGTCTGATGAGAGCCAAGCTCTGCATGGGAAATAGAAGGTGTGAAATCCAATACTCACCTAGGCAAAGCCACAGTAAAGGTGGACTTAAAGGAATGGGTAAGAATGAAGGAGACATGAGTTTAAAACTGTGGTTGTTAGGGTAAAGAATGTAACTCAGTGGGAGACTATGATCCCCCATGCCAAGAAAATAAATAAAGAAAAAATCCACGGGCTTTTTGGGTTGGTTTTTGGGTTTTTTTTTTTTTTTTTTTTTTTGCTCTTTGGGTCACACCGGGCAAAGCATAGGAATTACTTCTGGCTCGTGCACTCAGGAATTACTCCTGGCGATGCTTGGGGGACCGTTTGGAATGCTGGGAATCGAACCCGGGTCAGCTGCATGCAAGACAAACACCCTACCTGCTGTGCTATTGCTCCAGCCCCAGGAAATAATCCAGTTTCTTGACCTTTCCTGTTTATTAGGATTCATGTGTGAAGTTTAAACATATCAGTACCTATGCATCCTCAGAAAGTTAGATATCTTTGATTTGAGAAACGTCATGGACAAATTTTATGCATTTTGAGCCCTGACACTGTTTATATTCCCCTAAGCACCACCAGAGATTATCCTTGAGCATAGAGCCCTGAGGACTCTGGATATAGGCTGAAGAGAAAAGGAAGACTGGGGAGGGAAAGAGAGAGAGGAAGGGGGAAGGGAGGAGAGGAGAGTACAGTACAAAGAAAGAAGACAGAAAAGAGAAGTCACGCCTTTATCGAGTTGTTCTTATAGCTAGAGAATTTTTTAACATATTTATAGGGCTAAATATTTATGTATCGGATCTGGAATGACATTAGAGCAAGTAAAGTGTTGTCCTGCATGCAGCCGACCTGGCATCCCCCTGAACATTGCCAGGAATGATCCCTGAGCACAGAACCAGGAATGAACCCTGAGTACCTCTGGATGTGGCCCAAACATAAATACATAAATATTGTATATACATATGTGTGTGTATTTCTGGGTAAAATGTCCAGTTATATATAAGTGGGTAAAGAAGTTGTGATGTGTGTACAGTGAAATACTATGTAACTCTAAGAAAAGATGAAATCATGCAGTTCGCTGCAATAAACATGGAACTGGAGGGTATCATGTTAAGCAAAATAAGTTAAAGGGAGGGCAAATGCCAGATGATCTCGTCTGTGGAACATAGAAAAACCAAACAAAGGAGTAGGGAGTATTGAACAAGGAAAACCTTGACTTTGGATTGTCTAAATCATAGATTACCAAGCAGAGGGAGAATGGGAGGGTGGGGTGGCAGGTGGAGGATGGGGGCAATGAAGATGAATCAGGTATGACATAGAGACAGAGGATCTTGGGCACTTCAGTTGTGGTATCTGTACAGTGCAGTATCTGTACATCAATACTCTACATTTCAACACTATTGCAACCATGTTAACTAAGTTAGTTTTTTAAACAAATAAAGGAGCGGCTGGAGCGATAGGCCAGCCCGGGTTCAATTCCCAGCAACCCATATGGTTCCCTGAGCACCACCAAGAGTAAGTCCTGAGAGCAGAGCCAGGAGTAACCCCTGTACATTGCCGGATGTAACCCAAAAAGCTAAAAATAAATAAATAAATAAATAAATAAATGGGAAAAATAAATCAACAACCGGTCTTTTTCGTTTTCCCTCTGAATAAACAACCTATTTTCTCCAGTCTGCCATGTCCCAAAAAGGGCTTCTTCCCAAAACACAACTCAAGACATAGTTCTTCAGGAAAGTTTCCAGTCTAATGGCATACATAACTCATCAACTATTCTCATAACAAAGTGTATTGTCAGGATGGAGCCAGCACAGTGGGTAAGGCATTTGCCTTGCATGCAGCCAACCCGGGTTCAATTCTCAGCATCCCATATGGTCCCCTAAGCTCTGCCAGGAGTGACTCCTGAGTGCATGAGCCAGGAGTAACCCCTGTGCAACGCCAGATGTGACCCAAAAAGCAATAGATAAATAAATATAACAAAATGTACTGTCATATCATATAGTCATACAGAGGTACCCAACTGAGAGGAGTTGAAGACCAGTCATGGGACCTACACACAGGCTCTTTCTCTCCAGGAGATCCCCTTGCTCTAGTTTATACCATTTAATGCTATGCAGAGAGCAGCACATCTGACCATGCAATAGATCTTTATCTAAACATCAGTTTGCTGAATGACCAATCTACCAACTCTAATCGATCTCCTTGCTAGTATATCTGGGTAAATGCCACAGTTAAACACTTCACAAAGCATTCTTTAATCACTCTGCACACTTACACATTTCTTTCCTACAAATGCTCATGCAACAAGGACAATAAAACATATTCCATCAAGTATAGTAAGAGAAAGGCCGTGCTTTGCCCAGCCAATTCCGTTCACTGACGACAGCAAAGAGAAACAGAAGGGTCCCTTGTTTTGCTGTCTTTGTTTCCCATTTTATGAGCAAAATTGCATATGAATTATGAGCAGTAAGCAAAATACATAAGTGTGTAAGTGTCCAAAAATTAAATGACAGCTCTGTGAACAGAACCAGGCTGGCCCCAGTGAAGCCCGACTGCAGGAGTTCTGAAACAAAAATGAGAGGATCAAGCTCTGGCCCTGGCCTTGTCCCCAGTTCACTGTTGACCTCCTCTTGCTCTCGCATTCTCAGCCGCTCAGAGCACCCAGCGAGCTTCATGACCCATGTTGCAGGGCAAAGATTATTGAGATGCTACTTGGAAGAATATGAACATTCTGGACAGAAGCCATGGAGTCGACTCACATCAGGGAGAGCTCCTCAGAGGTTCACTCCCTGGGATATTCAAGTGCAGTTTGGATGTCAGTCCTTTCTCAGAGAGACTAGCAGGAGGAGCCAAACATTCTTAAGGGAGCTTGATCCAAGAGCATTGAAAAATTAAATAAAATGTGACCACATTTTCAAAGGACAGACATATGCTAAATATTCACGCTGGTCTTTCTGCCCTCTCTTACCATCCCTCCCCCAGGCCTCACCCACTATTAAACCTTTTTAATACTTAAAGTAATTCCATCATTACTACTGAGAGCTCCAAGGAAGAAGACTCAAATGATTCAATATCAACTTCACCTTTCTGGCCTTTGTTTTTCTTCATCAGAAAAAGTCTCTATCTTATTTTGGAAATCACATCATCTATTCTAAATGTGGGAACATGGTCCTCTTCCAGAAGAATCTGTGAATACATGTGATTTAGCTGGTTTCTTCCAGAGAATTCTCTCCTATCTCTAAAAACCTGGAGGTGTTCACAAAGAGGGAGGTGGTGAGAAGGCCACCAATAGAATCTACTCATGTCTGCGTTCTGCTTTCATTTCCAATGCTTTCTCCACCTATTCATTAGAATGCATCAGTGATCTGTTCACATCAAGTGGGGATAAAGTTCTCAATATAGAGTGGAGTTTTTAATCACATGGTGTCCAAACATCCTCTCAGGTGGGACTGGTTGCAGAGTCTTCCTCTCATGATGCCTGCTCTGATCACAGGCCACCCTTTGAGCACTGACAGCATAAGATCGGGTGGGACAAAGACTGACTTTGGTTGTGTGTGCCTCGCTTTGCTTTACTTTGTTTTGCAAATAGTCTTTCTAAACTTTTAAGTTGGTATTTTTCCTTAATTACCCAGAAGAGAATACAAACCTAAGAAAATGTGGTAACACTGATCTTCTTTACACTCAATTCATATCCCAATCTCTACACCCCCGATTTCAGATACTCTGAAGTTAGATCAAGTGACCCCTAAAGGCTTTTCCAGCTAGAGATTCTATATAATTCTTTGAAACATTCTCAGTAGATGAAAACTTTTTCATCTACTGAAAACGTTTCAAGTATTGCCTTGATATCTCTACTCGTGATTCATTTTCAGCTAGGCTAGTTAACATCAAAAGAAATAAGAAGGAACAGAAGCACATATCCATGGTTATTAAGAATGAAAAAATAATGATTTGAAACTCTCAGTCTCCCCATTTGAGGATAATATATATAACATTTTTACCTGTACCTTTAAATGTCATTTTGACAATTTTTAAAAATCACTTTTTCCCTCCAGAATAAGTATCCTCCAGGACAAAAAATGAAAATATATTTTAGTTTTAAGTGGATGCAATTTTTCTACCATTACAAAATTAAGTGGACAATAATACAGGATTGCAGACTTTGGAAATTGCTTTTTAAAAATGCCTGATTCAGTGATTCTCAGGGAAGTAATTTAATGGAGTTATTTGGCAATATCTGGGGACATCTTTGGTTGTTACAAAGAGAAGGAGGATAAGAAGTGCTATCAGAATATAATGGGCAAAAGCCAAAGGTGCTTCTAAACAACTTACAATGCACAGGACAACACTCCACAGCAAAGAGTTACCCACCCCAAAATGTTAACGCCTATGTGGAAAAGCCTGCTAAACCCTGGCCTATTTCATATATGCTTCTGAAACACAAAACCCTTGCTTTTCCATACAAAAGAGAGAATCACTTGACAAATTAACAAACAGTAGAGTCACTAAGTCAGCAGTCACCAAAATAACAGTAGATGTAACAGTACTACATAAATTTAAATGCAAAGATTAAGAGTGGGTTTGGGGGCTTTAAGAGAGGTTTGCCCTTACAGAGCAATTAACTGGCTAGTCACTAAAGTGTGCTGCTGCCACCTAGAGGACACAAGGAGAATCCCACAACTCACCCTGTCCTAGCTCCAAGGGTGCAAGTTGCAAGGAACAATATCCTCATTTTCCACGTTCATAAAACACAGAGAGAGAGAGAGAGAGAGAGAGAGAGAGAGAGAGAGAGAGAGATTTAAGTAAGCCGTTCTTTTTAATTTAATATATACTACTCAGAGACTAGGTGCTTTCAATTAATTTGTTTTCTCCACACTGTGTGTGTTATGAAGTAGAAATTACAAGTTTTGTAGTCATTTTCATTCTCACAGTGAATTGAGGGAGAAAGAGAGGAACTACCATTGGTCCCAGAACATTCTGGTGATACCTATGTTTCAATTCACTCTTTTTCTTCTTGTTGTTTTGCAATGCCAGGGATTCCAACCAGGAAGCCTCTGCAAGGTGCTTTACCACCCAGCCATATCCTTGGCTCTGTTCAGACTTTTCTTAGACAGAGCAAGACAGTAATAAGTTACAAGCAAGTTATAAAACAAAGAAAAATTCTAGGCAAAGGGAATCCCTTTGCTTTTAAAAATGTTTTATTAACTCTATTAAGAGTAAATTAAGGATCAGACCATAGAGTCATACTAAAAAGGAACAAAATCATGCCATTTTCAACAGCATGGATGGAACTAGAGGATATGATGCATGAAATCAGTCAGAAGGAAAAGGATAGATACAGAATGATCCCTCTCATAAGTGGGACTTAAAGATACACAGCAGGGGCTGGAGCAATAGTACTCAAGTAAGACACTTTTGTCAGAAGGATCAGGGATTGATGCCTGGCATCCCATATGATCCCCTCAAGTACCTCCATGAACAATTTCTTAGTGCAGAACCAGAAGTAATTCCTGAGCATCATCAAATGTGGCCCAAAAACAAACAAAAAGAAGATGTAGAACACAGTAGAAACAAAGGTGCAAAGGCAACATAATGGAAGAGCTAATCCACACAGTTAAGTTGGAAGGGGGCTTGAGAGGGAAGGGTATTTAGGTCCAGAAGAGAGGAAGGTGGCACTTTGGTGATATGTGATGTTGAAATTATGTGCATGAGAAATATTATTAATAGCATTGTAAACTACATCATTTCAATTTAATTTTTATAATTTTAAAAATAATATAAATATATATATCAGCACAAAAATATTTCTCCTGTCAAACACAGTTATTTCTACATAAATACACACACAACCCCACACTCAACAAAGGTAACAGTGCTGAAAAAATGTGGAAAGACGAAGCTTACCATATGTCTGTGTTTCTGACACAGTTGGACCTCAGTTTGAAGGATAGCAGTGTATCCAGAGTACCAGAGTAACGAGCTTTCTTTCTATTCTTTTCCCTGTTCATCCTTAAACTTTATCAAGACTGAAGGGGCTGGGTATTGGCTATATTTTTATGCACCAGAGATTGAGAACTTTCACCCCTTTCCCAGAAAGATTTCTAGATGTTTAAAACTATGGAAAGACTTATGGTGGTCTTCACAGCATGCCTTTTGAATAGGCTCTGAATTCTGCATTTTAGACAGTGAATTGCTTCTTTAAATTTAAGAGAGAGAGAGAGAGAGAGATTAGGCCATTTTATTCTGACTTACCTGCCTACTGCTCTTGATCAAGTAGATGTATAAAATGTGGTCTTACCTCCTTCCTCTAACCTTATTTACAAGTGTCTTACAATACCACAATCCTGGCTTATTCTATTCAAAGGGGAAAGCTTCCTGGGAATCATCACTAGACCAAGAGAAGAGAAACTCGTGTTATAACTATAAGAGCATTCCATAATAGCCAAAAGAATTCTCTATTTAAAAAATATGTGACTTACTTTATAAGCTATTAGACCAGTCATGGATGTAGGTGTGGATGAGATGAATAGACATATGGATACATGGGTAGAAGTACAGGAGTAAGCAGGGCAAAAAAAATTCCATTAGAATTGTATTACTTCTGCGATTGATCAATCTGTGATCAATCTCCCAGGCCTCCTGGAGTGTCATGGGAATTGCAGTGTTCATTAGTCATTTTTATTGATCTCTTGGGCTTTCTACATGCTCTATTAAACATTTTATGGGCATCATCTCATGCCATCTAACATGTCAAGGTAACTTTATGAAGTAAATGCAATTATAACCAGTTAAGATAGTTAGGAACTAAGACTTTAGGAAGTTCTAAAATGTCCCCATGAAGTATGCATGCTAGTTTCCACACTTAGTAAGTGTGTAGACAAACTTAACTCTGCAGGTTTAAAATTTATGTTCTAAACCAGATTTTGAGAATTATTGTTGTACCTGAACAAAATAAAAAAGCTTCCATCATGTGTAGTAGTAAATTTAAAGCCTGAGAGATTATTATGAGTTTATTGGCACTGAGCTTCAGAAAAATTTGTGGTTGGAAGAGTTATTCAGCAAAGCACTGTAACTAACTATGAAACGACCTAGGTTGAACAAGGAGCAAATGGACACAGAAATAAGAAAATGAAAACTATCTCAAAGAAAATTAAACGGATTTAAACATATCCCGTTTAAAGAGAGAATAAAATTATAGTGTTATGAATGATATAAAATTGAAATATCTGGAAAATGTTGAGGCCGCTGATTAAAAACAACACTTGGAGAAGCTATTGGATTTTATATTAAATGTATCAGAATATAATCTGTACACATAAAATATCAGCATGATAACATAGCTCACAGAACAAGTATTTGATTAAAAGTAAACATTAAAAGTTTTAGGAAAATGTTAGTAACCAATGCACAACTCAAGTTGCAAAACTACTGTAGACTCTATTATATTAGAAATATAATATGAATATTACCTAGACAATACAGTATAAGAGACAACCATGTACATAAATGGCACAAATCACAAAGGGGTAAGAACCCTAATAGAATTATGAGCTAGGTGCTAAAGGGACTAGAGAGATGCCAGAGATTAATTCCCGCTGAGGAAACTGGGGAAGTCTCATGTTGAAACTGGTAAGGATCTGAGATGTATGAAATAGCAAAAAACAAAGAAGGTGGGAAGGACATTCCCAATGGAGTTAGTAATGTCAGCAGACCCAGGGATCCTGCTAAATAGCAATTAGTTCAGGATATTAGAGCATGAGGTATGTGACTGGGGCAGGAGAGGATGGCAAATACAGAGTAGGGAAATAGGTCGGAGCCAGATAATAAAGGGCCTTAAACTCCATACCAAAGAGTTTGGACTTTGTTCTACAGTGACTGGGAGTCATCAAAACCTTTAGAGCAAGGAGGGACAGGCTCACATGTGAATCATACACTAATCATATTTCCATAACTGAATGCTTTATTTGCATGAAATAAATGAAATTCTGCTTTATATCTCTACCTACTCACTTTACTTTCTTTGGCAAATCTTGCCCTTAAATTAAGATTCCTGAATATTTTTGCCTTTTTATGTTCTATACAGTGCTTCTAATTGACCTTTTATTTAATCTGAGGCAGGTCTTTCTACTTTCCTTTTTGGTTAGAACTAAAAACGCCATGGATGTTAACCAGGGATATCAACAAAAGAATTCCTACTCTTTCAATCCCTAACTCTATTTCTGCTACTCCATTAGTTTGACCCAGATTCTCTCTACAAAAGAAATTGCTCTGAATGCTACAACTCTTGCGTGCTCTCTCTCTCTCTCTCTCTCTCTCTCTCTCTCTCTCTCTCTCTCTCTCTCTCTCTCTCTCTCTCCTTCTCCCCACCTTCATATTATAGCATCTTTGGGTGTCCCCTAACAAAGAACTTATAGTTTCAGACAAAGGAGATTGAAGAGTCAAACGGCATTCATTTCTGCCACAAGGCTAGCCTTCTGATTTAAAAGTGGTAGGAGGAGTCCCAGAATGTGATATCACTTTAAAATCCAGTCTAATTTCTTTCAACCTGTACAACCTAAAACAGGAAAGAAAATTTGAGGTTTCACACAGCTAAACTTTCTCTTCAAATAGCCACAGAGACAGTTCACAGTTCAGGGGGAAAATGTGTAATTTACTGTAATTGTAGCATTTTTTAAATGTTTTGTTAAAACTCATTCCACTGTACCTTCTACTAAACCCCCATCTTTAGTAAAACAATGAAGAACAGAACTCCCTTCTTGCTCCACTATCTTTCAAACTGATTCCTTTTGAAACTCCTAAAGACTTTAGGGTATTTTTCTTATAACTAAACTCAGCTACCTATATTTTTCCTCTTGTAAATAGATACCAAATCATCCCAAAACAAGAAAAAATCAGCGGACATTGACTGTTTTGTTCTTTTTCCAACCCACTCCACCCCCTGACACATGCCCCTCTTTCAAGGCATGTACACCTTTTCTCAGAACACTTTAAATCACAAGCCTGCAAGAAGCATGAACTGAGGAATCTGGAAATGACGTTATAGGATCTATGGGATTAAGGGGGAATGAAGAACGCATACCCTTTCTCTTCAGTTATAGAAGGAGAATGAGATCTAATGTTGCTTCATCTGTTTCTCAAGCAAAACGAGAATCTACATTCAAGAGACACAGAAATTTACCTATTTCACAACTGTGCAAAACTGAAAATTCAGAAATATTAACAGAACTAATAAAAGCTTGCCTGAAACCACAGGGTTCATGCTCTTTGCACTGCACAAAAGTTTGACTACCATAAGCAACCCAGAATCTAGCATTATCTTTTCTGTCGCTTCTTCGGGGTCATTTTTCTTGAATCTGGTGACATGATACTCAATGGAAGAGAACCATCAACAGACAATTTTTTTCCTTTTTTTATTTTTTTATTAGTGAAACACCATGAGGTACAGTTATAGACTTACAAATTTTTGTGCTTGGGTTTCAGTTATACAATGATCAAGTACCCATCCCTCCACCAGCACTCATCCTCCACCACCACAGGCCCAGCATCCGTCCCACCCCCCATCCCCCCCCCCATCCTACCCTGTCTCTGTGGCAGGGCATTCCCCCTTGTTCTCTCTCTCTTCTTTTGGGTCCTGTGGTTTGCAAGAGAGGCATTGAGTGGCATCATGTTTGGTCTATAGTCTACTTTCAGCATGCTTCTCCCATCCTGGGAGGATCCTCACAACACCCTTTATTTGGTGCTCTCTTCTCTATCTGAGCTTCCTTTTCCCCTAGCACATGTGGCTGGCGTCCAAGTCATGGAGCAAAATTCCTGGTACTAATCTCAGCCACTCCTGGGTGTTAGACTCCCATTTTGTTGCTTTATGTTCCCCAGATGAATGCAATCTTTCTGTGTCTATCCTGCTCTTTCTGACTCATTTTGCTTAACATGATACTTTCCATGTAGTACCACTTGTATGTAAATTTCATGACTTCATCTTTTCTAACAGCTACGTAGTACTCCATTGTGTAGATGTACCAAAGTTTCTTTAACCAGTCATCTGTTCTTGGGCATTCAGGTTTCTTCCAGGTTCTGGCTATTGTAAAGAGTGCTGCAATGAACAAACAAGTGCAGATATCACTTCGACTATACATTTTTGCCTCTCTGGGATATATTCCCAGGAGTGGTATTTCTGGGTCAAATGGGAGTTCAAATTCTAATTTTTTGAGAATCGTCCATACTGTTTTCCAAAATGTCAACAGACAAATTTTAAGTTCTGATATCTCACTGCCCTCCATCTTGATTTTGTAACTTCTCTTCAAGTTCTATTTTCCTCCTCTTCTGAATCCCCAGAGGATCTCTTACCTATTTACCCTTTTTTCTGTCAATAGATAACATGCTTCCATGACCATCAGCAAAAGGATGACTATGACTGAGCCTGTCTTACTGACTAAGACTGAGGATGTCTTACTGCTCCCAGATACTGTAAATCAGCACCTTGCTATGTTCCCTGAGATCCAAAACTTCTCTTGGCTTAAACAAGATAAAACTACATTTAATCATAAGCTATCAGTCAAAGAAGTTGGTAGTAAATTCTGCAGCTTCCAAAAGTGAACAGATCTTTAGACCCTGGGTGTTCCACCAGGCCTGTGCTTTTCCTGGTGTGGTGCATTTCCATAGCAGAACACACTCATTCAGAGAAAACCGACTGTGCTCTATTATTTGACAACCCTGCTCTCATTGTGCAGTTATATCTAGACAAGGGCTTATACATCCTCTCAATGAAAATATTCAAAATTATCAAGTATGATAATTGAATAGTTACAGTGCTAGTTTTACCAAAACAAAGAACAAACACTAAACACAACTCAATGATTCAAACTTTTCATGCTTTGTTTTAAGTGCTTTTATGAAAGACCAGATTGACTAAATGATCTTTTAGAATCTGTGGTCTCCAGTCCCACCCTGTATTAGATTATACCTGCTTCCATAGCCTCACTGTAAAATCTTCTATTCAAGGGAACTGGAGCGATAGCACAGTGGGTAGGGCATTTGCCTTGCATGTGGCCGACCCGGGTTCGATTCCCAGAATCCCATATGGTCCCCAGAGCACCGCCAGGAGTAATTCCTGTGCATCACCCGATGTGACCCAAAAAGCCAAAAAAATCTTTCATTCAAATCCCCAAAGACCCTGAGTCCCTCACAGAAGGGAGTTATCCCAAGTGCTGACTCCCAACTCCTGACTCCCACTCATACTTGATAGTTTGCTATAAAGGACCTTTATTTTCACCAAAAATCTCAGTATTCTCAAGTTTTATCATACCTGCCTCTATAATCTGGTAGTTTCTGGCCAAGTTGGCTGTTCTCAACTCTCGGCCAGTCTAGAGCAACATTCAATTTATTCAGCACCTCAGGCTTGTTCAGGCTCACCACACTTCCTAAACTAGAAACCTTACCACACTTTCCACTATTCAGCCTTGACCTGCTGTGGTCAAATTGGCACATTTGAAGAAAATGCCATTTGAAGTCTGAGATCTGAACCTGGAGGGCTCCAGTTCCTACATGGCTGCTGTCCAAAGGATGCATTTGCCTTCCTGGTTTAGCTTTTGCTTTCTAATGTCTCATTATCTTTCCTACTCTTGTTTTAGCAAATATATTTAATTGTAAATGCCTTTCTCAATCCAGGAATTAATTTGCCATTTCCTTTTTCCCTCTCAGAAAAAAAGCCCTGATATTAATATCAATAATGTGAAAGAACTTATCAAAATTCTCTACAACTATATTTGTTTTTCTTCTTTTAACTTCAATATATAGGCTGGTCTCATAACATGGTATTTGGGCATTTTAAGTGATGTTTCCCAGTAAAGATTACAGACAATTCAGTGGCACTGCTCTAATTGTCTCCTTCATGAATACCACCTAGACACCCTGCATACTTCTTTTAGCCCATCATTGAGCAGAGTTTGAATGCTAAAATTAATCAGTGGAATTCTTATTCTCATGCTGCCACTGTCACGATCATGATCACGATCATCCTGTTGTTCGTCGATTGCCTCAAGCAGGCCCCAGTAACGTCTCCTTCATCCTAGCCCAGAGATTTTAAAAAGTGCCATATTCAAGGTTCTTTCAGGGTTAGGAGAATGAAACCCATCATTGTTACTGGTATTTGGCACATTGGGTACGCCATGGGGATTTTCCCAGAATCTGCCATGTGGGCAGGTTACATTCGGTAGCCTTCCAGGTTGTCCAAAGTAAGAATGAGATAATAAGATGTCCCGCAGCCACAAAGGTGGCCGCATGCTTCCAGGAGCTGGGTTTTATAGTCTCTGGGTCTTGGCTGTTGATGGGATTACACTGCACCAGGGGGCCAGTTGGTGGATGTGACCCCTGCCTATTGGAAGATGGAGGATCTGGGTGGAGAATGCTCAGCCCAGATCTGAGCAGGCTTGGAGATCTCAGCCCCGGGACCCACATGCCTTTGTTCCTCTGCCAGTACCTTCATGCGTGTGGAGAGTTGTCTCAGCATGGTGGTGGCTGGTTCTGGAGGTCTTTGACTATCGGAGCTCTGCTCGGGGCGGGAAGGGGAACTCAACCCGACCCCTCCAAGGGGCCCCAGTGAGGACAGCCAGGCGCAGGGGCAGGAGACTCTGCCACTGTTATTCAGTTTAATTGTTAAATTTGATTTTCATGGGTATAATAATCCTTACTGTCAGTCTATATATAGTCTACTTTCAGCATGCTTCTCCCATCCTGGGAGGATCCTCCCAACACCCTTTATTTGGTGCTCCCTTCTCTATCTGAGCTCCCTTTTCCCCTATCATGTGTATCTGGCCTCCAAGCTATGGAGCAAAATTCCTGGTACTAATCTCGGCCATTCTTGGATGTTAGTCTCAAATTTTGTCAGTAATCATAAATTTTATTGTTACTTTCTCTACCTTTCTAAAATAGAACACAGTTTGGAACTTTATATCAGTCTTGGATGATATGTATTTCCCATCTGTAGCAGCAGAATGCTGTGAATACCACCATTTCCAACTTGCATAATATTCCTCCTCTCTTTTTGCTTTTTCTCTTTCTTCCTCAGTGTCAAGACAACTTCAAAGGTTTGTCTACAGAATCTATTGTTTCTCTTAAGAAATTGTTTAGGGTCAGAGAGAGAGAGAGTACGGCCAATGAGGCACTTGTCTTGCATGCAACTAACTGGTCCAGGTTCCATCCCCAGCACCACGTATGGTCCCACAAGATTTTCTAGTCATGATCCTGAAGCACAGAGCCAAGAGTAAGCCCTGAAACCAGCCATATGTGAACAAAAAAGAAGTTATTTGTAAGTCAATCAAATTATCCAAGAGCTTATCCGTGGCATGTTTTTAAGGTTAAGTTAGGGTATACTGTCATGTAAAACATTTCTGGTCATTTACACAGGTGGAAGGAGAGCTCCAACTCTGCAGAGTCCAAGTTTGTTCTCGCTCGTAGAAAGTTTGAAAGTTTGAAAGCTAGGAGTTGAGGATATTTAGTGGGTGGGAGCTACAATCAGTTGGAGACTAGGAGTTTCATCAGTTGTACCTTTAAAGTGGGTTTTTTCATTCAAAGCATCCTCCCGAATGCATCTGGGAGCTAATCAAAGATGTAGTTTACCAGGATTACTTCTCTGTCCCTCTTGCACACACTCACCTTATAAATAAGAAAGGTTTTATTTCAGGGAGTACTGGATTGACAATTAATTGAATTTTTCATAATTTTTACAAAGTTCTAAATATTAAAACATAGAAACCGTTAACAGTATTGTTGGCGCATTTGCCATTTATAAGAAAGTATTAAGACGATATATTAAAAATTTCTCAATGGAGAGGGGCTAGAGCAATAGCACAGTGGGTAAGGTGTTTGCCTTGCACGTGGCCAACCCTGGTTCGATCCCCAGAATCCCATATGGGCCCCCAAGCACTGCCAGGAGTAATTCCTAAGCACCGCCAAGTGTGATCCAAAAAGAAAAAAAAAATTTCTCCATAGAGAATAGTTATATTTTCTTACATATGATTAAACCATTTTATCAATATGAGCTATAAACATTAGATAATATCTCATCATAAAATAATTTTTATCTTGTAAAAAGTAGCCATCACATCTACAATTGATTTTTGTCTGTCTTGCTTTTGTTTTTTTTTTATTAGTGAAACACCATGAGGTACAGTTGTAGACTTACAAATTTTTGTGCTTGGGTTTCCGTTGTACAATGATCGAGTGCCCATCCCTCCACCAGTGCCCACTCTCCTCCTACACTAATCCGGTATCCCTCCCACTCCCCCCATCCCCCCCATCTCACCCTACCTCTGTGGCAGGGCATTCCCTTCTGTTCGCTCTCTCCTTTTTGGTGCTGTGGCCTGCAAAAGAGGCATCGAGTGGCAATCATGTTCGGTCTAGAGTCTACTTTCAGCATGCTTCTCCCATCCTGGGGGGATCCTCCCAACACCCTTTATTTGGTGCTCCCTTCTACATCTGGGCTGCCTTTCCCCCTAGAGTGTGAAGCTGGCCTCCAAGCCATGGAGTAAACCTCCTGGTATTTATCTCGACTATTCTTGGATGTTGGTCTCCTATTTTGTTACTTTATGTTCCACAGATGAATGCGATCCTTCTTTGTCTATCCCTCTCTTTCTGACTCATTTTGCTTAGCATGACACTTTCCATGTAGTACCACTTGTATGTAAATTTCATGACTTCATCTTTTCTGACAGCTACATAGTATTCCATTGTGTGAATGTACCAAAATTTCTTTAACCAGTCATCTTTTCTCCGGCACTCAGGTTTTTTCCAGATTCTAACTATACAATTGACTTTTTAATAAATCAGTGTGTAATGAAAAATCTCACTACCTATCCACCCATGTATCTGTTTACTAAATGCAACAAATATCAAATCCTTATGATGAGCTGAATAGTTGGAGGAGAGTCTAAATATCTAAATAGTTGGAGGAGAAATAAATATCTGGGCATGCACCACAAATAATGGAATGAAAGATGGTGGTGGGGCACAGACAAAAGTGAAGTAAAAGGACAAAGAAGACCGTTTCGTATCCTAAACCAAATCTCTAAGGTAGTTACAGAAAGAGGCTTCATTAAAACTTTTAGTCTAAAGGCTGATGTAACTCAGTAGTGGAGTGTATGCCTTGCAAGCATGAGGCTCTAGGTTTGTTCCTATGCACTACAAATTTAAAATAAAAATTAAAAAAAAAGAGGCCAGAAAAATGGTACAGTGGGTAGGAGACTTGCCTTGCACTTGACTGACCCAATTCAATCCCAGCATCCCATATGGTCTGAGTCCCACCAGGAGTGATTTATGAGTACAGAGCCAAGAATAAGCCCTGATCACCACCAGATGTGGCAAAATTAAATCACTTGTACCACTTGCCATTCCGTTGCTCATTGATTTGCTCGAGTGGGCACCAGTAACATCTCCATTCATCCCTGTTGAGTGCTAGTGTAGCCCAAAGGCATCTGCTCGCTCCAGGAACATGAAGAGCATCAAACTGTTTATTCAGGGTCTTGACAAAGAAGTCTGACCATCTCATGGTTGGGTGGCCAGGTGTGATGTCCCATGGAATTCAGTCAGTAATGGCTCTAGTCCAGCAGTCATCTCCAAATCACATTATGTGTCAAGCCCATCTGATTTTCGACACCTTGGCAAACACGACAGCGTCCCTGATTCTTGATCGTCGACAGAGGTCAGAACTCCGGATTCCTTCTCTCACTGAGTGAAGCATGATACTCCAAGCCTAGTTCTTTCGGTTCCTCTTTGGGAGACCCAAACATAAGGAACCACTTGGCGCCAGAACTGCGCAGGAGGAAGAGAGTGGCTTGGAACGCCTTCAAGAGCGTCAAAGAAGTTGTTAAGAGGACGAAGAACCTCCGGCTCTGGGCACATCTTTTCGACTCCACCATTATCCCTGCACTAACATACGCCTCAGAGACCTGGGCCCTACAAAAATCGGTAGAGAATGCTATTCGGGTCTCCCAAAGAGGCCAAAATTAAATAATAAATAATAATTTTTTTTAAAAAATACAAACACTTCTTATGTCAGCAGTACACCTTGGCAAAAAAAAAATGCAAACAGGAGATAGTCCTGAAGCCCTCTTTCATGTCTACAGGCACATGATCAAAAGTCTACTTACTCTTAACATATGTCCCAGAGGGAAATGACATTTAATTTCAGAGTTCCCCTCTCTTTCTGTTAAGATCCAACCTCCCATTTTAAACTCTTCCTGACTAGTAGAACTAGTTTCAAATGCACATTTGCTATTACTTAAGTTGGTGGTGCCCATACCTCTGAGATTTCCTCCTCTGCCAGTAACCTCCTGTTCAGCCACTAAAAGCTCAGTCTAGAATCCTCTTCTCTGACCTTTCCAACCCCATCCCTTGGTCCCCAGATTCAGGATTCCTCCTTTTGCCTTGGGACCACCAAATGTGCTATCTGTATGCTATCTGGGAGTATACTATTCAAAATGTCCCACAAGCGCTGTAGCATCAGCAGTGCCCCATCAGAACACAAGCCAGCTGCTCTGTATCAATAGAAAAGCCACGTGTCAGCCCGTGGGAGTGACTTTCACTCACTAGACAGTAGATCTTTGAACAGAGAAACTGTGTCTTATTCATTGGTGTCACCACCAGTGCATGGAGGTGTTTGGTAAACATAGAATGAAAAAGTCCAAGATGACTTATAAAGGGCATGAGAATGAGGATCTTGTGATGAGGTCAGGGCACTGCCTCAGCTCCTTAGCTTGTTCTTTACTATGATTCACATGCCTATATCTTACTCTACTTTTATATATCTTCCTGAGGTAAGACTGGAAAAAATGTAATTAAAACTTACTCTGGACTTCCAGAAGTCCAGCATAAACGTCTCTATGGGCTTAAAGGTTAGGTAACAGTGTGGAGATTTCTCAGAAAAGTAATAATAGAGCTTCTATATGATACATCAATTCCACTTCTTGGAATATACCCTCAAGGGCCTAAAAGCAAAATGCAGAAGAGACATTTGCATCCTATGCTCATTGCAGCAATACTCTTAATAGCCAAAATCTGGAAACAACCCAAGTGCCCAAGAGCAAATGACTGAATAAAGAAACTATGTATATACGCAATGAAATATTACTGGCTGTAAGAGAAAATGGGATTATGCAATTTGATACTGCCTGGATGTATCTGGAAAGTATCATACTGAGTGAAGTACAGAATTATCTCTCTCATATGCCAAATATATATGTTTTATATATATATATATATCTCCCATATATACATATGGCAAGCTTCCTACTGAAGACAAGTTCTCATGTTTGTTTCTATTGGCCCTGTGCATTCGTTATTCCCCTACAATGGGATATAATATCTATATATATTTGTCATTCCTCTGCTATGTGATATATGTATATGATATGTGATATATATCTATATATAGATATATAAATATATAGATATATATCACATACATACAAATGGGATCAGACCACCTCTCCTTTGTGCAAAATTCTACTTCACGGAGAGAAGAGAAAGGGCTGCAAAGTTTAAGAGACCTCCCAGAACAACCACAAATTGAGGGCTCTTTGGCACTTTTGCAGAAACATGAGAAGAAGCCATCATTGACAACATTGATGAGGAATACAATCGACTGATTCAGCACCTCCATAATTGTGCGAGGAACGCCAAGAAAGAGATAGCCACAAGAAGATGACTGTCTTCGAAAACTCTCCAGCTCATTTGCCAATGTGGCTTGGCGCAAGCCTCAGGCAACCGCAAGTGAACATCCAAGCTCGCAAAGCAGTGCAGAGAATCAATAAAGGAAGACCTCAAAGAGAGAAGAGCAGCAGTGCTGGCAGATGCGGCAGAAGCTGGGAAAAGCATTCGCAACGCCCGCCTGTCCTTTGCCAACTACAAGACCAGGATGACTGCCCTCCGATGTCCTGATGGATCTATCACATCTTCCAGAAGGGTGATAGAGAAGACTATCCATGACTTCTACTTGGATCTCTTTGATAGCCACGTCCACCTGCCCACATACCAAATTCTGCAGGATGGATATGTGATTCCCAAAGTTCTCTTCCGAAATCTGACATGCTATTTCATCAATAAAGAAGCCAACAGCACCTGGCTCAGACAAGGTCAGACCCGATAACCTGAAGAATCTGCCATCAGTACTCCTCAATACACTGAATCGGCTCTTCACACGCTACCTGTCTGAATGCAAGGTTCCATCCCAATGGAAAACCAACAGGACTGTTCTACTGTCCAAGAAGGGAGACATCCACAACACTAGCAACTATCGCCTGATCTGCCTGTTGTCTGTCGTCTACAAGCTGTTCACTCAAGTCATCCTGAATAGGATTGGCAGAACACTAGATGAAGAATAACCATGCAAGCCAGCCGGTTTTCGAAAAGAATTTAGCACAATCTACCATATCCAAAAGATAACGAAGTCCATTGAAGTTTCTCGGCAGTTCAAGATGCCGCTCTGTCTAACATTTATTGATTTAAAGAAGGCCTTTCATTCTCTTGAGACTGAAGCGGTCATAGAGTCCATAGCCAAACAGGGTGTTCAAAGTCAATACATCAGGATCCTCCTTGAGCTGTACTGCGGATTCACTACCAGGATCTCACCATTCTACAGGGATGTCATCATTGACGTCAAGAGAGGGGTTTGGTAGGGTGATACCACTTCACCGAAACTCTTCAGTGCCACCCTTGAGAACATCATGCGACAACTGGAATGGCAAGGAATGGAAGTGAAGATAGACGGTCAGCAACTATACCACCTACGCTTTGCTGATGATATCTTTCTTATAACACCAAACATCAGCCAAGTGGCACAAATGCTGGCCGACTTCGAACGTGAGTGTGGAAAGGTCAGACTACAGCTGAATCTAACAGAAAATGTTCATGAGAAATGGTCTTGTTCCTGACGTTCCATTCACTCTCAATGGGATGAAAATCTCCGAATGCAACAGTTATGTGTACCTAGGTTGAGGAGTCAACATGACGAATGACCTGGCACTTGTGGTGCGCAGGAGGAAGAGATTGGCTTGGAACGCCTTCAAGAACATTGAAGAAATAGCTAAGAGAACAAAGAACCTCCAGCTCTGGTAACATCTCTTCGATTCCACTGTTCTTCCTGCATTAACATACACCTTAGAGACCTGGGCCCTACACAACAGGGTGAGGACGCTATTTGGGTCTCCCAAGGAGGAATTGAAAGAGCTATGCTTGGAGTATCACGCTTCACTCAAATGAGGAAAGAATCCAGAGTTCCGACCTTCATCGAAGGTCAAGAATCAGGGACGCTGTGTTGTTTGCCATCAGAAAATCAGATGGGCTGGACACGTAATGAGATTTGGAGAACACTGCTGGACTAGAGCCATTACTGATTGGATTCCACGGGACATCAAAAGATCGCATGGCCACCCACCTATGAGATGGTCTGACTTCTTTGTCAAGACCCTGAACAATTGGTTTGAGGCTCTTCATGTTCCTAGAATGAGCAGATGCCATTGGGCAACACTAGCACGCCACAGGGACAAGTGGAGACATTACTGGTGCCTGCTTGAGCAAATAGATGAGTAACAGGATGTCAAGTGATCAAGTGATATACATATCCCATAGTAGAGGAATAACAAATATATATTATATACATATATATCATAGGATATAGAGATAGATAGATAGATAGATAGATAGATAGATAGATAGATCATAGTAGGTGAATAATAAATGCACAGGGTCAAAAGGAGAGAGAGAACAAAAGGGAATGCCCTGCCACAGAGGCAGGGTGGGATGGGGGGGATGGGGGTGGGAGGGATATTATCCATGGTGGTGGAAAATGGGCACTGGTGGAGGGATGGGTATTTGATCATTGTATAATCCAAACCCAAGCACAAAAATTGTAAATCTACAACTGTACCTCATGGTGTTTCACTAATAAAAATTTTAAAAAAGGTAAGGTAAAGGCCCTCCCATTGATCATCGATTTGCTCGAGTGGGCCCAGTAACGTCTCCATTGGAGACTTTGTTGTTACTGTGTCTGGCATATCGAATACGTCACGGGGAACTTGCCAGGCTCTGCCGTGCGGGCGAGATACTCTTGGTAGCTTGCCGGGCTCTCCAAGAGGGGCGGAGGAATCGAACTCGGGTCGGCCATGTTGGCTGCGTGCAAGGCAAACATCCTACCGCTGTGCTATCGCTCAATGCACAGGGTCAGTAGAAACAAACATGAGAACTGCCTTCAGCAGGAAGCTTGCCTTAGGTGCAGGGGATAAAACAGTGAAGAGAACACTGTGACAATGAAGGAGGGACGTGGCCATTCTGAGAAGGAGGGAGCACTGAAAGGTGGTAAAACATTAAACACGGAAACCCTACCAGCAACCATAATGTGAAACCACATGGCCTATACTAATGTTTTAAAATGTGCCTGGCATAGAGGCAGATTGGTGGGTAGAGGAAAAACTGGGGACATTGGTGGAGGAAAATGGACACTGGTGAAGGGATCGGTGTTAAAACATTGTATGCCTGAAACCAATTATTAAAAACTCTGCAATTCATGTTGACAAAATTTTTTTAGATATATTAAACAAATTTTAAAAGTTTATACTCAGTGCTATGTGGATACCTCCACTGACTTCCCACTAACAATATTCAGTTTTATATTTCAGAACAGGGGAAAAGCATTAAATGCAATGTATTATCTATTTTATTTTGTAGGATGTTCATGTACCTCGTTATGGTTCTTTTTAAAAAGGCAACCCCAGAAGCAACATTCTATAGCAGTAAAACACAGTTTTGATCAAAACTTAACGTGCCACATGAAAAGAAGTACAAATCCTATTTGATGTGAAGGTTTGAGGGTAAGTTATTTCATTCTCTTGAAGTAGGAATTGATCTTGCAGTTAAAGGGGAAAAAATAGAGAAAAGTTTTCCCCACTGGGCAGAAAAACGCAGAACTATGGATTTTGTAGTAAAACATTACAAAATTTCCCCTGTCTGTAGAAAAGATATAATGGCATATTAAAAGAGAAACCACTTAAAACATCAGAGAAAAATAATCCCTATCAAACTGCATGCAAAGGAAAGGATTAAACACACAGTTTGGTGTCATGAAGACTCTACAGGAAGTCATGAACATAAAGACCTGGACTAGTTCTCCTGGCCTTGAGCTGGAAAATGCACCTTTATTCATACCCGAAGGGTTGTTGCTTCCTTTTACAAAGTAACCATTAATTAATAAATTAATTAATTAATGAAAATGGAAAAATTTTGGAGAATTTTCATAAGGGCATGAAAAATGCTTTGTTTGGAAATGCTAAGAAGGAAAACTAACCTAACATGTATGGGAGGAAACTAATACACTTTCTTAGTTGTTGTTTGTTTATAAGATACTACTAATGTCCTGTATTTTATCCTGGTACCCATTTTACCAAGTTGTTTATATTTATATATTAAAAATATAGCAAGGAAAGCTACTCTGAAATTAATCTGGTTAGAATATATACTAAAATAAAAATAAAATTAATACTATTACATCTGTGCACATTTTAATTATAGACATTTAATATTAAAATACAGTGTATAATTATTGAAGAGAAAAATGTTGTAAGATCACTTCAGTGTCAGGGAGATAGTCCAAGGATCAGGGGTAATGCCTTACACACACAAGGACCAAGTTTTATCCCCAGCACCACAGGGCCTCCTGTGCACCACCAAGTGTAGCTCTAGTGCCAAGAAGCATTGCTGAGCCTGGGGATCACTGCACTACAGTCCCTAGCATTAGACTGTTCAGCCCAGTCAGACATGTGTTACTGAGAGTGGCACCAGACTCCCTAAATACTCTTTGGGAGCCACTCCAAAATTAGTTCAAATACATATTTTAAATTAGATCTTATAAATTGATTTTTCTTTATTTTATAACTCAAATGTTATTACAAATAAAATACATATAATTTTTATTTTAACTATAATGTTAGGCCAGACAGTGGGACACTCAGCCTCAATGTGAATCCAATAGACCTAGTTCTACAATCTCTAGGCACAGCAAGTATATCGAGTCAGAGAGATAAACTCAATGGATTGAATGCGTGCCTAACATGGCCCAAGTTCAGTTCCCAATACCACATAATCCTCCAGGCATCAAGCGATAACGCTCCAGGGTGCAGAATCTAGAGTAGCCTCTGATCACTGTCAGGTGTGGCCCTAAAACAAACAAACAAAAAAATCAGGAAAAAAAATCTTCACTTCTCTGATATATTAGAAGTCTATTAAATTTCTCTAAATTTCACACAACACAGATGGATTATAATCATTATAATTGTAGCTCTTAGACCACTCTTTCCCATTCATCATTTTCATTTTTAAAAAAAGTTGCTACCCTGATTATGTCCTATGAAATTAGAAATCTACCAGGAAAAAAATTTTTTGAAAAAAGGAAATTAACAGAGTCAAACACCTCATAGACTAATGTGTCTACACAACACATCATAAGACACTCCCTACCCATTTTCCATAATTGCCACACCATATTTGATGGGGTTCAGACAGTAGACAACAAATCATAGATGGAAATATATATATGCATATATACATATTTTCAGACATAAATACCCTAGCTCACATCACCCAAACTTTAACAAGTTAGTGATGTCCTATAGAATGTCTTAATGGCTCTTGCCAAAATAGAACAATCTTCACATTGTTTCCTATATGAAATTTTTTTTTGTAAGCATGTTCAGAAGTTCTTCATAACAGACAATACGAAATATATTCTTTCGTTTGTGTTTTGGAACAAGCATTTAGGGCTTGGATGGAAACATCCTGAGTTTGGTGGTGGGAAGTTATGTTTGAATATTAAATGTAATCAAATATTGTGAAGTAGCTTATAAAATTTTAAAAAATTTTAAAAAATGAAAGATTAAAGCTAGTCTGGGGGAAACGGACTCTGATGGTAACAGAAATGGGATTGGTCTTCTAGCACATAGTTAACCATCTGCGGACCAGCTTCCTTTCATCTGGTTTTTATGGCCCCTGTTGTTTCATCAGTACTTCTCTAGAGACTGCACTAAAACAGGCTGGCAGCCATGTGTGGGTTGCCTAATTACAGTAACCTGGGATTTGGCCACTTGGTAGTCAATTTTCACTTTATGAAGGATGTTAGTCTAATGAGTTATATGATCATCATTATCATTATTAATACCTCAAAGTCAACCACACCCAGAAATGCTGAATAAGCTGGTGGGATAGGACTGGGGTGGGGGGAGCCAGTGTGTACCTTTAAATACCAGTGATCACAGCCCAGACTCCACTCTGTGAAGACAGCTGTGGAGTGTTTTCATCTGGTTCTCCCTCTCTTCCACACTGCAGCCTGATCATCACTCTGTATACTACTGTTCACCCATCTAGAAGATTCCAGCCAACACCATGACTGATGACGAGCTGTCTGCCTTGGTGGTAGATAATGGGTCAGGGATGTGCAAGGCGGGTTTTGGTGGTGACGATGCCCCTCGTGCTGTGTTTCCCTCCATGGTAGGGCGTCCCCGGCACCAGGGAGTCATGGTTGGCATGGGCCAGAAGGACTGTTATGTAGGGGATGAGGCTCAGAGTAAAAGAGGCATCCTGACCCTGAAATATCCCATTGAGCATGGAGTGGTCACCAACTGGGATGACATGGAGAAGATCTGGCACCACACTTTCTACAACGAGCTCCGGGTGGCACCAGATGAGCATCCCATTCTCCTCACTGAAGCACCCCTCAATCCCAAGATCAACCGGGAAAAAATGACTCAGATCATGTTTGAGGCCTTTAATACTCCTGCCATGTATGTGGCTATCCAAGCTGTACTGTCCCTCTATGCCTCAGGCCGGACCACAGGCATTGTGATGGATTCCGGAGATGGGGTCACCCACACTGTGCCCATCTATGAAGGCTATGCCCTGCCGCATGCCATTCTACGTCTGGATCTGGCTGGCAGAGACCTGACTGATTACCTCATGAAGATCCTGACAGAACGAGGGTACAACTTCACCACTACAGCTGAGCGAGAAATTGTTCGAGATGTCAAAGAAAAGCTGTGTTACGTGGCCCTGGACTTTGAGCAAGAGATGGTCAATGCTGCTGCTTCCTCTGCTCTAGAAAAAAGCTACGAGCTACCGGATGGGCAAGTGATCACCATTGGGAATGAACGTTTTCGCTGCCCAGAAGCCATTTTCCAGCCATCCTTTCTGGGCATTGAATCCAGTGGGATCCATGAGGCAACCTTCAACTCAATCATGAAATGCGATGTGGACATTCGCAAGGACCTCTACGCTAATACAGTGCTGTCTGGAGGCAGCACTATGTATCCAGGTATTGCTGATCGGATGCAGAAGGAAATTGTAATCCTGGCCCCTGGCACCATGAAAATCAAGATTATAGCGCCCCCAGAGCGGAAGTACTCGGTTTGGATAGGGGGTTCCATTCTTGCTAGCCTGTCCACGTTCCAGCAGATGTGGATTAGTAAGCAGGAATATGACGAAGCTGGCCCTCCCATCGTCCATAGAAAATGCTTTTAAGTGGGCTTGCCTGGATTTACGTTCTCCCTTCTTCTAGATCAAAGTACTTCTTTATCAACTTTGTCAAAGTCGATGAAGTACTTCTTTATCAACTTTTAATTGAGTCGGGGTAAATAGACCATTCTTGCGCATATGAAAACTAGAAAACTTCTCTTCATCCAAGTCCTGTGAGTTCCTGCCTAACTGACCATATCGTGACCTCTGTCAAGGAGAATTCTGATGCCATATGCTATTTTCTTTATCTTTATGTAGTTCAACAAAATGTAGACCTGTTTAAAGTAAGTTATGAATAAACTCATGGGAAATGTGATTTCAGAACGGATAACTAGAATTTGCAAACTTTTATATACTTTTCTTGCTAAAATATTTAAGAATAGAAGCCTATCTATCCTGTTTTTAAAATGTGCATGAATTTAGAAAATTATATCAGTTTACATTTTTTCACTTCTTTGAATACAAATAATGAATTATATGAGTCAATAATACCCTTATATACATAAGCAGTGGAGAAATAAAATGTAATATTTTTAAAACACTGATATATCTGGCTATCTGAACAGTCAATGTGAATTCTTGAAATGCTCAACACTCATTGTTTTAGAAACGATGGATTTTATTACCTTTATTAAATAAATATAATAAAACAGCTAACATTCAAATAATGTTGTGTATAAATCAACTAAATTTACAGCTCAGAATGGAGTTCTGTTGGTCAAATACACGTTTTAATGTTTTACTAATTGAACTTCATCCTACTTACAAGACAGGAAAAACTGAACTTAAAACATGTTAAAATAAAGAGATCTGTAATGTCGAATTAATGTTACTACACTCCAATTTGACAAGGATAAATTTATCTCTATTTGCATAAAATATCTTGAATATTTTTGTAAGCTATGATTTGAGATTTCTCTTTCAAAGACTTCACTGTAAGAAAAACAAAACCATAATATCTTTATAAGTTATAAATTTCAGAACCAATATAGATCATTAGTTTTATTCTTGAAAATATTTTAGGATAACTATGCTTTAATGTGCCCATTAAGTAGCAATATTTTAAGCAGAATATTTCTGAGATTAATTTCATAGAAAAATCAGTGTCTCTTCCTACAATATATGAATGTATTTTGATGAACCCAATAATTACTTTTTAAAATTTTAAGTATATTTATTTCTATCTATTTTTTGATTCCTGATTATCTGAATATCAACATTATATGAATTTTTCAGGTTTTTTTCTAAAAATTAAAGTATTATGGTTGCTTATTAAAACAGTATCAGATTCTCACTTTTCCTTTTATTATTAGATCCTTAAAAAGGAGGAAATTCTTTTCTTTTTGTCTTAATTAGGAAATAATACTTGTATTTTGAAATCCAATTTGGAATAATCTTTAAGCATTTTTTTTCCAGTTTGGGGGTCATAGCCTGCAGTGTTCAGGGACTACTTCCCACTCAGTCCTCAGGGATCTCTCCCTGCCGTGCTCAGGAATCCATGTGTTGTCCATTTTCAAAACTGGGGCTCCCACATGCAAGATATATACTCCAGTTCTTTCAATAATCACCCCAGTCCTAAGCAATTTTAAAATCAAATATTCCCCCCAAAAAATGATTATTACTTTCTTATTGACAATACAATTTTTTAAAAAACTTAACCAAAATAAATCTCCAAAGGTGCTTTATATTATGGCTTAGAGTTTCCTTTCACTTTTAATTAATTTTAAATAAATTAAAATTCATACTAACATTTCCTGTCATTTCCTTTCAATCCTTCCCAAAGTAATAGAGAATGATGCAAAGGGATCCTTTTTAATTTGTACCACTGATTCATACCATATGTTATAATTTTGCACCTGGTACATTTGACTATAAAAGCCTAAAAGTCAATTTTCTTTCAAGAAAGATGACTAGTCAGATAAGAACATAAATTCCATGTAATAGCAATTTAAAAGTTGGATATTAGTGGATAAGCAGATCTTTGGGTAATTAGTAGGTAGAGATAATGGCAATGATAATAATAATACCTTGGATTAACATGCTGCAACACTTTCCATTTGCAGAAGAGCTCTCACACATTCTGACCTACATTCTCAATTATAGGGAAAAAAAGTACATCTTTCATCAACAGAGAGTTTATGGTACTAGTAGAGTGAAATTCCAAGAAAAGAAACAATTGAACCTCAGATCATAACATGAAAATATGGATTCCATAATACAATCAGACATTTAAACCTAGGTTCTTTGGATATATTCTTGTTCCTCAACACTGACAGATGGATGAAATTTAAGGGGAGGAAAAGGCCATATCACATCTAATATTTTAAAATCATTGCCATCTATTGAGGAAATATAATTGATTTGCTATTTATCAGCAGGTCACCAGCCTCTCTCAGTACCAAATTACTTGGAATATTTTATAGAAGCACAGATTCCCTGGTCCTGGCTCAGAAATTCTCATTCAGTAAGTCTAAGATGAAGATGAAGAATCCACATATAGATCCAATTCATGCAATAACACCTTTTGATAATCCAGATCTGGAGCCCTTGCCTGAAAGAGCTCAACAGACTAGAGTGTATGCTTCATATTCAGGCAGGCAAGTTCATTGCTCAGCATTGCATAGCGTCCTCCAGAGCACCACTAGGACTCCCAAACAAGTAAGAAGTAGCCTCTCAGCACTATGGTATGCAACCAATAAAATTTTTTTAAATAAATAGGAAGAAACACATTATAGTCTTCAAAGGCAGAACAAGACTGAAGACATTTGCTCTATCCATTTTCTTCCAGAGATGGGAAAGAACTGAGGTATCCTTTAGAAATGAATTTTATACTATTACCCTCTCTTATCCTATTTTATACTATTTCCACCCTCTCTTACTAATCCACCTATGTAGAAATCTCAGATTGGAATTGTACCACAAGGTCTCTTGAATTGTTATTTCCTAATCACAGGTACCAATGTTCTGAAAACATGCAGTGATGCGAAGGTAACACCTACACTCTCCTTAGCTAATTTATAGATATGCTTATTTTTCAATAGTGAGAGAGTACAATACAGATTGGGGACCAGAGAGAAGTACAGTAGATAAGGCACTTTCTTGCACACAACTGGCCAAGGTTTGATTCCCAGAACCCCATGTAGTCTCACAAGAAACTTCAAGAGTAATCCCTGAGCACAGACCCAAGAGTAAGCCCTGAGCACAGTTGGGTCAGGTCAAAACTCACATTCATAATTCTATAATAGAGAAGACCCAAGAATTGTGTGATACTTTTAAATAATCAAAGAATAATTCTCTGTGGAGGCAAGAGCTTTGCCACGTTTATTTATACCTTCTTTTACTATTAATTCAATACTCTGAGCATTGTTTCCTTGATGAAAGAATATGCAGTATTATTTAAAGGTGTTTCATTGATGAAACACAGTTGAAGATTCATGAGTGTGCAAATAAGGACAATACAAGGCAAGCTGTTCAAAGAGGACTTCATAAAAAAAGACAGAGATACAGAATATAAAAGCTTAAATATTTAGGTACCATTATGATCTTTGGGGTTAATGGGATAGTTAATTCTTCTTCTGAGTATCTTCATTGAACCATGCTGGGAACATAAACTTTAAGGTCCAGTGCAAGTGTCACCTTTTCAATTTAGCATAGGACCTATATACAAATCTACACACTCTCCAATTCTTCTAAGAGTCCCTTAAAGACACAGACATCATTTATCCACCTTTTAACCTAATTTACTCAATAAACATGAATAATTTGTAGATTCTGATGCACATGTGCATATTATTTTCTGCTTCATTTGCTTCTTACCATTCTGTTCTCAGTTCCATGAGCGCTGGTGTCTTACATTCTGTTCCCTTTCCTCTGAGAAATATTTTATTTTTCCTTTACTCCTGTCTTCTCTTTCCTTTTCCATACATTCCTCCTGTGCTTTTCAAAATGCAGATCTGGGTTTGTTAAGCTTTTGCTTGTCAATGAAAGATTTTCTTGATCACCATGACACTGGGCTAGACAAGAACTTGGTGCTATATGTGGCGAAATAGACACTTAAAAAGGTGAGAAGTTGCACTGTTAAAACTTTATAGAGTTTGATAATTTTTTAGTCGGCTTAAAAGTTTGCCTTTAGGTGTCAGTAATAATACAGTGGGTAAGGTGTTTGCCCTGCATGTGGCCAACCCAGGTTTGATCCACGGCAGCCTATATGGTTCCTGAGCACTCCAAGGAGTGATTCCTGAGTACAGAGCCAGAAAAAGACCCTGAATATCACTAGGTGTGGCCCAAATATCTGACCCCAAAAAAGTTTTTTTAAGCTTGCCTTTATTCTGATTATTCAAATACCTTCCCCCCAAAATAAGTTTTTTTTATAAGTTTGCCTTTATTCTGATTATTAAAATAATCATGTAACCTTATTTTTTGTGTACTAAGTATATGAGAAGGAAGGGAAGAAGGAAGAGAGGGAGGGAGGGAGGGAGGGAGGGAGGAAGGAAGGAAGGAAGGAAGGAAGGAAGGAAGGAAGGAAGGAAGGAAGGAAGGATAAGTCTTCAGTTAACAATAGTACATTCAGCTCTTCATGTCTAGTTGCACTCTTGCTGATATTTTTCTCTAGTTTCCAAATTGCTCTAGAGTTGAATTCCAGGCCTCTGTATCCGTAATAACTCAGACATTAAAATATACTTTAAAGTGCTTTTTTGCTCACTTTCCACAGCCTCCTTCCAGAATTTACAAAAGATTTCTTACAAAAATATGTTTGAAGTTAGGAATTAAGCATGTGGTTTTCCCAGTACTGCTTCCAGATGTTGATAAGTACAGTTGGAATGGCTTTAGGGATATATATATGTACATATCAGTAGAAAGACTGCTCATTAAAGTTAATTGATACTTTAAGACTTCCTTTTTAAACATGAAAGGACCTGTCTAAACTATGCTGTCATTTTTTTAAACTAGCATCATAAGTAATAATGAATCTCCTTGAGCTGCCTGCCTTGTTCTTTATCCTAGTTCAATTCTGTTGTCCTAATCACCTTATAATTTTAGATTCAGTTAAATCTAATCCACAGATGTGCCAGTATGATATGATGACAGATATTTTATCTGGAAAACACCCTAACACCACTTGAAGAATGGAAAATCTTATTTAATTGGCTATTTGACAGCATGTAAGTCAAAAGCCAAGTTGTTGCGCAGAAGAGTTAGCCCAACAAGTTGGAGCACATGCTTCGCGAACAGGAGTCCCAGGTCCATTTTCCTGTACTGCAGAGTTCTCCAAACTAACATCATAAGTAATAAACTATGAAATAGTTAGCAACACTGAGCACTAGATCCAAGAATAGCCCTGAGCATTGCTGGATATGGCCCAAAAAACAGAACCAAAAAAGTGTTTTAAACAATTTGTTCTCCCTGGAATTAGAAATAAATCATTTGTTGCCATACACACACTATAATAATGAGTGTCTGGTAAAAAAGAAAAAAGACAGTTGGGCCAGTGAAAGGAAAGTGCTCCTGATGTATCCCCTCATAAATGTGCTACAGTCGGGAAGCTTTTCCTAATTATTTTATAGGTAGGGGGTAATCAGAGAAAGTCATAGACCAGCAAAATATTTTAAGTTCATGATTCCGGCATATTTCTTGTGACCTATCCAGAACACTCCCAAATATAACCCCCTCTTATTTTAACTGAGAAGGACTATCTCCTCAACATCGTTGTGTTGATGTGTTTTCATACCTATCTAATGAAGGAATGGTGAAGTCTTCTAGGGAAATCTGTGGTGACTATTTTCTAGATCATTCACAAATTGAAGGCTTCCACAGAAATATAAGCTTTTTATAATCACCAGTTACCAGAATAATTTAGGGCTTATTTATGTGAAATCTATAATTTTTAGATAATCTGTTGGTAAATGACACAAATTAATTCCCCCATTTAATATTTTAAATTGGCATTCATTCAATGATGAAATAATAACATTGGGTAAATAGTACATTTTATAAAAATGAAAGAAATTATTTGTGGTATAACAAATACAAAATAGATTATTAAAATTTTTGATGGCCAAAATAAATAAGGATTAAAACAGAGAAAAGAACATGTCTCAATGAACAAGAGTAAGATGGTAAAATAATTAAAAAATTGTCTTGTGCTATATCAAAAAAATATTTGAAAATAACAAATGCTGATGAGGAGGATAGGAGAAAATGGAACCCATTCTGGTAAACTGTTGGTGAGGTTGTAAATTGGTACAGTCTCTATGGAAAATAATATGAAAATTCCTTTAAAACTAAAAGCAAAAATATCATATAACCCAGAACAGCTCTCCTGTCATTAACCAAATTAATATGATAATTTAAAAGATAAATGCAATCTCGTGTTAAATTAGCATTATTCACAATAGCCAAGACATGGAAATAACCTAAATCAATACATAAAGAAGCTGTGGTATATCTACTCAACAAGACACTATTCAGCTATTTAAAAAGATAAAATCAGGGGTCAGGGATGCACAGGGTAAGTCACCCGCCTTATATGCAGCTGACTCTGGTTTGAATCCCAGCAGTTATATATTCCCCCAAGCCCCACCAAGAAAGATCCCTGAGTACAGAACCAGGAGTAAGGCCTGAGCACCACTGGGTGTGACCTGGGAAAAAAGGGGAAAAAACAGAAAAGGTAAAGAAATAATACTGTTTGCAACAACAGTATGAATAGAACCTGTGGGGATTATGCCAAGTAAAATAAGTCAGAATGTGATTATACTGGATGATTTGGCTCAGATGTAGAGTATAAGCAACCAATGCAAAGGAACTAACAAGACTCAACAAAACTGTTGGACTGTGAAAAAAACATTACCGTTACTAGGTGGGAGATGATAGTATAAGGTATGAATTTGATCACATAAATGACACTAGAAGCTGGTGGTGGGTGCAGTGAGGTGTATACCCACATGGAGATGTGAAGCTGTGCTCATGAAACTTACATAATACTTACGAATAGTATACAAATATAATATTTTTTAAAAATAAAATTTCTTGGGGCTGGAGCGATAGCACAGCGAGTAGGGCGTTTGCCTTGCACGCAGCCAACATGACCGACACAGGTTCGATTCCCAGCATCCCATATGGTCCCCTGAGCACTGCCAGAAGCAATTCCTGAGTGCATGAGCCAGGAGTAACCCCTGAGCATCGCCGGGTGTGACCCAAAAAGCAAAAAATAAAAATGTGTTAAAAAAATAAATAAAAAATAAAATAAAATTTCTTCCCCTTCACCTGATCTGAGTGCTAGTCTTTTAGTGTATGACAATATAGATAGATAGATAGATAGATAGATAGATAGATAGATAGATATAATTATATACCACTTAGTTATTTGACAAATCAACCAAAACTACAAATAGTAAACAATAAAAGTATCAAATCTCTCTGGTAGCATAAAATGTAACCCAACCATATTAGTGAACAATTGGAATATTAGAGAAAAGGAGCCAACAAAGAGAAGATAAACTTTAACTGATGCCCAGCACCATTGTCATATCATTGCTATTTGACAAAGTTATTATTTTCATATTTGAGTTCCTATGACCAAGTAGTTCAGCCAGATTACTTAACTACTCCTCAAACATCAGCCCTTCAAAGAAATTTTAACCACCACAGTCAGTTAAGCACTTGATTTTTAGCTAACTGACAACTGAATATCACTTTAATTTAGCAAGAAATCTCTTTTGTGTACATGGTAGGAGGTAAAACTTGAACTCACCTCATCCACTTAGTAACTAGAGCTTATATTCAGCCTGTCAAATGCTGCATTCTGAAATATTGATGCTTAAAACATGAGAAAGTGACACAAATATGCTATAATTGTTGAAAAAATATTCACAGCACCATAACACAAGGAAGCTATCAATGCCTGTGCTATGATGATGGTAAAACCCTAACCTGGCTATAGCTTTCACATGAGATAGCAAATATTCTTAAAATATCAAATTTTCTTCTTTTCCAGAAATTTTTCTTCCATTTTCCAAGTATGAAATCTGAACTACTCATCATTCTTCAAAAAAAGGATAACTTTCTGGCTTAAACTATCTAAAATCAATTTCCGCGGCATATAATCATGTTCCGCTGGTTACAGCCTATCTCAGTAGCAGACAATGGAGTTGCAAGCAATAGGCCCTTGATGAAATAGGCACGTTTAGTATTAGTCATCTGGCCCAATTCAGGCTGAAGGCAACAAAAGTACCACTAGTTTTTAGAAAAGGGAATCTTGAGGACTAATAAGAAAAATGATGAAATGTTTCATTAAAATAGATGCTGGAGTCACTTAAAATAAAGTTTTTAAGGACAAGGCTGTGGGAAACCAAACTTTCGTTGTTGTGGAACAATATAAATGATTTGAGTACTTTTACAGGAAGGAATAGAAAACTCCTACTATTAGATCTGGTCAGTTTAAAAGAAAATTTTTTAATTTTTTTAAAAACAAGTCCAGATTGCTAGATATTTCTCAAGCATGTGATTGGTTAAAAGAATCTTAATTCTCTTAGAGACACTGTACTATAGCACTGTCCTCCCGTCATTCATCGATTTTCTCAAGCAGGCACCAGTAACGTCTCACAACAAATTGTGAGACTTGTTGTTATTATTTTTGGCATATCCAATACATCAAGAGCAGCTTGCCAGGCTCAGTTAGGCGAGTGCGATACTCTCAGTAGCTTGCAGGGCTCTCCAAGAGGAGCAGAGGACTCAAACCCGGGTCGGCCGCATGCAAGGCAACCACCCTACCCACTACGCTATAGCTCCAGCCCCTGTTACAGACATAAATACCTAAAAGACAAGCTCCTTTTACTGGATTCACAGACTGACTGGGACTCCCATGTTAGATGTAGAATAATGGTGGGAAAGAATAGAGGCCCAAGAATTAGAGTAAAATTATCAGGAACCTAGAAAATGGATGTCCAAATATCTAGACATGCTCTTTTTATAACCGACAACCTCTTTTCTTCATATGAGCAGAACTTTACCATTTGGTTGCAAAATATATCCTTCTACCTTACCTTGTACAAGATCCAGAAAGCAAAAATCAGCCTTCTAAAAAATAAAGAAAGTAAAAGTTAGTTTTATCAGTTAGGGTCTAATGCCTAAAGTTTTTAACTGAAAATAATTTAATTTAAAACTAGTTATAAAGTCTTGATCAGGATTAAGAAACCAAATAGGGGTGATGAGA
Organism: Sorex fumeus; assembly: GCF_029834395.1. Taxonomy (NCBI): domain Eukaryota; kingdom Metazoa; phylum Chordata; class Mammalia; order Eulipotyphla; family Soricidae; genus Sorex; species Sorex fumeus. The sequence continues at coordinate 16,899,628 of NW_026606072.1, forward strand.
CATCTAGTATTAATAAATAACAGAGATCCTATAACTTCAAAATCTAAGAAAAGTGAAAAGACAAAGTTGATGAATGTGGTGTTGGAATATATGCATGAGAAACTACTAATAATAATTATAAAGTCATATGGCTCTCGATAAATAAAAAAATTAAAATGAAAGAAAAGTAAGAGGCATGAGTAAGACCCAATAAGAGAGGTCAGGAAAGAAGGCTATCCAGCTGAAGATATGGTGATAGAGAAAGACAGTGCCAGCCGGAATTCAAATAAAAGTAAAAGAAGAAAAATTAAAACTCTGAGTCTTCCTCTCCTTCACTGCCAAGACTCTCACTGTTGCTCAGTGGTAGTAAGATATCATGGCAAAAGATGCACTCCTTAGAAGTTAGCCTAGGAAAGCACACAGCAAATATTCTGTACAATGAATATTTGAATGAATGAATATTTAAAATTTCAGAGGATATTATGCTAACTTGCATCGTACTTTAGAATACAAGGATCAGAATATGACCTTCATTAGTCTTACCAAAGACACAAAAATAAAATTCAGGAAAAAATATTAAATAATAATTTCATTTTAGGGAGATTTTAGGGTGGTTACAAAGAAGGAAATTCAAATATAAGCTCCAGATAGTAAGAGGCTGTTACATTTGAGTGATAGGATCACAAGAGTTTCTCCAGTTTATCTAGGTTATATAGAGGCATACTTTACATGCATGATTCAGCAAAGCCAATATCACTCTATAATTCTGTGATAGATGGAATTACTCAATACACCAGTAACAAATTTTAGCATCAGAGTCTAAAACCCTAAGGTAAAACTCTACTATTTTCAACAAACATCTATTTGTCTTTCAAGAAATTTATCATGAACAGTTACTGGGCCAGGGATCAAACCCAAGTCATCCGTGTGCCCCGCAAACACACTTCCCACTGTCTAGTAGTAATTGTTAATACACAAATGGTTGCAGTACTTTGGATGCTCTCACTTAAAGTCATACAGATGCCCTGAAAACTACAGTTCAAACACCATCTATGCAGGATACTCTAGTTAGCTCTCCAGTACCTCCTGGTCCCTTGAGCATCAAAAGATGTGGTCCAGATAATCTCCAGAGATAATCTTCAGACCAACGCAGTGCTACATATTCTGGTCCTCCCACTGAACTATCAGCCTGGTTGGCCAAAAATATCTGGGTTCCCCAAGCCTCCAGAGCACTGTTTGGGAGACCAAAAAAATAACTAAGTAAATCAAATCACACAAAACACTTCATGAGGAATTATCAAAAAGCCAGGTTTAATGGAAAATTACTGGATTGCTGCAACACTCATATTCTGCCACAGAATCGGGCCAGAGGAAAAGTAGAGAAAGAAATCCTAGTGGGTACATTTTCAGTCAACACATGCTTTTCCTCTTCACCTTTGCGATAAGAATCTACATCAATCTCAAGTCAGGGACTAAAGTAAAAACAGAATAAAATTAAGGAGTATTGACCAAAAAGAGTCAAAAAAAAGAAATATTTATTTTTCATGTGAATGCATTACAAAAGGCCCCCACAGTGCAGAAGACTTAATAATCACACAAATCTTCTATGTAGATGTAATTAGGCCTTCTTCCTCAGTACTTCTTCAGAGAGAAAAAGGTAAAGCCTAGGAGTGAAGGCCATATGGAGGCCCAGCATCACAGACTTATGTTTCCCAAAGCAAATGCATCTGCTTCCACAGCTGAGTGCCTATTTTTATCAAAATGAGCAACCCTAAACCCTGAGTGAGTGAGGGATCGGCAAGACCCCAAGAGGCATACTGATTACTCTTTGCATTATGGGTTAAACCCTGGAATAAAAGGTAGCTATGGTTTTGTTTTCCACGCCAATCGCTAAATATTGCTAATGCTTCTAACCAAAATCTCATGTGACAGTGAAAATCTAAGTCTAGTGTTTACAACATCTCTGGAAGCAAAAAGCCTGATAGAAGAATTGGATGAAGGGCTGGAGAGCTGATACAGAGAATAGGGTGCTTGCCTTATACACAGTCTACTAGGATTTTACCCCTGGCAACCCATACGGTACTCCAAGCACCACCAGGAATAATTCCTGAGTGCAAAGCCAGTAGCAACCCCTAAGCATCACCAGGTGTGCCACTTCCCCACCACCACCACCACCAAAACAGAAGAGTTGGATTAAGTATTAAACACTCAACAGCAATGCCATTTGGAAAATAAGCCAGAAAGATGTTGTTCTCCTTCAGGATGCAGTTCATACACTGAATCCATGAGCAAGAAATGGTGCTTTTACTCCCATGACTAGGATATACTGATCTTGTAAAACAACAGCAAAAACTAGATGTTGGGATGATATCTCTCATTGAGGCTAGTGATCTACTTATAATTATAAGTAACACCCCTACATTTAGTTCTTATAGTTTAAATAGGAAATTAACAAACATTTATGTGGAGAGCCAGTATTTAATTTAGGCTTTACAGGGCATACAGTCTCAGCTGCAACCACTCAACTCTACCATTACAGCAGAATGTTATGAAGGAAAACATAATATATTAAATAATGAAAAATGAATGTCACTCTGTCCCAATAAAGCTTTTATTTACAAAATCAGTTGGCAAAGTGGATTTGGTCTATGATACATAGTAGTTTCACTAAAAAATACTTCTTTGAATGAAAATAAATGTGATTTTATTTAACTTGGACTTATATCAATCCTTTGGTCAGTTTTAGCTCCTCTTACCATAGGACAAACTGATAGAAACGGAAATTACTATTGGCTTGAAAGACTGATCCTGACAATCAAGGGGAAATATGCTTTCTGCTTTATAATGCAGATAAAATAAGTACAGATAAGACCAAAGAGATGAAGGAAGGCTCCCGCACAATTGTGTTCAAGAATAATATTAAGCAGAGATGGGACTTGTGGTAAGGTGCTTGACATTCATGCTAACTCTTATTCTGCTAGGGCAAAGTGAACCTTTCCAAAGAAACCGAACAGCATTCAGAAGAGATGAGAAGGAAATGGCTTTATTTTATGCCAGTGGGTTCAGCTGGGTTCACACCAAAAAGTCAAAGAGTCTTTTGCCACACTTGTATAAGTCTGCTCTTGTGGTTGGAATATACAGGACCAGGGATTACACAAAACAGAGTAATTGATATATTACTCTAACATGTCAGGATGAGACAACACATAAATTTTGGTGAGCACAGGAGTACATAGACCTGGAGTGCTTGGAGTCAGGCTTCCCTTGATTAGAATGATGATTAAAGAGAGAGAGATAACCAGACCTCCATTCACATCACAGTGGTTCTGTTATCGGCAGTTTCACAGTAATCTGTTACCTGCCTGGTTTTCCCCATCTGGGAATTAGACACTGCTTCTGCAAAGGGATTTTTCCACTTTGAATTTTTTATTTTCCACCTTTCATCACAGTTCAAATCCCCAGTACCACATATGCATCCCTGAGCACAGAGTCAGGAGAAACCCCTGAGCACAGAGTCAAGAGAAACCTCTGAGCACTAACAGGTATAGTTCCAAAACCCAGTATAATAAAATCGAGGAGAAAGAGGTTCCACTGCTGAAACAAAGTCCAGGGGAAAAATATTACCTGCTCCAAACTCCCCGCCCCCGGCATCCTACTTAGCAAACACCTGGGGTCAAGGTGTGGGGCAATTTGGGAAAACTGTATATAAACTTAGCAGAGGAAGAGGCACTCACGGGGCCTCCCCACCCCCACCACACATGCCACCTACATCTCTTGAGATATGTCCTTTCATACTTTGACATCCATGTCCCCGTTCTAGTGAAATGGCCCAGGTGCACATCCATGCTTGGACTATGTACTGCTTGGGTTACATACTGGCTCACTCTACTCTGGAGAAGCCTGTGTTTTCTCTTGAGCACAAATCTTTACCTACTTCTCTCCTTCCCACCTCTTATTCCCCAGTTACATTGTTTTATTTCACTATTATCCTCCTGAAATTCTTCTCTGTGAGGGAAAGGCAATGCAACTGAAAAGGCTGGGTAAGGTTTAGGATTGACTTTCCCTTCCTCAAAGAGCAATTCCTTTCTCCAGCGTGAGTCAAAGGAATCCCAAAGAAATAGGGTGGCAGAAAGCACGCCACACACAGTTCAGAACAAGTGGACTTTGGCCACAGCTTGAATGGGGCTGGCAGGGCACAAGTCCATTCTGTGCAGAGGCTCATGGCAAACTCTTCTCACTCCTAGATTTCCCAGGTACTTCCCTAGGTGACCGAGGTGGGCAGAGATTAGAAAGCAGTAGATTTCCCTTTGAAGGCTGACGACTTTCCCCTCCTCACTTCACATAAGTCACCCGGGAACCCTGCTCCTCCACAGGTGGGGGTTGAATCTACCACCAGCAACACCAGTAACACCAGTAACTAGCATGTGTGTGTGAGTTCATGGATAGGAATTCTAATCCACCATTGGTGCCAATGTAAATTGGCCCAGTCCCTAAAAAAATAGTACAGAGAACTTTCAAAATATTAAAATTAGCAATAGAAAAACGCTAATTCCAAAACCATATTCATGTTTATGTCCATTGCAGCACTATTCCCTCTAGTCAAAATATGAAGACAATCCAACAATAGACAAATGAATAAAGAAAATGTGATATATATGTATATACAATGGAGTACTATCCAACCAAAAGAAAACATTAAAATCTTGTGGGCCAGAGAGATAGAAAAGAGGTCTAGGTGCTTACCTCGCACTTGGTCAACTCCAGCCAGACCCCTGATGTTACATATGATCCCCTGAACACTGCCAGGAGTGATCCCTGAGAACAGAAACAGAAGTAATCCCTGAGTACTGACGGGTATTGCCCAACCCCACACTCCACCCTCAAAACCAATAAAGAAATCTTGTATTTTGTGATAATGTGCATAGACCTAAAGGGGTCATATTAAGTAACTTAGAAAGAGAAAGGCAAATATCTGATGAGCTCATTCATCCATCAGATATAAAAATGAGAACAGACAAAAACAATGGAAACAAATCCATGAACTCATACTGCAGAGCTGTGGTTACCAGAGGAGGAGGGGGGAAGGGAATCAAAGCAGAGAGGGTTGCAGTGGACCAAGGAGAAGGGATAATGTCAGAACTGTGGTATGGTCACCTATACTTTGAAGAGGAAGAAATGTACCTCTAAACCATATATAGTGTAATAAACTCATGTTATTTCTATAATTCTTTTAAAGAATCCATAAAGATTTATGTTCTAGGATCCATAAAGATTGTGGTTAACTATCGAGGTCACGAGTTGCCCCCAACAAGCGGCTCTCTAGCAAGGCCATGGCTCCAGAGGCAAAAGGACTTAATCCAGAGACCGGCAGCTTGCAGCAGAAAAGTGAATGGACCATGCGTTAAATTATGGTGCCATGGCTCCCCGGGAGGGAAAGGGTGTTGCTCCCTTCTGCCTTTCTCCCGACCTCACCCACCCCTGCAGCAAGGTGGCCACCGCCTCAGAGCTTATTGGAAAGCCAGGTATGAGCCAGCAGTGATGGGGCAACTGCAGTCTCATGGGAAGAGGGGCAGTACCAGCTCGTCCTTCACACCCTACCGAGGTCATGAGTTGCCCCCCACGAGTGGCTCTCTGGTACAGCCATAACACCAGACGTACAGAAACCAATCTTGTAATTATCTGGCTCTTTGCAGAAATCTAAAATTATTATGTAAGTCTCATAACCAGCTATAGGAAACAAAATATTTCACAATGCCTTTTCAGCAATTCTGATTGTTGGGGAGGAAATTCTAAACAATAATGGTGCATCCTTTGTCGAAATAATGAATGTAATCAATGTAGAAAAGAGTTAAGTGGAAATCATCTGCCTCACAGGCATTGGGAGGGATGGGAGAGTGTATATTGAGGTTCTTGGTGGTGAAAAATGAGTACTGGTGAAGGGAGAGGTGTTTGATCATTGTATGACCGAGACTTAAACCTGAAAGCTTAGTAACTTTTCCCACAGTGATTCAATAAATAAATATAAGAAGAAAAATAAATAAATAAATAAAACTATGAAAATAAAAGTAAGGTGGAGTTCATGCCCAAATCACTCAGCTAATCAGTGGCTGAATAAATAGCAGTGCTCCTACATAAAAAAAAAATTGTGGTTAAAATACACAAGACACAGTAAGAAGGTGGAGGTAGAAGCTATTGTACGTTTATCTGCAACTCATAAATGTATGAGGAAGTTACCCAATAGACACATGGAACCATCATACTCCCTGCAGACCAGGGTATAACCCAAGCAATCCCCAAAGAAAACATAGAAAGCACATATATATGCTTCATTGACACATTTGAAATCACACGGGGAAAAGGTGTGAGTGTGAGAGAGGAAGTCAGTATGTTTCTTTCTCTTGATGATCATAGGTGTGATTAACATATTCCATGCTAAGAAAATGGAGACCAGATAGGAGGGAATGTGTCTGTTCTTACCAGATTGCAATGGCTGAGAATCTAAGACATAATATCATAAAAACTGAAATTTTAGATGAAGACAAATACAAAATGACGTCACAAGAAGTACACAAAGTTTTCAAGCATTAAATTCAGTGGAGTCTAAGCAAAAATATGCAAATAAAGGAGAGCTGTGTGGGTGGTGGTTGGAGCGGGACCCGCTGCCTCCGGTATGCCCGTGTGTAGTAAACTACCAAAGCTTCTAGAGAGTGATAGGATCAAGGTGCTGCTACGAACAGTCAAAATAGTAGAATGTGGAATTGTGGAAGGCTGACTGAAGGAATAAAAGAACTGTGATGTGCTGTAAGTGACTCATCAGAGGGTTCAGTATCATAACATGTGGACATAGAGTAGTCTTAAACAATATATAGACACAAGTGAGTTGCCCTTTGAAGATAATACCAAAATCCTCTTCCTTCTGGATTTTGGAGCTAACATTTTCAATGGTTAAAAAAAAAGGTGGAGGGATAATTAACCGGGCAAGACTCTGAAGTTATTTAGAATTTACAGAATATCTGAGGGAAGCAGAATATGAAGAGTAAGGTGTACTAACAAAAACTAACCCAGAAGTGAGACTGAAAATGAAACGCAAGATTCTTTCCAAGATTATGTTTTGGAGACATGAATGACTAGAGGGAGCAGGAGAAAGAAATTCTCACCAAAAACAAAAACAACAAATAAAGGAAAATTATCTGCCCACTGGTTAGTGTAACCCAGAACAAGATAGCCATGCCACTTAATGGCATGCTCAAAAGTGATGGGGCTGTGTATGAAGCATGATGCTGACTGTTTACCTCTTTGGGCTACCCTGAGAGTTGAAGAGTGGGAAAACGTCCTCATTTCTATGTGAATCTGCAGCATCATTAACTGCTTTATATCTAAAATCATGCTCAATGGAACATGTTTTCCAGGGTTTTGAAAAAGGATTTACAGTGAAGGAAGAACGACAAAGGCATGAGGGTGACATGCTCACATAGCTTCCCTTGACAGATGGATAGAATTTCAGTTGAAAGTGAACATTTGCTTGGAACGTTTAAAGCATCAACCATTTACATCAGTGAAGTTCTGTTCTCTTTGAAAATACAGTGTGAGAAATTTTTGACATTTGAATTTTTTTATTTCTAGTCCCAGCAATACTAAAGCTTACAGCTTTAGAAAGGAAACACATGCTTTAAAATGTGATGAAATACCAGGCCATTCCAGGAAATATGCTTAAGTCACTTAATATGATTCTAGCACACCTTAAAAGTGCAGATAAGCCAGATGGTTTTTTCACTTCCAAATGAAAATCGGTACCTTTTTCATTGCTATTAAATTCCCTTCATATTTATCCACTATTCATTGCCAAATTAATTTTTAAAATGGGGCACAGCATATATAGCTATGTGCTATTTCAGGAAATTTTTTGAGAGTGGCCACACCCAGTGGTACTCAGTGCTTACCCCTGGCTCTGAGCTCAGGAATTACTCCTGGCAGGCTCAAGAGACCATATGGGATGCCAGGAATTCAATCCAGGTTACCACATGCAAGGCAAATGCCCTACCCGCTGTAGTATCACTCCAATCCAATTTCAGGAAATTTTTGATGATTAAAAATCAATACTCTTGTTAGAATCTTATTGGAAAGAATAAACTGCCCATTAAAAAAAATTAAGTCGAGAAAATACTCTGATCCACTGCTGGTGGGAATATTGCATGGTTCAGCTCCTGTGGAAAACAGTATGGAGAGTTGTCAGTAAACTTAGAATTGAGTTGCCATATGACCCAGCAATTTCACTTTTTGGCATATACTGCCAAGAAAAAAAATCACTCAGAAGGAAATATACACACCATGATTCATTCCACTTAGTACAATAGCTAAGATATGGAGTCAAGTGTACAACGACAGATGTATTGTGAAAATATGGTATATATACACAGTGGAATACTATACAGTCACAAGAAACAATGAAATCATGCAATTTCCAGCAACCTGGTTGGAACTTGATCTCACAGTATAGAGAGGAAGACAGAGAAAGAAAGAAATCAAGGGGAGAAGGAAGAAGATGAGAAAAAAATAATAATAAAGGAATAGGGGTCAGAGACGTTGGGTTTACCAGTGATGTGGAAGAATGGTATGGCAATATATCCAAATATAAATTACGAACTTCAAACTTTGAAATGCACCTGTCAAGGTAGCAGGCAGCAGGAGTAGTGGGAAATATGGAACACTGGTGGAGGGAAATTGACACCGATGGTGGGATTAGTGTTGGAAAATTGTATGCCTAAGACTCAATTATCAATAACTTTGTAAATTATGGTTCTTTAACTTTTTTAATTAAATGGAAGATTAATAAAACTAAGAAATAATTCAACTCGTGGGGTCAGAGTTAAAGCAGAGTGGCTAGGGTGTTGGTCTAGTACATGTTTAACCTGGATGCTCTCCCAGGCATCCCAATACAGTTCCTAGAGCCCTGCCAGAAGTGATCCCTGAGAGCAGAGCTAGAAGTTATCCCTGAGCATCACCCAGTGTTCTCTCCCACCAAGACCAAAAAAAGAAATAATCAACTATTTTTCCTTAGGCTTCAATTTAAATGATAAAGCATAGTAAGCAATTCAAATTGAAAAGGAAAATTAATTCCAACAAAGTTATGTAAAATAGATTCACAAAATATGAAACTCTTTTGTAAAAGTTCTCAAGCCAGGATCAACATCATTATTTTACTTTGGAATATATAGACAATTTCAAAAACAATTTAGTCTCTATTTCCATACTTATGATGAACCTTTCCACTTCTTTTATTTGCTGAGCTTATATTTGAGAATAATCTCATCACAATGCTTTCTTAGAAATCTCAGAGATATATTGCACCTCAGATCTGAATATATATGCATATCTACCAATCACATAAATTCAGTCTACCAAGAGACTCGAGTCGGCCATGATGGCTGCATGCAAGGCAAATGCCCTACCGCTGTGCTATCCATAGGGTATTTGTCTTACAAGCGGCCAACATGGCCGACCCGAGTTCGATTCCTCCGCCCCTCTCGGAGAGCCCGGCAAGCTACCGAGGTATCTCGTCCACACGTCAGAGCCTGGCAAGCTCCCCGTGACATATTCAACATGCCAAACACAGTAACAACAGGTCTTATGATGGAGATGTTACTGGGCCCGCTCAAACAAATTGATGAACAATGGGAGGACCGTGACCGTGACCAAGAGACATTCCATTTTCTCGACTGAAATAACAAAATGAGAAATAGAAAAGAATAATGAAGTTGGCTTCTGGTAACTTCTCTACTCTCCCATATCAGGGCCACATAAGTGTGCCCTGGCTCCTAGAGATCCAGGGTCCAAACTCAGAGCCTCTTACATGTTAGATTTGTGTTCTACCATTGGTGCCATACCCCTGGCCCCCAATCATTTTCTACTTTTTTAACCAGCTTACATTGTACAAGGTTTTGGATGAAGGAAAAGAGAACCGCTAATGGGAAAAATTTAGAATAGCAGTTGCTTCTTACTTTTTTGCTCTGCTATTCTCAGGATATGAGTACTCCTGAAACAGTAGTCCTGTGAAGACCATTGCTTGCTGGGCAGGCCACATTTCCTGCCTTTGTTTCCCTTCTCTGTATTCTCTTGTTAGATACTCCCCCGCTTAAAATACCATTTTTAATCTTTCTATGCTTTTTCACAATTGCCACCAATTCTAAAGAAATCATCTACTTCCATAACCATCCATCCTCATTCATTAAATTTTCCCTCCTTTTGAAGATAAAGCACTGCTTGGTAGGCCGTTAGTGAATTACAAAGTCCTACTTGCTGGACTACCCACTTAGGTGGTTTGAGATTAAAAGTCTAACTTCCAAAATACTACTTAAACCACCAAAATATTTTTCAGTCTCAAGCTAGTTTTGTGATTATGTTGAAAGACTGGCCTTTCTTTGTCCTCAGAGATGTAGCTTCTGAAATTTGGGTGTGTAGCATGTAATAGCCAGATCTGGTCTGCTCTCACTAGTTATTATCAATTCTTTTTATCATAAAAAGATCCTAATTGTCATATTATGAAACAAGTCATGGTACATCAAAGGAAGTTTAAGCTTGTTATAAGAAATGCAATTTGTAAAACTGCCTCTGTTTTATAGCAGATCAAAAGACTTACATATTTTCTTCTTAGACATACAGGTATTTAGTCATTATTGACCAACTAATGATTATAAAGGGACATATCAAAAGGTACATCTGTTATTTAATGCAGTACCTTGTTCTAAATATAACTAACTGAAAATAATAGAGCCTGTGGTTAAAAATCTAAATTATCAGGCTGGGAAACAGTACAGGGATTAAGGCACTTGCCTTATACGTGGCAGTCTACTGTTAGATACTGGCATCACCAGGAATAGGCACAAAACCGGGAATATGCCTTGATCACTACTAGGTGTGGCTGGAAACCCCACCCCCAAATCCCCTCCAAAAAGAAGGTAACTTCTCATAGACTTGTTTCTGGAGTTGACAGTCATTCAGTGTCATCACTGTGATGCTGCTTCTTTCATTACATGTGCCCTAATCCTAGGATTGGAAGCTGACATAGTTTTTTTTTTAATTTTTATTAGTGGAACACCATGAGGTACAGTTGTAGACTTACAAATTTTTGTGCTTGGGTTTCAGTTATACGATGATCAAGTACCTATCCCTCCACCAGTGCCCATTCTCCACCACCACTAATGCCACCCACCCCCCATCCCACCCATCCCACCCTGCCTCTGTAGCAGGGCATTCCCTTTTGCTCTCTCTTTTTGGGTGCTGTGTCAACTATGGAAGTTGACATAGTGAAACATATTCGCATCTTAAGGAATTTCTTTTTATTTTTTGGCACCACACATGGCCGTGCTCAGGGATTACTCCTGTCTGCACTCAGGAATTACTCCCAGTGGGCTCAGGGAACCCTACGGGGATCCAGAGAGTACACCTGGGGCTGCATGCAAGGTAGGCAATTTACCAGCTGTACTATCTCCCCAGTTCCAGGAATTTTATTTTGAAATCTTTAAGACCAAGATATCCTTCTCGTAGAAAAAGGTATCTTGGATTCTTTCCTGCAGCTAAGCTTCCCCTGAGATGGTTAAGAGTCATAGTTGCCTCCTGACTGTCTTCAAAGGAACAATTTCTCCTTTACTGTCTGACATCATTATGTATCTCCCCTCCACAGCCTGTATCAGAGATGCGGCATACATAAGATACTTCACTGAGCACTGAGACTTTATGCAAGACATTGGGTTGGCAAGAAGTGATTCAATAGAGAGAGACCAATACAACTAGTCAATTTCCCCTGTTTAGACAAACTCCTCAGTACCCAAGATCCTGGGCATCTTCTAAGGTCCTTTGCACACCTGACAACTTACAGGCAGAGAGAAGAGGTTTTCTTTTCAAAGAAGAAACAAAAACAAAAAACTCTGAGGCATTGGGACTTCTCACAACTTAAATTTAAAAACATGATGCCCCCATGTGTGTTACTAGAATTGGAAAATAGTCTGAGTTAATCCAGAAAGAAAGAAAAGCACTCCAAGAGCAATGGAGTCAAGCTATGATTCCAAGGAGACAGGAGACAATTGTGAAATTAAGGAAGGGATATTAGTTTCTATCAATGTAAAAAAAAGAGCACAATTTAGTGACATGAACTATGATAAATTTTATTTCTTAAAGTTACAGACGTGAGAAACCTAAAGTGAGTGACAGGGCTGGGTTCTTTCTATAGTCTTTAAAGAGAATAGATTTCCTTGTCTTTTTCAGCCTTTCAAATTTGCCCCAGTCCTTAGCTCTTGGCCTCTTCTAAAACCAAAAGTCATATAACCGAGCTTTTCTTCAGTCCTTGCATATTTCCCTCTGCCTCTCTTGCTTCCTCTTTTATTTATAAAAAAAAACTTCATAACATGGGGTTATGTTATGCCAGACAAATAGCACAGTGGCAAAGGTTTGCCTTGCATGCAGCCAATCCAGGTTCAATCCCAGGCACCGCATATGCTACCCTGAGCACCTCCAGAACTGATTCCTGAGCACAGACCCAGGAGGAAACTCTGAGCACCACAAAATGTAACAACAAAACAAAACATCAAAACTTTTGTATCACATTGTACACAGCTCTAAAATCTACCAAAAAAACTTCCCATTTCAACCACCTTAATAATATCACATCCAAAAATCCTCTTGGTCATGGAAGTTACAAAGTCACAGGTCTGGAAGATTAGACATAGGACCTCCTTGCTGAAGAAGCATAATTCTGCCATCTAATGAGGTGTTGATTCTTTCTCCCTTGGAGAAGGCTTAACCCTATGACAAACTGTGTAGAGATCAGAAAAAAACAAATCTAAAAAGCAGAACATAGCACTAGTCTTCCCTTCAACCCCAGGGTGAGGAAGGACAGGAAATACACTGGGGTCAGCTGCCTGCCCGCTGTGTAGACCTGAACATGTCAACTAACCAGAGCTCAGGTTCCTCATCCAGAAACCAAATCTCATCATAGAATCGAAGGTGACTAAGCTGATTCCGTGAAATCACATGACTGCAAGTACATCATGGCACTGTGTCAGGTCCACAGCAACCATGAAATAAATATTATTTATCAATGATTGAAAAAAATATGCCCAGAGTAAACAGAAACCAGTAAGAAAAGATCAAATAAACATCACCAGTATCCCTGCACATCCTCAACAGGTGTCTGCTGTATCTTTTAGGCAGATTTTCAACACTTCAAGTGATCAGAAGGTGATGCAGAGAAGAAGGAATGGGGTCAGAGCTGCTAGCACCTCTTTTGCCAGCAGGCAGAGGGGCCTCTGCTCATGGACTGTGCTTTAGAAGACCTCATAAAATCTTCCAAGATGCAAAGGTATTTTCTCCTTTTTCAGCTTTATAAGAAAAGCTTGTTGAATTTTAGCAGATGAAGGGATTAAGGAAAATTGAAAGAAAAGGAATGTGCTGGCTGAGCCCCCAGCCTGGTGTCTGGAGAGCCCTGTAGTGGCGACGGTGTCTAGCTGCCAGGGACTTGCCCTGGCGTTCATTTAATGCTGAAATAAGTTGACCATTAGGTGTGTGAAGGCAACCAAACTCCTCCAAATACCCACATATCCTTCCTCTCTTCTCTTCTGCTCCAGTGCTGAGTAACATTTTCTGGAGCACAGAACACAAAACTTGAAAACTCCAAGATGAAAAGTAGAGGTTCTAAATGGAAATACGCCCTTTCTTAATCCCTAACTTTTTACCTGGAGAGCAGACAACCCCATTAGCAATGCAGCAGCCCTGGTTAGGGACTAAGCATCCACTGTATCCCAGCAGGACCTTACTCTGGTTTAGATGCTTGGGAAACAGGGCTGACACCCAGAAAAACATCCACTTTTAGCTTTCTTTAGCACCACTGCTTGGTTCGAGAATAGAGATTCTAAGCAGGAAACTGGAAAAGCTTTGGATATAACTTGGCTTACATTGTTTAAATATTTAGACATATTGTATGTGCACCTCCAAATGCACTCTTGCCTGGATGTTGTAAATGTTAGACTCAGTCAGAAGGTAGCCTTTCCTCCCAGAGTCACTAAAAATCTTCCTAAAAGGGGTGCTAATGAATCAAATAGGTGAAAAAGAAGCCTCTCCTTCAAGTTCACACAACAGCAGAAGCACCTTATCAAGACCAAGAGAACTAAACAGAGAATGACCCAACTGGAAAATAGATTTCCTCCACATAAAGTGTCTGTAGTCATAGCAGTACAAACTTCAGTCAAACATAAAATATAGTTTCTCAATATATCAATTTTCTGGATTACATGTGAAGACAGAAAAAAGATTCAGAGTTCCAACCATACCCTCTATATTAAGTGAAATTGGGTTTACCCTAACAGAATGTCCCTAAAGTTCTGCATGTGCATCTTTTCTCACGGCACAGGATCTTCATCTCAAGAAGAATGTGGTGGTCTGGATCACTTCCAAAAGTCTATCAGGAGAAAAGGATCTGATAAAAACCCGGGGACACCAGCCACGGGGTTTCCTCAAGAACGCTCATCTGCAGCCACCTAGAGTCCCTGCCAATTTCTGAGCTTCAACAGGGAGGCTAACCTCCCACGACCTATTGTCACATCTTCCCTGACAGCTCCAGCATAGTTTTATTTAAGAAAAAAATGCTGCAGATAGGATATAAATTATATTCTAAGGAAATAACCCAAGAAAGGAAAACAAAGATGGCAATCAGAAAGTACCATGTTAACAAGAAAACCCAACACACAGTCAAGAAAATTAATGAGCATAGGTGGTGTGTGGATTGGGAAGGAAAAGCAGCAGAACCCTCCTCAGACCAGGGTGCAGATTCAGGAAGCTGCTACAAATCAGGGTCTAGACAATATCCAAATTTCCCTTCGCACCAAGCTGGGGTCTTAAGGACACATCTTTCTTTCCTTGACAGCTTTTGCCCTCTCTTTTGAGCTTCAAACCCAACTGCTCTCTGCTCTTTTCTCCATTCTCAGATTCATTCCAAACCTGCAAAACAGATCCCTTGACACCTATGCTTATTTCCTAAGGTCTAAGTGATCCACAAGGCATATCACAGAAAAGGAATACCTCCCAGGAACAAAGAAATAAAAAGAAAGCTCAAGCTCAATGCTTTTAAAAAGAAAAAAAATCAATCTCCGCATACAAGAACTGCTTTTAGAGCAATCAGAGCAAACATTCCACTTCCCCCTCAAAGCCCCCAGGCTCTTCTGAAAGGTCAGGAGAACACAGACAAGGTAGTATAGTCTTCTTTCCTAAACAATGTCATCTTTGTAAGGTTAATATTAGGTTTTCTGAAGTGCTCTGTAAAATCCTGTTTCCCAACTCCCGTTTCAAGAATGCAATAAAGCTCCGAGTGTAGGCTCCTTTTTTAATGTGCACTGTAATAGAATCAAGAGTGGCCTCCTCCATCAGCCAGGCTCTGGTTTAGCGAGGATGGAGAAAGATAGGAGTCAGTGGTTATCAACCACACTTAGAAGGCTGTATTTCTCTCTGTGAGGTCTCTAAAGCTTCTGAGCCCCCTCTTACCCCCAACTCCCACATCTAATGACCTGGATTGCACATTGAAAGATTTTTTTTCCAGAACAATTCTCATTCCTCTGGCTTAAAAAGTTGCTCAGAGAAAACACTATTTATTCCTAACCCAGACCATCCCTACTTCCATAACACTAGTTCAGAGCTTTTTCAGGTTCAATACATCCTGAGTTTGGTATTTACAAGTGATTGAAATGCTGAGAACTTGCTCTCTCCTGAGAAATGAATGGCTTTATTTTTCTATGTACAGAGATTGGCATGAGCAAAGATGAATGCTACAGGACATGTACTTGTATCCACATAAACAGATACAGCAGGGAAACTATAGGATTGAGAGTCAGACCAACCTGAATTAAAAATCTAACTGCCTTACTTCCCTGTATGTATTATGCTGTGTGCAAAATGAATTCCTCAGAGCATCAATACAGGAAGAGTGCACTAGATAGTACAAGTACCTAGATTTAAAAAAAAAAAAAATGTAAAGTGTCCTGGAGAGATTTCAATATATTTTTAAAATAACACATTAAGAAAATGAAAACTTCCTGGTAAATGCTAGAAGAAAGACCAGCAAATAATGTTCCTCCACCAAAGCACTGTCAGCAATCAACAAGTCTCAGGAGATTGTCAGAAGCTCACATCTTGCCTGAGAGATACCTGCATCCATATATGACTGTGGTACACCTAGGAGTGGGATCAGGGGAGGATCTGCACATGACAGGTATCAGTCACCATTTTTGTTATCAGTCTTGATCCTGCTGGCTGTGGAGAGAATCCACCTCATAAATACTCATTAACATCAGTGAACTCGCAAGTGGAGTAAAATACTATGATACTCATAGAAACAGTCCTGAAACAACAGCAACAACAAAAACCATACAGACAAAACATAAAGTCCTGGAGTTTTGAGGCAGCAGCAGCTGAATCTCCTTCCTCCATTTGAAGGAAATTGTGTAGATCAGAGATCTGCTTGCAATCCACAGAAAGAAAAAATTGTAAAACAGACTTTTGCCACTGACAAGGATGAGGAATGTCCATGCAGGTTGATGGACAGCATGAAACTCTCCCTTTGGGCTATTCCCGTACCACTCCCTTATTAACAATACTGTGATCTGTCCTGATTCTCAATCTCATTACCATCCCCCTCCCCCACCACAGCCACATAGACAGATAAAGCAAAATTCTAGCACTAAAACCACAGCACCACCTGCAGGAAGAATAAAGTATCTAACCCAAATGCATAAGTAGAAAAATTCAGCAGTTAACTATTGTAAAAAATAATATGGGAATCCTTAAAGAAAATGAGTCTTCAAAGGACAAAGACACAGAATTGGAGCGTGTAACATATAAAGTGGAATAACCATCATAACAAAACAAAGCTACAGAACTGAAAACAGAAAAGCAGGCCTGAGATAACAAGCAAACCCAAAATTTACAGTTGTTTTTCACCAGAGGTTAAAGATATTTTCAAATTCCAATTATAGTTGCTGAGTATGAAGAGCATGTTCAATAAAATTCAACATGACATGGAAAGCATAGCAAATAGACTCAAACTCTAAGAAGAAGAAGCATAAAAGGAAAGTAGAAACCCTAACAGAAGAGAAAGAGGGAAGAAACTATGAGAAGGGTCAGACTCCATTAGAGGAGTAAATATAATATAATGGCATTCCAGAAGGTGTACTGAGAGAGAAGGAAGTAGAACCCATATTCAAAGAAGAGGCTGGAGAGATAGTACAATGGGTAAGGTTGCTTGTCTTGCAGGCAGCCAAACAGGCTTTGATCCCCAATAGGAGAGATAGCACAGCGGTAGGGCGTTTACCTTGCACGCAGCCAACATGGCCGACCCGAGTTCGATTCGTCCGCCCCTCTCGGAGAGCCCGGCAAGCTACCGACAGTATCTCGCCCGCATGGCAGAGCCTGGCAAGCTACCCGTGATGTATTCGATATGCCAAACACAGTAACAACAAAGTCTCACGATGGAGACGTTACTGGGCCCGCTGGAACAAATTGATGAACAACGGGAGGACAGTGACAGTGACAGTGACCAAACTCATTACTACATATGGTTCTCTGAGTCCCATCAGAAGTGATCCTGAACATGGAGCAAGGAGTAAACCCTTTGCACTGCTATATGTGGCCCAAAAGCACACAAACAAACAAAAAATAACATCTGAGAATTTCCCAAAGCTAAGGAGAGAACTAATAATAGACATTGAGTTAGCTGAACAAACACCCAAAGTTTCAAATACAAAGTGAATTTGCAGAGACACATCATTGTCAAATTATCAAAATTCAACTACAAAGAAAAACTTGAAGGCTGCTAGGTATAAACGCAGCATGCAAATGTTGTAGGCATGTAGGTAGATAGAAAGGAGCCCCTCTCTCAAGGCAATGGCAATGAATTTCCTGGGAAATAGTAATATCAATAGCCCTGAAGTTACAAAAAGCCAACTTTGCAGAAAACAGGAACTAAGACCTGATAAGGCTTTCACCTGGCTTCAGCAACAGACACAGCAAAAGCTTGACCCCCCCTCCAAGAGAAGCAGATGAAATTTAGCTAAAATAATTAGCATTAAAAAATTTAGCTAGGCGCCAGCATGCCTGCCAGGAGGGGACCCACTTTCCCGCTCCTCTCTGGAAAGAAAGATGGCGGCCGCACCGGAGCCTTGTGGACAGCAGGTTTGAACCGCGGGGGGGGGGGGGGGGAGGGCGGCAGGGACCTCATGGGAAGGGGGGCGTAATGGGCCGCCCTTCACGCCCGACCGAGGTCGCCAGCTGCCCCCCACGAGCAGCTCTCCGGCACGGCCACGACTCCAGAGCACAGAAACCAATCTCTTAACTATCTAACTTTTAATAGAAATTCTTCCAGGGTTAATAAGTAAAATAGCAGAAATCCAAAACTGCGCAGCCGCTATTGCGGCCGCACGACATCATTTTATTCTTAAACAAAGTTGTAGAAAGCAAATCATTTCACAACGCTGTTTCAGCATGTCTGATGGGGGGGGGGGGTTGTAAACCCTAAACAATAATTGTGCATCTTCTATCAAAACAATGTATCTAGTCAAAGTAGATAGAGTATTAACTAGAACTCAACTGCCTCACAGGAATTGGGAGGGGTGGGAGGTGGGGTTCTATTGGGGTTCGCGGTTAAAAATAAGTATTGGTAAAGGGAAATGTGTTTGATATTTACATGACTGAGACCTAAACCCGAAAGCTCTGTAACTTTTCCCACAGTGATTCAATAAAGAAATAAATTATAAAAAAAAAATTAGCTAAAATAATCTGCATAACTCTTTGAAAGAGTTCACCTCTGGGGAACTAGGAAGGAGAGGTAGAATTAAATTAATATAACTGGCCCAAAAAAGTGAATTGAAGGAGAGCCTACTAGAAAAGCACTTTAGAAATGGATTAAGTGAAGAAAGACCGCACCCAAAGAGCACTAGAAAACCACCTGCTTTAGGTGTGCACTATGAATTTCCTGTAAAATCATCAATAGCTTCCAAACTGCTGACTTGTGTATATTCTTGGAGGCTTTGATAGTTTAGTTCTACTTCTTTGTGGTCCAAAGGATAGGATAGCTGAGCTTCATACTGCATTCTATTATTAAGACAAAAAAATTAATCTTACAGTTGACATGATTTTTATGTTTTTCCAAAATATTCTTTCAAAATTAATGTCATCTTATAATCAAAATATCCAAAAATTAAGAAGCTCTGAGCTCATAGTAGGTACTTAGTAAGTGACTACATTTCTCCTGTAAGTATAGGAGAACGGGTGATATTGTCTCACTTGGCTCAGAGGGATGGAAAGACTTGAACAAAAAATAGCATTAAATCTTTGAAATTATGGTCAGAGTCAATACTTGCCCTTTGTCAGCCAGAACTGTTGGCTCCATCTCTGATTGTCCGTGTTGCCAGGACACTTCTATTACTCAACCATTGTTCTTTGACTTCAGTTTCACAAACACTGTTTAGTACCTCTTCCCTTGGTGCCATGGGAACTAAATAAAATTCTCTTTTGCATTGATGGAGATCATTAATTAGATAGATAAAATAGTTATGCAAGTAACTGGGAATTATACTAAATGTGTTAAGTTCCCAAAGAACAGAAAAAAAGGAGCAATGAGTCTCTGAAAAATGAGACAAAAAGCTTTAAGGAGGAGGTGGCACTGAGGATGGATGTTGTGGATGGTGCCACATTTGATAGGTAGATTTGAGAGGAGAGAGGACACTACAATATATGTCATGTTAGAATTATTCTATTATCTATTAAAAAAAGAAAACACCACCATTGCCTCTACAGCCAGAGTCTGGGCAGGCATTTCATGATTTTTCATGGTCCTTTGTGTTTTATATTGTTTTCTTTGGGGTCATAGCCAGTGGTGAGTGGCTTAATTCTGGATTTGGGCACTTTATGCTTTATTGGATTCTAAATAACCTTCAACTCTGGTTCTTCTTCCTTATCTAAAGATCAGAGACAGAAAATAAGTGACACATCACAAAATACCCCTAGACTATAGCACTATTGCTCCTTCTTTATTTTTGTATCTTTATTTTTATTTCAACACTTCTATCAAATGGGTTTAATAAACAACTTTAGAGGATTGGTAACCCAGGATTAGAATTAAATTTTTAAAAGCACCTTTGGGAGTAACCAGAAAGTCTCATAGAAGACATATTACCAGGTATTTTCTTTTTTATATCAAGAATGCATCTTCACCTGCTCCTCACTTACCAATAACATTTATTCAAACTTGCTTGTGACCTCCAAGCAAATTTTTTATTTATTAGAAAAGAATGTGTGACTTTCCCCATTGAGAGGCTCTCTAAACAAAGCACTCCCTTTCTCTTTCCAGTCTTCGAAGAGTAACTTTACTGCTCTCAATACAGGAGCATTTGTGTCTAACCAGTTTCTTTATGATTTGTATATGTTTATATTTATATAGTCACTAGTGTCTTTTTCCTATTTATTTGTTCTCTAAAGTAAATGTATATTTTACCTGTGCCTGAAATTAGACCTATTTCACTTGGTGAGTATAGTGTCTGGGACAGGGGAATGAAAAGAAAAGCACTCAATCAAACCTGTCTCATTATTGGTGAATTTACATCAAACACAAATTTTATATTTCTGAAGTTATCATTATTCACATTAAACTCTAACACTGCCTGGTTGTCATAAAGAAGATCAGAATTACCATCCCTATTTCAAAACCAGAAATTCAAACATAGAGAAATGTATAGAAAGATGCATTCAAAGCTGCATATCAGGTAATACACGAAGCTAGATGCTGAAGCTTCAGCCTACTAGCCAAAAATATTAAGAAACAAAGTGGCAGGAGTAGCACAGTGATAAGCCAATGGACTCTAATGAATAAACACTGGATTCTAATATATAAGCCTCACTTCTTAAAATCGGATGAACATGAAAAATTGGATCAACTTTTCCCAGTCTCACCTAATTATTAAAATTATGTAAAAATATCTACAGTTGATAGGAACAAGCTTAGAATTAAAGAAGGTAACAAAGCATCTAGGAGAATGCTTGCTAAACAATATTATCTTACAAACATTCATTTATTTTCTTTCCTCTTAACTTCTTGACCTTGTGAGAAATTCAAGAGATTAAAATGCCTGGCATGTAGGAGAAATAAGATCAAAATAGGAAGATAGTCCCTTTTGGTACTTTTTTGTTTTTTTGTTTTGTTTTGTTTTGTTTATTTAATCATTTTTTTATTAGTGAAACACCATGAGGTACATTTATAGACTTATAAATTTTTGTGCTTGGGTTTCAGTTATACAATGATCAAGTACCCATCCCTCCACCAGTGCCCATCCTCCCCCACCACGGGTCCTAGCATCCCTCCCACCCTCCATCCCCCGCCCCCCCCCGTCCCACCCTGCCACTGTGGCAGGGCATTCCCCCTTGTTCTCTCTCTCTTCTTTTGGGTACTGTGTTTTGCCAGAGAGGCATTGAGTGGCAATCATGTTTGGTCTATAGACTACTTTTAGCATGTCTCTCCCACCCTGGGAGGGTCTTCACAACACCCTTTATTTGGTGCTCTCTTCTCTATCTGAGCTTCCTTTTCACCTAGCACTTGTGGCTGGCCTTCAAGTCATGGAGCAAAATTCCTGGTACTAATCTGAGCCATTCCTGGGTGTTAGTCTCCCGTTTTGTTGCTTTATGTTCCCCAGATGAATGCAATCTTTCTGTGTCTATCCCGCTCTTTCTGACTCATTTCGCTTAACATGATACTTTCCATGTAGTACCACTTGTATGTAAATTTCATAACTCCATCTTTTCTAACAGCTACATAGTACTCCATTGTGTAAATGTACCAAAGTTTCTTTAACCAGTCATCTGTTCTCGGGCACTCAGGTTTTTTCCAGATTCTGGCTATTGTAAAGAGTGCTGCAATGAACAAACAATTGCAGATGTCACTTCGACTATACCTTTTTGCCACTCTGAGATATATTTTTTGGGACTTTTTTGGAACCTGTGACCAGAACAGAAGCTGTCGCATTCTGAGTCATGGGAAACCTGAACCAGTTATCCAGAGTCAGAAATGTTTCTTTGACTACTATTCATGATTTCCCCTTGAATCATTTGTTTTTCTCCCTGCTGGTCCTTCAATGATAGATGAAGGAGTCAATGGACACAAGTAGTAAATTAGAAGAATAAAGTTTTCTAAATACAAAAATACCTCCTAAAAGTTGATACTGTGAGATCCTATTCCTTACTGTGAGCATCACATCAGTGTCAACCAAAGTGGGCAGAACTACCTCAAATCAACTTTGTCATTCAAGCGTGGCTCCATATTTGCAACAAAAGGCAAACAGGATTATGATCTCCGCGTCTGAAAGGGCATTGGTCCCAAGAACAACATACCAGTTAATAGACTTGGCACACCTTGAGGTCTACAATTTAACTTGACAGGAAATGTCCAAATGCAAAGTTTTTATGGGTGTCCCATATCTGAGACTAGAAGCCAGCAACACACCACACCCCAGCTTCTGCAGAAGAAGCATATCATTTCCTGCCTCTTTCACCACCAGTGACTAATAACCTATGTCAAGAAGACTTCAGAGATAATCCGTAACATAAAAAGAATCTAAATCCAAATTAGTTATTTCCAACCCCTGCATTCTCAACTTCTGCCTTGATGTTGAAGAGTCCTAGGTTTTCTCTGACACAAAAAGTAAAGATAACAAACATACATGGATTGCCTAAACTCTCAGAACAGGTATTGGCAACATGTATACTGCCTTAATACTGATTTATCAAAATCCTTGTTAATCAGTCTCATCTTTTCAGAAAGCACTCAAAAAAGAGTGTTCAGCTAGTCATAAGAAAATGGAACATGAATCCATGTCACAGAAAAAAGATTCCTTTGGTAATATATCTTGGAGAACTCCCAACACTAATTCCAAGACTTTGCTTATTTTGACCAGAGCTGGAGGTTAGCAATTGTCGCTTCATCCATTGTAGCCAGCATGGATTCCAAAAACAACAAAGCAAAAATTCAGGGTAAAGCAAATTTTTTCATCCACTGTTCTGTAAAAAATAAACAACACGGTATCACAATAGGAATGAGTGTTTCTTGAGATTTTGATTATTTTGGATCTATGGTCTGAAGTCTTTACATTCCACAGAAAGCCTCACTTAGACTAATTTGGTGTGACAAAACCATATACAGGGAAACCTATCAAGAAAATTACCTATCTCATTGGCTTACTTCAAATATGCAGATCATTCATTCCTTTCCCAATGTTATCCTCATTCCTTGCGCTGATCTGTGACTGCCTCAAAATTCACCCAGTTTACCAAAATCTCTCCTGATAACCGAAAAGATTTGTTTTAGCTAAACTGCTGAAAATATCTACTGGTCTAAATGCTCTAATCATCCCCTTCCAGTGATGCTCAGAGACTGAATAAAACTCAGATCCTGGTCGAGAAAGAGAGCTTAATGGGCTGAGCACATACAAAACATGGTTTGCCCACAAGAAGTTTATATTCAGTGCCCAGCACCACAAGTTCTCTTAAACACCACCAAGCACAAACCCTGAGCACAAAGCCAGTAGCCCCTGAATACATGTGTCCCTCAGAAAGCAACCAATAAAAACTCTTAGCAGAATGAAAAATGATATCTTCATATTTTTTTCCCTGAGTCAGTGCATTGCTATCACCCAAGTTCAAATCCTCTTCATTCCTCACCTAGTCTTTTGCCAGAATCTCCAATTTGGAAGTCATATCTTCTTTCTCCCTAATTCAATGTACCTTCCACTACCTTTTCAAAAATTAAACTCAGCCTGACTTATAATATGGAAGTGCACAGAACCTTTCCTGGAACCCCAACAGAGATTCGCAACAGCCATTCAAGACTCAACAACATCGAATTGGGAGATGTGTGCCGAAAGTAGATAATGGACCAAACATGATGACCTCTCAGTGTCTGTATTGCAAACCATAATGCCCAAAAGTAGAGAGAATACGGGGAGTATTGTCTGCTGTGGAGGCAGAGGGAGAGTGGGAAAGGAGTGTGGGTGTACTGGGGAGACTGGTGGTGGGGAATGTGCACTGGTGGAGGGATGGGTGCTGATCATTGTGTGATTGTAACCCAAACATGAAAGCTTGTAACTTTCTCACAGTGATTCAATAAAATTAAAAAAAAAAAAAGAAAAAAAAAGAAAAGAGAAAAAATGCCCTCCCGTTGACTTATCAAGCTCCAAACCACTCCTTGCTCTGCCCTCTCTTCACAGACCCCTTCCTTCTCCATCCATCAATTGGCCCAAATCCCTCCTTAGGGCTTGGCAGTGTTAGAGCATCAAACATCTGGATTAGCCAAATCCTGGATCAGAGCAGACTCTAGTGAGCCCAAACATGAACAGAGTGTGTGTGCCACTTACCTGCTATTTGCATCCATTGTCACACTGGCACACTGGGCTTCACATCCATCCCCTGAGGAAGTGACATTGTTCCTTTGTTAGAGCAGAAAACCTAAGTCAAGGAACTAAAGCAACCTGTCCAGGATGCTCGGAAATAGAGGAGCTGAGGTTACAAGCAGGCCTTTCACCATGAAACCAGGGCTAGTTCCTCTCACCCAACCACAGAGAGGACAGAGGATGGGGTACTCGAAGGAGCGTTTCCTGAAGCCTGAGAACTAAAAACTAGGCTGGGAAGCTACATGGGGGCTTCGGAAACAGCAGGAGTTAACTCGGCTCTTGGCTCCCAGCATAATGGGAGCATCTGTCTCAGCACAAGCAGGCAGGAGCCCTGGCCAAGAGAAACCTGCTGAACAGTGGAAGCAGGACAAGGAGAAGCTTTTCCTTCCTTCTAGGAGATGAACCCCAGGGGGTGTCTCTCTCTTCCAATGTGCAAACAAGACCAGTCAAAAAGGGCCTAAGCCCCAACTGAGCCAAGAATCTTTTTTTAAAAAAGAAAAAAACAATAACTGAGAACTGGAGCTATTGTAGATTTTTTTTAAAAAGTTGGCCCTCCAAGCTAAAGTCTTATTTTCCATGTCCACTAAAATAGAACATGGCAAAGATAATAAATATGTAAAGAATAAAATGCTTTATCTGAACTCAGCAAGCTTCCTCCAAACTAAACTCCATGTGAGGAAGGTATAAAGAACACTTTATATAAACTTTAGTGGTTTAAGCTTCTCCAAGAAAATCATGTCCCAAGTCTGTTGGATATTCTTTTGCAGAATATTCACAGAAATATTCACAGAAATAAGACTCAGGTCCCAGTAGTATCCTGCAAAAGAGGGAAGAAAAGAGACTTTCCAACATCAGGAGTAGCAAAGTTTGGGGGGCAACAAGACCTCTTCTACCACAGCTTCTCTCCAGCATCAGGGCTAGAGCTCAGTGGTCAGCAATGGCCTCGTGTGTGAGCCCTAAGTTGCAATCCTGACTGAGCTTTCACAGGGTCCCTCTGAAAAGGCCCCAACATGCAGGAACACTGCACTCTGAGGCAGACACTCTGTGACAGAACTTGAATTTCGGGTCAGTACGTGCAGATGAAGAGAAGAGCAGGCCGTGTTCGGCATGGGCTCTCCCACCGCGGTAGGGTGACTGCCAGGGATGGGCTCACACCCAGGGCGCAACGCCTGGCAATCCTCCTCGTGGCCCAAGTGATGCAGGGAGCAGGTTCTAGAAAGGATATTTTATTTGCCTTTTACCTCTTTCTGCTGTGTGCCTAGGGTTAGAAGAGCTGATAGAAAACTCTAGGTGTGGGGCCAGAGCAGGTACAACAGATAGGGCACTTGCTTTGCATGCAGCTGAGCTGGGAATCCCATATGATCCCCCAAGCCTCACCCCAAGTGATACCTGAGCCCAGAACCCAGAGTCATCTCACAGAACTTCCAGGTTTGGCCCATAAACAAAAACAAGAACATAATAAGACTTTAGGGACTCTGTGAATAAGTACAGGATGAGTGGGTGAGCAGGAGGACACAGGGGTTACTCATACACCTGCTCCCATTTCCCTATAATCCAAGTAGTAGATAGAGTCATTTTAAGACCTCATATAAATAAATGGCTAAGGGCTACTTTGCTGCTTGTTTGAGTTTGGGGTTTTTTTTATTTTGTTTTGATTTGTATGTGTGCATGCCAGCAATTAAAGCAGAGCCTCACACATGCAAGGCAAGTACTCCACTACTGAGCCATATCCCTGGCTCTTGCTGGGAACTTTGGTCCCTCAGATTCATAAAACGCAATCCTGAGGTGCTTTGAGGCCACCAACCTAACCTGGATGAACCAAATGTTCTTACATTGTGGAACTAGACATCCTGGAAAGTAACTTCACTGTCCCCAGGGCTTTATTTCCTTTTCAATATAGCAAAGCTGATAGAATAGCTTTAATATAAGTATTCCAAGCAGTATTGATGGCTGATCCTCCAAGAGCAGCTCATCAATTGGTGCTTTTAAATTAAAAGATAAAAAATAACTTCTTGGAATTTATCTGTTTCTGTCCATCACCATTCCTTTCCCCAGTGGTGGTACCTTAAATCCTGATGTCTCCATTGAAACATGATTATTCTTCTTTGGCCAGTGCAATCAACGCTTTGTATGGCCTTTGTTCATTCTTGGTTACTTTCCTACCTGATCTGACTACTTTATGAACTCTCTCCTTCCATATCATGCATCCCTGCTGGATATTTATTCAACAGAGAAAACTCTGTGTCCTGTTACATCTCACACTTACCCTTTCTGCATAGAAAGTTTGTCTGGGTCATCACTACAGGCTTTGGGATCTTCTGCCAAACATACCATGTATCTTTCTACACAAATTACAAACTCTTTGTCTATGCTACTCGCCTTGCTACAACTGTCCCCCTGCTCTTTACTTTCCATATCATATTTATGTGATGCTAATGGAAGAGACTTGAACTCACACACTGACCACATGGTCTTGGGAAGTCATTCATCTTGGTCTTAAGCATCTCTCTCCTTGACTGTAAAATTAAAGTAGTAAAAATCCTGATGATAATATGCTGAAATGTTGCCTTATAAATTCTGATTACAGTGCTTGGATATAGAAATTGTTCATGGCATTCTCTTCCTCCCAGCCTCTGCCTCCTCGTCAACTAAATGAGAGCACTAATGACATCCTCCTTTCAAGATCTTGAGAGCATCAGCTGAGATGCAGCAGAAAGTGGTTGTTACCACCTTTCCTTCCCAGCCTGACTAACAGGTGTGGAGTGACTGTAAGGGCAGCTCTCAGCACCTCCTGAGCCAGACGCAGGAATTCAGCACAGGCTGTCTTGCTGATTTGAGTTACTGCTGTGCTAGAAATTAGTCTTGGCTTTCTCATCTACCTGAACATTTCCTAGCTGCAAGCTCCTGGTGTGAAGAATATTTTCCAAACAGATTCATGACCTGTGTAGTCTTGTACACATTTAGGGAGTCAATAATCATTGCCTTAGCTTCTGTTAGGGGTGAGGCTGCAGGTGGACATGAACACTGCTGGGTGATGGGGAAGGGCAGATTGATAGTGGGCCGCTGGCAATGAGTTTGGGGAAGTTATGAAACCAAGATAAGAGTCAAAGAGGTAGTTCAACAGGCTGAGCACAAGCCTTGCATACAGGAGATCTAGGTTTGATCCTTGGCACCACATGATCCTCAAAAATATCAACAGGAGTGACTCCCAAGTATTGCCGCATGTGACCACACACACACACACACACAAAAGATATTTTTTTAAAAATGTATTACTAATCTCTCACCAGCCCTTCCAAAGCATCAAAATTGAGCGCCCTTTGGAGATGCAGGAACTGAAGTCTGATAAGATCCCAGAGAGGTCTCTGCTCCCTGCGAGGAAAAAAAATCTTCAGTAGGAGTATAGGACCATGAAAGAGTTGCAAGAAGACCACCAAAAGTTTAAAATGCTCTTCCCTTGTCCGGGCCCTGGCAATACCTTTGTCTCTACACAGAAATCCCCAAGACAAAAAAATTTGAAAAAACCCTATAAAACTAACATTGCCAAAGCCAGGGGAGCTCATTCTATTCTGGAATTACCCACATCACAACTTGGGATGTCATTCCTTTCTTTTATGCCATAGGGTTTCTTTTCTCTCTCCTCTTCTGTTTCTGAAATAAAATTGTTTCGGTTCACCACCTGTCTTATCTGGACATTATTTTCTGTGACATAAAGACAAGAGCCCAGAGCCTGGTGGCAAAAGCAACTGACTCTGTTAGCATGCTGACCTCTCTAGGGACAAACTACACACCCCCAAGAAAAACACGTGGCAGAGGGCAGCTGGGTCTCTGTGTTCTGCTTCTAGCAGTCAATGAACCATGTAAGGTGGCGTCACCTCTCACCCAAGAAGTGGGAACCATGTTGGCAGATACTGCTGAGAAACGAGATCCATGGGAATAAAGGAAGGATTGGTTTATTGCATTGCTCTCTCTTCAGCACATTCCAAATGTGTATGATAAGTCATTTGGCTTCCCAGGGGAAGGAAGTTGCAGGCAGGGATGTAGGCACTGACAACACTGAGCTGCTTCCGTTTCCCAGGGAGTGCATCTCCCTGCAAGCTCTCCCTGGCCCCCGAGCTAAATGAAGCCTTTAATGACCCTCTTGAGATTTGAACACCTGGATGCTCACTAGGCAATTTCCAACGAGCCATAATTTCAGCCATCACACAGAGCTTGAGCTCTAGACCTTGTATTATTTTTATGTCTCGCCATTACAAATCTTTGCTCACTCCACACTCAATATTCCAGCCAAGATTTCCTTGCCTGGGAGCTGTGTCCTCTCTCTTAAACACCCTGGGATTTAAGTGAAGCAACATTCCCCCCCCCCACCTCTCAGGTCTTCAAAGCCAGCTCCTCCCTGACATTGATGAGAACCAGGGAGCATCACAGAAATAATTGCTAATGTCCATGTTTCTCTCTCCCCATCACTCATTCTCACTCCCTCCTGCAAAGCAGAACCAACAAGGAACTGACAGATGACATCACCCCTCCAAGAGCAAAAGCACCCACAGGTAAGTATTGTCAATGAAGTCATTCTTGAGATTGTCTCCTCTCTCCAAAGAAAGAAGATGAGAGGAATTCTGCAACCAAGACTCCTATGTGAACAGATTTTATCAGCTAATGAACTGAGACTAAGAAGCATCTAGGGAAAGTGTCAAAAGGCAAACACCCAACCAAGGCAGCCTTGAGCAGGTCTCAGTTGCTTCTTGCTCTCCACCTTCATCATCAAACTATGTGTTTAAGCACAAAGAATATTTTGCCTGCCAGATGAAGGGACTGAACAGATTAACTTCTTGACCACTCTTCCAACTCTGGAATATATATATACATATATAGATATAGGCTTGATAATAACATAAATAGGAAATGATATTGAAGCTCTCAAACAGTGTTCTGGGGATAGGTGTCCCAGAGACTATTTGGCAATGCCTGAAGGAGTTTTTATTGTCTTAATAGAACATGGAGGGTAAAGATAAGGAAGTATTACATAGAGCTACTCAATCAACTACAATACACACAGCAGGCCCCTCAACAAACAACTACCTGCTTTCATTTTGTAATTCCTAAATTATTCAGGCCAAGATTTGGAGAGGAAATGGCGAAATGAATACAGAGGTGCCAACATCCCCAACTCCTGAAATGCTCTAATTCATTAGTAGCATTTTAGTAGCACTGTCCTCCCACTGTTCATTGATTTGCTCGAGCGGGCACCAGTAACATCTCACAACAAGCTGTGAGACTTGTTGTTACTATTTTTTGCATATCAAATATGTCATGGGTAGCTTGCCAGGCTTTGCAGTGCGGGTGAGATACTCTTGGAAGCTTACTGGGCTCTCCAAGAGAGGCAGAGGAATCGAACCCAGGTCAGCCGAGTGCAAGGCAAATGCCCTATCTGCTGTTGCTATCACTTTCATACTAATTAATTAGAAAGGAATAAAAACTGTGCAGCTACCCTCCCCCTCCAAAAAACATCCTTATAAAGAAGCCTGCAAAGCTAAAGAAAATCAATTTCAATTTTTAAGCTAGTAGATTTATAGTAAGTTTTAAATAAAACTCTAAAAACTAAAATTTGAGAGCACAGAACTAATAATGCATAAAATTAACTTATATTTGGTCCCAGGGATATAACTCAGTGGAAATAAACTTTCTTTGCATGTATCCTACAGAGGTTGGTTCTGCTTTGCAGGAGGATGTGAAGATGAGTGATGGGGAGAGATGGGGGTGAGGAGGGAGGAAGAAAGGAAGGAAGGAAGCAAGGAAGGAAGGAAGGAAGGAAGGAAGGAAGGAAGGAAGGAAAGAAGGAAGGACGGACTATATATATGTAAATATAATGAAGGTAAAGGAAAAATATCGAAGAAAAAATTACGTGCAGGGTAACAACTGTTCTCCAAATATATGAATAATTATTCTTTCAGAAGATACCAGAACAAGTGAATTCAAAGTATACATCTTCCTGGACTTAAAATGATGTCATGTCCCAATAAATCCATCAAAAGTTGAAAATGTAATGTAAGGCAAAATTATCTAACACAAAATCTATTTTATAGTAGAGGGTGAAATCATTTATTTAGTGTATACTGTACGGAATGTGGAAAACAGAATAATCTAAGATTCTCATTAGCTTATACTGTACATATATTATAATATAACATATGAATGGGCTGGAACGATAGCACAGCGGGGAGGGCGTTTGCCTTGCATACAGTCAACCTGGGTTTGATTCTTCCAACCCTCTCAGAGATCCCGGCAAGCTACTGAGAGTATCTTGCCAGCACAGCAAAGCCTGGCAAGCTCCCAGTGACATATTGGCTATGCCAAAAACAGTAACAACAAATCTCACAATTTGTTGTGAGACATTACTGGTGCCCACTCAAGCAAATCAATGAACAACAGGAGGACAGTGCTACAGTGCTACTATATGGATATTGCATTTACACTCCCAAAAAGTCAAAATATCATAAGTTGAACCATCATAAGTCAGAGCCTTTCTGAATTTTTTTAAGTTAAAGCCCAGAGAGATAGAAGAGTAAGTGCCTACCCTTGCACAAGGCCAAGCTGAGTTCAGTCCCCAACACCATATATCATGCCCAGAAATAGCCAGGAGTGATCCCTAATCATCATCAGCTGTGGCCCCAAAAAGCATAAAGAAATTTTAACGTTAACGAAAAAATTTTCAGGAATTGAACAACACTGGCCTCAACCCAAGAGCATATGGTTGCAAATGATATCCACAGCTAGATTTTGCAAATGCCGTGTTTTTTGTTTTGTTTGTTTGGGGGTTTTTTGTTTTGTTTTGTTTTTGCCTCTGCCTCATTTCATTGGGAGGCTCTCTCACTCTAGGAAGCCAGTCACAAGCTGTGAGAATAGAGAGCAGTCACAAGGCAAGGTCAGATGTAGGTGTTCTGGCTGTCAGCTCCACCTATCATCCCAGACACAGACAGCCTCCAACACCAGACCTCGGAGTGAATCTTCAGATGATTCTTATAGCCAGCAAGTTACCTCAAAGCACCGAGATTCCACTGAATGAGCAAGAAAACTATCACTACCAAATCTTGGCCAAATGCAAAATGCATGAGCAAACTAAATGATAGTTGTTGTTCTAAGCAATTGAGCCTGGGGGTTTTATTACACAATGACAGATAAACCCAGCAGAAGCTTCCCAAATGTAAGGAGGTCAAACAGATAATACGGCAGCAGTGACCTCTGCACAGCAACCTGTGACTGTGTGACTGCCTGAGAATCAAGACATGAGTAAGTGTGGGGAGGGGGTTAAGAATCAGAGGATTAAGGGAGTATGGTGCCGCCAGCAGGTCAATCTGTACCTGTGATGTGAGTACATCAGCAGCCTGATGGCACCATCAGACTTTCAGATACCCCAAAATTGCTGCTGTGCCTTTGGCCAGACCCCCAAAACTGGGGCAAAGTTTACCAAGAAAGTAAACAGCCAAAAGTTAGGTATGTGGGAGACACACCCACAAACCACCTCTGGTTAAGCTATATACTTGGAGGCATGGCCTCTCTGGTTCCTGATCAAACTGCTGCATGGCCACGATCCCAGAGACTCAGAAACGAATCTTGGAACCCAAAGGCTTTGGGCAGAAATGCATCCTGTTCCTTCAGTAGATTACTGGCGCTGGGCCACTCCAGGTGGGAATAGGTTTCATGCCTTGGCCTGTTCCCCCTGGTGGCCCAGTGACCACCAGCCCCCAGAGGCCACTGGACAGTCAGGTTTGGGCCTGCAGTGATGAGACACATGGGCCCTCACCAGATGGAGGTGGAACCGGCCCTTTCCTCCCCACCCCAACGAGACTCCAAGTCACCACCTACAAACGGCCTCTCTGGCTCCTAATCAAGCTGATTAACGGCCATGATCCCAGAGACTCAGAAACAAATCTCAAAACCCAGCGGCTTTTGGCAGAAATGCATCTGGACCATATGCAAGATGGCTGAGAGTATCTCGCCAGCACAGCAAAGCCTGGCAAGCTCCCAGTAACATATTGGCTATGCCTCAGAGCTTATTGGAAAGCCAGGTATGAGCCGGCAGTGACAGGGCAACTGCAGTCTCATGGGAAAGAAGGAGGTTCCAACTCATCCTGCACGCCCTACCGAGGTCACGAGTTGCCCCCAACAAGCGGCTCTCTGGCACAGCCATGGCTCCAGAGGCAAAGGGACTTAGTCCAGAGCCCAGCAGCTGGTGGCAGAAAAGTAAATGGACCATGTGTTAAACGACGGCGCCATGCCTCCCCAGGAGGGAAAGCGTGTTGCTCCCTTCCACCTTTTTCCCCCTGGCAGCAAGGTGGCTGCCGCCTCAGAGTTTATTGGAAAGCCAGGTATGAGCCGGCAGTGACGGAGCAACTGCATTCTCATGGGAAGGGGGCAGTGCCTGCTCATCCTTCATGCCCTACCAAGGTCACGAGTTGCCCCCCACAAGTGGCTCTCCGGCACAGCCATAACACCAGACGCACAGAAACCAATCTCATAATTATCTGGCTCTTGGCAGAAATCCAAAATCACATGGCCACAATAGCGGTCACACGACATTATATGATTCTCATAACCAGCTATAGAAAACAAAGTATTTCACAATGCCTTTTTAGCAATTCTGATTGTTTGGGGGGAAATTCTAAACAATAATGGTGCGTCTTTTGTCGAAATAATGAATGTAATCAATGTAGAGAAGAATTAAGTAGAAATCATCTGCCTCACAGGCATTGGGAGGGATGGGGGGTATATTGGGGTTCTTGGTGGTGAAAAACGAGTAGTGGTGAAGGGAAAGTTGTTTGATTGTTGTATGACCAAGACTTAAGCCTGAAATCTTAGTAACTTTTCTCACAGCGATTCAATAAATAAATATAAGAAAAAAATAAAATTATGAAGAAAAAAGTAAGGTGGAGTTCATGCCCAATTCAATCAGCTAATCAGTGGCTGAATAAATAGCAGTATTCCTACATAAAAAAAAAGAATCAGAGGGTTTATTTTGGGATGTGAATTCATGGCCTTCAGTATCACGGAGGAGCTCCACCAACAGTTTTTGTATGCTGAGGACACTAAATCTCCAGAGCATCTTTCCAAAACTCCTGCCATGGTTATTTAAGAGACAACCTGGCAATAGCCAGGGGGGCTGGAATATCTTTTGGATGAGTTTTCTATGCATGTACACACACGACACAGGAAAGTTATTTATGTAACTAAAAAAAGACTCATTCAATATTTACAGCTCTGCTTGGAGAGTTCTTATCCCACAGATCCAGGAGTCACTTCGGTGGAATAAACAAGAAAGGTTGAGCAATATTTTTAAACCAGCTTTGAACTGTGACAAACAACAAGCCCCAAGGTGTTGGGGGAGAGAGGAAACAAATACTCAAGCAGCCAGGTATCTGGAAGCTCTGGGTAAAACTCATGTCCCATTCCTTGCAGTTCCCAAAGTCCTCCTTCACCAATCTCAGGCAGATGAATCCCCCAGCCGACTTGGGTCCTCCCGACCAGCAAGACTGGTGCAACTTTCTAGCACACTTCTGGGGCAACTCCATCACTCATCTCATAGGGCTTACTCAGTGACTTCCCTAAAGGGAGCGAGAACAGCTGTTTAAGACACACAATGAAGCCATGTGACTGGAAGGAGGCAGGTTAGGGGAAATCACTGAACCAATGCAAAACAAAAACAAATTTAATGTGACGTCACCAAGTTTACAAAATATATTACTCCCAGGGAAAAATATGTGTCCTCTTCATTCAGACAGTGAATTTCAGCAGAATTTACAACTGATATGGAAGAGCAACAGAATAAAGACAGGCCCAATTGTGTCAGCAAATTAAAAGGCAAACTTCCACACCACTGCAGCCCTTGGGCTAGCCCATCTCCACATCACCATCATCATTCCCCCAACCTAGGGAGATGGGCTGGGGGTGGAGGGGCATGCAGGGATGTGTTCAACACCTCTCCACAGATTGACCCCAAAGAAAAGCATTGAGGCCATTTTGAGGCATTTCTCTAAGAAACCTGAAGATCTAAAAAACAACCAGCATAGGGAAATAAAAGCCATGCACAAATTTTGTAGGGTGTTAACAAGTGAGGGTGGCACTGGCCCACAAGCAGAGCATCAGGTACAGGTAGCGGCCACATCCAGACTACAGGCTCACCAAGAGACCCAAGAAGAAGATCTTCCCACTGCCCTCTTCTCTGATGGGTCATGGGCAAGCTCTTGGAATATTTCCTCTGACACCTTTACAGGGTCTTCATTGTTAGATATAGAGAGACATAGAGAGATATAGTTATGTTTTAGAAAACATAACTGTTTTAGAAAACATTCCCACCAGCAGTCATTCCCCATAATCCACCCCCTTCATTATTTATTGCAGCACTTAGAACAATAGCTGTGGCACTGTAGCACTGTTCTCCTGTTGTTCATCGATTTGCTCAAGCGGGCACCAGTGACATCTCCATTGTGAGACTTGTTGCTACTGTTTTTGGCATATCGAATACATCACAGGGAGCTTGCCAGGAGGCTCTGCCATGTCGGTGGGATACTCTCGGTAGCTTGCCAGGCTCTCCGAGAGGGACAGAGGAATTGAACCTGGGTTGGCTGCATGCAATACAAACACCCTACCCACTGTGATATCCCTTCAGAACAATAGCTAGGATATATAATTAGCACAGGTGTCCAACAACAGATGACTGGGTAATAAAGGTGTGGTATGTTTATAATCAATGGAATACCATGCAGCTGCAAAGAAGGATAAAATCATGTAATTCACTGCAACTTGGGTGGAACTAGAGGACATAATGTTAAGTGACACAAATTTGAAGAAGAAAGACAAATATCAAATGCTCTCACTTATCTGTGGCATATAAAATATCAGGACCATGCAAGGCACTCAACATTTAGTGCTCAGTATCCAAAGAAGCTTCTGAAGGGCAATTTAACTTCCTGCCTACATCAACATCAATCCTGATTTACACAAACTGAGCCTAATTTATTACCATCACCCTCTCTTTCAACAAAGTGACTCTCAGGACTGAAGATGAGAACTTGCTCTATTTGGGGGCAGGTACAGAGGCCGATTTGCAGGTTTCCGTTACTCTGACAGCCCTTCCAAACACCCACCTCCATAACTACAGTTACTCAGGAAGAAATTAGTCTCTTGTTTTGGGGAAGAAATTAGTCTTTCATTCCAGGCAGACCTACCATGTTTGACCAATTAGTTGTCTTTAACAACAAAGTCTCCAATGGAGACGTTACTGGGCCCGCTCGAGCAAATCGACGATCAACGGGAGGGCCTTTACCTTTACCTTTACCAACAGCTGATTCTGAGGAGAGAGAATGGAGGAAAGGGTAGCGAAGAACAGTATCAAGATGTCCGTCACTTGTCAAGTGTTTCTTCAAAATAATCCAACTATCTCTCTCTCATGCTGAAAGTAGGCTGAAAAACCGAACATGATTGCCACTCAATGCCTCTTTTGAAAACCACAGCACCCAAAAGGAGAGAGAGAACAAAAGGGAATGTCCTTCCACAGGGGTGGGGTGGGATTAGGGGGTGGAGGGTGGGAGGGATGCTGGGAGCATTGGAGGTGGGGAATGAACACTGGTGGAGGGATTGGTACTCAATCATTGTGTAACTGAAACCCAAGCACAAAAATTTGTAAGTCTACAACTGTACCTCATGGTGTTTCACTAATAAAAATTTTTTAAAAATCCAACTAAAAGTCTTTCATCCACTTAACAGAACTGCTCTGAAGGAAAGAGAATTTTCATGGCTTAAGAAAGAAGCCAAAATATAGTGAAAGCTATTTTCAAAGTACGAAAGCAGGCAGGGAAGGAAGGGGGAGACAAAATAGATGTGAGAGGAGAAAAGAACTGAGAAGCAAGAGAGAAAACCCACAAGAAGCCCAAGAACCCTCCATCTTCATTCTGCAGACAGTGTGTACTCTGGAAGGAGCCAGTCTGCATACAGGAGCCTCAGCTTCCATCACCAGTGCAGCCAAGAATAAGCTCCAAGGCCCGGCCTGGCCTTGACCCCCAAGCATTTTTGGATGTGGCCCCCAAACAAACAAAAAGTAAAAACAAAAGGCGGAATTTATATCTTAGAACTGGTTCTAAATCACAAAAGAGAGATTGTCAAAGGTGGAATTTATTTGTATGTAGAGTGACATGGACTCAGAATCATGAGGCCAAAATAAATAAATAAATAAATCCCAAAAGGGTCCTTTCAGGCCAGCAGGAGAGGGATAGTAGTTTAAATGGAGTTCTTCCACCAACATTAAAGGCTTGTCATTGGCAAATGTGTGTTCTTTGCACCAGATGAGAGCCACCTCTACCAGAAGACGTGAAGCCAGAGTGGAAAGCACAACCAAAGAATATTTCCAAGAACTTTTGTGGACTCCAGTGCAGCTCCTGGGGTTCTTCCTCATCCCCCCCAACCCTCGGTGCTTGCTATTAAGCCTTACCCACTGCCTGCTGCCCAGATTGCTTGCTAGACCTGTGTTGCTCCTCCCAGAACTGTGTTACTGAGCAGGAAATTCACAGTGGTAATCTGCCACATGAGATTCTCCAGAGTACAGGTATTTGAAAGGTAAAGGTAAAGGCCCTCCCGTTGATCGTCGATTTGCTCGAGCGGGCCCAGTGACGTCTCCATTGGAGACTTTGTTGTTACTGTGTCTGGCATATCGAATACTCTCGGTAGCTTGCCGGGCTCTCCGAGAGGGGCGGAGGAATCGAACTCGGGTCGGCCATGTTGGCCGCTTGTAAGGCGAACGCCCTACCCGCTGTGCTATCACTCCAGCTGTGCTATCACTCCAGCAATAGCACAGCGGTAGGGCGTTCGCCTTACAAGCGGCCAACATGGCCGACCCGAGTTCGATTCCTCCGCCCCTCTCGGAGAGCCCGGCAAGCTACCGAGAGTATTGGATATGCCAGACACAGTAACAACAAAGTCTCCAATGGAGACGTTACTGGGCCCACTCGAGCAAATCGACGATCAACGGGAGGGCCTTTACCTTTACCTTTTACAGGTATTTGAAGTGGGGAGCAGACAGAACTAGTGTTTGGGCACCCAGAGCCCCTCTCGGTGCTGCTGGAGTTGATCCTGAGGAGAATACAGAATGACTGAGATCCAGTTCTCTCACCTATAGCCTTAAAACAAGAACTCTAAAGATTTTGAAGCATGCAACTTGACCCTCCAGTTATTAAAACATTTGTCAAGACAGAAACATTGAGCATTTTATTTGTCACCCATAACTTAACTTATAACAGTCACTCTTTAGATATAGGATATCTGCCTAGGCTTCCATTTGTCCTGCTGGCCCAGGTCACATAAGTCAGAGAGTGGACCCACTACA
This sequence comes from Sorex fumeus, assembly GCF_029834395.1. Taxonomy (NCBI): domain Eukaryota; kingdom Metazoa; phylum Chordata; class Mammalia; order Eulipotyphla; family Soricidae; genus Sorex; species Sorex fumeus. The sequence goes on from NW_026606072.1 coordinate 16,937,452, forward strand.
GTCTCTTTGCTCCAACAGGAAGGAAGCACTCAGCCAGTGAGAAAGTCCTCCACAGCTGGGGTGCTGTCCAGGCTCTGTCACCAACAAGCTCTGTGCCTTGGACCCAGCAATACCTATGCTGGGCTTCCAAATTCTCTGAGAGCTATTTGCGTAAGAGGTGTCATTTTTAACACTCAGCAAACCAAGGAGTGTAGGTCTTGATTCCCCAACAAAGAGATGGAGTAGGCAAGGGGTTTTTTTAATGTTAAACTTCCAAGAGAATTAATGCAGGAAGAATTTCAATATCCTGCTGTACATTGTTCCTTTTCCATGGAGAGAACTATTTTTAACAGACCCCTGAATAATAAAAAGAAAACTCTCCACAGACCTATAGCTTTGGAAATTCTTACACTCCAGGGCCCACATCATCACATTTTTCTGTGATTAGTTCAAGGCTTCTCAGATAGGTGTTTGTTTGCATTGTAGAAACAGTTCCAAAATCAATAAGAAATGTTATACCTTATCGCTCTCCAGAAGGGAGAAACAATAAAGAATTTTGTAAAGCATGTCTGGGAGCCTGGGAAGTGCATACATTCATGTCTAATACAGAACAACCACAACCCTGGAGAGAACATTTATCAAACCTCATTTTAGGAGCTATTTCTTCCAACCAAAAGAGCCAGCCCAGAGAAACCACAATACAGGGAGATAAGATTAACAGATGATTTTTCTTGCTTGGCCACCTGTGCTCAATCCAAATAGGGGAGGGCGTCAAGAAGCTGAGACCCCATTAAAACTTGGGGAGTCTTTGGTTTCTGAGAAAGAACAAAACTAGTGTCTGTTTTGAGTTATATGTAACTCTTCACTTTTTAAATTGTATGAAGAAGTGTATCGTTCAATCTATGATGAACGGGTGGCAATTCAAAGAATAGAGAAACTATAAAATAAATTTTAAAAATAACTAGTCAGGGGCAACGACACTTAGAATGATATAGAAACCCAAAAATGACCCTTTAAGTTATTGTGACAAGGCAGTCTAAATTGTAATATCAGTATTAAGAAGAGAAGAATGGGGTGTGAGTTTGAGAGATGTTAGGAAAGAAGAATTTGGTATTATATTAAGAGATAAGATTTAAAAAAAGGATCCAAAACTAACACAAAATAGTGATCATGAATGAATGGAACAATGATCCCACTAACACTGTGAATAATCTGAAAGGAAATAGGACGAGTCTACCTTTAAACAAAAGTTAGAGATGGTGGTCAGTCACCCAGAAATGTGCCGAGGTGTCTGGAGATTTGAGGCAGAAATCAAGGAAATTAGGCATTGTTTTAGCTATAGATTTGGAGGAAGTCATTCAAAATTGGGGTCAGAAATAGAAAACATAAAACACACTATGCAGGAAAATACACTATGAAGAAAAATCATGGATTAGAGTTAGAGTTTCATTGTTATAAACCAGAAATATCAAATGGGACCAGAGACTTTTTAAAATTTTTATTTAATTAAGGAACTGTGACTTACAAAGTTAGTGATTGTTGAGTTTTAGACATACAATGTTTAGCACCAATGCCAACTTCCCTCCACTGGAGTTCCCAAGTTCCCTCCAGCACCCCCAGCCTGCCACCTTGACACGCATATTTTACAGTTTGTTGGTTGTAGTTTGAATCTCATGTTTTCAGTGTTGTCGTGCCTGTGGTTTATATACAGCTGTACCACTCCTCAACATCACCAATATACTGAGGCCCCTGATCCCTGCTCCCCTATTACTCCCTTTTCTCTTCTTCTTCCTTCAACTCTCGATTTTCTTCCTTCTAGTCAGAATTTTTTCTAAAGCAAATCGTATTGGAGATTCAGAGCAGGAACATGAAGGAAAGCAAGTTTCATAGAGGACTGCCAAGGTTAAGGAGAAAGAAATGTAAGCCAACATATGAGGATCTAAACAGTGGAGGTGGCCTTAGAACAATCTAGAGGGGAGATCAGAAATAATCCCAGGTGGACAAATTGAGAAGAAAAGTACTAGAATTACCTAAAACAAGCTCTAATGCCCTTTTAAGAAGTTTGCATCAAAGGAATAATAGCTCAATCAGCAGCAGGGAAAAGGTGAAAGAAAACTAGTCAAATTACCCTTATGGAAAAGGTGGCAGATTACTAAGCCCCCTATTAGTTTCATAAATTTCAGGAATGAACAGGTTATTGCCCCACTGTCCTTGGACAAGTGCCCAATAACCTCCATGTTATTCCAATCCTTGCTTCTCTGCTATCGGAACTGATTAGCCTTGAGTGCATGGAATGTGCCTGGATTTTCTCAGAAAAAAAAAGCGATAGAAACACCAGACTGGGTGATAAGCAATAAATGCATAAGAACAAGAGTTGACCAGAGAAATTCTGAAGGTGAATGTTGATCTTTATCAGAAATGACTCAAATGTTCCCATGGATCTATTGAAATAGAACTTTCATTAATTTGAGTACAATAGGTGAACAACATGAATTTAAGACATAGGAAAGTTAATTATTGGCACAGATTTGCTATTCTGTGAGTGTGACTGGAAACAACCTCTTCCAGCTCCAAATTACCACTCATTTCCATATCTGGGAAAGAGTGATTCTCTTGGTCTTGTTACAGAAAGAATTGGGAGATGAAGATAAGTTATTTATAAATTACAGAGGTTTTTACAAACTTATATTTTCTAATTCTTTTGTTGAACCACTAAAACAAATAAAATTATGCTCCTGATAGCACTGTAGCACTGTCCTCCCATTGTTCATCAATTTGTTTGAGCAGGCACGAGTAAGGTCTTCATTGTGAGACTTGTTGTTACAGTTTTTGGCATATCGAATATGCCATGGGGAGCTTGCCAGGCTCTGCTGTGTGGGCAGGATACTCTAAGTAGCTTACCTGGATCTCCGAGAGGGACAGAAGAATGGGACCCAGGTCAGCCGTGTGCAAGATCAACACCCTACCTGCTGTGCTATCACTCTTGATAGTCTCGGAAACGTGAGACATAAATTTTAAGCCTATATACCATGTAAAGTAGCATCAGAGTGCACTAAATTATACTGTCTCGAAAAATCAAAAGGAAAAATGTGATTTACAAAGAAGCTGATGGTCTGCTTTTTCTCTCTATGCTTCAGATTGATGATCCAAGGGGCCAGGGCAAGGATAGCAGATAGGGCATCTGCCTTGCACACCATCAACCTGAGTTAGGTCCTCTGAGCAAAGAGGCAGTAGTAGATCCTAAGTACCACCTGGTGTGAGAAGAAGAAGAAGAAGAAGAAGAAGAAGAAGAAGAAGAAGGAGGAGGAGGAGGAGGAGGAGGAGGAGGAGGAGGAGGAGGAGGAGGAGGAGGAGGAGGAGGAGGAGGAGGAGGAGGAGGAGGAGGAGGAGGGGAGGGGGGAGGGAGAGGGGGAGGGAGAGGGGGAGGGGTGGGGAGGGGGAAGGGAGGGGAGGGGAGGGGGAGGGGAGGGAGAGGGGAGGGGGAGGGGAGGAGGAGGGAGAAGGAGGAGAAGGAGGAGAAGGAGGAGGAGGAGGAGGAAAAATTGAAGATACAAGAAATTTAAATGAAGCATTGTAAAAGTACTCTTCTGATAGTCTTCTTTTCTTTTCTTTTTTTAATTTTATTTAATCACCATGAGAAAGTTACAAGCTTTCATGTTCGGATTACAATCACACAATGATCAAACACCCATCCCTCCACCAGTGCATATTCCCCCATTCCCCACCACTAATCTCCCTAGTATACCCCTCTTCCCCACCCTCCCCCTGCCTCCATGACAGACAATATTCCCCATACTCTCTCTACTTTGGGGCATTATAGTTTGCAATACAGACACTGAGAGGTCATCATGTTTGGTCCATTATCTACTTTCTGCACACATCTCCCATCCTGACTGATTCCTCCAGTCATCATTTTCTTAGTGATCCCTTCTCTATTCCATCTGCCTTCTCCTCTCCGTTCATGAGACAGGCTTCCAGCTGTGGGGCAATCCTCCTGGCCCTTGTATCTACTGTCCTTGGGTGTCAGCCTCTGTCTGTCTGTCACTGTCCTCCCGTTGTTCATCGATTTGCTCGAGCGGGCCCAGTAACATCTCCATTTTGAGACTTGTTACTGTGTTTGGCATATTGAATACATCACGGGTAGCTTGCCAGGCTTTGCCTTGCGGGCAAGATACTCTCTGCAGCTTGCCGGGCTCTCCAAGAGGGGCAGAGGAATCGAACCTGGCTCGGCCAGGCTGGCTGCGTGCAAGGCAAATGCCCTACCCATGTTGTGTTATTCTATACTCTACAAATGAGTGCAGTCTTTCTATGTCTGTCCCTCTCTTTCTGACTCATCTCACTTAGCATGATACTCTCCATGTCTATCCACTTTTAAGCAAAATTCATGACTTTATCTCTCCTAACAGCTGCATAGTATTTCATTGTGTAGATGTACCAAAGTTTCTTTAACCAGTCACCTGTTCCAGGGCACTTGTGTTGTTTCCAGATATTGTGAACAGTGTTGCAATGAACATATAAGTACAGATGTCATTTCTACTGTACTTTTTTGCATCCTTGTGATATATTCCCAGAAGTGGTATTGCAGGGTCATATGGAAGCTCAATTTCTAATTTTTGAAGGACTGTCCATATTGTTTTCCAGAAAGGCTGGACCAGTGGGCATTCCCACCAACAGTGAAAAAGCATCCCTTTTCCCCCACATCCATGCCAGCACTGATTGCTTTTGTCCTTTGAATGTGTGTCAGTATTTGTGATGTGAGATGATATCTCATTGTTGTTTTGATTTGCATCTCCCTGATGGCTAGCGATGTGGAGCATTTTTTTCATTTGCCTTTTGGCCATTTGTATTTCTTTTTTGAGGAAACTTCTGTTCATTTATTCTCCCCACTTTTTGATGGGGTTGGAGGTTTTTTTTCTTGTACAATTCTACTAGTGTCTTGTATATCCTGGATATTAATCACTTATCAGATGGGTATTGGATAAATATTCTTTCCCATTCTGTGGGCTCTTTCTGTACTTTGGTCACTGTTTCTTTGAAGAGCAGAAGCTTCTTAGTTTGATGTAGTCCCATTTGTTTATATTTGCTTACACTTGCATGGCCAGTGCTGTTTCATCCTTAAAGATGCTTTTAGCTTCAATGTCATGGAGGGTTCTGCTCACATTTTCCTCTATGTATCTTATGGATTCATGTCTGATATTGAGGTTTTTAATACACTTTGATCTGACGTTTGTGCCTGGCATTAGACAGAGGTCAGAGTTCATTTTTTTTGCAGGTAGCCATTCAGTTTTCCCAGCACCGCCTGTTGAAGAGGCTTTCCTTGTTCCACTTCACATTTCTTGCGCCTTTGTCAAAGATAAAGTGGCCATATATTTGGGGGATAGTCTTATTTTCAATGCTATCAGGAGTAAGTCAAATCAGAAGTCATCACTGGAAACTTTAAATCTTTTGAAGAGTTATTTTAAATTTCTAAGCAAAAGGAATTTTTATTTCATATTTTATATGTGTAGAGAACTGACTAACAAGAGAAGTAATTTAATCAAATTGTTGTATTTTATGAGTTCATTTGAATTTCTTTACTGAATCATACTTTTTCAGGTTTTCCCATTTCAATATATTTTTATTTTACAAAATATGTCTGCATAGGGAAGAAAATATAATCACTTTAATGGCAATGGGTGGAACTTAGTGGCCAAAAGTAGAAAAATCGATCTTTTTGTCTTGTTTTGTTTAGTTTGTTTGTGTTTTGGGGGGTGTTTTTTGGGGGGTCACACCCGGAGATGCACAGAAGTTATTCCTGGCTCTGCACTCAGAAATTACTCCTGGTGGTGCCCAGGGGACATATGGGATGCTGGGGATCGAACTCAGGTTCGGCCAAGTGCAAGTCAAATGCCCTACCTGCTGTGATATCGCTCCAGCTCCAACTTATCTTTTTCAAGTTCAAAGAATCAGTGTGGGATTTTTTCTATTTTTTATATATCACACTGTCCTCCCGTTGTTCATCGATTTGCTCAAGCGGGCCCAGTAACGTCTCCATTGGAGACTTTGTTGTTACTGTGTTTGGCATATCGAATACGTCACGGGGAGCTTGCCAGGCTCTGCCGTGCAGGCGAGATACTGTCGGTAGCTTGCCGGGCTCTCCAAGAGGGGCGGAGGAATCGAACTCGGGTCGGCCATGTTGGCTGCGTGCAAGGCAAACGCCCTACCGCTGTGCTATCACTCTAGCCCCAATTTATCTTTTTTAAGTTCAAAGAATCAGTGTGGGATTTTTCCATTTTTTACATAAAAAATTTTATTTATAATACTGTAAATAATAGAGTTTCAGATAGATGATATTCCACCACAACACTACCAAAGAAAGAGATAAAAGATTAGATAGGGTTTGCCTAATTCAATACCTAAATGTCAAGACTGTAATGATTAATTGGTTCCAAAAATTTTTAATTGGATGTCTAATTAAATACCTATTTGTGAAGACTGGAATATTTTATTTCAAAAAATTTTAACTGGAGATTAGTAAAAATTGAAAAGAAACTATTTTCTTTGAATATAAGAGGGACCTTATCTAAAATGGAACACCAATAATGTTTTGGTTCCATTAAGGACCAAATATATGCCCCAGATTTACAAACATAGTAAGCTTTCAAAGATAATGTCAGATGAGGACATTGATTTTAAATAGGGGTCACTCCTACAACTTCCATGGGAAAGAGAAACAAGCATACACTTGAGGAGTTTTGTGGGGTCAGGTCCTCGGTGTGGTGAACTGGCATCTTAATGACCAATATGGTCAAGTCCTGAACACTATGAACATGAAAATTACAGAGGCTTCCTCCTTCCATCAAAGTCTGGTGCCTAACAATAGAGAACAAAGAAGAGGCGATTACTTCCTGAATTGATCAACATTTCCCCAGAGACTTTGCTTTCCAAGAGCCAAGGTCTCTACCGAGTCCCTCCACAGACAACCTTTGCAACTGGGTTTGCTGAGTCTGCTTTTATTTACCAATAGTCCAACTTTGTCTATGACACCCAGGGGCTTTGGCAATAGAAGGTTTTTATAAGTCTAATAAATAATTATATGCAATATTTACTGCAGTCTATTCCTATTACATCAGGATCTATAAAAATCGAGAGAAAAAGAATGCTGATTATTTTCCCAGAGCACTGCATCATGTGCCATAAAGTATTTCCTTATTAGGCAAATAGGTTTGGCTATTCAAAAGGCCCTCTCCCCTGACTCAAATAAAATCTTTCTGATGTAAAAATTCTTTGAAGATTCCATTACCACTCATTTGTTATGAGTGTCTCTGCTGTTAAGGAGTGGAACCAAGGCTAATAATGCTGAAATACCAAAAGAAAATCCTTTTTAATGGTGTACATCATTTTCCAAGTGCGATTGGAAAACTTATAAACGACTTGTCTTTGAAATTTTCTGCCTAGTTCCACAAAGTGAAACCCCACATTTGTCCCTGGACTAGTTTCTGTCACCACATTGCTTCATTTTCTAAGCAATTCAAAATGCACTTGCTGTGGCCTTTTATTTGTTCATTTTCATCACAAGTAAATGGATTTTAAAATGTGAAAAATAATTCCTTTCTGGCTTGCAGAACCTTTTCAGTGTTCTTGAATTCAATTTTGTATGTTTCACAAACCCCATGAAGTAAATATCATATTTATATATATACGCTATAAATGCAATATATTACTTTATTATGTTGTTTCAAAATAAGGAAATAGCCCAACAGTTCTATTCTGGTGTCCAGGATCACATGCTGCTGTGAAGAATCCAGTTATTCATAAGCTAAGAGAAGCAGACCTGTGGCACACCTCACTCATAATACCCTGAGCTGCCCATTCCTGAGAACAAACTCCCAGCTCATTTAAGATACTATTCAAAATTAAATCTAAATTAACTAACTCTTAGCTGATCAGTAGTTTAATTATTTCTCTGATGAAGATAAAAGACAGAAGAGGGAAATGATGTGATGAGACAGGATGGCGTATTTGCAAATAGCCAACGGAGATGGAAAAGTAAGATGACTTATGGGAGGTTTAACATAGCCATGTGACCAATTAGTATGTGTTTAAATTCATTTGCTCTCATGCTTATCTTGGGCAGAGAAGTAAGTAGATTGGTTTCCTCTCTCTAACTCAGCCCTTAAATGTCACCATTCAATGGAAAAGGATCACAGAAGTGAAAGTCATATTCTCTCATATGATCTTTGACGGATGTCTTGTTTCTCAACTACCAAAAAGCTAGTTTTATATCAAATGAAAGACCACATCCAAGACCCCAGATCTATTGATGGGTAGCATGATTGCTCCCTCCACATTTGGAGCAAGCCAAAGAGGGATTCCTGTTGTATTCTAAATTAAGTCGGGGCTGAAAGGCTGCCAGTCAAATCCCAGCATGTTCTAATGGAAACTGTGTGAGCAAGAATATATCTCTAAAAAAAAGAAGAAAAAATAATATATCCCTAAACAATATACTTCACAAAAGGCAAATTCTAAGACAGGTTTATTGTAGAAATGATCCCTGGCAGTCTCTGCACTAAGAAGCTGGCAAAAATTGAGGGGGAATGAGCAGAACCTGAGAAGTCCACATGGAAGGCATCAGAGAGAAGCAGATATTCCTTACACTTGGAAAACCCTCTAAATCATGATGTCCCGCAGCTACCCAACCACCACACTCTGCCCACAAACCAAAGCTCCTAAATACGCAAACTTGGCATAGAGCCAGAATCCGTTAGCATCACATGGGCTCCCTCATTTTTCTGATGAGAAGACTTGGATCAGATGAGGTACTAGCCTGTAGTCATTGAGTTTAGATACAATACAGAGATAGACAACACGACTCAGCTACCGAGCATTTCCTAGTCTCATTGTGCTAAAGCTACTGGTGAGGTAAGTTCACTCCTCAACCTGGCTCCCATATATAGTGAATGAGGGGAAGAGGAGTTAGGAACACATTCTTCTACATGGGGCATACTGCTCCCTGCAACTGGGGAGACTCCAGCCAGCCCCTCTTACCAGAGACTTGAATCACCTCTCTCCAGGAAGCCATTCTGATTTCTCAGAGTGTGCTGAATGCCTTCTCTATGTTCCAAACTGTATCACGTTATGTTAAGTTTGGTCAAGTAATAAAAATGCTGTAAGGGCCAAAAGTCATTCATCTCTGACCTTAAACAGTCTGTATTGTTTAAGTGCTTTATTCATATTATGTAATTTAATCCTCACAACCATCTCTATTGTGTCCCTTCTACAAATAAAGAGTTTGAGACATAGAGAGATTGGAAAATTTGATTAAACTATACAGGTGAACTACACAGGAGGCAACGATGGGAGTGTTCAATTCTAAGAGTACTTAATCACTCTGTATACTGCTTATTCTACATCAGATTTAAGAATTCCATTGTTTTTCATTGGATAGAAAGATACCTGTTTTGTCACATCCAGCCCTGTAAAGCTAGGATGTTATCACAGATGCTCTCCAAGCACTACAAATACCCCTGGGATATTTTATCATGGTCCGAAAACCATCCAAGTGTTTGCATCTGTATCTCTAGTTTCAGATATTGTTTGCCCACAAGTCTTCCAGGTGCACTTAAAAGTTTACTTAAACCAATACCTTCAAGGTGTGGCTATTTCAACCCCCAGGAATTTGTTCCCTGAAAACAAGGATTATTATGAATTATGCGCTTACACAGTTTCCCAGAGTTTTTCCCACAGCTCGACACTCTAATTACCCGCTTTGTGGGCTGGTATTATAAACAATCTATATTATTGCCTTTCCTTCCATATACCTTCTCCTGATTCCCTACTATCTTTCTCTGTACTTTACAGATATAGTATTTGCTTTTTTGCCTTAAAGTCTGCTTTTGAGAGAACCAGCTCCAACAGACCAAATTTTCATTGCCATCTGTAAGTGGTGCCCACAAGAACTATGCAATGCCTAAATCATGTAACCATGTAGGGTGACCAATCTAGATCCCTTGCCATCTTTTTCCCTCCAAAAACATTACCAAATATGTGTCACATGCATAAAATATTCTGAAAATTTGTAGGTGACTTCCCTCTTGGATTTTTTATGGGGATAACTATATCTGATTAGTTTATCTCCAACAGTGTCTAAGTCTTCTGACCAGAATATGATTGTCATGGATTTTCAATGAATATAAATAACACTGAAATGTGACTGGCATGGTAGGCACTCAAAAAATTTATCTGAACAAAAGAAAGGAGGATAGAAACACTAAACAGGCATATAAAATGGCAGACAAAGGGGAGAAGTTACAGAATAGCTGAAAGTGAGACCATTCAACCTAAACTAAAAATTCAGCAGAAAGAAAACAGGTAAGAAACAGCTTATGCACCCATTTCTATAAATTCTCTCTCTATTCTCAATGTTTTCAACAAAATTATCTCGATATAAAAATGCTCAGCATGCTGCCCCCTCCCATAGAAACAACAAAGTTATTTCAAGAACTAGAATTTTCATACATAAAACCAGAATTCCTTTTTAATACAGAATCCTTTTGTAAAAACATTGATAATTTTTTTCAGTATTCAGAGAGAAAATCTTACCCACTGTTTTGCTTTGTTCCTCTATTACCTTAACTAAAACTGGGCACAAGAATTGGGCAGGCACTTCACAAGCTTTTAGGAAGAATAATTAATAAAAATAAAGTGGAGCTGTGCAGACTTGTGAGGGGCTCAACACATGGGTACCAGTTTCAGTACTTTAGTTTCAGAGAATTTGCATTCTTCAGCTTGCTTCACACACACGTGTAAGTTCCAAATGGACCAGAACTATGGTGATACGTGCAAAGCAGCCTGACAGGATCGTTTATACTAAGTTGGTTTCAGTAAACAAAGCAATATTCTGTATATTTATATTTCACACATTTTCAAATCATAATGCTTATGCATATTTCATCTGGAGTTGTTGAATTAAACATTTTACATGTTATATAAATTAAATAGAAATTAGAATATTCTTACTATAAATTTTAAAACCCTGAGCTCTCATATTATTTGGTCTCATCACAGGTTATGCTTAAGATCAATTCCATCATCATTCACCCATTTAATATATATTTTGGGATAGCTATTACATAATAATTCATATTCTAGGTAAGAATAAACACAGTTTCTTTCCCTGATAAAGTTTCATTCTATAGAAGCAAGGTGCAGGAAAGTAAATATTATATATATATATATGTACATTATGGCACAGGGTAGTAGGAGTTATGAGAAAGAAAGAAAAAAGAAAAAGAATAGAAAGTTGGGTTATAGATGGTTGCAACTTAAATATATCAGGAATCAGAGAATTCCTCATTGATAATGTGGAAATCAAAAATAAGGTGGGGCACTGGAGAAATAGCACAGCAGGTAAGACATTCGCCTTGCACGTGGCAGACCCAGGTTTGAGCTCTGGCATCCTATAGGGTCCCCCAAGCACTGCCAAGAGTGATTCCTGAGTGCAGAGCCAGGAGTTAACTCCTGAGCATAGTCAAGTGTGATACAAAAAAAGCAAAAAGTATAGAAATAAAAATATGATAATGTGGGCTGAAAAGAAAGTTCAGCAGATAAAACAATTGCCTTCCACACCACAGCAATGCATATGGCCTGCTGATCTCAGCTAGTAGTGACCTCTGAGCACAGAACTAAAAATAAACCCTGAGCACCAACTAGAAATGGTCCCAAAGCCAAAAAAATTTTATAGCGATTAAAAATATAATTGCATCTTAGCTTCTGAAAGAACATCAAAGGAGGATCTAAATGAAAAAAACCTAACTGATTTTTTGATGTTTTATTTCTCTAACGCACACACACACACACACACACACACACACACACCCCTATACATTTGCAAGAGTCCTCAACTTCTATTATCTTTCTTTATCAGTCTAGCTTAAGAGTGAGCCTCCCCACAGATGTGGGGAGGAAGGGACATTCTTTCTTTGTTGGTGGGAATGCCGACCTGTTCAGCCTTTTCGGAAAACAATATGGGCATTCCTTCAATAACTAGAAATTGAGCTTTCATATGAACTCGCAATATCACTTCTGGGAATATATCCCGAGGGTGCAAAAGAAGCACAGTAGAAATGATATCTGCACCTATATGTTTATTGCAGCACTGTTCACAATAGCCAGAATCTGTAAACAACCCAAGTGCCTGAGAACAGAAGACTGGCTAAAGAAATTTTGGTACACCTACACAATGGAATACTATGCAGCTGTTAGGAAAGATGAAGTCATGAAATTTTCTCATAAGTGGATTGTCGTGGAGAGTATCACGACAATGTGTGATACTCATTGAAATGAAATGTGAAATGAGTCAGAAAGAGAGGGACAGACATAGAAAGACTGCACTCATTTGTGGAATATAAAATAACATAATATGAGACTGACACCCAAGGACAATAGACACAAGGGTCAGGAAGATTGCTCCATAGTTGGAAGCCTGCCTCATGAGCTGGGGGAGAAGGCAGCTGGAATAGAGAAGGGATCAGTAAGTCGATGATGGTTGGAGGAATCATTCGGGAAGAGAGATGTGTGTTGAAAGTAGATAAAGGACTAAACACGATAACCTCTCAGTATCTATATTGCAAACCATGATGTTCAAAAGAAGAGAGAGAGTATGGGAGAAATTGTCTGCTATAGAGGCAGGGGGATGGTTGGGATAGGAAGCGGGGTGGGAGGAACATTGTTGGTGGAAAACGTATGTGCACTAGTGGAAGAATGGGTGTTCAACCATTGTATGACTGAAACTCAAACATGAAAGCTTTGTAACTGTATCTCACTGTGATTCAATAAAAAAAAAAAGAGTGAGCCTCCCTCCTTCATCTCCTTGTCCAATTCCTGTGAAATTCAGTTATATTTTTTAAAACCCACAGTATAGTTTAATTTAATTTGTTGATTATTTATTGAGAAGCTACCATGTAGGTGCTGGGAATATAAAAATGAAACAAGTGCAGAGAGAACAGAAAACAAAACACTAATTATAAGGGTGGTATTAAACCCCTTTAAAAGGAGCCCCTAACTCAAGAAGAGCAGGAGGGAAATATATCCTACCTGATGTGTTATAATTAACAAGGTTAACCTAGGAGAAGAAGGGAAGATGTGACAGGATAATCTCTCCTACCATGATGAACCCTTACATAAGAGTAATCTGTCATAGCTGCACTGGGCCAGTAACTCCCAAACCTTCCCTCATGGTTCTCTCAACAAGGTCCAATATCACTGTTCCCTTTAGAGACTCTTAGTATCTGCAAATAAAGGGTTAACAAAATCACAATCACAATCACAACCATCCTGTTATTCGTCGATTGCCTCGAGCAGGCCTCAGTAACGTCTCTTCGTCCTAGCCCTGAGATTTTTTTTTAAAAAGTGCCATATTCAAGCTCTTTCAGAGTTAGGAGAATGAGACCCTTCATTGTTACTGGTATTTGGCATATTGGGTACGCCACGGGGAGTTTGCCAGACTCTGCCGTGTGGGCAGGTTACATTCGGGAGCCTGCCAGTTTGTCTAAAGTAGGAATGAGATGATAAGATGTCATTTGCCTTTTATATCAGAATTTGACCTACAGTTAATTTTATCGCTTGTCTCCTGATTAACCTTAGTTTTAAAAAATTGCATGTTGCCAATTCAGGTGGTTTTTGAGAAATTAAAAAAAAAAAGAAAAAATTTCAAATCGGTAAGTTGTATCTGGATTCAGCATAAATACACCATAAACACATGTTTGGACTTGTTACAAGAAGTGTTGGTTTCCATGGGACATGAGTCTTCTGAAGTAGGGACATTCTGTATGTCAACTGAAAATCAGCCTCATTGCTTGAACTTGAAAGGCCAAAGAGTTACTCTGGACAGTGATGTGGCCAGGCTAACACTGCTACAAGAACATCTCATCTCCCATGATGGAGGACATGCTATCTGTTGTCACACTGCTGGAACTCTGTCCTAGTTTTCAGAGTAGACAGGGTTGAAGGGAAGCTCCACTGGTCACCATATAGGTATACATATTAAGGAGAGTCTGAGATGATGCCTGTCAGATAGTCTAGTATGTATAGGCATAGTCTTAATTTACCTTCAAGGTGTTTATTTCTCATAGAGGTCAAAGTTTAATATGATGAAACAGGCATATAACATCCCCTGTGCTTGTCACTTTAGCACAACACTATTGTTAGAAACCCCCTAGTCATTTTTAATTATGCACCACATTTATCTTCCACTCAGGCCCTTCCTCTCACTGTAAATTACCCTCTCTTCTTGACCCCCCCCACTATATACCAGATATCATGTCATTCATTTATGCTTATTTTCACTGGAATTTTCTTTTTTTTTTTTTTTTTTTTTTGCTTTTTGGGTCACACCCGGTGATGCACAGGGGTTACTCCTGGATTTTGCACTCAGGAATTACCCCTGGTGGTGCTCGGGGGACCATATGGGATGCTGGGAATCGAACCCGGGTAAGCCATGTGCAAGGCAAACACCCTACCCGAGTACTATCGCTCCCGCCTCTGGAATTTTTTTCTAGTCCATTTTAATTTCAATAAAAGTTGAGTTTCAAGTTTTCCGTGGGGATGTTCATACCTAGTTTCCAACTCTACTGTTCTCTCATCAAAATAAAGGCTCTTGACTGCATTCCCATTTACTTGGCTTGCCTCTCATCATTTTCATTCTAATTTATCTCAACACTCCCCCCCCCCCCCCCGCATACTCAAATAATACTTTTCTGGGCTGCCAAGAATATGCTGTGATTTATGCATCTTTCTTTAGCAAACTTCACAGTTTTTATAGAAAGCACTTTCATTGCATAAATATTCCTGGTCGTGTCATCCTAACCCAACCTCAGTTTAATATTAGGGGAAAAAAACTATAATCAACAAGTTACAAAGCTTTCAAATAGCCAGTTCTATCACAGATTGGTTTTGAACATTACAGATTCTTCAGGATTGAAACTCAGTGAGCACAAAATTTGCACGTGAGAGGTCCTGCGTTCAATCCCCAGTACCACATACACCAAAAAAGATAAAAATCCTTTTACCACTGTCTGTTATAACTTCCCCTCTCTTACCTTTCCCTTTGTTGCTTTCGTTATTACAATAACCAGGACCACACAAAAGGATTGTGATATTCACATATTCGCTCATGGGTGATTGGTGGTGGGGAAGTGGGGGTGAGTTGCACCCTTAGAGGTAGATTGCTCACTGGGAACTGCACTCATTTATCTGTGGTATTAACACACGTGATTGTGGTACTTAACAGAGGTCCCCATGTTGCTCACCCATGTGTTTGCCAGGGTCACACTTCCTGGATACAGTACTTGAAAATCTTTAGTTCCAGTGCTTACTGGGGGTTCACACATTAGCTGTGAGACTCACACATCCTCCTGTGCAACTGCCATCACACACTTTGTTGCAGTCACCAAGAGTCCCAAACCAAGAGTACCAAATAGCAGAAGTGCCTGGAACACACTTGACGAGACTATAAAGTCCATCACAAAAGCAACTCTGGTGATGGACTTTATAGCCTCGTGCTTATATGGTAGGTACTTTTAACCACCAAGCCATCTGCTATTCTCTCAAAATAGTTTTTCACAAGTACTCACTACTCTGCCCCAAAGAAAGAAATACAAAATCCAAAGAATTCTCTAAGCCAATTGTGATGTTAGGATACAATTTAGACTTTTCCATTATACTTAGGGAAAAAAGATCTCATATGGGTTTTCACAACTCCCCTAAAGATGCAAGACTGTGATTTAAAGGACTCAAAATATCTGGGAGAACTGCATATATACTGAAGAATTAGCAAGAAATCTAGGCTAATCTAGAATAATGATTCCCTTTGAAGACTAGTACTGGGTACCTGTGAATCAGACGCTTTCTTTCTAAGAAAGACCTTGCTCTAGTTCTTGTGTACAGTAGGAAAAATATATGATGAGCTTCTTTAGGCATAATTAGTTTAAAATTTCAAATGTAGAGCAGAAACTCTATGCGGTAGGGTGTTCGCCTTACAAGCGGCCAACATGGCCGACCCGAGTTCGATTCCTCCGCCCCTCTCGGAGAGCCCGGCAAGCTACCGAGAGTATTCGATATGCCAAACACAGTAACAACAAAGTCTCCAATGGGGACGTTACTGGGCCCGCTCGAGCAAATCGACGATCAACGGGAGGGCCTTTACCTTTATTACACTATATTATATAATATATTTAAATGGTTTGATTGTTCTGAATCATGTTATTCTAAAAGTTTAGGGATTTTACCTAATGAAGGTTTAAAATTTTACATAAAAGGCAAGCATTTCTTTCTATTTTTCAATGCCATGAAAGTTGGACCTTGGAAACCATGACTCCTTACCATTCCTTACTAGACAATTCCAAATGCAACTTATGAAAGAAATGGATTAATCACTGAAGCAGGCGGTTACTGTGAGCTTAATAGTATGGAACAGTATCTACCTTGATTTCATTTTGTTTCCTCTATATGAAAATCTGTAGATAAAATTGGGGGGAGGGGGATATAATAAAAAAGGAAAACTGACAAAGGAGAATAGAGACTGTTCAAAAAAGAATTCTCGGGGCTGGAGCTATAGCACAACAGGTAGGGCATTTGCCTTGCACACAGCCAACCTGGGTTCGATTCTCAGCATCCCATATGGTCCCCCGAGCACTAACAGGAGCAACTCCTGAGTATAGAGCCAGGAGTAACCCCTGTGCATAGCTGGGTGTGACCCAAAAAAAGAGGATTCTCTAGTTCCAACTTCTTCCTCAATGTAATGAAACATTCGCTAATATTTGTTCCATCTTCTTACCTTAAACTTGAATATGTCATGCTAAAACTCTTTTTTTTTGGCCTGAGTCAAGATTTTAATCATCACCAAGGAGTAGTAAAGTATTGCTGAGTTCACTGAGGCCCAAACATACTGTCAGCATCGTTGAGAAGTCCAGAATCTTATCATCAGAAACTAATCAAAGTAACTCCTGGAAAGAATGAGTCCTTCACAAAGCTGCAGCTCTACCTCAGCTCTCAACACCCTTCCTGCCTCCTCTCCAAGCATTAGCTTTATATCACTTCTTTGGATGTGCCAAGATCTTCCCCCTTCCAAATCTTAGAATCTGTTTCTGCCTGGCATGTTTTGCTTCTCACTGACTCATCGCTCTCTCAGATTGCACATGGGTATCACTTTCTTCAGGAAGGCTCTCCAGGTCCCTACTACAGACTGAATTAGAAGCTCCCTGGCCCTGGGCACTTAGCACAGCACTGCTACACTCAGAACTCATCTTGTTCTTTTTTAATGTAGGAGTACTGCTATATATTCAGCCACTGATTAAGCCGATTGAGCTGGGTATGAACTCCACCAGAACTCATCTTTAATGTCTCTGTTTCTCTTTGATGAAACTCCCAAGGTTTCATCAAACAACGGTTTGGCTCTACTGATTTCTGCCACCACATCCTAGGACCATTGTGGAATTCCTGATCAACATGATTCAGCATTTATTGAATAAATAGATAAACTGACCAAATATGATGAAAGAGACAGAATTTAATTTACTATTAAATTAATATCTAGCAATCCTGCACAGGCTTATGAAAAGTTATCTAGTGACACAAGCACAAAAGCAGATAAATTCCCCCAGGTCCAAATGCAAGAAAACATTTAAGTCCAATGCATCACTCACCCAATGCCAATTGAAAAAGTTATGCTACTAAAGGAACCAAAAAATAAAGGGTTTTTTTAACCCAACTTCTTTGCAAAAAAGAAATGATCAGTCATAACTCAATTTAAGGAAAACCTAAGAAGCTGTGTGAAGCATTTTGGTTTGTTCTTGGTTCCTTTCCAAATCACCGTGTAGGAGGCTTGGCACACTGGAGCGGAGATGACAGATTGAAAACAGAAAATGTGAATAAGACCTGAATCAAAAATAAAGGCACGCAAATAAAGCCTTCACAAAAGAAGATTTCAGATGGGCTGAAAGAGGATTGTGGGTGTTCAAACGTGACCCTGAAAAAGAAATACAGTCAAGTCTGAATAATCGTGGCCACTGAACTTCACTGAGCCATCAGTCATTACCTTGAAACATGACAAGCATTCGGCAAGTGTTACCCATCTCATCTCAGCTCCCTGAGAAGGCAGTCACCTCGATTATTCTCAGTTTATAAATAAGGTAACGGAAGATTAAACTACTGTGTGATTTTCTCAGTCACATAACTGTGTAAAAGCCATAGTCAAATACATGTTTTGGAACCCCATTTTTTTAAATACTTGGTCAATAGATTTATTACAGACTTTGCAAAACCTCCATAAAAAGTCATGATTTGATTTTGGCTCTCAGCAGTCCAATCCTGAACTCTGAGGAAACTTGCTTTCTTCTGGGTTACCCAATCTTCCTTTTGGGAAAAAGACATTTTTTGGACAGTTCCACCTCTTCTTTTTAACCTCTCTTAGGTTTCTTCTCATAAACAGGGCTGGCCATATAGCCACATGAGCTTTCTTATACATCTGCTCCATCATATCTGAAGTTATGTTTTTCTTTATCTATTGAGAAAATTGTTTCTCCTAGACATCTTCATCTTCTTCTATTAGGTGATGCATGTACTCTGCAACTTTCTACGCCATAATATGTTTCCGATGAACTTGAGCATTAAATTCCTTACTTTCTGAATCAAAACCAGGGAATCATTTAATACTCTGAGGAATAAATAAGTCTCCATATTTTATCCTTTCAGGGCCCCAAAAGTTTTGTTTCCAGTGGTGGTAGTTCTGGCAAGTTCTATATCCCAATAGCTGGTGAAGGCACCAGGTTGTCCATCAATGCTTTCGACATTATATTCATCTTCAGTGACATCCACTTGGCCTTGATAAATCTTGTCCATGTCAAATTTATTGAGAAGGCAGCAGGCCAGCAGAAGTTCAGTACAATACACTGTAGCATAATTTGTCAGGCCAACATTCACATTATACTTTGGAAGTTCACGAGCATCATTTGATCACTTGACATCCCGTTACTCATCGATTTTCTTGAGTGGATGCCAGTAACCTCTCCATTCATCCCTGTCACGTGCTGGTGTAGCCCAATGGTATCTGCTCATTGTAGGAACACAAAGAGCGTCAAACCAATCGTTCAAGGTCTTGATGAAGAAGTCTGACCATCTCATAGGTGGGCAGCCACATGATCTTTTGACATCCTGTGGAATCTAGTCGGTAATGGCTCTGGTCCAGTGGTTGTCTCCAAATTTCATTACGTGTCCAGCCCATCTGATTTTCGATGACTTGGCAAATGAGACAGTGTCCCTAATTGTCGACCATCGACAGAGGTCGGAGCTCCAGATTCTTTCTCTCATTTAAGTGAAGCGTGATACCCCAAGTATAGCTCTTTTGATTCCTCTTTGGGAGACCCAAATAGCATTCTCATACACAGATGACCAAGGGATTAAAACCAGGAGCCCCACCCTACCCTGCCCTGTCTGCTTCCACCAACCGCAGGCGACCCAGGGATTACACACAGAAGAACAACCCTACTGGTTTTTTTTTTTTTTTTGCTTTTTGGGTCACACCCAGTGATGCACAGGGATTACTCCTGGCTCATGAACTCAGGAATTGCTCCTGGCAGTGCTTGGGGGACCATATGGGATGCTAGGGATCGAACCCGGGTCGGCTGCGTGCAAGGCAAATGCCCTACCCGCTGTGCTATCGCTCCAGCCCCGAACAACCCTACTGGTGACAGATAAATACCTCACCGGCAGACCTCCACTACCTCCACTTCATGAGCATGTGCTGCACAAACTATACTATCTCCTACACGAGCATAAAGAACTGGCAAATGATGTCTCTGTCAGTGACACAAACTATCATCCTCTATTTTGGTGTGTTGTATTTATTTTTATCCTGGATTACCAAATGTTTCTGAGCATAGTAAACAGCTTTACCCTCTCGCCATCTTCTAAATTTCACTTGGCATCTCTTGAAGTATGTCTCATTCTTCACAACTTTAACAAACTTCATCGCAAAGAACAGAGACCACCATCCATGGCTTGACACAGATCTCCAAACCCCAAATCTTAAACTAAATGTTACTCAAATCAAAAACCCTACTCTCTCATTCTGTGATATCCACATCAATCTGTTCCTTCGGTGATATTTTCAGCTTTTCTCTACCACTCTCCCAAAAGGGATTGTTAAAAACCTCTCAGAAGTAGCCACTGTGTCCCATAAAGAGATACTTAATAGATGCTGGAGAAACAGTACAGAAGGTAGGGCGCTTGCCTTGCATGCAGCTGACTCAGGTGTGAACCCCAGCATCTTATATGGTTCCCTAAATCTTGCCTGGAGTGATCCCTGAGTACAGAACCATGAGCACAGCTGGGTGTTGCTAAAAAACAAACAAGCAAAAAGAGATACAGAATAGGGCAAGATAGCAGAGACCACTTATGGCTCTGTGGGGGCACCTGCAAGGGTGGCCAAATGTACCCTTGATTTTCCCACTGGTTGCAAAGTCAATCACTGAAATCTGTTTGGTGCACATATTTCCAAATGTTTTCCAATGGCTTTATAATATTGTTCTGAATGCTGCTCTGTCATTCGCAGTATTTGCATCCCTTGATTCATATTTTTTTTATATATTATATTTCTGGACTGGAGCAATAGCACAGCAGGTAGGGCATTTTTTGGGTTTTTTTTTTTATATTGAGACACCATGAGGTACAGTTGTAGACTTACAAATTCTGTGCTTGGGTTTCAATTATACAATGATCAAATACCCAACCCTCCACCAGTGCCCATTTTCCACCACCACGGGTCCCATACCCCTCCCACTCCCCATCCCCTCACCCCACCCTGCCTTTGTGGTAGGGCATTCCCTTTTGTTCTCTCTCTCCTTTTGGGTGCTGTGGTTTGCAAAAGAGGCATTGAGTGGCAATCATGTTTGGTCTATAGTCTACTTTCAACATACTTCTCCCATCCTGGGAGGATCCTCCCAACAGCAGGTAGGGCGATTGCCTTGCACGTGTCCAACCCAAGTTCAATTCCTCCATCCCTCTCGGAGAGCGCAGAAAGCTACCTAGAGTATCCCACCCGCATGGCAGAGCCTGGCAAGCTCCCTGTGGTATATTCGATATGCCAAAAACAATAACAAGTCTCACAATGGAGATGTTACTGGTGCCCGCTAGAGTAAATCAATGAACAACGAGATGATAGTGCTATAGTGCATATTATATTTCAGATCTTTTTCCACCAGCATATTTGGATCTAACTACTTCTTTTCACTGGCCCTGGTATGGTTTATAGCCATGATATATTTATATACTGATTAATTCAACCTCTTCTATACTTTCAGTCTGTAATAAACAATGCTGCCATAAACATCCTAACAGAGGTATAAATATATTTATCTTAATTTTCATTTGAGGTAAAGGTTGGTCCACACCCACCAGTGCTCAGGGTTTACTCCTGACTCTGCACTCAGGGATCACTCCTGGAAGTGCTTCGAGGACCATATGTGGTGCCAGGGATTACATCTGGTTCAGCCATGTGCAAGACAAGTACCCTAGCTTTAGCCTTTTCATTAATTCCTCAATACAAAATTCCTGTTTATTGTTCATTTTGATCAACACTACCAAATCACCACCAAACAGATGCTATTATTAAATTCCCTTTCTTTACAGCACTTTTTTTTAAAATCTATACACCAAGATGCCCCACCTTCCTCACAAATTCTTTTGGAAGTGACAATGCAGTTCTAATGAGGACCATGTTGAAAATCAGGTTTTCAAGTTCATAATTTTTTGTAAAACAAGGAAAGAAGGGCAATAAAAGAGTGAGCCCTCAGATCTCCTCTTACTCTGTGCAGGTCCCACGTTGTAGGAGGGGGTGGGGACCCCAGAGAGCACTCCTGGGAGCACTCACAAGTCACATTCACAGTGGAACTCCAAATCCAAATCCAAGAGAGGCCTTGCTAGATCCCACCTGCCCATCCCCTGTCCCTTTCTGCATCCAGGGAACATGACCTCAGGAGTCTTGTTGAGTAGAATCCCCAGGAACCTCTTGGGAGAGGGCAGGAGTACAGGCTGCAGGACAGGGAGAAAAGCATCTGGAGACAGTCCTGGCTGGGACCTGGTCTGCCCTCTGCAAGCCTATGAGGACAGGTGAGCCATGTGGCCACCCGAGGCCTTGCTGAGTCACCCAGGGAATGTCCTTGCTAAAAAGAGGCTGAAGGTGACACTCTCTATGACATTTGTGAAGCAGCTAGCACAGGTAAGTTTGTACAATAGGTTAAAGAGGGGGATGGTGTTTTCACTCAGGGCTGAGTCTGGTAGATTCCTCTGCTGCAAGCGCTTCCCCCTACAATCTTTGCTTGAGAAGAATTGTTTGGCAGCATAACCAGTTGGCCATCAGGCAATTTTGCCATAAAAGATAAAATCATTTGACTTACAGTTTGATTTTGACTGTTTGGTTTCAACAAACACAGCGGTAAAAATATGATGATGAAACTGACTGGAAGGGTGAGAGAGTCGCCAACAAGTTGGAGCTCAAGCTTCCCATGCAGGAAGCCCTGGTCCTATCCGGGCAGTGCCCGGTCCCCCAGCACCAACAGGAGCAGGAGCAGCCCGGCATACGGAGTCAAGACTAGTACCCAGGTACTGAAGGGTGTGTTCCCCAATCTAAACTAAACTAAACTAAACTAAATCCCAAAAAGACCTACTAGAAGGGCACTGGAGAGAGTGTGAGTAATAGAGCACACAACTAGCCCTTGAGCGGCCCTGAGTTCTACCTACCCCTCCACCCACAGGCCAGCTCAGCACCACCTCAGCTCCAACAAGCAGCCACCACCAAGCTTTCTGAACCTTGCTAAAGTGTGATATAGAGTGTAAAGACATATGGCATTCTAGACAAGAAAATTATTGCAATTTGCAAATATTTGTGTGCACAATCATCATCTCACAGCTCAAAATCAAAACTCCAGGAACTGCGAAGATAATACAGAATGTAGGGCACTTGCCTCACATGTGTCTGACCCAGGTTTTACCCCAGGCATCCCATATGGTCCCCCTGAGCACCGTCAGGAGTAATTCCTGAGTGCAGAGCCAGAAGTAACCCCTGAGCATCACCAGGTGTGACCCCCGAAACAAACAACAACAACAACAAAAAGAATTTCAGGTATGGCAAAGGGGCAGCTGGTAATTTACAGCAGTCTTCAAAAGCATTAATCATCATTTGTTAGATAATCAAAATATAATATTTTTTCCTGCAAGGCCATCTGTACAGAACGGAACTCTCAATATTAGAAATGGAGGCAGAAGAAGAAACGAGCTCCTCCTATGGTTCCCTGACAAAAATAAACAGAAATGGCTACATGATTTATATATTAAAAAAAAAAAAAAGGTCTCATTGTATCCTTTAATTAGTATCCCTTATATTTTTCATGGTTTTTATCTTTTTGAAAAGCAGAATTGCCCTACAGCTAATTTGTTCTGTGCCAAAATTGCTTCCCATGAAAATGTTGGCCCCAAAAACGTTCCTGTGAACAGACCTACAGCTGTTCTTCTTTTATTAAGACAATATTAGTTTTCATGACCAGATCATCTTAAGGATACAATTTCACATCTCTTCAAGGTTCACACCTCAACCTAGAGCCTTTTCTGCCAACTCCCTTGTTGGTAGAAACAGGGCTCCATTCTCCCCAGTCCCCTTCCCGTCCCCCCATACCATTCCCACACCTACCAGGAAAACAAAATTTGGCTTTTATCAGTTACTAAAATGTTCTGGAGACCAGGGACCGTGGAGGTTTCAGGTGAGAGTAGTCATCTCAGGACCATAGCCGACCCTCAAACACTCGTGACAAGAAAAACAAAAGAGCAATACCAGTCAACAACGAAAGAAGCAGTAGTATAGAGGATCCACTTTCCTTACAAGTTATTATACTGAAAGTGGCAATTTCCAGGGCTAAGAGTGATAGTAGAACCGGAAGGGCTCTTACCTTGCATGCAACTGACCCAGGTTCTGTCTCCAGGTCCCGGAGCCCCACCAGGAATGATCCCTGAATACTGAGTCAGAACTAAGCCCAGAGCACAGCCAAAACCAAAGCTAGGAAAGTGCCCATTTCCAAGAGTCTACGCATGACATAGTGAAGACAAGTATTCAGGCCAGGAAACCTGAGTTCTTATTTTCTCTTGGGAAGATTAATCTTTCTCCCTTATTTGTTCCTTCATTTATTCTCCCTTCTTTATATCCCTTTATTAAAGAAAAGTAAGTAAAGGCCCTCCCGTTGATCGTCGATTTGCTCGAGCGGGCCCAGTAACGTCTCCATTGGAGACTTTGTTGTTACTGTGTCTGGCATATCGAATACTCTCGGTAGCTTGCCGGGCTCTCCGAGAGGGGCGGAGGAATCGAACTCGGGTCGGCCATGTTGGCCGCTTGTAAGGCGAACGCCCTACCCGCTATTTGGCAAATATATAGAAGTCCTTGCTCAGGACTGGGAAAATGACTTGAATGTTTGGCATATTCATGTGGGAACCCTTTATCAGATCCCCAACACCATGTGGTTTTCCCCAACACCAGCACTGACAAGTGTGGCCGGGTAGGGGAAGAGGGGGAAGGGTACTCTATATTTTCTGTCCTCTGCCCTGCTAAGCTTGGAGGTAACTGTAAAGGCCCTGTCCCCCAGCAGCACAAACATTCTCTCCTTCATTCTCCTGCACCAGTGCTTTTGTGAGACCAGATTCCAGAATCCATTTTCAGTACATTTCCACCTGCTTAGTACTTCCACCCAAAACTTGTTCCCTATAAAGTGGCTCTGCTAGCAAGCATCAAGGACATACCCTATGAATCTTTCTTTTTAAATCATATCAACATCAAAGACAGAGTCCTGAGAAATCTTGCTATTTGAAATTCCATCAGGAGCTGTGAGGCCAAAATAAACTTGTTTACACGAATATAGATGAAATCTTGAGTGTGTGCAAGCAACCCTGCTTTGGTCTAGGAGTCAATCAGTATCTGTGTCACCACTTCTGTTAGCAGTAATCAGAACCGTCTGTGCATTCCCAGTAACTATATTAAGTTCTGCTCAGTACTTGGAGAGACTGTATTTCTACACCAGGGCTCACTTTCCTCTCATGTTTAATATATAAGGTTTCTTTCTCAGAATCGGTATCTATTAGCTCATCAACAATGTCTTATACCAGTGGTTCCATGGCCCGGAACTCAGACCCAGAATGGTCCTTCAGGACCATCATAAATCATAAATAGATGTGCACTAAGAGATTTTCCAGGTGAGAGAAGGTGGTAGACACCAAAAAAAGAATGTGAAGAAATAAGCAGAGTCTCAACTATGTAACTTTAATTATGACTATTCATAATTTACAGCATTTCACTTTGTATCTATTAACTTTAATGTATACAGGAGGATAAATTCTTCATAACATACTCATGCTTATCATGTTTGTAGATACTGGAGAATTAACATTTCTGGAAAAAAAGATAATGTCACTGATGATTTTTTGATGGCCCTGTACTATTTATTGCTATTTATCAAGTACTTATTAGACATACTCCTGACACATCATTCTAGCATAAAGCATGACTGATTCAATAATAAAATTAACCATGTGTTCTGAGTAGTCATTTACTCAGACCACTATCTGATTGTGACATTAAGACATAAAGTTCAGGATGAACCCATCTCCATATATTATTTAAATAAGATTGGATTTTTAGTGGGACTGAGGGTGCTAAAAATAACATGACATTTATAACTAAGAACCTGTAAGCAGCTGTTCAAAATGCTTACTTCAAAAAAAAAAACTCTTCCTTACAGAAGAGTTCATCCATGAGAATATTTTTAAAATAAAATTTAAAAAAACAGTTAAGAAAAATGTGACCTGTGATTTAAAAATAATCAAAAGAATTCTTTCTCAAAACTCATACAATAGTAGTCTCGATTGAAAAATCCTTCCTGTGGTATTTTTCTATTCTGAGCTAAAAGTACACCTTGAATGATTCACTGACAATTGTGAAGAGCATCAGGCTGCACTGACAATGAGATGAGTAATACACATCAATATGAATAGGTACAGAAACATGTACAATCCGGATGTTAGGAATGGGCCCCAGAGGGAGTGTGGGTGGGGGGGGGGGGGAAGGTAGGGGGGATCGCACGGGGAGATGGAAGCAGGTGGGAGCTGGAGGATGAGATTGACAGCCCCAGAGAGAATTGTTTTGAGTAACTATGGAGAAAGGAGTGCTATGAAGTGAAAGCCCTCTGCCAGGGAGTTTATATTTGGCCCTGGTCTTGCTTCCCTCCACCAGCAAGTCAAATCGATGTAGAGCTGGCTGCAAACATCAGGAAACTGGATGCTTTCTTGCTTTAAGGCCTCTGTTGCCATGGAAACAGCCACTTTCTATTTTCTGAGAGGCGGCTAATAATTAGATTTGGGAGAAAGCAAACTCTATTTCAAACTTCAATTCAGCTCACTGCTTTCTCTGATACCAACATGGTGAGTATTATTACAGAAAATTCAGAATATTTTAGGAAGTAACATCTAAGAAAAGATGCCAGGTACAGTTTCCTAGAATTAATCCAGATCCCTTGGAATTGATCTAGAAAAGATGAATTAAAATCAGAATGCTGACATTTGATTGTGAGTGCTTTTTCAATCAATGGCCAAGACCCAGAGACTATAAAACTCAGCTCCCGGAAGTGCGCGGCCACATTTGCAGCCGCACAATATCTTATTATCTCGTTCTCATTCAAGGAACTAAAACCTGGGCAAGGAAACTCATGCTATATCCACTGGAAGCAGGGGAGATAGTATGGGGCTTAAGCACTTACCTTGCAGAGTGATCTCCAGGCACAGTATGGGGAGGAGCCTCAAGCACTGCTGGGTGTGACCCAAAAACAAGCAAAGTGAAAACATAAGTTCATTCATTGAAGGGTCAAACGGTACAGCAGTAAGGCACCTGTCTTACCTGCAGATGACTTGGGTTCAATGCCCAGCATCCCATATGAGCTAAGTAATGTCAAAAGTGATTTCTGAACACAGAGCCAGAAGTAAGCCCTTAGCACTGCTGGGTGTGCCCCACCAAAAAAGAAACAAAAATTAAATTAACAAAGAGCGGTGGGTATATGATTAGTACAACATATTATTGTTGTACTAAGCATTATTATTGTTGGAAACCTTTCTATAACTTCTTGGATAGTACCTGCATAGCCAACCTAAAAGCCCCTTTGGGGGGCCAGGGAGATGGCTCAGTGGCAAAAAACACCTGCCTTGAAAACCTGAGGTCACCAATTGGGTCTCAAGAGTTGCCCACCTGTGCCCAACATGGTCTCAGCCCCTCAGCAGTTGGGGTTCCCAGCACCAGCGAGCTCCGTGTTAGGAGCATGACGCCATGAGCACACAGGCAAGCTCTACAGCTAAAGCATGTACAAGCACCACAGTCAAGCCTGAGTGACCCCCTAGTCATCCCAACAGCAGCAACGTGGGACAAAGAATTCACTATCACCATCACGATCATCCTGTTGTTCGTCGATTACCTCAAGCAGGCACCAGTAACATCTTCTTCATCCTACCCTGAGATTTTAAAAAGTGCCATATTCAAGGCTCTTTCAGGGTTAGGAGAATGAGGCCCATCATTGTTATTGGTATTTGGCATATTGGGTATGCCACAGGGAGTTTGCCAGACTCTGCTGTGTGGGCAGGTTATATTCGGTAGACTGCCAGGTTGTCCAAATTAAGAACGAGATAATAAGATATTGCAAGGCTGCAAATGCGGCCGCGCACTTCCGGGAGCTGAGTTTTATAGTCTCTGGGTCTTGGCCGTTCATGGGATTATCTGGTGCCGGGGGCAGTTGGTGGGTGTGACCCCTGCCTACTGGAAGATGGAGGATCTGGGTGGAGGATGCTCAGCCCCGATCCGACAAGGCTTGGAGATCTCAGCCCAGGGACCCGCATGCCTGTGTTCCTTGGGGGTTCCTTCATGCGTGTAGAGAGTGGTCTCAGCATGGTTGTGGCTGGTTCTGGAGGTCTTCGGCTGCCAGGGCTCTGCTCGGGTTGGGGAAGAAAACTCAACCAACCCCCCTCCAAGGGGCCCAGGCAAGGACAGCCAAGCATGGGGGCAGGAGACTCTGTGCTGTTCTCTTCCAGGAGCTGGGTTTTATAGTCTCTGGGTCTTGGCCATTCATGGGATTACCTGGCACCGGAGGGGCAGTTGGTGTGACCCCTGCCTACTGGAAGATGGAGGATCTGGGTGGAGGATGCTCAGCCCTGATCCGAGCAGGCTTGGAGATCTCAGCGTCAGGACCTGCATGCCTGTGTTCCTTGGCCAGTTCTTTCATGCCAGTGGAGAGTAGTCTCAGCATGGTTGTGGCTGGTTCTGGAGGTCTTCGGCTGTCGGGGCTCTGCTCCGGGACAAAGAATTAAGCAATTAATTTAATTTCCATTAAGAAATTCATTACATAATTTCTTAGATATATTTTATACTATAAATATATAATTTTATATCAGTGTTAAAGGCCTCTGTGAATTAACAGTGAGAAAGGATAAACTACTCTAAACTGAGAGAAGCAAAAGTCATCTTTAAAAATTATGTCACTTGCATGCTGAAAGTAGACTATGGACCAGACATGATGGCCACTTAGTACCAGTATTGAAAACCATAACACCCAAAAGGAGAGAGAGAGTAAAGGGGAATGTGCTTGACACAGAGGCAGGGAGCAGGAGGACAGTTGAGGGTGGCAGGAGGGATACTGGGATCATTGGTGGTGGGGAATAGGCACTGATGGAGGGATGGGTACTCAGTCATTATATGACTGAAATGTAATACAAAAGTCTGTAAGTCTGCAACTGTTCCTCATGGTGATTCATTAAAAAATAATTAATAAGTAAATAAAATACACACGTAAAAAATTAAATGATAGCTTAAAAGCAAAGAGATTCAATAACCTATTAAAATAACAATGGTTATTTAAAAATAATTTTTATAGTGAATAAAAGTTACAAAGTTGCCAAAAAGAATTATTATGTCACTTGCATGCTGAAAGTAGACTATGGATCAAACATGATGACCACTTTGTACCTGTATTGCAAGCCATAACACCCAAAGGGAGGAAGGGAGGAAGGGAGAGAGAGAGAGAGAGAGAGAGAGAGAGAGAGAGAGAGAGGCAGAGAGAGAGAGGCAGAGAGAGAGAGAGTAAGAGAGAATGTGCCTGCCACAGAGGCAGGGGGAGGGAAGGAGTGAAGGTGGTGGGAAGGATACTGGGAATATTGGTGGTGGAGAATGGGCACTGGTGGAGGGATGGGTACCCAATCATTGTAGGACTGAAATGAAATCACAAAAGTTTTAAGTCTGTAACTGCATCTCATGGTGATTCATTAAAAAGAAAATTTTAATTATGCCACAGTGTATCTCATAGTGATTAAATGTAAATAATTAAATAAATAAAAACTATGTCAGCATCCCTGAGATGGCTCAGTGGCTAAGGCCACTACAGTGTAAGTGTGAGGCTGAGCCTGGCCCACCCAGCCTGGCCCACTCTGCTCAAAGCTCAGTCCTGAGCACCACAAGCAATTTCCGCCTCCCTGAAGCCAGCTATGAGCAAGTACCACATCTACCAAAGGGGGCCTCCCCACCCCATATGAGGACTGCAACCAAAATATATACAAAGCACTTGGGAGAGGAGGGAAGAAGGAGAATGAGGAGGAGGGAAAGGAGGAGGTTTGCCAGATTGGGGAGAAATTGGGACCCTTATGTACCACTGGTAGATATGTAATATGGTGAAGCTACTATGGTTCCATGATCTTTAAAATTTTAAACATAGATTTACCATAGGAGCTAGCAATTTTATTTTGAGTTTCAAGCCCCCAAAAAATTGAAAGCAGAGGCCTAAATGGATATTTGTACACCACAGTTCCTAGAAGCAGTACTCAGGCGCTGCAACATGGAAAGGATCCAATCCTTTTATCTGTCAGCACATTAAATAGAAATACAAAATGTGTTATATACACAGCCATCATTAGCCCTGAAAAGGAAATTCTCATATACTCCAACATGGATTAAACTTGAAGATATTCCATTAAGTGAAGTAAAACAGAAACTAAAGGTAAAACAGTGTATGATTGAAATTTATTTGGCGTACCTGGATAAGTCAAGCTCCATAAAGAGAAAAAGTAGAATTGCAGAGACTGGAGGTTAGGTAGCAAGAGGGGACTTGTTTAATGAGTTCAGAGCTTCAGAAAGAGAGAGGGAGAGAGAGAGAGAAAGGGAAGAAGGATTGTGGTGATGGATACATGCAATGTGAATGGACCTAAAACAACCGAAATGCAGATTTTAGAATGGATAAACATAAGCCAGTGATGCAGCTCAGCACTTGAGTACCTGCCTTACATGTGCAAGGTACTGTTCAATTCCTGACATTGAAGGGAAAAGGGGACAAAAGAAGAAATTTCATTGTATATATGTATATGTGTGTATAATGTTATATCAGTATAAGCAAAGTCAGCAAAAAAGGAAGGAGAAAAAGAGGCAAAATGCAAAATTTCATAGTACATATACACACACTTGTATATATATATAAGTTACTTTAGTGTAAGCAAAGTCAGCGAGACATTCTCTTCATGTATGCAATTCTGCAGTTCTAAGTTGATTTCTCCCCAATACAGCTTCGTTCACTTTGTTCACGTAGTAGCTCTCAAGACTAACCCAATTAGTCAACGTTAAGATCATTGTCCTATCATTGTTAACCAGATCCTGGCTTTCAAAAAGAGAAGAGTTTTCAGTGCTGAAATTCACTCTAAGAAAAATTGTCAGACTTAGAAAATTAAAATGTAGGATATCCTAAAGTATGAATTTCAGATAAACATCAAAATATTGTACATTTTTAACACATTTTGCCAAGGTAATGTTGGCCTTAAATATTTTTAATGGCATACTTTCATACCTCTTCAAATATATGTCTATACCAAACTATCATTATCCATCATTATCCATCCACCACAGTCCATGCAGCTACTCCACATTCCCCAGATCCCTCTCATAGTTCTGCAGTAAAGCTCTAAGGATTTGTATTGGTTTACTTTGGTTCTTTAGTCCATTTCTTTTATTTTCTTCTGCTGTTTTAGTCTTCAGTTCACACCCAGTGGTACTCCGGGACTGCTCCTGGCTCTTTTCTCGATGTCGCTCCCAGTAGTGGTCAGAGGATCACATGGTGATAGGAATTGAACCCAGTCCTCCCATGTGCAAAGTAGCCTATTGAGCCATCTCTCTGATTCTTTCACTTTTTTTATGCCACATGAGTGAAATTTTCCAGTATTTATTTTTCTCTCTCTGATATACTTCGTTCTTTCTGAACCCTCCTTTCTGTTTCATGTATGTTTTCCCAAATGGCAAGATTTTATCTTTTCTTATAGTTAAGTAGTATTCCATTGTGTATAGATGACATGTCTTCTCTATTCACTTCTCTTTCACTGGGTACTCATATTATTTCTGCATCTTGAGTATGGTATATTGAAGTACAATGAACTTAGGTGTGCATATATCTTTTCAAATTAATTTTTATCAACTTTAAATTGACACCAGAACCATGAAGTGCTGGGTCTCAAAGTGGGTTTATTTTTAATATCATTAAAACAGCAGCACACAAGTTTCCTATTTCTCCACACCTTTAACGGGACTTTGTGTTTCTGATCCTTCTGATGAGGAATACCATTTCCCTGATAGTAAGTTATGACAAGAATTTGTTTCTTTTTTTTTTTTTTTTTTTTTTTTATAATTTATTTATTTATTGAATCACTGTGGGAAAAGTTACAGAGCATTCGGGTTTAGGTCTCAGTCATGTAGATACCAAACACATTTCCCTTTACCAATACTCATTTTTAACCCCGAACCCCAATAGACCCCCACCTCCCACCCCTCCCAATTCTTTGTGAGGCAGATGAGTTCTAGTTAATACTCTATCTACTTTGACTAGATAGATTATTTCGATAGAAGATGCACAATTATTGTTTAGAGTTTACGACCCACCCCCCCCCCCCCAATCAGACATGCTGAAACAGCGTTGTGAAATGATTTGCTTTCTACAACTTGGTTTAAGAATAAAATGATGTCGCGCAGCCGCGATAGCGGCCGCGCGGTTTTGAATTTCTGCTACTTTACTTATTGACCCTGGAAGAATTTCTATTAAAAGTTAGCTAGTTAAGAGATTGGTTTCTGTGCCCTGGAGTCGTGGCCGTGCCGGAGAACCGCTCGTGGGGGGCAGCTGGCGACCTCGGTGGGGCGTGGGGGACGGCCCACAAAGCCCCCCTTCCCATGAGGTCCCCGCCGCTCCCCCGAGTCCGGCTCAAACCCGCTTTCCACAAGGCTCCCGTGCGGCCGCCATCTTTCTTTCCAGAGAGGAGCGGGCGGGCCGGTCAACACCCTTCCCCCTCTGGGCAGGCTTGGTGGCGCGGATCAACACAAGTCCATTTGCTTTCTGCTCCAAGCGGCTGGTTCTCTGTGCTAAGTCCTTGTGCCTCCGGGGCCGTGGCCGTGCCGGAGAGCCGCTCGTGGGGGGCAGCTGGCGACCTCGGTGGGGCGTGGGGGACGGCCCACAAAGCCCCCCTTCCCATGAGGTCCCCGCCGCTCCCCCGAGTCCGGCTCAAACCCGCTTTCCACAAGGCTCCCGTGCGGCCGCCATCTTTCTTTCCAGAGAGGAGCGGGCGGGCCGGTCAACGCCCTTCCCCCTCTGGGCAGGCTTGGTGGCGCGGATCAACACAAGTCCATTTGCTTTCTGCTCCAAGCGGCTGGTTCTCTGTGCTAAGTCCTTGTGCCTCCGGGGCCGTGGCCGTGCCGGAGAGCCGCTCGTGGGGGGCAGCTGGCGACCTCGGTGGGGCGTGGGGGACGGCCCACAAAGCCCCCCTTCCCATGAGGTCCCCGCCGCTCCCCCGAGTCCGGCTCAAACCCGCTTTCCACAAGGCTCCCGTGCGGCCGCCATCTTTCTTTCCAGAGAGGAGCGGGCGGGCCGGTCAACGCCCTTCCCCCTCTGGGCAGGCTTGGTGGTGCGGATCAACACAAGTCCATTTGCTTTCTGCTCCAAGCGGCTGGTTCTCTGTGCTAAGTCCTTGTGCCTCCGGGGCCGTGGCCGTGCCGGAGAGCCGCTCGTGGGGGGCAGCTGGCGACCTCGGTGGGGCGTGTTTCTTATACTTGTTGACCATCTATGTCTTTTTCGGTGAAGTGTCTAATCAGCTCTTCTGCCCATTGGTGAAGAATTGTTTGGGTTTTATTGCAAGGTTATATAGGTTCTTGATATTAACCCTCTGTCACATGGATGACATGTAGATATTTTGTCCTATTCTATGGGATGTCTTTTTGTTTAGATGACAGTTTCTTTCACTATGCAGAAACTTTTTAGTTTGACAGAGTCCTTTTGTTTCTTTTTGCTTTTGTTGCCCTTGTCCTTGGGACTGAATTCCCCAAAGACTTCACTAAAGCCAGTATGTGAAGTGTTCTATTGAACACTATTTTCCTTCCTTGGATTTTATCGTTTGGGGCCTGACAAAAAAAGTATTTGATCCATTTAAATGATAAAGTTTTCAGTGTTAGAATGCCCCCAAAATTGCATGAAATATACTTAAAAGATTTTGTTTTCTACCTAAAGTTAAAACTTAGCATCTCGTATTTTATCTGACATCTACAGACCTGAGTGAAAGTGTTCCTAACTGATAATGTTGTCTCTTGCCTTTAATCGCTGGCTCAATTTAAAGTCTGCCACTATCATAGTCTACTGCACCGAGATGTGAATCAAGCTGTTATCAATCCTTCTAGTGCAGAAAGCAGAAAATGAGGCACAAATCCGGTCACAGTTATGTCCCCACATTATGCAATAGTAAATATATCTCCCAACTCCAACATCTCAGCCCTTGTCCTCAGCCTAGAGGTTAAGTACTATTCCATGCCACCATTAGTTTAGTTTTCCACAAAGTCTGGAGAATAGAGAAGGCTGGCCAATTGAATCAGGATTTCCTAATTGGTCATTAGGTTTAGAAATATCACATTTGAAAAGTTGTTTACCACAGAATTTCTAGCTCTCCTTATCTAAATGTCTGATGATTTACTGCAACAAGAAGGCCACTTTAAGACTATCTCTCCAGGGTCCAGAGAGATAGTATAGTAGGTAAGGTGCATGCCTTGCATGCAGTTAATTTAGGTTTGATACCCAGCATCCCCTGTGGTCCCCTGAGCACTATCAGTCATGACCCCTTAGTGCAAAGTCAGGAGTAACCCCTGAGCATCACTGGATGTGACCCAACCCTACTCCTCCACTCCAAGAACTATCTTCCCAGTGCAAGAGAGATAGTAAAGGAGTTAGGGAGTCTGCATGTGGCCAAGCCTGGTACAATCGCCACCAAGAGTGATCCCCAAGTACAGAGTCTGGAATAGGTCTGGGCATTACTAGGTATTGGAGGTCATCCAAAAAATTACCCCAAAAATTATAAATATATATTGGGCCTGGAGAGATAGTGCAGCAGGTAAGTTGCCTGCGTTACTCAGGTTTGATCCTTGGTATCCCTTCTGGTCCCGAGAGCACCACATGCATGATCCCTGAGCACAAAACCAGGAATAACCAGGCATGTCCTAATAAATAAATAAATAAATAAATAATAGCCATCATTCCGAGTTTTTTTATAAATACTTGCAGTACAATTCTCAAGTAAACTTCATTAAAAAGACCATGTGTAAAGTATAAACCCATTCTGAAACTTCTGCACTGTCCTCCCATTGTTCATCAATTTGCTCAAGCGGGCCCAGTAACTCTCTGTTGTGAGACTTGCTGTTACTGTGTCTGGCATATCGAATACGTCATGGGTAGCTTGCCAGGCTCTGCCGTGCAGGCAAGATATTCTCGGTAGCTTGCCGGGCTCTTCGAGAGGGGCAGAGAAATCGAACTCAGGTCTACCAAGTTGGCCTCGTGCAAGGCAAACGCCCTACCACTGTGCTATCACTCCAGCCCTCATTTGCTTTATATGCCATCTCTCCTTTTTATGTGAAAAAAAAAAAACGGAGTGAATCCTGACTTTCTTAATCATTATCTTAATTTTCTTCTCCTTCCTGCCTTGCCATCCCAATTGCTTCTTAAAGTATGATGCTTTCACCAGGCTATTTGTGTGTGTTTCCCATCTTGGCTCCACACGCTTGTACTCTTTCTTCTGATTTTTACTATCATTGCGTCCACAAAGGGAAATATTCAAAATCATGAGTTTAATATATAATTATCTGTAAGCTCTACTTGTCTTTCACTGTGTCATTCTTGGGTCTGTTACTAAAG
Source organism: Sorex fumeus (assembly GCF_029834395.1). Lineage (NCBI taxonomy): Eukaryota > Metazoa > Chordata > Mammalia > Eulipotyphla > Soricidae > Sorex > Sorex fumeus. The sequence goes on from NW_026606072.1 coordinate 16,972,725, forward strand.
GTTAAGTCTAAAAGAATCTATACACCCTTGACACCGAGCCAGAAACAGATCGATGCAATACAGTGCAGCAACCCATGGGGCTCCCATTATACATAACTCACCTTTCACTGATGCCCAGGACCCAAATGATTAAGGCATTGTTACTGCTCACAGGGCTCTCACAAGCTCAGAGAACCTGTCTGAACAAATTATACCTGGTTCCTTAACACATATTTAGTCAGACAATATAAAACTGTCTTATTTTTTTCTCAATTTCCTAACTTCAACCATACTCCCCTCCTCTCCTTCTCTAAATAAAATTTTGGACAGATTTTATACTCGGAGGTCATTTAAAATTATTGAAAGTCCATTTCAGTTGAAAGTTCCAAGACTTCACCTTCATGTTGAGGCTTGGGCACTTGGTCAGGAAGAGGTTATGATAGTTTCTCTATTCTTAGTTTCACCCTGGTCCACGGAAGGAGCACTGTAGCACTGTTCCCCCGTCGTTCATCAATTTGCTTTGCCATGCCGACGAGATACTCTCTCTTGCTTGCCGGGCTCTCCAAGAGGGGCGGAGGAATCGAACCCGGCTCTGCCGGGCTGTGCGCAAGGCAAACGCCCTACCACTGTGCTATCGCTCCAGCCCCACACGGAAGGAGAATGTCTCCAATTCTTATTCTGGGGCATATACACTCCTCACCCACTCTTTCCTTTCGGAACAAGTCCTTCAGAGTCGGGAGTGGGAAGATAGAAGGAAAGTTCTTACTGGATAACCCAGGGGTGAACCTCATTTCACTCTACTCTAATGTGGCTTCATCTACCTATATGGTCTCTACAGCATGTGTTTGTGTTTCTAGGTTTAAGTAAAACCAGTGAGGGTAAGACCCTATAATGAGATTAGTGTTCTTATGTGAAAGAAACCAAAGCTGGTTCTCCCTCTGCTCTGCCAACCACTTTCTCCTTTGCCTTTTCCCTTCTCTCACACCCAACATTCTACCACTCTTCTCTTTTTTATCCTTATTCTCTATATGCATATACATTTGTGTGTACTTTATTTATATATATAAATTATCTTACATATTTCTATTGATCTCTGCCATGTAAGGTCACAAAACAAACACTAGGGACACAGAGGAAACATGCTCTCCCCAGAAACAAAATGTACTGTGACTTTGATCTTGTTTTTCCCGCATCCAAACACGAGAGCAATAAATCTCTGTAGTTTAAGTCACCCCACCTATTAAAATGCATAACAGCCCAAGCTGAGACTAAGTCTGAGACTTAATCAGTAAAAGGTCCTGATGTTAAAAAGCTTGAGAAGCACTGATCTGATCCAATGACCTTTTCTCTGAGTTTATGCTATACACTGGTCTCTTCCTCTTGATCATTCGTTCCAACTGAAGGTCTCTCCTTTGGGGTCCAGGATGATCTGAAAGACCTTTCCAAGTTTTAAATTTTAAGTCCCTCCTCCTGATTGACCTTTAAATCAGTATTCTCCTTTAAATCCAGATATTCTTTAGCAATCTAACGTTGGTGTTTCTCACTTCTGTTCAATAATAGTCTGTTCCAAGTATTTAATGCTTGCCTCTGTTTTGTCTACCAAATTCTCTTACCCTGCCCACCAACAGCATCAGTGTTGTTGAAAGAGAAAGACACATGATTTCACTCACTTGTAAGTAATAAAGAAAAACACTAAAAGCAAAGTTTTAGAGTGAAATAACAAAATGACGATTACCAGAGGGAGACAGGGAAAGAGGGGGTGGGTAAATCAGGTACACAAATCCATTATATGGTGATAGATGGAAACTAGACTTTAAATGGCAATGGTAATATAGTATATAATGATACCCAATTGCAATCTATAGATGGAACATATGTAATGTTTCAAACCAATGTTACTTCAATAAAAATAATTTTTTTTTGCTTTTTGGGTCACACCCGGCAATGCTCAGGGGTTACTCCTGGCTCATGCACTCAGGAATCACTCCTGGCGGTGCTCAGGAGACCATATGGGATGCTGGGAATCGAACCTGTATCGGCCATCTTGGCTGCCTGCACAGCAAACGCCCTACCCACTGTGCTATCGCTCCAGCCCCCAAAAATAAATTTTAAAATAAATAAATCCTGACTGGGGGTGTGGGCAGTAGTAGAATGCATACCTCACATGTGTGAGGCTCTTTTGTGTACATCTTAGATTTTTATTGTCATGATTTGTTTATAGCACCAGAGGTTTAACTCAGGATATCACACATGCAAGGCAAGAGCTTTACCAATGAGCTACACACTGTCCCCCTCTTAGATGCTTTATCAGGTTTAACAGAGGCTATAACTTGTGGGGCTGGAGATATAGCTCAGTGGTTATGTTTTGTATGTATATGGCTTAATCCTAGCATGTAGAAAATGCTGGATTTGATCCCTGGAGAAATATATTTCTTTTGAGATGTGATATTTGCAAAAGCTTAGCACAATGCCTATTGGGCTCAGTTTTAGGTTCTGGCATTAATATTTTTAATTTACATTTATCTATCTAAAAACTACTCATTCACTTTTCATGGCTCCTCCCCATGAAAACATTCTCAGTTGCTTTAAGGAAAACGACCAACTTTTCCTTTCACCTCACACCAATAAATTTGGCGCTGAAATTAAGACATTTTCACTCTATTTTGCACATATTACTTCCTCCTATACACATCCTTCCAAACAATCCTCTTTTCTATTTCTTCTCTTTCTCATTCTCTCTCTCTGTCTGCTTTTCCGTTTCTCTCTTACACACACACACACACACACACACACACACACATACACACACACACACACACACACATACACCTCTATGGGACTCCCGGTAAAAGTTTCATTTTAGTACCTTATGAACAAGTTCAACTCCTCTGCCTTCAGACCTTGCATACCTACCAACAGCAGTTGGAATACTGGTAAAAATTTTTCATTTTGCCTTTTTTACTTCTGTTGCAGTAAATTGCTAGTTCATCTTCATGTCTCTGTTCTTCTATTTTTCCCCTAGTTACACTGTTGTTAATGTATTTTTTTTTATTTTTCAAATGTCCATTTTCTAATTCCCTGGAAATCACAGCTTTCTCTTAAATCTTTCCTGAAAATCTGTCAGACCCATTTAATTACACAAAAAAACAAGGAGTTAGAAGAGCTGGAACTACAAATGACATATTTGGGTCAATGAGCATTTCAAATTTACAAAGTATAGCTCATCCAAGAAACTTTTCAAAGACATTCATGGTAAAACATTTTTGATGTCCAAAATTACACATTTTGCTTAATTTCCAGCAGGGTAAAATGGTCTGCCAAACTAATAAATTGGGTTGGATTTTTATCAAAAAAATATTTTCCCACTCTAGTAATTAAAACAGACTAAAGCTCATGAAAAGCCCACGCAAGGACACTGAATTTCATATCCAATCCCTGTGCTACATACACACCATCATTTTTTTCTAACATAAGTCCTAAAGAAAAGGAATACAAACTGAATCTCATCATTTGCCTAGATGGGATTTTTTTTTCCACCTTGAGTATTTTTTAAAAAAGTTTAATTTACAGGAAGTTGAAAATCATTCTGTTTATTCTACACATTCAGGGCGTGTGCATACAAATATTTACTGGACATGAAAATACAATGTTCTAACACAAACCATCTGACTTCAGGAAATTGGATGCATACAGCAATAATTAACAGCAGATGAAAATTTTACATTCTCAGAGTTCCACGTTTTGAACTTGGCCATACCCTCCAGGGTAGGTACTCATTAAGGCAATGTGGGACTTTTAAGAAGCATGTTTCCATTGCTAAATTCTGTTTCTATAGTCTCACTCAAACACAAAGAAAAATATTATTCTCCAAAATGAAGTGAAGTTAAAAATAGAAAACAAATTAATGGCCAATCTTTGGGATTTCCTGAGTTGAACTTTGATCTTATCCAAATAAAATTGATTGCAAAATCTTTCTTTTTAGCCAAAATAAAAGAGCTAAATGAAATTCAGTAATAGAAGTGCCCCAGCCATAAAATTACAAAGTTCTCCATATGTACTGAGTAGAACTTGAACTTCCCATTCTAAGACAGTATTTCTAAGGTTCTATAGTATACTCAATAATACCATACCTACTAGACCCACAAAATGAGTGAATTATGGGCTGCAATTGTCTTATTTTACAGATGAAGAGAAGTAGTAATATGCTCAAGGTCAACTTTTTAATTCTTTACAATATTGGTACAAGAACCTAACCTTCTAACCCTGTGCTCTTGGTTTTCTTTTCCTTCTTTTGAATGTGAGCACCATGATTTATAGCAACACTAATATGACTGTTTCAGGAATACAGGGTTGCTCCACCATACCTGCCCCAAGCCAGCGTTTATAATTGAACGCTATGTGTGGCACAGTCTTCCTGCAGACTGAGACACAGACTTCAGGGCCACAAAGAAAGGGGAACCAAGAGGATAGAATGTGCAGAGCAAGTTGTTCGTGCTCCTTCCTCCGCTGGGTAGGCCCTGAGAAAAGTCAGGACAGGGGCTCCAATTTTCCACTCAGCTGTCAGCATCTGCCCTCACAACCCTCCCCCCAGACACTGGTGAGGGATGTGTGGGGTGGGAAGGGCCAGAGCCCACCATCAGGAAGACAGAGCAGCTGTGAGCAGCTTCCACAGAGCTCTCCTCAAGGCCATGTTTGCAACCCCGGTAGCCACCAAAGGAAGAAAGGTATTTGCTGCAAGAGGAACTACCAGATTTTCTCTGCCAGGACTTTCAGCCCCCAATAGGAAACTGAAATCTTCTCTACTAGTGTGCTGGGCTGCCAGAACAGGGTACCACAGACTATGTGGCTTAAGCAACATAAATTCACAATTCTGGAGACCAGATGTATCAAAGAGTCAACAAGAGTCAGTTCCTTCTGAGGTCCCTCTCGTGGGCTTGCAGATGGCTAGCTTTGTTCTGTGCTTTCACATGAGCTTCCTTTTATACATGTTTCTGTTCCACCCCTTTTTTCTTAGAACTTTAGTCATTTGAACTGGAGTGATAGCACAGCGGTAGGGTGTCTGCCTTGCTCACAGCCAGCCCGGCTGAGCCGGATTTGATTCCTCCGCCCTTCTCAGACAGCTTGGCAAGCTACCCATGACATATTCGATATGCCAAACACAGTAACGAGAAGTCTCACAATGGAGACGTTACTGGGCCCGCTCGAGCAAATCGATGAACAACGGGAGGACAGTGTTAGTCATTTGGAATAGAGCTGACATTAATAACTTCATTTTAACGTAATTTTCTTTTTAGAGAGCTTATCTGAGATCTTGACACAAAGGGGGTGAGAGAGAAGTCAGCCTCTAACATCTCTGACACCTCCTGAACAGATCAACAAACCAACCAAACATATCCTAGGGGCTGGGGATGTGGCTCAACAGTAAAGCACATGATTTAAAGTGCAAGGTGCAATCCCTGGCATCAGGGGGATGAAAGGCCAATCCAATATATGAAGTCTTCTTGGATGCATCTTTGCTAAAAATACCAATGCAGAGTCATGGTAAGAATTCCTGCCTCACTCCAAGAAAGCTCTCTCTCATGTGCTCTTTCTTTCTTTTTTTCGTATTCTTTCACTGTCTTTCAGATCTACTATCGTTCTCCAATTCTATTAGCAGAATTTCCAAAGTTCTTGAATAACCATGAGAGCTTCTAAAATGCCCATGAAGATCCATTGAAGAGGAAGCTCTAATGATCCCATTTACTCATTGTAGCAGGCAAAGTTCTAAAGAGATGCCCCCACCTCAAAATTTCAACACTTGCTTATTCAAATATATGGTGATCTCAGTACTACTCTGAAGGAATTTTGCAAAAAAGAATTAAGGTTACCAATGTTAACTGACTTTTAAATGGACTATCCTGGGAAATCCAGATGGTTCCAATATAATCACACAAGTTTTTTCAAAAGGAGGAAAAAGACAGAACTAACTCTCCCTCCCTCCCACTCTCTCTTTCTCCCCCCCTCTCCCTAACACTCCCCCCACCTTTCAGGAATAATATAGATGAGGGGTTGGGGAGATACCACAGAGGTTAGAATCCTTGCCTTGCATAGACCTGACCCCAGTTAGGTCCCCTGTCCCACATGTCACCTACCCCCAGCAATGCTGGAATGGTCTTGATGGTTCCCAACACCTCATAGTCCAAGCAGCACCATATCTTATGGGCCTAACATCAACCATACTGCCCAGTTGGTTGGGAATCATCAGGAAAATCCCCCAGAACCCCTGAGCACCACTTGGAAAGCCTCAAAATAAAGTGATTTTAATTTCGTTTAAAAACATAGATGGAAATTGAGCTCCCATTTGACCCAACAATACCACTCCTGGGAATATATCCAGGAGAGGCAAAAAAGTATAGTCGATGGTTAAAGAAACTTTGGTACCTTTACACAATGGAGTACTATGTAGCTGTTAGAAAAGACGAAGTCATGAAATTTACATACAAGTGGTACTACATGGAAAGTATCATGTTAAGCGAGATGACTCAGAAAGAGAGGGATAGACAGAGAAAGATTGCATTCATCTGGGGAACATAAAGTAACAAAATAGGAGACTAACACCCAAGAATAGCCGAGATTGCTCGAGCGGGCCCAGTAACGTCTCCATTGGAGACTTTGTTGTTACTGTGTCTGGCATATCGAATACTCTCGGTAGCTTGCCGGGCTCTCCGAGAGGGGCGGAGGAATCGAACTCGGGTCGGCCATGTTGGCCGCTTGTAAGGCGAACGCCCTACCCGCTGTGCTATCGCTCCAGCCCGAGATTAGTACCAGGAATTTTGCTCCATGGCTTGGAGGCCAGCCACACATGCTAGGGAAAAAGGGAGCTCAGAAAGAGAAGGGAGCACCAAATAAAGGGTGTTGGAAGGATCCTCCCAGGATGGGAGAAGCATGCTGAAAGTAGACAATAGACCAAACATGACTGCTACCCATTGCCTCTTTTGCAAACCACAACACCGAATAGGAGAGAGAGAGAACAAAAGGGAATGCCCTGCCACAGAGGCAGGATGGGATGGGGGGGGGGGGGGGGGGGGAGATGGGAGGTGGGAGGGATACTGGGAACCGTGGTTGTGGGAAATGGGCACTGGTGGAGGGATGGGTATTTGATCATTGCATAGTTGAAACCCAAGCACAAAAATTTGTAAGTCTACAACTGTGTCTCACTAATAAAAATTTTTTTTAAAAAAAGTATAGTCAAAATGACATCTGCACCCGTATGTTCACTGCAGCACTGTTTATAATAGCCAGAAACTGGAAAACACCCAAGTGCCCAAGAACAGATGATTGGTTAAAGAAACTTTGGTGCATCTACACAATGGAATACTGTGCTGCTGAAGTCATGACCTTTGCATATTAACTGGATTAACATAGAAAGTATCATGCTAAGAGTCAAAGAGAGAGAGAGAGACATAGAAAGATTGCACTCATCTGTGGAATATAAAGTAACAGAATGGAAAACTAACACCCAAGAAAAACAGAGATAAGTACCAGGAGGTTTGCTCCATGGCTAGGAATCTGGCCTCACATGCTGGAGGAAAAGGCAGCTCAGATAGAGAAGGGAACACCAGATAAAATGTGGTTGAAGGACCCACTTGGGATGGGAGATGCGCACTGAAAGTAGACTATAGATCAAACACGATGGTCACTCAATACCTCTATTGCAAACCACAATACCCAAAAGGAGAGAGAGAAAAGGAAATGCCCTGCCACAGAGGTGGGATGGGGTCGGGGTATGTGGTGGGGGTTGGGAGGGATACTGGGATCATTGGTGGTGTGGAATGGGCACTGGTGGAGGGATGGGTACTTGAGCATTGTATGACTGAAACACAAGCACAAAAGTTTGTAAGTCTGTAACTGTACTCACGGTGATTCACCAATAAAAATTTAAAAAAAAATAAAAACATAGATGGAAATAATCAAAGAAACACAAATAAATGGAAAGGCACTCTGTGTTCTTGGATTACAAGAATTAATTTTAATAAAATATTAATAGCGAGGCTGGAGAAATAGTACAATAGGTAAGACATCTGTCATGCACATGGCCAACCCAGGTTCAAGTTCCAGCATCAAAGATAATCCGCTGAACACTGGCAGATATGATCACTGAGCAGAGAGCCAGAAGTGAGCCCTGAACACAGCCAGGTAGAATCCAAAAATGAAAACTATAAGATATTATTACCAACATTATCTAGAATTTAATGCCATTCCTATCAAAAATATGACATTTTTGCTGAAGTGAAAAAGAAATCTCTTAAAATTTAAATGGACTCACAAAGATTGCCAAGAATTTTCAAGAGGAACAAAAATTCAGGAGACATTACATTTCTGATTTTAAGCAATACTGTAAAGCTATAGTCATCAAAATATTAGGGCAGGGGTCACGATCACAATCATGATCATCCTATTGTTCGTCAATTGCCTCAAGCAGGCTCCTTCGTCCTAGCCCTGAGATTTTAAAAAGTGCCATATTCAAGACTCTTTCAGGGTTAGGAGAATGAGACCCATCATTGTTACTGGTATTTGGCATATTGGGTACGCCACGGGGAGTTTGCCAGACTCTGCCGTGTGGGCAGGTTACATTCCATACCCTGCCAGGTTGTCCAAAGTAAGAATAAGATAATAAGATATCGCGCGGCCACAAATGCGGCCCTGCACTTCTGGGAGCTGGGTTTTATAGTCTCTGGGTCTTGGCCGTTGAAGGGATTACACGGCACCAGGTGGCCAGTTGGTGGGTGTGACCCCTGCCAACTGGAAGATGGAGGATCTGGGTGGAGGATGCTCAGCCCCAATCCAACCAGGCTTGGAGATCTCAGCCCCGGGACCTGCATGCCTTTGTTCCTCTGCCAGTACCTTCATGCGTGTGGAGAGTGGTCTCAGCATGGTTGTGTGGCTGGTCCTTGAGGTCTTCGGCTGCCAGAGCTCTGCTCGGGGTGGGGAGGGAAACTCAACCCGCTCCCCTGCAAGGGGTCCCAGTGAGGACAGCCAGGCACGGGGGCAGGAGACTCTGCATTATTCTCTTCCAGAAGTTGGGTTTTCTAGTCTCTGGGTCTTGGCCGTTGAAGGGATTACATGGCACCAGGGGGCAAGTTGGTGGGTTTGACCCCTGCCTACTGGAAGATGGAGGATCTGGGTGGAGGATGCTCTGCCCCGATCCGAGCAGGCTTTGGAGATCTCAGAGTCTCCTGCCCCCACACACAGCAAGCCTGAGTTCTATCCCAAAGGAACCCCAAGTCCAGTCAGGAGTGACCCCTGAGCATAGAACAGTTGGTGGGCCCAAAATTTTTTAAAATAAAATCTAAAAAAAAAGTATAAAAATATTGGCAGTGGCATAAAAATGGGTATAAAAATCCCCAAAGGAACCCCAAGTCCAGTCAGGAGTAACCCCTGAGCATATCTAGAACAGTTGGTGAGCCCAAAATTTTTAAAAATAAATTTTTTTTAAAAAAGTATAAAAATGTTGGCAGTGGCATAAAAATTGGTAAGTTAATAGAACAGAATCAAAAGCTAAGAAATAAATTCAAACATAGACCGGTAACTAATACTGGAGTATATGCAGTGGAGAAAAGAAAACCTCTTTAATAAAAAAGAAAATCACTGAGAAAACTTGATATTATGCTAGGGATATATCTCAGAGACAGAGCAATTTCCTTCCTTTTGTGGGCCCTGGATTTGATCCCCTGCTTCATAAAAAAATAAAAAATTTTTAACTATCAAAGAAAATTAGATGCTCACATTTAAAAGACAGAACCTAGATCTACTTCTTATACTACCCACAAAAACTGCTACAAAAATGGATTATAGGTTTAAATGTAAGATCTGAAACCATGAAACTCCTAGAAGAAAATAGAGGAACAAATTTACTTGACATGTGCCTTGGTAATGATTTTTATATGACATCTAAAGAACAAATAATAAAATAAGAAATAAACATGTGAATCTACATCAAACTGAAAATCTTCTATACAGAAAAAGAAACTAAACATAGTGAAAAGACGAACTGTGGAACAGGGAAAAATATCTGCAAATCATGTCATATAAGGGGTCAATATCTAAAGCATGTTTTAAAAGTCCAAATGATTCAATGGCAAATAAACCAATTTTAAAACATGGAAGGAACCTGAATAGATAGATATATCTGCAAAGAATATATATGAAAGACCAATGAGTAGATAAAAAGATCATCAACTTCACAAACTATTAGAAATGCTAATTAAAAGCACAATAAAATGCTACCATGAGATATGATTATATTAGAATGATATCAAAAATAAAGGAGCTAGAGATAGTACAGGTAAGGTGCTTGCCTTGAACACAGCCAACCCAGATTCGATCTCCAGCATCCCATATGGTCCCCTGAACACTGCCAGAAGTCATTCCTGAGTGCAGACCCAGGAGTAACCCCTGAGCATCAACATGTGTGACCAAACCTTAAAACACATTTATTATATATATCATAAATAAATAAAAATAAATTGGGGCTAGAGTGGATAGAGTGCTTGCCTTGTATGAGGCTGACACAGGTTCAATAACCAGCTCTCCCTAGCCGATCACCAGGAGTGATCCCTGAGCACAAGTCAGGAATAACCTCTGAGCATTGCCAGGTGAGGCACAAAAACAAAAACAAAAAAAGATACCTGTGCCATTATCGTAGCTTTATTTACAATAGCCAAACAATGGAAACAATGTAAGTGCTCTTACATTAGGAATTGTGGTCAAAGAATACATAATATTGTCTAGTCATTAAAAATGAGAAACCCCTATCATCTTAGATAACATTACTAGTACTTGAGGGAAGTAAAACATGTGATGATTAATACTATATGATTTCATTTATATGTGGAATCTTAAATAAAACTTAAATAAATTAAATAAATAAGAGAGAAATTCTAACCATTTAAGGCAAATATTTTTTCCTTTTCTTTCTTCCTTATTTCATGCTACCTATATGAGATAAATGTTGTGACTATTTACAATGTATGTAAGTCAAGTCATCATGTAAGTCTAAAATATATCCAGAAACATATGTCAGTCGTTATTTTAAAAATAACTGTAGGGGCTGGAGCAATAGCACAGCGAGTAGGGAATTTGCCTTGCACGCAGCCAACCCGGGTTCGATTCCCAGCATCCCATACGATCCCCTGAGCACCACCAAGAGTAATTCCTGAGTGCAGAGCCAGGAGTAACCCCTGTGCACCGCCAGTTGTGACCCAAAAAGTGAAGAAAGAAAGAAAGAAAGAAAGAAAGAAAGAAAGAAAGAAAGAAAGAAAGAAAGAAAGAAAGAAAGAAAGAAAGAAAAAGAGAAAGAAATTAAGGATAAAATAACTTTAGGAAACAATAGCAATACCATGAAAGAGCTGAGGCAGAAAAGGAGGTTAGAGGACTTTAAGTGAGAAATCCAAAGTCATTGCTGGCTTTGAAGATGGAAGATGGGAGCCAAACAACATTAAAGGTTGAGAAGGACTCTCGGTCAAGATCCAGCAAGAAAATGGGGACCTTGATTCTACAAACATGTGACGCTCAATTCTGACCTCTACAGAAATACAGCACAACAAATTTGCTTTTCATTTTCATTTTCTTTCTTCTTTTCTTAGTTTTGGTAAATTCCCAGGCATTGCCTCTCGGGGGCGGGGGTTGGGCTCCAGTCCCTGTGATACGAGGTCAGCAGATCAGATGGTTCATTGCTTAGACCCGCTGTGCTGGAAGCCACCAGAGTCAGCTCCACAATGCTCAGGAGTCACCAGGGCCACACTCTGTTTGCCAGGGATCAAACACAGGCCTCGTTCATGCAAGTCATATGCTCCAAGTCATGTGTTCCAGTCTTCGCGCTAATGCCCAATCACCAAATGTGTGTTGTTTCAAATAACTAAGTTTGTTATCATCTTGTTGGAGAGGGTGGTGGTACTATTCCATGGCTACTCCATTGAATCAGTAACAGCGGCATGTGTAATGATTTATTAGAGTGACAGTAAAAATAAAAGTGTATCCTGTACAAACTTTCTCCACATTTTCTCCTTTTAGGAATTAATTTCTTTTCACATTACCTAAGCTCGCATCATTCATTACCACAAACTGAGCAATGTACATTAAAATAAAATTAACATGGATTCTACAAATGAATCAGTAATCAGCAATCAGTAACTTCCATCCTAAACACAACCACATTGCTATATATCCACACTAGCATTCTTTGTCTTTGATTCTTCCATATTATTAGGGGAAACTGGTACCATCTACAGGTCAGTCACCTCTGTTCTGCTTATAGATCCTGAATCTGGTCCCCGGAATGGCCTGTCTTGACACAGTGCCTTTTGTAAGTCACTCATGTGACTTCACATAGTACTTGGAAATAATTTTTTTAACCACTGCTAGTGAAGAAACATTAGAGTTTTGAAGCCTGTACCATCCAAATGGATAAAAGTTACAATAGAAGAAAGAATAACCCAAGCTCTAGGCTATAATCCCTGAGGAACAATTGAAGAACAGAAAATGCCTGGGAGATAACTTGTTCCAACCCACCTCTAGGGCACCACCCCCATCAAATCCTTTTACTTTACAAGGACTCAGCAGCATCCCCACTCAGAGTGTGTAGCTTTGCTTCTCTTTCTTTCAGAGAAGTAAAGTTACATACCTCTCATTTATTTTATTTTTTTTTTTGTTTGGGGGCCCCAACCAGCAGTTCTCAGGGCTTACTCCTGGCTTTGTGCTCAGGGATCACTCCTGGTATACTCAGGGGACAAGATGGAGTGCTGGGGATTGAAGCTATGCTTGTCTCGTGCAAGGCAAATGGCCTACCCACTGTACTATCACTTTGGCCCCTCTCTACTTTTTTTATCTCTCCCTCTCCTCTCTCATATATTTTTTTATTAGTGAGACACCATGAGGTACAATTGTATACTTTCGTGCTTGGGTTTCAGTTATACAATGATCAAATACCCATCCCTCCACCAAGTGCCCATTCTCCACCACCAATGATCCTAGTAGCCCTCCTACCCCCCCCCAAACACACACACACACACACACACACACACACACACACATATCCCATCCTACCGCTGTGGCAGGGCATTCCCTTTTGCTCACTCTTTCCTTTAAGGTATTGTAGTTTGCAATAGAGGTATTGAGTGGCTATCGTGTTCCATCTATTGTCTACATTCAGCATACATCTCACATTCCGAGGGAGTCCTCTAAACATCCTTTACTTGGTGTTCTCTTCTCTATCTGAGCTGCGTTTTCCCCCAGCATGTGCAGCCGGCTTCCAAGCCATGGAGCAGACCTCCTGGTACTTATCTCAAGTATTCTTGGGTGTTCATCTCCCAATCTGTTACTTTATATTCCCCAGATGAGTGCAGTCTTTCTATGTCTGTCCCTCTCTTTCTGACTCATTTCACTTGCATATTTTCCATGTAGAACCACTTGTTTGCAGATTTCATGACTTCATCCTTTCTAACTGCTGCATAGTATTCCATTGTGTAGATGTACCAAAGTTTCTTTAACTGGTCATCTGTTCTGGGGCACTCGGGTTTTTTCCAGATTTTGGCTATTGTGAACAGTGCAGCAATGAATGTACAATTGCAGGTGTCATTTGGACTATACTTTTTTGCCTCTCCAGGATATATTGCCAGGAGTGGTATTGCTGGGTCAAATGGGAGCTCAATTTCTAATTTTTTGAGAATCATCCATACTGTTTTCCAAAAGGGCTGAACCAGTCGGCATTCCCACCAGCAGTGAAGGAGGGTCCCTTTCTCGCCACATCCTTGCCAACACCAGTTGCTTTTGTTCTCTTGGATGTGGGCCAGTCTCTGTGGTGTGAGATGATATCTCATTGTTTTGATCTATATCTCCCTGATGATTAGTGATGTAGAGTATTTTCTCATGTGCCTTTAAGTCATTCAGATTTCTTCTTTGAGAAAGTTCTGTTCATTTCGTCACCCCATTTTTTGATAGGGTTGGATGTTTTCTTCTTGTGGAGTTCAACCAGTGTTTTGTGTATCTTTGATATCAACCCCTTATTGGATGGGTATTTGGTGAATATCCTTTCCCATTCTGTAAATTGTCTTTGTATTTTGATCACTGTATCTTTTGCGTTGCAGAAGCTTCTTAGTTTAATATATTCCCATTTGTTTATTTCTGTTTCCACTTGGTTGGTCAGTGACTTGTCATCTTTGAAGACACCGTTAGCCTCAATATCGTGGAGGGTTTTGCCAACCTCGTCTTCAATGTACCTTATGGATTCTGGTCTGATGTTGAGGTTCTTAATCCATTTTGATCTAACTTTTGTGCATGGTGTTAAGTCGAGGTCAGGTTCATTTTTTTGCATGTGGTTGTCAAGTTATGCCAGCATCATTTGTTAAAGAGGCTTTCCTTGCTCCACTTCACATTTCTTGCTCCCTTATCAAAGATTAGATGTTCATACATTTAGGGTTGTGTGTAGGGATATTCCACCCTGTTCCATTCGTCTGCAGCTCTACCATACTGTTTTTTGTTGTTGTTGTTGGGTTTCGTTTTTTGGTTTTTTTTTCTTTTTTGGTCACACCCGGCTATGCACAAGGGTTACTCCTGGCTCTGCACTCAGGAGTTACTCCTGGCGGTGCTCAGGGGACCATTTCGGATGCTGGGAATCGAACCCAGGTTGACTGTGTGCAAGGCAAACACCCTACCCGCTGTACTATCACTCCAGCCCCCAGTACCATACTGTTTTAATCTTTACCACCTTGTAGTAGAGTTTGAGGTTGGGGAGGGTGATGCCTCCATCATCTTTTTCCCAAGAATTTCCTTAGCTATTAGTGAGCATTTGTTGTTCTAAATGAACTTTAGGAGTGCTTGATCCATTTCTTTGAAGAATTTTATGGGTATCCTTATAGGGATTGCATTGAATCTGTATAGTGCCTTGGGGAGTATTGCCATTTTGACAATGTTAATTCTTCCTATACATGAGCAGGGGATATTTTTCCATTTCCTCATGTTCTCTTTTATTTCGTGGAGTAGCATTATGTAGTTTTCTTTGTAGAAGACCTTTACCTCCTTAGTTAGGCTGATTCCGAGGTACTTGATTTTCTGGGGCACAGTTGTGAATGGGATTGCTTTTTTCATATCTCTTTCCTCTGTCTAATTATTTGCGTATAGGAAGACCATGGATGTTGGGTGTTGATTTTATATCCTGCTACTTTACTGTACAAGTCTATTGTTTCTAGGAGTTTCTTGGCAGAGGCTTTATGATTTCTAGATATAGTACATGCCATCTGTGAATAGTAAGCGCTTGATTTCTTCCATTCCTATCTGGGTGCCCTTAATATCTTTATCTTGCCTAACTGCAAGCATTTCCAGTACTATATTGAACAGAAGTGGCAAGAATGGTCATCCCTGTCTTGTCCCTTATCTTAGAGGGAAGTCCCTTAGTTTTTCCTCATTAGGATAATGCTTGACGTAGGTTTGTCATAGATGACTTTGACTATCTGAAGAAAGTTCCTCTAAGCCCATCTTGGTGAGAGTTTTCATCATAAACGAGTGTTGGATCTTGTCAAATGCTTTTCTGCACCTATTGATATGATTATATGGTTTTTATCTTTATTTGTTGATATGATGGATTACGTTGGTTGATTTCCGAATGTTAAACCATCCTTGCGTCCCCGGGATGAATCCCACTTGGTCATGGTGTGTGATCTTTTTGATGAGTTGTTGGATTCTATTTGCTAATATTTTGTTGAGGATCTTCGCATCTATGTTCATCAGAGATAGTGGCCTGTAATTTTTCTTTGTTAGTGGTATCCTTGTTTGCTTTCGGTATTAGGGAGATATGTGCCCCATAGTAACTGTTGGGAGAGTTCCTTTTTTTTTTGCAATTTCCCGGCAAGCTACCGAGAGTATTCGATATGCCAGACACAGTAACAACAAAGTCTCCAATGGAGACGTTACTGGGCCCGCTCGAGCAAATCGACGATCAACGGGAGGGCCTTTACCTTTACCTTTCCTGGAAAAGATTGAGGAGAACTAGCAACAGGTCTTCTTTAAATGTTTGGAAAAATTCTCTAGTGAATCCATCTGGGCCTGGGCTTTTGTTTTGGGGAAGACTTTTGGTTTCGGTTTCTATTTCCTTGATATGAATGGGTCTATTCAGGTATTCTAAGTCTTCTTGGCTCAGTCATGGTAGATTGTAGGAATCCAAAAATTTATCCATTCCTTCTAGGTTCTCTTGTTTCGTGGCATACAGACTCTCAAGGTAGTTTCTGATGATCTTTTGGATTTCAGTTGTGTTGTCCCCTTTTCATTTCTGATTCGGTTTATTAGGGTTTTCTCTCTCTTTCTTCGTGAGTCTTGCTAGTGGTTTATCAATCTTGTTTATTTTCTCAAAGAACCAGATTTTGGTTTCATTGATCTTTCAGGTTGTTTTTGGGGTTTCTATGTCATTAATTTCTGCTCTAAGTTTTATTATTTCTTTCCTTCGGCTGGGTTTGGGTTCCTTTTGTTGGTCTTTTTCTAAGATCTTTAGCTGTGAAGTCAAGTTATCTATGTAGGCCCTTTCTTCCTTCCTGAGGAATGCTTGCAAAGTTATAAATTTCCCTCTTAACATGGCTTTAGCTGTGTCCCATAGGTCTTGGTAGCTTGTGTCTTCATTCTCATTTGTTTCCAGTTATCTTTGATTTCTTCCTTGACTTCCTTCCTCATCCACTCATTGTTTAACATTGAGTTGTTTAATTTCCAGGTGTTTGATTTGGTTCTCCGTATCTGTGTTTGACTCGCTTTTATCTTCAGTGCATCGTGGTCTGAAAAGATAGTTGATACAATTTCTATCTTCCTGGTTCTATCTGGTATATTTTATGACCCAGAACATGGTCTATTTTAGAGAATGTTCTGTGTGTACTGGAAAAGAATGTGTATTCTTTCTTTTGGGGGATATAAAGCCCTGTATAGGTATGTTAGCCCTCTCTTTTTTATTTCTTCCTTCAAAGCAAGTGTTTTCTTACTGAGTTTTGTTCTTGTTGATCTATCCAGAAGTGATAAGGCAATGTTGAAGTCTCTGACTACTATTGTATTGCTGGCAATGTCCGCCTTAAAATCTGTTAGCAATCGTTTTAAGTATTTGGCTGGTCCCTCATTAGGTGCATATACATTTGAGAGTGTGATTTCTTCCTGTTGTACATATCCCTTGATAAATAGAAAATGGCCTTTGCTGTTCCTTCTAATCTTTTTCAACCTTAAATCTATGATGTTGGATACTAGTATGGTCACCCCAGCTTTTTTGAGGGAGTTAGTTTGCTTATAGGATTGTCTTCTATCCTTTAACTTTGAGTCTTTGTTTGCTGACTGCTCAGATGAGTTTCTTGTAGGCCCTTTTGTTTCCAGTTATCTTTGATTCAGTTTCAGTTTCAGAATCCATTTTGCCATATTCTGTGTCTCTTGATTGGTGCCATTGACATTGAGAGAGATTATTGTCACAGGTTTTTGTTTTTGTTTTTGTTTTTTGCTTTTTGGGTCACACCCAGAGATGCACAGGGGTTACTCCTGGCTCTGCACTCAGGAATTACTCCCTGTCATGGGGTTTTCTGCCATCTTTCTGTAAGGGTTTGTTGTGCTTATGGGTGTTTTCCTTCTTGAATTACAGGAGCCCTTTTAGTCCTTCTTTTGGGTTTGTTTTGAGTCTATGAAGTTCCTAAGTTGTTGTTTATCTATAAAATGTTTTATAGTTCCATCAAGTTTGAGTGAGAGTTTATATGAATAAAGTATTCTTGGTGAGGCTTTCATTTCATTGAATATTTTTTCACTATATCCCACCATTGTCTTCAGGGTTGGAGGGTTTACAGCAGATAGGTCTGCTGTAAATCTAAGGGGTGCTCCTTTGTATGTGATTTCCTTCTTTGACCTTGCTGCTTGCAGTATTTTGTTTCTATCCATGGTATCCATCATTCTGACTATGATAAGCCTTGGAGTGTTTTTACAGGATCTCTTTAACTGGCACCCACCTCTCTCATATTTTCTAAATAAAATGATTTACTTTGCCATCTTCTCCTGGAAAGCCTTTGCTGTGAGCACAGACAATGAACCTGATGAAGAAGACAGATAGATAGGGGGCCCCCCAGCAATGAGCGCTTCTCTTAAGCCAACACTGACAACAGTTAGAGGCCTTAGTGTCCACAGAGTGGGTTTGACCATAATGCCTGTTTTAGGGCTAGTGATAGAGGAAATTTTTCAAATCCCATTTTGGTGTTATTTTGTCCCCAGGATTCATTGTCAGGGCTCCCCACCCACCCACCCACCCATTATCCTTCTCCACACTCCCATCTACATGCCTATTCATGAGAGTTTAGAATTTCATTTATATTTCTGTTTTTGTCTTTGTCTTCTTGTTCTGGGGTTTTTGTTTTGGGGTTTTTGGGGATTGGGATGTTGGGGTGTTTTTTTGGTGGGAGGGTGACACCTGGAAATGCTCAAGGATTACTCCTGGCTTTACACTCAATGATCACTCCTGGTGGAGCTCTGGGGACCATGTGGGATTTCAGGGGACAGATCTGGGTTGGCTGCATTCAAGGAAAATGCACTACCCACTATACTATCGCTTCTACTCCTGTGTTGGTCTCTGTGTCACATCCAACAGTGCCGTGAGGTTACTCCCAGCTCTGGACTCTGGGCTTCTCCTAAGGGTCCTAAGGGGACCCTGTTGTGCCAGGGATGGAACCCAGGTCTCACATATGCAAAGAAATTTCTCTAACATGGAGCCACCTCCCGAGCCCAGAGTTCAGGGTTTAATGTTCACTCCCTGTAAGAGCTTCTGGATTGAGTCCTGACCTCCCAACACAAACATGGAGGACCAAGCAGAAAGGGGGAGTGATGACTGTGGCTGCCTTACCACCCAGTGGATCCCCAAGTTCCCCAACAACACTTCATTGTAATCAAGAGCACTTATATTCCAAGACTGTTTTGCTCTCTAATCTGCATCACTCTTTTGCATGGAGAGGTGAATAACAAATAAATGTCTATTGTTTGAAGGTCGGCAGGGAGCCATCTAGTCATTTAAGAAGATGGTCTCTGACAGTATTCACTTTGGCTCTGACTCTGGAAAAACACCAAAGATCAAATACATACTAAGAATAGTGAATGAACCAGCTGGGGGTGAGAGTGGAAATACACTATTCTTAGAGTTGCATTTATTTTCATGTATGATGTGAAGTTCTTTTATCTTTTGTCAATACAAATGGGCTTAATTAAGTTGAGAAAATTATATTCCCTTACTATGCAGTTTTACAAAATTTTCCAAAAAAAATGATATCCTTCAGTTTTTAGGTATGGGTTTTATTTGTTTGGTTTGGTTTGGGGCCACAACTGCTGTGCTCAGGGCTTATTCCTGACTGTGCTTATAGGGTGCCAGGGGGCAAACCTGACTCAGTAACATGCAAGGTAACACCTTACCTGCTGTACTATCTCTCCGTCCCCCCACCTTCAGTTATTTTTAATGTGACTTCATTGCAAATTTTTTGTCCTGAATGAGAGAAGATTGTTAAATGTACTATAACTGCACCTAATACAAAGTATGGCAATTAATTTCGAAAGATGAAGATACCAAAGTAGGGTTTGCACTGAATGACAGGTTAAATTTTACAGAACCTGTGAGCTGTTTTTTAGTGTCCTTTTCATCAGCATATGCCTTAAGAGTATAAGAAAGTGGTAATTATAAATGGAATTTATAATGTAGATAACTTCAAAGCATATTTTATAAAGTACCTTGCATGTTTTCCTGCAACACCATTACATACTAATTACGATTGTGTCCTCTGCTATAAATATTGCCAAACACGTGTTCTAAATAGCATCATAAGTAATCCCAATGTACTGAGTATAGTTTTTATAGAAAAGAATAAAACATTTTAGGATCATTAATTTAATCCAACATAATCATTTAGTTGAAAAATTATTAACAGCAATGAAACACTTAGTTGGCAATAGTTTTGCTTACTTTCATATAATTTAGAACTCATCATTCATGGCTTTTATAGTCTGTCAAAAAAGTTAACTTAAAACTAGAGGACATGTAATGGAGAAATCAGGCATGCATGCTCAGAAAAACAAAATTTCAGAACTGAAAGACCAATTTCCATAAAGACCTGATTTACAGAAAATGGAAACTTATTTCCTGATTATGAACATCTGCCAAGAATCTTTCTCCATCCTTAAGTCAACGAACTTGCTAGTTTGAACTCTAACTGGACTTGACTCCCTTTATGTTCTTTGCCAATAAGCGCTGTCTTCCCCAAACCCTTGATGAACTCACCTGTAGTTTGCAATAGTATTGCAATTCCTCTGTTATTCATAAATAAACTAAATTTCTGGTAACTGGAACTTAGCACCATTTACCTCTCCATTTAGGTTATACAAGTCTCTGCATCATTTACAATAAAAATGTTCCTGACATTGACATAAGTACCCCTCCTTTTTTTTTCAGTTTGTTTCTAGTGTGTATTTTCAGGCTGAAAGATTTAATGCATTATGTATTCTGGTTTCTCAACCACTTGAGCACCAATCAATCAAGAGATCCAGTACTGGGTTAAAAGAGGTTTCTTCATTAGCAAAAATCCAAGGATACAAAACTCATGCCTCAGAGTAACCATTTTGTTTTCACTGTAAAAAAAAAAGAGAGAGAGATTTTTTTATAGAGAAAGAATCAGGGAAGCCTATTTTTTTAATAAAGGGAGAGTTTGTGGTCCAGTGGGTGCCAGAATAAACAATAAAATCCCAACATGGGCTGGTTGCCTGAGGCACAGTCCATCTTACCTGAAACCCTAAACAAAGGAAGATTTAGTTTCATGGAGAAAGGTGAATTAAGGCCTTATCTTTAGGGGGGTTGAGGGGTGAAGAGTAAAACAAGGACACACTTGTCTAAATAAATTTTCTTTGACCCATTTTCAATACCCAATTCCTAAGGATTTTTAAGAAAGTTGGGTAATAAAGTCAGATCTGGCCATTTCCTGATTAGGGGCCGTGTGAGAATAAGGAATGGAAGAGGGTAATGACTTAGTAGTGAAAATAGTTTGTTATCTCTTTTCTGGAGATTCTAGCATAAAGGAACCTGTTTTCCAGGAGAATGGTTCCTTTTGCACTAGTTCTTCCAGTTTCCAGTGTCCATTGTTCCTTTTAGGAACCCTGTGCCACAGTCTCATGCTGAACGGGGCCACCAAGCAAAAGTGAAACAGGGAAAACTTATCTGGTGGGAAAATATCTCTTCCAATACTCACTACCCTCTCTGCCTTCAAGGTCCCTCCTGTAACAGTAACCTTTCACTCAAGACATATTTAGGAGTTACTGAAATTTCCTTCCCTATAGTCCCACCTTTGGAACCTCTTGAGAATACCCTTAACTCAGAAGAAGTTTAGTCCAATTATTTCACAGAGCCTGTCTCTCGATCCCAAAGATATACCAGTCCATTAAAGAATTTGGATCTTTGCCCAGCGTACAAACCCGGCTCTGGGTTTCGAACAGACGGAAACGTGCTCTGAGATCACCTAACACAGATCCTGGCCCTCAAGGGATCCGTTGAGCTCCAGTTCGCGCTCATAGTCACACCTCAGGCGCACATAGCGTTACTGTACATTCCCAGTGTTGATCAGGCCCCACCAGCTGTCAGCCTGAAGGGGTCCCAACTGCTCCCATCTTTCTCTAACCTTACAGCCCTGGGTGTGCTGGAGCTAGAATGCAGTGAGCAGGGCGCTTGCCTTACACACAGCTGACTCGGGTTCAATCCTCAGCATCCCATCAGGTTCCTAATTCCGGGTTCAATCCTCAGCAGAGCCAGAAGTAAGCTTTGAGCACTGTGAGGCGTGGTGGCTCAAAAACCAAAAGTACGTTAAAATCTAAAAAAAAAAAAAGAATTTCAGCAGGGCAATACCATGAGGGACCAGGGGCTGTCAACCTGTCAACCTCGCCTTCCCAGGCTTCAAAGCCCTCTCCAGCACTCCCCAGCCCTGCGGGACAAGAGAACGGCCCCATTTCACTAGGGTCTCACTAGGGCCTCCAAAGAAAGTAAAATATCTGTACTCATTTTTCCATATCAGTACCATCAAAATGTAGGTAAAGCTGAAACGGAGATGATAGGATAGCTGATCCTTGGATATCCAGCAATGAAGGATGTTACCTAGACTTTCTACTACTAAAAATTTCCTGAAAACTTGGCAAAAATGAACACTGACGAATAACATTCTTGAACCAGAGCAATATAGTACATATGGGAGAGTGCTTGCTATTGCATCCCATATGGTTCCCACAGCACCTCCAGGAGTCATTCCTGAGTGAGAGCCAGGAGTACCCCTGAGCATCACCAGTATGGCCCCAAAACAAAAAACAAACAAAAAAGAATCACATTTTCATTCACCATCAACTTCCCAGGAAATACTCCTGATTAGGGCCCAGAGATGGGACTTCAGCAACAGAATGAGAAATTCAGTTCTCAAACATGCTCATTTAGGTCTCCTCACATGCCCATAAGACTGTTAATTTAAAAAAAGACTGTTAAGATACTGATGTTTGTCCTTCAGAGAACTCAACAGAACCTTTACCCAGAGAACTGGTGTCTCTCTTCCCATTTCCAGCCCCTTTTAAAATTTCCTCCAAATTACTCATCTAAAGGGCAGGTCATGACAATAGGTTTCCAAATAGGAAAATTCAGACATGGGCACAAGAAAAGGACAAAGGACATTGAGCTGTCTTCTGAAAGAGCAAATTTACTAATAGCCTAACAAATAGGCTTCCTCTAGTGAGATAAAATTAAATTGAATGACAGCTACATTTTAAAAAAAGATTGTATTAGAACTATTTTCTGACCCTTAATTATAGTAGGTTAGAAGAGGAGACAGTTCTGAGGAGCTGGAGACTGCAAGAATTAATGACTCAGTTTTTGCCTTAACCTTTTAACAGTGCTTCCAAAGCCATTTTCATTATAAACCAGGTACTGGAGTCCCTGGCAAGACATTCAATCTGTCTATTCCTCATCTGCAAAACAAAGGAACATTAGCATACGGAAGAGTAACCTGAGCTCCCCCTCCCACAAGGATAATACTGGAGGGTGTTTGCCTTGCATTTTGCTGACCTGGATTGATCCCCTACATCCCATGAGGTCCCCTAAACACCCCCCCCCAGTAATTTCTTTATGCCAAGCCAGGAGTAACACCTGCGCATGCTGGGTATAGCCCAAAGAGGGGGAAAATATAGTAACCTGAGTGATCAGAAAGATTGTATTGGGCTTAAGACACTTGCCTTGCACTGTGAACTTGACCCATTCCAACACTCTGAGCCTATTCCCGTGCCCTGAACCACACATGGACCCATGAGCACTGCCAGGAGTAATCCCTGAGGACAGAGCCAGGAATAAGTCCTGAGCACAGCCAGCTGTGACCTAAACCTCCACCAAAATAAAAAGATAAAGTATCAACTGCATTCTCATTTCAAAAGAATTCTATTCAGCAGATCTTGTTCAGGAACCCTATTTTCTTTATTTAAATGTTTTTTGGTGGGGACTGGAGGCCACACCCAGCAATGCTCAGAGCCTACTCCTGGCTCAGTGCTCAGAGACTATTCCAGGTGAGGCTTGGGGGACCATATATTGAACCAGTGAGGGAGCCTAAGTAGGTCTCATGCAAGTTAAATGCCTTACCCTCTGGGGCTAGAGCGATAGCACAGTGAGTAGGGCATTTGCCTTGCACGCAGCAGACCTGAGTTCAAATCCCAGCATCCCATATGGTCCCCCCAAGCACTGCCAGGAGTAATTCCTGAATGCATAAACCAGGAGTAACCTTGCCCTCTGTACTATCTCTCCGAACCTGGAAGCCTTTTTTTCTAATATAAAATTTCCAATTTTTATTTTTATTCACAACTTAATATGCGGTTTTACTTTTATTTACTTTAAGGATTCTAATTCTTTAATTTTAAAATATTATGTAATGTAGAACATGTAGTTTCTGTTTACAACACAGCGGTGCAGATTTGAACAATAAATCTAAGGAAAATATTAATGATTCCACTGTTCTTCCTGCATTAACATATGCCTCAGAGACCTGGGCCCTATGCAAACAGGATGAGAACACTATTTGGGTCTCCCAAAGAGGAATTGAAAGAGCTATGCTTGGAGTGCTATCTCTCCAGCCCCAGTCTCCTGCCCCCACGCCTGGCTGTTCCTCGCTGGGGCCCCTTGGAGGGGAGCGGGTTGAGCTTTCCTCCCCACCCCGACCAGGGCTCTGGCAGCCGAAGACCTCCAGTACCAGGCACCACCATGCTGAGACCACTCTCCGCACACATGAAGGTACTGGCAGAGGGACAAAGCCACGCGGGTTCCGGGGCCAAGATCTCCAAGATTGGCCGTGCAACATCTTATCATGACATCTTTTTATGACATCTTATTATCTCATTCCTACTTTGGACAAACTTGCAGGCTATCGAATGTAGCCTGCCCACAGGGCAGAGTCTGGCAAACTCCCCATGGCATACCCAATATGCCAAATACCAGTAACAATGATGGGTCTCATTCTCCTAAAGAGCCTTGAATATAATCTCAGGGCTAGGATGAAAGAGATGTTACTGGGGCCTGCTCGAGGCAATCGATGAATTGACAAATGCTTGGAGTATCATGTTTCGCTCAAATGAGAGAAAGAATCCAGAGTTCCGACCTCCTTCAACAATCAAGAATCAGGGATGCTATCTCATTTGCCAAGGCATCAAAAATCAGATGCGCTGGTCATGTAATGAGATTTAGAGACGACCGCTGGACTAGAGCCGTTACCGACGGGATTCCACGGGATGTCAAAAGACCGCGTGGCCAGCCACCTACAAGATGGTCAGACTTCATCAAGATCATGAACGATCAGTTTGAGGCTCTTCATGTTCCTAGAACGAACAGACGCCATTGAGCTACATTAGCACGCGACAGGGACAAATGGAGACGTTACTGGCGCCCGCTCGAGCAAATCGACGATTAACGGGAAGTCAAGTGATCAAGTGATCAATCATTTTAATTCGAAGAATCTAGTCTAAGAAAATAATCCCAAGGACAAGCTTTTATGCAAAGATATTTACCAAAGCTTGTTTTCACCAGTGAGGAAAACTTAAATCACTAAAAAAAGCAACAGTTGAGTATACAACAGAATATTCATAAAATGAAATATCATAAAGCAGTTAGAATTATTATTATGGACAATTGAGTCTCTATGACCTTTTTAAGTTCCGGTGTTAAAATGAAACAACAGTACAAATGTATGTACATATGTACATGTATATGTAATACATACAGTAAGTTTTAATCATGTAAAGAAAAAAATTAATGCATAGAAACATACCAGGAAGAAATTAAAACAATAACAGTTACTGATTCTGATTCTTACATTGGTGTTATCTTTCAGGGGATTAAAATCAAACTTATTAAAAAGTTTGGCAACCAGCCACGTGAGTTTCCACATTAGGACTTACGGATTCCAGAATGATGGGTTGACAGTGCTTTCCAGTCTGACTCCAACTGCCTCAAACACACCCTCTGGTGCCCCTGATATTGAGAGAATGGCACAGGAGAGCAAGGTCACATGACCCCCGAGATGAGTTTTTCTTCTCTTTTCATTCCCCTTTGACCTAAAACTCAGGAAGTCACCATCCCAGGGGAGGGATGAGGTCAGAGGAGGCACTTGCTGCTTCACTGGGTTTTATCATCTTGACATGATCAGGTCAATCGAGCAAGAGAGGACTGCATTTGAAAGAGTTGATTGGGGGCACAGACCCCAATAAGTCTGTGCACACTAATCACAGGCACCCACAGAAGGCAGCAGTTCAGTGAGCAGCAGAGGAAGGAAGAGGAACTGTGGGCATGTGTCATCATGGTTTGAAGGGTTTAGGTAAGGCTGGGTAAGCAGGCATAGAGCTCATTTATTAACAGCACATCAGTGGGCTTTGGGCCACACAGACCATCCTTGTGGCCCTGAGGAGATGGGGGCAGGAGGCCAGTTTCCCAGAGCTGAGCTCTCCCAGGGAAGGAAAATGGTCAGGGTGTGAACTTAAACTCCCGCCTAAGGAGAGGAACTAACTGAACTAAAAACTAGAAACTCAATCAAGACAACATTTAAACAGATTATATTGCAACACTGCAAGAGGGTGCAAAATTATTTGGGATTCTCCAATACCAGGGACAGGATGGGGGCAGTTTTTCCAGAGTCAATACTGAAATACAGACAGCATTACGGTAGGGCCAGTACAAACTGCAATGCTAAAAGGATCCCTCCCCCCACTTACTTTCTTACCTATTTCACACACCAGAGCTGCACTTCTCAAAATGCCGTGAGAAATTTCTCCAAGCTTCTAGCTAGTTCCCTCTCCCTGCTTTCTTCATTTGCCAACAATTCAATTTAGTTTGGAGAAAACAGGACCCTCTGGTTTCGCCCGTCCCAAGGGCAGATATGGAAGAGGGTGACTCCCACCCAGCCAGGGCATTTAGAAAGCCTGGGAACACCATTAAAATTGGGATAAACTCTGTTGGTCGTACCAATGCCAGCTTCTGGCTTTGAATGTGCCTTACAGTTCTTCAAGCTGTTACTATTAGAAGAACTGAAGTTTCTGGCAACAAGGAGAAATTAGGTTGAGGATACATAGGGCATCCCTTATATTTTGTGTAAGTACCTGTAACTCTAGTTATTTTAAAATAAAAATATAAACGAAAATATATCACTGTATCATTGTCATCCTGTTGTTCATCCATTTGCTCGAGCAGGCACCAGTAATGTCTCAAATCATCCCTGTCGCGTGCTAGTGTAGCCTGATGATACTGGGGGCTCTTTCAGGGTCAGAGGAATGAGGACTGTCATTGTTACTGGTATGGGTATATCGAATATGCCATGGGGAGCTTGCCAGGCTCTGCCATGCAGGCGGGATACTCTCGGTAGATTGCCAGGCACTCTGAGAGGGATGGAGGCTTTTGGAGCAGCCTTTAATCGCCTTTACAGGTGTTCCCAGTCTACCTAACACAAGGCTTTGGTCAACTGGCATGTTGTAACAATCTGCATACTGACAAACACACATCTGCCTGCATCTCTGGGCAGCACCTGGGACATCTGTGGCCTCAGGCCTTGAGGTTGATGAAGTGTGCCTGGGGGTTATCGAGCAGCTGGCAGAGCAGGACCCTATGAGGAGGGCCTGTGCCAGGTCGAACACCTGTGACAAGTCCCAGGTAACCCGTATTTGGCTGACAGCAATGGATGAGCCACTGAGTACACTGCCGCCACGGCTCTATGCCCACCAGCACTGCAACTCGGCCCGGCCGGGGTAGGTGGCAATGCTGCCACTGCAGCCACAGTTTCTCCATGCCTCACTGACACCATTCTGTCCGAACCTTGCAAAACAGCTGGCATATCCAGTAGGAGTCACGCGTAGCGTTCCAGCAGGAATCACGCATAGAGTTCCAGCAGGGATCACGCGGTAGAGTTCCTTGCCTGGCGTGCTCAGCCGTACTGAGCCGTGCTGTGCTGTGCGCTGTCTAAGGCGAGATGGTGAGCCGGGTTCGGGAGAGCCCTGGGGTCCAGAAGGCGTTGGTGTCATCTTGTCTCCATCATAGACTTTACACTCCATCAAATGTGGTGTGCTACTTTTGGTTCATCAGTGGTGAACAGCATGAGATGTCACGCAGCAGCAACCACACACTCCATGAATTCTCAAAAAAGACTGGAAGTAAGTGTTGACAAGGATGTGGAGAAATACAAATTCTAGTACATCTTTGATGGCAATGTATATTGTTGCAGGAAAATGAAAACCTGATCAAAATAAAATCAAATTTTTAAAAAATTGTTTTGTTTTTTTATTTAACCCATCTCAGATCTTATTTGGAGAGAGGACTCTTGAACTGTGCTCGGTGGGCCTTGGGGGCACTCTTGGCAATACTTGACCTGATTGTATGGGCTGAGTAGGTGAGTGCTCAGGTCTGAGGGTGTGGTGCTCCACAGGCCAATGGTGCTGGGGGGCCATGGAGGCTATACCACTTGGTTCTTAGGGACTATGGGGTTCCAAGAACCAAACTCAAGGCCTTCACATGCCAAGCATGAACTCTACCCCTTTGTGCTCTATCTCCATGGGCCCCAGATCATTTTTATCCCCTACTCTAACAATTTAATGAAGGAATTTGCTTTTATTTTTAAGTCTATTAAACAAATAGTCAAAGTGATTTCCTGGAAAATAAAAAAACTGATTACTCTCATACCTTGAATGGGATTCTAAACAAAGAATTGTGAGCCTGGCTGTGCAGAGAACGGGCTCTATTTATTCCCCACTTATTCTTTCTTTACACGGTGTCCTATCCATGGAAACCAAACACACCTTGACTGGAAAAGGAAAGAACTTGGTATTGGGGTCTAAGGGGACCTCCTTTCTCCACTCCAACTCGTACACATGCTGAAAACAATCTGAAAAGCTGATGGACTGGTGATGTGGCTAAACTGGTTAAGCACCTGCCTTCATTTATGAGGTCCTGGGTTCCACTCTGGCACTACCTGGCTCCCCTAGTGGTGCCACTACTGAAACTGATTCCACACCCCATGCCCCTTAAAAGGTGAAACTAAAACAGACAGAACCAGGGAGGATAGGGGAGGTAAAACATTGATTTTATTATTACTGCTAAGGCTTGTATTTTTCAATTGAATTATCGTGAGCTACAGTTATAAAGCTTTCATATTTGAGTTTCAGCCATACAATGATCAAACACCCATCCCTCCACCAATGTTCTTTTCCCACCACCAATATCTCCAGTATCCCTCATCCTCCCCCTGTCCCACCCTTCCTCCTGCCTCTATGGCATACAATTTCCCTCTTACTCTCTCTCTACTTATGGCTATTATGGTTTGCAATACAGATAATGAGAAGTATTAAGGCTTATATTCAAAGCTGTGGTCTATACTCGTTTCATGTGGGCTCCCTGGTGCTGGCCACGGACTCCCTCTCAAGATTGGCCGCCCTCTGTGCCAGCATGTTGTCTTGGTCTTCCAGCCTTTTCCCCATCACGTGCTATACACATGGACATGCACAGCATGGATGTAGAAAAATGTGATCAGCTCCTGGATCCAGAGATCAATGGAGAAGGGTGATTCGTATTATTCAACTGAACTGCATCCAAACCCTTCTGGGAGGATGTCTGTTACTCCACCTTCTCCTGGGCAGCCCCACTGCCTCCTCCAGAATCTAGGAGTTTCACCTCTCTCTCCCCCTAATGTATGTCTGTCTTCTGACTGAGACCCACCTCTCCTGACCAGAGGATTTGTTAGTTTGCACAGGAATCATTGAACAAGTAAAGGCTGCTCCAGGCTTCTTGCCAGGACGTGAAAGTCATTTTACTAATCTTCTCTATTTTAACATAAAACTTACATCGAACCCATCAGGAATCAAAAACCACATTGGAACTCTAAAGATTAAGATTACACACAGCCAACAGATACAAAGAGTCTTTGGGACCATTTGCAGTGTTTGGGCTTCTGTGTGCGCCAACTACCCCCTGGTCCTTAAAAAGTAATATCCTTCCCCTCTATTCCACCTAGCGTGCAATTTGCAGTACTGTGTTCATGGAAATATCAAGAAATCCTTAAATAAAGCAAACAAAGGAACAAAACAAAACTTCTTTTGTTATGAGAACAAAGTGGTAGTTATCAAAGTGGAAGGCAGATAACAGTGGAGAGGTAAAGGGAATCTCGTTCAGAATCCCAGTGTTGCATGTATAGATGTCAAACTATAATGCTGTATACCTGAGCCAAAGTTGGGTTTTTTTTTAAGGGTTTTTTTTTTTTCTTTTTGGGTCACACCCGGCGATGCACAGGGGTTACTCCTGGATTGTGCACTCAGGAATTACTCCTGGCGGTGCTCGGGGGACCATATGTGATGCTGGGAATCGAACCCGGGTCGGCCGCATGCAAGGCAAATGCCCTACCTGCTGTGCTATTGCTCCAGCCCCCTGAGCCGAAGTTTTTTAATGAAAATTTAAAGTAGCCAAAATGATAGAAGAATGGAAAGGAGATTTGCCTTGCCCATAGCACAGGTGCATCCCTAGCACCACATAAAATCTCCAGAGCCCCACCAGGAGTAATTCCTGAGCCCAGAGTCAAGAATGAACTCTGAGCTCCACCAGGTATGGCCCTATTAACAAAACAAGACAAAAAGATAATGACAAAGAAAATCTCGAGAATTTTTTGGAGGGAGGTGGTTTAGGGTCCATACCTGGCAGTGCTCATTGGGCTACTCCTGGTGTGCTCCAGGGACTGTGCAGTGTCAGGGATCGAACTTAGATCTCTGGCATGCAGACCATGCTTTGTATGCACCCACTCTGCTAAGCTGTTTCTCCAGCTGCAACCTGGAGATTTAAAGAGCACACTGTCTCTTTAAAATGAAAACAAGCATGAACTCAACATCACTGCACGAAAGCTGCGTCTGTGTGTGCCATGTCAGTTGGAAGTGAATCATCATTTAGAAATTATTTCAGTACAAAAGCTAAACATAAAGATTCCACCAAATAAACAGTTTTTATAGAAAGGTTCATGAGACAACAGTCCCTCAGCCAGCAGTAACACGCGGAAATGATGAAATATGACTCATTAGCATATAACAACTCCTATTCCAAACTGTGCAATTGCTCCCTAAGAACCCTTTCTTATTTCTCAGTCAAAAGGCCAGCCTGGGTGATGACGCAGTCTCCTTTGCTGTGTTATTCTTATCTGATCAGCTTTTACTTCAAAATGGAGCAGAATCATTTCCTTTCTGCGAAACTAATGGTCCGATTGGCTGTCTACTAGTTTCATGAATGCCACTCCAGTTACTTCCGCCCACAGATCCCAAAGGTCAAAGCACTTCTCTGGGCTGTGTGTCTCCCACTATTATGTACAGTTATTATTTTTAACATCCTGAGTAACTTTGCCTCCCTATATTGAGATTCCTTTATTTCAAATTCTAACAGGATTCATTACTAGAATTTCTATTCTGATTTGGAGGAACCATGCAAAATGGCAATTGTTTGTGCTGATGAAAATTAGCAAAAGAAGAGAAAGCACATTAGGAATAATAAAGAGAGGTGAAGCAGATGGGAGAGAAAGACTAAAGGATTTATAAGGACAATAAACATTGACGTTAACTTGGTGTTTACTGTGCATTACATTCAGTGCTGAGCAGCACATGCATTATTTAAGCACCCCAATCCCCACCAGGCATGGGCCTCTTAATAAATTCATTTATACAAATGAGAGCGTGAAGGGCTAGGAAGCATTACAGAATAACCAATCATCTTCTAGCTTACAACACACTATGCTTTGGGCCCTGTCTCTTCACCTCCCATTGTACAACACCCTGGGTCAACTACCTTAATTCCTCCAACCCTGCCCCTTGACTTTGGACTTCTTGTGGCTTGTTGGTCAACATCACAAACGACTGTGATCTACTTGCCTAGCTGTGTTCTTATCCTTCTAGGGCAGGTGAATAGGGAGTTTCCCAAAAGAAGGCCCACCCAGAACCTCAGAACAACCTCCTAGGGAAAGAGAATCTTTGTGGGTGTGATTGAGATAAGGATGATGTCATACTGAATTAGGAGAGACTCTGGATCCAATGGGAGTACCCTTAGGAGACATGAAAGAACACAGGGATACAGAGAAGAGGCAGACAAAGATTGCTGTTACATTGTCACAGGCCATGGGCCCCTAGCTCTCCGAATCTAGAGGAAAGTCGGAAGCTTTCTTCCTAGGGAACATAGGCCCTTCCAAACCTTTATCTTGAATTTCTCACCTCCTCTGTAACTGTGACTGTATTCCTGTGATTGTTAGCAGCCAATTTGTTCTGACAGGGGTAGTCCACTGCCGGTGCTCCTGCCTCTGCCTTCTGGTGGATGCTGCCCTTCAAGGCCGGACCCTGGCATGAACACTTCGGATATGGTGCTGAGTATGAGCCCATCAGCTGGGCCCACCCTAATGTTTAGCATTTTCCAGTCCCTGAATGTGAGGGTAGCCTGAGAAGTAATAAGCTCATTCCTGCAGCTCATGGTTCGGTTTCCCTGGAGCCTGGGAATATGGGTGAGGCCATTTCACCACGTACTAGACAACGAAATGTGAGCCCAGAAAATGTAAATAACTCCAAGACCCCACACAGGGTCCCCATGCCACCTCCCTGCTCAGCAGTATGTTGTTTGGTTTCTGGTGTCTGAAGGGTCAGGGTGGAAGACTCATTCACTTCTTCCTTTTCCCCTTTCCCTCCATTGTTGTTGTGGTGGGGCACACCTGGCTGTGCTGTATGCATGTTTGAGTTGCGACATGCGCAGGGTGACACATCAGGAGGCAGTGCTCATACACAGGGCACTGGTGTTCCCTGAGGTTGTACTCCTTCTCTGTGCTGATCATATATGTTTTCACCAAGAGCTGACCATTCTGAACAGGGACTTCCGTGTCTTTTCAGTTGTGGCACTGGCCGAGGGTCACACCCCTTTTGTTGTGGTGCTGGCACACACTGACTGTGGTACAATCAGAGGTTGCTTGTGGTGACAGGGAGCACAGAGAGCAGAGCTGTTGGGTTGCACCGCTACAGTCGGGGTTAAACTGAAAAGCTTGTGCTTGCAAAGCAGGTAGGCCTGAGGGCACAGGGGGCCTGTAATTTTTATCTTACTAGAAATAAACTTCTACTGATCAAATGCTTTGAAGCTTTGTTTGTTGTTAGCATTGTGTGACTAACCAAGGGGAGATGAGTGACTTGGCCTATGGTACCGAGTGATTAGGTGATAGGGCCAAGATTTGACTCTATATGAGACTCCTCTGCCAGACATTGCCAATGACAACAGATTGCCCACTACAATAATAGTCACTCCCTTTGGAAAAGTGAAACAGAGATGCTTAGAACTAGACCCTTAGGAAGTGAACAATTGAAAATCTGCTGAGAGCTGTGTGAGAGCTGAAGGGGGTGGGGGAAGGGGACTGCAGAGGCAAGAGGGGATGAAATCACAAGGAGGCCCTAAAAGAAAACATGAAAACATGACATGTTTTAATGTCAGTAATCCAGTAATAATTACTATCAAACATAGCAGGACTGAAGCGATAGCACAGCAGACAGGGCGTTTGCCTTGCATGCGGCCAACACGGTCGACCAGAGTTTGATTCCTCCACCCCTCTCAGAGAGCCCGGCAAGCTTCAGAGAGTATCTCGCCCACACAGCAAAGTCTGGGCAAGCTACCCGTGACGTATTCAATATGCCAAACACAGTAACAAGTCTCACAATGTTACTGGGCCCGCTCGAGCAAATGAACAATGAGAGGACAGTGATCAAACATAGCATGCACTGGGCAGTAGGCACTGTTTCAATGGTTTGGTGGTTAATAATAAAATTTCCTATGAGTTTGGACAGGGTCAGCAATCTACGGCAGCACGTCTGTGAAGGACAAAGGAAACCATGTGAACCATCAAGACATCCACACTCCGGCCCTACAGTCTCAACATTCTCATATGATGTTTAACACCACTGGTGAGAAAAAGCAAGGAAAAAGTGCCTTGAGCCATATCCCAGGCAGGATTCTCATCCACGCTAGAACTCGGATTAGTCTCTACCTACAGTCTAGTTCCAAGGTTCCCAGACTGATTTGGTCTGCTCCTCTTTTCCAGATGAAAAATGAATCACTCAGCAACTCCCAATATGTAAATCTACCTTGAGCAAATAAAGAGAAAGCACCCCCAATGGCTCCTGAGGCTACTACTAACTGCACTTGAACCTTTCCTGTGTGCTCCTGCCCCCCATACTTTGTGAAGCATCGGGAATACAGCAGCTATCAGGATCTCATGCTTGCTAGGTGTTAGTTGTGGGTTATCATTTGAACATATACAAAGACCATGGAAAGGGCAGGGTCCGTTTTAAAACTCTGTATGGAAAGGTCTTACCTGTTTATCCCAAGATTAACTATTACCCAACTATCCCACATCTTCCGGAGTACCAGGAATGGCAGTTTACAAATACAAAACCTACCAAATCCTGGCATACCTTCAGAGTTATCCAAAAATGTTAAATTCTCGGTGGAACTTTTCTTTTAATATATTTTATTTTGTTCCACTTTTGGAAAATTGCCACCCAATATTTATAGCTTATGTTATAATTAACAATTCCTTATAGCCAAAATATTTATTAACAGAGAGGTAATATTTATACTCTTTTTTATAATAAAATTTCTTACATATTTGATATCTAGTTATCAAAACAAACATGAAAGTTGGGGATCATTATTTTAATTAACATTATTATTTTATAGGCTTGAAAACTATGCTAATCAACTTCCCTGACATAACAACTGGGTAACTGGTGGCTTCTAAGGCTATAATTCCATACTTCTGCCTACACCATGATCTTCAGCAATTTTCCAGAATTCTCCTATTTTGTGTTATTTGGCAAACCCAAACAACTTCAGCTCTTTGTTGTGTAGTCATACAAGGCCCCTAAAACAATCAAGTATATGGTAATGGGAGCAGAACTCTGCTTAGTTCTGAGCCTCTCAACAAAGGTTTGGCTGCCCAATAGATATTCTCAGAGCTAATGAATTAACCAGAATCTGGACTGCATGAGCACTCAAAGAGACTTAATCACTTTCTAGGAATGATGAACATTTTAGAATATGTGCATATTTTGCACACTGAACTGGAACTAGGGTAAGGGACTCCCCTTGCATGCAGTCAACCCTGGTTCCATTCCTGGCACCCTATACATTCCTCCAAGCCCACCACTAGTGATTCTTGAGTGCAGAGCCAGGAGTAACCCCTAAGCACTACCAAGTGTGGCCCCAAAACAAAATACCCGCAGAAGATACACACTTTTTTATCTAAGGGTGTAACTCTGTGTATGTGTGTATGACTGTGTGTGTCTGTCGGGGGGGAGGGGGTGCATGCGCACCCTCTAGTTCAATCTCTCATATCTCCCCAGGGACTAATAAGGACCTAATTTGTGTGAGTTGTCAAACTATAATTTAGGGATCTCTGGCATTCATGAGCCCCACAATTACTTTAAATGACTATACCGGAGGTGCTGACGGCCACATTAAATCTCTTATTCCATCAACATCTCTCTAAAACATGGTGGAAACTGCACCTGCAACTTGAATTCCTTCATCTGCATCACTGCCTTTTTGAAAGCACTAATAAACGTCAGTAGTGTGAAGGGCAGAGATTATAGGCTTCTTTTCTTCTGGTAGAAAAATGCCGCTATCTACCAGCTAGAAACCAGCAGTGTGTCATTAGCTGGGACTCTTGAGCCCAGCACTGAGGACCCCTGGAAACAGGGGTATTGGTGAGAAGATAGAAGTTCAGACTTTGCATGTGCTGCACAAGTGTAGTTTACACTTTCATCTCAATTTAGAGTAGTCACATTTCAACTGCTCAAAATCTATGTATGAGACAGTAAAAAAGATTTGTGTTTGCAGATATGGGGCCGCCAGCAGGTCAATCTGTACCTGTGAGGTGAGTGCATCAGCAGCCTGATGGTGCCTTCAGACTTCCAGATACACCAAAATTGCTGCTGTGCCTTTGGCCAGACCCCAAAAACTTGGGACAAAGTTTACCAACAAAGTAAACGGCCAAAAGTTAGGTATGTGGGAGACACACCCACAAACTACCTCCGGCTCAGCTATATAATCGGAGGCATGGCCTCTCTGGTTCCTGATCGAACTGCTTGACAGCCATGATCCCAGAGACTGAGAAACAAATCTCAAAACCAATGGCTTTTGGCAGAAGTGCATCTGGTCCCTGCAGTAGGTTACCGGCACCGGGTCACCCCAGGTGGAAACAGGTTTCATGCCTTGGCCTGTTCCCCCTGGTGGCTCAGTGGCCATCATCCTCCAGAGGCCACTGGGCAGTCAGGTTTGGGCCCTCAGTGACAGACACACAGGGCCTCACGGGATGGGAGTGGAGTCAGCCCTTTCCTCCTCACCCCAACGAGACTCCAAGTCACCGCCAATGAACGGCCCCTCTGGCTCCTGATCAAACTGCTTAACAGCCATGATCTAAGAGACTCAGAAACAAATCTCAGAACCCAGTGGCTTTTGGCAGAAATGTGTCTGGACCTTGCAGTAGGTTATTGTCGCTGGGCCATCCCAAGGGGGAAAGGGTGCTCTCCCTACACCTGCTTCCCCTTGGTGGCTCGGTGGTTGCCATCCGCCAGAGGCTATTGAACAGTCAGGTTTGGGCCCGCAATGACAAGACACATGGAGTCTCACAGTATGGGGTTGGAGCCGACCCTTTCCTCCCTGTCCCAACAAGACCCCAAGATGCCATCCACGAAAGGCCTCTCTGGCTCCTGATCAAGCTGCTTAACAACCATGATCCCAGAGACTCAGGAACAAATTTCAGAACCCAGCAGGTTTTGGCAGATATCCCTCCAGATTTAATTGTTAAAACTTCGGAATTCCAAAATCGCGAGGCCACTACCATATGTTATTTATAACCAGCAATAGAAAATAAATTGTCTACTGTTGCCTTGCAGATCTGAGTGTTGGGGTAAAATCCCAAATAATAATGGTGGGTCTCGTGTCAAAATATTGAATGTAATCAAAGTAGAGAGAGAGTAATGTGGAAATCATCTGCCCCACAGGTAGGGGGAGGGCGTGGGATGGGGGTATACTGGGGTTTTTGGTGGTGGAGAATGGCCACTGGTGAAGGTACGGGTGTTTCATTGTATGACCGAGACTTAAACCCGAAAGCTTTGTGACTGCTCTCACAGTGATTCAATAAATAAAATTATAAAAAATGAAGGAAAAAAAAGAGATCCGTGATTGTCAGTAGTTACATGGTGGAAGAGACATAGAGCATGGAAGATTTTGATTTTTTTTTACATGGAATATTTTTAGAGAAATACACTCTGTGATACTGGGGATAAATGGCATCATGCATTTATCTAGCCTCATGGAAAGAGCAACACAGCAGTTTGGGGGGGTTTTTTGTTTTGTTTTTGTTGTGGGTTTTCCACACCAAGTTGCTGCATTTGTACACTTGGCCACTTAGCCCTAATACTTACAAAGAGTTACACTTTTGTGTCACAAATGTGTTGGTGTGGTGCTCTCTGGGGGCCACACCTTGGGACATTATCTATTTTCCATGTTGTATGCCCAACATCTCTCTTGAATCTCCCTGCATGATGTCTTAAGACCATCATTTCCTGTTATGCTCTCAGTTTAAAGTGTTTAGGAGTGTTAAAAGGAGAGAGAGAACACAAGGGATCGCCCTGCCACAGAGGCAGGGTGGGATGTGAGGGATGGGGGTGGGAGGGATATTATCCATGGTGGTGGAAAATGGGCACTGGTGGAGGGATGGGTATTTGATCATTGTATAATCGAAACCCAAACACAAAAAAAATTGTAAATCTACAACTGTACCTCATGGTGTTTCACTAATAATAAAAAAAAGGGGGGGAAAGTGTTTAGGAGTGTTTAGACACTATATTAATGTTAAATGTTGCTAGGGACTGATTTTACCAAATTTATAACATGTATATTTAATAAATATATCATTCATATCTTAAGAGATATTAACTTTAATCATGGGGTTGAGAGGAAATTTAAGTTTGCTATTTTACTATTAACATATACAACTTGGGGAAAATCATCATTTTTTCAAGCAAGTCAATTGGATGCTTCAAGAAAAATATCAGTATTCATTCTTGCCATCAACACTTATAATTCTTCATCATAAAATCATTTCTACCTATACAGAAACCCAATAAAATCTCCCCAGAAGAATTCTGTGAGTTTGAGCAAACAAGATGCAGTGAAGTCTAACATAGTTACTTTAACAACTGCTGGAAATGATGCTAATTAAGCAGGAAGGTTGGTAGATAGACACTTTATAAATTTCCAAGACACTGAGACAGGAATATGAGATTTTATAAACTACCACTAACATACAGATGAGGAGAAATCCTTAACTTTTGTTTGTTTTATTTTGTTTACTAGACTCACTCAGACATCTGTGGAAATTGTTCTGGGAACCTTGCCATTATTTTATTCAGTTTTTTGTTCTCAGGTTTTAATAAATTAATAAGGTGTTAGCCAAATTCACACACGATAGACTACAATAAATTCACAAGTTCTGAGGATCTAGACTGGGCCTACTCAATCATTATAATCTCTTGTACCCCCCTGGTATATCTTCCATCCCCATCGTAGGATGTATTGATGTGCCAAACTATATAAAGTCTGTCAATTCATATAAATATTGAAAGAACAATTCTTTTGTAACTAGGACTGATTGGGAATTATGACTTGAACACAAGGCACCCTATTAAGTTGATCATACTTTCATCACCTGAATATATATAACCCATTAGCTTTACCACAAGTTTCTTAGGATTGATAATTTAAATCAAGCAGGGGAATAGGAAAGAGGTATTTGGCATCTATACTTTTTGTAGGGGGTAGAAATGTGGGATGGCCATATCCAGTTGTGTTCAGAGCTTACTCCTAGATTTATACTCAGGGAACATTCCTGGTAGTGCTCAGAGGACTGTATGTAATGCTGGGAAATGAACCAGGTCATCTGCCTACTCGGAAAGAGCCTTAACCCGTGTTTAGCTCAAGATACCTCTTTAGCTCAAGATAGAGTTTTGAACAAGAATCTCATAAGAAGAAAGATATTTTGCTTTAGTTAGTCCATCCAGATCTGAGAAACAGTGACTACCTAATCATCAGTGAACGAAAGGAAAACAGAAAACAAATAAAAACAGATTCTTGGTTAACCCAAAACAATTTTTGTACTAGTAAAGATAGGAACTCTCAAGTCAAGAATCATCTTGATTTGGATTTTTCTGATAATAAGTGATGATGAGCTTTTTTTTTTTTCATGTACCTCATGGTTATCTGTCTTCTTCAAGAAGTGCCTGTTCCTCAGCAAAAGCTGTGTTAAGAGGAAAGTTTATAGCTCTACAAGCATTCCTCAGGAAGGAGGAGCGAGCACACATAAGTAACCTAACCTCACAGCTTAAGAGCTTGGAGAAGGACCAAAAAAAGGAGCACAACCCGAACAGGAGAAAGGAAATAATAAAACTCAGAGCAGAGATTAACGAGATGGAAACCCAAAAAACAATCCGAAAGATCTATGAAACCAAGAGCTGGTTCTTCGAGAAAATTAACAAGATCGATAAGCCTCTAGCAAAACTAACAAAGAAGGGGAGAGAGAAAACCCTAATAAACCGAATCAGAAATGAAAAGGGGGGTCATTAAAACAGAAACTACAGAAATTCAAAGGATCCTCAGGGAGTACTTTGAGAAGCTTTATGCCACGGAACATCAAAACCTCGAGGAAATGGATAAATTCCTAGGCTCCTACAGACTCCCAAGGCTGAACTAGGAAGACCTGGAATACCTGAACAGACCTATCACCATCAAGGAAATTGAAATGGTAATAAAAAGTCTCCCCTAGCACAAAAGTCCTGGCCCGGATGGATTCACTAGTGAATTCTTCCTAATCTTTAAAGAGGACTTACTCCCAATCCTCTTTAAGCTTTTCCACGAAATTGAAATATCAAAAACACTTCCGAACAGTTTCTACAAAGCAAATATCACACTGATACCAAAAGCAGACAGAGATACCACAAAGAAAGAGAATTACAGACCGATATCCCTGATGAACACAGATGCAAAGATCCTCAACAAACTACTAGCAAATAGAATCCAACTACTCATCAAAAAGATCATACACCATGACCAACTAGGATTCATCCCAGGGATGCAAGGATGGTTTAACATTCGGAAATCAATCAACATAATTCATCATATCAACAAAAGAAAAGATAAAAAGCATATGATTGTATCAATAGATGCAGAGAAAGCATTTGACAAGATCCAGCACCCCTTTATGATGAAAACCCTAGCCAAAATGGGTATAGAGGGGACCTTCCTCAACATAATTAAAGCCATCTACCACAAGCCTACAGCAAGCATCATCCTCAATGGGGAAAAACTGAGAGCCTTACCTCTAAGATCAGGGACCAGACAAGGATGCCCACTATTTCCACTGCTGTTCAATATAGTACTGGAAGTACTTGCAATAGTGATTAGGTAAGAAAAAGATATTAAGGGCATTCAGGTAGGAAAGGAAGAAATCAAGCTCTCACTATTCGCAGATGATATGATACTCTACTTAGAGAACCCAATAACCTCCACCAAAAAACTCCTAGAAACAATAGACTTGTATAGTAAAGTTGCAGGTTATAAAATCAATACCCAAAAATCCATGGCTTTCCCATACGCAAACAGTGAGAGAGAAGAAAGCTACATGAAAAAAACAATCCCGTTCACAATTGTGCCCCAGAAAATCAAGTACTTAGGAATCAGCTTAACTAGGGAAGTAAAGGACCTGTACAAAGAAAACTACAAAACGCCACTTCAGGAAATAAAAGAGGACATGAGGAAATGGAAAGATATCCCCTGCTCATGGGTCGGGAGACTTAACATTGTCAAAATGGCAATA
Source organism: Sorex fumeus (assembly GCF_029834395.1). Taxonomy (NCBI): domain Eukaryota; kingdom Metazoa; phylum Chordata; class Mammalia; order Eulipotyphla; family Soricidae; genus Sorex; species Sorex fumeus. The sequence continues at coordinate 17,013,182 of NW_026606072.1, forward strand.
CTACCGAAAGCATTGTGTAAATTCAATGCAATCCCTATAAGGATACCCACGACATTCTTCAAAGAAATGGAGAAAACACTCCTGAAATTTATATGGAACAATAAGCCCCCACGAATAGCTAAAGCAATTCTTGGGAAAAAGAAAATGGGAGGAATCAACCTCCCGAACTTCAAACTGTACTACAAAGCAGTAATAATTAAAACAGCATGGTACTGGAACAAAGGCAGAACTGCAGACCAATGGAACAGGGTTGAATACACTGACATCTCCCCTCAATCATATGATCATCTAATCTTTGATAAAGGTGCAAGTAATGTGAAGTGGAGTAAAGAAAGCCTCTTTAACAAATTGTGCTGGCATCACCGGACGGCTACATGCAAAAAAATGGGCTCAGAACTCTTCCTAACATCATGTACAAAAGTAAGATCAAAATGGATGAAATACCTCAACATCAGACCAGAAACCATAAGGTACATTGAAGACAAAGTTGGCAAAACCCTCCATGACATTGAAGCTAATGGTATCTTCAAAGATGCCACGCCACTGGCCGAGCAAGTGAAAACAGAGATAGATAAATGGGACTATCTTAAACTAAGAAGCTTCTGCACCTCCAAAGAAACAGTGACCAAAATACAAAGACAGTCTACAGAATAGGAAAGGATATTCGCTGAATACACATCTGACAAGGGGTTGATATCCAGGATATACAAAATACTGGTTAACATCCACAAGAAGAAAACATCCAACCCCATTCAAAAATGGAGCAATGAAATGAACAGAAACTTTCTCAAAGAAGAAATCCGAATGGCAAAAAAGCACATGAGAAAATGCTCTACATCATTAATCATTAGGGAGATGCAGATCAAAATCACAATGAGATACCATCTCACACCTCAGAGAATGGCCCACATTCAAAAGAACAAAAGCAACCGATGCTGGCGCGGATGTGGCGAGAAAGGGACACTCCTTCACTGTTGGTGGGAATGTCAACTGGTTCAGCCCTTCTGGAAAACAGTATGGACAATTCTCAAAAAATTAGAAATTGAGCTCCCATTTGACCCAGCAATACCACTCCTGGGAATATATCCCAGAGAGGCAAAAATGTATAGTCGAAGTGACATCTGCACTTGTTTGTTCATTGCAGCACTCTTTACAATAGCCAGAAACTGGAAGAAACCTGAATGCCAAAGAACAGATGACTGGATAAAGAAACTTTGGTACATCTACACAATGGAGTACTATGTAGCTGTTAGAAAAGATGAAGTCATGGAACTTACATACAAGTGGTACAACATGGAAAGTGTCATGCTAAGCGAAATGAGTCAGAAAGAGAGGGATAGACATAGAAAGATTGCATTCATCTGGGGGATATAAAGTAACAAAATATGAGATTAATACCCAAGAATAGCTGAGATCAGCACCAGGAGGATTACTCCATAACTTAGAGTCCAGCCGGGTATTCTAGGGGAAAGGGCAGTTCAGATAGAGAAGGGAGCACCAAATAAAGGGTGTTAGGAGGATCCTCCCAGGAGGGGAGATGCATGTCGAAAGTAGACTATGGACTGAACATGTTTGCCACTCAATGCCTCTTTTGCAGACCACAACACCCAAAACGAGAGAGAGAACACAGGGGATTGCCCTGCCTCAGAGGCAGGGGGGGATAGGGGGATGGGGGTCGGGGGGATATTATCCATGGTGGTGGAAAATGGGCACTGGTGGAGGGATGGGTATCTGATCATTGTATGACCGAAACCCAAGCACAAAGATTTGTAAATCTACAACTGTACCTTATGATGTTTCACTAATTAAAAAAAAAAAGTATTAAATGAATCCATCGGCAAAAAAAAAAAGAAGAAGTGCCTGTTCCTTTTTAGCCACATTATTGTCAACATTTGTTTTCTGTCTTTTTGATATAACCCATTTTTGTCAGCATGAGGTACTATATCAGTGTGGTTTGGGTTTGTGTTTTACTGGACAATTTATTGGAATGCTTTTGCTTTCCCTATTAAAAGGGCAATTGCATGACATGCCTCATCTTTTTTGGGGGGGGCTGGGGAAGCACACTTAGTGGTGCTCAGAGTTTACTTCTGGCCTTGTGCTCAAGATAACTCTTGACAGAGCTCATGGGATCATATGAGCTACCAGGGATAGAACCTGGATTGACTGCATTAAGATGAATGCCGATCTGCTGTTCTTTATATGGAGAAAAATATGCTATATTCTCCTTAAATTTATACACTTAAACTGGTGTGTGTCATAATCTGTTTGACTCTGGACCTCTGCTCATATTCTTAATAACCTCCTCAATTCCAATCAGTTTTTAAAATGGGGGAACACTGACCTATAGGTTTTCACCTGTGAGTCTCTTATTGCTAAAACTGAGAATTTGGGGCTGGAGTGATAATACAGCAGGCAGACTGCATGCCTTACATGTGGCCCAGGGAGTAAGCCCTGAGCATTGCCAAGTATGGCCCAAAATAAAAATAAAGATTTTAATAAAATAATAAGACCATTCAAGTTATTCATCTCTAACTGCAGAAGAGTGTACCCAAAAACAATGGAGAGTGATTGGGAGCTATAGCACAGCGAGTCAGGTGTTTGTTTGCCTTGCATGTAGCTGACCCAGGTTCGATTTCCAGCATCCCATATATGGTCACCTGAGCACCGCCAGGAGTAATTCCTGGGTGCAGAGCCAGGAATAACCCCTGTGCATTGCCGGCTATAACCCAAAAGCAAAAATAATAATAATAATAAAGAGTGATTGATAGTTCAGTCAGGTAACAATTTCACATATTGTGATGTCCAGCCCTCAAAAATTGACAAGAACAACCATGAAGTCAGTTCACCGTCAAACATCACTTACTATATGCTAGAGACTATTCACCTGAGTTATCTAAACTTCACAACCATCCTATGAGATGGACTCTTGAACCTTACTTAGAGAGGAAAAGTCTGTGGCTGAACAGAAAGGGTAAGCATGCAAGCCCCAAATCGCTCCACTGGGAAGAGGCAGAATCGAACTCACAATCTGATTTCAGAGTCCATGCTCTTGGCCTTGACACTTCATAGATCAAGCATAAAGTAATGGGGAGGAAGTTCCTAAATAGCTGTCATCCAGCTCAGCTGTTGTCCGCCTTATTGCAAGTAACATCACCTAGTAAAATCGATCTTACCTTTATCTTTACAACTCTCTTTGAAATGCAGTCCCAGGATGGGACAACATTTTTAACATGCATTAAAATTCTAAAGTTGTCCTCCTTTCCGGTTTATTTTGGGTCTGGTTATCTATTTTCATATGCCTGGCACATGAACCCTGTCCAAGCTTCAGGGAAGATAGAAAGTCTTGCAAAGAAGGTCCCAAGACAACAGTTAACTTGTCCTTATTAGAGGCCTGTCTCCTAAAATGAAAGATAATATTCAAATTCTCAGTAACTTTGAACCCCTAAGGTCTTTTTTTTAAGGTAAACCTATTTATTCTAACTAGTTCAAACCTCTAAAAAAAGATAACTTTTCCTTGGTTCTGTGCATAAGGAAATGAAAAAAACAAGGCCAAATGATAAAAATATGATTTGCTTCCTTCAGAGAGCCTGAAAGTTTTTCTTCCCCTTACGACAGCTAAGCGATATGTTGGAGTTATTTGTGCCGTGGGAAAGGCAATATTTTCATGAAAACTTAATATCCAATTGTTGAGCATACTAGAACCAGCCAAGAAAGTCCCTTCCCCTTGCAGTGTCCTTCCAGGACCTTTTGTTGACAGAGTTCCATACCATTGTCCTTGCCATAAACGGGATTGAACAGGTCTAGAAGCAATATCAAGTAAGAAGGATGCATATGGATTTGAAAGGGAAGGCCAAATTGGGAAAGACACAAATACACTTTAAGAACTTATAACATTTGTATCTTTCTTTTTTTTCTTTTCCTTTTTATGTTGCTGCTATAATCCTTTTAGTATCAGCAACTACTCAATTCCTACAAATATTCTTGTAGCCTAAACATTTCTTCCATGTGCACTTCACAACTCCCAGAGTTGATATGCCGCATCTAGCACGCTGAATTATCACTATCTTTCACCCTGAAGTATATGAATTCCAATCATTACTTTTTGTGGTGGAGGAAGGGAAGGGCAATGCTGTATCCTAGTGGTGCACAGAGAAACTACAAGGTATGAGGGATCAAACTGGAGTTGGCCATATGCAAGCACCTTACCTCCTGTATTTCTCTGGCCCTCGAATTTCCAATAACTTCCACTGCTCCCACCATCATCTCTCCTCACCAATGACTGTGGTGGTATATGGGTTTCTCTTCTCCTATCCTTGCCCATTTGTCTCCTCAAATTATCCTCAGTACAATAGCCAATGAAATACTAATAAACGATAAATCAGATTAGATCACCCATCTGCTTAAAACTCTTCAGTGGACACCAATTCCCTCAGAGTGCCAAGGTCGGGAAGGCTCCATAGTGACCTCCATTCACAAGATGTTTATGAGTTTCATTTGTTGTCATGTTCCAGGCACCTGAAATAACATCTATCTCATAATTAATAAATATACTTGCTGAATAATCAAATACCCCCACACCTAGAATTGCCTTACATCTATACATCTTGTTTTGAGAAAATACAGTTCCCTTCTGGAATGGGGGTTCCCAAATAGCCCAGGGTCTATCCCAGAGATACTCAGCCAACTGGGCCAGTTCACTCCTCCATCATGTGATGTAATGCTCCTCAGGGCCTCCCGGGTCACCCCAGCAGTGCTCAGTGGTCTCCAGAGTGACACCTAAGGGAACTTGGGGATCATCATATGTTCTGCCATAGTGGCACTGAGTTTCTGACAAAATAAATGAATGAAAGTGGCTCTATTGACAGGTTATACAAAATAATTGGATGCGACTTTTAGTCTGTGGCCAGTTTGCTGAATTCTGATCAACTTAGAAAGGCAAGATATACCAAACTTCTCCCTTTAATAGGTATATAATTGCATATTGTGGTGAATGCTACAGAGAAAATTGCAGAGTCAAGAGCACATGACAAGAACACTTCACCTGGTCTGGTGTCTCTGCAGAGCTAAGAAATGATGGAGGAGTAGCTATTCACTAGGTGAAGAAAGAGGTTCCAGAAGCAAAAAGAGCATGTGTAAAGACCCTGCACTAGTGAGGAACCTGATTTATTTATTTTTATTTATTTATGTATTTATTTATTTTAATTTCTATTAGTGAAACACCATGAGGTACAGTTGGAGATTTACAAAAAATTTTTTTTTGCTTTTTGGGTCACACCCGGCGATGCTCAGGGGTTACTCCTGGCTCATGCACTCAGGAATTGCTCCTGGCGATGCTCAGGGGACCATATGGGGTGCTGAGAATCGAACCTGTGTCGGTCATGTTGGCTGAGTGCAAGGCAAACGCCCTACCTGCTGTGCTATCGCTCCAGCCCCAGATTTACAAATTTTTGTGCTTGGGTTTCGATTATACAATGATCAAGTACCCATCCCTCCACCAGTGCCCATTTTCCACCAACATGGATCCCAGTATTCCTCCCACACCCATCCCCCATCCCACCCTGCCTCTGTGGCAGGGCATTCCCTTTTGTTCTCTCTCTCCTTTTGGGTGTTGTGGAACCTGATTTATTTAAGAAAAGAACAGCGGGTAGGGCATTTGCCTTGCGCGCTGCCGACCCAGTTTCGATTCCCAGCATCACATATGGTCCCCTGAGCACCACCAGGAGTTACTCCTGAGTGCAGAGCCAGGAGTAACCCCTGTGCATTGTCGGTGTGACCCAAAAAAAGCAAAGAAAGAAAGAAAGAAAGAAGGAAGGAAGGAAGGAAGGAAGGAAGGAAGGAAGGAAAGAAAGAAAGAAAGAAAGAAAGAAAGAAAGAAAGAAAGAAAGAAAGAAAGAAAGAAGAAAAGTAAAAGTGAGTTTACAAGGCAGTGGCTGTGGAATGTGAGTGACTGTTATTCAGTGTTCAAGCAGGAGAGAAAGAGTAAGAGCTAAAGGCAGAGAGATGAGAAATTTCGAGTGCACAGGGCTTTACAGACATGTTCCCTATTCTGAGAGAAATGGGGAGGATTTAAAAAATCGTATGGTCATTCACTGAGCAAATACTGATGGAACACCCTCCCTACACCAGACAGTTTCCTATTGTAAATGTAAAAAAATCTCTGCCTCTGTGGTACTTTCATCCTTCCCTGGTAAAGAATAAAACAAAAATAGAGAATATGATGTCAAGCAGCATACATGATATAATTTTATACTAGAATAAGCAGCTTCAGAAGAATGAATGGTGCTATAATCAGATTCTCATGTTCATTATTCTAACATAGCATACATTAGAGAGGGCAAGAGTGTGATCAGAAAACTATGGAGGTGGTTCAGATTTTTTAAAAATTGATGTGGTTTCAGGGCCAAGAGATCATTCAGGTGTAAGGCACATACAGCCAACTTTGGTTAGATCCATGGCACCACTTATAATTCCCCGAGTACTGCCAATAGTGATCCCTGAGCACAAAGCCAGGAGTAAGCCCTGAGCACTGCCAGGTGTAAACAAAGCAAAATGAACAAAACAAAAATGGTTTGGTTGTTATCAAGGTGCTGGCCACACACTGAGAAATAGATGGGTTGGAGAAATAGTTATGAAAATAAAATTTACTGACCTTGGTGATCGGTTTGATAGGGATACTAAAATATAACATGGGACCAGAGAGATAGTCTGGAGTTAAGGCACTTGCCTTGTGTGTGGCCATCTCTGGCTCAGTTCCCCCAAGCAGTACCAGGAGTGATCCCTGAGCAGAGAGCCAGGAACACGCCCTGTCAGATGTGGTCCAAACCCTCCATTCACCCCTTCCCTGACAAAAAAGGAAACCATTAAGACAGTGTCAGGGATAAAGGAAGATGTTCAGAATTCTTGTTTTGTTCAACTGAAGAGATTGTGATGCCCTGAGAAAAGAAACCTGGAAGGCAACAGCTTGGAAGGGAAAGATGATGGGTTTACCTTTGGACAAATGAGCTGAAACTCATATAAAGATATGGTTCTGTATCCAGGAATATTGGTACTGAAAATGATAAATTATGTGCTTCCATGTTTCAAGCTAATATGATAACATCTAAAATTTAGGGCCAGAGCAATAGTACAGCAGGTAGGATGTTTGCCTTGCACGTGGTCCACCTGGGTTCGATCCCTGGCACCTCTTATGGTCCCTCACCCAGGAACAATTCCTGCAGAGCCAGGAGTAAACCCCTGAGAATTTCTGGGTGTGACCCATTTTCATTTCATTTCATTTCATCATCCTGTTAATCGTCGATTGCCTCGAGCAGGCCCCAGTAACGTCTCTTTCATCCTAGCCGTGACATTATATTCACGGCTCTTTAGGAGAATGAGACCCATCATTGTTACTGGTATTTGGCATATTTGGTACGCCACGGGGAGTTTGCCAGACTCTGCCCTGTGGGCAGGCTACATTCGATAGCCTGCAAGTTTGTCCAAAGTAGGAATGAGATAATAAGATGTCATAAAAAAAAAAAGTTTTGATAAGATGTCACTTTTTGGGTGTGACCCAAAAAGTCAAAAAATAAGTAAAATAATAAATAAATAAATAAATGAAGTCGCCCGCATTGCAAAGCCTGGCAAGCTACCCGTGACGTATTCGATATGCCGAACACAGTAACAATTGTCACAATGGAGACGTTACTGGGCCCGCTTGAGCAAATTGATGAACAACGGGAGGGCAGTGACAGTGACAGTGACTGTGCACTTATTATGTGTCAGGTATGTGATTTACTTCATTTAGTCCTCATCTAGCCCTATAGGATATTGACTATTATTCTCTCTATTTTAGAAATGGACAATTCGAATTGTTTGGTAAACCACCAAACAAAGACTGAACCCAACACTGCTGGTCAGGCAAAAAAAAAAAAATGCTAGTGGCAAACTCACAATATGGTGCTAGTGGCATGGGCTAAAACCAAACCAGAGATCATCACAGGAGGAATCTGTAGCATTTAAGTGAGAAGAATCCAGAGCTGAGGCCAAGGAGTGGGGCTCAGATGTTTGGTACATTTGGAAAGATAAGATTTTATCATTGCAATTATTTTGCCGCAAATGTCTTCATTTTCACACTTTGAGATAACAGCCTAAAGAAATAAGTGAACCGTGTAAATTGAGCCTAAGGACTAAGCTAATATGAGTGCTACCGCTCAACCAATGATTAAACTTTAATATTTTTTTTAATTTTTATTAGTGAAACACCATGAGGTACAGTTGTAGACTTACAAATTTTTGTGCTTGGGTTTCAATTATACAATGATCGAGTACCCATCCCTCCACCAGTGCCCATTCTCCACCACCACTGATCCCAGTATCCTTTCCACTCCCCATCCCCCTCATCCCATCCTGCCTCTGTGGCAGGGCATTCCCTTTTGTTCTCTCTCTCCTTTCGGATGTTGTGGTTTGCAAAAGAGGCATTGAGTGGTAATCATGTTTGGTAACAAAATAAGAGACTAACACCTAAGAATAGCCGAGATAAGTACCAGGAGGTAAATTTTAACATTCTTAAACCAACCTAAGGAGGACATTAAAATTGAAGATGCTGTAATCCCACCCCTGGACATTCTGATTCAGTCTCTCCAGTGTCTGTGTCTTTACCAGCCAAAGGTAATCTGGTCTTGGTGATAGATTATATCTTGAGAATCCTCCCAGAAGAGCTTTCTCCTCTTGGCCTTTCATTACAAGCAGTTTCAACCTCCCTGTCAACCCTTGCAAAGTTTCGTTTCGATCTCTCATTCATCAACAGAAAAGAAGGAAGTTCCCAGCACTGTGCATCAAGCCTCAGGTGTAGGCCATTGGCTCTCAGAATCTTCTGCAGCACTTTCGCACTGCAAGTTTACGATGAAATATCACAAAGGCTTTCATCTCTAAGAGAAAAGAGGTTTCTGATATTCGCTGATGGGATGTTTATGCTCAGAAATGATTGGCATATCTGGAGAAATTGTTTCACTGTGTCAAGATAGAAAATTTTAGCTCTTTCATGGAATAACCAGCTCTTAGTGACTAGACTAAGTCACTATCTATGCAGATACTAGGGTGGAAGCCAGGGCACTTCCTGGTGGGTGGCAATGAGGTGGTTTGGACAGATGGAGAGTACACAGCAGGCTGTGCCTTCCACAGCTCTCGAGAATATTGCATAGCTCTTCAATGTATGCTCTTTTGTTATTTGACTTTGTCCACCCGTCTTGCCCCACACATATTGGCGGTGTATGTGTGTATTGTGTGTATGTGCGTGTGTGTGTGTGTGTGTGTGTGTGAGAGAGAGAGAGAGAGAGAGAGAGAGAACATCACATAGGGTGCTCAAAAACTGTGTGCTCAAATACACAAGCAACTTTATTTTATCTTTATAACATGATTACCTATCTTGTAGGTTTAGATAACAAGTTCTGCCCACCATTTTACCCTCTGAAAAACCTAGACAAATAGAAGAAGCACAAACAGGAAGGCATCATCTTATCAAAAGCTGTGAAGAAACAGAGAACAGATATGCAGGTTTTCCTTCTAGAGAAGTAACAATGATGCAACCATTTATTGACTCATTTACTTGATTCATCAGTTGACAGCATCCCACATATAGGTCTACTCATAATGCAGTTCTCACACTGTTGCCCGTCCCCAGATTTGTTGATTTGCAAAAAGGGTCAGCATCTAGAAATTTCCATAGCATTTGATGATGACATGACATCGAGAACACAAATGTTGGATTCATCTTGTTGAATAAGGTGTGAACCCATTGAGTACATTTCATGTGGCATGGAATGGGTTATTAGCGTCTGTGTGAGAGATCAGGAAAAACCAACCTGGCATTCTGCCCCCAGAGAGTTTAAGAACATGCCTATAAATAATATACCACGTCAGGAGAGCTGATGTGTTGTGACATTGCAGAACTGTGAGATTTGATCATGGAGCTTGGTCTCAGATTTGGAATAAAAAGACCCTAATTGGGGCCCAAGAGATATTACAAAGGATAAGGTTCTTGCTTTTCACACAGCCTACTCTGGTTCAATTGCTGACATGATACATGGTCTCCCAAGTACCATCACAAGTGATCTCTGGTCTTACTCCTCAGACTCAGGAGTAAGCCCTAAACACAGTTAGGTAAGATCCAAATACACTACTTTTACACACACACACACACACACACACACACACACACACACACAAACATCCCAGATTTCGGTTATATTGGATGGTTTTCTCTAACTAGATTTTCTCAGGTTCTGTTCTGCTGGTTCCATGTTATAGAAAACACTGATGAGGTGCCAGTGAGATAGTTCAGGACATAGGGCATTTGCCTTGCAGGCAGCAGACCTGGGTCTGATCCCCAGCATCCCATATGGTCCCCGAGTCTGCCAAGAATAATTCCTGAGTGCAGAGTTAGGGGTAAACTCTGAACACTGCCAGTCATGCCCCAAAACAAAAACAAAAAAACATTAATGAATATTTACAAGAGAGAAAGGATTTTATGGATTGTGGAGAAAGATAGGAGGTGAATTTATAAATATGAAAGTAAATTCTTGATCTAGAATCATCTTAGGCAGGAGCAGGGAAAGACTGCAGACAGAAACCAAAAGCAGACTGAGATTAAGTGACAACTTTAATACCAGAGAAAAGCCAGAAGTGAAAAGGACAAGCTATCCAAATATCCCTGCTTCCTTGATGGAATCATTTCCAGGCACTAGTCAAACATGCAAGAATTATTTTCTTCACATTGATAAAGAGGTAAAGAATGTGAGAATTAGGGTCAGAGAGTGAATTCCAGTGCCAGCATTTACTATTTGTGTGCCCTTGGGCAAATTACTTAACCCATCGAAGACTATTTTCTCAGCTGTTCCTTTTGATAATAGTTCCTCAATCATATAAATATTGTATTTAAGAAAACATTGTATAAAATACGATTTAAAATAGTAAAGAGGGGTTGGATGTGTGGTACAGGGGTAAATTACTTGCCTTGTATATGGCCAACCCCAGTTTGAATGCCTGGTACCAAATACAGTCCCCCAATATAGCTAGGAATAATGCCTAATCACAGAGCCAGGAATAAACCCTCAGGTTGTTATGGCTCAAACAAAATAAAAATAACTATCATCTTACAATTACTATTGCCACTATTTGAGAAAAAAAATTCATTGTAAAAAAATTTTTTGAATGTCTATTTAACCTATTTTCAAGCTCTCAAGGACAAGACAATTTTTCCTTATATCTGAAAAACTAAAATATACCAGTTAGGCCTCCAAATATCAGCCAACAAAATTAGCTTTATTTCTCATAAAACTACAGGTGAGACCATTTACCATTTTTTATGCTCATTTCTCTAGGGTGTTTTTAACTGACTGATATTTTTAAGTCCTCAAGAAGGGAGCAGATACATACATGATTCCAAGTACATGACTCCAACCACACACACGCACACACACACACAAAAAAAAAAAAAAAACAGGAAGTCAGGGAGCAGAAAGAGTTGACACATGCTAAGGAAGAGGGCAGGAGGAGGAAGACTTCATTTTCACCTTCTGAAACTTTTTGAATTTTAAGCCAAGGACACACACTACATAATCATTTAAACTTAGTTAATAATAGGAAAACTCACTATGCAGTATAATGTAAAAAATACTGGACTAGGACCAAGGATGCCTGAAAGCTATCTCTTACATGCCATGAGATCATGGCGAGACACTTACTATCTTCTTGTATTTCATAGCTATGAAAAAGGAAAATAATATCTCTCAAACCACTTCACTGAGTTTACACAAAGGTCAAGACAGATTATAGAGGCAAAGTTGCTTTCCAGAACACAAAGCATTATGGAGTATAAATATCCTTATTGTTACTGCAATTCACATTCCTTGGTTATTTGGTTGATGGTATCACAGAAGATGAAAAACATTTGACTTGGAGAATAGGAGACATCTATTAGCTGAATAGCTGATTTTGGGTTTTTTAGTCAAACCCTTCACAATATTCTTCATTTTTCACCCTCAATCCCACCACTATAAAAATAATGTCCAAGGGGCCACAGAAATAGTAAAGTGAGTTTTCTCTTGCCTTGCATATGGCCAGCCCCGTTTCAGTTCTCAGTACCATAGCATTTCCCATGCCCTGCCAGGAATGATCCTGAGTGCAGAATGGGGAATAAGACCTGAAAACAGCTTGTTGTGGACCAAAAATAACAACAAAGTTTAATTTAAAAATATAATGTCCAAAAGAAGTAACCAGAAGAACTTAGAGAACCAAGCTTGCAAGTGAGCATCCGTGGTTGGGAGACCAGCCATAGTTATCTCATCCTACACTTTTATCTTTTTTGATATGGTGGTGGGGTGGAGATTCTCATGCTACTTATGTTTTAAAGTATTTATATGTTGAGGATGCCTAAATATTTGGCATCAAAATCAAACTTTGACACACACTGTACAATGAAACATTAATTACAATATACAAAGAACTAAAAGTAAATCAAGGGGGTTAAGAGAGAGAACATTAAGGCACTTGCCTCGCATAGAAGCAACTGACCAAGGTTCTATTCCCAGCAACGCCTGCAGTCCCCTAGCACCACCATGAGTGATCCCTGAGCACAAAGCATGAGTAAGCCCTGAACACCACCAAATATAGCCCCCAAAACTAAAAGAAATTTTTAAAAAAACTGAAACAAGATTCAGGGAGCTAATGGTAAAATGTAGAAGTACTACAGGCAGTGTGGGCAGTAATTAAACCCCCTGAATTCTGACACATTGACACTGGAGGGCATAGACAGAGTTGGGGGTTGTGCAATGCACAATGTAGGAGGTGCCTCCAGGGATATCAGCACCCCTATCTAATAACTATCCACAACAGACCTACCTCCCCTCAGGCATCATCTGCAAAAGTGACAAATTGTTCACATCTGCATCTGTTTGGAAAGACTGCCTCTCCAAACTCTTTATCCTGCAAGTTTGTGCTATTACTCAAGGTCGATGATGGAGTGATTTTAAAAATATTTTAGCTTTCAACACTGTCAGCCTAACAAGTCTCTGTGATTTTTTCTGTTCTGAAAAGAGACTGGAGGAGTTATAGAAATGATCATCACTAAATCAGTTTGCTCAGATAAATGCAAAGATAGCATATCACTTTCCAAATATATCAGTCCTCAAGCTTCAAATACCTGAAAATAAATGCTCTGAATTCATTCCAATCTCTCATACTTAGAAGGGGCCATGTAATTGGATTCCCAGTATCTAGTCTTTGCATCAACTCCTGAAAGGAAGGGTTAAGGAACAGGATAAGAGAGAACTTTTTTCTTCATCTTTAAGTATTGCAGAGGATGACATCCACAATGAAATATAAATATTGAAATGGAAATATTCAGATCTGCAGACACCTGATGGAAAGATGGAATACTTAAAGTAAGAACCATTAAGGAGGATTACTCACAAACACTTGAGTGCAGGGGAAAGGTAGGAAGAATAACCTGCAGTTTCATGCTTGCCAAATGTTACCAACTAGGACCAAAAATAGAAGGGATGTTATGAGAACCTAGAGGAGAAAAATTCCATATATAGAGAAAAGCTGTGACTCAGTGGCTGGATACAGGATGAATCGGCTACCTATTCAAGAAACTTAGCAGCAGAGGCAAAAGATGGTATGGGCAGTGATGAAAATCTGAATCCTGATGTGAAGATCAAAAATGCCTGGTGAAGGAGCTGGAGCCATAGCCCAGCGGGTAGCGCGTTTGCCTTGCACACGGCCGACCCGGGTTCAATTCCCAGCACCCCATACGGTCCCCTGAGCACCGCCAGGAGTAATTCCTAAGTGCAGAGCCAGGAGTAACCCCTGTGCAACGCCGGGTGTGACCCAAAAAGCAAAAAAAAAAAAATGCCTGGTGAAGGGGAACCATCTTAGAATCGTAAATGCACCTATATTTGATTGGCTAGAATTCTATCACATGTTTTATCATGTGATTAAAAACATCTAGCAGATGTTTAGGAAACATCTGGCACCAACTCAACAGAGCAATTAAAGAGAACTTAGTGAAGAGACTAGTGATCAGAGAGTGGAAAGGGATAAGGGAACAAACAGGCCAGCATTTCAAGACCAGCAACAGGAAATTGCTACAGTCTGTGGGCCTAAAAGAGGAAAGGGTGGTCAACTGAACCCAAAGAACCCGAAGCCTAGAAACACCCCACACCTGACCCCACCCCCTCACCAAGAGGAACTGTGGTCTTTGGTTGTGGGAGGCAGCTAAACAGGAAGAGGGGAAAAGGAATCGATATCTTGACCTTTCCGCTGGTCTGCCATCCTGTCAGTCCCCTGTCTTGGCCACACTGTCCAGCAAGGAAGGGGAAACAGAGTCTCTAGAGGTCAAGACCCCTGACCAGAGAGCAGAGTGGACAATTGGAACTGGGAAGACAAAAAATACTGATTCTCAAAAACGCCAAAAATGTTTGGCTTCAAGTTAGGTATTTTGTTCCACATTTATGACTCAGGTAAACATTTCATGACTCCTAGATAAAAATGTTTTGCCATCAAGTAGGGTCAAGCTTTATTACTATTTGATTTTACTACATAGACATAATATATCCTTTTTTTAGATATTTTTAGTTCCTGAAAAAAAAATGTTGGACTATCTATGTGGAGGTATCATTTATCTCTTTAGATTTATCCCTAGGTATGTTTTGATGGGATTATAATTTATGATTGATCTTTTAATGGCTTAATGTTCAACTAGGGAAATTCCATTGATTTTTATGCTAATATATATCCTATAAACTCTTTAAACTCACCCAACAATTCTAATATTAATCTTTAAATATTATTTTTCAAGAATTCAAATAGTTTAGTTCTATTATTACCTCCATCTTTAGTCCTGTTGTTTTTCCAGCCTTGTTTGTATTGGCTAGAACCTTTAGTTTACTCTTGATGTCAGGGTCAACAATTTCAACATTAAAAAAACTAAATACAGAATTTGGGAATTTGAAACTTCACTAGCCAATTGTCTAAGTGTTAAGACCAGATTTAAGTTTTTGATCTGAGAAAAACCTTATTTCTCCCTCAGGTTGCTCTATCTATATGCAAAGATAATTGAAACATGTGATGTAGAGTAGATAGGTAGAGTCTAAACTCACCTCATTCCACAGGAAGCTTTAGGTGACTAAGGTAAAAATAACCAAGATTAGATGAGGTAAACTCAGTGACTCCAAATGCTAGCTTCGCATGTAGATCAATAATTCATAAGATATGAAATACCTTCAACTTTCTGTGTGCAAGACACCTAGCTAAGTGCTTCATATTCAGATCTCATTCACTCTTACACAGCCTTTGAGTCAGTACTATGGCTATTCCCATTTTACAGAGGTTAAAAATAGTGAGTAGAGGGGCTATAGTACAGTGGGTAGAGTGTTTTCTTCGCATGCAGCCAACCGGGTTCGATTCCCAGCATCCCATATGGCCGTCCCCCAAGCACCACCAGGAGTAATTCACTATATATATATATATATATATATATATATATATATATAGTGAGTAAAGCCTGGAAGACAGCTCAAAGGGCTGAATTGCATGTTGTGGATGCAGGAAACCCAAGTTCAATTAGCTCTGCCTGCCCTCCAGATTACTTCCATGAGTAAACCCATGCACTGATTGGAGTTATGGCTCCTGAGATATGGTTCCAAAAGACAAGAGAGACAGACAGACAGAAATGGCAATTAACAAATTTCTTATGAAATAAACAAGAATCACTTCCTCACCCCCCCAAAAAAAATTTCTTCTTTGAATTTTAAAGAGAAATTCAAATTCTCATCAGAATTTGAATAACCATATGTGGCCTGACCTGACTTGGGTCCTGGCTTCATCACATCCTTGGAAATCTCGTCTCACTCCAAGCTCTTCCTGACTCACCTGTAGATCTTATCACCTGCTCTTTTTTTAATTTATTTATTTTTATATAAAGTTGTTCATGATGATTTATCACATTTAATATTCTAACACCAATCCCACCACCTTTGCACCTTCCCACTACCGTTACTTTTAATTTACCCAACCAAACTTCAAGCCTGCCCCTATAATTTATTTTATATTGAATAATTTATATTGCTTATTATAAATAATTTGCTAAAGATGATCAAAAATATTTCCTTAGAAGAAATTGTAAGCCCTAGTAGATGTCATTACTAACTTGTTGTTATAGGTTAAGCCTTATGTGTTTACATTTTCATAATTGAGATTTTTTGCCTTCTACTTTACATCCCATCCAATGTGGTGTGCTACTCCTAGTTTATCAGTGGTGTAGAGTTTGAGATGTTGTGCAGAGGCATTCCAAAAGGTTAAATGGGGTGATACAGCTGGAGTCAAATTTTTAAATGGATGGTGACTTTTGGTGCCCCGGACTACAGACCCTGGGGCGGGACTAGAAGCATCTCTGCAACTTGTTGATCTCTTTAAAGATTTATTTATAAGCCTCTGGATCATGGATAGTTTATGATCTTTTTTTAATTTGACTCAGAGGCAGTTCATGGGCATTATCCCCTGTTCTTCCCACTTAATCAGAATGTTCTTTTCCCAACATTGAGGAGCAAATATTTTCTCTTTTATGGGCTCACCTGTCACCTCCAGAGAGTCATTCTACCTCTCCTATACCCAATGGAAGCAGACTCATCCTCTGCCTTTCGCTCATGTTTCATGTCCTCATCTCTTTTCTTTGTCACTTTCTATGGTAGTGGTACTGGTACTGGGGAGTGTGTCTCCCTCCAACTAGAAATGAGTCCCCAGCCTAGAGGCACTATATCTGACAGAGGCCTCTTCTCTGTCAGATCACCATCAATCTCCTTCCTTCGTAATCTTTAATGACACTTCCTGCAGATTTGTTTTTTTTCTTTACCTACTCTTGGGCTGGAGCAATAGCACAGCAGGTAAGGCATTTGCCTTGCATGCGGCCGGCCGATAAGGCGTTTGCCTTGCAGGTGGCCAACCTGGGTTTGATTCCTCCGCCCCTCTAGGAGAGCCTGACAAGCTACCGAGAGTATCTCGCCTGCACGGCAAAGCCTGGCAAGCTCCCCGTGACATACTGGATATGCCAAAAACAGCAACAAGTCTCACAATTTGTTGTGAGATGTTATTGGTGCCCGCTCAAGCAAATCAATGAACAACAGGAGGACAGTGCTACAGTGCTTTACCTACTCTTAAACTATCTTTCCAGATGCATCAAGGTTGCTTCTTCTGCCCTCTACCCTCAATAGGCAAGACTCCACTTGGCAAAAAGATAGTAGAACATGCCCAAGGTCCTGGGTGGCAGATCTAATGGGAGGTACATGCTAGTGGTCTTGGCCTAGAGTCTTTCCCTTCACCAGCCTATAGGATGTCCTTGAAGATAACCTTCTGTTCCCTGGGGAAAAGCAGGATGCCAGCACTGTATGGCCCAGCTCTGGGGACTGCAAGCAGAGAAGACTCCTGTCTCCACTGTCCCTCCCCCACCCCAGACCCCAGCCCATTTGGCATATTGATTGAAAAGGCACATGCCACCCAGAAAAAGGGAGGAAAAAAAAAACCTCTGCATCTTAGCTCCCATTCAGCTGTTCTAGACTGCATGAAAAGCAACCACCCCCCTCCACCCCCCCCCCCCGCCTCCACCACACCACACACACACACACACACACACACACACCCTAATGCAGGGGAGAAGCAGTTCATTCAGAAGACAGATTTTGAGCTGTCAGGCTCTGCACTCACATCAGCTTTCTCTCCCTCCCCACAGTATTCAGTTCTTTCAGTCAAATCACAAAAAGAAACAGGATGTGCAAAGCCACAAACAGCATCATCTCCTTCTCTTGGGGAATATATCACCACTCCTTTTGTATAATCTGGAGCTTGTCTCTATTTCCTTCCTCTGGCACTGCTCTCTGCTTTTCCCTCCCTGCCTTTCCAACTCCTCCGCGACTTTCTCTCTGCCAGAAAATTTGTTCTGCAGGAACGTGTGTGTGCACGTGTGTCTGTCTTTCAGAGCACGGCTCTGGCTGAGTTCCCAGTAAAGGAGGGAGAAGTCTTTTGTGACCCACCTAATTCAATAAGCTTCCATTATTCATAGGATATTTATTAAGTGGGAAAAAGGGATAGTTCTGCCATTTATTTTTAGTGCAGAATATGTCAAAGAAGTAAATTAACTTCCTCTCACAACAGAAGTCATGTTATCTATGAAGGCAGGTGTGGCTAATGGCCACTTGAGAAAGTTTGGAAACTTGTGAATAGGCATCATAGACCTACCTAAGTCACGAGGTACACAAAGAAAATAGGGATTGTGGGAAGAAGAGTGGCAGGCAGAGTGTGATGGAGACACTGATTCCATGAGCTTTCATTATTCCCAAATATAAAATATATGGACCAAGCATATATAAATCCCAAGCTCTAGGGTTAGCTGCTTTGTATCTATTACGAGAAAGGTAGGAGGAGAGTAAGAGGAGGTGAGGAAGACTAAAATTATTATACTTACAGGTTCTACACACACTGCTCAGGGCCACATGGGCAAAGAAGACAGGAAGAAGAGAGAAAGAACGTTGCCCTCTACCAGAGTTTCCTTAGGAAAGGCAGAGCAGGGTAAATGGTCTGGGGTCAGCTCATTGGAATGATTTCTGCGGGCTCTGGGCTCAAGGAGTCATCCCTTATCCCTTATTACCTGGTACTATATGATCAACACAAAGGAATATTGCCTCATGTGGTGGAAGGGACCCAGGAGGCAATCTGGACAGGGGAGCTCAGCTCTGGATATCAAAGGCTGAGCCTTTGCCACCTTTAAGAATTGGTTTGAACCCAGAAAGGTAGTGTCTCCTAGTCAGACAGTTTTTATTATTTGTTTGCTGTTTTATTGGTTTGAGGGTCACATTAGGTGATGTTTATGGGTGCTGGGGGTGAAACCCCACCTTTAAGACATGACATTAACACTTTGAGCTATTTCCTAAGCCCCAGAAAGGATTTTTAGTGTGTCACAACATCATTATATAAAGGAAAACATACATACAGATATATTTTATATATAGTATATATAGAGAGAGATAGAGACAGAGAGAGACAGAGAGACATGCACAAAGTATCAGAGCTCCAGCTGAGCAGAACCACCACCATCAAATTTCAAGCCCTTGCAGGAACAGTGGTTAGGGGATTTCTATGGTAGTATAAGCACTGGAAACTCTTGCCCTGGAAGCAGCCTTGTAACCTCTGAAGCTGGGAGCCAGAATCCAGTCTGTCCAACAACATATATGATATACATCACCACATATATGATACGGATCAAATGAAAAGGTAAAAAACAAAAACAAAAATAACCTGTGCCTCGAGGGCCAGAGAAAATAAGTGAGTTCCTTTGCCCATAAACAGAACCTGGAGCTAATTGGTCTGTGGGAAAAGCAAACAAATGAGTGAGGGTACTCTGCTCCCTGTGCAGAGGTGCCTGACAAGAATGGTAGTTGCAAACACCACCAGGAGCTGAATGTACCAGCCTCTGGGCTTCCCAAACAACTATCTGTGCCTGCGACTTCATTGGAGGGGTGCCTTTTATTCTTGGGTGATCCTATTCCTAACTGACATATACTGTCATATGGATCATGCACCATGAGCTTAGTGACTCCTGTCTTTTGTAAAAGGCAGTGTCTTCAATGGAATACTATGCAGCCTATTAGGAAAGATAAAGTCATAAAATTTGCTTATAAGTGGATGGTTAGAGAGATTATCATGCTAAATATAATGAGTCAGAAAGAGAGTGACAGACATAGAATGATTGCACTCATTTGTGGAATATAAAATAACATAACATGAGACTAATACCCAAGGACAGTAGAGACAAGGGCCAGGAATACTGTTCCATGGGTGGAGCATGAGCTGGGGGAGAAGGCAGCTGGAATAGAGAAGGGATAACTAAGTCAATGATGGTTGGAGGGATGGCTTGGGATGGGAGATGTGTGCTGAAAGTAGATAAAGGACCAAACTTGATAGCCTCTCAGTATCTGTACTGCAAACCATAATGCCCAAAAGTAGAGAGAGAGTATGGGGGAAATTGTCTGCCACAGAGGCAGGGGGAAGGGTGAGACGGGAGCGGTGAGGATACTGGGGACATTGGTGGTGGAGAATGTGCACTGATGGAGGGATAGGTGTTCATTGTACAACTGAAACTCAAACACAAAAGCTTTGTAAGTGTTGGTCACGGTGATTCAGTTTTAAAAAAAAAGGTAGTGTTTTGACTCTAAGGGAAAAAAATTCCATCACCATATGGAAATTGAGGGACCCTGCTGGGGGTGGCGCTGTCTCCCAGCAGGTACTTATGGAAGGAACAGGAGAAAGCTTTGGGGCAGTGTATCAAGGTCCTGCTGGAGATCTTCTGCTTGGGGCTAAGCCAAACCTTTCTGCTGTCATTGACCACTCTGACCCTCTTGAAGCTCATTACCAGATGTGATCCAGAGACTCACAAATAAATCTTGAAAGAGATCGACAAGCTGCAGAAATGCCTTCAGACCCCAAAGTCACCATCCAATTAAAAAATTTGTCTCCAGCTGTATCATCCTATTTAAAATTTTAGAATTCCAGGAGTGACATCTCATACTCTCTACCACTGATGTACCAGGAGAAGCACACCACATTGGATGAGATGTAACAGAGAAGGCAACCAATCTAAATTTAAAAGAAAATCTTAGCACATACGACTCAACCTATAACAATACGTTAGTAATCTCTTATACAAGGGCTTACTGGCTCCAGGCTAAGATACAACAATCTTCACACAATTTCTTCTAAAGAAACTTTTTTGGTCATTTTTAGCGAATTATTCAGAACACATAATACAAAATAAATTGTTGAAGGCCTGCTATTGGGGCAGGTTTGCATGGTGGTCGGGAAAATTCTAAATAATGGTGGTGGAACAGTGTAATGATGGTGAAATTGATATTGGAATAGTGAATGTAATAAATTATTGTGAACAACTTTATAAAAATAGAATAAAATTTAAAAAAAAAGAAATTCAAACAAGCTCTTCTTCATCTGTAGGAGAAGTACAGATAGTGCCTGCTACAAACCTCCTTTCAGTATAAAATCTTCTATTCCTCTAGTAGACAGTCTTATCTGAGGACATACTGTGTGAAGTCACAGAGGCAGGCAAGAATAAATTCTTCCTGAAAGCTGTTTTTGATTAGCGAGTTTGTCTCTAAAAGCCAAACTCCTGACTCAAGGCAAAAAGCCAACTATTTCAAAGCCAAGCTTAGGCCTTGACTTTGAAAACAATATTCAAGGTCTAGACCTTTAGAGTATCAGAAAAATGACCTTTATGGGAAGGAGATAGACAATTGCATCCCTTATGATTCTCCTCAAAGTCTTAAGGGTATTTTCATAATCCTCATATAGGTTGCCTTTCTTCAAACTTCCTTCTTAAATTGGTTCTAGTCTCTCCTTCTCTCCCACCACATATAGGATATATGACAAAGAAATGATGTGTTTCCTAGCATTTAATAAGATTTCAATACATTTTTCCTAAATCTGACTTCTATTTTGTTTCACACACTGTATTCTATCTCTTGCATTTTACCATTTTAAAAATATTGTAATTATGGAGCCAGAGTGATAGTACATTTGCCTTGCACGCAGCCGACCTGGGTTTGATTCCCAGTATCCCATATGGTCCCCCAAGCACGTCCAGGAGTAATTCCTGAGTGGAGAGCCAGGAGTAACCCCTGAGCATTGCTGGGTGTGACCCCAAAAGCAAGTATATATACGGAAGTATATATATGTAGAAATCATGTCTGCTTTGTTCATCTTCTGTTTGTAAAATTACTACAATGACCAATTATACACACTGGTCTGCAGGAGGTTTGCTTCAAAGGTTCCATAATTCAGAATACAAAGCAATTATAAAATGTCTATTCATCTCTGAGTGTGTTTCCATGGTTACAGTTGAACATGGAAGTGTCTCTTCTGGAACTGTTGAAAGAAGTCTCTCCGACTAGGTCAGATCATGGAGCCATGAAGCTCTGTGCCAAGAGCAACTGGAAGGCTGGCTGCTTCCTCAGGGTAGACATCAGAGGACACCCTGATAATGAGGTATGAAAGTGGGATGCTGGGCTAACCAGGAGGAAACCCCCTTTCCCAGACACAAGCTAATGGAACTGTCTTTTTTCACAGTTTGCCTTGCTGAGTCCCTGGCAGCTCATGAAATAGTTGAATGTCAGAGTGCTTATCCTGAGTCTGCAGATGAAGTTGCTAGCAAGCATTCCACCTGATAACAAGAAACATTCCCTAAGCAGGGCATCTTGCAGGCCCCTTCACGAGGTCCAAAATCATGCCCCGAGCAACCCCACCTCCTCTGCATATGCTGAGCTGTGCTAGACCCACCTTTTAGCTTTTAAACTCCACTACTTTTAAACTCACCTACTCCACAGCCTGGGAGGATGAACACTTAAGCCTGAGGCAGCACCAAGCCCTGAGAGCTGGGGGAAGCATGTCAGTGTTTGTCCCCGCCCCTGCCAGAACGCACCAGGGTTTCAGTTCTAAAAGCCTTTGCATGAGCAATTTAGACAGGCTAAAAGGCATATTCACTTAAAAGAATTATTCCTACCAGCAACTTTTTCACAATTCTAAGTTAGACGCATAAAAAGAAACAGTGCTTTTTCCATTCATTTGGTTTGATGTACTGCTTTTCTTTTCCGCTTCTCTCAATCCTGTTGGGATCAAGCAGCCAAGAAAGAAAGCCTCTTACATATGGGGCAGGGGCGGGGGAAGCAGTGCAGGACACGGGGAAAGGAGGATGAGGGGAAGCTCTTGATGAATTTGCACAGGAAATGTCTTGAACAAATGAAGTCTCTCTTCCTTTGCCTAATTCTGAAATGCCTCTGGCTTGAACATTCCCCCATATGCTCGTTATTTATGTATACCACGCAAATGCTAAACAAAGAGCACCATTCTTGGTCCCCCCACACACACCCTGGAGCAGAGAGGAAATTTTCCACCAGAGAGATATAGGGGATCCGGAGCAGAATCAGACCGAGAGTGAGCGCACAAAAACGTTATTGGCAAAAGTCAAACGAGAGGTTGCATGGATGACTGGGGCCGTTGAACCCCACAGTGATGAATTTACTTGTTTTCTTTCAGGAAATCCAAACCTACACATCAGGGTTTGTATTCATTTTCTAGGGCTTCTGTAATGGAGGTCCCCCAGGCTGAGTGGTTGAAGCAGCTGATTCATCATCTCCCAATTCCAGAGGTTTGGAAGTCCAGGGTGCCAGCTGAGACCATCCTTCCAAGGGCAAATGAGGGAAATCTGTGGTTTGCCACAGGGCATTTGGTTAGTAAGTGCCAAAGTCTGGACAATTAAATCTAGAATCAGACACTGCAGAAAATAAACTATAATCCAACATGTCACTTGATAGGCAAAGATTGTTTAAAAATTGTAGCTGAGGTGGTAATCCCCGGATTGGAGTCCCCTTATGCCTCCCTGAAAGGCATTTCTGGCCAAAGTGACCAGTCCTTGTGGCCCTGAGGTATTGGCATATCTATCCAAGGACCCACCTCTGCTTTATTTTTTTTTTGGGGGGGGGGGGCAGGGTGGAGTGAGTGGAGGGGGACTGCATACCACACCTGGCCGTACTCAGGGCTTACTCCTGGCTCTGTGCTCAGGGATCACTCCTGGCAGTGCTAAGGAGGGACTATACGGGGTTCTGGGGACTGAACCCAGGTCTCCCAAAAGCAAAGCAAGCACCTAACTCACTTCATTATCTTTCTGGCCCTTGGCCTCTGCTCTTCAGTGGAGAGTTTGGGTGTTCTAAGGAAGACCACACTTGATCATACTTTTCCACGGAGCCCTTGTTCCTGGGTTTATCCACTTGATAACCCTAATGTGTTACATACAGGATAGCCTAGTACAATTTTTATTAAATAAGCTGTGTATTTTTTTAACTGGGGAAATAAAACTAATATCCAAACCTTCCCTCCTTCTTTTGCTCTCCATCATTGACAAGCCAATTCTCCGCAATATTAGGACCTCACTAGAGGTTGCTTCTGCGCCTGTCTCCAAGAGCTTTTGCACTTCTTTGGCTTTTAAGTTGGCTCTTTCCTGTCTGGGAGGAAATCTGTCATCAGTGAGTTCCACATTCCCTTGGAAAAGAGCTTTCCACTGTGCTCCCCCGCATCCAGCAAGTCCAGAGCGGAGCTATCAGATGTGCCCACACATTCATTGCTTCTCCACACATGTTAGAACTGCAGTGATTATAGTTAAACTTAATGATCTAGTTTATTCCAGCAGGTTCCCCAGTAAACAGCACCGCAGCTGAGGAGGCTTATCCTGTTTACATTAGCCTGAACTATCCCGGGTCGGGGCTCCCCCCACGCAGGATAGAGGCCACGCTCCTTAGATGTCAGCTGCTTAAAAGGCTTTGTGTTTAGACAAATGGTGTTTAGGAAAGAAAGCCACAGTGGTGATCTTTTGTATCAACTCTGAGCCTCTGACGTAGATAGACATGGTTCTATTTCAGTCTCTGCCAGACCTTCTCCAAGAGGAGAACCATCAGTGTGGGCACTGGTGGAAGCTTTTCTATCGGCTAAACTGACTTCCACAACTTTCACAACAGAAACCCCAAGTTTCTGCCTTTGCATCAGGGAGCCCCAACCTCAGCACGATTTGTAATCTTGGGACTGTTCATTCTTTGTGGCTGATGTGTTCTCCACACTCTTCGATGCTTAGTAGCACCCTGACCATTCAGTGCCAAGATCTGTACTGTCAAGCAAAAATGAATATTGCTAGATGTCCCCTAGAAAATACTGCACTCAGGCCCTCTGAGCTAAAAACCACCAATGCTAAAAACTCGAGTTTTCTTCCAGAGGCCAGCACTGAAGAGACAGGGTTGGAAGGTAAGCACTTGCCTTGCATGCAGCTAAGCCAGGTTCAGTCCCCAGCACCACCAGGAAAGACACTTGTACCTAGAGTCAGAAGTAAGCCCTGGGCACTTCCATGTGTGGCCCCAAAACAGCAAAAATAAATAAAATATAAAAATAGATCATTGGTGAACGGACTATGCGTTAATCCACACCACCATGTCCGCCCGGAGGGGAAAGGGTGTTGCTCCCTTTCGCCTTTTTCCCTTTGGAAAGAAAGATGGCAGCCGCTTCAGAGCTTTGTGGAAAGCCAGGTATGAGCCGGTCGTGATGGGGCTACTGAAACCTCATGGGAAGGGGGGCGTTCCCGGCTCGTCCTTCACGCCCTACCGAGGTCAGGAATTGCCCCCCATGAGCAGCTCTCCGGCACGGCCATGGCTCCAGAGAACAAAAGCCAATCTCATAATTATCTGACTCTCAGCAGAAATACTTCCAGGCTTAATAAGTAAAATACCAGAAATTCAAAATTGCGTGGCCGCTATTGCGGCCGCACAACATCATTTGATTCTTGTAACCAGCTGTAGAAAACAAATTATTTCACAATGCCTTTTCAGCATGTCTGATTTGGGGGTGTAAACTCTAAATAATAATGTTGCATCTTTTGTCGAAACAATGAATCTAATCAAAGTAGATAGAGTGTTAACTAGAATTCATCTACCTCACAGGCATTAGGAGGGTTGGGGGGGGTGTTTATTGGAGTTCTTGATGGTGAAAAAAAAGTATTGGTGAAGGGAAATGTGTTTGATAATTGCATGACCAAGACTTAAACCTGAAAGCTTTGTAACTTTTCCCACAGTGATTTAATAAATAAATAAATAAATAAATTTTTAAAAAATATAGATCACTGGTAGAAGATTCAGTAGTTCTGAGACATCCTTCGATGGTCCCCACCCTTCTTCATCCATCATCCATGC
Source organism: Sorex fumeus (assembly GCF_029834395.1). NCBI lineage: Eukaryota > Metazoa > Chordata > Mammalia > Eulipotyphla > Soricidae > Sorex > Sorex fumeus. The sequence continues at coordinate 17,039,002 of NW_026606072.1, forward strand.
CATGGAGAATTCTAACTGGTTTGATTATTGAAACTTGGAAACAAAAATACTTCAAGGACTTTAAGAAATATTAACAAGGTCCTTGGGATTATGGTGGAGGGAAACATGCTCTCTGGTGATGGGGTGTGGTATTGGAAGGATGTGCCCATGGAAAGTATGATAAACAATATTATAAATCCCAGTAGCACAATTTAAAAAAAACTAACAGAAAATTAAAAAGCATCAATTGAGGGGCTGGAGCGATAGCACAGCAGGTAGGGCGTTTGCCTTGCATGCGGTCAACCTGAGTTCGATTCCCAGCATCCCAAATGGTCCCCTGAGCACCACCAGGAGTAATTCCTGAGCGCAGAGCCAGGAGTAACCCCTGAGCATTGCCGGGTAAGACCCAAAAAGCAAAAATAAATAAATAAATAAATAAATAATAAAAAGTATCAATTGAATAGTCAGAAAGTCTCTCCTGTGCACCACCAATAGGTCTGTCTGGGGCCAGAGAGGTTTATGAAGGTTAAGCGCTTGCTGAGTACACAGCTGCTGCTGTGGCCCCAATGGTTCAAAATCCCAGCACCATTTATGGTGCCGTGAGCACCTCCAGGTGTGGCCCAAAAAACACATAAGAACTTTAAATTCTGTCCAATTATATGGAGGACAGCATATGAGGGATCGGAGAAGCAGGTAGGGCACTTGCTTCGCGTGTGGCTGACTTGGGTTTGCTGGCTAGCACCACCCATCGTCTCCCAAGACCCACCAGGAGGGGTCTCTAAGTGCACAGCCAGGTGAGGCTCCAAATCAAGGATATATATTTGATTCCTCAGTTAGGATTTGAAAAGTTCTCTTCACCAGTTGTAAGTTGCTTCTCCCATCGTTTTAGAATACTTTAAATTGTATTTAGAACTGTTTCCTCTCATTGTCTTGATATCAATCAGATATCCAAAAGAGAGAGGCCCCAAACCAAAGAATTTAGATCACATGAAAATCTTGATCACATGCAAAGCTAAGAGCACGAGGGTCGAAGTGGTGGCAGCGCTCTGCTCCTTCTCAAACCACAGGGCATTCCTTCCTGGCCTCTTCCCAGTGTCTGTCCCTGGAATTCCAACCCAGAGTTACCTGGACCCTCCTCTGTCCTGGGATGTCATGTGCCCTCTGTGTCTGTGTCATCAAGAGTCATCTTCTTAGAAAGAGCCACTCCTATTAGATTAGAAACCCAACTTAAGCCAGGATAACCTCCTTCTCTCTGTCTGCAATAACACCATTTTCAAATAAGATCTAATTCTGAAGTTTCAACATATCTTTTGGGGAAGAACAGTAGAGAGACACAATTCAATCTTTTTTTGGAATTTTTTTCTTTTTGGGTCTCACCCTAGTGATGCACAGGGGTTACTCCTGGCTTTGCACCCAGGAATTACTCCTGACGGTACTCGGGGGACAATATGGGATGCTGGGAATCGAACCCAGGTCGACCGCGGGGAAGGCAAACGCCCTACCCACTGTACTGTCACTCTAGCCCGACACAATTCAATCTAACCTCTTCATACTACGTAACCTCTTCAAATATTTGTCTTTTAGTATGAAAACTCTGGAAAGAAAATCTTAAGCCTTTCCAACCTTACGTGCATCCAGGTTTCACTCTTATTACAAAGTCAAAGACAGACAGCAGTATTTGCTCGAGCCCTCCCGTTGTTCATCAATTTGCTCGAGCGGGCCCAGTAACGTCTCCATTGGAGACTTTGTTGTTACTGTGTCTGGCATATCGAATACTCTCGGTAGCTTGCTGGGCTCTCCGAGAGGGGCGGAGGAATCGAACTCGGGTCGGCCATGTTGGCTGCGTGCAAGGCAGACGCCCTACCCGCTGTGCTTTCGCTCCAGCCCAGACAGCAGTATAATTCAGCAAAAGAAGCAATAGAGCTCAGTCCTTGTAGGAGTCAGAAACGGTCATGATATGTAATGCCAAAGAGCTACTATTAACATAAAACAGCAAGTTAGAATTCATGGTCTATGCCTTCAAAATGCGCTATTTTGACTGCTCCATAAGCATCAGTATTCTGCAATTTTCCTCATTATACAAGATCTTACAGTGCTTTATGGAAACATAAAATCGGTAACTCAGTCCTTAAAACATATGTTTAATAAGTAGCAGCTAATCAGGCAAAGTGTTTGCATGTCTGCTATTTTGGGACTGTTTCAACATCTCCCAGGGATCGTAAATGTCCTTATTTGCAGCAAATTATACCCAAAGTAGCAGCAAAATATAATCCACAGCTCCGCAATTATGCCAGTGTAAGATTGTGCTCTCAGCAGGTGAGAAAGTGAACCCCAGCACAGTAATGAGGAAGGAAATGACAAGGAGCAGAGACCAGAAGGAATGCAGATCCCAAGTAGATGCCACTTAGCTCTCATGTGGAGAATCTAGCCTTGTTGGCATACTAATTCAAGAGTTCTCTCCTAATCTGGGACTGACCATGTTATAATCCTGACTTGAAGACCAGCTATACTTACTGTTTTCTTTAGAGAGAATGAAGGGATGAAGGGAATTCCCCTTGTTTTTGAGAGGTCTAAACAATTGACCTTTTCTTTCGGAAATGAGGAAGCAAATGTCTTGATGTCCTATAAAAAAATAAATGCTTCTCTTTTTTTTTAATTTTTATTAGTGAGACATCATGAGGTACAGTTGTAGACTTACAAATTTTTGTGCTTGGGTTTCAATTATACAATGATCAAATACCCATCCCTCCACCAGTGCAATAAATGCTTCTTAAGCAAAGAAAGGTGGTCCTTCAAAATAGTGTCCCTTGGAAACTTTCTCCACAAGCATTCCAAGGAGGCCCAGCACCCTGAAGTCCCCCACTTGTGTTGTTTGAGAGAAATAACTATCCTTTTCCTGAGTTTTTGTCTTAAAATTCAAGTGCTAGAGGATGGAGAGATAGTTCAAGACAAGAGTGTACAAGCCTAGCTGTATCCCTGGTCCCGTGTGGTACCCTGAGCACATGCCCTGGTGCCTCGTGTCTCTTCCATTTCAGTGAAAGGAGAATCATATTTTGTCTTTCTTTCCAGGACCTAGAGACATCAGGGCCTGTGGCACATACCAATGATACCTTTAAACAAATTTGGTTTTTTGTGTGTGTGAGTCACACCTGGAGATGCAAAGGGGTCACTCCTGGCTCTGCACTCAGGAATTACCCCTGGAGGTACTCAGGGGACCATTTGGGATGCTGGGGATCAAACCTGGGTTGGTCACATGCAAGACAAACACTCTACCAACTGTGCTATCGCTACAGCTCCCGCCTTTGGCCAAATTTAAATAAAATTTTCTTACTCGACAACATTCACATAACCATTCACTTAACAGCTCAGCAGATGGAAAGGGCCTGAGATCAGGAGATAAGGGCAGAGTGGTCTGGAAGTCTGCAGGAGGATCAGTTCGTGCCCAAGAAGGATTCAGTGTATTGTCCATCCCCAGGGGACCAGCCTGCCCCCTGCGGCTGCGCACAGCCCCTGCCCCTGCTTGGTCCCACTCACACATACTTAGGGGCCCCAAGACAATGAGGAGCCTCCTGTTCAGACTGAGGGATTTTCCTATTCCCTCATGATGTTCCATGTTTATTTTGCTTCTCTTCCTGGCTTCATACTTGGCTTTGTGATTAGAGCTTATTTTAATACTTCTGTTTTCTAGCAGCTACACCTGTCACTGCTAGTGGACTGCTTGTCCAACAGAGAAAGCTCATTTCTCAGTGCAACCGTGAAGACTGAGGCCAGAGACATAACTCACTGGGCTAAACCCGAGCTTTGCATGTCCCCAAAAGAGCATGTTCTTCTAAGAACTGTCAGGAGTGGCCCCTCCAAGCACTGAGCTGGAAATAAGCCCCGAGTACCACCAGGTATGCACTTCTTCCTACAGTGTGAAGCCCTCATCCACTCTGGGTGGGAATGTCGACTGCTTCAGCCTGTATGGAAGAAAATATAGAGATTTCTCAAGGAATTAAGAATTGAACTTCCACATCACCCAGCAATTCCATTCTTGTCATCTACCTCAAAGGTTCAAATACACTATTTCAAGAAAACATTTGCACTCCTGTGTTCATTGCAGCCCTGTTCACAGTAGTCAAGATCTGGAAACAGCCCAGGTGTCCAAGAACCAATGAGTGAAAAAACTGTATTATAATTATGCAATTAAATACTATTTGGCTAAAAGGGGGAAAATGAAACCATGCAATTGTTCACCATTACATGGGAAGATCTAATGTGATAATGGTGATAATGTTCTAACATAATCACCAGCATGTCTGCTTCCCTCCACCTGTGTCCCAAGGTCTCCTGCCCCCCAACTCCTGCTCATCTACCTTTGATAAACTCAGTTCTGTACACCAGTTCTCAGCTTCTGTATTATGTTTGTTTCTTTTCTTTATTTTTATTTTAAAGAGGCAATCATGCTAAGCGAAGTTGGAAGGAAGGGCCTAAATACAGAATCATCTCTCTCAAATATGGGATATAGAGAAACATAGTAAGGGAATAGAGATAGTCAAAAATACGTAAACTAAGAAAAGAAACAAAGACTTAAAGAAAAGGGGATGAGCTAAAGTATAGTGAGGAGAGCATTTGCCTTGCATGCAGCCAACCTGGGTTCAAACCCCAGCATTCCATATGATCCCCAAACCCATCAGAAGTTATTCCTGAGCACAGAGCCAGGAGAAACCCCTGATCATTGCCAGGTGTGACCCCAAAACCAAAAACAAAAAAATAAAATAAGAATAAAGAAAAGAAACAAACATAATACAGAAGCTGAGAACTGGTGTACAGAACTGAGTTTATCAAAGGTAGGTGAGCAGGAGCTGGGGGCAGGAGACCTTGGGACACAGGTGGAGGGAAGCAGACATGCTGGTGATTATGTTAGAACATTATGTGCATGAAAGTGTCACCAACATTGTTGTAAACTATAGTACCTCAATAAAAAATGGGAGGTGAAGAGCAAGGCGTCACACAGTTACTGATCAGAGTCAAGCTTAGAGTCTGCCTGGTAATTGTCATCACAGAGCCTTCATACACACTGGGAAGCTCCCACACACAAGATGACTGGTCCTGTACATACTTAGCTGATGAGCACCACATAAGCACAGCATATAGAACGCTTACCTTGCATGTGGCAAACCTGGAATATAGGATAATATAGGGTGTCAGGGTTTGATCTCTGACACCCTATATGATCCCTCTCAGCCCTCCAGGAGTCAACTCTGAGTGAAAGGCCAGTAATAAGCCCTAAGCAGAGCTGACATGGTCTGAAAGTCAAAAATAAAAAACAAATTTTAAAATGGGTAAGGGCCAGAGAGATAGTACAGGAGATAAGACACTAGCTTTGTACATGACTGCAGTGGCTATGAACCCTGGTTCAAGTCCCCAGCACTACCCATTGTTCCCTGAGCACGGCCAGTGTCACTCCAGAGCACAGAGCCAGGAATCACTCCTAAATACCACTAGATATGGTCCAAAAACCAACAAATAAAAATTCATTCATTCATTCAAACTAGATTAAAGATTTTTTAATACTATAAATTAATCAATACCTAATTAGAATTAACTAGTGATAGTTTACTAAAATACACACACACCCTGGAAATTCAGAGAGATAAAACTTATATTTGGGGTGCTGCCCTAAATATGTTGATAAAGGGCAAAGTAGTGCTTATGACAGCTCAAGAGGCCACAGGGCATAAGGCAGAATCTAGACTCTGCCAAAAGGTGGTTGCAGGGAATCCCCCAGCACTTGAGGCTGGTGTCCTGAATGCTTCATTCTAGAAGGAAAATGCAAATAGCAGCCAAACCTGTTCCCATTTATAACCACAACCTGAAGTCCTATAATTAGCTGAATATGCTCCTCACCATGCCACCAAGTGCTCTGAAGGCACCAAGCAGAAACAAGAGAAAACCCTATTTGGAGAAAGATAAGATTCTTAGTCCTATTTATTTATTTCAACAGGTAATGGTTTCAAATACAATGTCTAACTACACAATCAAAAATAACCTGTCATCAAAGAGATAGCAACCAGCACAAGTGACAATTAAAAAAATTGCCAGACACTGTTATGATTAATGTGCTCATGGAGATAAAGCAAAACTAAACAAATTTAGCAAGGAATAAGGGGAAAAGGAGAAAATAGCATTGCAAATCTACTAGGTTGATTAGGAAGCAAGTTGGAATTCAGGAACTTAAAATGACCAAAATTTATATTTTAAATGTTCTTATTGCAGCATCCTTATTCACAACAGTTCTGCTGTTGTTTTATACTTTCAGTACTGTTACACCAGTTCCTCCCTGGGCACACTCAGATTAGATTCTATTGATCATCTATCAGGGTTTATTTCCTACGATGATGTCTGATCTCTTTGTATCTTTAAATTCCACGTAGGAGAAAGATCAACTGCTATGTGTATTTTTCTTTCTGGCTCACTTCACTTAGCATGACACACTGCAAGATTTTATCACTTCTTATAGCTGAGTAGTATTCCATTGTGTGCTTATAGCACAGTTTCTTCATTCACTCTTGTGTTGTTGGCATTTGAATACGTCAGCTTCCAAGTTTGAGCTACTATAAGTAAAGCTGTGATGAAGATAACTGTGCATATGTACCTTCAGATTAATGTTTTCGTGTACTTGAGGCACATGCTCAAGCGTTTTATCTTATCGAAGATTTATTTTTACCTTTTATTTTTGCAAGTCTCAAAACGATTTGCCGAAGAGACTGAAGCAAACAACAATGCTACAAGCAGTGAATGGGAGCTCTTTCTTCACCACATCCCTGCCAGCACATACTGTTCCTAGACTTTTTTTACATAGACCATTCTGACATGTGTGAGGTGATATTTCAATGTCTTTTTGCTTTGCATCTTTCTTGTATAGAGTGACGCTGATAAATATCGTATTTTTCATATGCTTTTCAATCATCTTTCTGACTTCTTTGAGGAAGTGTCTATTCATCTCTCCATTTTTTTCCTCTCTCCATTTTAAATGGGTCTTCTTATAATAACCAAAATGATATTCTGGCTTATCAGCAGATGATTTTTAAAACCTAGATAAAGAATTAGTAAGTTGTAACTATCATGAAAATACAAATCAAACAACAGTGAAGTACCAGATCAACAATACTGAAAACTGGACTAGAGAGATAGTTCAGTTCAGGTAAGGCACATGCCTTGCATGTGAGTAAGGGGGTAAGCACTTGTATAGTCAACCTAAGTTCTATCCCCAGTACTATATATGGTCCTCTTTACACCTCCAGAGATGATCCCTGAGCACAGAGCCAGGAGCTGGGTGTGCCCCAACACTAAAAAAAATTTTATGGAGATAATCACTGTTGCAGGGCTGTGATTAAAAAAAAAACTCAATGTTAGTGGAACTGGTATCTGGTTCATTATCTGTGAAAATAATATGGGGACTTCTTTTTACTTAAAAAAAAACGGGGGACTGGAGTCATATCACAGTGGGTAGGGTATTTGCCTTGCACACAGTCGACCTGGGTTTGATTCCCAACATCCCATCTCAGGGTCTCCCGAGCACTACCAGGAGTAATTCCTAAGTGCAGAGCCAGGAAATCCCTGCACATCACCGTGTGACCAAAATGAAAAAAAAAAATAGGGACCAGTAGTACAGTGGACAGGTTCAATCCCCGGTGCCACCTTTGGCTCCCCCAAGCTCACCAGGTGTGAGCCCTGAGTACAGAGCAGGAGTAAGCCCTAAGGACAGACCAGTATGGCCCAAAAAAATAAAATAAAAACTAGGAATAGAGCTTCCATATGATCCAGCAATTGCATTTCTTAACATCTTAACATCTACCCACCAAATGCAAAAATAAGAAAAGATATATGCACAGCTATGTTCACTGAAGCACTAAGTAAAAAGCCAGACTAGGAAACAACCAAATGTCTCAACAAACAAATAGAAAAAGAAGAGCTGTGGTGTAGATAGGGGAAGGAATACTACGCAGCTGTAAGAAAAGATGAAATCATGTAGTTTGCTACCACTTGGTTGGAATTGGAGAATATCATGCCGAGTGAAATAAGCCAGAGAGAGAAGAATAAGCAACGCATCTTACTCATCTGTGGTGCATAGGGAAAGAAATCAAGGAATAGATAGCATCAACTGTAACAAACCCTGGGTACTAAAATACAAATTAAGAACATCAGAGAGGTGAAGAATGTATGGATGGGAGGAGAAAAAGGGGAATGACACAGGGGTTCTTGGGCACGTTGATGACATGAGATAACTGTGTACACCAGGACCGTAAATACAACATCATTGTAAACACATAACCTTCACTACAATAGCACTGTAGCACTGTCCTCCTGTTATTCATCAATTTGCTCGAGCGGGCACCAGTAATGTCTCACAACAAATTGTGAGACTTTTTGGTACTGTTTTTGGCATATCAAATACGTCACAGACTTTGTTGTGAGGGCGAAATACTCTTGGTAGCTTGCCAGGCTTTCCGAGAGGGGTGGAGGAATCGAACCCGGGTCAGCTGCATACAAGGCAAACACCCTACCTGCTGTGCTATCACTCCAGCCTAAGAAATTTCTTAGAGACCAGAAAGATACTACAGTAGTAGTGCTTGTCTAGCATGTGACCTGAGCTGGGTTTAATCCCCAGAATCTCATGGCGCCCCCAGTGTGATGTGTAAGCACAGTGCCACTGGATGTGATCCCAAAATAAAAAAAACAAAATACAAAGAAAAAAAATTTACCAAGGACCAAAGAGCACCATGAGGCCAACTCCAGTTCAGCCCCCAGCAGCAGCACACAGGACCCCAAGCACCATCGGGAGTGTCCCTGAACACAGAGCCAAGAGTCCCTGAGAACTATCAGGTCTGTCTCAAAGCCCCAGCTCCACCCTCATTCCCAAAAGCAAAAAGTTACCCATCACTACTGACAAATGGACAAAAAATTATTTCAGAAACACAGTAGAGAAAAATAGCCATAAAAACTGGGAGTGGGGACCATATGAGATGCACTAGAAAATCAGGGGCAGGGGCAGGGTCCTCCCGTTGTTCATCGATTTGCTCGAGCGGGCCCAGTAACATCTCCATCATGAGACTTATTGTTACTGTGTCTGGCATATCGAATACGTCACGGGTAGCTTGCCAGGCTCTGCCATGCAGGCGAGATACTCTCGGTAGCTTGCTGGGCTCTCTGAGAGGGGCGGAGGAATCGAACTCAGGTCGGCCATGTTGGCCGCTTATAAGGCAAACACCCTACCACTGTGCTATCGCTCCAGCCCTAGAAAATATTCCAACGAAAGTTCTAGAACCATCCACTCTGGAAGATTCCTGAGTCAAACACTCATGAATTTGCTAAGATATATGTATCTTTCTATGTTATGTCAAAGAGATGGATAAAACATTTGGAAGGTACTTACAAGGTATACAATATTCCATGTTCCAATAGAGACTGACATTCTTTCGAGTGGAGCTAACTTTAGTCACTGTCACTGTCACTGTCCTCCCATTGTTCATTGATTTGCTCGAGCAGGCCCAGTCACATCTCCATTGTGACACTTGTTACTGTGTTTGGCATATCGAATACGTCACAAGGAGCTTGCCAGGCTTTGCCGCGCGGGTACAACAATCTTTTAAAAAGAATTAGTGTCCTAGAAGATACAACGAAATAGAATGAAACACAAAGAATGAAAAGAATATAGAAAGGAACCAGGTGAGGCATAAAGGACTCGGTGGAAAGATCAAACATATGTTTAAGTGGGGGTGGAGGGGAGAACGGGCTGGAAGTAGACAGCCAGCTGCCAATAGTCCTATTGGGTCAGACAGAGCTATTTCTCACCAGGGGGCATGGAATTGATCCTACACTGGATGACCACATTGTTTCTCTGGGGAAGGAAGGGGTGTACCACCCAAGCAGTCACACATCTCCATCACAAATAAAACCTTTTCCCACCAATACCACCTATAAAACCCAGCTCCCGGAAGAGAACAGCGCAGAGTCTCCTGCCCCCCGCGCCTGGCTGTCCTCGCCAGGGCCCCTTGGAGGGAGCGGGTTGAGTTTCCCTCCCTGCCCCGACCAGGGCTCCAGCAGTCGAAGACCTCCAAAACCAGCCACCACCATGCTGAGACCACTCTCCACACGCATGAAGGTACCAGCAGAGGAACACAGGCATGCGGGTCCCGGGGCTGAGATCTCCAAACCTGCTTGGATCGGGGCTGAGCATCCTCCACCCAGATCCTCCAAATTCCAGTAGGCAGGGGTCACACCCACCAACTGGCCCCCTGGCGCCATGTAATCCCATCAATGGCCAAGACCCAGAGACTATAAAAACCAGCTCCCGGAAGCTTCTTATCTCATTCCTACATTGGACAAACTGGCAGGCTACCGAATGTAACCTGCCCACATGGCAGAGTCTGGCAAACTTCCCGTGGCGTACCCAATATGCCAAATACTAGTAACAATGATGGGTCTCATTCTCCTAACTCTGAAAGAGCCTTGAGTATGGCACTTTTTAAAAAAATCTCAGGGCTGGGACGAAGGAGACGTTACTGGGGCCTGCTTGAGGCAATCGATGAATAACAGGATGGTCGTGATCGTCGTGATCATGACCACCAAGGAAATGCTTCCAGTAGTTGGGTCATTCTGTTGTGCTTACTTCAAGAGTCAGCTCTCCCCTTATCCGAACAATTTCTGGTGGGATGAAAGGTTCTGGTTTGAACGGCGTTTGTCAGCTGAGAGGGTGCATCAAATCATGTAAGGTAGCTGAGGCTGAGAGACAGAGAGGGGGGCCCACGGAAGCCCAGCCCTGCAGAACTCAACTCTGGCACACCCGACAGAGAGCATCTTTTGGCAGAAGCTGGAAGTGCTATTGGGAGGGCACAGTGGGCAGCTCCTGGTCCTCGGGAACAGGGAGGGCACTGGCTCACTCTGGGCCTCCTGGAATGGAGTCGCCCACAAGCCAGGAGCAGCCCACGGAGAGCTGGGTGCAGCCTTCTCCAACCCCCCACCCCCACAGGGCAGGGCAGAGGCAGTGGCAGTGGCTAGTGGGGTCTGCAGTGGGATTCCCTCTGACTCACTTCCCTCCACATGATCACTCTTGAGCAGACGAGGTCTCATCACAGACCAGTTCTTAGGAACCACCTCAGGGAAATGAGAACCCCAGAAATTCCAGAGTTGTCTTTTGTTTACTGTTTCATTTGCTTTTTTTGAGGGGAGATGGGGCCCCTGGCAGTTCCCAGAGGATCCTGAGAGATTCTCCAAGTGTTTCTCAGCCAATCATGCAGCAGGTAAGCATGGGGCTCCCGGGATGGGATGCTGCTCCTGTCCTGTGGTGCCCATATTACCTGGGTCCCCGGGGCACTCTGGGGCCTGACGGTGGTTTCTGTCCTTGGTCGGTGAGCAGGGCCAAGGAGGGAGGGACCTTCTAAAAGTTCTCTCCTGCCCACCGCCAAGCAATGGGGTTTTTCCTTGCTGAAACCCAGCACAGCCTTTGTTTTGTGCTCCAGTCAACACTCTTGCTGTGAAAAGGCAGAAGCCAGTGAAAAACAGGATTCACAACATAAATAGAAGTTTCTGGCCCAGTTTTTTGTTGTATCAGAGGGGAAACGCAATGTAAATATGAGCTCTGACGGGATACTGTGAGACGGTTATTTTTTAAATATTGATGCTATAGATTGTAGCTTTGAGCTGAGGACTTGATCAGTCCGTTCATTTAAGTACTTCATGAAGAGTGGAGGGAGACATCTCCCAGGGGAAGCCCAGATGATGTGAGGACCCAAGTCGAATCCCCGCTCCAAAAATAAATCAGTGGAAATTAGATGCATCATTAATTTCTCATGCCCCAAGCACAGGTCAAAACCCAAAATGCCACCAAAAATAAGTACCAAATAAAGAAATCAAGTTTTTCATCTAAGAGAGAAGGTGGGGAGGGCACACGGATTAAACAAATCCTTGTTGTTTTTCAGTTTTGATAAAACAATTTATTTTAGATCTAAACAGTTCAACCGACTGTGAACTTTAAAAAAAATTTTTTTTGTATATTTTAACTAGAAAGAGAAACTAGAAATAAAGAAGATAAACACATTGGCTGAATTGATCCTCATTTTCTAAGCAAAACTACTGGCAAACCAAGGGGGCTAGGGGCTGGAGGGAGAATTCATGGGCTAGACAGACCATCCGGAGAGAACCCTTTCATGTGTCAACCCAGGTTGGATCCCCAGCATCAAATCTGGTCTCCTGAGATGGCCAGAGTGATCCCTGAGTGCAGCCAGGTGCAACCCCAAAACAAAAACAGAAAAGGCAGATTACTTGTAACGCCTACGGCTTCATGGCCTGTGACCAAGCTGAGTAGGAGGCAGGCGGCTCCCTGAGTGCCCTTGTATCAGTGCTCAACGACCATCCCAGAGACACAGATTCAGGGATGCTTCTGTGGGCTCTCACTTCACCAATTCACCAACAAACAAGATGCTTCTGATGGGATGGAGAAGGAACCTCCATGACAAAGAGAGTTGAAAATGATCACTCTGGATAAGAACTGTAGGCTGAAAATAGGTAAAGCAACACACCTGAGAATCTCTCTGTATCATTATTGCAAACTTCAGAAGAGGAGAGGGAGAGAGAGAGAGAGAGTGAGTGAGAGAGAGCGAGAGAGAGAGGGAGGGAGAGGGGGAGAGAGAGAGAGAGAGAGGTTGGAGGTGGGGAAAAGGTGGCAGGAGGGATACTGAGGACACTGGTGGTGGAAAATGTACACTGGTAGAGGGATGGGAGTTGGAACATTGTATGACTGAAACCAGACCATCAACAGCCTTGTAACTGTGTATCTTACAGTGACTCGATTTTTAAAAAGAAATAAATAAATAATAAAATTAAAAGAGAGATGCCTCCTCTCAAGGGCCTGGTCAAACCACCATCCCTCCCCATCCTCCACTCCTGCTACCCGCCCCTCCCCCCTCCAGCCACACACACACACACACACACACACACACACACACACACACACCACGCGCACACACACCCCTTTCATCTTCATCCCTCCAATGAGGCCAGGTCACCACTCCCCCATTCCAGCTGGAGAAGAGGAATCCCAAGCTCCAGCCCCAGCCCCCCTGGAGGAGCCTAGAGGCTGCCTGTCCCCCGCCCCACCAAGCTCCCAGGCCAGACCATCTCATCCCAAAGACTTGGCCACTGTCCTTTGTGTCCTCTCTAGAGGATTGGGAATTCTCAAAGGTTGGTGCCCCACCCCAGAGAAGGGGGCTAGCGGAAGAGAAGGGGCAGGACACACGGTTCCGGGGAGTGGGGGCAGAGAAGGGGAGGCACTCGCCTTGCACGGGGCAGACCCACCTTGCTCCCTGACCCGGCCAGGAGGTTATCCCTGGCACGGCTGGTATGACACCAAAACTCTAAGGCGAAGCAAAGTGTGCGCGCGGGGATGGTGAGAAGGGGCCTGGCTCAGTGACCAGGCGTGTCCCCTGAAGGAGGCTCTCGACACCAGAGGGTGAAGGGCCACCGCGGAGATAAAGGGAACACGGGAGTCGGGGTGTGGGGAGGCAGGACAGGCTGTTCTCATTATTGATTCCACATCTCCCCCTGCAGGAAGAATATAAAATAAAAATATGAATTGCTTCCGGATCCCACAGACCCTAAATTTGTAGGCATCCTGGGTCAACTCAACCTCCCTTTCCGTTCGGGAGACACCCATGAGGTCACAGGGCACCGCTGTGGCTCATTCATTGACCCTTGGACCCTCTCCCAATGCCTCCCCGAACAGATACTGGTTTTATATTGCCCACCCCCTTGTGAAAGGGGACGCAGAGGCACCAGGATCCCCACACACCTGCAAGACAGAAAGGAAGGACGGAAAGGGGCCCTCCATTTCTGAATCCAAAATAAAAGGCTTTGGAGATTTCTTCGCCCCATCATGCATCCATCTGCCAGACTCTCCAAAATCCAGCCAATCTCAGACTCCCGTGGCTTTGTTTTCTTGGAAAGTCTATCCCAAACAAACCAGAGATTGCATCTTCTACCTTCAAAGCCACAAAGCCACAAAAGCCACAAACGCTAACATTTATATAGCAAGTAAACAAGCACATGGGGGAGGCTACAGGGAGGCACTTTGGGGAAGGGGCCACATCTATAGGTGGGTGAGTGCAGGCCCCAGTGACAGGAGTGTGAAAGGGGAGTTGACTGCAGCCAGACCCGTGGGTTGTGATAGTGCATGAAAAGGGAAAGAGAAACCCAGGGAGGCTTTTCTACTGGACACAATCAGGCCATCCCTGTCCATCAGAGACAGGGCCTGCAAATCCCACCTGCTCCACAGAATGAGGAGTGACAAAGAGAACCAAGCTTATGGGCTTTTCTTCAGCTATAAGATCCTTTGCACGTCTTATCTCGTTCTAATTTTCATCTCTAGTGATAAGCAATAGAGTTTTTATGATACCCTGGGGAAAGCCATTATTCATCCACAAGAAGAAATGCAAAAAACATTGCCCTGAGATCACAAGACCAGTTTGTGGCAAAACCGCATCAAACACAAGGGCTTCAGGTTTTCTTTCCGGAAATTTAATGCTTCAGTGGCTTCAGTGACTTGATTCAACATCACTCATGTCTTGGTTCATGTGTCCTGTGAGGTTATTTTGTCATCTGCTATCTGGTCACTGAGATTTAGAAAATAATGATATAAATGGATCCCAACTGCATGTCCATCTGTTCATCAACTGAAACATACTAAGAAGTGTGTGAATGTGTCTCCATTCCAAAAAGCTTCTAGGTACTTTGCCTTTTTTCTTAATTGAGTCTGAATGCCAAAGTAGACTCATGCAGACCTTTAACCGGCATTTTGGTGAAGCTTTTGGAGAAGAGATGAATGAGGAAAGGAATGAATGTCAGCTATGGACCACTTGCATTGCTCTAGCCTGAATGTTCATAATCTGGGGAGCTAACCAGAAAATCAGAATAAGTCAAGTACCCCCTCCTCTTGCTTCCACCCTACCAAGACCCCCATCCAACAAGGTTATGTTCTATGGGAGACGGTAGGCAGAGGGTGCTTCAAGGGTGCTTAATTTTCAAATAAGATTCAAGGGTACACTTCTATGACAAGCTACCCTGAAGGCCCAGTATCCTCATTTTTCAAATGACAAGAGAGAGGTCACATGATCTTTTCAAAGACACACAGCTCAAGGAAGTTCATGGACCCGAGTGCTCCAGATTTCTCAATCTCCACAGCTCTAGGGCCACTGTCAGTTTCGTCTGAAAAATCCCCTTCTCTTGCCCAAAACAAATATGTGGCGATTTGAACAGTGAAAATGAAGCGGAATACCTTCCCTCCCAAACAAGTGGTTAGATAGACTTAGAAAGTTCCAGCTAAGAAGGTATCCTAGTTAATATATCCAGAGACAACAGGGCAAAAAGATTTAGGTTTGATTTGGAAGAAAAGGATCCAGCAAGAGCAATTTAGTCTTTGATTCCTCATAATATTCCTGAGGACAACACAGGTCCTCCTGGGCATTTCTAGGACCACCCACACCTACCTTGTCCTGTGGCCTGTGTGCAAAGATATAGCACTGTATCACTGTCCTCCCGTTGTTCATTGATTTGCTCGAGCGGGCCCAGCAACGTCTCCATTCTGAGACTTGTTACTGTTTTTGGCATATCGAATACATCACAGGGAGCTTGCCAGGCTTTACCGTGCGGGCAAGATACTCTCGGTAGCTTGACGGGCTCTCTGAGAGGGGCAGAGGAATAGCACCTGGGTTGGCCGTGTGCATGGCAAACGCCTTACCCGCTGTGCTATCTATCGCTCCAGCCCATATTCCAAGTAAAATGCTTCTGACGCCACTGTGATTTCAGGCCCTTTTTAGGCGTCATATAACAAACATAGCATTGCATTTTGAAGAAAACAATCTGCCTGCCTTAGACCTGTCTAAAGTTTGAGCAGACCCCTTTCTAAATGGTGTTCTGCTGCCCCCTGCTGTTCACTTACTTTTATGAAAAAGTTATAGAAAAACATCCTTAGACTCATTTTCTATTGCTTCATTTTTTGCAATGAGCCTAAAATAATTTTCCATTCTTTCTCATCTTCACCCCCTACCCCACCCCAGAAAAGAAGACTGTCTTGACTGTCTCTGAACTAGCCTTATTAAGTTATAGTATGTGCTAAATTAAAGACAAGGCTCTTCTTAGCAAATAGACAATTTTTTCTTAAATCAGAAAGAAGCTCTTTTGGCCTCTCAATCACTCATTACTCACAAACCTATACTATCAGGGAGATGAAAAAATCTGAAGTCCCATAGGGCAAAGTTAGAACTGTAAATGTCACTGTTCATATTATTCCAAATCAATCTAGGGTAAATTGTTCTCTAACTGAGGAAGGCCATTAGCTGCTCCAACAGATCCCAGACTAAAATTCTAGGGATGAGACTGTTTAATCTAGAGTCCTGGGCCTTCACCCAAGGGCTTACAAATAAGTGCAGATGGAACTTCTTTATTTCAAAAACTTTCCAAATAATTCCACTGCAGGACCTGAGAACTAGCTTAAAGTCCAAGTGTCCATGCTTAGCATGCAGCAGATCCTGACATAATCCCCAGAACTGCTTGGTCCCCCAAGCACCACTGGAAGTTAACTCCTAAGCACTAGGTAGGGAGTAACCTCTGAGCACCACTGGGTGTGGCCAAAAAAAACAAACAGAAATAAGTTCCCTACACTTGCAGATTCAAGTATTATGGTGTTAAGGATCAAGACGAATAATCAGGAGTTTCAAAATACATAAAAGCCTTATAAAACTTAATAACCAAAAAAAACAGACAAATTCAAAAGGAAGAAATTGTTTGTTTAGTTTTTTTTCTAGGTGCCGCATCCCACCTCCTCCAGATGGAACCCCCGTGACCATGAGCCTCTACAAGCACAGCTCGAGTATGCAGGAACCAGGACTTTTACTCCAAACCACGCAGCCACTTACGCGGCCATGCGACATCTCCCTATATACAAAGTGATCAATGGAAAGTAAATCATCCAACGTTTCTTGCTGAAAATCAGGCTTAACTCTTATACAAACCACAACACCCAATAGGAGAGAGCGAACAAAAGGGAATACCCTGCCACAGAGACAGGGTGGGTTGGGGGTTGTGGGGGGTGGGAGGGATACTGGGATACGCGGTGGTAGGAAATGGTCACTGGTGGAGGGATGGGTATTCAAAATGAAAGAAAGAAAGAAAGAAAGAAAGAAAGAAAGAAAGAAAGAAAGAAAGAAAGAAAGAAAGAAAGAAGAAAATACCTTCATAACTGAAAAAAAGAGCTGGAAAATAATATTTTTTAAAAATCAGGATGTTTGGGGCTGGAGCAATAGCACAGTGGGTAGGGCGTTTTCCTTGCACGTGGCCGACCCAGGTTCAATTCCCAGCATCCCATATGGTCCCCTGAGCACCGCCAGAGGTAATTCCTGAGCGCAGAACCAGGAGTAGCCCCTGTGCATCGCCGGGTGTGACCCAACAAAAAAAAATCAGAATGTTTGTTTAAGAAATCTTCCAAAAACTGAACGTCCCTTCTCAATACCTAACAGAATAAATGACAAGAACCTACACAAAATGCTATCACAAAATTCTATAAGTCTAGAAAAAAATAAAAGCTCCAGAAGTGAAAAAGCATGATGCCATCAAGCCTCTTTACCGCGACAAGAAATGCCACAATGGAGAAATTCTGCAGGAAAAAGATTACCAAGCTGGAAATATGTGTACCTCCCAAGCCTGCATCAAGCAAGAATAAGGACATGTTCAGACTTGTAAGAAAGTCAAAATAGCAACCCTACACGCTCTCTTGGGAAGTATCTGGAATATGTGCTCCAATCAATGGGGAGTGAGAGAGACAGGACAAGAAAAATATGTGTTAAAAGATAAACTAAGGCATATTCAAAATGTAAGACTATATTGAGCAAAAATAGATTCCAAGTAGACAACAGTGCCAAATAGGAAGTGGTCAGGAGTGATGTGACAGGTACTAGATGAAGTGCCAAAGAAAAGAAAGGAAATGATTGATTAGCCATAGATTAAAGCCCAATCAGCTCTATGGGTTTCATTGCCCTTAGCATTTTGGTTTTGTAATCTTCAAGCTTTTGATTGGCATACATAAGCTGAATTGGCGTAAAAGCCACCTCTCCAGTGACTTCTTTGTTTTTTTATTCTATTTTGTTTTATTTTTTGCTTTTTTTTTGCGGGGATGGGGGTCACACCTGGCGATGCTCAGGGCTGACTCCTGGCTCTGCACTCAGGGATCACTCCTGGTGATGCTCGAGGAATCGTATGAGATACTGAGGCTCGAACCTGGGTCAGCCGCGTGCAAAGCAAGCGCCCAACCCACTGTACTATATACACACTGTACTATGTGTGTATCACTCCTGCCCTGACCTCTTTGTTCTTTTACTGGACTCCTACAAGAGGGGATTCAAGAGTGGGGAGAGGAAAAGCCAGTAATAAGTGTTCTGCATGAGGGCTGGAAAGATAATACAGCAGGCAAGGCGCTTGCCAGCCTTACCCGCCCTTGACCTGGGATTCCAGGGGTAGTTCCTGAGTGCAGAGCCAGGACTAACCTCTGAGCATTGCTGGGTGTGACCTAAAAGACAAAAAAAAAAAAAAAAGAAAGTACGAATAGGACAAGTGTGTGTGAGCTCTGCTGTAACACCCCCACCCCACCCCCCCTTATCCCCCACAAAGCAACAAACCCTCAAGCCTGCACAGTTGGGGGAGTACGGCCAGGAGCAGCCTCCAGGATTCCTGAGTACTGCTTGGAAGCACCCACCCTCAAAGAGCTAAGTCAGTGCAATGAATGTGGACATTAACACCAGGAAAAAGAAATACTGTATGAGGAACTGAAGAAATGAGTCACACAATAGCCATGACAGGCAGCAGAAATGAGAAAATTCAGCTAGGCCTCAGATTCCGTTCCTGGAGCTGAAACAGTTTCCATTTCCAGGAAACGAGACAATGAGAAACTAGCCAACCAAGACCCCAGCTGGAAAACCTGGGCCCAGCAAGTGGGCTCGATCAATCACCATGTACTGTATCAGCAATTACTAGTGCCAGAAATTGTCTTTTGTTAACTGCAAAGAATGAGTAGCTTATGTAACTATATGCTATATAATGTCCTCTGAAGCTAGAGTCAGGGTCCTCGTCCTAAGGCCACTGCATCGGTGGGGACTTGGACCCTAACTCGAGCTAGCAATAAAATTCCTTGCTTTTGCATCACAGAGGGGTCTCTTTACTTATCCTGAACCCTGATATTACATTTTTACAGAACAAGTCACTCAAGTACTTAGCCTAGTTGTGAAAAAATAGTATTCACTAATCCCATAAGTTCCCCTGAGCACTGCCAGGAGTAATCCCCGAGTGCAGAACCAGGAGTCAGCCCTGAGCATCGCCGGGTGTGATGCCCCCAGCCCCATAAAAGTAAATGTAAGTATTAAGTTTATGTTAGAAGGTTTGAGAAGGATGGTGGCAGGAGGATTTGAAGAGGCAAGTCTTCATCTCCTTTATTCCTAGCATTAAGCCAGGAGCTAATGTTTCAGGTTGAAATATGACTCCATAGGTTGCCCCTGAGAACAGAGATTGGAGGAAGGACTTTTGTTTAGGGGACACATTCGGCTTTCTCCTAGCTCTGAGCTCAAGGATCACTGCTGGTGGGGATCAGGGACCATATAGGGTGCTGGGGATCTAACCCAGGGCGGCCTCATGCAAGGCTTCAGCCACTATCTCCTCAGCCCTCCTCTTGTACTTTTTTAAATCTGCACTCTGTCACTTTATACTTAAAAAGTTACATTTTCCCCCCAAAGCGAAGAAACTGATTAAAATGGATCCCTGTAGTGAGAGGCAGTGGAGAGAATGAAGGCGTATGTAGGAGTCTTTTATATCACTTTGTTTTCTATGCAAAATGATCTTTGTGTAAATTTATACTACATTTTTAACAACAGACATGTTATTCTACTTCTAAATGCCACTTCACTTGTGGGGGATGGGGGATAGGACAAGAAAGAGGCTACAACGATGGTGGAGGGAAACTTTCAACCAGAAGGAGGAGAGGGAACGGAAAGGGAGCCAAGTGTTATGCATGAAACCCTGTTGGTAACATACTGTAAGTCGCAGTGCAGAAAGAAAGAAAGACAGTGTGTGTGGGGGGGGGGGGGGGACGGGGGAGAAGAGGGCTGGAGTGATAGCACATTGGGTAGAGTGTTTTCCTTGCATGCAACCCACCCAGGTTCAATTCCCAGCATCCCATATGGTCCCCTGAGCACCGCCAGGAGTGATTCCTGAGTGCAGAGTCAAGACTAACCCCATGTGCACCGCCGGGTGTGACCCAAAAAGGAAAGAAAGAAAAAGAGAAAGAGAGAAAGGAAGGAAGGAAGGAAGGAAGGAAGGAAGGAAGGAAGGAAGGAAGGAAGGGAGAAAGAGAGAGATAAAGGAAGGAAGAAAGGAAGGAAGGAAGGAAGGAAGGAAGGAAGGAAGGAAGGAAGGAAGGAAGGGAGAAAGGGAGAAAGGGAGAAAGGGAGAAAGGGAGAAAGAGAGAGAGGAAGGAAGGAAGGAAGGAAGGAAGGAAGGAAGGAAGGAAGGAAGGAAGGAAGGTGGATGTAAGGAAGAGAATTGAGAAGCTGGGGGGTGGGAGGTAAACTGGGGGCCATTAGTGTCCACCAATGGAAGTGTCCACCGGTGAATGGATTGGTGTTGAGACACTCTATGGTGTGATTCACAATGGCTATATAAAAAAGTTATTTTAATTTTTAAATTCAATTTTACTGGTTTTGGCATAGCGAATACACAAAGGATAGCTTGCCAGGCTCTGCCATGAGGGCGGAATACGATCGACTGGTTCAGCACCTCCATGATTGGGTGAGAAACGCCAAGAGAGATAGCCACAAAAAAATGCCTGTCTTTAAAAACTCTTGAGCTTATTCGCCAACGTGGTTTGGTGCATGCCTCAGACAACTGCAAGCAAACGTCCGAGCTTACAAAGCAGTTCAGAGAAGCAATAAATGAAGACCTCAAAGAGAGAAGAGCAGCAGTGCTGGCAGATGTGGCAGAAGCCTGGAAAAGCATTCGTAACGCCCACCTGTCCTTCGCCAACTACAAGACCAAGATGACTGCCCTCCGACGTTCTGATGGATCTATCATATCTTCCAGAAGGGCAATGGAGAAAATTATCCATGACTTCTTCATCTTTGATAGCCACGTCCACCTGCCCACAAACCAAATTTCGCAGCATGGATATGTCATTCCCAAAGTTCTCCCTTCCAAAATCTGACATGCCATTTTGTGGGTAAAGAAATGAACAGCACCTGACCCAGACAAGGTCATACCTGAACACCTGAAGAACCTGCCATCAGTACTCATCAATACACTGGCTCGGCTCTTCACATGCTACCTGTCTGAATGCAAGTTTCCATCCCAGTAGAAAACCAGCAGGACCGTACTACTGTTCAAGAAGGGAGACATCCACAACATTGGCAACTATCACCCAATCTGCCTATTGTCTGTCATCTACAAGCTGTTCACTCGAGTCATCCTGAATAGGATTGGCAGAACACTAGATGAAAGACAACCATGTGAGCAAGCCTGGTTCCACAAAGGGTTCAGCACCATCGACCATATCCACACGATAACCAAGCTCATTGAGGTTTCTCAGGAGTTCAAAATGCCTCTCTGTCTAACATTCATTGATTTAAAGAAGGCCTTTGACTCTGTTGAGACTGAAGCAGTCATTGAAGCCCTAGCCAATCAGGGCATTCATACTCAATACATCAGAATCCTCTGTAAGCTGTATTATGGATTCACTACCAGGATCTCACCATTCTTCAAAGAAGTGATCATCGATGTCAAGAGAGGGGTTCAGCAGGGTGATACCATTTCACCAAAACTCTTCAGTGCCACCCTCGAAAACGTCATGCAACGACTGGAATGGGAAAGAATGGGAGTGAAGATAGATGGTAGGCAACTACACCATCTCCGCTTTGCTGATGACATTGTTCTAATAACACCAAACAATAGCCAAGTGGCACAAATGCTGGCCAACTTCGACCATGAATGTGGAAAGGTCGAACTCCAGATGAATCTCACGAAACAATGTTTATGAGAAACAGTCTCGTTCCTGACGTTCCATTTGCTCTCAACGGAACAACCATCTCCGAATGCAGCAGTTATGTGTACCTAGGTTGAGAAGTCAACATAACAAATGACCTGGCACCTGAGTTGTGCAGGAGGAAGAGAGTGGCTTGGAACGCCTTTAAGAGCGTCAAAGAAATAGCTAAGAGGATGAAGAACCTCTGGCTCCAGGCACATCTCTTGATTCCACTGTTCTTTCTGCATTAACATATGCCTCAGAGACCTGGGCCCTACGAAAACAGGATGAGAATGCTATTCAGGTCTCCCAAAGAGGAATTGAAAGAGCTATGCTTGTAGTATCATGTTTCACTCAAATGAAAGAATCCGGAGTTCCAACCTCCATCGATGGTCAAGAATCAGGGACGCTGTCTCATTTGCCAAGGCGTTGAAAATCAGATGGGCTGGACACGTAATGAGATTTGGAGACAACCACTGGACTAGAGCCATTGCCGAATGGATTTCACAGGGTGTCAAAAGACCACGTGGCCACCCACCTAGCAGATGGTCAGACTTCTTCAACAAGATCATGAACGATCGGTTTGAGGCTCTTCATGTTCCTAGAATGAACAGACTCCATTGGGCTACACTAGCACATGACAGGGACGAATGGAGACGTTACTGGCACCTGCTCGAGTAAATCAATGATTAATGGGAAGTCAAGTGATCAAGTGATC
The DNA here is from genome assembly GCF_029834395.1 of Sorex fumeus. Taxonomy (NCBI): domain Eukaryota; kingdom Metazoa; phylum Chordata; class Mammalia; order Eulipotyphla; family Soricidae; genus Sorex; species Sorex fumeus. The sequence goes on from NW_026606072.1 coordinate 17,061,789, forward strand.
AAGTTCAATTTTAAAAAAATGAAAACTGTATCTTATGGATTTTGGTTTGATGTTGAGATCTTTAATCCATTTTGATCTGACTTTTGTGCATGGTGTTAGGTCAAGATCTAAGCCCTTTTTTGTATGTGGTTGTCCAGTTATGCCAGCACCATTTGTTAAAGAGGCTTTCCTTGCTCCACTTCACATTTCTTGCTCCCTTATCAAAGATTAGATGTTCATACATTTGGGGTTGTGTGTACAGCTATTCCAACCTATTCCATTGGTCTGCAGCCCTGGCTTTGTTCCAGTACCATGCTGTTTTAATTATTACCGCTTTGTAGTAGAGTTTTAAGTTGGGGAGGGTAATGCTTCCCCGTGTCTTTTTCCCAAGAATTGCTATAGCTATTCGTGGGCATTTGTTGTTCCATATGAATTTCAGGAGTGCTTGATCTATTTCTTTGAAGAATTTCATGGGTATCCTTTTAGAGATCACGTTGAATCTGTTTATGGCTTTCAGCAGTATTGCCATTTTGACGATGTTGATTCTTCCTATCCATGAGTAGGGGGTGTGTTTCCATTTCCTTGTGTCCTTTTTTATTTCATGAAGTAGCGTTTTGTAGTTTTCATTGTAGAGATCCTTTACATCTTTAGTTAGGCTGATTCCGAGGTATCTGATTTTCTGGGGCACAATTGTGAACGGGATTATTTTTTCATGTATCTTTCCTCTCTCTCATTATTTGCATATAGGAAGGCCATCGATTTTTGTGTGTTGATTTTATAGCCTGAGACTTTACTGTACAAGACTATTATATAAAGGAGTTTTTTGGTAGAGGCTTTAGGATTCTCGAGATATAGTATCATATCGTCTGCAAACAGTGAGAGCTTGAAAACCCTCCAGGATATTGAGGCTAAAGGTATCTTCAAAGACAACACTCCACTGACCAACCAAGTGGAAACAGACATAAACAAATGGGACTATCTTAAATTAAGAAGCTTCTACACCTCAAAAGATACAATAACCAGAATACAAAGACAATCGACAGAATGGGAAAGGATATTTGCCCAATACCCATCTGGTAAAGGGTTGATATCAAGGACATACAAAGCACTGGTTGAACTCTACAAGAAGAAAACATCTAACTCCATCAAAAAATGGGGTGATGAAGTGAACAGAAACTTTCCCAAAGAAGAAATCCGAATGGCTAAAAGGCACATGAGAAAATGCTCTACATCACTAATCATCAGAGAGATGCAGATCAAAACAACAATGAGATATCATCTCACACCACAGAGGCTGGCCCACATCCAAAAGAACAAAAGCAACCAGTGTTGGTGTGGATGTGGCGAGATAGGGACTCTCCTTCACTGCTGGTGGGAATGCAGACTGGTTCAGCCCTTTTGGAAAACAGTATGGACGGTTCTCAAAAAATTAGAAATTGAGCTCCCATTTGACCCAGCAATACCACTCCTGGGAATATATCCCGGTGAGGCAAAAAGGTACAGTCAAAATGACATCTGCACTTCTACGTTCATTACTGTACTGTTCACAATAGTCAAAATCTGGAAAAAACCTGAGTGCCCGAAAACAGATGACTGGTTAAAGAAACTTTGGTATATCTACACAATGGAGTACTATGCAGCTGTTAGAAAAGATGAAGTCATGAAATTTACGTACAAGTGGTACTACATGGAATGTGTCATGCTAAGCGAAATGAGTCAGAAAGAGAGGGATTGGCATAGAAAGATTGCATTTATCTGGGGAATATGAAGTAACAAATTGGGAGACTAACACCCAAGAATAGCCGAGATAAGTACCAGGAGGTTTGCTCCATGGCTTGGAGGCCAGCCACACATGCTAGGGGAAAAGGCAGCTCAGATAGAAAAGGGAGCACCAAGTAAAGGATGTTGAGAGGACCCTCCCGGGATGAGAGATGCATGCTGAAAATTGATTATAGACAGAACATGATAGCCACTCAGTGCCTCTTTTGCAAACCACAGCACCCAAAAGGAGAGAGAGAACAAAAGGGAATGCCCTGCCACAGGGATGGGGTGGGATGGGAGGGTGGGGGGTGGGGGGGTGGGAGGGATCCCGGGAGCATTGGAGGTGGGGAATGGGCACCGGTGGAGGGATGGGTACTCAATCATTGTATAACTGAAACCCAAGCACAGAAATTTGTAAGGTCAACAACGGTATCACATGGAGTTTCACTAATAAAAAATAATAAAAATAAAATAAAATAAAGAAATGAAAACTATGGCCAGCCTCCAGGAAGCAGGCATTCCCAGTCATGGAAAGCTCTTTGTCTCCCTCTACTGGTAAATTATATACTTAGAGCAGAGGGTTCAGATCTTAAGAACTTGAAGCAAGCAAGCTAGCAAAGCCATTGCTTGCCTAGTTTCTATTTTGAAGAGAAGGTGCCAGTAGAAGGATGAGGAACAGAGGAAATAGCTTCCAGTGTGTGGACACGCTTTGCATTTGGTAGGCCCAGGGTCAATCCCTAGCACCGCATCCTCCTTCAAGCAGCACTGGGAGTAACCTTCAGCACCAACCCATAATAGCCTCACCTCAGCCCTGTCCCAAAAGTCTGTAGCCACTGTGTATTGTTTGAACAATCAGCGAAAAGCTAAACAGATGGTTCCTTTTCATTCAGCAGTTTCAAAACATGAAAATGGTTTGCATGTGCTAATTGGAGGTATAGGTAGAGAAATTGGAGCAATAGCACAGTGGGTAGGGAGTTTGCCTTGCACACAGCCGACCTGGGTTCCATTCCTCCATCCCTCTTGGAGAGCCTGGCAAGCTACCGAGAGTACCCCATCTGCACGGCAGAGCTTGGCAAGCCCCCCGTGGTGTATTCGATATGCCAAACACAGTAACAACAAGTCTCACTTCGTGTTCCTAGAGCGAGCAGATGCCATTGGGCTACACTAGCATGCGATAGGGACGAATGGAGACGTTACTGGTGCCTGCTCGAGCAAATCGATGAACAATGGAACAACAGTGCTACCGTGCTGCAGTGCTATCTACATCTATTTACACATGCACACCAAAAATAAATAAATAAAATACTTGAAGTGAAAGGCATATGGTACCAAAATCCTTACAGCAGTGTATTATGTATTTTCATTGGGGATGGAGATAGAGGAGGGTGGTACTTTTAAGCAGTAACCAGGGAACCTGGGGTCTCCTCCCAGCAACTCTTGGTGAACCAGGCAAGTGAGTCAATGCAGGGGTCCAAGTCAATGCAGGCTCAGGCCCTGAAGTTGTAGGACTCCCCAGGACACCCCAACAGTGCTTGGAGCCTCCTCTGGGGTCACAGTTAGTGCTGCTCAGGGGACCATATGTGGTGCCAAGGATCAAACTGGGGTTGGTCATATGCAACACACATCCCTTAACTCCTGTACAATCTCTCAGACCCATATATGTATTTTTTAGTGTTATCAATTCTTTCTCTGTACATATAAAACCATGTAAATACCTAAGAAAAAATCAGGAAGGACACATACTAAACAACAAGTGAAATAAAAAAGGAAAATAGCCTTGGGTGGAACTCCAAGGGATTTGCCTTCACTGTAAAGTTTTAACTATATATAAACATATGGTTTATTAAATATCTAAGTAATTGAAATTTAATGTAAAGATAATCATCTCTCCATTCCCTTCCAATCCCACCTCCCAGGACAATATTAGGAACCTTTCCTGTCTCTGTTCACACAAAGATATACAAAAAATATATACAAAAGATATACAAAAAAAAACATATACAAAGATATACAAAAAAAAGTACCTTTTTTTACTTTCAAAAAACCTTATCCAATATAAGGATAGATCAGAAACAGTACAACAGGCAGGGCGTTTGCTTGGCACATGGCCAAGCAGGGTTCAATCCCCAACATGACATATGGTCCCCACAAGAAATGATCCTTGAGTGCAGACACTTCTGGGTGTGGCCCCAAAACAAGAAGAAAAAAAAGAAATAGACCTCCACAATCTTCTACAATTTTATTTTCAGTTTATGACATTCCAGTCTTCTGGATGTGACTCAGCAATTGAGCTCTTCACTCAGTATTTGGACACCTCCCATGCATGAGGTCCTGGGTTCAACTCCCAACAACACAAAATTACAATAATAACAATATTTCAAAAATAATTCCAGATAATCACGATCACGATGATCCTGTTGTTCGTCGATTGTCTCGAGCAGGCACCAGAAACACCTCCTTCTACCTAGTCCTGAGATTTTAAAAGAGCCATTTCAATGCTCTTTCAGGACTAGGAGGATGAGACCCATCATTGTTACTGGCATTTGGCATATTGAGTACAACACGGGAAGTTTGCCAGACTCTGCCATGAGGGCAGGATACTTCTTATAGTCTGCCAGGTTCTCCAAAGGAAAGATAATAAGATGTCACGCGGCCGGAAATGTGGCCGTGCGCTTCCGGGAGCTGGGCCTTATAGTCTCTGCATCTTGGCCATTGATGGGACCAACCTGGTGCTGTCAGCAGCTAGTGGGTGTGACGCCTACCTACTGGAAGGGGGTCTGGGTGGAGAAGGCCCAGTCCCGATCCGAGTAGGCTTGGAGACCTCAGCCCTGGGACCCGCATGCCTGGGTTCCTCTGCCAGTTCTTTCATGCATGAGGCCCATCCGGACATGTGGAGAGTTGTCCCAGATAATATGTAAATGAAATGCACAGCAGAGCCTGGCAAGCTCCTCATGGCGTATTCAATATACCAAAAACAGAAACAATATGGGCCACATTCCACTGACCCTGAAAGAGCCTCCAATCCAGCACTGTTGGGAAGGACAAGTAAGGAGAGGCTGCCAAAATCTCAGGGCTGGAACAAATGGAGACGTTACTGGCACCCACTTGAGCAAATGATGAACAACTGGATGACAGTGATAGAGTGAATGTGTAAATATGTCTCCTTATTTTTGAGGCTCAACGAACCCGGGAACCATTACCTCCACTACCTCCACCACCCAGCTGCCGCCACGCTCCAGGATGCTGTCCGGACACTCGGGCGGAGACTCATGCACGAGTGAAACCCCACAGAACCAGGGAAGTGGAACTCTGTGACGTTGGACTCCAGGTTCAATGGACCCGGGAACAGAGATCCTCTGCCTGCTCCCAGCAGCCTGGCAGGCCTCCATTACCTCCACTACCTCCACTACCCAGCCGCTGCCACGCTCTAGGATGCTTTCCGGACCACATGGCCGGGACACATCATAAAACATTTAATACAAGATTACGGCACCATATTTGATGGTGTTCAAATGTGGTTTGAACCATGAGAACACCTGAAAGGATGATCAGAGGCCACCCTAAAAGCCTCTATCCCTCTTGGAGAGCCTGGCAAGCTACCGAGAGTGTCCTGCCCACACGGCAGAGCCTGGCAAGCTATCCGTGGTGTATTCCATATGCCAAAACCAGTAATTACAATGGGTCTCATTCCCCTGACCCTGAAAGAGCCATTAATACGGCAGCATTAAGAAGGATGAGGAAGGAGAGGCTGATAAAATCTCAGGGCAAAACTAGGCTGCCAAAACGAAGAAGGACAAAAATGACTGTCTGTATTTTCAATGCACATACGCTGGCATCGGATACATCCATTGAGAACCAGATGGTGCAAGCGCGAAAGATCAAGTACAACATCATTGGTCTGACCGAGATGAGAAGGCATCAATCATATCACGCCATTTTTGACAGTGGGGGAAAGACTGTTCCTCGGAACATGTGACAAAAGAGGTGTCGGTGGTGTCAGTGTCCTTGCCAAGATGAACTTGGCCATGAGCATTGATTCATTCGAATGCCTACCAACCCAGATCAGACTATTACACTTGAATAGATGTGGCTCACTGCTGGCAGTTTCTATCTTCATTGAGGCATCAGTGGTGTCGGTGTTCTTGTCAACATGAACTTGGCCATAAACATTGATTCATTCAAATGCCTAACAACTGGAATCGGACGATCACACTTGAATAGATGTGACTCACTGCTGGCAGTTTCTATCTTTGTTGTCTACGCACCAACATCCAATTATGATGAAGGAGAAATTGAGAAGTTCTACATGGAGCTGGAGAAGTTCTATAATGAAGACCACACCTTCTACAAGATCATAGTAGGTGATTTTAATGCCAAGATAGGACCGAGAACTCCACATTGGGACCCATGGCCTAGAATGGAACGAACAGGGTGAGAGACTAAGTTCATCATGTCGACCAAGACCATCCATGGTAACTCACAATTCCAGAAGGCCGAATTTAAACGTTGGACATGGGAGTCTCCTGTTGTCTTTCCTTTCCACAACAAAATTGACCACATCATATTCAATCGATGGTCTTGCCTGACCGATGTCACTGTTGTCCCAAAATTCCAAACGGGATCACACCACCATCTCCTTCATGCAAAATTCTACTTCACAGAACGGGGAGAAAGGGCTGCAAAGTTTAAGAAGAGAAGTCCCAGAACGACCACCAACTGAAAGCTCTTTGGCACTATTGTGGCAACATGGGACGATGCCATCATTGACAACATTGACAAGAAATATGATCGACTGGTTCAGCACCTCCATGATTGTGCGAAGAACGCCGAGAGAGAGATAGCCATAAAAAGACGCCTATCTTCGAAAACTCTTGAACTCATTTGCCAACGTGGCATGGCGCAAGCCTCAGGCAACTGCAAGCAAACGTCCAAGCTTACAAAGCAGTGCAGAGAAGCGATAAAGGAAGACCTCAAAGAGAGAAGAGCAACAGTGCTGGCAGATGCGGCAGAAGCCGGGAAAAGCATTCACAATGCCCGCCTGTCCTTTGCCAACTACAAGACCAAGATGACTGCCCTCCAACATCCTGATGGATCTATCACATCTTCCAGAAGGGCAATGGAGAAGATTATCCATGATTTATACTTGGATCTCTTCTCTAGCCACGTCCACATGCCCACATACCAAATTCCACAGTATGGATGTGTCATTCCCAATGTCCTCCCTTCCAAAATCTGACACACCATTTCATTGGTAAAGATGCGAACAGCACTTGGCCCAGACAAGGTCATACCCGAACACCTGAAGAACCTGCCATCAGTACTCATTAATACACTGGTTTGGCTCTTCACATGCTACCTGTCTGAACGCAAGGTTCCATCCCAATAGAAAACCAGCAGGACTGTACTATAGAACAGTATTGTACAAGAACTTTATTGTACAAGAAGGGAGAGATCCACGACATTGGCAACTATAACTATTGTCTGTCATCTACAAGCTGTTCACTCGAGTCATCCTGAATAGGATTGGCAGAACACTAGATGAAGGACAACCATGCAAGCAAGCTGGTTTCTGAAAAGGATTCAGCATAATCGACCATATACACACAATAACCAAGCTCATTGAAGTTTCTTGGGAGTTCAAAATGCCACTCTCTCTAACGTTCATTGATTCTGTTGAGATGGAAGCAGGCATTGAAGTCCTAGCCAAACAGAGCGTTCAAACTCAATACATCAGGATCCTCCATGAGCTGTAATGTGGATTCACTACCAGGATTTCACCATTCTACAGGGAGGTGATCACTGACGTCAAGAGTGGGGTTCGGCAGGGTGATACCATTTCACCAAAACTCTTCAGTGCCACCCTCGAGAACGTCATGTGATGACTGGAATGAGAAGGAATGGGAGTGAAGATAGATGGTCAGCAACTACACCAAATCCACTTCGCTGATTTCATCATTCTAATAACACCAAACATCAGCCAAGCGGCACAAATGCTGGTCGACTTTGACCATGAGTGTGGAAAGGTCGGACTACAGCTAAACCTCACGAAGACAATGTTTATGAGAAATCTTCTCATTCCTGACGTTCCATTCACTCTCAACGGAACAACCATCTCCAAATGCAACAGTTATGTGTACCTAGGTCAAGAAGTCAAAATGAAGAATGACCTGAGTTGTGCAGGAGGGAGAGGCTTGGAACGCCTTCAAGAGCATCGAAGAAATAGCTAAGAGAATGAAGAATCTCTGGCTTTGGGTTCATCTCTTTGATTCCACTGTTCTTCCTGCATTAACATACACCTCAGAGACCTGGGCCCTACGAAAACAGGATGAGAACGCTATTCAGGTCTCCCAAAGAGGAATCAAAAGAGCTACGCTTGGAGTATCACGCTTCACTCAAATGAGAGAATGAATCCAGAGTTCAGACCTCCATCGACAATCAAGAATCAGGGATGCTGTCTCATTTGCCAAGGCATCGAAAATCAGATGGGCTGGACACGTAATGAGATTTGGAGACGACCGCTGGACTAGAGCCATTACCGACTGGATTCCACGGGATGTCAAAAGATCGTGAGGCTGCCCACCTATGAGATGGTCAGACTTCTTCATCAAGACCCTGAATGATTGGTTTGAGGCTGTTCGTGTTCCTAGAACGAGCAGACGCCATTGGGCTACACTAGCACGCGACAGGGATAAATGGAGATGTCACTGTTACCTGCTCAAGCAAATTGATGAGTAACGAGATGTCAATTGATCAAGTGATCAAGATTTTTAACAATTTCAAGTAAGACAGAGCATAGATTATTCACTTATTCAAAAGTTCCTTATTTGAGAATTTTTCTAGTGTTTTTTAACTACCTCATATAGAAGTCGGATTTCAATACATGCCATTTATACATATGGTGGCAAAACATATGCAATAGCAAAAAAAGAAAAAGCCAGAAGAAATTGTCTTTAACATCCTGACATTTTTTTTCTTGGCATTGCTGGTCAAAAGTCACACAACTCTATGACCTTATTAAATGATCAAAACTATATTTCCCCCAAGGATTCCCACTCCCACCAACAATGCATGTGGGGTCCCATTGCCTGAAAGGGCCAGGTGGACATGATAAATCCTAAAGAGATTAAATTCTTGATTCAAATTATACAGCCTCTAGTGAATGAACTGGAAATTGAAACTCCTTACAGGCCTCCTTTCCCTCCTTACTTCTAATAGCCCCTGGTTTGGTGTGAGAGCAGAATACAAAATAATAGCACAGTCCCCTTTCCCCCAAAAGACATTCACACCCTCATCCCCAGAACCTGAGACTCTCACCTATATAGTGAATTTGCATGACAAGGGAATTTGTCAGATTTGGTAAGTTAAAGATCTTAAAATAGGCAGAGTAGGGCTGGAGCGGGGAGGGCATTTGTCTTGCACGCGGCACCACTGGGGTTCGATTCCCAGCATCCTATATGTTCCCTGAGTATTCCTGAGTGCAGAGCCAGAAGTGACCCCTGAACATCGCCGGGTGTGACCCAAAAAAGAAAAAAAAAGATAGGCAGATTACCCTAGGTTTATCTGGGCAGAACCAATGAGATCCTGAGGGTCCTTATAAGTGAAAGGGGAGATGTGAGGATGGAAGGAATAGTGAGCCTGGACCAAGGAATTCAGGCAGACTCAAAGGGCTGAAAAGGGTGTGGAAATGAAGGAGTTAGGGCTACTGACACCTTTTTAGTTCCACAAAGTTATCTTTGGGGGCAGAGTGGGGGGTTGTGGTGTGGCTGGCAGGCAGGGACCATGGAGGGACTTGCACACACACACAGACACACAGGTTCAGTCATTCGAGCAACATCCCTGACTGCCCACTGCAGAATCTGACAGCCAGCCCTGTGAGATAGTAAATGGGCCTTTCAGTGATTTTTGTCACATTTTGTCACGATGCTGAGACAAGTGTGTCTTGAGAGCAGTTTATTTTGTGGCTCATAATAATTGAAAAAAAAAAAACAAAGAAATATTCTGTCTAAATCAAACAAATTCCCAGCCATACGCTCTTGTTATTATAGTTCTTCCTGAAGATAAGTTTAGGTTATTATTGAAGACAAGTCATATGCTAGAAAATACTCAGAGCCAGGGTACTATCTGAACACAGATAATAACCCCTTAATAAAGCACTAGCTAAGTTCCCAGCAAACGGATGCCCTTCTGTAAGAACAATAAAGAGGTCTCTTTTTAGGTTAAAAAGCAGAATGAATATATAAGTTTCACCAAAAATGGAAGGAACCTGAGGGACAGTTCAGTGGCTCCCTGCATGAGGCTTCGAGTTCCATCTCCAATGCTGCCACGTGCACCGAGCACAATCCTAGCAGCTTGACCACTAGTTATTCTCAACACCACAGGCCTCTGCCAGCCTCCCACACTCAGGTGTGTGAGTACCAGAGAGAAAGGGCTTCAACGCAATTAAAAATGTGGGGACTGGAGCAATAGTGTTGTGCCCAAGTTTCAGATCCCTAATTGCAGAGACACCAAGTCCACACATGATAATGCAAAAGCAAAGGAACTTTATCACTAGCCCAAGCCAGTGCTAGCTTGACCTAGGGTCCCAGTCTCATCCAACACAGTGGAGTCTTGACAAGGACCCCGACTCCAAATCATAAGTGGCTTATATAGGGTTCAGAGTTAAGACGCAATTTATATAGTGGTCTACTTTTAGCATTGGCCCTATTACAATGGTGGTCAGCAATTAGGCAATGGTTACTAACAGTTTCTAAGGAGGATACAGTGACCCCCCTCATGACCGGCCAGACCCAACTGCCCAATTCCTTATCTTGGCAAATTACTCAACTGGGAAATTACTCAACCAGAAACTGCAAGTCCTGCTTTGGGGAAACAGAAACTGAGGCCGAGCAGAGATTTAATGTTGGCTGTAGCTTGTCATGGCATCAGTTTCACCCTCACAATAGCACAGCGGGTAGAGCATTTGCCTTGCACGCAGCTGACCCGGGTTCAATTCCCAACATCCCATATGGTCCCCCGAGCACCGACAGGAGTAATTTCTGAGTGCATGAGCCAGGAGTAAGCCCTGTGCATCACCAGGTGTGACCCAAAAAGAAAAAAAAAAAACTGTGGTGTGTGTGTGTGTGTGTGTGTGAGAGAGAGAGAGAGAGAGAGAGTTAGAGAGAGAGAGAGAGAGAGAGAGAGAGAGAGAGAGTGAGTGAGCCTCACAGGATCTCCTCATGAGCACTACAACCAGAATATGTGCAAGTAGAACTCAAGAGGGAGATCCTCCATGAACACCTCAGCCAAGCGTATGAACACAATCTGATACCCAACCTCCAGCGAGCACCACAACTAAATGAGTGAGTACCTCAGCCAAGTGCATGTGGGTGGGTGTGTGACCCCGTTATTACAACAACAGCAACTACAAAGGGAAGGGCAGGGGGAGAAGGCAATCTATTGACTTTTAAATTGTAACTTGTAAATCCAAAAAATAATACCGCGTTCTTCAGACACCTTTTTTCCCTTCCTACCCTCACTTTGCAATTTCAAGGTCCCAGGGACTTGTGCACTTTTCCAAACGCCAACTAATAGGATCCCAGGGAGACAGGGTAGCTTCCTCCTCACCCAGAGTTAGAAGCAATTTACGATCACCCAGGAGACAATGCTATTCCCAGACAGGACTGAGCTTTGAGCTCTCAGCAACAGAGCACATTGATTCACGATGAAAACGAAGGCGATGACTATTTCCCTTGACTTCCAAAGTGCAAAAATTTGGGGCATTTCAACAGGGATCTCCAGGCAGGAATATGGAGCAAAGAGTCCTAGAGGTTGAACATTTGAATATATTAAAGCCTGGAAGGAAAAAGTTACTTTACCTCATCAATATGGTTTTACCTATTAATCTGTTGATGTGATATTCCATTCTTCCTTTCTATCCATCTTGCTATATCCATACATAAGAGAATTTCCATTCAATACTAGGATCCATAGCACAGCGGTAGGGCATTTGCCTTGCATGCAGCCAACATGACCAACCGGAGTTCGATTCCTCCGCCCCTCTTGGAGAGCCCAGCAAGCTACCGAGAGTATCTCGCCCGCACAGCAGAGCCTGGCAAGCTACCCATGATGTATTCGATATGCCAAACACAGTAACAAGAAAAGTCTCCATTGGAGATGTTACTGGGCCCGCTCGAGCAAATCGATGAACAACGGGAGGACAGTGACAGTGACAGTCACATGTTTTGTCTAGTCTAGCATATTGTAACTTTTGAAAAGTCTATTTGACATTCACTGTCTATTTGACAAGGGTGATCATTCATGGTACTAAGCTTCCCTAACCCCTTGCAGTGGCAGCCTTGTTTACATGGAAACAGGAATGCTGGGGTAGAGCAGACAGTGTCCATATATATCAAGGTATATTTAGAGCCCTCACCAAAATGGAGAGAGCCAAGAGAAACAATTTGCTAATCCCTTCCTTGCCTGGTAACTCAGGTGGTGGCCTCTGATTCCTTTGGCAGTTGACTGGCAGTGAGTTGTATAGAATATGTTGTTACTGCTTTAACCAAGTAATTGCATTTCAAAGGCAATGTGAAATGGGGGAACAGAGGAGGGTTTGAAATACATAGAAATATTTTGACATCTGCAAGATTATTTGGAGTACAAGAAAAGTTTTATTAAAACATGGAATGAAGGGGGGTATGGTGCTGCCAGCAGGTCAATCTGTACCTGTGAGGTGAGTGCATCAGCAGCCTGATGGCGCCGTCAGACTTTCAGATACCCCAAAATTGCTGCTGTGCCTTTGTCCAGACCCCAAAAACGTAGGGCAAAGTTTACCAAGAAAGTAAACAGCCAAAAGTTAGGTATGTGAGAGACACATCCACAAATCACCTCCGGCTCAGCTATATAATTGAGGCATGACTTTCTGGTTCCTGATCAAGCTGATTAATGGCCATGATCCCAGAGACTCAGAAACGAATCTCGGAACCCAATAGCTTTTGGCAGAAATGCATCCTGTTCCTGCAGTAGGTTACCAGAGCTGGGCCACTCCAGATGGGAATAGGTTTCGTGCCTTGGCCTGTTCCCCCTGGTGGCCCGGTGGCCACCATACTCCAGAGGCCACTGGAAAGTCAGGTTTGGGCCTGCAGTGACGAGACACATGGGGCCTCATGGGATGGGGGTGGAGCCAGCCCTTTCCTCCCCGTCCCAACGAGGACCCCAAGTCACCACCCACGAACGGCCTCTCTGGCTCCTGATCAAGCTGCTTAATGACCATGATCCCAGAGACTCAGAAAGAAATCTCGAAACCCAGTGGCTTTTGGCAGAAATGCATCTGGACCATACAATAGGTTACTGTTACCAGGCCACCCCCGGGGGGGGGAAAGGTGCTGTCCCTCTGCCTGCTCCCCCTAGACGGCTCAGTGGCTTAGGAACAAATCTCGGAATCCAGCAGGTTTTGGCGGAAATCCCTCCAGATTTAAGTATTAAAATTTCTGAATTTCAAAATCACACGGCCACTACTGCAGCCATGTGACATCATATGTTATTCATAACCAGCAATAGAGAACAAAATATCTATGGTTGCCTTTTCAGCAGATCTGAGTGTTGGGGTAAAATCCCAAATAATAATGGTGGGTCTGGTGTCAAAATATTGACTGTAATCAAAGTAGAGAGAGAGTAATGTGGAAATCACCTGCCCCACAGGTACGGGGAGGGTGTGGAATGGGGGCATACTGGGGTTTTTGGTGGTGGAGAATGGGCACTGGTGAAGGTACAGGTGTTTCATTGTATGAGCGAGACTTAAACCCAAAAGCTTTGTAACTGCTCTCACGGTGCTTCAATAAATAAAATTATAAAAAAAAAAAAAGTAAGGTGGATTTCATGCCCAATTCAATCAGCCTAATCAGTGGATGAATAAACAGCAGTACTCCTACATTAAAAAAAAAAAAGAAAGAAAGAAAAACATGGAATGAGGGTTGAGGGAGGTAGTTGAAGAGATAGCACAGTGGGCAAGGCACGTGCTTTGCACGTGACCAACCTGATTTCGACCCCCTGTATTCCTTATGGTTCCCTGAGGACTACCAAGAGCGACTCTTGAGTGCAAAGCCAGGAGTAAGTCCTGAGCACCACAGGGCGTGGCCTCAAAACACAAACAGAACAAGATTTAAAGTACACACACAATATTTTTTTTCCAAGTGGCTTTACAACATATTGCCACTTGAGGGCACCAAAGATTTAAAATATTTTCACATTTCCTGAAAGTTGCTGAAAATTTTGTCAGAGACTTTTTTTTTTTTTATGGACAAGGGGCTGTAATAAGGACACAAAAATAGGAAAACATAATCACTGGCTTTCCTTGGCAGGCTCAAGGACTAGTAGGAGTGGCCTGAGCGCTGCAAAGGAGTGTGGCATGTTTTGAAAGAATTATTAGCATTAGGTAGAAGCACAGCTACTTTATACTTACAGTGATGCTATTCTTAAGGTCCCAGCTCCAGAGTCTGAGTTCTTTTCACGGTTGGTTGAAGTTCAGCTATTTTGATTACCATACTAGCATGTTTTTTGTGTTCATTTTCTTGTGTGGGCTGGAGCAATAGCACAGCAGGTAGGGAATTTTTGCCTTGCACGCGGCCGACCCAGATTTGATTCCTCCATTCCTCTGGGAGAGCCCGGCAAGCTACCAAAAGTATCCTGCCCGCACGGCAGAGCCTGACAAGCTCCCTGTGGCATCTTCGACGTGTCAAACACAGTAATAACAAGTCTCACAATGGAGATGTCACTGGTGCCCGCTCGAGCAAGTCGATGAGAGGACAATGCTACAGTGCATTTTCTTGTGCATGGACAATGGCATTTTCCTAAGTCTACACGACATGGAATAAATATTGCTCTGCTAATGAAATCTCTGCTATTGATTTTTGGTTTTTAGAAATTTCTATGCTAGTCTCTGGTAAAAATCACATGCATTTTTCTTTTTTTTTTTTTTTTTTGCTTTTTTGGGTCACACCTGGCGATGCTCAGGGGTCACTCCTGGCTCTGCACTCAGGAATCATTCCTGGCAGTGCTCAAGGGACCATATGGGATGCTGGAAATTGAACCTGGGTCGGCCGCGTGCAAGGCAAACGTCCTACCCGCTGTGCCATCGCTCCAGCCCCTCACGAGCATTTTTGTTGGTTAACATTGGATTGTCCTTCCTCCGCCCTCAGGGAGCTTAAGTTTATTGAGTTACTCCCACAACAGTGTCCCTGAGGCACACCCAATTCCATTAAGCACTAATAATCCTATATTGCTTTTCTCTTTCCTTTATGTCACTTGCATGGTTTAGCAATGTCCTTTTTGTATAGACACAGGAAGACAGTTCATGCTATGCTTTGTAACATGGGAGTTAATTGACTCCAAATAATATTTACTCCTGGGCATCCATATTTACTTGACTTAAGCCTCAGCTGCCCTTAGTTCCTAGCACTCCAAAAGTAGGGTCCTGACAAAGAGACAGGATGGACCCAGGGCAAGCTGTAAGCTAACCTAGCATTGAAAGGGAAAAACTAAGTACCGTGAAAGTATAATAAGTTAAGAGCACTGTCATGGAACAAACTCTGTCATGATCCAAAAAGAAGCAACTGAATAAGGACCCTGCTGGAGTTAGGAAAGACTAACCTGGCTGAGGACTGTGGTCTGGAGATATAGCGAGACATCCCCAGGAAGAGCCAACCTTTACGCTTAATATATCACTTACTATGTTCAGACAAAATGACTAGAAATATTATAAGAAGTAAATGTACTGATTGCTTAAATGGATTACTAGCTGAGGAAAGGAGAAAGCAATACACCCTGGATGGAATTCCACCCTTGAGTAGATCTCCTAGTAATCTGGAGTGCGAAAGCCCCAGACTTTGTCCTTGAGTTAATCTCCTAGAACTTCCCCTGAAGTAGTGGCTTTATCTCTGTTATAATTCAACCCCACCAATGTGTACTCCCACCCTTCATGATTTCTATGTAGGGGAAAGAGAGGAGTAGAGAACTTTGAGATCTATGAGACAAGGATGATGGAACTATGATGGACTGGGACTACAACCAAAACTACAACTAGGATTGTGCAGTAAGGGGAGACATCAGACAACGCTGAGGAAGAGAGAGAAATAAATTGTCTACTGACCAGCCTGGGGCCCTGTTTCTCCATTCCCCCATCTTTTGTCGATCCATCGCATTGGGGCCGGCCAGGGGAATGGTTCATTGGCCACCTAACGCTCCAGTCCTACACCTGCCCACATTGTCCCTTGTAAACTCACACATTTTCGTAAGTTAACTCAGTTTGTTCTCTGTATTTGTAGCTACACTATTGATCTCTGCAAAGTCATTATCCAGTAAATCCTAATTTTGAAGTCCATAGATTTTTCTTGTTCCTCTGTAGAAACATTAATGTACTTTGCTGTCTTGTTTTTGCAGTATTTTTAAATTCTTGAAAACTTTTCAAATAAAAAAAAAAATTAAGAAAGCACTATTTTGGTCACAACTGTAGTTCTCAGGACTTATTTCGGACTTTGTGCCAAGGATCACTCGTGGCAATGCTGGGAACCAATGCAGTGTCCACAGCATGCAAGGCAAGTATTTTAACCTGGATACCAATTCTCTGTAGCACTGTGGCACTGTCCTCCCATTGTTCATCTGTTTGCTCGAGCGGGCACCAGTAATGTCTCCATTGTGAGATTTGTTACTGTTTTTGGCATATCGAATATGCCATGGGGAGCTTGCCAGGCTG
This sequence comes from Sorex fumeus, assembly GCF_029834395.1. Taxonomy (NCBI): domain Eukaryota; kingdom Metazoa; phylum Chordata; class Mammalia; order Eulipotyphla; family Soricidae; genus Sorex; species Sorex fumeus. The sequence goes on from NW_026606072.1 coordinate 17,078,257, forward strand.
TGCGGTGAGGGAAGGATACTCTCGGTAGCTTGCCGTGCTCTCTGATAGGGACAGAGGAATCAAACCCAGGTCGGCCGCACGCAAAGCAAAAACGCCCTACACGCTGTGCTATTGCTCCAGCCCCTAATTCTCTAGCCCCTAAAATATTATGCAAAACATTATTTAAAATAATTTATGTTAAAATTATTATATCGGGGGGGGGCACACCTGGCATACTCAGGTATTACTCCTGGCTCGGAACTTAGGAATTACTCCTGGAGGGCTCAGGGGAACATATGGGATGCTAGGAATAGAACCAGGTTAACTGCATGCAAGGCAAATGAGGGTGTACTATCACTCCAGCCCCAATACATGTATTCTTTATACTAAAATTACCTAAATAAACTATTCTTAACTTTGAGAATAGTTTAGGGACAGAACACATAGCTCAACAAACTGAGTATGCATGATTCATATGCAGAAGTCCTGGGTTCAGTCTCTGGCATTACAGGAATTACCCACCCCCTCCCCCCATACCCACTCCTGCCCAGAAGCACAGGGAAATGACCCTGAGAACCTGAGAACCAAGCCAGGAGCAGCTCCTGAGCACTGTTGTATGTGACCTAACACACACACACACACACACGAGTTTTCATAAAATAAGAAGAGGAAAAGGCTGTTTTTCTTGTTTGAGGTGGATCACACCTAGTGTTCAGGGATTACTTCCAGCTCAGTGCTTATAGTTTGTTCCCAAAGTGTTCAGGAGACTATGTGGTACTATGGATTGAACCTGGGGATCCTACTTGTAAAGCATGTACTTAGGAGATGACTAAGAGTTACCCTCTGAAGATGTTGAAAGCAATGAAATCAACAGCCAAGTGTTTTCTAACATAGAAGAGAGCTACCTACCTCAAAGAAACAAGGCAAAACTATAAACAAACAAAACAGGGGCTGAAATCACTCAAGCCATAGAAGCACATATTTTGCATGTGCTTCCCTAGTACATGCATTACAGGAATTACCCAGGTAGGTTTGCTCCCTAGTACCACATGGTCCCCTTAATACCTTCAGGGACAACCCTCAAGCACACAGCCCCTGAGCTACATCCAGATGTAGCTCCCAAACAAAAAATTAAAACAAACCCAAAAAATAAAGGAGTATGGGGGCTCTGCAGAGAGTACAGCAGTTAAGGCACTTCCTTTATATCAGGGCAAATTGGGTTCAATCCTGGCACCACATATGGGTGAGCCACTGAGCCCACTGAGCCCCCTGAAACCCACCAGGGGTGATCCCTGAACAAAGAAGTTCTGAGCACAGCCAAGTGTGGCACTAAGACTAAAACAACAAAAAACAACTGAAGTATGATGAAAATTATTTTCCACTTGGCCTTAAACATGTTAATAACTTACCTTAGTATACCTTATGAAAAACATTCTGCAAGTCTCAAAGTGCTAAAGTTGCCACACACTTTGAGATGTTTCAAAATACATATAGAATTCAAAGTATAGAATTTAAATAAAACAATAGCACTGTGAACAACATGCACTCAAAATTCATATCCCAGCAGAACTACAGAATATCAAGTTATGGAAATAGTTTTTGCAGAGGTAATTAGCTAACAGGGATTGTACTGGATTGGAGTAGGGCCTAATCCAATGACAGGGATCCTCATAAGAAAAAGGAGAGACATACAAGCACACCAGAAGGAAAATAATGTGAAGGCAGAGGCAGAGATCAGATTTATGCTGTCTTGAACCAAGTGGTGTCAGGATTGCCAGCCAGACTAATCCTAGCTATGATGAGGCATGAAGGGTTTTCCTCTGGAGACTTCAGAGAAAGCAGGGCCCACCAACACCTTGCTTTTAGATTTCCAGCCATAACTGTAACCAAAGTTCTTTTAAAACCTAGTTTGTGATACTTTTACTATTATGGCAACCTTGAAAAACTGATGCACATAAACTTGGACGTGGTCAAAAAATATTGTGCTTTGGGGCTAGAGATAGTACAACGAGTAGGGCATTTGCCTTTCATGTGACCCACCTGGGTTCGATCCAGGCGTTCCATCTGGTCCCCCAGTACTGCCAGGAGTAATTCCTAGAGCCAGGAACAACGTGAACAACTGTGAACAACGTGCACTCAAAATTCATATCCAAACAGAACTACAGAATATCAAGTTATGGAAATAGTTTTTGCAGCATCAACAGGTATGGCCCCAAAACAAAACAAACATAGTGTGCTTCAAGTTTTCCAAACTAGACATGATAAAATCAACAAAGTTCTTTGAGACCTTAATGACACTGAGCAGAGAAAACAGGCTATTTGCTGGGGGAGGTTCATTTACATGGTGCCAGAAAGACAATACAGTGATTAAGGCTCCTGCCTTGCATATGGCTGGCCCTCCTTCAGATGTCTGGTACCATATATGGTTCCCTGAGCCCTGACAGGAGTGATCACTGAGTGCAGAATCAGGAGTAAGGCCTGAGCATCACTGGATGTGGCCCAAAAAAAAAAAATTCTTTTAAAAAGGAAGCAAAGAAAGGAAGGGAAAGAAAAAGCCTGACTAGAAAACTGACCTAAATTCAAGTCCAAGTAATAAATCAATGGCCCAAGACCCAAAAGACCCAAAAATGGACATGCTTATCTGGTCATCAAGAGAACATCCACGAAGAGAAATGCAGTTCTGTATTAAAAAGTTATGCTATGAGAACCTATTCTTCATATCTCCAGTCTAAATAAGCAGTCTGAAATTTGTTTAAGTTAGCAAGTACAATTTTAGCAGAACTTGTCTGCTAAAAACTCAAGATAAACATGCAATTTTACTCTAAAAAGAAACAAAAGGCCACTTTTTAAATGCCATCCTAGAACTGTCTATCCAAAGGATGAAAGAATGTTTTCCTTAAGTCATATGGCATCCTGCATGTTGAGCAGCCACGATAGTACTAAGCGCCTCAGTGTTGAATATGTATATGATCTTGGTGATGTTGTCATTGCTTAGAAAATTTCTGAAATTCTATTATGTCCCTCAAAGTCAAAACATCTAGCAATCTTTGACACTAGAACTTCTTGATCTCTTGTCAAGCTCTGGCATTGTCTCTCCTCCACCGTGAAACAAGACTGAAGTTCACAAAACATAAATCAAATTTGCACTTCCTTTAAATGTTTTCGAAATACCCAAAGCACTCTTCTACTCTCGTATTTAAATTTTTTTTCTTCTCTTTCAGTTCTTAGGCAGAGGTAGTACATGCCAGATTATGGTGCTGCAACATTTGGCCACCACGCTCACCAGGTCCTTTGGTCATGGTGCTTGCACACATGGTTGCCAAAGATAGCACTTTTTAGCTGGAATACTCGTCAGAGTTGCCTTGGTGCTCACTCAGGACACAGTCCTGGTTGTAGGCTTGCCAGGGAGTCACACACTTTAGTTGAAATGTGATAGCACACATAACTAACTGTAGTGGGGTTAAAATTGCTTGTGCCATCAAAAATCACCAAGTGCAGAATAAGTGGGATCACACTCAGGAAGATGCAAAGGAATCAGAACTTAGAATCCCCTTCCCTATTTCCCCCTGAGCAACAGTGGTTGTGACCCAAAAAGAAAAAAAATTTTTTTCAAGTTTTCAGGTACTCAGAATATTTGTGATTTACCTTCACTGGCCTGTTACATTAGAATGCTTATGCAAATACCGTTTCATCGGCTAGGCTATATTTTGACTGTCCTCACTAATATTTTGTTTATAGTAATTGCTCAGTATTCAACTGATTTCTGTCACTTTGATTTGGGAAGAGGTCACTGCAGAAAAATTACTGATTAGAACTCGTTTTTGCAGTCATATAAGCCATGGATCACCTTTAATTTTTCTAAAGTAAGTCAGGACCTTGGCTAACTTCCCAACACGCCAGAAGTCTGCCTCTTTCAGTTTTAAAATATATACCCATCTACCTACAGTCACTTAGAAAAGTAATTTCTGAACGAGACATTCTCAAGTTTCTCCTACCTTTCCCCCTCAGTTGTAAGCAATCGTAGACTTTGATGTTTAAGCTCAACAAAAGAGCCTGACATTCCAGTTCTTTATCTTTAAAAGCACTTCATTGAATGCCTAAATTTGATCAAAGTATTACTGGTCCTTCTTAATTTAGCTTCTGCTGCCTCATGTCTCATCTCCTGTACCTATACTGAACCTAGTAGGCCACAACATGAATTTATACAGGCCAATTACTTTGCCTAAAATTCTTTAGATCTCTACATCTTAGTCAATTGTTACCCACCAAAACATGATACTTTATCCTGTAAGCACTTCAGTATCAGCACAGAGATTGTCATCACTGCATCTTCATTTTTGCTTCAGTTTCAAAATGAAATTTGCAGGCACAGTTACCTCTGAAAATCTACTTATTTTAATGAAGTGTGTGGAAACCACCTTTACACTCTTCGTTCTGATTCAGATCCCTTGACTAGGATGAATGATAGCATAGTTCCTTTGAATCCTGAAGCCATTATTCTGGCCCTGGCTCCAGCTCCAGCTAGGTATTATAGGGTTCTCCTGCTGAAGCAACATTTTGGGGGGAATGCTGGGTGGGAATGGATGAGAGAACCCCATAAGTGATTCAGGTCCACTCTTGATACTTGAATTGTGTGGTCCTGAAGGTGGCCAGACCCAAGGATGTAGTGAGGCTCAAGCCCTAAGAACTGGGGCACCCACACCCCAAGGAGACTCAGAGCTGGAGATCAAACCAAGGGTCTAATGCACACTAAGAACACACTCTAATGTATTCTATGAGTTCTCTCAGACCCATCCTCACTTTTTCTGTCTCTGGGATGGCCTCCAACATTTAAGGTATTTACTCTATCACTAAGCTATATATATCTAGTAAATTTACAGAATCAAGTTAATATTCTTATATCTATACTTCTATGTCAAAAGAATACAGGCATGGAAATAATCCTCATGCTTACATTTCTCTCATCCTTAAAACAAATTTAGATATCATTTTGAAATGCCTTAAACCCAAAACCATTAAAATACTCATTACACTTGGTATTTTTTAAAAATGCTGAGGAGAGACAATATAAAGAGGAAATTATTTTAAAAGAGGGCATACCCAGAAACTTTGGGGGATGTTATAGCTGTAACTCATTATCTTGACTATAGTGATTGCACAAGTCAAAACATGCTAAAACACATGTTCAACTCGTACTTTGTAAATTTCTATCTTGATTTTTCCAAAAATATTGGTGCAGCTACCAAGAAACTCCTAGAAACAATAGACTTATATAGTAAAGTTGCAGGTTATAAAATCAATACACAAATGTCCATGGCTTTCCTATACGCAAATAATGAGAGAGAAGAAAGTGACATGAAAAAAAAAATCCCGTTCACAATTGGGCCCCAGAAAATCAAGTACCTAGGAATCAGCTTAACTAAGCATGTAAAAGACCTGTACAAAGAAAACTACAAAACGCTACTTCAGGAAATAAAAGAGGACATGAGGAAATGGAAAGATATCCCCTGCTCATGGATCGGGAGAATTAACATTGTCAAAATGGCAATACTTCCCAAAGCATTGTACAAATTCAATGAGATCCCTATAATGATATGCATGACATTCTTCAAAGAAATAAAGCAAACACTTCTGAAATTCAAATGGAACAATAAGCACCCAGGAATAGCTAAAGCAATTCTTGGGGAAAAGAAAATGGGAGGAATCAACCTCCCCAACTTCAAACTCTACTACAAAGCAGTAATAATTGAAACAGCATGGTATTGGAACAAAGGCAGAGCTGCAGACCAATGGAACAGGGTTGAATATACTGACATCTCCCCCCAAACATACGATCATCTAATCTCTGATAAGGGAGCAAGAAATGTGAAGTGGAGCAAGGAAAGCCTCTTTAACAAATTTTGCTGGCAAAACTGGACGATTACATGCACAAAAAAAAAAATGGGTTCAGATCTCTACCAAACACCATGTACAAAAACAAAATCAAAATGGATTAATGACCTCAACATCAGACCGGAATCCATAAGGTACACTGAAGACATGGTTGGCAAAACCCTCCACGACATTGAAGCTAATGGGATCTTCAAAGATGACATACCACTGGACGAGCAAGTGAAAATAGAGATAGACAAATGGGGCTATCTTAAACTAAGAAGCTTCTACACCTCAAAACAGTGACCAAAATACAAAGACAGTCTACAAAATGGGAAAGGATATTCGCCGAATACACATCTGACAAGGGGTTGATATCAAGGATATACAAAATACTGGTTGAACTCCACAAGAAGAAAACATCCAACCCCATCAAAAAATGGGGCTATGAAATGAACAGAAACTTTCTCAAAAGAAGAAATCCGAATGGCAAAAAAGCACATGAGAAAATGCTCTACATCATTAATCATCAGGGAGATGCAGATCAAAACCACAATGAGATACCATCTCACACCACAGAGATTGGCCTACATACAAAGAAACAAAAGCAACAGGTGTTGGGACGGATGACGTAGCGAGAAAGGGACCCTCCTTCACTGCCACTGGGAATGCCGACTGGTTCAGCCCTTTTGGAAAACAATATGGACGATTCTCAAAAAATTAGAAATTGAGCTCCCCTTTGACCCAGCAATACCACTCCTGGGAATATATCCCAGAGAGGCAAAAAAGTGCAGCCGGAATGATATCTGTACTTCTATGTTCATTGCTGCGCTGTTCACAATAACCAAAATTTGGGAAAAAACCCGAGTGCTTGAAAACAGATGACTGGCTAAAGAAACTTTGGTACATCTACACAATGGAATACTACGCAGTTATTAGAAAAGATGAAGTCATGAAATTTATATACAAGTGGTTCTACATGGAAAGTATCATGCCAAGTGAAATGAGCCAGAAAGAGAGGGACATAGAAAGACTGCACTCATCTGGGGAATATAAAGTAACAGAATGGAAGTCGAACACCCAAGAATAGTTGAGAAAAGTACCAGATCTACTCCAGGGCTTGAAAGCCCGCCTCACATGCTAGGGGAAAAGGCAGGTCAGATAGAGAAGGAAACACCAAGTAAAGGATGTTTGGAGGACTCCCTCAGGATGCGAGATGCATGCTGAATGTAGACAACAGATGAACACCATAGCCACTCAATACCTCTTTTGCAAATTACAACACCCTAAAGGAAAGAGTGAGCAAAAGGGAATGCCCTGCCAGAGGGGGGGATGGGGTGTGTGTTTGGGGGTGGGGGAGCGTGGGGGAGGGGGGTTGGGAAGGCTACTAGGATCATTGGTGGTGAATGGGCATTTGGTGGAAGGATGGGTATTCAATCATTGTATAACTGAAACCCAAGCACAAAGTTGGTAAGTCTACAACTGTACCTGTTTTGCTAAAAAAAAAGTATATATATATACACATATATAAGTATATTTATATAAGTGTATATATATAACATATATAAAAATACATATATATACACACACACATACAGTCAAATTCCTTGGAGATGTGATCTTACCACAGCTAAAACATGGCATCTGAGAAATCATTTCTCATAGTCCAATATTGGCTCATTACACAAAACTTATTTCATAATAAAAATATTTTCATGAGAAAAAAAATATTGGTGCAGAGAAACTGAGTTTCAAGAACCACAAATTAACACCTTTTGGAGACTTCCATGGCCTATTCTGGCTTCAACAATTCGAACAAGATGTACATTTTAAAAAGTTTCTGTACTGTGTGGGCTCCCTTTCAAACAATATGGTCAGTATTTTACCAGCTGTTCGGTAAACAAGTTATGCTAAGCATGAATACCATCAAAATTATGTGTGCTGTGTCACACTTTCAGTAACCAAACTTAATGTTATACTATACAGAATAACCAAACTCCATTAAAGGTATGTGCTGTCACACTTTCAGTAACCAAACTTAATGTTACAATATCATATTATACAGAACAAAATCCACTAACTTACCATACTTAAGGCATAGCATTAAAAACTGTGTTTCATATCACAATGCACAAATACAGAGTAAACATCACTTAACTGGTAAGTGGGAATTATGCTCCCCCACCAAAAAAAAAAAAAATCTTAGCATGATCACAAAAGTTAAAATTACAAAAAAATCGAGGAGGTAGGTGGGATTGGTAGGGACAGTGTTTGTGCCACATCTGACAGTGCTCAGGGCTCTGCGATCAAAGATCACTAACGGGACTGAGGAAATCATTACGTGGTGCCAAGGATCAAATGAGATAGGCCACATTCAAGGCAAATGTCTTACTGCTGTACTATATATGCTCTGGCCCTAAAAATCCATTTTTATAAACTACTGTGCTTCAAGCGGTGTCTGCCTTTGGAGCTGAGTTTTCATCGGAGGCATGCCGAGAATTAGGCTACTCCAGCAACTGACTCTGTAGCTCCTGTGATCTTCTTGGACAATTCAACCTGCGTCAGTTGGATCCTGACTGTAGAAGCTGCTGTCAAGAAACCCAAATTGAAAGTAAAAAGGTATTGTTTTCTGGCATGTCTTCATGTCCAGCAGTTGTTCATTGATGATTTACTTGAAATGCAGTGAAGTATTACATTGCTTAATGGGGCCTGAGAGGTAATTCTGGATCAAGTGCATGCTTTGCCTGCAGGAGGCCCTGGTTCAATCCCGGCACCTGTTGGTCCCCTTTGCAGCTGCGCAGCACAGAGCAGAATGGAGCCCTACAATGTTAACAGATAAGACCCCCAAACAAGAAAAACAAAATATAATAATCAACTGTAAAGAAGCCTCTAGTTTTTCAAGAACTCAACTTGCCTAGCAGTACAGCAATTATTATTATTATTATTATTATTATTTTGCTTTTTGGGTCACACCTAGCAATGCTCAGGGGTTACTCCTGGCTCTGCACTCAAGAATTCCTTCTGGCGGTGCTCAGGGGATCATATGGGATGCCGGAGATCGAACCCAGGTCGGCCATGTGCAAGGCAAACGCCCTACCCCCTACAGTACAAGAATTAAAGCAAAAAGGAAAGAAGGAAAAGAACTCAAGCTGCATACCCGCAACCATGACTACGATAACTGTATAGCAGAGGAGTTGGAGTCACCATAGGGTGGTTTTAATTTTCTTCAGTATTAATAACCAATGCACAGCAGAGCCTGGCAAGCTACCTGTGGTGTATTCGATATGCCAAAAACAGTAACAATAATGGGTCTCATTCCCCTGACCCTGAAAGAGCCTCCAATACGGCAGAGTTGGTAAAGACGAGTAAGGAGAAGCTGCTAAACTCTCAGAGCTGGAACGAATGGAGACATTACTGGTGCCCGCTTGAGTAAATCAATGAATAACGAGGTGACAGTGATACATTTTAAAAACTTTAAAATACAGAGAGGTGATTTAGTCAAAAAATATTTTAGGTTCTTTGCTGGGTAAAACAAAATCTAACTCAAAGTGACTGAACTGAGGCATATAACAAAATGCCTTCTATAAATATATAAAGAAGCTGGAGATACAGTATAAGAAGGGCATTTGCCTTGCCGATCCTCGTTCGATTCCTAGCATTCCATATGCTCCCTGAGCCCACCAGAAGTGATCCCTGAGCGCAGAGCAAAGAGTAAGTCCTGAGCACCACCAGTTGAGGCCACCCAAAACAAAGTAAGAAGCCAGAGAGGTAAGTACAGCGAGTAAAGCTGCTTGCCTTGCATGTGGCTGACTGGGATTCAATCCCAGTCATTCCATACAGTTCCCCGAGCACTGCTAGGAGTGACTAGAAAATTGGTAGGAGGAGTGCAGTCAAGAATAAGCCCAGAGAATAGCTGGGTGTGGCCCAAAAACTCAAAAACTGGGAGGGGAAAAAATACCCCAAAAATCAAGTAAAATTTAACACTCTACAATTACTTTTGAGGAGAAACTTATGTTGTTGTTTAATCTATTACCACAAGCCTAAATGTAAAACCCCAAAAGTGGCTTCTGGTGAAAGCAGGTAAATTTGGTAGGAAACTGAAAACAGCAAAAAATATTAGCAGCCTTCTAGGAAGATAAAATTAAATATAATGAAAGGCAAGAAAAAATGAGCATTAGCTAACTATATAAAATCCACAGCATTTTTGTTCTAACATTACGTTCTTTACAATTATAGTATATTTACATGTGGGGTGGGGATGGGAGCAGCAAATGAATTAAAACCAGAATTATCAAAAGACAAATATAAAGAGGCAGGCTACTCTTCCAGTCAGCAGTAAAACAGAAATTATTTAAAAATTAATGTGCAAATGAAAAGGTCAACATTCATTTAATGAACTTAAGCATTCAATGAGTATTTTCCAAAGCTTTGTTTTTGTAAAATTAGAAAGTAATCACCATCTTTAATAAAGCATAACTTTGTTTTAATAAGTGAACAAAGCACAGTGTTTAGAAACCAATACCTTGAACACTACAGAGAACAACAACATTCTGAAAATCCAGTTTATTTTTCCATGTTGTGGACAGATCCAGTCAATGTGATCAATTTTTCTGCATGTGTAATAATTTATCAAAATAAGTTTTCCCACAAGATTATTTTCCATCAGCTCAGAAAATCCTGGTCTGACAACATACCCAAATAAAGCTCTTGGAAATCACCTCTTAAAATTTGGAAGTGTGGTCAAGTCTTTCCTGTAACATTTACTGAACTACAAATGGCTAAAGAGCAATTTATGTTTGAAAAGGTGACTAGTACAACAGTTGAATTCAGGAAATTAATTTTAGTGCACTTTGCTCCAGTTTTAGCCAACATGCTACATTGTCCTTTTGGGGGGGAAGTTGGGAGCGCACAAAGTGGACTTGAGGAATTCCATTGTACGAAAAAGATATGACTCTGCAAGCAAACAGTGTAAGCTGCCTTTTTTTTCTTAAGACCTGGACATTTTAAGACAGAAGCTTTGCAAAACATTACACAATTTTTTATTATTAAATGAGAAAAATCTCATTTGTTACATCGTCACATTGCTAGTCAGAGAAATGCTGCAGTGATGAAGAAAGTCAATGTTGGATCAACCAAAGTCCTCATTTCTACAACATTCATTTACAAAGAAATAATGTTCAACACAGCCCAACACAACATTCTTGGTTTTCTTCATATTGAAGTCCCCAAAAAATCATCTTCTAATGGGGTTTTTTACTACATAAATTATAGTTCTTCATTTTTACAATTCACCCCAAATTGTATGAGATGTATCACACTAAAATTTCTAAAGCTGTTAGGAAATCCTTCACACATCATCATCATCGGATGTGTCACTGCTACTTGTTTCTGTGTCATCATTCTCAATAGTGGGTTTGAAAGTGCTGTTTTTCCAGGGTCCAAACTTGAAGTCACAGATCAGGCCATTTTTCAAAATACCATTTTTCCTCAGGCCATTCTTCTGTAACTAAAATGTCAAAGATACAAACATTTAAAAAATCAACTTCCCACCGAGAGTTATTAATATAATAATGATATAACTACACATAACAATGAATGTCATATCAGATGCCAAGGATCGAACCTAGAGGTCAGAGTGCAAGGCAAACATACTACCCACTGTACTATCACTGTGGTCTCAGACAAGTACTTTTAAAAAATATCAATGAAAAGCAAAATGCGGAAACTGGGACTTTGCAAGACAAACTAGGACTAAACACTAGTAGGGTTACTTAAACTAGTTACCATGACATTTCATTAAAAGAGCAGATGCAGGGGCTGGAGCAATAGTACAGTGGAGCTTGCCTCGTACACAGCGGGTCAGGGTTTAACTCCTGACATTCCATAGGTCCCCCAAGACCGCCAGGAGTGATTTATGGGTGCAGAGCCAGGAGTAAACCCTGAGCACTGCAGAGTGTGGCGCCCCAAACAAACAAAAAGTAGGGCAGACAGGGGCTGGAGCAATAGTACTGGGAGCAATAGTACTGGGTGCAACAATGAAAAACCAATAACCTCATCAAAAGGGAGTAAGAAAAGATAAACAGACACTTCCCTGAAAAAGACGTCTAGACAACCCAGCAGGAAAGTGGAAAAGAGTTCATTTTAACTCAGTATCAAGAAAATTAAAATAAAATTGACATATATCAAACAAGCAGAAACAATCAGTGCCAGCAGGGATGTGGTGAAAAGGTCTATATTCATTTACTGCAGGTGTGTATGTTGTTTAATAAGTCTGTACAAAAAAAAAAATGTATGGAAACTTTTTATTTTAAAAAAAAAGTATGGAGTCTTATCAAAAGGTAGATGACCACTGCTTGGCACTAACCCCAAGAACACAAAAATATTAACTCAAAATTTATCCCTGTCTACTCCCCCAAAAGCTTTATGAACTGAACATATGGAGGTTGAAATCAAGCATTTACAGTACGGTTAAAGAAGTAGTACAATGAGTTGAGCATATGGCTTTGTATGCAGGAGGGCAGGTTCAATCCCAGTACCAATGAGATCCCTTGGACACCTGAAGGCGTGATCCCTGGCACATACCATGGAGTAGCAACCCCTACCTCCCCACCATCACTTAAGCACCACAGGGCTTAGCCTCAAACAAAACTTTGCCCATCAGATCCTACTTTCTCAGGCTCTGAATCATGATACCAAAAATGTATGACCATCATGAGTCCAGAAAAATATATATATGAAGGAAAACTGGGAGTATAAAGTATTTTAAAATTAAATAGTAAAGAATAAAAGGTGAGGTAGGTAAGAAGCTAAGAGAAAATCTGAACAATGACAAAGACGAATTTCATTAATTCCTAAACACTATACATCCAAAGATTCATCAAAGTCATGTCTGCCTCTATTAGAAAGTAAATCAGACATAATGGGATGTCTAGCAACTTGTAAATAAAACAAAATTCCCTTCCTCAGAAAGGATTACTAACACTTTAAAGGAAGGGCAATTTAAAATCAATCTGTAGGAGTCAAGTCATACCTGTTCACTAATAACTTGGAATTCTCTCATTTCATCCTCAGTTAAGGGAGCACAGGTTTCATCATTTTCACTGTCTTCTTGCCACCCCATCTCCTTTAACAATCTGGATAAGAGGAAGCAAAATGATGAATTTGATCTCTACCATCACCTAAATATGGTAACTCCATTTACATGGCACATTAAGAGATGTACATTATACAATATCCTAAAATACGCCTCCCAAAAACAATTTTTAAGTATATGTTTTAAAAATCTTCCTAGGAGCAAAGATAAGGAATTGTACTTGCCCATGACCAACCCAGTTCAATCCTAAAACCATACTCCTGAGCACTTCCAGACATAGTCTCCCCCCCACCCCCACTCATACCTCTCCCCCCCAAAATTAAATGGAATTTAAAAATCGTCCTAAACCAAATAAACTTTAGCACAACTGGACTGGGGAGACAGTTCAAGAGCTGGAAAGATCCAATCAAACGCCCAGAACCAACTGATCTTTCACCCACCACCAGGAGGAACCCCTAAGTAAGGCACCAGCAGTAGTGCCTGAACCATGCCAGTTGTGACCAAAAATCAAAGGTGGGGATGGGGAAGAGAGAATATATAAGCAAAGACTTAAAGCAGTCCTTAATAATAGTTATAAAATCTCATCTTGTGTGTAGATAGAAGTAGAAACTATAATCTTTAGAGGAAAAAGCTAAAACATATCCCATCAAATTAGTTTTACAAAGGAGGTAGAAAAATACACCTTAACACCACTCACCAAATTTAAGCTGAAAGAAAATACTTTTTAAGCACTCAGTAATTACAAAGTGCTCCGCACCAATTCAGATACAAGATACAGCAATGAACAACAACTAAAAACTAATACTGGGCCACAGGAGTGGGTAAGGCCTTGCATGTGGTTGACCCAGGTTTAATCTCTAGCACCACAATATAGAGCACAAGTCAGAGAGAAATGATCCCAGAGTACAGAGCCAGAGGTAAGCCCTGAACACAACCAGGTGTGGCCAAAAATAAACACAACACAAACAAAAACAAAAACCTACTATAACCTTACCATTCATTGTGGCCTGGAATCTAAATAACAAAAATTGAAATTATAAATCTGCTAAAAATATGTATAACTAGTCTAGTTTCCACTTCCCATAATTAAATGAAATTCTAGGAAAAGTAGTATTAAACTAAACAGAAGTCAATCCACAGACAAGGATATGGTGAAACTGCAACCTTCATGTATTATTGAGCAGAAAACAAATTGAGTCAGTCATTTTGGAAAATAATTCAGTAGTTTCTCAAAATGTTAATGAAGCATAGGCCTCAATTATTCTAATCCTAGGAATTTGCACAAAAGGAAAATATAGCCATGCAAGAGCCTGCACATTAATGCTCACAGTGGCATGTATTTAAAATACTCAAAATACAAAGAACACAGGCTAGAGAGACAGTTAAGCCAGACTTGCATGCAGGAGAACCCAATTGGCTCCCCAGTACTATACACAGTCCCTTGAACACTACCCAGACTGACCCCGGAGCAGAGTCAGGAGTAAACCCTGAACAGAGCCAGATGTGCCCCAATCCCTCTAAAAAAAAAAGGGGGTGGGGAGGGGGACATACATAAGGTATAAAAAACCTTTTAAGTGGTTGACTTACAATACAGTGAATGATTTGGCAAAAAAAGAAAAGCAAAGTACTGACACATGCAAAGTACTGATGTTAACCTTGGAAACATCATGCTAAGTTCAAGAAGTCAGACAAGAAAGATCAAATAATTTATGCTTTTATTATATATAAAATATCCATAAAAGGCAAGTCTATAAACATATAGAAAGCAGCATAAAGGTTTTCAAAGGATAGGAAATAAAAAATGAGTAACTGCAGAAGTGATCTCTTTTTGGAAATGTCCTAAAGTTATATTGTAATGCCAGTTGCACAGCATTTAAGGTATCAAAATTCAATGTGCTGAATGCCTAAAACAGGTTAAGGTTTATGGTAAACTACTCTCATTAATTGTTAAAAAGAAATCACAACATTTATGTAATTTCATCAACATCCAAAACAGAACATATTGGAAGAGGGGAAATCATCATCATCACCATCATCACCACCATCATCATCATGGAAACCAACCTGTGTTCAGCTTCAAGTGAACTTGAGAGAACATCAGTTTGTGGGAAGGTGGAAGAACGAATGATCTGTTGGGATATCACTGAGGCATTGCCATTCTCTTGCGGAATATCACTTTCATCAAAGTTTCGGTTTATGTCCCTTTCTTGGTGAGTACTATTGCTGTTATGCAAATTAAATGAGTCGTCATCCTAATTTTTAGGAAGTTGAAAAAAAATTAGTCTGAAAATACAACTGTAAAAAACTTTGATCATTAAATTTCATCAATAATACAAAATGTAATGTTTTGAGTATTTTTTGCCCAAATATTTGAGTGATATTGCTAATGTGAAACTAATAATAGTTAATATATTTTACTTACCTTCTCTGAGCCAGGGTGGCTTTCATCTTCATGTTCCTCTTCTACTCTGTCCCTCTTCAATGCTTTCAAAAATTCACTTTTCTTATCAGTGCGCATACGGGTCAGTTTGGTTAGCCGAGGCTGCTGATTAAGTTTGTCAACAGGTGAAGAGGAATTTGAGCGATTACACTAAGAAAAGATTGAAGCACACTGATAAATTCGTAGGTAGAAAATGTCAGTACCAAATTGATATTACAACTTTTTTTTATCTTTATGCACTTTTCTCTATCCCTGTATGTTTTCCTCCCCCCCAATCCAGCCCTTTATTACCTTTCAATGATGACAAGTAGTCATTACAAAATGGGGTTATAGTGCTCCCAAGCTTTGGCCTGTAGTACTGCAAACATCACCCAATTTGTTGTGACCCAAGGATCTCAGTGTAACCACTCAGATTGTACTTAGGCTGAAGAGTAAAGCCAGGGACTTAACTAGGCATCACTAGTTTTATGCTTGCCAGGCAGGAGGTTTAAACTATTACTGGGCTTCCTAAAAAAGAATTATTGTATTCTAGAAATTAAGGTCTATTATTGTAAGAACTGGGACTGAAGCTAGTAGAGTGGGTAAGGCACTTCCTTGCACGCAGACAACCTAGGTTCAATCCCCAGAAACCCATATAATGGTTCGCCGAACCCACCAGGAGTGATTCCTGAGTGAAGAGGCAGGAGCTGAGCATCACAGGGTGTGACCCCTAAAGAGAACTATATTCTATATTCCAAATAACTATCATCATCACTGTCACCGTCATCCCATTTTTCATCTATTTATTCGAGCGGGCGCCAGTAACATTTCCACTCATTCCAACCCTGAGATTTTAGCAGCCTCTCCTAATGACGTATTGAAGGCTCTTTCAGGGTCAGGGAATTGAGACCCATTAATATTACTGTTTTTTGGCATATCAAATATGCCACGGGTAGCTTGCCAGGCTCTGCCGTGCAAATAACTATATTCCAAACCAAAGAACAGAGGAGAAAACAGACATGCGTTAGCACCCTTTTGTCTTGTTTCTGACCCATATCTGGCAATGTTCAGGGGACCACATAGGGCACCAACGATCGAACCCAGGTTGGCCATGTGCAAGGCAAACACCTTAGCACCCAAATTGTTGTACTATCTCTTCAACCCCACCCTTTGGCTTTTAAAGTAAAATACGATCGACAATAAAATGTTTGGGGCCAGAGAGATAGTACAGAGGGCAAGGTCTTGCACAGGGCTTCCACCCTATACGGTTCCCTGAACCCACCGGGAGTGATTTTTGAATGCAGAGCCAATAGCAAGCCCTGAGTAAAGCTGAGTGTGACCAAAAGGAAAAACTACAGAAGAAAATGTAAAAACTGCAACAGAATGTTTTAGGTATGAGAATATACCATAGTACTGTTGACAATAATGTTTGCAGATTGCGATCTCTAAATCACAACTGAGAATGCTGGCACAAGTCTAATATCCTACAGCTGATAACATTAAGAAAGAACAGGGTCAGATACTACCTGTTAAGGTGCTTTCCTTAAAAGCTGTCGCCCTGGGTTCAACTCAATGCATATGGTCCCTGAGCACCAACCACCAAGGAGTGACCTCTGAGTAGAGACGGGGTTAAGCCCTGAGCATGCTAGGTGTGGGTCAAAAGTCAAGAAAAACGTAAAAAAAAAAAAAGAAGAAGAAATAGTATATAAGGACTATGATGTCCCAATTAATTCAATGTCTACAACAACCAAATGTATAGCACATCAGATTAGGCTGACTTGGGTTAAATGCTAAGAGCACTTCTAGGAGTAATCCCTGAATAGAGGCAAGAGTAAGTCCTGAAGCACAGCCAGGTGTAGTCCAAAACCAACCAAACTAAAAACCATAATTTCACCATGAAGCAAATCCCTTGCTCTTGGAATTGTTAAAATCCTAAAATGTCCAACAACCACCAATCCCAACACCCACCATAGACTATTACAAATCCATTTAGCTATTCAAAGTTAATTACTATAGTATACTCTCACTATACTGTACTTTTCACAATTCTTAGTCATTCTTTCTAAGTGATAAATATATGGGTGGTTCTTTATATTTTCTCTACAGTTTTGGATGTTTAGAAATAGGCATTAAATTTTTTTACATAGTTCCTACTTAACTATCATGGGGCAGCTATATGCAGTACAGCACATGCCAAGTAGATGTGAGGACTTGGATTTGATCCAAGCATCGTTTTGCTCATTATTAATTACAATGATTAATTTATGTTGACTTGTGGATAATTTTAATATCATACCTCTTTTACTGAAGTTGTTGATGGACTAAAATTCTTGGCAGTTGATTTAAAAGCATTAAAGTTGCCAACACTGTATGTAGACTCATGAGGAAAAGAACTCCCAACTTTATTTTCTTTAGTTTGGCTTTTCCATTGTGTAGGCTAAAGAAAAACACAAATATTAAAGGTTAACTAAAAGATCAGATTACTTAGGAAAAATAAATGAACTCTGAAACAAAGAGGGCACATGTAGTAAGAACAATGTTTTCCTGTATTTCTTCTTAATCATTCCTTCACGGTTCCTTTCCATCTTTTTCTACAAATAATAACAAAGCTTGATATTCAGAGTAAAAGAATCTTAATACACACATTGTTTTATTTTTCAACTTTATAAAATTTGAGATTTATAAAGCTGAAAAATAATGCAGTGTATTCAGATTCAGTCTAAATTCAGTAGATAAACTTTTCTAATACCGAGAAAAGTGAGTTTTAAAAACCTAAAAGTGCACACCAAGAAACAGCATTTTATATTATGTAATTATGCAAAAATATCAAGGTACCCAGCAAAAGATTATGAATCATTCACTACTACAAAAACAAGAAAAAATATAGCACTTAAAAGTCAATTAAGATACATGACACACAAAGAACCTTTACTTTCGACTTAGAAGTCAGCAGTCCACAAAATATTAGTTTAAAACCTTTTACAACCTTTTCCCAAAGTAACTTTTAAACTAAAACCTTTTTCCATTTTTAATAAGTTAGGACTTACTTTTGTAGGTGGAGCAGCTGGTTTAGGGACTAATCCTTTATAAACACTTGGACCAGTCCCATTCTTAACTGGCTGTGACTGAAGATTTCCTACAACTGGGAATCCAGAGAGCTGTAAGTCTTTTGTATTACCTTTCTTAATAACCAGCATCCTTGGGGTTCTAGATTTAGGATTCGGAGGGTATTCTGCATAAATAAAGCACGAGCAAAAGTTACACACAGCTTCAAATTTTAGCATAAACTAAAACCACCCAAAGAATAATGTATTTCAAACATCAATTATATTTGAAACAGCTATCCTTGGTAAAATAATTAAAGTATGAACTGTATTCCAAATTTAGAAAGCTAATACATAAATCCAAAATTACAATTAAGCAACATCAAATAATACTGACAAATAAAGCTAGACAGTGGCCTAGAAAGTTAACTATAACCTAACCAAGATTAACTGCATTTCAACATGTTTCATTACTTATCTATTTACCTTGGGTCCTGGGGCAACTTCCAGCATTGCTCAGGGACTACACCCAGCTCTGTACTCTCAAGGATTGCTAAAGGTTCGAGGGAACATGCAGTGACAGGAATCACAAAAGTCTCCTACATACAAAGTATACATCTGGCCTACTGAATGCTCATCTCGCTATCCCTTTTTAGTTCTGCCATTCAGTCTGTGGTGCTAAGGGAACCAAGTAGTGTCAAGGACTAAACCTGGGGCTCCCGTGTACAAAGTATGCACTCCAACCTTTGAGATATTTATCTTGGTCCTGTTTCACTGATTTTTTTTAGTTGAAAATCTATTCTTAAAACTGCTTAGAATGGGACATAAAGAGAGGGAAAACAAATGCCTAATAGAAATGAAGCGCATGAAAACTGGTCCTCATTAATAAGTGTGCCTGGCCGATATGCAGGGGATATAGAACAGGATGGGGGGGGGGGGGGTGTCACACTAGACAATGGCAGAAGAAAGTAAAGGGAACTCTCTTGAGGAGACAGTGTTCCAAGGCAGTCAAGTGGTATGCATGAAAGCCAATAGGAACAGTATTGTAAAACCACAGGGTCTTGAAGGCAACAATAACAACAAAAGGTACTGCCATAGAGAGCAGGTTGATGAATAGATGGAAAACTGGGATCATTAGTGGAGGAATGTGGGCACAGGTGAAAGGACTGGTGTCGGAACACTCTATGCCTGAAACTCAAGCATGAGTAATTTTGTAAATCAGTGTCTCAATTTAAAAAAAAAGCTTAGAATATAAATTGTATATTTCCATAGATTTATTAATTTCAAAAGGAAAATTTTAATTTTTACTAGAACAAGAACCTTCAAATGCCATCAGATATTATTAAAATATCTGATGACAATATAAAAATACATTCAATCCCCTGTGCCAAAGATAAAGAAGAACAATCAACTCAACACTGGTCTTAGGAAACAATCACTAACTTAAACTTTAACTACTGAGGTGGTAAAGTATGAACTCCTAACGTTGCATTTTAGGCACAATTTTCTGGTGAGGGATCTTTCCCTTAGAAAAGTCTTTGTGGGGGCTGGAGAGATAGTAGAGGGTAGGACAATTGCCTCACACACAGTTGACCTGGGTTTGATTCCCATATAGTCCCCTGCCTATTAGCAGTAACCCCTGAACATCACAATGTGTGCAACCCTACCAAAAAAGAAAGCTTCAAAATTTAGCAAAAGTAAATGACATCAACAAACCACTCTTAAAAACAAAAAACAACAAAAAGCAACAAAAAAAATACCTTGAGACTACGAAGCATAGAGGTGGGGAAATTGTTCAAATGGTAAAGTACGCCTTACAAGGAAGGTCCTGAGTTTGATGGCTAGCACCCACTACTTCTACCACCCCTTTAGTATCCCACACAATAGTAAAAACAAGCTTTCAAAAGAATACCAGGAATAAAAAATACCAGAAACAAACAGTTAAGTTTTGCAATTACTACTTTTGCAAACAGATGACAGATTAAAAGAATTCTTGAAATTAGCAATTTTTTTTTCTTTTTAGGTCACACCCAGCTGATGCTCAGGGGTTACTCCTGGCTCTGCACTCAGAAATCACTCATGGGATGCTGGGAATCGAACCCACAGCCGCATGCAAGGCAAATGCCCTACCAGCTGTGCTATTGCTCCAGACCCGAAATTAGAAATTCTTAAAATGAAATGAAGTCTTAAAAGTCTTAATGAAGTTACTCAAGGGCAAAGGGTATGTAAGTTTGATCCCCAGCACCACTGTAATTCAAGAATTTGAACACTATCTGGTACTGGAAAATATAAAAAATACTAAGACTTCTGCAAGATTCTTTCTCAAACACATCTGTGTAGAGAAGTAAGGACGATTCTATCAAAACAGCACAGTTAACAAAATTCAAACATGACTAGTGATGACCTGAAGTTATCACCAGTTCAGCACTTAGGGGAGGAGATCAATAGGGAAGGAGATCAAACACATCAGTAAGAAACAGAAGGGTCATCAGCAAGCAATAATCTTACATATTTCTGGAGAACTAAAGAACAAGTTAAAAGAGTGTGAAGACTTAGGTTGTACATCTTTAAACCTCAATGTACTCCCAACACTACAAAGATCACTTTTCCTAAAAATAGATTCCTTCACAACTTGGAGGAGCAAGATACATTCTACTTTCTTAAATGATAATATCAATGCAAAGAATAATAAATATCCTATATCTTTATATAGAAAACCTCAAAAGAGCAGGTAGCAAAGTAAAAGATGATGAAGGAAGTCAGTGACTGAAAGGGAAAAGAAATTGATACAATGCTAATGAATTTAAGAAAGTATATTCAAATACACTGGTAAAATTAAAAACAACATTTGTTTTTAGACCTGATCTATGCTTTGGATACTGGCATCAACTTTACTAATCAATCTTCAACAAAATAATTCAGTTACTGAGAAATGTTTTCCTTCAAACTTACTGGAATCAATATAGAAGCTATAACTACCTCAACTATCAACAATTTAAGTTCAAAACATCTTAACACTTAAGATTTGAGTTTTCTAATAATTTCCCTCTATCCTTACAAACTATAGTCTAATAATAGTTAACTTTAAATATCTCTTGAGTGAGGGATGTGACTCAGTGGTGGAATGCATGTTCTGCATATCTGAGGTCTGAGGTTCAATCCCCATTACAGAAACAAACAAAAAAACCAATAAAAACAAAGAAAATTATCACCTCTTCATCTTATTATCACGCAACATGTCATTTCTTAACAACAAAGTCAATAGTGGAAAGTGAATGCCTAATTCTTTAATTAAAAGAATTTAAATGACATAATACAAAATAAACTACATAACTCACAGCTACCACTGATTTTCTCACTCTAAAAATTTTTGTCTTTCACAACACTCTACATATGTACCTAACTCTTCTGATTCAGTCAATTTACTCTTTGATCCACTTATAAGCTCCTTCTTTCACCCCACTTTGGACCTTCCCAACAATGTTTGGGACCTGGCTATGAGTGCTAATAGTTTTGGTGTTCTGGGCCAGTGAAGTGATTGGTGTTTGCTGGGCTAGTGGGCTGGGGCTACCAAGAACACATCATGTTGTGCGCACGCGCGCGTGTCTGTGTGTTGGGGGAGGGGGGGGAAGAGAGGGAGGGCAGTAGCGGCAGGTCATTCGTAGCTCAGGAACTGAAATACTGTCAAGGCATGAACTCAAGTCCTCCAGTCCTTTGAGCTATCTACCAACCCTTGGTTCACCTTTTAATAAATCTACTAGAATATAACTAACAAGATTTAAAATAATCTAACATATATTAAACACCATTAACATGGATTTTATATAGATAGAATCTGAATCATGGTACTTAGAATTTCTACTGTGAACACTAATTTTATTGGTACAAAAATGCCTAAAACTGTTTTTTTCATGACATATGAATTTTGGGGGGGTTGGTTTTTATTTAATGCATATAACTTTCATGTTGTGTAGTAGTTTGAGAGGTTTATTTGGGAGGGGATTGTTGAAGAATGGGGAGAAGGAATCACACAAGCAGTGCTCAGGAAGGCTACTCATAGTGTGGTACAGCAGAGGAGTATGATGTGCTGTCAGGGATTAGACCCGGGCAACTGACACATCTATAGAAAAGAATGCACCTTTAGCCACTAGCTAGGCCAATTTGCTTTGATTCAGAAGTCAAAAAAAATTGTGTATAACGTACATATGTGTAGGATAGGAGACATCAGGGATCAAACCTAGATCTCTCATGCATGCAAGGAACATACTGTGCCACTGTGTCACATCCGTGAGCCTAAAAGAAGAATTCTTAAAACTCAACCTGCATGTTGATAATAAATATAAATTCCCCACTCCCCCCAAAAAAACCCTGAAGAAAGTTTATCAAATTAACAAACAAGAAAAGATATAAATAAAAATGCAAAGTTGAAGGAATAGTTACACTGCTAATGCCTGTGAGCTTACTTATATTTAGTATTTTAAACTCTAAATCTGCCAATAATTTATTACTATCACATCTCTCACTCAAGTCAATGTTCCAAATGCTCACTCCATATAACTATACTAACTTTAACTCTGAGGCACATGAATTCTTGTTAATTTTAAATTATTAATAACCTGAAAGTAGTAGGAATATTTACCTTATACACTAAACAAGTCACAAATGAGCTACATGAAGTTTTAACAACTAAAGAAAAAGTTTAAGTAGACTTAAACTATATTTTAAATAGCTTTCCTCAAGGCAGTTTCTTAAATGGGATACTGTGCTTAAACTCTTGATCTATAAATAAAAGGTAGTTTCAGAAATAAAACTGGGTTTTGCTTTAATTTTTTTTAAATGCACATTACACATTTCCATTGTTAAATTCTGACTTACCTGGAAAGAAGTAGCATTAGAAAAGTTCTACTGAAGTCTTTCCTAATATTCACTCATATCTTCCTCAGGAACATAGCTATTATTAATATTTTCAGACCGTATTTGGGAACCCAGGGGTAAAGTGAAAAGGAGTAGCGAAGTGTAACACAATGAAAGTTTAACTGTATTTCTATGGGAAGTACTGGGAATTTAACAATCAAGTCACAATTAATCATTTTTCTTTTTCTATGCATACACATTAGCTCACCTAAGAAACAATAAAGAGTATCAAATAATCTTCCTTTTAAACATCTTTTCAACTATTGCTCAAAAATCTTAAACCAACCTGAAACAGTAGAACCAAAATCTTTATATTAGTACATTTTGTTCTCATTTTCAAAATGTCTTTGCCCTTAAGTCATTTATAAAATTGTTAAATTAACCAAGGATCAGAACCAACACTATCTATAGGAAGTTTTATTTGACAAATGCTTACTGACATTCTTGAATTTTTAATTACTTTCATTCTAATCAAATTCAAACTACTCCTAATTTCTTAGACTTCTATTTAACACCTTTCAGGTGGTTCTATATTATTATGCAATCAGCTGTTCCCAGAAAAACTGAATAATAAGGAAACATACCTAAGAGAGGAGCTTGGGAGATTTTTTTGGTTGGGTATGTGTGTGTCTGGGCGTGTAGGCCTGGGGAGAGTGGTAGAAATACTAATTTGCAATACAGAAAAAACAATGCCATTCACATGGTTCTAACAAAAATGTTTGACCAACCCCCACCCCCACCCTCAAAAAGCCCTTAAATAAATCGGGAGAACAAAAGAAAACAAATTCCCCAGAATATTACCCCATAAATACAATAAAGAACAGCATAGGAAGTGGCAAAGTTTAAAATAATGCCTTTTATGTTAGGACTGGAATGCTGTCATAAGCCACAATCCTTTTGTTTTACATTGTTGATTTACAGTAGAAAAAAAACACAAACATGTAAAGTTCCATGGTTGACTCAGCACCTTTGAATTTGGCAGCAAATAAATTTGGTTTTCAATTATCAATTTTTTTTCCATTATTTTAAACTTCACTTGAATCTTTAAAAAGCCAGCTGGTTTCTACTATGAGTGCAGTTTAATCTTCTATAAATCAACTTAAATTCAGCAGTTTTAAAGAAAAGGGACTTATTACCAGATAAACTGTCATTAAGATTTAACAACCAATAAGGAAAATAATTTCAAATTATCAATTAGTTCCATAGGCAAATTTATACAATTATTTTTATTACTCTGTATAACCATTTTCATATGTAAAAAAAGATTTTTTTGACTCACTATATTAGAAGTACTAATTTTTCTCGTTTACTAAGTTTTCAACTTTGAAAAACTAAAATTTAACTGAACTCTTTTGTCTATTTTAATTATCAGGCTGCTTCCAGATGAGATCAATTGACTGCATCAACTTAGAATTATTTTCTGAAATTTCTATATGCATATTCTTCATGGTACTAACATGTGCAAATCAACTATTTCAAATCCAATGCTTCTCTACCACCTATAAACTTTTTTTTTTTAAAAAAAGGTGCATCTTTAATCGCAGCTTAACAACCCAAAACAGGTATTTAAGGAGAAAATACAGTACTAGACTACTAATTTTTAAAAGTAAAATCTGTAACATTTATACCCCTTAAAGGCAGATCAAAAATTACTTACCCCATACACCGGCAGCTAAAGATTTATTCTGATTTGGTTCTCTCTCATATTCAGGATTTAAAGATGGCTAGAAGAAAATTGTAACAGAAAGCATGAAACAAATGTCTAAAATGTTTATTTTTAAAATAAATCTTTCAAAAAAACCTAAAACTATACTAAACTATGATATAAACATAACTAGTAAAAACTGACTTGTTTTAAAAGCATTAACTTTTAGTTTATTCTAACCATTAAAACAATTACCACCCTAGAAAAAATTACCACCTACCTTGGTATAACTACAAAAGTATAAATATTAAGATTATGGTAACCATGTTATCTCAATAAATTAAATTTTTTAAAGAAAAGTCATCAACTACAAAAGTTTCTGACTTTAAATATTCACCTCTCCTCTATTATCTGAGGAAAAGGTATGGGATTTTTAAAAAATGGGGGGGGGGGGGGGGGCTGGAGCAATAGCACAGAGGGTAGGGCAGTTGCCTTGCACACAGCCGACCCGGGTTCGATTCCCTGCATCCCATATGGTCCCAGGAGTAATTTCTGAGCGCAGAGCCAGGAGTAACCCCTGTGCATCGCCGGGTTTGACACCCCGCCCCAAAAAGAAGGAGAAAGAAAACCCCACACAGAGCAAGCTCAAAGAATGACTTATGCATCATTTTTGGAAAATCATTCATTTCTAGCCTGAGGTTGAGAGCAAGAAAATAAGATTTTCCTACCTCCTTTAGTTGACTTCTTAAAAGTTCAAAATCTTATTTCAGCAAATGATGCTCAAAGTATTTTAAAGAAAACTTCAGTTTTATGTTCACTGTGTATTCTCTTCAGTGATCCTAGAGTTAATAAGTTCTGATAACCCACGACCATCAGAACAGCCGATGGTAGTGGCTCGGGCTGGAGCGACAGCACAGCTGGTAGGGCATTTGCCTTGCACACGGCCAACCCAGTTTGATTCCTACATCCCCCTCGGAGAGCCCAGCAAGCTACCGAAAGTATCCTGCCCACGCGGCAGAGCCTGGCAAGCTCCCTGTGGCGTATTAGATGTGCTAAAAACAGTAACAACAAGTCTCACAATGGAGACGTTACTGATGCCCGCTCAAGCAAATCGATGAACAAGAGGACAGTGCGACAGTGCTATAGACAGTATATTTTCAAGCTGAAGTAGGTATGTTTGTTTCCAAAGATCTTAAATTTCTAGTCATTATAGCATGTACTTCCCTATTAGCAATACTGCCTGATTTTACTTATTACATATTGAATGAAATGAGTCCTGATGTGTTTTTAATTTCCAAAAAAGTGACTTAGTACTTGCTCTAAAGTCCAAAAAGGGGTACATGAATACTTTTTATTATTCCCTGATATAAAATAAAAAGGGTTAGGAAGATTCTGGTGTACATTCTACATGCCACTTCAAAAACTCAGTACTAGAAATACATTATAAAGCTTATACTCCATACCTCTAAATGGAACAGCTTATACCACGATCTGTGAAGTAGCAGTCGGTCCTAATAGTGGCAACAACTAAATTTTATGGACTGCTTATCGTGTCAGACGCTATTTCTAATGATATACATTACATTATTTATTATATTATATATGTATATTACATTATTGATACATATTAATATTATTTTAATTCTCAAAATACTGTGAAAGCATACTAGTATCATTCTTCTTTGTATTATAAAAATTCCAGGGACTTTCACTTAATTGTCAGTGCAAAAGCAGACTGGTCCAGTCTTTCTGAAAAAATATAGGCATTTCTCAAGTGAGCAAAAGGGAACGTCCTGCCACAGAGGCGGGGTGGGGTAGGGGGGGATGGGGTGTGGGGGTGGGAGGGCTACTAGGATCATTGGTGGTGGAGAATGGGCTCTGGTGGAGGGATGGGTACTCGATCATTGTATAACTGAAACCCAAGCACAAAAGTTTCTAAGTCTACAACTGTACCTCATGGTTTTCACTAATAAAAGAAAAAATATATATATAAATATATATATATATATAGGCATTTCTCCAAAAACTAGAAATTGAGCTCTCATAATGACCCAGCAATACCACTTCAAGGAAAATATCCCGGGGATGCAAAAATGCACAGTAGAAATAACATCTGCACTTGTATGTTTATTGCAGCACTATTCACAACAGCCAGAACCTGGAAACAATCTGAATGAGACTGTTTAAAAAAAAATTTTGGTACATCTACACAATGGAATACTAAGCAGCTATTAGGAAAAAATGAAGTCATGAAATTTGCTTTTAAGTAGATGGACATGGAGAGTATCGTGCTAAGTGCAGTTAGTCAGAAAGAGGACAGACAGAGAATGACTGCACTCATTTGTGGAACATAAAATAAGATGAGACTAACACCCAAGGACAGTAGAGACAAGGGCCAGGAGGATTGCTCCACGGTTTGGAAGCCTGCCTCATGTGCTAGGGGAAAAGGCAGTTGGGATAGAGAAGGGACCTCTAAGTCAATGACAGTTGGAGGGATCCCTCAGGATGGGAGATCTGTGCTGAAAGTAGACCAGGATCAAATATAATGGCCTCTCAGTATCTGTATTGCAAACCATAATGCCCAAAGACGGAGAGTAAAAAGGAAGGTGCCTGCCACAGAGGCAGGGGGTAGGATGGGTGGGGGTGGCGAAAGGGATACTGGGAACATTGGTGGTGGAGAACGTGCACTGGTGGAAGGATGGGTGTGCGATCATTGTATGACTGACACTCAATAACGAAAGCTTTATAAGTAAGTGTATCTCATGGTGATTTAATTAAAATAATTATTTTAAAAAATTCCATTTTCAGACAAAGAGCAAGAAAAAAATTGACCACTGAAATGTCAAGGGATGGTGAATCCAAGGTTACTCTACATTAGCACTGTAGCACTGTCGCACTGTCCTCTTGTTGTTCATCCATTTGCTCGAGCGGGCACCAGTAACATCTCCATTGTGAGTGAGACAGTGTTACTGTTTTTGGCATGTCGAGTACGCCACAGGGAGCTTGCCAGGCTCTGCCATGTGGGTGGGATATTCTCAGTAGCTTGCTGGGCTCTTCAAGAGGGACAGAGAAATCAAACCCCGGTCGGCCGCATAAAAGGCAAACACCCTACCCTCTGTGCTATTACAGAAGGAATAACGTCACATTTTCTTTTACACCACCTCCCTAATTATACTAAATTCATTTATACCCTCCATCCAAGCAACTACTAAACCATGTCCAAGTGATTTATGTTTATTTATCACAACTACTCAGTTCAGGCCATCATTTCCTCCAATTCTTGCTTCTGAACTAGTCTCCTTGATCTCATTTTAACGCAATCAAGATCTAGCAACAAGAATTAGTCTTTTTTTAATTTAAAAATTGTTTTTCTTAATTTTTATTGAATCACTGTAAGATACAAGAATTAGTCTTAATTTAAAAAGCAAAAAAGCAAACAGGTCAGGGCTAGAGCGATAGCACAGCGGATAGGGCATTTGCCTTGCACGCGGCCAACCCGGGTTCGATTCCCAGCGTCCCATATGGTCCCCTGAGAACTGCCAGGAGTAACTCCTGAGTGCAGAGCCAGGAGTAACCCCTGAGCATCGCCGGGTATGACCCAAAAAGGAAAAACAAAACAAAACAAAAAAGCAGGTCACCCAACTTCCCTCCAGTTTCCCAATGAATTTGGAATTAAAAATTTCTAACAACCTGGAAATGTTCTACTCACTAAAACCCTTAACCTTGAGTGAAGTGGGCAGGGCACTTGCCTTACAGATCAGATCCCCCAGGAACCCTAAACAGACCCCAGAGTAATACCAGGAGTAAGGTGTGCTGCCCCTGCCAAAAGTCATGACAAAATGTGTCTCTAATATTGGGCCTTGGCACTAGTTTTCCCTTTCTTTCTCTCAATATTAACAAAGCTCGCTGCTTCTCGAGTAGATTGCATATTAAATGTGACTTCACTAGAGAAACTCCACCTCTGAAGCCTTTGTAAGTCACTCATTTTGTATCTAAAGTAATGTAAAACTACTAAATACTTAAATTGTTCTAAATGTGCCCCGCCCCCCCTTATACTAAAAACAGCTGGAGAGATAGTACAGGCAATAAAGTGCTTGTGCCTTGCACATGTGTGGCACTCATTCAATCTCCAGTACCACATATGGTCCCCCTCCAAACACTTTCAAGAGTAATCCTTGAGCACAGAGCCAAGGGCACTACTGCTATCTTCCCTTACCACTAAGAAACATCTGGATATTCAGATAAAAAAAATAAGGCACTATCATGGGATTAGCTTATTTTAAATAAACATTCTAATATACACTGGTAAAGACTCCTTCCAAAAACTTATGACTTTTCAGATACTATGGTGTAGTCACAATAAACACTACATTCAATCATTATTTTATAGGGAAATGTTTTAAATTTTAAGTAAAACTTAAGTGTGTCCTAAGTCTTAGAAGATATAGCAATAAACAGCAATAATAAGATATAGCAATGAACAGAGAGAAAGAAGTAGACAGAAGGAGTGTTAATGTAAAAAAGCACTCATGGAAAACAAGGATTAAAAATAACTGGACCTATTAATTGTGAACCATGTATAAAATGAACTGTACTTAGTAAAATCTCATGAGATCTTTGATGCTAAAATGGCACATACAGAAACCTTGTTTGTACTAGAAATATGCGGGAGGGAGGGGGAAGAACCCCACAAATTTTTTAAAAAATAAATAAAAATAACTACTACTACTACTACTTACAAAATCCTCAGCCTCGAACTGTTTGCGTTCTCTCTTATCATCTTTCCTCCCTGTTTCATTGTCAGGTATGCTGTTTTCATGTAGTCCTTGGCTTTTTCCAGGATGGAAAATACTGCTACGAGAACGGGAACTTCCACCATGGTATCCCCCTCGATGATTTATGTTTTCTGTACCATTTCTTCCATGTGTACGCCATCCATTTTTTTCTTTCCTTCCAAAATTACCTTTATTTGATAAATGGTAAAGTGTTATAAATTCAAAAAGATGGCTGTTACAGATTCAACCATAAAACATTCCTCGGGGTGGCAGAGGACCCTCCTAAGGGGTTCTTAGCAATTCCAGTGATTCTTGGCCAACCAACGCTGAGAATTCAATGTGTAGGCTTTAAGATGCAGTGCTGCTATGGAGTTGAGCACACCTTCTCTGAAAACCCCAACACCCTCCCACTCATACATGGATGGAGAGAGACATGGACACATGGTGCTATGGATCAAACCAGGGCCAGAAACATACAAAACATGGATCCTAACCCCTGTACTATTATCTGTCACCCACAATCAAAGCATTTAAGAACTCTTATTCCTTAGCCAACTGTACCTCCATTAGGACGTCCAATACCAGAATCAAAGCCATCTGAAGAGTTGTGTCGTCGACGGTTCACATCGTAACGATTTTCTGTCCATGAAAAATTTTCAGAATGCTTCTCAAAATTCAATGACGACTGAAACAAATTGTAAGCATGCAGGTAAGCGAACAAAATCTAAATATGATTTCAAAATAAGATAATTTGATACTATACTTAGAGAAACCTAAAACCGCTACCAAGAAACTCCTAGAAACAATAGGCTTGTATAGTAAAGTGGCAGGCTATAAAATCAATACCCAAAAATCCATGGCTTTCCTATACGCAAATAGTGAAAGAGAAGAAAGTGACATAAAGAAAACAATCCCATTCACAATTGTGCCCCAGAAAATCAAGTACCTGGGAATCAGCTTAACTAAGGAAGTAAAGGACCTGTACAAAGAAAACTACAAAACATTACTTCAGGAAATAAAAGAGGACACGAGGAAATGGAAAAATATCCCCGGCTCATGGAAGGGGAGAATCAACATTGTCAAAATGGCAATACTTCCCAAAGCAATGTACAAATTCAATGCGATCCCTATAAGGATGCCCATGACATTCTTCACAGAAATGGAGCAAACACTCCTGAAATTTATATGGAACAATAAGCCCCCACGAATAGCTAAAGCAATTCTTTGGAAAAAGAAAATGGGAGGAATCAACCTCCCCAACTTCAAACTCTACTACAAAGCGGTAATAATCAAAACAGCATGGTACTGGAACAAAGGCAGAGTTGCATACAAATGGAACAGAGTTGAATATACTGACATCTCCTCCCAAGCATATGATCATCTAATCTTCGATAAGGGAGCAAGATAAGTGAAATGGAGCAGGAAAAGCCTCTTTAATAAATTGTGCTGGCAAAACTGGACGGCTACATGCAAAAAACTGGGCTCAGATCTCTGCCTAACTCCATGCACAAAAGTAAGATCAAAATGGATTAAAGACCTCAACATCAGACCAGAAACCATAAGGTACATTGAAAACAAAGTTGGCAAAACCCTCCATGACATTGAAGCTAATGGTATCTTCAAAGATGTCACACCACTGGCCAAGCAAGTGAAAACAGAGATAGACAAATGGGACTATCTTAAACTAAGAAGCTTCTGCACTTCAAAAGAAACAGTGACCAAAATACAAAGACAGTCTACAGAATGGGAAAGGATATTTGCCAAATACACATTTGACAAGGGGTTGATATCAAGGATATACAAGGTACTGGTTGAACTGCACAAGAAGAAATCACCCAACCCCATCAAAAAATGGGGCAAGGAAATGAACGGAAACTTTCGCAAAGAAGAAATCCAAATGGCTAAAAGGCACATGAGAAAATGCTCTACATCACTAATCATCAGAGAGATGCAGATCAAAACAACGAGATATCATTTCAAACCACAGAGACTGGCCCACATCCACAAGAACAAAAGCAACCAGTGCTGGCGCGGATGTGGCGAGAAAGGGACCCTCCTTCACTGCTGGTGGGAATGCCGACTGGTCCAACCCTTTTGGAAAACAGTATGGACAATTCTCAAAAAATTAGAATTTGATCTCCCATTTGACCCAGCAATACCACTCCTGGGGATATATCCCAGAGAGGCAAAAAAAGTATAGTCGAAGTGACATCTGCACTTCTTTGTTCATTGCAGCACTCTTTACAATAGCCAGAATCTGGAAAAAAACCTGAGTGCCTGAGAACAGATGACTGGTTAAAGAAACTTTGGTACATTTACACAATGGAGTACTGTGTAGCTGTTAGAAAAGATGAAGTCATGAAATTTACATACAAGTGGTACTACATGGAAAGTATCATGTTAAGCGAAATGAGTCAGAAAGAGCGGGATAGACACAGAAAGATTGCATTCATCTGGGGAACATAAAGCAACAAAATGGGAGACCCAGGAGTGGCCAAGATTAGTACCAGGAATTTTGCTCCATGACTTGGAGGCCAGCCACACGTGCTAGGGGAAATGGAAGCTCAGATAGAGAAGAGAGCACCAAATAAAGGGGGTTGTGAGGATCGTCCCAGGGTGGGAGAAGCATGCTGAAAGTAGAGTATAGACCAAACATGATTGCCACTCAATGCCTCTCTTGCAAACCACAGGACTCAAAAGAAGAGAGAGAACAAAAGAGAATGCCCTGCCACAGAGGCAGGGTGGGATGGGGGGAACGGGGGTGGGAGGGATGCTGGGACCCATGGTGGTGGAGGATGGGCACTGGTGGAGGGATGGGTACTTGATCATTGTATAACTGAAACCCAAGCACAAAAATTTGTAAGTCTATAATAACTGTACCTCATGGTGTTTCACTAATAAAATTTAGAAAAAAAAGAATCTGACTTCTTTCCAGAAATGTTAAGTAGTTATTATTTTTAATGTGTTGAGTAACCATACAAGATGGATTCCATTGTTGGTCTATTTTCTCTAATGCAAGAGTAGAAACAACTCAACAATTACATCCGCTTACCTCCAAAACTTTAAAAATGGGTGCCAAAATGATAGTACAGTACACGTAGGGTGCCTGCCTTGCACATGGCTGACCCAGGTTCAATCACCTGCACCCCAATCCCACCAAAAGTTGATTTCTGAGCACAGAGTTAGGATTATGCCCTAAGCATAACTGGGTGTGGCCCCAAAATAAAAACACTTTAAAGGTAAAATGCCCTTGCAAATAAACAAGGTAAGCATGAGTATTTCTCATAAGAAAATTACTCAATTGAAAAGCACTGGGCAAAGACATGGAGGTACAAAACAGTGGCAATAAAGGCCCATACCTAGGTATTTACTGGAGTCAAGAAGTATCAATGGGAGAAGACAACATTGTCTCCCCCAACCTCCACTCAAGTTGAGAAGTAGAAAAGAAACACAGGGGTCAGAAGATGACAGTAATGAGGGGCACAGAGGAACAGGAACCCACATTTGAACTCCAGTACCAGTGACACACAACCCCACCCCCACCACTACCTACTAAGTGTATGACTGACAGTCTCCTGAGCATTTCATGAAATCATCAAGCTGCCCAATCCCCCCCATTCACCTGCCAAAGGAAGAAAAAAAAAAAAAAACCAAAAACCTCCAATCCACCAATGCAATCCCTGAAGAAAAGTCCTCCCACTTTACCCATATTCCCAGCTAAAGAAATCATGTCATCTTCTGAAAGCATAGTTTGTAGTCCTAATATGCAGGTACCAAATTCCTTGGTACCACAGAGATAAAAATATACCCCAATTTGATGAATAAAAAGCACCACAGCTTCCTTGGGTCTTTGCTATAAACCTTTGGCCAAGTATCCATAGTGACATCCTGAGCACTGCTTATAAGGCTTAAGGGGAAAAAGTAATTTTTAAAAGACATTAATGGGGAGACTAAAGTGCATGTTTTCCATGCTTGGAACCCTGGATTCCAATTCCTGGTACATGATCCTCTCTGCTTTACCTACTCCTGGGCTGGAGAAGCATCTAAGAATCTCCAGATGTTGTTCAAAAAACCAAAATCATTAATAATTTTTTTAAGGGTGGTTGTGCTCTTGCCCTATTGCTGAGATCTTACTGAAACCATACAACTGAAGTAAGAACTACCCCTGCTATTACCACTGAAAAGAACAAGGTATGGGGGGCTGGAGCGAAAGCACAGTGGGTAGAGTGTTTGCCTTGCATGCAGCCAACCCGGGTTCTATTCCTAGCATCCCATGTGGTCGCCCAACCACTGCCAGGAGTAATTCCTGAGTGCATGAGCCAGGAGTAACCCCTGTGCATCACCGGGTATAATCCAAAAAGCTAAATAAATAAATAAATAAATAAATATTTTTTAGAAAAAAAAAAAACAAGGTATGAAACTGGGGGAAGAGAGAAGATAAAGCAACACCAGTGCTTACTGATCAGATACAGCATTCAAGGAACAAATATTCAAGGGATGCAGCTGGAGTGATCCTCAGGACATTCTAATTTTGTATGAAAAAGTGGCAAAGACACCTTTAAACCTTATTTTCCTGGACAAGGCCGCCTGTAATAGGCTCCAACCAAATCAACAGGGCTTTCAAATCACAAAAATTTCCCAACTGTATTTCCACTGAATAACTGTCACCGATTTCATTAAAAAAAAAAAGGCAAAAAATTTAAGTGTTATCATTATATAATGCTTTTTATAAAAGTTACAAAACAGGAGTTGGAGAGAGTTTAGCAGGAAGGGTACTTGCTTTGTATGCTCCAGGCCCAGGTTTGATTCCTAGAGTCTCTTATGATCCCCAAGCACTGCCAGGAATAATTCTTGCATGCAGAGCTGGGGTAACACTGAGCATTGCCAGATGAGGTCCCAAAAAAACAAAGTTACAAATCAATTTTTGGACTTTAAAATAAGGTACTATAATTATTCAGCGAAATACAGTAAGCATCTGACCTGGTTTACTGTTTATAGCATTCTAAAAGATGAAAAATCAACTGGGTGGCAGCAGCCATCTAAAACCAAAAGTGAACACTAACTGGGTGCCGGTACCATAAGCTAAAAAAAAAAAAAAAAAAAAGCTGTGACCCTTGTCTAAGGAAAAAGTATTCTTACAGATTTACTGGCTATGGCCAGTAGTCACCTAAAAAAAAAATAGCAAATTAAAAACACTTATTTGAGATTATGAACAAGAAAAGAGCAGCTGTTGGCGAGATTGATCTGAGTCACTCATGTAGGTATAAGGCTGTCAGATGAAAGCTGGTATCAAGAATAGTATCACAGGCATCCAAGAATGACTGCAATTAAGGTGTCGATTAAGTCTGTGGAGGCTATTTGGCTTCATCATTACACTTCCACTATCAAAGCCTGGGGTGGGGGTGGGGGGAGCTTTATCCATCAGATAAAAAAATCCACCACTGCCTGCAAACCTGTGACTATTTGCCAAACCACTGCTCACATTACACAAAGGGAACGATATCAAACCACTGATTATTCTTAGAACTAAGTTGATACAGCTAACTCTGGTCATAGTTCTGTGACCCTTAAAACTAATCCATTTGCTAGGCTGTTTCATTTGGAACAACCTGGAGCAGGGACAGGTGAGGCCTCTCCCTGCCGTAACAGAGCAAACCCCAGCAGTCAAAAATCTCCAGAACTCAACCACTGCCGTGTTCACGGCCACTCTCCACACTCTTGGGCCGAGCCTCACCCATGAGTGAACCTATCCCCAGACTGTACGGCCCCTCATACCTAACATAGCTAATATCACAAGAGTAGCACACCACATTTGATGGGGTTTAAAGTAGAAGGCAACCAATCTTAGAGGGAAATATATCTTTACATATATGTATGTGTATATATATATATATAAAATGTACATATATTTTTTTTTAAAAAAAGCATTCAAAGCTCAACCTTTAACAACTTGTTAGTAATCTCTTATAGGAAGGCTTAATGGACCCTGGGTGAAATACAACCTTCAAACACTTTCCTCTAACAAAACTTTTCTTGGATCATTTTCAGCAGTTTATTCATAACAAACAATACAAAATAAATTATTTCAGTTCTGCTTTGGGGAAAGGGCTGGGGTTCGGGATGGAAAAATTCAAAATATGGTGATGGGAAGGTGTTGTGGTGGTGGGATTGGTGTTCGAATATTAAATGTAATCAAATATTGCGCACTACTTTTAAAAATAAAATTAAAAATCTAAAAAAAAACCCTAATCCATTTGAGGGAAGAGATTATTACAGGAGTTAAAGCATTTGTCTTGCATATAGTCAACCCCAGTCCTGGTCACCACAGCACTGCCAGATCTAACTCCTGAACACAACCTCCCTGCCCCCACCACCACCAAATCAAGACACTTTTGGCATTCTACTAATCAGAGTTCAGAAACATAACACTTATCAACAGCATCCTCCTTCGGAAAGAAAACAGAGGGAAAGAAGGGGAGAAGAGAGATAAGGGACAGGGGGCAGAGAGCAAGGTGATTCAGGTACACTGGTGGTATTAAGAATGACAGAGCTTGGAGCAGGAGCAATAGCACACACAGCGGGTAGGGCATTTGCCTTGCACACGGCCGACCCGGGTTCTATTCCCAGCATCCCATATGGTCCCCTGAGCACCGCCAGGAGTAATTCCTGAGTGCATGAACCAGGAGTAGTCCCTGTGTATCGCGGGGTGTGACCCAAAAACAAAAGAAGAATGACAGAGCTTGGGGCTGGAGTGATAGTACAGCGGGTAGGGCATTTGCCTTGCAGGCCAACCTGGGTTCGATCACCAGCATCCCATATGGTCCTCCAAGCACCGCCCCAGGAGTAATTTCTAAGCGCAGAGTCAAGAGTAACCCCTGAGCATTGCCGGGTGTGACCCAAAAAGCAAAACTAAATAAATAAATAAATAAAATAAAATAATGACAGAGCGAAATATCCAAATCACTGAGTCAACAACAATGAAATCATGAGATCTAAACTTTAACAATCAAACTTAGAAAAGGGTATCAAGAGGATAGGCTGTTTGTGTGAGGTTGGAAAGGAAGAGAATGGGAGAGAACCCAAGAATAATGGTAGAGGGAAGTGGACAGTGGTCGTGGGACAGATGCTGAACACTATATGTCTAAAACTCAACTGCGAAAAACTTTGTAAATCACAGCGCTTAATTAAAATAAATTTATTTTTTAAGATTCTCCTTCATGGACAGATATAAAGGTTCAATATCAATGGATGAACCAAATAAAAAAAAAACCTATCTGCACTGGACACCTGAATAGTTATGAATTGACCTGGCACTACATCATACAGAAAATTACCATTTGCTTAAGCACATTTCTCATCAAGCCTCCACTATCAAGTCCAAGTGGACCAAAATATGGGTCATGAATATCTGAAACTTGTGTAAAAAATTTCTGATCCCACTCAGTTCCCCGAAAATGGTTGGAGAGAAAAGGGCAGATACTGATTCCAAGTAAATACGTTTTTAAATAAGTTTTCAAATAAAGCCAGCACTATGAGAATGAAGAATAACAATTTCATGGGGGTCAGGGTGTGTGGGGGGTTGGGGGGGACGACCAAAAACCAGATGAGGGAATCTATGATCCCAGAAAGCACAGAGAATGAAAGTAATTCATAAGCTAGAAGAGAAATCCTCATTTGATTCAAAATAGCAGCTAGAGCTAATACTGACCCACCACTAGATGTCATCCCCCATTCACATACTTTATAAACTATGTAATTTATGTGGGCAAGGGCAGTCCTTGAAATGCTCTAATGGCAGCTCCCAGATATATACATGTAGTAAATAAAAAAAACACTCAGAGGGCTGAGAGAAATAGTAGTGGGTAAGGCACTTGCCTTGCACATGGCCAACCTAGGTTTGATCCCCAGCACCCCATTTTGGCTAGTCCCCAAGCCCCTCTAGGAGTGATCCCTGAGTACAGAGCCCTGAGTACTGCTGGGTGTGATCCCAAACAAACAAAAATAAGCATTCAAACCAGTAAAACCTGGTTTTAGCATAAGTATTGCATTCAAGTTCATACCTGAGTGGGTCTTAGATTATGTTATGCATAGCAACGGAGGTTGCAATTAATGGTGAAACCGATCATTTCTTTTTTTTTGCTTTTGGGGTCACACCCAGTGATGCACAGGGGTTACTTCTGGCCCATGCATTCAGAATTACACCTGGCGGGGCTCAAGGGACCACATGGGATGCTGAGAATTGAACCCAGATCAGCCACATGCAAGGCAAATGCCCTACCTGCTGTGCTATCTCTCTAGCCCTGATCATGCTTCTTAATCCAACTAAATGTAATCCAAAACAAATTTAGCAACAAATTCCAATCTGAAGTGATGTGGTCCTTCAGTTGGTATGATGCTATGAGAAGAGGGGGGGAAAAGAAAATAAGCTAAAGGATTTCTAAGGAAAATAAGGGGTTTCTTTTTGGCCACATCTTTTACATTTAATTACAGGTATCAGTTTAAATTCCCTTGAGCAGATTTTAACAGCCATTCATTTATCACATACATGCTGGTTGAAAAAATATCATCCAGGGGCTGGAGAGAGAGCACAGCGGGTAGGGCGTTTGCCTTGCATGCGGCCGACCCGGGTTCAATTCCCAGCATTCCATATGGTCCCCTGAGCACCGCCAGGAGTAACCCCTGTGCAATGCGGGGTGTGACCCAAAAAGAAAAAAAAACCATCTACAGGCAGAATTTTGGGCTCGCCCCACTGCTTTAGGATATTTCGACAGTTTTCATTAAATGCTGCATAAGACAAGTTAAATTATTCCCGTGCGGGCTACAAGTGTAACAGAGCTCTCTAACACCAGCACTGGGATAGCAGTCATGAGGACTCCCATCCTGTTATCTACCCAAAAGTTTAGGGGCCATGAAGAAGTGAAACATAATACTTAGATTTCTAACTGTGCCATGAGTAACAAGTTCTGTAATAAATTCTAACCCAAAAGGAGTCTCATTCGTGTCTTCTGTCAGCATCCATAAGAAAACTTAACAGAATATCCACTGATTTTCTAATAGGCTAAAATTCCTAATAATTCAGAATGACATAGTCAGCACATTAAAGTCTCATTAATAAAAATACCAAAACTAAACAAAGGTAAATATGAAACAAAAAATTCAAGATGGGGGCCTGAACAATAGTACAGTGGGTAAGGTGTCTGACTTGCACATAGCTAATCAAGGTTCAATCTCTAGCACCAAATAAGGTTCCCCAGTCCTGTCATGCATGTCCCTGAAAGCAGAGCCAGAAGTAAGCCCCTAAGTATTGGCAGGTTGATATGCCCCTATAACACACACACACACACACACACACACACACAATTTCAAAAGGCATTATAATCAATTAAGGTTGCTAGATACCATACAAACAAAATTCAAACCACATCATTAAGCACACTTTTTTAAAGTTCACAAAATAAGACCCAACCTCAACCACTCTAAAGAAAGGGGAAAAAAAAACAGTGGGGACATAAATTAAAAGGTTTTCATAGGACTGGAGAGATAGTACAGCTGGTAGGCTGACCTGGGTAGGATCCCCAGCATCCCAAATGCCTCACTCCTAATCCCTCAGCACTACAGAGTGATCCCTGCATGCACAGCCAGGAGTAACCACTGAACATTGCCAGGTGTAGCCCCCAAAAAAACCCCAAAAAATGTATGAACAAAAGATGCACATGTACATACACACATATTCTAAAGCAATATGAAAGCATTTTCCATAAGAAAAAGCAAAGGATAAAAACAGACTAGTAACAGAAAAATAACTCAATGTTCAAGAAATAGTGAAAACAAAAATGTCAAAGTGGCAAGAACATTAACTGACAAAATATTGAAAGGAGTACAGTCATGCACAGCATACAATATAACCCCAGTGAGAACTTGTCAATAACAAATAGCAAAGATAAGCAGAATAAACAAACTTTTTCAGAAGGTGGTGGGGCTTGGTTTGGGGGTCACACCCAGTGGTGTTGAGAGCTCATTTCTGGCTCAATTTTCAGAGATCACTCCTGGTGGGGACCATATGGGATGCAGGATGTTCAATACCCAGCATCCCAGATGGTCTCCCTTGCCCATGAGGAGTAATCCCTGAATGCAGAGCCAGGAATAAATCCTGAGCACAAAGAACAAACAGAAAGTTTGAAGAACGGTATTATTTAAAAAAAAACAAAAAGCAAAAAACAAAAAACAGAAATACAGGTTGATTCTACAAGAATGTCACTGTCCTCCCGTTGTTCATCGATTTGCTCGAGCGGGCCCAGTAACGTCTCCATTGGAGACTTTGTTGTTTCTGTGTTTGGCATATCGAGTACGTCACGGGGAGCTTGCCAGGCTCTGCTGTGCAGGCGAGATACTCTCGGTAGATTGCGGGGCTCTCCTAGAGGGGTGGAAGAATCGAACTCAGGTCAGCCATGTTGGCTGCGTGCAAGGCAAATGCCCTACCGCTGTGCTATCGCTCCAGGGGTACAAGAATGTACCAATAATATTCCTTCAAATCTTCAAACATACAATACTATTTAACATTCACATGCACAGTAAATTTTGAGAGGGTCACTCCAGCTGGCTGCTACTTTCAGAGGCGTTGGGGGACCATGAAATGCCAGGGATCAAAAATAAAGTATTAACCCAGGGCCGGAGTGATAGTACAACAGGCAGGACATTTATTTTGAACACTGTCAACTTAGTTCAATGCCAGGTATACCCAAAGGACCAAGTTTGCCAGAAATGGTCCCTGAGAGCAGAGCCAGGAGTAAGCCCTGAGCATCTAGAGGTGGGGGCAAAAAAACAAAACAACAAAAAACCACTCCATTAACCCAGTCCATTACTTATCTCCCCCAAATGTGCAGCAATGTTAGACTGAAAACTGACAATAATTCTGGGAAAAAATACAAAGAATAGATTGTATAAGTCAACAGTGGGGCTATTTTTTTTTCCTTTTTAAATGTAGGGGTATTGCTATTTATTCAGCCACTGATTAGGCTGATTGAACTGGGCATGAACTCCACGACAGTGCGTTTTTCGTTTTTTTCTTTTTGAGTCACACCAGGCAATACACAGGGGTTACTCCTTGCTCTGCACTCAGGAATTGCTCCTCTAGCACTCAGTGCTAGAGGAATCATATGGGATGCTGGGAATCGAACCCAGGTCGGCTATGTGCAAGGCAAATGCCCTACCCACTGGACTATCGCTCCACCCCAACAGTGAGCTTTACCATGTGTAATTTTTTAACTTCTGAGATATGAGGCTAACATGGTAAAATATTAAAACATAACTGTTGGGTAGTTTGTTCGCTATATTGTTTTAATTTTTTCATTAAAACCTTCAACACAGTAATTTTGGAGATTTTTGGGGGATGGGAGAGTGGGAGCCCTGGCTCTGAGTTCAGCAAACCAGGGTATCATGGTTCGAATCCAGGTCAGCCACATTCAAGGCAAGCACCCTAGCCACTATAATAGTTCCCAACATGATTTATTAACTATGAACAACAAACTTTTTTTTGCTTTTTGGGTCACACGCAGTAACGCTCGGGGGTTATTCCTGCCTCTGCACTCAGTAATGACTCCTGGCGGTGCTCGAGGGACCACAGGGGATGCTAGGATTCGAACCCGGGTCGGCCACGTGCAAGGCAAACACCCTACCCACTGTGCTATATCGCTCCAGCCCCTGAAGAACAAACCTTTTAAAATACGTGCTGTATAGCAAATATAGCTCTAATATGAAAATCTATTGCAAAGCATTAATATATTTGTGTACACAAGTGGGCTGGAGCGATAGCACAGCAGGTAAGGTGTTTGCCTTGCATGCAGCTAACATGGCCGAGCAAGTTCAATTCCTCTGCCCCTCTTGGGAGAGCCCCGCAAGCTACCAAGAGTACCTCGCCACCACGGCAAAGCCTGGCAAGCTACCCATGACGTATTCGATATGCCAAACGCAGTACCAAGTCTCACAATGTTACTGGGCCCCACTCAAAACAAATCGATGAACAACAGGAGGAAGTGACAGTAACAATGTACACAAGCATGTTGTTATGCCTAGTATTTACATAAACATATATAATTTGCCTGTTACTTTATTCCTATTTACAGTTCAAAAGTGAATACCCTTTCCATAGATATATAACCAACCATATGCAGTTTTAAATTTTCACCACATGATGGGGCTAATATACTACCAACCTCAGAAAACTACTGAATTTCAGTCTGAAAAAAATTTTTTTAACCTTAATTCAGGTCCTCATGGGCTGGAGCGATAGCGCAGAGGGTCAGGCATTTGCCTTTCACGCGGCCAACCCGGGTTCGATTCCTCTGCCCCTCTTGGAGAACCTGGCAAGCTACCGAGACTATCCTGCCCGCACTGCAGAACCTGGCAAGCTCCCCGTGGCGTATTCAATATGCTAAAAACAGTAACAATTAAGTCTCACTCACAATGGAGACATTACTAGTGCCCGCTCGAGCAAATCAATTAACAATGGGAGGACAGTGCTATAGTGCAGTGCTGGTCCTCATGTAATTTTTCCAAACAACAAATAAACCAAAGAGTTTGTTAAACTGAAATTAAAAAAAACATAATAATGTCCCTTCCACCTATTCTTGACAGTATTAAAAGGCTCCAGCAAAAAACAAAAGGTTAACAATAAATAAAAACCTACAAAAAGTGCTTTTGAGATGAAAGAATAAAACAGCGGAACATAAAGTTATCATTCGAAGGCTTTTGCTTTTAATTCCCAAAAACACTTTGGTTAAGGCCTAAGGAAATCACTCCAAATATGTTCTATGAAAGAGTTCAAACTGAGAGCCAAGGTGGTTTAAAGGGCTGAAAATATACACAGCATGATGGAGTTTCCTGGTTCAATCTCCAGAACATGGTCTCTAGCAACTCCAAGAACACTATGCTGGAAGTAGACCTCAAAAACCACCATTTGTAGCCCCCACCAACCCAGTGTTCCACAAAAGGTGAAATGGTTTCGTTTTCTGGAGATAAACAAGAATTATAATAATTGAAAACCTAGAACAGGAAACCCTAATGCTCAATTCATTTAGATCAAGAGTCGGGTTCTATCTATAAAGGAGTAAGAATTTTAATAGGGATAACAATTGCTAATAATTTTTTGGAACACACCCAGCAGTGCTCAGGGCTTACTCTTGGCTTTGTGCTCAGTGTTCACACTTGGCAGGGCTTTGGGACCAAATGTGGTCCGGGGAAGGAACCACAGTCAGCTGCACGCAGGGCAAGCACCCTAATCCCGTTCTGCTTTACTACGATCACAGCTTCAACAACTACTAGCTTAACCTCAGGCTAACATTTTAATAAATATAAGAATTATTTGGGGCCAGAGAGATAAGACAGTGGGGAAAAAATAGTAATTTTAAAAAAGAGAGATTACAGTGGGCAGGGCCTTGCCTTGTACATAGTTAACCATGGTCCTGCTCCTGACACCATTTATGGTCCCTGAGCCCCTCCAGGAGTGGGCACTGTTGGATGCAACCCCATGCCCCATCAAAAATTTTGAAGCTGTAACATGTTTTGCATATAAACTTCCAGGTACTGATAACTTTTATAAGTTTTAGAGTGAAAACAATTTCAGAAAACAAAGGAAAAGGGGACAGTATGAAATTCCTAAATACCCAAGTTCTACAAGAGGCCTTTTGTTTTTAAATAAGCTCATTGAAATAAGTGAGATCTATCTCATCAGCATGGTTTCTGGCCCAACCAACATCCCTAGGAAAGAGCCATCAAAAAGTTTACTATAAGAACAACTGGAAAACAGCTAGAACAAAAACAAACTGGAAGGGGTTGGTGTTGATTTCAAGACTTATATACATAAAAGGGGTGAGATTAATTATGCTATAAAGTAACAAGATCAGCTTCTATTTCTAACTTCAAATACCATCTAAAGGTGTAAAAATGGGATACTGTCATTTTCAGAATTCTAAAAATGGGAGGGGAGATTAACAGTACAGCAACTCAGGTGCCCCACCCCCTGCCAAAGTCTAAAAATTTGGGTACTATTGGAAAAGAAAAGAAAAAGGAAATGAATGCTGAAATTTGTACAATATAAGGTCAGATCAAATTATTAAAAATTTATCTTCACAGGGGGTATAGTGCCGCCAGCAGGTCAAACTGTACCTGTGAGGCGAGTGTATCAGCAGCCCTATGGTGCCTTCAGACTTCCAGATACCCCAAAATTGCTGCTGTGCCTTTGGACCCCCCAAAAAACTTGGGGCAAAGTTTACCAAGAAAGTAAACGGCCAAAAGTTAGGTATGTGGGAAACAAACCCACAAAACAATTTCAGCTCAGCTATATAATCGGAGGCATGGCCTCTCTGGTTCCTGATTGAACTGCTTAATGGCCATGATCCCAGAGACTCAGAAACAAATCTCGAAACCTGCAGTAGGTTACTTGGTGCTGGGCCAACCCAGGTGGGAATAGGTTTCGTGACTTGGCCTGTTCCCCCTGGCGGCCCGGTGGCCACCATCCTCCAGAGGCTACTGGACAGTCAGGTTAGGGCCTGCAGTGACAGGACGGAGGGCCTCACGGGATGGGGGTGGAGCCGGTCCTGTCCTCCCTGTCCCAATGAGACCCCAAGTCATCGCCCACGAATGGCCTCTCTGGCTCCTGATCAAGCTGTTTAACAGCCATAATCCCAGAAACTCAGAAACAAGTCTCGAACCCCAGCGACTTTTGGCAGAAATGCGTCTGGACCCTGCAGTAGGTTACTGTCGCTGGGCCACCCCAGGGGGGAAAGGGTGCCGTCCCTTTGCCTGCTTCCCCCTTGGTGGCTCGGTGGCTGCCATCCTCCAGAGGCCACTGGACAGTCAGGTTTGGGCCCCCAGTGGCGAGACACATGGGGCCTCATGGGATGGGGGTGGAGCCGGGCCTGTCCTCCCCACCCCAACGAGACCCCAAGTCATCACCCACGAACTGCCTCTCTGGCTCCTGATCAAGCTACTAAACGGCCATGATCCCAGAGACTCAGAAACAAATCTTGAAACCCAGCGGCTTTTGGAGAAATGCGTCTGGACCCTGCAGTAGGTTACTGTCGCTGGGCCACCCCAGGGGGGAAAGGGTGCCGTCCCTTTGCCTGCTTCCCCCTGGAGGCTCGGTGGCCGTCATCCTCCAGAGGCCACTGGAC
The DNA here is from genome assembly GCF_029834395.1 of Sorex fumeus. NCBI lineage: Eukaryota > Metazoa > Chordata > Mammalia > Eulipotyphla > Soricidae > Sorex > Sorex fumeus. The sequence continues at coordinate 17,123,167 of NW_026606072.1, forward strand.
AGTCAGGTTTGGGCCTGCAGTGACTAGACATTTTGGGCCTCACAGGATGGGGGTGGAGCCGGTCCTGTCCTCCCCACCCCAAATAGACCCCCCCAGTCATCGCCCCGAATGGCCTCGCTGGCTCCTGATCAAGCTGCTTAATGGCCATGATCCCAGAGACTCACTCAGAAACAAATCTTGAAACCCAGCGGCTTTTGGCAGAAATGTGTCCGGAACCCGCAGTAGGTTACTGTCACCGGGCCACCCCAGGCGGGAAAGGGTGCTGTCCCTCCGCCTGCTCCCCCTTGGTGGCTCGGTGGCTGCCATCCTCCAGAGGCCACTGGACAGTCAGGTTTGGGCCCCCAGTGGCGAGACACATGGGGCCTCATGGGATGGGGGTGGAGCCGGGCCTGTCCTCCCCACCCCAACGAGACCCCAAGTCATCACCCACGAACTGCCTCTCTGGCTCCTGATCAAGCTACTAAACGGCCATGATCCCAGAGACTCAGAAACAAATCTTGAAACCCAGCGGCTTTTGGAGAAATGGATCCGGACCCTGCAGTAGGTTACTGTCGCTGGGCCACCTCAGGGGGGAAAGGGTGTCGTCCCTTCACCTGCTTCCCCCTGGCAGCTCGGTGGCCGTCATCCTCCAGAGGTCACTGGACAGTCAGGTTTGGGCCTGCAGTGACTAGACATTTTGGGCCTCACAGGATGGGGGTGGAGCCGGTCCTGTCCTCCCCACCCCAACGAGACCCCAAGTCATCACCCACGAACGGCCTCTCTAGCTCCTGATCAAGCTGCTTAATGGCCATGATCCCAGAGACTCAGGAGCAAATCTCGGAACCCAGCAGGTTTTGGCAGAAATCCCTCCAGATTTAAGTATTAAAATTTCTGAATTTCAAAATCACGTGGCCACTACTGCAGCCACGCGACATCATATGTTATTCATAACCAGCAATAGAAAACAAATTGTCTACTGTTGCCTTTTCAGCAGATCTGAGTGTTGGGGTAAAATCTCAAATAATAATGGTGGGTCTGGTGTCAAAATACTGAATGTGATCAAAGTAGAGAGAGAGTAATGTGGAAATCATCTGCCCCACAGGTAGGGGGAGGGTTTGGGGTAGGGGTATACTGGGGCTGTTGGGGGTCAAGAATGGGTGAAGGTACTGGTGTTTCATCATAGGACCAAGACTTAGACCTGAAAGCTTTGTAACTGCTCTCATGGTTATCCAATAAATAAAATTATAAAAAATGAAAAAAATTAAAAAGTAAGGTGGAGTTCATGCACAATTCAATCAGCTAATCAGTGGGTTAATAAATAGCAGTGGCTTAATAAATACTCCTACATTAAAAAAAATTATCTTCACAAATTAAAGTCTACTATTTCAATGCAGCTGTTTCAAAATAGTACGGCATATTTACGGAACACAGGTCCAAACAAATTTGTTCTCCAAGAGCTATTTTTCAAAAAAACTGTCATAAAAATCTTAACTCACAAAAAGTCTAGATTCCAAGAACTCCAATTTATCTGATTTATTCCTGGCTCTGCATGGTTAGCCCTGTGGCATATGGCCTACTCTAGGATCTTTGTTCTCTTTTTATAAAAACAACAACAAGGGGCTGGAGCAATAGCACAGCAGGTAGGGCATTTGCCTTGCACTTGGCTGACCAGGGTTCGATTCCCAGCATCCCATATGTTCCCCTGAGCACCGCAGGAGTAATTTCTGAGCGTAGAGCCAGGAGTACCCCCTGTGCATTGCTGGGTGTGATCCAAAAAGAAAAAAAAAAAGAACCACAACAAAAACAAGTAATATTAGTAACTTCCTGAAAAATCTGCCTTCTGTTAAAGAACAGTTGGCTGGAGAGATTACAGCAGGTGCATGCAGAACTTCCTTTGCATAAAATAGACCCTAATTTGATCCTACCACAATATATGGTCCCCCATCCCATTCCCACCTCCACCACAGATCATTTACATGAACACAAAGCCATTAATAGCCCCTAAGCACTGCCAAGTGTGGGCCAAAAACAAACAGAAAGTGCCCCAAGATAATTTCAGCAAGGAGAAGGGAAAGGCTATTGTTAGTGGCAAGTAAACAACTATTTCAATATGCTGTAATGCTAACTACTATTTTAAACTTTAAAACGAAATGAACATTTTAGAGTCATATGGTAGTACAAGAGGTAAAGCACTTGTTTTGCATTAACACCAGTTCTATCTCCAACACCTCAAAAGCGTCAATTCTGGGACCAGAGAAATAGTATAATGAGTAAGGCACTTGCCTTGCAAGTGGCTGACATGGGATCAGTCCCCAGCACCCCATATGGTCTCCCTATCCTTTTAAGAATAAGCCTTAAGTACAGAGTCAGGAATAAGCCCTGAGCAAAACCAAGTATACCTCCCCACCTCCTCAAAGTACCACCAGGAGTGGTGTCATGAACCTGCCTGCTAACTGTACTTTCTGGTCCCAGTGCTGCAAAATTCTTATCACTCCTCAAGCTTCAGTAAAGTGACATTTCAAGGCTTTGACTGAAAAATACTAGCTTTTTAATTGTAGAGAATTTTAAAAGGAAAAAAATAAACTCTTGGCAGGGGGGGCAACAGAGAGAGGGTGTCACACCAGCAGTGCTCAGGGAACCATCATGTGGTATATGGAATGAATCAGGGTTGGCTTAGTACAGTTAAGTGCTTATCCCCTGTATTATCTCTCTGGCTCAAACTCCAATTTTTTAAGTATTATAGTAAGTAAAACAATCTATAAGAAAGTGTTGGAAAAAAGGTCAAAAGTAATATTCAACTTATCTGTTTAGAATTTTAACGCTTTGGGCTTTACTTCAAATAGGAAGTAAATGGTTTAGCATGTTGAATAATGGAAGGCTGAAAAGTGACCAGGTATGAAATAATTTCAACGTAATACAAAAAAGTATCTTGCAGAAATATTAAACCCTTGGATTGTAATTACATTTGTGGGGGAAATAAACAGGAAAGTCTGGCTAAAAAGGCAAAGAAAGATGAAGGGCTGAGTACCTTTGTTGACGATGGTGGAGTAGGAAAATTAAGCCAGGCTGGTGCAAAGTCATGCTGCGCCATTTAGGTCCAGTCTCTCCGACTCAATGAAACAGGCTTCAACACCTCATGGCAAGTCCCTGTCATATAAAAATATTAAAGGAATTAGACCTGTAGTTCCTGACAAATACCTTTTACAGCTTTAACTCCTTTAAATTACAACAATCTTATAATATTCTGCATATCATGAGTTTCTTCTAGAAAAGGCAAAAATACAACTATCATCTATTTCAAACTGAATATTCTTGATTTCTAGGTTCCTAGTTGGCAGTTTGTCCCAACTAGGCAGCAAAATGACTTTTTTTGTTTTGGGCCCACACAGATATGCTCCGGTGTTATTCCTGGCTCTGAACTCAAGGATGACTTCTGGTGGGCTCAAGGGAGTACTGAGGATCAAACCCAGAAAGGCTATTGGCAAGTCAAGAGCCTTACCCACTGTACTTTCTTCTCTCCCGCCCTGAAATTAACTTTTAAATTTTCTTTTTTTCCCAGTGGCTACTTTTATGGTTGCAGTGATAGCACTTTGCAGAACAAATACAAGTATGCCTAATCAAAATAAACTACATAAAACCTCAGGAACTGTGAGATCTAATTTTACTATTATCTTGTATTAGATCTTGGAAGTCTTCTAAAATAGAAGTGTAAGATTAAGTTTTATAGGATTATATAAAGGGTTATTATCTACTGTGGAACACTACATACTACTCTGCAACACAAACAGGATGTTGGTATTTCAAAAACATTTTGAGAACTTGGAATATAGTCACCATAATTTGACAGGAATAAAAATATTCAAAGTTTGTACCAAATAAAAATTTACAAGAACTCCCCTGCCCCCAATTATCTAAAATAGCAATGGCTGAAGTTATAAACTAAAAACTATTTCCAAGATGCACACCAAAAATAACCTGTTTTTTTCTGAAATGTTTTTATATATTATAATTTAAATACACTCTAAGGAATAAAATATAAGTAGCTGGGGGGAGTTAAGAATAGCAGTTAATGTTAGGATATTTATACAAATGTATGAAGCAAATCAGATTATGCCACCCCCCCCCTTTGCCTGGGCCAAGGGAAAACAGACTTATGACTTAATTTTAAGTCAAAAACAAGAGTTCCTGACCTGCTTTATCTATCTTAAAAGCAGAACCTCATCAAAAAATTTTCACTAAAACAAAAGCTTTTGTCTAACATTTATAAAACATCATCTGCTTCTTCCATTGACACTTCCCTTTTCCAGTAGTGGGGTGGTTAGCATATGCAGATAAACTTATTTCTCTTGTTAATTTGTCTTATTTCTCTTGTTAATTTACCTTTTGTCAGTCTAATTTAGATCCCAGGAAGGGGGGGGGGGGAGGGAGAAAGCTAGTTTAGAATGAAATAGAACTTGTATTTACAAGTTAAAGGGCAAATAAAAGCTTCAAAAGCTCCAATCTATTCAATTTCTTTTCACTGTGTAATCTGATTACATTCATTGTAATAAGCAGCCCCAGCAATTATATACAGAAATTATAATAACCTTCCCTAACCCTCAGAATACAACCACATTTGGAAATAAGTTCTTCAAGTGCAAAGAGGTGATTGACTTAAATTAATTTCTTATAGTTGACTATTTCGGAGGCTGGAGCAATAGCACAGCGGGTAGGGCATTTGTGGGTTCAATTCCCAGCATCCCATATGGTCCCCTGAGCACTACTACCAGGGGTAATTCCTGAGCGCAGAGCCAGGAGTATCCCCTGTGCATCGCCAAAAAGAAAAAAAAAAAGTTGATCCTATTTTAACTGTGCTGGGACTGATACAAGATAAACAGGTTGAAGTAGTGTGTGCTTAACTACAAGCAAGTCAAAGACAGAGGTATTGGAGGTAACTTGGAAGCATCCGAGGCTTCCAAATTCCAACTTAGAGAATTAAGCCACCCTACCTGCAACATTTTATTATGGCTGCCCTAGCAAACTAGTTAACAATAAAACATACTGAAATGATTTTCATTTATACATGATATGTATATAGTGGAAGATGAAGATTTTAGTAATATAAAAATAGATGAAAGTAGGACAGTGAGAGGTCACAGCTCTAGTAACACCCCAGGGATTCTATCTTTTTAGGAATCTACCTGATTCAAGCCAGACACCCAGGTTCAATCCCCGGCACCAGATATAGTCTCCAAGCATTGCTGAGTGTGACCTCGAAGGTCTACTGGGAGTAGCTCCAAATAAAGATCTGAAGTTGTTCAAGACCTCTGCTTTATGCACATGAAAATAAAATTGAGTATTACTAAAGTTATAAGAAAAAAAAGTATTACTAAAGTTATAAGGAAAAAATGCTACTTGAAGAACTTCAAAACGTATAACGAACTGGACTTTATTATCTATGAATATCTGTATTATTTTCCTCAAAAAACTGAAGTTCATTCAATGGGATCCTAAAATTTTATAGCTAATATTGACGAACTGGGATAAAACCTAATTCAAACCATAGTTTCTTGAACAGGTAACCCCACCACCCCCAAACTATTTAACAAAGAAGAAAGAGGGCCCCAGAGGAAAGTCTGGCATCTAACATCAGTAAAGCTGAGTTACAAATACAGCAAAGTTCCTCTGGTTAAATCAATTTTGTTTTCAGGTCACTTTCTAAAAAACATAAAAATTCCTTTTCCAAGGATCCATAGATAATACTAAGGACTTACAGCAATTGTAAAAAAAGAATGTAGGAGGAGGACAAATTCCTTTATCAGAAAAGTTATAAGCAAATTATCAGGAACATTACCCTACTTCTTTAAGCTAAAATAATAAAATGTACTTATTGCAATGTGGAAAATGCAGTATGAAAAGATACAAGCTTTTAAAGTGGGGAAGAAATGGATGGAGAGAGAATACAGGGATTAAGGTGCTTGCCTTGATACAGACTGGTTCCATTCCCCAGCACTACACATGGTTTGCCATCATGTCAGTCTGCCCCACATACCACCACACCACACACACACACACACACACACACACACACACACACACACACACAATCCATGAGCAATAGCCAGAAGTAAACCCTGAGCACTACCAGGTTGAAGCCCCAAAATTGTTTTTAAAAATAAAAGGGCCACAGCAATAGTAGAGTGATTAGGGCATTTGTCTTGCACACATCGGACCGAAGTTCAATCCCTGGTATCCCATATGGTCCCTCCAAGCACCACCAGAAGTAATTCGTGAGCACAGAGCCAGGAGTAACTCCTGAGCACTGCCAAGTGTGACTCCAAAAAGCAAAGGGCAGGTGCACATGCTTTTGCACCTGGGAGACAAAGATTCAATACCAGGCACCAAACCATCCCCTGGAGCACCACAGGGAACAATCTCAGAGCAACACACAGGAAGCAGCACCTATAGCACTGTCAGTGTGGTTTATTGTTTTTTGTTTTTTAAAATAAGTCACGGTCACGGTCCTCCCATTGTTCATCTTGTTCATCGATTTGCTCGAGCGGGCCCAGTAACGTCTCCATCGTGAGACTTCTTGTTACTGTGTCTGGCATATCGAATATGTCACGGGTAGCTTGCCAGGCCCTGCCGTGCGGGCGAGATACTCTCGGTAGCTTGCCGGGCTCTCCGAGAGGGGCAGAGGAATCGAACTCGGGTTGGCCATGTTGGCTGCGTGCAAGGCAAACGCCCTACCGCTGTGATAAGTAATGACAAGAAAAACAAACATGCACAGCTTGGGTAAATAATATCTCCATGATGTAAAATTTGTCTTAAACAGAATCAATAATAACTGAGTGGGGTCCAGGGATAGTGCAGCTGCAAAAAATGCTTTCTTAGAAACATGAAACTGAGAGCTTAATTCTCAGTACTACTACAGCATACAGAGGGTAGTCCCAGCAGCTCTGCTGTTTGACACAGCTAAGTGTTTGCAAGTTCCTTAACTAAAAGTTTAAGAATCCTGTCCAGGGCCACAACTACAAGTGCCACTACTACAACCAATCATGTGTGGAACCCCAGTCATCTGAAAAATAAAATGGGAGAGAAAGGAATGGGAGTTTAAATTAAAACGTTGCTAATGGGGCCTAGTACAGTGTAGTGTGTAGGGCACAAGCAGCTGGCTGACCCAAGTCCAATTCCCTGCATCCCATATGGTCCCCTGAGCCCTACCAGTAGTGATCCCTGAACGCAGAACCAGAAGCCATAGGGAAAAAAAGAAAAAGATTTAACAAAACTCTAGGGCCAAGTTTCCAAAAAGTTTTGTCTGTTAACTTCGGACTGATAATCAATGGCCAATGAAGTAATCATTGAATGACTGAAGTTTACATCCATGTTTGGGGCGGGAGAGCTTTAACAAAGCATTTAAAGCAAATGTCTTGTATGCAGCTAAACCCTGTTTGATGCCTGGCACCTTCTAGTCCCCCAACTACTGCCAAGAGTGACCTTTAAGCAGCCCTGGGAGTAGGCCCAAATACCCTGCTTTCCCAAAATGTATGTCAATGAGGGGGTTCAGAGAGCTTCAAGGGGCCCTGGGTAGAAAGCTCAAAAGTCTGAGCACATACTCTGCCTATGCGAAGCCTGGATTCAATCCCTAGCATGGTCCACTGGGAGTGATGCCTAAGCACTGTGCCACAACTAGGTGCCCTGCATTACCAAAAAGAGCCCAAGTTCCACAGCAACAGAAACTACTACAGGGAGAACCTTCCAGACCTTAACCTAGATGGCTTTCCATTCGGCTATTCATATGTCCCTCTCTAATAAACAATAACGCACAGCAATAAGTTCTTTTCTTGTGCTGGGCAAGAATCTCCAGTTGGCAAACTACTGGAACACAAGCGAGGGAAACCTAAAACCCTACTTCAGAGATGGGTATCTGAAGTAGGGTAAGAAGAAGTATCATAAGGAACTGAGTCCTACACAGGATTCCTTCCAAAAATTAGTGTCAGAAAACAGACTCAAGTGAAGGATACCAGTTGAATATCCACAGAAAATCGGAGAACTAAACATACAACACTAAAATTGAGCAATTACTCAAAATACAGATGATCAAAGTAAGGAGCAGCAGGAGCACTAACACCACAGAGATACCTACTTAGCTTTTCAGAGTACTGCAATATAAAAGCTATTCAATAAACACTCACATACCCAAAATTCCCAAATATCTTTTTAACCACTTCATTGTTCATATTTAATAAACACTAAAGTGTTTTAGTGGCAACAGACAAAAAATAAAGGAGAATCATGAATACAAAGAAAACAACTCAAGAAACAGCCAGGCAAATGAATAAAATTTTCAGAACCACTAATAAAGAAGAACTTGGAGAGAGGAAAAATAAAAAGCACTGCCCCTGAACATTTGGCCAAAGCAGCAAACATTCCACATATACACATAGGTCAGACCCTAGGCTAGGTCCTTCTGGGTTCCCAATTGCAAATTTTGCCACACAAATTCTACCTATTTTGATCTCAAATGTTCAGGCATTTAACTCCTTTTTAGTAATACTAAGGTTGTTTGTGTTCACCCATTCTATATTCTATACTGTAATAAACTAATTTTCTTCAAATAATGTTCTATGGATTATTGTAGAATTCACCGTTCTGTCATCCAATTTATGTCTGGCTTTTGGGAGAAGGGTGGCACATAACCACTGGTGCTTAAGGGAACATGCAGTGCCTAGGATTAAACACATTATTCCTCAAGCAAAGTGTGCAACCCTAGTCTCTGAGCTACCTTTACAGCCCTGGTCTATTTTTTGAGAGTAGGCAAGAGGTACACAGGGCACACACTCACAGAGGTGTACTACTCCTGGCATTGTGCTCAGAGGACCATTATGTGGTGCATGGACTGACCAGAATCATCCAATGTGGCAGCAAGGTACTCTCTCTCCAGCCCCCATTTTTTTTTTTAAGATGTCTAGGAGAGCCCTGAACAATAATGTAGCAGGTAGGGAGCTTGCTTTACACACCACCAACCAAGGCTTAATCCCTAACTTCCCAGATGCCCCCCCCCCACCCCCAGTCCCATCAGAATGGAGCTCTGAGTGCAGAGTCAGGAGTCAGACCTGGAGCATCACTGGGTGAGGTAGAAAAATTAACAAAAAACAAAAAAAAATTTTAATTAAAAAAAAATAAAGATGTCTAGGACCAGAGAAAGAATAGTGGGATTATAGTACAGACTCCAATTTGGCCCCTTAAACCACATTGGGTTTCCTAAGCACCACCAGTAGTAAGACATAAACACAGGTGGTAAGGTCATAAGCCCTGAGCATAGAAGCAAGAGTAATCCCTAAAACTCACAGACATGGCCTAAAACCTCAGCCAATAAAAAACATTATGGCAACTCAATTTTAAAAGGATTTCACAGTAACTCTACCTAGTTTAGTTTTTCTCTCATAGCATTTTTTTAAAGGGCCAGACACAGTAACAACAAAGTCTCCAGTGGAGACGTTACTGGGCCCGCTCGAGCAAGGGCCTAATTAATCCACAGTAATTTTTAACGTATTTCCCAAAGTTAGTCCAATAATAAAATCTAACACTAACAAGATTAAATTCTTTATTTTCGGCAAGAATGTAGTTCAAGTGGTAAGAACACATGCCTTGCACGTGTGGAACTAGATTCCATCTCCCACACAGATGCCTTTCCAACAACTCCAACCAACATCACCCTCTATCCCAGCACAGCTGAGCATGTTCAAAATAATATTACCAGTTATAAAAAAAAGTAAGATAATGCTACCAATTACAAATGACAGACGATAGCATTAGTAGACAAGTATACCGATTGTAGATTTTATTTTAGTACTACAAGAAATTGAACCCAGGGCCACAGAGGCAAGGTAAGTGTTCTACCACTGAGTCATGGGCCCAATACAACTATTGTAAACGTTCGTGGTAAGGGAAAAGGATGTTTACCAGGAAAAAGCAGAAGATATATAAGACCCATGATACAGGGAGACAGCCAGCTGTGGCCCAAAATCCAAAAAGTCAATGAAAGACTCAACAGATTGAAAAAAAAATAGTAACATCTGGAACAAAAACACTCTGATAGGATGAAAAGCAAGTGACAGTGCAGAACATGAACTGGTAAGAATCGCATTCAAAGATACCCCAGACAAGAATGCAATTAACTGTGATTAGTAACTGCCATTATTTTTGGCACCATGAAACAGTGATACAACGTTCAAATACAGAAAAAAAAATCACAGGTGACACACACACACTCAAAATCAAACACAATTCAATCTAACATCTTTCTCAGCATAATATAAATCAAATGGATTTTAAAAATCAGTAAGAAATAGAAGATAGGGGCTGAAGAAATAGTACATATGACTGAGGTGCTTGCCTTGCATGCTGCCAACCATGGTTCGATCCCCAGCATCACATGGCCTCTGAGCAGACATAGCCCATGAGCACCATGCGGTATAGCCCAATACAACCACCCTCCCCACAATAGCCTCCCCTCACCCCAAAGAAATGGAGACCAGAGAGGAATGTAACTCTCTAGAACAGCAAGTTAAGACACTTGTGGTAGATATTGTAAGGACCTGGGTTAAAATTCCAGCACTGCCAAAAAGGGAAAAAGAGAAGCTCATTTAGATATTAGGACTTTATATATCAAATGCTAAACCACCTCCACCCCCAGGTTTGATCCCTGAAAACACATTATGTTCCCTTCCACCAGGTGTTAACTCCTAAAATGTAGAGCCAGGAGTAACCAGAGTACCACCAAGTACAGCCCCAAAACAAAAACCAATCTTTTGGGTTTTTGAGCTAAGCCCCCAAATACCTAGTATATCTTCTTTCCAAACAACCATTTTAGGAAATACACAGAGACACAACATTTTTAATGATCTCCAAAAAGAAACATGCAAATAGTACTTAACCACTTAACCCCAATTCAACTAAATTAAAATAGCTCAAAGAGCTAGAGTGCATGCCCTACATGCCAAAGGCTGAGTTCAATTTCCAGCATTGTATGGTCCCAGAGCACCATACCACCAAAAGCAAATTCTGAGCAAGCACTAAGCTAGCCACAGTCTTTGAGTGTGGGCCAAAGATAAGTAAAAAAAAACAAAGACTCTTCCACAAGTAATCTAAAAACAAGTAAAGCCAGGGATTTGGTTCAGTAGCAAAAAAAGCCCTCTTACATGCAAGAGACTTGGGTTAGGTCCTCAGACTTCTAAAAATAAAAAGGTGAAAAACGAAACAGTAAGTTAGGGCTAGCTGATGGATCAGTGGCAAAATAGCTGGCTTGCAAACAAACTAAGAAAGCATTCTCTAGTGTGACCCACAAGTGCTCAATGAGATCCTGGCAGCTCTATCCTAGTGTAGCAGACAACAGTTCCCAACCACAGCAGTCAGGTGTGTGAAAACACTGAAAACTAAAGGATTTTAATAAGACTGCCAGCAAGCACTACAAGAATGTATGTGAGCACCAGAATTAAATGTTTAACCCCCAACTAGCGCCAGAGCAAAGTGTGAGAGGTACCTCAGATATGGGAAACCCGTACTCAGTCACAACATATCGATGAGGGAAGGAGAGGTGAAAATGGAAGAGCCAATTAACAAAATCAGTTATTAAATAGGCAAAACAAGCCTTACAAATAAATTCCAAAATCATTCCACTGGGGGAAAATTAAAACAAAAAAGCCACTAGAAAAAAATAAAAATCAGAAATTACAGAGTCAAGAGCTAGGCTGAAGGACCAATAACATGCTTTGCAGGGGCCAGAGCAAGGAGCAGGAGGAGCAGGAGAAGCAGGAAGAGCAGGATCAGCAGCAGCTTTGCATTAGAGAAACCCAAGTTCAATCATCAACATCACATGGTCACACCCAGGAGCTACCCCCCAAACATCACTGGGTGTGTCCCACCCACAAAGAAAACCCAGTGGAGAACAGGTAGGTAGCATGTGCCTTAAACTTCAAAGGGACTGTGCCTTGCATGCTCACAGGCCTGAGTACAAAGCATGATCCTCTAAACACTACAAGTGTATACGGGTGGACCCAGTACTACTACTGAGCAATTTCCCCTACTACACCCTTAAGCACCACTGGAGGGCCTTTATTTAAATATGTATACTTTTAAGTATACAATATATACAAAAGGCAGCTAGATCACAAACTTCATCACAACCAAGGTAAAGGAAAACACATAAGGGTTAACTTTCCTTCAAATATAAACTAATCCTCCGACAGAAAAAAATAAATCAGAAAAATAGGGGAAGGCTATAAATTTAAAAGGAAAAACAGCAAATAAAAACGTCTCATACCCATTAGCACTACAAATGTGAATTAATGGTAACTCTAGAGAGCAATTTGGCATAGCATTCAAAATTACTCAGAAACCCCACTTATGAAAATATACTCAATATTTACACTGTTATTCACTTGCATCATTCCTAAAGCTTTGAAAAGTATACATTTATACACATCATATGCTATTAGATAGCTTGCTTAGGATTTTACAACTATTAGCTTATTTAGTCCTCTTTATATACCTGAAGTTTTTTTTCAAAACAAAACAAGCTTTTATGTACATATAAAGCACATTATAAAGTTCTCAAGGTCATAGTACTAATCAGTGGCAGCTGAAATTTTTTATTTTTGGTGCTGGGGCCATACCCAGTGGTGCTTGCTCAGGTCAGGTCACTACTGGCAGGATTCCGGGTAACAATTTATATAGAGAGCCATGGATTGAAATCAGGTTAGTCAGATACAAGGCAGCACCTTACCTGATGTATTCTCTCTCCAGACCATAATGGTATGCTTGGCTTGCTCTTTAAGCCCATGTTCTCTTGACATGAATCCCACTTGTTCGTGTTTCTTTGCTTATCTTAAAACCCTGATTTCTCTCTCCAACACATACTTCTCGTTTTTTCCTCTCCCTCACATCTTTCTAAATTAGTTTCAAGAAAAACTATGTTGCTTCACTAAGGGAAAAAAAAAAGCCAAACCAATTTTGGGTAGGGATTGGGGAGGCCACACTTGGTAGTGCTCAGAGACTTCTCTGGCAGGATTCAGGGTACCATGTGGGATAAAGGTAAAGGTAAAGGCCCTCCCGTTGATCGTCGATTTGCTCGAGCGGGCCCAGTAACGTCTCCATTGGAGACTTTGTTGTTACTGTGTCTGGCATATCCAATACTCTCGGTAGCTTGCCGGGCTCTCCGAGAGGGGCGGAGGAATCGAACTCGGGTCGGCCATGTTGGCCGTTTGTAAGGCGAACGCCCTACCCACTGTGCTATCGCTCCAGCCCATGTGGGATATTGGAGATCAAACCCAGTTTGGCCACATGCAAAGACACAAGCACTGCTATACTATTTCTCCAGTCCCTTGAAATTTTAAACCATCATACACACATATACTCATGGTATAAATAACCGAGGAGGGAGTGATTAAAGGTACTACTTTCTATATATTAGTCCTAACAGGTACATAACGGAATTCTCTAAAGTACTGTCTTTGCCTAGAGCTATACCAAACCATACAAATTATTCACATTAAATCAAGTCACATTAAACCAAGATGTGACTCTGATGCTCACATAGATGCCTCATATTGAACAGGGTTGAGTATTCAATCCCTAGCACCCCTGGCCCCCAGAGCACCACCACATGTAGCCATGGCCCCCCCACTCTCCAGTAATGTAGGGTATGCCCCATAGACACAGAAAATTCCCAGATGTGAAAAATGGTTTGAGCTACTCCTACCATCAATACCTGCTCTCCACTGACCTACACAATTTTATTCCCAAACACTGTTGTCTTATACAGTCATGTCCTTGGGACATAGTTGATGTGTGATCGGATACATGCAAAGCAGAGTCAACACTCCATGCTCCACCTTGGCACTACATGCCCCCACCAGCACCATCAACTGTACCATTAGTGGCTCCTGAGCAACAATGCTGCTGGTGACAACTACTAAAGTTCTGGTACTATTTTTCTTGTTGATTTGCTTTGGGCCCACACCAAGCACTGCCCAAGACCTACTTCTGGTTCTGCATCAGCTATCACTCATGAAGGGGGAAGGGGACCATATGCGATGCGGGGGATCCAACTCGGGTGGGCCATGCGCAAGGTAATCAAGCACCCTACCCCACTGAACTATTTGCTCAACTCTAGCAGGTCCTTATTTAATGAGACTACAGAAATTATGTGCTCACTCATTTATCTCTACTTCCACAATGTTCCTATTAAGGAAACAAATTTTAATGGGAGAGGCTAAAGAGTAATTCATGCAAAACACCTGAAACTACCTAAAGCAACAACAACCAATAGGTAAAGCCCTAAGAACATTTTCATAATCAAATCAATCCATTTCTCTAAGAATCTGTTTAATGATTTTTGGTTTGGCCTACATCTGGTGGGGCTGGTGGAAATGGGAGCTCCAGTGAAGCAGACAGACCATGTGAAGTCAAGGATATCAAAGCATGGTCCCAGTACTTTGAGCTCTCTATGGCCCTCATCTTTCTAATGTTTCAATCTAGTTAGTGTTTATAATTATTTCCTCACAACCTCACTCAGCATACTTATAAAGCTTTGGTAAACAAGCCGCCTTGCAAGGGATCTGTAACGTGCTCCTAGAGGGGGTAAAAAAGACCAATGAGAAATTGTACAATAAGAAGTTCTGCGCCTATATTTGTCTCTTTGACTCGGAAACACCAGTTTTGTTTCTTCTCAAATATAAATTAACATGCCTTCTGGAATTGTGAAATTCCTTTCAACCGTGTATTTCAGTCACTCCGTGAAATCTAAATGGTTTTTATCTTTTTCAGCATGAGAGAAATTTGCATTTTCAATCCCTATAATGTAGGAGTTCAAAACTGAGGTTAATTTTTAATGGCCATCTGGGCCAGAGCAATAGTACAGCAGGTAGGGCATTTGCCTTGCAGACCCTGGTCCCATCCCTGACATCCCATATGGTCCCCTGAGCACTGCCAGGAGTAATTCCTGAATGCAGACCCAGGAGTAATCCCTGAGCATCACCGGATGTTGATTTCCACCTCCCTGCCGCCCATGCCCAAAAAAAACTTTTTTTAAGGGCTGGAGTCATAGCACAGCTGGTAGGGCATTTGTCTTGCACACAGCCGACCTGGATTCGATTCCCAGCATCCCATATAGTCCCCCGAGCACCGCCAGGAGTGATTCCTGAGTGCAAAGCCAGGAATAACCCTTGTGCAACACTGGTGTGACCCAAAAAGAAAAAAAAATTTAATGACCAGAGTAGTTTTTAATCAAGTAGTTCCAAGTCTAGCAAAAGGTCTAGAAACTTAAATAAAAACTCAGAAAATACTACCATGCAACAAAATGAATTTATTTTGAAGCAGAGGGAAGCATGAGATAAAAGGATATCTCTCAGTGGAGAGCATGTGCCAGGCCCTGGGTTCAATCCCTTCATTAACTTAATATTTAATAATATTTTACTCTTCAAGGAACTGCACTGAGACCATAAGCAGTATAAATTATAAAAATGAGTGAAAATAAAGGTAATCACTTGTTTGGCTTTGTTTTGCTCTAGGCTCACTCCTGGCTCTAAGCTTACTCACATTGGGCACACAAAGCAAGCAGCTTACTCTCTTGTGCTATTTCTCCAACCTTACTGGCTCCTTTTGTTTGTTTTAGACCACACCCAGCAATGCTCAGTGTTGATTCCTGACTGCTCAGGGATTACTCCTGGCAGAGCTCAGGGATCAAACCCCGGTCAGCCGCTAGCAAGGCAAGCACCCTACCCACTGCAGTATTCCCCTGGCCCTACTACTGACTTCTTTTGAAGAAGCAGTGTAGTCAAGAACAAGACAGGCCATAGACTATAGAATAACAGCCCCAAACTTAACACAAAGTCAGTCATTAAAGTCACTCAAGGGGGCTTGAGAGATAGCACAGCGGGCAGGGCGTTTGTCTTGCATGCGGCCGACCCAGGTTCGATTCCCAGCATCCCATATGGTCCCCTGAGCACCGCCAGTAGTAACTCCTGAGTGCAGAGCCGGGTGTGACCCAAAAACCAAAATAAATAAATAAAGTCACTCAAAATATAACATGAACTAAAACTGAGGGGGGTGGGGGGAAAGAAATACACACAAAAAAGAACAATGGCAGAAAGATAAACACTAAGAGAAAAAAAATTCCTAGCTTCCCTGAGAAAGACCAAGACCACAATGCAGATACTTGTTGCTACAAACCCACATGGAATTGTAAATGTTTCTAAATATCAAGATGTTTATTGATATTTAAAAAACTATCAATGTATCTTTTATTTGTGTACCTAATTTCATATACCAGGGATTGCAAGTTGTTTTTCAGGCAATAGTCAAGAGTGACAGTATAGGCGTGAAGGCACTTGCCTTGCAAGCAGGCACCCAGTTCAATCCCCAAGCACAACCAGGAGTGACCCAAGCAGCAGCAGGTGAGGATCAACCCACCCCCACATCCCTCGGTTGTGGGGCCAGCGGGAGAGTATAATGTTTAAGGCACTGGCTTTGCATGAGGCCTACCTGATTAGAGTCCTCGCACTGTATGTGGTTTGAACTCTGAGCACTGCTGGGTGAGGTGCGGACCCCCCTCAAAAATAGGTGGTCACATGTGAAAAAATATAAACCCTTGGGTTATAATCTGGATATTCTTTGTTCTACTGGGAAGATACTACAGTCTGGGAAAACTAAAGGGGTGCAAAACAGCAAAGGAAAAAAGAATAGAATAACAGAAGCTCAGGTGAGAAGACAAAGACTAAGCAACATATAGTGGCAATGAACTAGAAATGAATATACTTGGGAGACTCTGGAGGGAAAGCAAATCAGATCTGTTAACTGAGTAGATAAAAGGAAAGAAATTAAAGATGGTTCAAGTCTTTCAGCTTGAGAAAACGGATAATGTAGCCATTCATTAATCTAGGAAAAAAAGCATAGCACTGCAAAAGATTGTTTGAACATACAGATTAGCTCTAGACATACGAAATTTTTAAGCAGAATATATAGAGATCAGGATAGAAGATTTGAATCCTTTGCAGGATTCAAAGAAAGAAAGAAAAGTACAGCAAGTATGGTGCAAATGGTCCTCTGAGCCCACCAGTCAAAGCTAGGACTAAATCCTGAGAGGAATGTGGTTCAAAAAAACAGACCAAAAGGACACTTAACCTGCACATAACCAAACCTATTTTTGATCCGTGGCACCTCAAAGGCCTCTGAGCACCACCAGGACTAGAAGTTACTCTTGTGCACAGAGCCAAGAAATATGTTCCAGCATTACCAGGTTTGGTTCAAAAGCAAATAAAAAGGGATCATACACATAGAGTCCAAGCAAATCATGGTATCAGGAGACAGGGGACAAAAGTTTCTAGAAGAGCTTCTTGGGCTGGAAAGAAACTAAAATAGTTTGAAAAAATGGAAAACTGATCTTTAGTAGGAAGTAAGTTTATCTCAGGGAGGGCCAAGAATACTGATACAACAGTGGACAGAAGGGAACTCTCTGGGGAATGTAGTATGCATGAAAACCTATCATTAACAGTTTGTAAAATAGGGTGCATAAAATAAAATTTAATTTAAAAAGAATTTTTTTTAATAAAATAGACTGAACACAAGCTTGGCTTAAAAGCAGGTCTGAGTTCAATCCCCAGCACTATATCCCTCCAGGAAAGTACCACCAAGGATGGCCCCAAAAATAAAAGAAAGAAAATGGTAAGGGGGGGAGAGAATTGACAGAACAAAACTGAAATGATTTTCCTAAAACTTTTATTGTTTTATCATTCACAACTCCTCTCACCTGGAAATTTTTATGTGATCCCAGATGTGGCCCAAAAGGTACAATAAACCTTAAGAACCAGACATAGAACGTATACACTCAGAAATACTAGTTATAATGTGATACTGGCAAGCTACATAAAATCTACCTTAATATTCCCATCTGTGAAATAAGAATATGGTTCTACTGGTCACTGTCAATGAGGAATGTATTTAAGATAAAACTTACAAGAGGGGTAATTGTTTTGCATGTGGCCAACCTGGGTTTGATCCCAGGCACCCCATATGACCCCCAAGCCCACCAGAAGTGATCTGAGTGCTGAATAAGTAAACCCTGAGCATCACCAGATGTACCCCCCCCCTCCGAAAAGCTTACAGAGAGGTAATACAGGAATAAGATGTTTACCTTGCATATATAACTGCAACCACAACCCTGGTTCAAATGCCCCATACCACATATGGTCCCAAGTACAGAGAGGGATCACTCCTGGCTTTGTACCCAGTAACAGGCCCCTATACGCATAGCTAGATGTGACCAAATAACCCTACAAAGCTTACCAACCTGCTAGAACATGCAAGCATTGGTAATTAGTTATCAAAATCCACTATTCTGATGTGATGATACCCAGAATAAAGAAATACAACAAGAACCACATGATTTTAAAATAAAGGTCTTAGGCAGACATTTCTCCAATGAAGGTATGCTGTAGCTAATAAACACATGAAAGCAATTGCTAATCACATCAGTAAACATTAAGGAAATGCCATTCAAAACCACAATATCACAGCTATTAGAGGGGTTCCTAGAAAACAAATGTTGGAAAGTAATGGAGAAAAGAACTTTTGTAATCACCGAAAGAAATGCAAAATAGCCCAACTATTAAAAGCAGTATGGTGGTTCAAAAAAACTGAAAGGTTTTGTCATATGATTCAATTATTCTTGTAGTTATATGCCCACAAGTATTTTAAGAATTAAAGGTCTTGGAGATGGAGCAATAGCCCAGTGAGTAGGGCATTTGCCTTTCAAGCGACTGACCCGGGTTCAATTCCCAGCATCCCATATGGTCCCCCCAAGCACCGCCAGGAGTAATTCCTGAATGCAGGAGTCAGGAATAACCCCTGTGCATTGCCGGGTGTGAACCAAAAAGCAAAAATAAATAAATAAAAAAGAATTAAAGGTAAAAAAGATAACAGGAGGTAAGGTACTGTTGCACATGCAATCAAGCCCAATTTGATACCTGGTACCATACATCCCCAAGTACCATAAGGAACTATGCCTTAGTATAAAGCTGAACACCTATGGGTGTGACTCAAAACATTTGTATTCACTGGCAGCATCTTTCACTATAACCAAAAGGTGAAAGAAACCTATATTCCATTAATAAGTCATATATATATATACACAATGAATATTATCTTTAGAAAAAAACAAGAGGTTGGGCTGTGGGTCAAGTGTCAACAAGTTAAGAGTGTGGGGTTGGAATCCCTACCAAGGAAAGAAACAATACTAGGGACAGCCATAACATCCCAGAATCCACTAAAATTATTCGAATAGCCCAAATGAACCTATCCTGCCTTTCCCCTGCAAAAATCCCAGTAAACTGCTCTCTTGACAGCTACTTTTGCATTCCATCAGAGCTGATACTTCCTCTAATGGTCCTGTATAGCATGATGTCTCCTTTCTCTACAGGGGATTATGATAAACTTTCTATGACATTTTTAATGGCATTTTGGGGCTTGTCTTCACACATGCAAGCCATGCATTCTACCACCACACCACTCACTCACCTTCATGATTTTTAAAAAAAAATAACGTAACTTTTTATTTCAACATCAGCTTTAAGACATCAAGTTCAAGGACATCATGCTAAACCAAGTCCATTACAAAAGCACAAAAACTGGGCCAAGAGCAATAATACAGTGGACATAGAGCCTGTCTTGCACAGGGTAGACCCAGGTTCAATCCCTGGTATCCTATATGGGCCCCTGAGTACCACCATATGTAAATTCCTGAGTGCAGAGCCACAAGTAACCCTTGAGTTGAGCATTGCCAGGTGTAACCCAAATCAAAATAAGGGGGGGACAAAAACTAGATACCTAAAGTAGTAGACAAATAAAGTAGAACAGTAATTAACAGTAACAGTAACACTGCATACCCAGCAGTGTTCAGGGATAATTCCTAACTCAGAACTCAGGAATGACTAATGGAGGGGCTTGAAGGACTATATAGAATGCCGAGGATCAAACCCGGGTCAGCACTGTTCAAGGCAAGCAAGCACCTTCCCCGCTGTACTCTCTCTAGCACCTGACCATACTTTCTTCTCCAAACGTAAAATAGCTGAGCAATAATACAGTCAGTAGGGATCCCCATCACCCTAAGCCTTGCCCAAGTGATCACTGAGCACTGAGCCAGGAGTAAACCCTGAGCATCAGTATGGCCAAAATGAAAAAAAAAATTAAAATTAAATTGAAACAACAGAACCTAATAATGGGGTGAAGAACTATGATGGCAGCTACTATTCATAAAGATAATGAATTACCTCCTACTGCAATTTTTAAGTACACAAATTCTTTAACAAAAAGTGAAACTCTAATTCCTCTGCTGTAGATTAGGCTACACTTGGTGACTAACTTCTAAATAAAAGGAGGCATTAGTGACTTTTGAGACAAGGTCATAAAAGGCACACACCTACTTATCTCTCAGAGTATTCTGATTTGGGAGTTGTAGCTGCCATGTGGTCAAAAAAAGCAGCTTGAACCACATATGGTTAAGGATCTGAGCCCTAAAGAAAGGGCTCAGTAAACAAAGTCACAGTCACGATCACGGTCCTCCCGTTATTCATCAATTTGCTGGAGCGGGCCCAGTGACATCTCCATGGTGAGACTTGTTACTGTGTTTGGCATATCAAATACGTCACGGGTAGCTTGCCAGGGTTTGCCGTGTGGGCGAGATACTCTTGGTAGCTTGCCAGGCTCTCCAAGAGGGGCAGAGGAATCGACCCTGGCTCAGCTAGGCCGGCTACGCACAAGGCAAATGCCCTACCGCTGTGCTATCGCTCCAACCTGAAAGCAAAATGAGTACACAATCTTAAAAAAATCCTTCAGGTCCCAATCAAGCCTTCAGATTACTACAGCCCTGGTAATCACCTTGTGTGAGATTTATGTAAGACCTAGAGAAGTCAGAATCAATACGCTCAACTGCTCCCAAATTTCTAAACCACAGAAATGTAAAATCACATATATACAAATGTTCACTGACTACAGGATATGGTTCACTAGCAGAGTGCATGTTTTGTATGCTTTCAACTATAGATTCCCATTCTTGGCTCTTTCTCCTATAATTTTTCCTTTTTTCGGCTCATTTATATAGCTTTTTCCTTTTTTCCGCTCATTCCTTTTTCTCATTCCTGCTACTTCCATATTATTCTTTTACTCAATCATAAAGGGCCACAGCACCAGGATCAGAGCTCAATAGGTTGAGTGAATACTCAAATGAATGCTCTTATGCCAAAGATCTGGGTTGGATTCCTGCACAGCATGCTACCCTGAGGACTGCTGGGAATAGTCCCAAGTGTGAGTCCAAAATAGTAAAAAAAGTCTCAGAGATAAGCAAAAGAAAAAAATTTTAAGTGATCTGATGCCTAGCACCCCAGGACCCAAAAAAGCACTGTGTCCTTAGACTCTAGCATTCAACCATCCAGAGGATTTGGTTGAAGATAGCCATGGGGGGAGGGGGGGGGAGGGGTGGGGGCGCTGAGCACTGCTTGGAGCCCCAATAAAACCCATCTGATTATCTCTGCTCAGAAACAGAAAAAGTTAAAGCTAATAAGCTAATATACATTTAGCCTCATACTAGGAGGAGAAACAAATGAGATCTAATTACAACATTTAAACTTTGTTACACAAAGCGAACAGTTTAGTAATAGTCTTCTACCTTATTTATTAAATTCTAATAGTGATCAATATTAACCCCAAAAGCAGCATATTAAAAAGTAACAAGATAATGCTCCAAATAGAACGAGTCAGGGGCTGGAGTGATAGCACAGCAGATATGGTGTCTTGCCTTGCACACGGCGGACCTGGGTTCGATTCCCAGCATCCCATATGGTCCCCTGAGCCCCGCCAGGAGTAATTTTTGAGTGCAGAGCCTGGTGCGTTGCCAGGTGTGACACAAGCAAGCAAAAAAAAAAAAAAAGCCAAAACCACAGGATAGCATAAATACGACACAGTGATTATAACTATGGGCTCTGAAATCAAACTAGAGATCCCAATCCTTATCCTAAGAAACTTTCTTCAAATCTCAGTTCCTCAAAAAATCTGAACTTGCAAACCTAGCAACTAACTTATTTCCTCATAGAGTTATTCTAAGACTTAGGATATACTACATAAAAGCACCCGACACAATCCACTCTATGATTTACATTCGACAATTTACACTGTTTACTTACATTTGTAAATGCTTTATACCTGGCTGTGCTCGGCGGACATATGTGGTGCCAGGATCAAATCCGAGTCTGATAGGTACAGCACCCTACCTGCCATACTATCTAACCAGCACTATGTGTGTGTTGGAGGGGGCGGGGGGGAAATCACTGGATTTTGGTTCACATCTGGTTGTGCTTGGGGATTACTCCTAGCTCATGGCAACATTGGGGGAGAAACGGGTCTATGAAATGCTGGGGACTGTATCAGGGTCAACCACTTGGGGAAATTACTCCTAGATCATCTTGGCAACATTGGGGGGAAAAGGGGGTATATGAAATGCTGGGGATTGAATCAGGGTCAACCACAAGCAAAAGCAAGAAGAGTCTTAACTCCTATACTATCATTCTAGTCCTGCTGTTATTTTTAAGTGATTTTTAACCTACAATTTTAAGTACAGGGAAATTAAAAAAAAGAAAATGGAGTCAAGAAAGAGGAAGAGATTCTTATGGGAGAAAAAAGAAACAGCCTAGTAACTGCTCTAATCATTACTGGTACTGTGTATCTTAATACCAAGAATAGAGATTATTAAAATATTCAAGTCAGGGGGCCGGAGCGATAGCACAGCTGGTAGGGCATTTGCCTTGCAGGAGGCCAACCCGGGTTCAATTCCCAGCATCCCGTATGGTCCCCTAAGCACCGCCAGGAGTGATTCCTGAGTGCAAAGCCAGGAGTAACACCTGTGTATCATCGGGTGTGACCCAAAAAGCAAAGAAAGAGAAAAAAATTTTTTAAGCCAATCCACCCTTAAACTGCTATGAACAGGGTCCAGAGTGACAGTACAGTGGGTAAGGCAGTAGCTTTGCATGCAGCTAACCTGGGGTTCAATCTACCTGGGTTTGATCCCAGGAAGTCACCCCCACCCAAACCCCCAAAACGAAAATAGAGTGCTATAAACAAAGTTCAAAAATCTTAAAATTATTCAAGGATTAGTTAACTATCAAAAATCTTGATCTCAACAGCAAATAAATAGCACAGGGCTATTCACACTGACAATTTGTCAGATTACTCACTGATCCCTTGGATAAAAACAATTACATTTCAGTGACATTTTTTCACTCGATTCTGACATTTCTTATGCCTCTTACCACGCAAATCAAACAGGTATCTATAAATGTTTTGTTTTGCTTAATGATGATTTCTGTTGTTGTTTGGGGGCTACAACTTATAGTGCTCTGGCTCTGCAATCAGAAATCACTCCTGGAGGGGTTCAGAGGACCATCTGGATGCCAGGATTGAACCCAACTGTTGTACTATCTTCTTTAAGACTCTAAAATAATCCTTCTAATACATGGAATATCACCATCCATAGGGTAAGTTTTAAATAAACAGAAAAAAAATTGTAAGAAATGTTATGTGGCTCTTCTTAATTAAGGTCATTCATTTACAGTTCAACCTTTATTTTTTTAATTTTAGGACAGGCTGTGGTGCTCAAAGGCTGTTTTACACTACTGGAGTTGTTCCTAGAGATATAGAAGTAACCTTTAAAGCATTATTTTTTGTAGGTTAACGGGCGAGACCCGTGGATCCACCCCAGTACACCTCACACATGCATCACAGGTACTCTATCATTACATGTCCCCAGACTAAACAAAACTGTGCTCAGAGGAACTATACAGTATAAGCGATTTAACTTGGACTTCCTCTGCATGCATGTGCAATCCAGTAACATCTCTCTGGCCCTAAAAGTGATTTTGATTTTGGGGTCAGAAATGGCTTGTGCTCAGAAATATAAATTTCTGGCGGTGCTTGAGAGTCTATCTGTGGCACTGGTGATCAAAACCAGGTTGCAAGACAAGAAACTATTTGGGAAATTAAGGGAGGGAAAGAAATCTGCGCTTGAGAAAACATGAGCCTCTCAATAGTGGAAAGCCTAAAATTTGTACTAAGCACTTCTTATTTGTAAATAGATTAGTGGAACCAAAATTAGGATTTTCATTTACCTGAGATATGGCTCTAATTTCTGAAAAATTTTGTCAAGAAGGCCTAATAACTTGTCAGATGCTCATTTATTTTGAACTTTTTTTTTGCTACCCTATTGAATTGTTAGCTCACTTAATGCATTCAAGGTTAATAGATATTCACAAAGGAATATATTGCATTCATTTTCTGATCTAAATTCTCTATTTGGGGCGCCATAGCAATAGGACCGGGAGTAGCCCCTGAATGCCTCCAGGTGTCGCCCAAAAACAAACCAATTTTGGTTTGGGGGTGGGGGTGACGGTTTTCAGTAATTGGTAAAACAGACTAGGTTTGGAGGCCAAAGCGATAGTCAAGAAGGTAGGGCACTTGACTTGCATGATGTTGACCCGAGTTCAGTGGTCCCACGAGCCCCTACCGCAGAGATCCCTGAGTTGAGAGTCAGAAGCAGTCCAGAGCACTGCTGGGTGTTGTCCAAAAATAAAAAAACATTAAAAAAAAAAAGTTGTGTTTCCTCTGTCAAAGCTGTGTGTGTCCTGATTTAAGTTTCCACCTGGGCTATTAGGTGAGAACATTCTAATCCACCCTGAATTTGGGACAGGAGGTACCTGATGCATTCCTCAATATAATGGCTTTTCAAATTACCTGTCTGAATGAGTATTAAGTATGATCAAGAAGCCAGAACCATAGCACAACAGGCTGGAGCACATACTCTGCATGCAGGGGGCCTAAGTTCAATCCTCAGCACAGCATGGTCACAACCTCAGCACCGAAGTGTAAATAGCTCTTTTTCAACCACCAGGTGGAGACTTCAAAAACCAACACATAGCTGTACTCATTTCTCAAACAATTTTAAAGGTTCTTAAAAAAGAACATTTAGTCCCCTCTTAGCTTCAGAGCCTTGTCATGACTAGTCTTTTCACTGAGGGGGATGGGGCCAGGTGGAGGCACACCACCACACTCAGAGAGGTACCTGGCAGTGCTCAGAAGACCTGAAACAGGGTTATGATCCTTGAAGCAGCATTCAAGACAAATTGGCTTAAAAACCTACACTATCTCTCCAACCCATAAATAAACTTTTTGGAACTAAAATAAAGGTAAAGGCCCTCCTGTTGTTCATCGATTTGCTCGAGCGGGCCCAGTAACGTCTCCATTGGAGATTTTGTTGTTACTGTGTTTGGCATATCGAATACATCACGGGTGGCTTGCCAGGCTCTACCGTGCGGCGAGATACTCTCGGTAGCTTGCCGGGCTCTCCGAGAGGGGCGGGGGAATCGAACTCGGGTCGGCCATGTTGGCTGCGTGCAAGGCAAACGCCCTACCGCTGTGCTATCTCTCCAGCCCTGGAACTAAAATATCAAGGAATAATTTTTGTTTTGTTTGGGGAGAGGGTGCATATCCAGCTATGCTCAGAAGTTACTCCTGATACCCAGAGGTTACTTCTGGCGCCCCGCCCCACAATAGCACAGCGGGTAGGGCGTTCGCCTTACAAGCGGCCAACATGGCCGACCCGAGTTCGATTCCTCCGCCCCTCTCGGAGAGCCCGGCAAGCTACCGAGAGTATTCGATATGCCAGACACAGTAACAACAAAGTCTCCAATGGAGACGTTACTGGGCCCGCTCGAGAAAATCGGCGATCAACGGGAGGGCCTTTACCTTTACCTTACTTCTGGCGCTGCTGGGGGGCGGGGGGTATGATGGACACTGGACAATATGGGATGCCAGGAATTCGTACCAAATCAGCCTCACATAAATATCCTACCTGTATTATTGCTCTGACCCCTTAAGGAATAATTTAAAATATTTAAAATATTTGCACTTCAGCAAATTCCTCATAAACTTCATTTCTTTAATGAATTAAAAATGTTAAGAATGGGTATTCCGGGGCTGGAACAATAGTACAGCAGATAGGGCATTTGCCTTGCACATGGCTGACCAGGGTTCGATCCCCGGCATCCCGTATGGTCCCCCAAGCACCAGCAGGAGTAATTCCTGAGTGCAAAGCCAGGAGTAACCCCTGAGCATCGCTGGGTGTGACCCAAAAAGGAAAAAGAAAAAAAAAAAGCAATGGGTATTCCTGGGCAAGGAAGTAGCTCAGGGGTAGAGCACTTGCTTTTGAGGCTATGGGTTAGAACAATGGTAGTGTCACAAGCCCCACCAAAAAGTAAAAAATGAGGGAAACACAGGACACAGGGGTTAAGATGCTTGCTGTGCATGCAGTGAACAGTTAACCCTGGACCAAATATGGTTCCCTGAGCACAGAACTAAGAGCAGTCCCTGAGCACAGTCAAGTGTGACACACAGCACCCTCCACCAATATAAGGGAGGGGGACAGGGAAAATTTACATTAAGGGCTACTTTGTGAGGGTCAGATACATGACTATTAAGTAGTGCACAAACTTCGCATGGCTCATCCCCAGCATCATAAAGAAAAAATGGAAAGGGGAAAAAAATTATGTAAAATATAAGATTAAAAACACCAATATTAAAATGTTTTAAGTAACTCTAAACTGGAACATTAAACTGCACTTAGAAGTCTAAAAGCACTTAAAGTGGGTGTCAACTGAGATATAGAGAGGGAGTTTCTACTGTCCCACCCACCTATGAATACACAAAAATTAAAATGAACACTGCCACACAAATTTAGTTTTTACATTAAGAGTCTAAAAACTAAAAATTTGGATTCTTTTGGGCTAGGAATTGTAACTCCGCAGCAGAGTGTATGCTTTGGTTCCCATGGATGTATGAAGACCCTTGGACAGATCCCAGAAGCCACCCACTCATTTCCCCAATTTTCAGTTTTGGTCCAAAAAAATAGCTCAAAACACATGCTGTGTATGCAGAGGGTCCACATTAGAGCACAGTCCTGAGCAAGTCTCAAGCAACAAGCTGGGTGTTCCCCAAGAACTAATGAGTAGTTCCAAATCCCCCCCCCCAACCCAGGTTCTTATCTGTGCAAAATATTCTTAAATCGCTCATAGTTCTCCATTAGTTTGCTCAATAACTACTAACAGTTGTTGTCAGACTGTCCAGGAAATTGATGTCAAGCAACAGTATTGCAAGAAACTGAAAAGTTTCCAAGAACAACAGGATAAATGAGACACTCGGTCAGCTTAACAAATGAACATCTGATTTGCTCACCACACAGTACTTACAAATTCCAACAGGACTGCACAGGAAGGTGTTGGGTTTTTCTCTGTAATCTTTATGTTTTCCAGTTTGTTTTTTTATTTTGTATCCTCTGAAATAATATCCAAGTTCTTTGAAGATACTTAACCTATGACTATTTGACATAGAGTTACTACTTCAAGTCAGCTACCCATACTTCTGTCTTAAAGTTTTCATATGGTTATCTCCAGAATTAGCCAAGTTCCTTGGATTTAAGATTTTTTAAGTCTTCTTTATTATTCCATGTACTTGTCACAGTTGTACTTATCCACTCCAGATGAAATATCCAATTTATGAGCCAAAAAGCAAAAACAAAAAGAAACTTTCACATCTGAAGGGCATTCCTAAATATCAGCATGTAAAGAGACACATAGCTATCTCAATACTACCATGCTGCTGGGAAACGGCAGCATCTTAAATCCCACTTAAAAGGAAGACAAAATGAGAAAGACTGTATTCTTTCAGTGTCTTCATTTAGAAAACCTTACCCATTGTTGTAGGAAAAGGGCTGAGGTCAAAAATTCCTAAACTTTTTAACAAAGGTAAAAATAAACTGCCATGGAACTTCAGCAATATTCAAACAGTAATTTGAAACTGCCAAAACTACTCGGTACACAAATCAAACATATCTTACAGTTCTGGCTGAAGAACACCGATGGGGGAGGGGCGGGGGGGCAAAAAATACCACCAGCTGCAACAGTTGAACCAGTTATAGAATCCGTCTGAACCAAAACACTGAAGAGATGCCCGTGTCTCTTTTTAAGCAGCTCGTAGAATCGTTCACTACTACCAACACACTTCCGAGAAGATTCTTGCCAATCTTAAACTTCTGGGGCAAAATTCTCCAAAAACATTGTAATTCCAAAATGGCCACTTGAAATATCCGGGGCCTTTTACACAAAACCTAGAAGATGATCTTCATAACTGAGTAATTCAATCACCTGTAAAAGTTATCAGACAAACTGAAATTACACACCTGGGTTTCGATTTTGAGGTAAAAGTTCATCCCCTTAACGAATCACCCCTCGGAGAAAAAAAAAAGTCACTTCAACAGACGTGGCTGGCGTCTGGGAAGAGTCAGCAAGGACCCCAAGTAAGAGCGGAGGATGAAGGCTCCGGAACTCGAGGGGGTGGGGAAGCGACTGCAGATACCGTATGGGGGTTACGTAAGAAAACCCTCACCTTTGAGCCAAGGTTCAAAACAGGGGGCTGCTCCCCCTCCTCCTGGCGAGTGCGTGTTTCGGGGTTCAAGTCCCCGGGAAGAGCCGGGCAGGTGCGGCGGCTCGAACGTGGGGGGGGGGGGGGGGGCAGCACCGAGTTCTCCGAATGGGGGCGTCTCAGCCGGCACGGGTGCCCGGTCTGGGCGTCCCTGGCGGCGGAGGAAGCGGGGCCAGAACGTCCCTCAGAGCCACTCGCGGGGGAGAGCGCCGCTTCGGGGCAGCCGCAGGCGGGAGGGCCCGGGACCCGGAATCGGGGAGGCCGTTTCTCCCCGGGCTGAGGGGCGGGGGGACACCGAGTCCCCGGCGCCCTCCGCGTTCCGCGCCGCTCGCCCCCCGCTCACACGCCCCAAACGCGTCTCGCCCGCGCCCGCCGGCGACCTGCGTGCGACGCGGCGCCGCTCCTCGCCGTCCTCCGGGCCCGTCGCCGCGAGCCGCAGGCCACAGGTCGGCCTCGGCTCCTCGGCCCGCGGAGGCGCGTCCGGGACGCAGGGGCGGCGGGCGTGAGGCCGGAGGCAGGCAGGCGGCGCGCCGAGGGCGTCGAACCCGCTCCCGGCCTCGCCGCCCCCTCCCGCCCGCCGCCCGGGCTCCGCCGCCCACCCCCTCCCCGCAACCGCCACCCCCGCGCCGCCACGGCTGAGTCCGCGCCGAGCGGGGCCTCCCGGCGCCGCGCCGCCTTCGCCCGCTCCTCGCCCGGCCCCCCGCCCCCCGCCCCGCAGCCTCGTCCACGGGCAGCCTCACGCCTCGCGCCGCCAACGCCGCTGCGACCCCTCCAGCCCGGAGCCCGAGCCGGGCACCCCCCACCGCCCCCAGACTCCGGCGCGGAGCACCGAGGACACTGCTACCTTCTGCCACACCAGAGGTGCCCCTGGTCTGGGGGTGCCGCTGCGCTCGATCCCTGGAGGAGGTTTTCGGTACTTTGAATAATCCCCTTTTGCCGCTTTTCCCTCCCCCACAACCAGTCTCGGTCCCAAAATGGCGCCGACCCGATCCGCAATGTTCTGGGCCAAGTCTCGCGAGATCGTGAAGGTGGCGAGGCGGGGGAAGGGGCCGGAGGGGCTGGGAAGGAGGGCGGGGAGGAGGGCGGGGCGGGGAGGAGGACGCGGGGAAGGGCGTGGAAGAAGCCGGGGCCGACGGACCTGCTGGGCGGAGCAGCGGGAGGAGCGCCGCCACCAGCGAACCTTCTGGCCCGATCGACCGCTCACGCCTCGGCCCGGAGAGGCTCCGCCCCCGACGACGGGCGACGGGGGCGGGGAAGAGGGCGTGCCTCGTGCTGGGGGCGGGGCTTCGAGGAGGCCCCGGCGACGGGGGCGCGCGGGGGGCGGCGGCTGCGCGCGGTGACGTCAGGAGCAGCTGGAGTCGGGGATTACCCCCTGCTGCTGACGTGCGGACGGTGAACAATCGGGAACGTTCGGTGGAAGGGGGAATTCCCCGCCGCTCCCAGAGGAGCCCCTCCTCGCGTCCCTCCCACTCGCCTGGGTCGGCCGGGAGCCCGGGAGAGTGAGGCGGCCGGCCCGGAGGGCAGAGGGAAGCGCGGCCCCAGCCGCCGCGTCTGCGGAGGGAGCGTCGCCACTCGTCGGCGGAGCCGGGGCGCGCGGGCCCGGGCGGAAGGGGGCTCTGTGCGCCGACGCGCGGGCGAGCGCCGGCCGGGACGGCGCCGGGCTCGGGGCGCCCCGAAGCCGGGGGCCGGTCCGTCGTATGCAAATCGCAGCGTGCGGGACGGAAACGGCCCGGGAGGCGGGCGGCGGGGGAAGACGCCACGCGCGGGTCTCCCAGTCGGACGCTCGTCATCTGCTCGTGATCACGGCTGCGTTACAGCTACGCCAAGTGAAGGCTACTCCACCGGGACTCGGCCCCATTCCGTTCGTACGTGTTAGGTTCTGGTTTTGTGAAGTTTGTGGCAGTCATGATTCTCCGAACTGTAAAATTGGCCTTCCTTGAGGAAGGAAATTACCCACCGCACGTGCTGACCAGGGGAGGGAGGCACGGAGGACTTGAGGAAAGTTTCAGTAACATACAAAGCACTTGGCTCTTCACCTACTCCAGTCACAAAGACTTCATACACACAAACTTTATGTTCTTTTTAGGTACGTTGTGGAATTGGTAGTTGAATAGATTGTGTTGCTAAAAGCTAGCCCTGGAAGAATGGATGCAGACGCACCGAAAATTACACCTCCCACTCTTTTTATCTTCATGGGGGGTGTGGGGGGATGGACGATTTGGCAACTAATGATGCGTGTCTGAATGTAAAGAAAAGAGGATTAACTCTCCTGGATGCCTTGGTGCCGGAAACAGATTTAGCTCAAGTAATTCGCTTAAGATTTCGGCAGCGGCAGCTGGAGAGTTCGGCGCTGCAACCAAGCTGCACTACGCTTAAATACAAGAATAGAGGTCGTCACTTTTCTTTCTACCACGCGGTACCAAACCGCACCACTCCTGCAGACGTGGTTTTAAAGAAACCAAGGCAGGACCTAGTTGCATCCTTCCGATCTTAATTCAGGAAACATAAAGGAAAAATCGACCATCTGCGAGCACAAACACAGACACACATACAGACTCTTAATTTGCCTTCATATGGCAAAAAATATCGAAAACCAACAGCGAAATGGAGAAAACAACTGTATGACCAACAGGTTAATATTTAATTGTCTGGACTCAGTCACTAGAGCTAATGTTTGATTTACAGAAAATATCAAAGAGCGCTTACAAGTCTTACAAGTCATTAAGAGCCAAGTAACGTATCAGCTCTTAAAGGTAAAGGAAATGAACAAGCAACACAGATTAACAAATGTAAACGTCAATAAGGAAGAGGTTTTACCTCACTAAACTCAAAAGGAAATGTTGCCATGAAATATTCTTAATGCAGCAGAATAATTTAAAGACAATTAGAACCAAAGAGAAGCTACATGCTTAAACATATCAAGCAACAAAATCTGGGGGCCAGTATCACAGAAGGGTTTAAGACTCTTGTCTTGCATGCAACTGACCCTACTGGTTTGATCCCTACCACAGGAGCAAGCATTAAAAGCCAGGTGTGGCTAAAAGGAATTAAAAATTACTACCAAAGAACAGCTCTGAAATTTGAGTGTGTCTTTCAAGTATTTATTCTTTGCACATCACATCTGTGACAGTCTGTACATATGGCTTTATTTTCACTTTTCAAATATTCTTAAATACCCCGTTTTTTAAATTTATTTTTCCTGGGGATTGGAGTACAGTGGGTAGGGTGATCACCTTGCACATGGCTGACCTAGATTCATATGTATGGTCCCCCAAGCCCTGTCAGGAGCGATCCCTGGGCAAGTAATTCATTTCTCAATTTGAAACATATCATACTAGTCTATGTAATCTTTTCTGTTTGTTTGGTGGGGGAGGGGATGGTACTGATCCCATGTTGCTGGGTCTACTTCCTTTTCTGTGCTCAAGAGCTTGTCCAAGTTGTGCATAGGACAGAACATATACCTCCCTCTCCTCCCCACCTGTGATCTCCTTTTCAAAAACTGAGCTGGGTAGGCCACTTGTGTTGCACATGATTGGCCTGTATTCCATTCCCAGCTCCCATTTCATCCCCCAGCACCACCAGGAGTAATTCCCGAGCACAGAGCCAGGAGTATCTCCTGAGCACTGCCAGGTATGGCCCAAAATCAAGATAAATAAATAATAAAAAACAGCACTGGAGAGAGTTCAACAAGCTGAATGCCTGCTTTACATGTAGGAGAGGCCCAGGTTCAATACAAGGCATCACATGGCACCCTAAGTAACATTGGGAACATACCACAAAAAGTCAACTTTTAAGCCTTTTTTGGGGGGAGGGGGCATATTAAAATGGTGTTTTAATTTGACTTTTGCATTTCAATTCACCCTTTGGCATTTGTTTTGTTTTTCACTTTATTTAAATACCATGATTTACAAAGTCATTAGTAATACAGGTGTTAAGGGCATTCAATATTTCAGTGCCTATCCCACAACCAGAGTGACCTTCTCTTCACCACGTCCCATTTTCCCAACCACCCCCGCCCAAGTCTGCTTCCTTAGCAAGTGCAAAATTATTTTATATTGCCAGTTACAACTAAATGGCTAAAAGAATGATCAAAAAATACTACAGTACAAGAAAATTTGTGAAAATTGTCCTATTTCACCATGCGATCCTTAAGTCCTTGTGTGAGGGTTTACTAAGATGTTTGTTAGTTGAGCCTTCTGTGTTACTGTTTTTGTTTACTGACCTTAGTTGGCTTCTATGTAACTTTCCCATCTAATTTGGTGTGTTCCTACTGGGATGTCAGTATTGTGAAATTTGGAGGTGTGTCGCTCCAGAAACTCCAGGATCTGCGGAACTGGGATGATGAGTTTATATGGCAGCAGATGTGGGATGTGGGTCTGACCCCCAGGGGTTCTGGAAGTGTGGGTGGATGGGAAGAGGCTGCCAGCCCTGACTCCAAGAAGATCTCAGAGTTCTCAGCCTAAAATAACAGTGGACCTAGAATTTTCATTGTTTTGGTGTCTCTGCAGAGATTCGTCAGAGGACTTGGCCTTTGGCATCGTGCCACATGTGGGTATGGGTGCAGTTGTTAGAACTTTGGCAAGGCGGGAACTTGGCCCACACCCCTCCCTAAGGCACCCCAGAGTTTTCAGCCAGATGACTGATGTATCCATACATTTTAGGAGCTTAACTTGCATCTCTTCTGAGATTTAGTCGGGGAGATGAAAGCTAGGCCAGTGGTAAGTCTATAGGATGGTAGGTATGGATATGGTCGAGCCATTTTTCTAACTCACCTTCTACTAATGTATTAAAAGAATTCCAATGTATTAAGATTTCTCCATGTAACCCATGTGCATGAATTTATGTTTTCTGTCTTCTGAAGAGTTTTAAAATTGTACATTAAATTCCCCATGGCGTATTTGATATGTCAAAAACAGTAACAACAAGTCTCATAATTTGTTGTGAGACGTTACTGGTACCCGCTCAAGCAAATCAATGAACAGTGGGAGGACAGTGCTACAGTGCAGTGCTACATTAAATTGAGGTCTCAAAGTGCTGGACTATATGTTTTGCATACAAGAGTCCACAGCAATAATGAAGGGGGCTATAACAATAATAAAGCTGGTAAGGCCTTGCACATGGCTGGCCTGGGTTAGATTCGTCACCCCACATTGGTCCCCTAAGCCCCATCAGGAGTGATCTCTGAGCACCATCAGATGCTAAAACAGGAGTTTGGGAGTTGATCCCAAGCACCACATGGGAGCCTAAGCACCAAAGTGAGTAGTCTCCAGCACCACTGGGTGCAGCTCTTCAAAAATATATATAATTACACATAAAACTAATTACTGGAGAATTGACCACTTACTTAATCAAAATACATGCCTGGGTTCACAAATAGTCCTCCAGGCCCAGTTATGTATGACCCAGTTTCCCTAATTAGTGTTCCTTCCTCTATGATTAGGAGGAAAGGAGGAAGATCAGTGGCATAACAATTATCAGCAAAAATGTTTAAATAATTCCTCCAGGGCCAGGCCCTACCCACTGTACTAAGAGAGTAATTTCTCTACTTAGTACAGTGGGGTAGGGTGCTTACCTTGCACACAGCCAACCTGGGTTCGATCTCCAGATCTCATGTTGTCTCCTAAGCTCTACCAGGACTGATCCTTGAGCACAGAGCCAGAAGTATATCCTAAACACCACAGAGTGTGATCCCCAAACAAAAACAAAAACAAAACAAAACAAAACTAACTTCTCCAATAGGTAACTTCTAAACACAGACTCTAGACCTATGAGGTGGCTAAGCAATAGAGTGCTTGCTTTGCATTCTACTGATTTTAAATCCTGACACTAAACGTTTGTGTGAATACACACATGCATGAACGCACATGCACACGCGCACACACACACACACACACCAAAATATAGGGGTCAGAGGATAGTACAGTTAAGGTATTTAAAGTAACTGCCTAGCAGGCAGCTGACCCCCATTCAATCTTGAACACCAGGAGTGATCCCTGAGCGAGCAGAGCCAGGAGTAAGCCCTGAACACTGCTAGGTATGGCCTCCAAACCAAAGGATCACTGTATCACTGTATCAGTGTCATCCCATTGTTCGTCGATTTACTTGAGCGGGCACCAGTGCTCGCTTCGGCAACACATATACTAAAAATTGGAAACCAAAAGATACAGACAAAAAAAACCCTCTTTTTAAGGGAGAAACCATACACAGCAGTGTTCAGGAGTTGCACCCTATGATGCTGGGAATGGGAGCCATAATCTGTCAGAGATTTGCCTGGGCCTCCCACAGGCAAAGCATCACTATCTTCTCAGCCCATATTTTGTAGTTTTAAGTAGATCTATAGTCTATAGGGGAAAAAGAGATGGCTCAAATGACTAGCACATGTTTTACAGATAGATACCCTGGATGCAATCCCTGACATCACATGGACCTCTGAGCACTTGGTGTGGCCCAAGATTTTAAAAGTTCTCATCAGCAGAAAGTTACTGTAATTATTTGTGGTGACATATGAATTATGTTTATTGAAATGATCATTTTATAATATATAAAATGATCATTGCAATAATGCATGGATTGTCATACTGTACACTTCGAACATTTATCAACTATACTCCAATAAAAATAAATTTTAAAAATAATATACCTGAATGAGATGAGTTGAACAGCATCTGCAGGGAAAGGGTCTTCTAGTTGGGAGCTGTTGCACAGCCAGAGATACAAGGAAAAGAGTAAGAGCAAGAAGTTTCCAAAGAGACAAGGAGACTAAGCCACTGGCACTGCAAAGGCTGCTGTCTGTTCTGCAAGGCTGAAAAACAGCACAGAGATCCAAGAGCCTTTACCCTGTGCTACAAAGATTAGATGTGTGCCCTGAAGTCTTTCAAGTCTTTTAAGTGAGGGGGACATGATTGAATTCAAGCTTTGCAAAGCGTCTTGTAATCCTCTAGAGAAGAGATTAAGAAAATGAAACTCCAGGAAGAGAATGAAACTAAGAGACTATTGCAGTAATCCAGGTGAAAGATGATAATGGCAGAAACTGCCCTAGCCATCTTTCCATATCTACTACAGCCCAGAGCTTGTCTTCCAGGATTATTCTAACACCCCATGCCTATGTGTAGGGTCATAACACAAACTCTTCCTTCTGTTTAGAAACATGAACTCTTTCATTTTCTACCACCAGTTCATGAAAACTTTCAAGTTTAAGTGTTACAGCCTTGGGGCTGAAGAGACAGCACAGCAAGCAGGGTACTTGCCTTGCACGCAGCTAGCCCAGGTTCAATCCCAGGCAGTATATAAATTCCATTAATCCTCACCAGGAGTGATTCCTGACCAGAGAGCCGGGAGTAAGCCCTGATTACTGCCAGATGGGGCCCCCAAACTAAAAATAAATGTTAAATCCATAGGCAGCGTCCACTGGTTCCCTACTTCCCCCTCAATTGTCCCTTATAAAACTATTCATAATTCTCCAAAGTTATTTACATGATGTTTTGCTAGTTACTTGTTTTATACAGTGTAAGGCTAGATTTCATAAGAAACTATGAACGGGGGAGACAGTTCTATGGGTACGGCATTTGCCTTACAGCTGTTCTATCTGGATTTGATGCCTGGCATCCCATATGGTTCCTTGAGCACACCAGGAATAATCTCTGAATGCAGAGCTTAGTATGGCCAAAACAACATAAAGAAAATGTGTTTAAATATTTGTAAAGAAAGATATGACAAGAAAAAGATTATACCTAGTTTCAAGGATTATACCTAGTTTCAATTTGTTAGGATCTTTATTTTGGGTTTTTGTCTCATTTGTGGGTCACATCCAGTGATGCTCAGGGACTACTCCTGGCTCTGTCTGTTCAGAGATCAGTTCTGGTGAAGGATTGGGGACCATATTCAGTGCCAGGAATCAAATGCCTGTGGACTATATGCAAGACAATAACCTACCCACTATACTTATCTCTAGCCTCATGTTTGATTTTGGCTTGTTTGGGGGGCACATCCTGCCATTCCCAGATGTGTTCTAGAGTTCACTCCTGACCACACTCAGGGGTCCATGTATTGCCAGCCTCCTACTCCCTCAGCTATTGCTCTAGCCCAGACATAGTTTCAGTTTAATTCCCCGAGTCAATGATAGTGGTTTTGAAGAAACTCAGGCAAAAAAACACAATTTGGGTCATAAAAAGCTATAAAACTCCGACCCAAAACTCAAATGGTCACCTAGTCCAAGTTCTCAGTCCTGCATAGTCCACTGAGACTGCCAGGTGTGACCCTTAAACACTGAATCAGGCTTAGACCCTGAGAACCACGTGTTGTGTGCCCCTTCTCTCAAAGTAAAAAGCCTAAAAAATAAGCCCAAAACCAAAGTGGTCAAGAAACAGAAGTTTCCATAATAAATTCTGTTTTCCAGAATTAGTTTCACTCAAGTTAGGGGGTTTTCCTTTTCTGGAATTGTACCTCATCTGGAGGGGGGGGGGTCACTCACTGTCTTATGTCAGGAAGGACAGGGTTTCAAATTACGTTGGAATCTGTTCAAAAATCCTTACTCTGATTTGATGATCAAGCATTGGCCCACAAAAGTTACACTGCTGAATTGTCCTTTCCAAGTGGCTCGTAAATTTAAGATTCTAAAAAGTCACTGAGGGATGGAGGGAGTGTGGGAGAAGGTCAAAGATCTGAAGCCCGTGTTTTGTATGTGGGCAGTCAGGGTTCAATCCCTTGTTACCACCGAGGCCTCTAAGTATAGCCACGTGTTACCCATAGAGCAAGAAACAGGAGGTGAACTCCCCCCAAAAAAGACATAATGGAAAATTTTCAGAGAGGTTGCAGTTAGAGACTGAGTCAAGAGAGAAGGAAGCAAGTAATAGTAAAGAAGCAATCAGTAATAACTTACAACATGAATAAAAAAAAGTAGGAAAGTAAAACTGTGAGTGTGGGGCTGGAGCGATAGCACAGCGGGAAGGGAACTTGCCTTACAGCGGTCGACCCGGGGTTCAATTCCCAGCATCCCATATGGTTCCCCCAAGCACCGCCAGGAGTAATTCCTGAGTGCATGAGCCAGGAGTAACCCCTGTGCAACGCCAGGTATGATCCAAAAAGGAAAAAAAAAAAAAAAACACCTGTGAGTGGGGTCCTTCTCCTAAGGAACACTGCTAGATGTGGATCCCAAAACAATTTTTTTTAAGTACTGGAGGTCAGAGGATGGAAAGATAGTAAGGCATGCATTGCCTTGCATTGGACCAGCCCTAATTCAATCCCCTGTACCTCATATGGTCCCCAGAGAATTGCCAGGAGTGATCCCTAAGCACAGAAGAATGTAAGCCATGAGCGCTGTTGGGTGTGGTCCCAAATCAAACGAAAAGTTCTGGTGGGGCAGAGATAGCTCAAAGGGGCACATACAAGTCATTTTCCTTTTCCCCTGAGCACAGAGGTCCAGGAGTAGCCACTGAGCACTGCCAGATGTGCCCCCAAAACAAAAACAAAATGTTTCGGAACCAGGGAGAGAGACAGCTCACAGAGCTAGCATGCTGGAGCTCTGGGTTCAGTCCTAAGTACTGGGCCTGAAGGACAGTACAGCAGGCAGGCACTTGGTCACACAGGACCATCCAGGGTTCTGTATCAGAACCACCTATGGTCCCCTGAGCTCCACCAGGAGTAATTCCTGAGGGTAGAGAAGGGAGCCCTGAGCACTGCCACGTATGGCCTCAAAACAACAAATACCCAGCATTACTTTGTCCTCTGGGCACTGCCAGAAGCCACCCCCAACCACTAAGCCAGGAAGAGTCCCCAGCCCATATGGGTGTAACCCAAAAACTAACTGAAGAAGACTTTATTGACTTTATTTTTCTTGAATAACAACTCTATAGTGGGCCTGACAGGTAGCATAGGAGGTAAGACGCTCATGGGACAAGCCAGGTCTGAATCCCTGGCACAGCATATGGTCTCCTGACGCACCCTCTGGGAATACTCCTGAGCAGAGTCAAAAACAGGCCTTGAGCAAGCCAGCTGTGGGGCTCCAGCACTGCCCCACCTCCTGCCAAAAGCAAAATAACAAGCAAAAACATGTAGTTCAGGGCTGGAGCAATAGTACAGCTATGGTCCCCTAAGCACCACCAGGAGAGTGCAGAGCCAGGAATAACCCCTGTGCATCTCCAGGTGTGACCCAAAAAGAAAAAAATAAAAACAACAATAAAAAAAAAAAAACATGTAGTTCAATGTGATTCAATTAAAAAAAAAAAAAGCCATGTAGTGGCCACAAATGGAGTCTGGGTGGTTGGTCTTCTTTCATCCTGGTGTGTATCTTTATGCTTTCAGCAAGTTGCTGGCAGGGAGGCTTGTACATGCACCCTTTAGAGTTCAGAGGTAATAAATATAGTTGAGGTCTTAGAGACAGCATCAAAGGAAGCCTGGTAAAGCTACCCAGCCAGAGTGGAGCGATCTCAGCACCAGGTCCTTGAGCTTAAGGATCCAAACTAGAGGGCCTACAGGTACTACAGGTACACCAATATAGAAACCTTAGGTACGGTTACCCTAGAAGGACTGTTGATCATGTTCTTCAGTACCTTGCAGCAAGAAACTCATGGGGAGTTTAGAGAAGAAGATAGTTCTCCAGAATGGCAGGGATTATCTCCCTGGAGCATTTGCCACCAAGACTAACGTGTCCATTGTAATCAAATGGCAATAAGGCCTTGAATCTAGTAAGCAGGTTGGATTCCCAAGGATTAATCCTTAAAACCTCATGTCCTTGAAGGATGGTTCCAGGTTTTTGTTTTTGTTTTTTTTAAGTGATCTCAGATTGTTGCTGGGCAATGAATAAAGATAGAGAGATGTCCCTCAGGATTTGATCTTCCTGTCCTTGACCAGGCCACCTGGCTCAGCAATGGACCTACTCCCTGTCCTTAGGCTTGCCTGCAGGAGCAGTCCTCCCATGCAGTGACCCGACTCCTGACCCTGATATAGCTGTCCAACACTCTGCCAGAAGCCATCATGGCCTCACATTCCAACGTCCCTGGGTCTCAGGGCCCTCCCAAAGCACCGATGTTATCAGCCTTTTGTTATGTTCTTAGAAAAATGAAACCACAGTTTGAGAAATATATATCTAAATTGTTTCCCAAAAGAATTCTAGTAACATGCTCACCTAAGAAGTATTTGAGAAGGCCTCTGACTTAATTTTTTAAGGAAAAGACAACAATTACGTATTTCAAATGTTTAGTGTATTTTAAATGCATTGTAATTTGCATAATTTTGAATAATACATAATACATAATAATACATAAGTTGAACACCTTTTCTTTTGCGGGAAAGAGGTATATAACCCATACCTGGCTGTGTTCGGGGGTTACTTCTGGTTTTGCGCTCAGAAGTCACTCATGGTGGTGCTCAGGAGATCATATGTGGTACCAGGGACTGAACCCAGATTAGCCACATGCAAGGCAAGTAAATGCCTTACCTCTGTGCTATCATCTCCAGCCCAGTACACTTTTCATGGATTCATTAATCACCTGTGCTTGCGATAGCACAGCGGATAGCGCGTTCGCCTTACACGCGGCCAACATGGCCGACCCGAGTTCGATTCCTCCGCCCCTCTCGGAGAGCCCGGCAAGCTACCGAGAGTATTCGATATGCCAGACACAGTAACAACAAAGTCTCCAATGGAGACGTTACTGGGCCCGCTCGAGCAATTGTTGATTTAAGTACTAAAAATGCCAGATGACAAATATTCATTTCTTCCTTAGTAACATGTAAGATCTCTAGAAAGTCAATCAAATCCTGATAAAATACAACATATTAGGGACTGGAGAGATAGCTCAACAGGCTGGGCAAATGTTTTTGCATGCAGGAGGCCTGGGTTCCATCTCCAGTGCACTTGATTCCCCCAAGCATCCCCAGGAGCAAACCGTAAGCACAGAGCTCAGAGTAGCCCTTGAAACATCTACCACAGGTTTGTAGACGAAACATCCCCTCCAAAATTAAAACTCTAATCATCAAAATTTGCATATTGCGGCTGGCGGGATAGTACAGGGGTAGGGCATCTGCCTAGCACAAGGCCAATTAGGGTTAGATTCCCAACATCCCATATGGTCCCCTGAGAACTACCAGGAGTAATTCCTGAGTGCAAAGCCAGGAGTAACCCCTGTGCATCGCTGGTGTGACCCAAAAAGAAAAAAAAATTGCATATTGTCCAAATAAGACAATTGCCTGACATGCACATAATAACAACATAAAATATTAAATTAGAAAGTAAAGATCTCTATAATTCAAACCTGCCTTTGAAAAACGCTCAGACCACCAATAATTGTATGTCAAATAACCTTATAAGTCCTTAAATTCCTACTTTATTCAGAATGTTTTATCAGCACCCTCTTACCCAATCATACACTCTTTAGTCTTTTTGGTAATGAACTCTTTGGTGAACTGTTAAGATTCTGAACTTTTGGGGCTGGAGCTTTAGCACAGCAGGGAGGGCGTTTGCCTTGCATGCGGCTGACCCAGGTTCAATTCCCAGCATCCCATATAATCCTCTGAGCACCACCAAGAGTAATTCCTGAGTGCAGAGCCAGGAGTAACACCTGTGCATTGCCAGGTGAGACCAAAAAAAATACTCTGAACTTTTTGTTTTCTTTTGCCTCACATTACAGTATCTTTCAGATATTTCTTTGGGGGACTGCCCACAGCCAGCAGCGTTGTACTCGAGGCCATTCCTTGTGGTGCTAGGGAAGCATGTGGTGCCAGGGTCTGAACCCAGGGCTCAGCAGGGAAAACAAGTCCTCTGCCCAGCTGTACACGTTTCCATTTCTACCAGTGCTTCTGTCTCAATATCAACAGGCAAATGGAGCAAACTGAAACTCAAACAGAACATTTTGGAGTTTTGGAACATTTTGGAGTTTTTTGATTTGTCTCGAGATCTAATGGACTTTATTAAACAATTCATAAACCTGGTGGCATCATCGCATCTAACAAGAAGAAAGGTTCTGCAAGGGGCCAGAACACTTTTTGTTTGTTTGTTTCTTTGCTTTTTGGGTCACACCCGGCGATGCACAGGGGTTACTCCTGGGTTTGCACCCAGGAATTACTCCTGGAGGTGCTCAGGGGACCATAAGGGATGGTCAAACCCGGTTCGGCTGCATGCAAGGCAAACATCCTACCTGCTGTACTATCACTCCAGCCCCCAGGATACTTTTAATGCTTATTAATAACATTGATTAAAGGCTTGCGAAAGAAACTGGGAAAGTCATGTAAATGAAATGCTGGCATTATCTGCGATTTTCCTATACTTGGCTTTCTTGTTGCAGTGAGTAATTGAGGGTTACTTCAGTAGCTCAGCAGTCTTACTCAATGTCATTTGTTCATCCCTGTCATTATAGAATTCTTTGCGACATACTTGGTGCTCACTCTAGTGACAACTTAGGTTGTTCACTGTCTCACAGAATGATACTTCTTCACTCTTAATGGTCACTGGAGCCCTAACGATAACTCAATGGGCAGAGAGCATGTTTTGCATATGGGAAATCCTGTTAGACCCCTGACACCTCATGATCCCCCAAGCACTACACAGAGTGACATCCCCAAGCACAGAGCTAGTAGTAGCTCCTCCAGCACAACCAAAAAAACAAAGAGTTACTTTGCTATTTATCTGTGCCTTTTTATCCTTGTTTTTCTTTCTAGTTGTCTGTTCCAGGTCATCAAGCTATTAAGGCAAAGAATGTCACAGATGTTTGTCATTCCTATCTAACAAAAGTAAATGTGAGAATTGGGATGTGGTTCAGTGGTAGAATGCAGGCTTTGCATGTGTGAGGCCCTGGGTTTAATCCTAATAGAACTGCATAAAGAAATTTTAAATTGGGGCCAGAGAGATAGCAGGGTGAGAAAGGCTTGCTTTGCATGTGGCCAACCGGGTTCAATCCCTGGCACCCCAGATAATCCCTTGAGTATCACCAGGAGTGATTCCTGAGTGCAGAGCCAGGAGTAACCCAAGCATCACCAGGTGTGACCCAAAAACTGAAAGGAAAAAAAAAGATTTTTAAATTAAGAAAAAAAGGCAAATGTGATTATACATTATAGCATGAATGATTTTGATTAGAAATAGATGGTTAATGGCAGAACCACCTGAGGAATTACATGCTTTAAATACTTTTTCCTGTTTTATTTTCTGGCAGTGCTGTGGGGGAGGGGTGCTTGCAACCAGAATTGCATCTTTAAAATCCTCAAACTTAGAAAGGTGTTTAATAGATAGTTTTCTTTTTTATTGTTTCATTGGTTTTGTTTGTTTGTTTCTTGGGCCACCCTTGGTGATGCTTGGGAGCTACTTCCACAGTGTGTGTGTGTGTGTGTGTGTGTGTGTGTGTGTGTGTTTGGGGGGCGAGGGGCTGTCACTGTCAGCGTTGCTTGGATGAATCCTACCTCCCAAATCCAAAGCCTGACCCACCTTTTTCTTCTTTTTTTGATTTGGAGAGGTGGGAAAGTACTTCTTTTCCCCTTTTTCTGATAACAGAATGTTAGTTTCTTGATGGAACCAATTTGGTACTAGTGTGAGTGCAATTAACCATACCTAATGCCTCCTTTTAGATGTGGACATGCGTCTCAAATGTGCCTAACTGGGACACTATCTCCATCGCCACAGTGTTGCTAACTGGGGATACCTGACTCCAGCAGCACCAATCAGAACCTTCTGAGACATTTTACCAATGCTATCAGGAAGCACTCTCATCCACCAGTGGGTTGGTAAAACTAAGAAGCCACAGATCTAGAATTTCTAAATTAAAAATGAAATGTCCACCTGCCTATCATGTAGCTCTCAGAAACAAAAATAATAAAAGCTCCAATATCCTATAACTCATTGGATATGGTATTTATTTCTTTGATGGGAGCTATTTGTGGCCCAGAGCTTGGGGCTGTTCCCTGGGGTACCTGGGGACAGTGTGGTACTGGGGATGGACCCAGCTTCCTGCATAGAAAGCCTGCACTTCTGCCTATTGAGACATCTCTCTAGTCCCTTGTTTATGGTTTTTCAAGGAGATACTCCTGGCTGGAGAGACAGTACAGCGGGCGGGGCGCATGACTTACATACAGCAGACTGGAGTTCGAGCCCCAGCATACTATATGGTTCCCTGAGAACTGCCAGGAGTAATTCCTGAGTGCAGAGCCAGGAGTCACTCCTGAGCATCATCAGGTGTAGCCCAAAAACTAATTAATTAATTAATTAATAAGATGCTCCTGTCAGTAGGGGCAGGAGACAATCGCATGCAGGGCCAGGGATCAAACCCAGAGTCTTGCAAATACTAGCCGCATGCTCTACCACTTGAACCACATCTCACCAGCTCTCAAGTCCTTATTGAAACAGTGAC
This sequence comes from Sorex fumeus, assembly GCF_029834395.1. Taxonomy (NCBI): domain Eukaryota; kingdom Metazoa; phylum Chordata; class Mammalia; order Eulipotyphla; family Soricidae; genus Sorex; species Sorex fumeus. The sequence goes on from NW_026606072.1 coordinate 17,167,029, forward strand.
CATCTCCAGACTTCCAGCCACAAAGGAAAATCAATGCCCTCTATTGCTTAACTAGGTTGTGGTGGTCTGTCTCTACCTATGAATTCAGGGGCTTTTGTCCCGGGAGGTGGCTGACACTGTGAATGTTTTCTTCCAGTTAGACAATCCAAAATCGGCTGGGAGAGACCTTCCATTTCTGGGATCGGAACTGGCTTCCTGAAACAACCTATGCCGCAAATCTAACAATTCTGCTGTTTCTCTCTCCTTTTGTGTCAGCACTGTAGCTGGCTCAAAGAAGAATCAAGTTCACTTCTGCTATCTGTAAACAAGTTTTCCTTTAAAGCAGTATCTCTTTTGTGGAGAATAAATTGAAAAGGAAGCAATTTATCCTCTCTGCTTTGCCTCTCTCACCTAGGACAGGCGTGCTTTTCACTTTAGCAAAATGGAAATCCGAGAAAGATTTCTCTGGGAAGTCTCCTTACAGTTGGCATTCTTTTCTACTGCAAGGGATGAATTTAAACTTCTAGCACTGTAAAGATTAGGTGACAGTCAGGCAATGACTTTGGGAAGGAAAGCCGGTAACTCAAAAAGTGAGATAAAAATAGAATTGGTTAAAAGGAAAGAAAGAAAATCCAAGCAACAGGAAAATGACCTTGCTTAAAATTTTCTTTGTTCTGTGCATTACTTTACAAACAGAAAGCAGTGGTTACAATGGTATATTAGTCACCCACTAGACAGCCATAGTGGGTTGAAACCTACTCTGACCCAAGCTGGGGCAAACAGCTGAGGATCAGGTACCTGTGACGCCCTTAATGCTTATGGAAGTCAGCTTTTCTAGGAGGAAAGAGAATGAATGTCAACACCCATTTTATTGTGATGATGTTCTCCTCAGGGCTCAAATGCCCTTGGTAATAGGCAAAGGAAGAAAGGTGCTCAGACCTTTTTCTTTCTTTGGGGGAGCTTGGGGGACATATCTAGCAGTACTCAAGGGCTACTCAACCAGTTCAGTGCTAGGGGGTCACTCCTGGTAGTGCTTGGGGGGACCACGCAGTGCCAGGAAATTGAACCCTGGATTCCACAGAAACAAGGCAAGTGCTGTTCCACTGGCCACACCCAGCAATTCACAAGGCCTACTCCTGGCTCTGGGTCAGGGATCACTCCTCAGAGGACCATATGTAATAGCCCATATGGAAGCCAGGTTGGATGCAGGCAAGGCAAGCACCTGCCCACTGTACTATCAATCTGGCCCTGGCCCAGTCATTCTTAAACTGATGAAGAGGGAGATCATGCACACCTGACTAACCTAAAAGTTTTAAGCCCATCATGGCCTGATGTTTTGACAATAAAGCTGAGCAAGTCAGCTTGGTTGGTAATGGCCTGCACCCAAAATTTACCTGGAGGTAGAGGAGGTGTGAATTCTCCACAAGTCAGATGTGGACAGAGTGAAGGGAGCTGGAGCTGGCTCAAGAAGACCACCTGGAAAACTATGATTCCAATAGAGAGGTGGGTCACTGGCAAATATCATAGACGAACATGGCAGGATAGGGTCCAGGGGTGCGGCTCGGTGACCAAGTACAGACTTTACATGTAGGAGACTTGGGTTTGATACCTCATTCATCAAAATAATAATAATAATAAATTAATAGTATTTATGGGGCCAGGGAGAAGGGTTCAAGGGACTGGACTCATGCTTTGCATGTAGGAGCCCTGGGTTTGACTCCCAACAGCTCACAGTCCCCTGAACACCACTAGAAATGGCTTCAAAGAACAAGCAACAGCAAAAAATACCACATTACACTAGCTCAACAGTCAGGAAAAAATTTGGAGGTGGGTGAGGCTTGCAGCCATAACCCAAGGTGTTCTGGGGACCAGATGGTGCCAGGAATCAAACTGGGGTCAGCTACATGCAAGGCATGCACCTTAACCCCTGTGCTATCTCTCTAGCCCCAGCAAACACAAATGTTAATAGCTAATATGTTCTTGCTGCAGGAACAAAGACTATGTGAACTCAATTTCTATTAATACAGAGAGGGATGAGCAACTTTAAAAGGGAAAATAAATGAGAAGTAAAAAGTGGGAAGGGGAGGCAAAAGTAGAAATCAGAGAACAGAATTTTGCAATGAACAGGAGGAGCGCTACGGTTGGTGAGAAAGCCTTTGTGAGAGGTTAGACTCCTCCCTTCGCCCAGAGCCAGAAAACAGGGATCCTATCTCTCTGCTGAGCCCTGGAAGGACACAGTAAATTCTTTGGACAGCCCTGAGTGTTCTCAGGCAGGAATTTGATGGGAGGCTGGGCTCACTCTAGGGATACAGCCTTGAGCTGTTAGAAAACAAGATAGTGTTTGTTCCTGTACTTATGGGCCAAGGTTGAGGCCTTGTTGAGAAAGGGCTCAGATCTTGGTTGAGGAGATGACCTCTGTCAGAACTAGGGGCAGATCACAGGTGGCCAGTTGGAAGAGTCTGCAGGAGCCTGTAAACATGGATGATAAGGTTAGACAAAAATGTCTTGAAAAGTCCTGTAACAGAGATCAGCAGTTGGAATATTTCCAGACTAGAGGATGCTAACACCAACTGCAACAGTGTAAGTAATTTCTGCCCTTCTCCCCAGTAAAACGAAGGCATGGGGTTGGAGAGATAACACGGCGGGTAGGGTGCTTACCTTGCACACCGCCGACACTGGTTTGATTCCAGGTACCCCAGATGGTCCCCTTAGCACCACCACGACTGATTCCTGAGCATAGATCCAGGAGTAAGTCGTGAGCGTGGCTGGGTGTGGGCCCAAACCCAAAACCATGAAGAAACAAGGCAACCTAGCCCTTAAGGGCAATTCAGAAGCAGAAAAGAAAGTTGATCCAAGCCTCCTCTGAAAATGTTTAAAAATTGAAAAGATTATACCTAGAAGGAGGGAAGAACTTGTTAAGCATTGTTTGGAGCCATATCTGGTCTGGTTCAGAGGCTGCTCTCTGCTCAGCTCTGGGGATCATACGATGTGGGCGTCCCTCATGCAAATCATGACTGAACCTGTTGAGCTGTCTCTCTGGCCCTGGGAGGGGAGAACCTGAAATGGTGAGAGCACGGAAAATAGACTATTGGACTAGATCTACCTATTCTCTAAAAGTGACAGTAAAAGTCTATGGAACAGACCCAGAGTCCATCCTGGGATAGAACCCAGGGAGGTGGCTCAAGATGGGAGTACATGTTTTGCATGTATACAAAAGCCTCAATTTCCTTTTCAGGGGGTAGTGGGGGTCTTGGTGCATACCTGGCTGTGCTCGGGGCTTACTCCTGGCTCTGTGCTCAGGGACTACCCCTGGTGGTGTTCAGAGGACCATATGTTGTGCCAGATATTAAACCCAGGTAGGGTACAAGCAAGTCATACCCAGTGATGCTCAGGTGTTACCCCAGCTCTGCACTCAGGAATTACTCCTGGCAGTGCACTGGTGGATCATACGGGATGCTGGGAACCCAGGTCGGCCACCTGCAAGGCCAACACCCTACACACTGGGCCATCACTCTGGCCCCCAACGCAAGTATTTTAACTGCTGTATTATCTCAGGCCCAAGCTCCAGTTTCAACTCCTGGCACTGAAGGATTCCCAAAACACCTCTAGATGTGACATCCTTATCCTCTGTCCCTCAACAACCAAGCAGGAGTAGCCAATGCGCACAATGCCAGGTTTGGCCCTAAAGTCAAAATATGAAAATAAAACTAAAGTTTATTTGAGTTCATTTGGGATCAACAACAACCATTCTAGAGAAAGGGTTTAAATTCTCAAGAGCATGAAGGAATAAGTTGTTTTCTGTCTGCACTCCTGCATATCTATTTAATTGATTAAAATACTCAAATACCCTCCTCTGTGGTCTCATTTTACAAATACTACCCAGAATGACTCCCTCTGCACATAGCAAAGTACAAGGCACTTATGCAAATGTTTATGCTTACATATAGATGACAACAGGTTTTCCAACAAATACAAATCCTACATTCTTTGGAGACATCACACAGATGCAGAAATCCAAGGCCCCACCCAGAGAAGGGCGAACCCCTCAGAAGAGAAGCCATATAAGATTCTATGAGATTATAAAGAGATCATCAACACTGCAAGGGGTAAGATTACAAGAAGATCATAAACAGGGCAAGGCTTTCTGAGAAAATGCCCAGATTAATTTTTGTTATGCAGAACTCCAGGGGAAAAAACCTACTTGGAAGATTTGCATAAAAGTTTCACTTTAAAATCATTCAGGAGGGGGGCTGGAGCGATAGCACAGCGTGCAGGGCGTTTGCCTTGCATGCAGCCGGCCCGGGTTTGATTCCCAGCATCCCGTATGGTTCCCCGAGCACCGCCAGGAGTAATTCCTGAGTGCATGAGCCAGGAGTGACCACTGTGCATTGCCGGGTGTAACCCCCACCCAAAAAAAAATCATTCAGAAGGTTGGAGAGACGGTAAGCAAGACGCACATGGCTGACCCAGGTTCGATCCTTGGCATCCAATATGATCCCCTGAGTAACACCAGGAGTAACAACTGATCATTGTTGGGTGAAGCCCAAAGAAAAGAAAAGAAAACAAAACAAAAAAATCATTCAGGGCTTGTTCTTCAAGGTCATATTTTTCCTTGAACACGTCTCATTTCCTTATCTCCATGTTCTTTGCTTACCTATTTCCACATTAGTGTTCTCTCGAACATGTACTTCTCTCTTTCTCTTCCCTTCCTTTTATCAAAGCAGGTTTACACAAAATCTACCTTGCTTCAACACTTGCCTCTTCCTGAAATTCTTTTCCGGGAGGGAAAAATGATGACCCACAATGCCCGTGCTGGGGTTGGGATTAACATGATGAAGACCAAGAACTTCCCTGAGGTGAGTGGAGCAGAGAGGCGAAAGCACTCTTTGCCTGTGCTCCCCACTTTGCGACCAGCAAAAATCACAATGTGAAAAGCTCTTCTAACGAGCCAACTAGATTTAGCTGGAGATGGCTGCATTCCCCCTTCCTTTTCCCTCTCATGCTCTTATTCTTGGCTCTGTGTTCAGCTCTTTTATTTTGTTGGTGGTGGAAGTGGTTTATTTATTTATTTATTTATTTTAACGAGGCCAGGGGGCATCCAGCCCAGTGGTTCTCAGGGGCTACTCCTGGCTCTGTGCTCAGAGGTCACTCCTGGTGGTATTTTGGGGAGCTATGTGCGAAGACAGATCAAACACCGGGGTCACTTGCAACCTTTACTCCTCTACAGTGATGGGAAGCCTGATTCCTATATCCATTTTATGAGGTCTATACTCATCTCAATGTGGGGAGATCTGAGTCCTGTGAAGGTCTGATTCCTGTTTCCACTTTTTGCTCATTACTGCATCACCACTGTCAGGAAGCCTGACTCCAGTCCTGTTTTAACCATATCTATGTACTACACACAGTATTTTATTATGTTTAACTCTGCCCATTCCTCTTTTCAGCCTCAAGTTCCCAAGGCAGAGAATTCCTGAGGCCTAGGGACAAGTCCAGTAAAAATGTCTCTCACTGGTGCTGGGAAATATACACTGGTGGAAGGATGGGTGTTGGAACACTGTATCACTGAAATCCGATCATGAACAGCTTTGTAAGGGTCTATCTCACAGTGATTCAATAAAAAATGTTTTTTAAAAAAAATCCCGGGGAGAAAAAAACCAAATGTCTCCTAAACTTTGAAACCTTGAGCCTGGTACTAAGCCTTTGGAGACCAGTAAGCTGAGCCAGCACCTATACCAAAGAAACTAATTTTCCCCCCTGTTCTTTGATCTCATGTCTTTGTTCTATCTCTCTGACCCCACCATCTTTCGCTTTTATTTTTATTTGGTTTTGGAGCCACACCTGGTGGTACTCGAGGATCAGCCTTTTCACTTATGGCTCATATCCCACCTCTATTTGCTCACAGATATCTGTGTGGCTCCCTTTACTGAAAGAAATTTATAATAAAAACACACAGCTCAATATTCAAATGCTTAATCACAGTTTCAATGGCATGCATAATGACACAGTCATACGTTTTAGCTCTTGAGGAAAAAAAAAGACCACAAGCCTGAAGTGGAATTGCTAATGTTCTAAGTGCAGGTCATGGGAGAATTCGTGTCAGGTCCAGTTCACCCAGAAATCACCTGATCAGCCCTAGCGAGGTCACTGCTGATAGAACTCTGTCATGCCCGAAATGGAAAGTAACAATAACTCGCCTTTTTTTAAAAAAAAAGTTCACAACTAACTTGCTTTTTTTTTTTTGGTATCTAACATAACTTCCTTGTTCCGTTCCTGTAGGTACATAAAAATATCATCATTTCATGCTGTTCTTTAGAGCTGTTTTCTGAATTCTGCTGAACTAAATGAGTCCTGATTCAAACAATTTTTTTTCTTAAACAGATTTATTCTCAAGTAAACTCAAAATTTTCAATATGCCTCAGTTTATCTTTTATCAGATTCTCTACAGTAATCATCAACTCCAAAAACTACAAATGCAGCCTACAAAAAAATATATCAGCTGACTTAGTAATAGCTTATATATAGATTGTATTATTTTCTAAAGTTTTTTTTTCAATTTTTTAAAATTTTGGGGTCACATTCAGTGATGCTCAGGGGTTACTCCTGGTTCTGCACTCAGGAATTACCCCTGGCGGTATTCAGGGGACCATATGGGATGCTGGGAATCGAACCCGATCACCCAACCCCAGAGCTAAGCTGAGTATTTGTGGGACCAGCCCTGATGTTCCCAGATCCCTAGAGCATTCCTTGGCAGGCTCCAAAATGAGAACGAGGTGATTAAATTGAGGTTTACAAAATGTTATCTTCGTAAAACCAAAAACACTCTCCCAAGTTTCCAGCCCAGCCTCAGGTTGTAAGAAGCAGACCTCTGAAGGTCAGTGGTTCTTACTTCTCCCTCTGGTCTGCGCAGCTGCTGCCCACTCCTCCTGACCTTGCCTCACTTACAGGGAATTCTTCACTTCAAATCTCAAACTCTTTCTATTTTTCTCTTAGATATGCTAATTAATGGAGAGAGCTGCTAGACCTGATCTGGCCCTTCTCTGTTCCAGCTTATCTCTCCCTTCTTTCTTTCCTCCCTGGGAGGGAATTCCTGGACAAAAAGAGAACTCTCCTTTTTTTTTCTTTTAGAAAGGTTAAGAAATTGAAGAGATTTGCAAGATCATATTATCTAACAAAGCCAAGTCCTGACTGAATTTTGTATGCTCTCAAATGGAAGGCATTCAACTACTCTGATTATAAATAACCTGTACTCAAATATATACATATTTGATCCTGGAAAAAAACCCAAACCATGCTCATTGGCCCTATTTTAAGTGTCCACATTTCCAATTCAATTCCTACAGATGTGTCTACTCAGGTCAGCTTCTCCTTTTTTTCTCTCAGATTTGATCCCCACTCTTTCTCCCTTTCTTCAAATCTGTCCCATCCAGCACTCCAGCAGAAAAACTCAGAGCTAGGCACACACTTCCCTCTTTCCTCCAGGCCACTCTGAAGACAGTGACATGGGCAAGCACTGGAAGCACCCAGGGGTCAGGATAATACTGGTGGCATTCATTACCACAGACTCAAATATTATCCACTTCTTACCTTGGTATGAGGCATTAACTAAGAGAGGAACTGCCCAACTGTCCACCTTGATAAACCAGGGGCCTTGGTCAGAGAGCAGACAAGAAGTCCTTACAGAAGTAAGATGGGCTGTTTCTATTGCTGAGGTGGTGCCTACAAAGTTCTGGGGAGAAATACAGTCTGTCATGGTGAATGCCCAATTTTTCAGCAGGAGAGCTGCGATGAAATGTGTGTGGGTGGAAGGAGGCAGGGGACAACCTGTCCTGATACTTGAAGCCACTGTAAAGAAAGGTTCATCACATGTGATTTTCTGCCCCTTATTAAAAGGAGCCAGAGAGATTTCAAGGGGCTGAGTGCACGCATGCTTTGCTTTCAGGAACCTAGGTTCCTTTCCTGGAGATACCTAAAGGTTCCCTGATCCCCGCCAGGAACGACCACCAGGCACTGAGTGGGAAGTAGGCTCTGAGCACCATAAGCTCTGGTCTAAAAACAGAATAACCAACCAACTCAGTTCTTACACCTATGTAAGATTGGTCAACCCTATACATTAATTCCTCCAATTCTTTGCTTCTCACTTACTACAACAAGAGGGATTTTCTTCTCTTCTTTGTTTTTTTGGGTCACACCCTCAGAAATGCTTAGGTTCTACTTTTGATGTGTTGCTGAGGAGAAGGTGGGGTAGGAGAGTTTGAAGGTGGTGCTCAGGTGACCATATGGTAGGGGGGAGGGGCAAGGAAGCAGGAGGGGCCTCACCTGGGGCTTAGACCTACAGAGCATTTGCCCAATCCCTTGAACTATATCTCTCCAGATCAGTAAGAACCAATTTTCTCTAGAGATGCATTTTTACCTCCTAGAGATGCAATTTTCTCTAGAGATGCATTTTACACAAGCCAATGAGGAGCCGGACGTATAAGGGGAGCCAACCAGGGGAAATTGCCATGAGCTAGTGACATAGTAAGACACGCATCTTCCCACCTTAACTACACTATACAGTTCATCTGCCAATGAAACATTAAGATGTGGAGTATTTCTTTCTGATCTGGGTAAATATAAAATCTGTAGACTTCAAGCTGAAAGTAATTACTGTTAGAAATTAAGTCAGTGGTGATCCATTTTTCAAAGCATTTAACCCTGAATTGAAAATTACCAGCAGCGTGCTTACATAATGAGTCACAGACTAAGAAAAGCATTTAAACAAACAGCGTGTTAGAAAGGGGTCAAAGTAATACCTGTGTGCTGCCAGAAAGCACATAACCCAGGAGAGCCTTCCCTCCACGGGAGAACAAAGAGGGATGGAGACAACCTACGCCTGCTTCTAAAAATCCAACACACAATGCCAAGAGGAATATGCCTTTCAACACCACTTCTGGGTATTTATTCTCGAAACACAAAAACATTAATTTGAAGAGATATATACACACCTATGTTCATTGCTGCACTTGGTACAATAGCCAACATATGGAAACAATTCAAATACCCAAATGAATGAATGGATCAAGAAGTCATGGCAAATATACACAATGCAACTCTAATAATACTATGCAACTCTAAGAAAGAATAAAATCATGCAATTTGCATCAATATGGGTAATACTAGAGGATATCTTGGTTGAATGAAGTCAATCAGAGGGGACAGATACAGAACGATCTCTCTCATAAGTGGAATTTAAAGATACACAGTTAAGACAGCAACAACAGTACAAAGGCAACATAATAGGAGAATTAAGCAATTCAATTGGGTGGATGCATTAAAAGGGAACTACGTTGGGTCCTTGGGGAAGGGAGGTGGGTACACTAGTGATAGGTGTGGGGTTGGAATTATGCACAAGAGAAACCATTATTAATAGTACTGTAAACCAAAGAATCTTAAATCAAATTAATTTTAAAAAGCACATTACCCAATAAAACAAGAGCCATTAGGGGATTCCTCAGAAGAGTGTACCCTCCACAGCATTCAGCCAATGAGGAAGCAGAGAAGAGACTTGCACACTAAGAATAAAATGCTTGCTTTGGGTGTGCCCGTCCATCAAAGAGCTCATCTTGCAAGACCATAAATAACTGCCTCACTTTCGAGTGCTTCTCTGTGTGCACTCTGAATTTCCCACCATTATGTTACAGTAGCAGTGGAGGGATGTAAGTAATCTAGTAAAGGTAATATGTCATTTTAAAACTCATGCCCTTTTAAAATCTCATACTATGGCCAGAGTCATAGTACAGCAGATAGGGCTTTTGCCCTACAGGTGGCTGACCTGGGTTCGATCCCCAGCATCCCATATTGTCCTCCAAGTCCTTTAGGGGTGATCCCTGAGCCCAGACCCAGGAGTATGCCATGAGCTCCGCCAAATATGGCTCCAAAACCAAACCAATAGATCTCATGCCCTTATACCGCAGAAAGTACAGTAGGTAGGGTGTAGCCTTGCATATAGCTGACCTGGGCTCTATCTGGGCACACTGTACCCAAAATAGTCCCCTAAGCACCGCCAGAGCACTTAGTCAGCCCTGAACAGGCATAGCCCCCAAACAAAAGAGAACACAGGTCAGACAACGTCCGCATGACCACTCACCTGCACCGAGTGTCTGCTTTGACCCCTCACCTGTGTCCGGCCAGAGGGCAGGAAAAGGAGCCGTTCTCTGAACAAAGAAAAGCCCAGGGGACAAAGAGCAGGACTGGGTGATCAGGATCGAACACGGGTCAGCATGTGCAAGATAAGCACCTTACCTGTTGTACTATCTCTTTGTCCATGGAAGACTAGATTTATAAGGTATTTTGCACCACGATGGTAAATTTTCTCAAGCGTAATATTTCAACTGTAATACACAATAACTAATTTGTTAACATTTTTCCTAACCCGAAATTTTTTCACTGAATTTCCTGAAGAAATGCTGTGTGTTGATCTAGATGATTCCATTTTAACATATATTCACCAGTATTCTTTGCATCCGAATCTTGCACCAAAGGCAGTGTAGTAATAATCATTTGGTGGGGAATCGGGGAGGTTGGGCCACACCCAGCTGTGCTCTGATTTTACTCCTGGCTCTTGCTCAGGGATCACTCCTGGTAGGACTCGGGGGACCACATGCAGTGCCGGGGGTTGAACGGAGGCCGGTCGCGCGCAAGGCAAGCACCTAAACCCCTGTACTATCTCTGCCCATCTAATGGAATACTATCTGAGAGATGCCTGCATTTATTCCCAACTCCCCCTTTCACAAAATCTTCTTTGTCGGCAGAAGAATTATAACATGTAAGAGCTGGAACGTTCTTTTACATGTTAATATAAGTAGCCTTGCTCAGATCCTAATGGCAGCGGTAGAAGGGGGCGATGCATGTACAGCGTCAAGAATAACCCTCCGGTCTCAGCTCGTAGAGGAGCCGGAACACAAGGTTGCTGGTCAGCAGCAAGGACTGGCTAAGGGGCCTGATCCCAGAAGAGGGCAGCCAAGAGCTGCCTTAACTATCAAAGGGAGACCTGGCAGGGACCTTTTAGGGTGATCGTGGAACCAATTCCTGTCCACTGTGGAAATTCCTGAGACCAGTTCAGGTCTGATGTGATTTGACTGCAGCCTAGGCATGATAGTTGAGGAAGCTAGGTGCTCCCGTTCAAGTACAAAGAGGAACATTAAGGAAAAGGAGCAAGTTGTTGGCATGTGTCAAGTTCAGAGAAAAAAGATGATATAAGCTCAGGATCTACAAAAGAATAGATGGCCAGGCAATATTTTTATATTTTTATAAGGCATTCTTCTTTTAAATTGCTCACGACCATTATGATATACTTGGAAATTATAACAAAGGTTTAAACTAATAATAAATTTGTGGATATTTTCAGGCCAAGAAACAAGAAATAAGTTGTGAAGTATCTCTGGACCAGGATTTAAGCCTATCATTTTAAGCACCCCTAAGACTGTTTAGGGGTGTAAGGAATAATGCTTAAAAGCTATCAGATATTATATGAGATGTTCCTTACTATGTCTATGGATGTAGACAGGACTGGTGTGAATGCATATTACTGGTGTGGGGAGTCTAAAGCCCTCCCTAAAATTTCTAATACAGGTGTGAGAGTCCAAGGGTCAACTAAATATCTAAACCAAGGCACTTACAACAAATTCCATCATACCAAGTGAGTTATCTCCCCACTTCCATCTTTCTCCTCTTTTGCTTCCTCCTCTTCTTTTTTTCAATCTTCAAAAAAAAATTTGTTGTTGGGTAGGAATTAAGCCCAGGGCTTAACACATAAAAAAAGAAAGAGCCCTACCTCGGAGCCACATTGTGGGCCTTTTCCTCCTCCTTCTCTTTGTTATGTTATGACCCTAGGCCCTGAGCTTCAGTTTCTACCTGAGAAGATCAGTGAACAAACTGTCCCACCTTTTCTTGGGGCTGTCCTATAAGCACAATTGTCAGTTCTATTCTTTTTCAGCACTTGATACATATTCATAACACCACTAACCCCTCCTCCTCAAGCACAGATGTATAGCCCTGTCAACATGAGGGATGACTGTTTTTATCAGACATCAGTGAAAATATGGAGACAAATGGAGTAGAAAAAGAGCTCAACAATGAGAACTCTCCACACAAATGCAGTACTTCTTTTGTTTGTTGTAGGGTCACACTCATTGATTGGGTGGGGATGCCTCCATTGTGCTGCTGGGGGAGGGGGGCTCTCCCATTAATGTTCAGGGAGCCCCTGTGGTGCCCGGGATGAACCTGGGGCTTCCGCATACAAAGCCTGTGCTCCAGCCATCTGAGGCATCTCTAAGGCCACAAAACTAGTACTTTTTAAGTCTATTTCCTGGGGCAGGAGAGATAGTACAGGGGCTATACTTTTTATGCAGCTGACCATGGCTATTCATTTGGTACCCCCAAGCACACCCTGGGGTCACTTGTGAGACAGAACTAGGAATAGTCCCTGAGCATCACCAGGTGTGGTCCAACCCCCAAACCCCCAAAAATCTTTTCTGTCACTTTCTCTATTGACTTTCCACCTATATGGAGGCCCAATAGGACAGCATGTATCTCTTCCTCATTCTGTCTTCAATTCTGTCTCATCCCACAGCACCCTCGTCAATTATGTCTCATCACCTCCTCAATTCTGTCTCACACTCTCCTTCTTAGTCCCCAATGCAAATTCTTCACACAGAGCTCAGCAGTTGACAGTGGCCTCTACTTCAGTCTCAGATCCACACCCACTTTTGCATATCCAAACCCATACAAACGTTCAGGATAACAAAAAGAATTTTATTTACCATGTTGCTCCCCTCCATTTTTAGTTTTTTTTTTAGTTGTGATAGCACTTTAAAGGTAAAGATAAAGGCCCTCCCGTTGATCGTCGATTTGCTCGAGCAGGCCCAGTAACGTCTCCATTGGAGACTTTGTTGTTACTGTGTCTGGCATATCGAATACTCTCGGTAGCTTGCCGGGCTCTCCGAGAGGGGTGGAGGAATCGAACTCGGGTCGGCCATGTTGGCCGCGTGTAAGGCGAACGCCCTACCCGCTGTGCTATCGCTCCAGCCCTTGAAATATAAAGATAGCACTTTAATTGAAACTAATACATAAATACCAATATTTATACGTACACTAGCATCAGATGCATCCATTAAGGACCTGATGGTACAAGCATGAAAGATCAAGTACGACATCATTGGTCTGACGGAGACAAGAAGGCACCAATCTCATCATGCCGTTTTCGACACTGGAGAAGAACTGTTCCTCGGAACATGCATAAAAGAGGTGCCAGAGGCGTCGGGGTCCTTGTCAACACAAACTTGGCCAAGAGCATTGATTCATTCGAATGCCTAACAACCGAATCAGACGTTTACATTTGAATAGATGTGGCTCACTGCTGGCAGTTTCTATCTTTGTTGTCTATGCACCAACATCTAATTATGACGAAGGAGAAATTGAGAAGTTCTACATGGAGCTGGAGAAGCTCTATAAAGAAGACCACACCTTCTACAAGATCATTGTTGGTGATTTTAATGCCAAGATAGGATCGAGAAGATAAGCTGAAGAACTTCACATCGGGACCCATGGCCTAGAATGGAACAAACAGGGTGAGAGACTGTCTGAGTTCATCATGTCGACCAAGATCATCCATGGTAACTCACAGTTCCAGAAGGCCGAATCCAAACGTTGGACATGGGAGTCTCCCGGTGGACAATTCCACAACGAAATAGACCACATCATATTCAATCGACGGTTTTGCCTGACCGATGTCGCTGTTGTACCAAAATTCCAAACGGGATTGGACCACCATCTCCTTCGTGCAAAATTCTACTTCACAGAGCGGGGAGAAAGGGCTGCAAAGTTTAAAAAGAGAACTCCCAGAACAACCACCAACTGGGAGCTCTTTGGCACTATTGTGGCAATATGGCAAGATGCTATTGTTGACACCATTGACAAGGAATACGATTGACTGGTTCAGCACCTCCATGATTGTGCGAGGAACGCCAAGAGAGAGAAAGTCACAAAAAAACACCTGTCTTCGAAAACTCTTGAGCTTATTCGCCAACGTGGTTTGGCGCATGCCTCAGGCAACCGCAAGCTAATGTCCGAGCTCGCAAAGCAGTGCAGAGATGCGATCAAGGAAGACCTCAAAGAGAGAAGAGCAGTGCTGGTAGATGCGGCAGAAGCCGGGAAAAGTATTCATAACGCCCGCCTGTCCTTCGCCAACTACAAGACCAAGATGACTGTCCTCCGACGTCCTGATGGATCTATCATATCTTCCAGAAGGGCAATGGAGAAGATTATCCATGACTTCTACTCAAATCTCTTCGATAGCCATGTCTACTTGCCGACATATCAAATTACACAGGATAGATATGTCATTCCCAATGTTCTCCCTTCCGAAATCCGACACGCCATTTTGTCAGTAAAGAAACGAACAGCACCCGGCCCAGACAAGGTCAGACCTGAACACCTGAAGAACCTGCCTCAGTACTCATCAATACACTGGCTTGGCTCTTCACTTGCTACCTGTCTGAATGCAAGGTTCTGTCCCAATGGAAAACCAGCAGGACCATACTACTGTTCAAGAAGGGAGACATCCATGACATTGGCAACTATCGCCCGATCTGCCTATTGTCTGTCATCTACAAGTTGTTCACTCGAGTCATCCTGAACAGGATTGGCAGAACACTAGATGAAGGACAACCATGTGAGCAAGCCGGGTTCCACAAAGGATTCAGCACCATCGACCATATCCACACGATAACCAAGCTCATTGAGGTTTCTCGGGAGTTCAAGATGCCACTCTGTCTAACGTTCATTGATTTAAAGAAGGCCTTTGATTCTGTTGAGACGGAAGCGGCCATTGAAGCCCTAGCCAATCAGGGCATTCAAGCCCAATACATCAAGATCCTCCATGAGCTGTATTACGGATTCACTACCAGGATCTCACCATTCTAGTAAAGTAAGTAAAGGCCCTCCCGTTGATCGTCGATTTGCTCGAGCGGGCCCAGTAACGTCTCCATTGGAGACTTTGTTGTTACTGTGTTTGGCATATCGAATACTCTCGGTAGCTTGCCGGGCTCTCCGAGAGGGGCGGAGGAATCGAACTCGGGTCGGCCATGTTGGCCACGTGTAAGGCGAACGCCCTACCCGCTGTGCTATCACTCCAGCCCTAAAAGCTCACCATTCTACAAGGAAGTAATCATTGATGTCAAGAGAGGGGTTCGGCAGGTGGCAGGGTGATACATTTCACTGAAACTCTTCAGTGCCACCCTCGAGAACATCATGCAACGACTGGAATGGGAAGGAATGGGAGTGAAGATAGATGGTCGGCAACTACACCACCTCCACTTTGCTGATGACATCATTCTAATAACACCAAACATTAGCCAAGCTGCATATGCTGCCCGACTTCGACCATGCGTGTGGTGGAAAGGTCGGACTACAGCTGAATCTTACGAAGACAATGTTTATGAGAAACAGTCTCCTTCCTGATGCCCCATTCGCTCTCAATGGAACGACCATCTCCGAATGCAACAGCTATGTGTACCTAGGTCGAGAAGTCAACATGACAAATGACCTGGCACCCGAGCTGCGCAGGAAGAAGAGAGCGGCTTGGAACGCCTTCAAGAGCATCGAAGAAATAGCTAAGAGGATGAAGAACCTCTGGCTCCGGGCACATCTGTTTGATTCCACTGTTCTTCCTGCATTAACATAAGCCTCAGAGACCTGGGCCCTACGCAAACAGAATGAGAACGCTATTCAGGTCTCCCAAAGAGGAACTGAAAGAGCTATGCTTGGAATATCACGTTTCACTCAAATGAGAGAAAAAATCCGGAGTTCCGACCTCTGTCGACGATCAAGAATCAGGGACACTGTCTCGTTTGCCAAGGTGTCAAAAATCAGATGGGCTGATCACGTAATGAGATTTAAAGACGATCGCTGGACTAGAGCTGTTACCAACTGGATTCCACGGGATGTCAAAAGACCGCGTGGCCGCCCACTTACAAGATGGTCAGACTTCTTCAAGATCATGAACGATCGGTTTGAGGCTCTTCGTGTTCCTAGAGCGAACAGATGCCATTGGGCTACACTAGCACGCGACAGGGACAAATGGGGACATTACTGGCGCCCGCTCGAGCAAATCGACGATTAACGGGAAGTCAAGTGATCAAGTGATATAAATACCAATAAAGACTTAATTCTAAATAAATATCTGTATAGCAACCTGGTAAAACACATATTTCTTTTTTTTTAATTTTAATGAATCACCGTGAGGTACAGTTTAAGACTTACAAATTTTCGTGATTACATTTCAGTCATCAATGATCGAGTACCCATCCCTCCACCAGTGCCCATTCTCTACCATCAATGTTCCTAGTATCCCTCCCGCCACCACCTCCAATACCCCCTCCATTTTAAGTTTTTAGGGGCTACACCAAGCAATGCTAGAAGGAGTATCAGGCCCACATCCATTGTGACTGAGCTTAGGGCCTAGCATACATGTGCTCTGCTAGAAAGCAAACTGTCCTCCTGGTCGAGGCTCCAGTCCTTTAAGGACACTGTAGTGGTACTTTCTTTTCCTTTTCTTTTTTTTTCTTTTTGGGTCACACCCAGCAATACACTGGGGTTACTCCTGGCTTTGCACTCAGCAAATTACCCCTGGAGGTGCTCAAGGGACCATATGGGATGCTGGGAATTGAACCTGGGTTGGCCGTGTGCAAGGCAAACAGCCTACCCACTGTGCTATCACTCCAGCCCCTTTTCCTTTTTATTTATTTAAGTTTTGGGCCACTCTTGGCTGTGTTCAGGCTGAGTCCTGGCTCAGTCCTCAGGGATCATTCCTGGTAGTACTCAGGGGATGTGTGGCACCAGGGATCAAACCTGAGTTGGCCAAGGCAAGTACCTAACTTGCTATACTCTCTTTCTCTCTCTGACCCAATCTTTTGTTTTGTGCATCACACCTGACAGTGCTTGGGGCTACTTCAGCTTTGTGCTCCGGGTTCTCCCCTGGTGGTGCCAGACAATACTTGCATTAAGCCTAAGCCTCCAGCATGCCAAGTATGCATTTGGTGCACTGAGCTCTCCAAGGCATAAATATTTGTTTTCTACCTTACCTTTGCACAAGGCAGAGTATAAGAAATTTAGAAGGAAGCCACTGGGAAGAGAAACAGTGGAGGAAAGGATCAACGCTGAAAGAATGAGTATCTGCAGTTAACAGCAGTTTCAGCCTCGGGCCCCCAAGCTTCCAGAGATTCAGTTTGTAGGGAATGAGGCATACTAAAAATTCTATCTAAACTAAATCAATGGGGGAAAAAAATAAAGACATGTTTTACTTTTTTTTTACATGGGAACCCCCCCACCCCCAGTTGGAGCTAATAGGTAAGATAAACAGCCGTATAATTTCTAGGATGCCTGCTAAAGCTAGTGTCACCCATATTCCTTATACTGTGACATGGGCCTAAAAAAAAGAAATTTCCATGCCTGAAAAATACATGTGAAAAGAATTTAAGTATACAATTGTAAACCAGTAATTACAATGGGTCTCATTCCCCTGACCCTGAAGGCGTCACCAGCAAACAGGATGAGAACGCTATTTGGGTCTCCCAAAGAGGAATTGAAAGAGCTATGCTTGGAGTATCACATTTCACTCAAATGAGAGAAAGAATCTGGAGTTCCGACCTCCGTAGATGATCAAGCATCAGGGACACTGTCTCGTTTGCCTAGACATCAAAAATCAGATGGGCTGGACCGATAGCACAGCGGGCAGGGCGTTTGCCTTGCACGCGGCCGACCCGGGTTCGATTCCCAGCATCCCATATGGTCCCCTGAGCACTGCCAGGAGTAATTCCTGAGTGCAAAGCCAGGAGTAACCCCTGCACATCGCCGGGTGTGACCCAAAAAGCAGAAAAAAAAAATCAGATGGGCTGGACACATAATGAGATTTAGAGACGACCGCTGGACTAGAGCCGTTAAGGACTGGATTCCACAGAACGTAAAAAGAACACGTGGCCGCCCACCTACCAGATGGTCAGACTTCTTCATCAAGATCATGAACTATCGGTTTGAGGCTATTCGTGTTCCTAGAATGAACAGGCGCCATTGGGCTACACTAGCACATGACGGGGACAAAAGGAGATGTTACTAGCGCCCATTAGAGCAAATCAACTATTAACGAGAAGTCAAGTGATCAAGTGAACCCAGCTGCTTCATACAGATCTGAAGACCTTCTGATGCCGTCGATATGATTAATAATTTTTCCTATTCTTGGGCTGGAGAGATAGTCCAGAGGCTAATGCACCTGTCTTACGTGCTACCAACCCCACTTCAATCCCCACATTACAGATGGTTCCCTGAGAACAGTCAGAGAACAATCCCTGAGCAATGCCAGGCATCGCCCCAAAACAGCCCTCCCAAAATCACGACTTTTCCATTCTTGGGGAAAATTAGTACATTTATATAAAACTTTTTCTATCACTGTTTGTTTGTTTCTGGACCACCCACGGTGGTACTCAGAGGGCTACTCTCAATTGGCTGCTCTTGGCAGAGCTAAGGGGATCCTGGAGTACTCAGGATCAAGCCCTGGCTGGAGATAGTTCAAAGAACTGGGGCATGTATCTTGCGTGTACAAAGCCCTGGTTTGACCCCTAGCTCCACATGGCCCCCAAACACTCATGGGAGTTGCTATTGAGCCCCTAAGCACAGCTGGGGAAGGTCACCTCCCAGAAAAAGTCAAATAAATCACTATGCTCCTTTCAAGAAGCTCAGTTGTGCATGATGCAACAAGGGAAAAGAAAATGAAATGGTAGTAGAGTTCTGTTAGAGATCTATTTAAAAATTGATTAAGGAGCCAAGATTGCTCAGTTAAAAGGTTTCACATTGCCAAATGAAATGGCCTATGGTTGTAGAAGGCCCAGTTTCTATCCCTAGCACTGAATGGGCAGTCCCCTTAGTATGCTGGGTACCCCTTCCCCTGGAAAAAAAAAACACCATAAGAATAATAGATAACTGCAACAATGCTAAAAACACGTAAGGAAAGATGTAATTAAAGGACAGCTATTTTTGCTTTTTGGGTTTCTGAGGTCATACCTGGCGATGCTCAGGAGTTACTCCTGACTCTGCACTCAGGAATCACTCCTGGTAGTGCTGTGGACCATATGATATGTCAGGGATTGAACCCGGGTCAGCTACGTGCAAGGGAAATGCCCTACCTGCTGTATTATCTCTCTGTCCCCCATAAATTTTTTTAAGCCAATTTATTTGAGATTTTTTGCTAAGCCTTAATTGTCATAGGTTTAGCAAATTGAACTGGCCCAGGTCCCAGTCCTCCGGCCCTCTCTGAGAGCCCAGCAAGCTACCGAGAGTATCCCGCCCGCACTGCAGAGTCTGGCAAGCTTCCTGGGGTATACATGCTAAAAACAGTAACAACAAGTCTCGCAATGGAGACGTTACTGGTGCCTGCTCGAGCAAATTGATGAACAATGGGAGGACAGTGCTAGAGTGCTAAATCCAGCTGTGCTCAATGCTTATTCCTGGCTCTGTGCTCAGAGACAAGGCCTGCAGAGCTCAGAGGAGCATATGCAGTGCCAAAAATCCAACCAGGGTCAGCCATATACAAGGCAAGCTCCAGCCCCCAAGTCAATTTATAATTCAACATCACTCCAATTAAAACACCAATAGGGTTATTTTTAGATCTGGACAAAACCATTTAAATGTATCACTAAATACAGTGTACCGAAAGGTTAAGATATCAAAGAGTAGCTTTAAAAACTAGAGCGAAGGGGCCCGAGAGACAGTACAGGAAGTAAGGTACTGGCCTTGCCCATATCTGCAGCAGCCGCAACCCTGATTAAAATCCTCAGCATCACATATGGTCCCTTAAGCACTGCCAAGGGTCACTCCTGAGCACAGAGCCAGGAATAGTCCAGAGCACTGCCAAATGTTGCCCCCAAAACAAAGAAGCAGAACAAAGAAAAGACAATGGCAAACCACAGTCAACGGCAACAATAATCAATAAAATTTGGTCTGAGCCCGATGCTGCAGAATGTGAGCTGAGATGCCCCCAGTGACCAGGCTTCAGGGGCAGAGCACAAACTCAGCTGCTCCTTGACCATGAAAAACGGCTGCAAGGCGAGAGCTTTCCTAACTGGAAAGAACATGGAACCCAGGTAGCATCATTTCCTGTCAGATTTAAAAGGTTTTCCTTATAAGAGTAGGCCTCAGCTTTTATCGGAAAGTCTGTGAGACCTAATGATTCAGAAGGGCAGAAAAATCAACTTGCACAAAAATCACAATTGAAAGCTAACAAGGGACTCTGTGAGCCCCTGGAAAATGAAAGCACAGAACCTGTGCAGAATATGGAAAACAGAACACAGAACCAACACCTGCAGTTACCAAAGACAGATTCTCATAGGTGACAGATTTTGCTGTCCATATTGACTGAAGCTCCTTTAATGCACCGAGGAAGGCACCAGCAGGACCAACAGGAGTTTGCTGGGGTCTGATCTGCCTTTGGATGTACAGAGCAGACCTCCTGGGCTACTGAGAAAAATTCACAAGGCCTGCAAAACCATCAAGTAAGTAAACACAAAACAACACAAAAAAATTGGACGGCGAGGGCTTTGTGGAGTTGGAGCAGGATATGGACCAGAAGATACAACTTGCTAATAAGTTCACTGGGGATTTATAGGCCATGAAGGAGATGCTCCATTAGCCAAAGAAGGAACTAGACAAGCTGAAGAGTAAACGAAGTCATTTAAATTCCTGGAAGAAACTTGAGCCTAGGGCTACTCTACTACCTTAACTTACTGACCCAAAATACCTATATGTACAGGATGGACCACTGGCTGCAACAGATGGGCAGATACAACCTTAGAACAAAATTGGAAAGGTAAGGTGGTATTCTGTAATACCCTGTGAGAAAAAGTGGTGAAGCAGATACTAAACTCAACATTTGATATTTAAAGATTGATATTCCGGCATTATGCTTTATTGGGTTAGTTTCACTGCAGCATTTCCCCTACCCACAACCATAAGCCCAATTAATCTTATTGCATTCTTTCTTTCTTCTTAACATGCTGGATATCAAACCCAGGGCTTCATACATGACAAAGCATGTGCTCTATCATAGAACCTTTTGTTTGTTCTTTTATTTGTGAGTTTTGGGGCCACACCCAGGGTAACATGTATTGCCAGGGATTGAGCCAGAGCCTGCCCCATACCAGGCAAACACCTTAACCACCCTGGCCCCTTGAATCTTATTTTCTTTACCTTATAAATCAGGTATTCTTTAGATAAGAAAGGATTTTTTCCTTTTACCCAAGTCAGTGGGCCAGAGAGATAGCACAGCGGGTAGGGCGTTTGCCTTGCATACGGTCGACCCGGGTTTCATTCCTCCGCCCCACTCAGAGAGCCCAGCAAGCTACTGAGAGTATCTCGCCCACACGGCTAAGCCTGGCAAGCTACTTGTGACGTGTTAGATATGCCAAACACAGTAACAACAAGTCTCACAATGGAGACGTTACTGGGCCCGCACAAGTAAATTGATGAACAATGGGAGGACAGTGTTACAGTGCTACTCAAGTCAGGATTTTGTTTTTAGCTACAACTCGCAGTGCTTGGCGGTTACTCCAGGCTCTATGGGAGTCAGTCTTGGTAGTACTCCAGGACCATGTGGTACTGAGGATGGAACCTGGTCTTCAGCCACACAAAATATGCACTCAACTCACAGAGTTCTTTCTCTGGCCCTAGGAATCAGTAATTTTATCACCACATGTCTCATGTTGGTTGCTTGAGGTCCATACCTGCAGTGTCCCATATGCTCTATTCTCTCTCTCTCTCTCTCTCTCTTTCTCTCTCTCTCCCTCCCTCTGTCTCCCTCTCTCTCTCTCTCTGTCACTGTCACTGTCCTCCCGTTGTTCATTGCTCGAGTAGGCCCAGTAACATCTCCATTGTGACACTTGTTACTGTGTTTGGCATACTGAATACATCACGGGTAGCTTGCTAGGCTCTGCCGTGCAGGCAAGATACTCTCAGTAGCTTGCCAGGCTCTCCGAGAGGGGCAGAGGAATCGAACCTGGGTCAGCTGGGTCAGCCGATAGCACAGCAGGTAGAGCATTTGCCTTGCACGTTGCCAACCCAGATGACCCTCTGTGTGTATACACACACCCACACACATGCGTGCTCTTTCAATTAGATATCTATACTTATCTGAGAGAAACAGAGAGAGAAAGATTGAGAGATTGTTTTTGTTTTGGGGTCATACCGGCAATGCTCAGGAGTTATTCCTGGCTCTGCACTCAAGAATTAGTCCTGGTGGTGCTTGAGGAACTATATGGAGTGCCAGGGATCACACCCAGATAGGTTGTGTGCAAGGCAAACACCCAACCCACTGTACTGTCTCTCCAGTCCCTCTCTAAGTATTTTTATACTGAATTCTTCTGGAAAAGTTTCCTTGAATGTGACCGAGTGTTCTGTTTCTCTTGCATTGATTTTCCATTTGGGGATGGCTTCTGCTATCTGAATGAAGAAATCTGATTTGCCCTTTTTTAATCTCTGGCACTATATTTTGAATTTCTTTTTATTTCTTAATTTTTTTTTATTTTTTTCTGGGCAATACCAGGACCTGTGTAAGTGTTCAGGACTTCTCCCGCTCTGTACTCTGGGGTCACTCCTCACAGGGTTTTGGGGACCATATGTGGTGACGGGGATCGAACCTGGGCCAGCTGCATATAAGGCAAGTGCCCTCCCAGCTGTATTATCAACCCATCCCCTATTTCTGAGTTTTTGTTTTTGTAAGGAGCAAAATCAAAATTCTGTAAAAAATAGGATTTTTTTTGTTTTTCTGTTTTTTAAAAAGGTATGATTCAGGACCTAAAAATTCAGTTCTAAAGACTCATTTTTGGCAGTTGAAGTTTGCATGCCTTTGTTTTGACAATGAAGAGAATATACATCAATTCTATATCTCTCAAGAGATCTGAAAGGAATGTTCTTTTAATTTCACTGACTTGCTTGACTGTCCTTTTAAATTGGTCCTAGACCCCCTGTTGTGTTTTAATTCTTCTTTTGTTCTTTTTAATGACAGGTGCTCAGTGAGTTGTATTCATCTGTTTGACAGAACAAAATACCTAGAGTGGCTTGAGATGAATATCTGGAGTGGCCTGAGATAAATACCTGAAGTGCCCTGAGATCAGTGGCCTGAGATGAATACCTACAGTGGCCTGAGATGAATACCTACATCATGGCCTGAGTGGTTCAGCAGGTAAGGTGCTAACCTTGCTAGCAGATGACAGAAGTTTGATCCAAAGCACCAGTATGATTCCCTGAGCCTCACCAGGAGTTATCCCTCTAGGTAGAGAGCCAGGAATAAGCCCTAAGCAATACTAGCTCAGCACAAAACAAACAAACAAAAAAGAACAAAACCTAGAAAGATTTATTTTTTGGTATTTTTGTGGGACAAGGGATCAAACCCAGGCATTCAGAAATGCAAGGAATATACCCCATCCCTGAGTTACAGTCCTGGCCTATCATGGAAAGAGAGAGAGAGAGAGAGAGAGAGAGAGAGAGATTGTTTATCCTTTTGGTTCACATCAGGCAGTGCTTCATAGCTATTCCTTACTCAATTTGGCAATTATATATTTCATTATTGGCATTGATTGGCAACTATCGCCCAATCTGCCTATTGTCTGTCATCTACAAACTATTCACTCGAGTCATCCTGAATAGGATTAGCAGAACACTAGATGAAGGACAACCATGTGAACAAGCTGGATTCCGAAAAAGATTCAGTACCATTGACCATATCCACACAATAACCAAGCTCATTGAGGTATCTCGGGAGTTCAAGATGCCGCTCTGTCTAACGTTCATTGATTTAAAGAAGGCCTTTGATTCTGTTGAGACGGAAGCGGTCATGGAAGCCCTAGCCAATCAGGGCGTACAAACTCAATACATCAGGATCCTTCGTGAGCTCTATTGCGGATTCACTACCAAGATCTCACCATTCTACAAAGAAGTAATCATCCATATCAAGAGAGGGGTTCGGCAGGGTGATACCATTTCACCAAAACTCTTCAGTGCCACCCTCGAGAACATCATGCGACGACTAGAATGGGAAAACATGGGAGTGAAGATAGATGGTCGGCAACTACACCACCTCCGCTTTGCTGATGACATCGTTCTAATAACACCAAACATCAGCCAAGCGGCACAAATGCTTGCGGACTTTGACCGTGAATGTGGAAAGGTCGGACTACAGCTGAATCTTACGAAGACAATGTTTATGAGAAACAGCCTTGTTCCTGACGCTCCATTCGCTCTCAACGGAACCACCATCTCCGAATGCAACAGTTATATATACTTAGGTCGAGAAATCAACATGATGAATGACCTGGCACCTGAGTTACGCAGGAGGAAGAGAGCGGCTTGGAATGCCTTCAAGAGCATTGAAGAAATAACTAAAAGGACAAAGAACCTCCAACTACGAGCACATCTCTTTGATTCCACTATTCTTCCTGCATTAACATATGCCTCAGAGACCTGGACCCTACGAAAACAGGATGAGAACACTATTCGGGTCTCTCAAAGAGGAATCGAAAGAACTATGCTTGGAATATCACGATTCACTCAAATGAGAGATAGAATCCGGAGTTCTGATCTTCGTCAACGCTCAAGAATCAGAGACGCTGTCTCATTTGCCAAGACATCAAAAATCAGATGGGCTGGACATGTAATGAGGTTTACAGACAACCGCTGGACTAGAGCCATTACTGATTGGATTCCACGAGACATCAAAAGATCACGTGGACGCCCACCTATAAGATGGTCAGACTTCTTCGTCAAGACCCTAAATGATCGGTTTGAGGCTCTACATGTTCCTAAAACGAACAGATACCATTGGGCTATGCTAGCACGCAACCGGGATGAATGGAGACGTTACTGGCACCCGCTCGAATAAATCGATGAATAACGGGGATTAAGTGATTAAGTGATTAAGTGATATTTCATTATAAATGAACACCTCTGGAATGGCAGTTCAGCTTTTCAAACAAGAAGAAGCTGATTTAGTCTATTTTAAAATAGTTTTTGTATCTCAAGAGTCAATTCTAGATGGTGTTCAACACAACAAAGTTCTGCCATTTATGTGGTTATTCCCAGGGACAATTTTCCTTTGTCTCACTGGCAAGAACCAAGAGTCATTGTAAACAGAAGTTAATGAGTTACTACCTTTATTAAAAATATATGTAATCTGTAAAGAAGAATCACTTTGCTTCTCACAATCTCCAGGTAAAGACTTTGAAAGCCCAGAAGCCATGCTGGAAGGCAGCCACAGCCTCCAGAAGATCAGGAAGTTACCACCTTCTCATAACACAACATGCATGTGGCTCCAAGGGTAGTCCAAGGGTAGACCAAGGAATAAACAGTGACCACAATGTCATCATCAAGTCCCTCTTGACCACAAAGAAGATAAAAAAACACACACTAGTTTTTACAGAAGATCAACAAGCTTCAGGATCAAACACTCAGACATTCGGATAGTATTCATGTGATTGCCTACCAAGTATAACAGGGTCCAGGAGCAATCTATTAAACTGGTTCTTGATCTGATCATGATTTGACTCATCTAAGAAAACTGGTATCATCTGAACAGTATTAAACATTTTTACCTGAGGCTGGAGAGAGAGTACAGTGGGTAGGATGCCTGCCTTGAACACTGGCAGATCTGTGTTCAATTTCCTGCATCTTTTTTTGGGGGGGGGTCTTTTTGGGTCACATCCAGTGATGCACAGGGGTTACTCCTGGCTTATACACTCAGGAATTACTCCTGGCGGTGCTCAGGGGACCATATGGAATCAAACCCGGGTCGGCTGCATACAAGGCAAACACCCTACCTGTGCTATCTCTCCAGCCCCAATCTCCTGCATCTTATATGGTCCTCCTAGCACCACCTTGAATAATTCCTGAGTGCAGATACTCAGGAGTAACCTGAGTATCACCAGGTGTGACTTAAAAACAAATTTACAACCATTTCACCATCAAAAAAAGTTGGGAGAGGTACACACTATGAGTAGAAATAATTTTATCCTCCCTCTACGCCTTTTGACCATACCTGACTGAGCTCAGGGACTACTCCCAGTTGTGCTTAGGGGTCATTCTTAGCATTGCTCAGGGCACCGTACAGTGTCAGGGAGTGAATCTGGGCCTCCAGCACGCAAAGCATGCACTAGGTTTGCTAAGTTATCTCTCTAGCCCCTAGATAAAGTAAATTTATTATTGTTGTTCGGGTCTTCCAAAGAGGAATTGAAAGAGCTATGCTTGGAATATCACGTTTCATTCAAATGAGAGAAAGAATCTGGAGTTCCGACATCCTTCGACGATCAAGATTTAGGCACGCTGTGTCGTGTGCCAAGGTGTCGAAAATCAGATGGGCTGGTCATGTAATGAGATTTAAAGATGACCGCTGGACTAGAGCTGTTACCGACTGGATTCCATGGGATGTCAAAAGACCGCGTGGCCGCCCACCTACCAGATGGTCAGACTTCATCATGATCATGAACAATCGGTTTGAGGCTCTTCGTGTTCCTAGAGCGAACAGACGCCATTGGGCTACACTAGCACGCGACAGGGACAAATGGAGACATTACTGGCGCCCGCTCGAGCAAATGGACAATTAACGGGAAGTCAAGTGTGATTATTGTTGTTGTTGTTTAGGGGCCACATCCAGCTGTTCTCAGAACTTACTCCTGGCTCTGTGTCCAGGGACCATTTGTGGCAGTGCTCAGGGGATCATATGTGGTGCTGGGGATCAAATCTGGGTTGATCCCATAAGGCAAATACCTTACTGCTTTATCTCTCTGGCTCAGAAGTAGTAATTTCCTTTTTCCCTTCTTTTTTTCCCCTTTGGTGTGTGTGGGGGTGTGGGCATACCCAGCTGTGCTCATGGCTTACTCCATGCTCTGCACTCCTGATGTGTGTCTGGGGAACAATATGTCGCCACAGGAATCAAACCTGTGTCAGGTGCACGCAAGGCAAGCAACTTAACCTGCTGTAATACTTTCTCCAGCACCCCCAAAACAGTAGTTTCTCATAGAAAAATAGTTCATTCTTTGGTATGTAAAGCCACATATTTTGAGACACTATTTTCAAAATTCCCCCCATATTTTCCACTTGTTAGTCTCCCATTCAGGCATATAGATGAATCTGCTTCTATAATAGCGCCTGAAGTATCAGCTTGTTAGACACTATATCAGAAGGCTCAACCAATTCCATAAAAGAACTGAGATTTTTCCAAAAGAGGCAAAAAAGGAGAGGGGTTAGGGTCTGAATGAGAATATCTCAGCCACTAAGAAATTCTCAGTGGCTGAGAATACCTGCTTTGGAAGCAACAGATTACAAATTCAACTTCAGTGCAGCGACATGTGCTGATGCAATCCTGGCAGCGCTGCCCTGGTGCTGCAAGCCATTTGTGACCACACCTCAATCAGGTGTGTGTGAATATTGCAACTGAACATAAAAGCTTCTACAGGGGTTGGGGTAGTAGTACACCAGGTAGGGAATTTGCCTTGCACACAGCCGACCTGGTTTTGATCCGTGGTACCTATATGGTCCCAAAAGTCCTGCCAGGAGTGGTTCTTGAGCACAGAGCCAGAAATAAGCATAACTGAGCACTACGAGTTATGAACAACAAAAAAATAAGAACCCTCTGCAGAAGTGGGGAGACAGCTCAAAGTGCTGGTGCACATGCTTTGTAAGCCAGAACCCTGGGTTTTATCTCTGGCACCACATCATACCCTGAGCACCACAGTGAACAACCTGCAAGCACCAACCAGACATAGTCCAAGAACTGCTTCCTGTAGCCCCCAAACCAAATAAACAAAAGACTTTTTAAAAGGCAAAGGGGGGCAGGAGAGACTGTACAGCGGGTAGGGCATTGGCCTTGCACGTGGCCGACCCAGGTTGTATCCTTGGCATCGCTTATGGTTCCCTGAGCATCACCAGGAGTGATTTCTGAGTGCAGAGACCAGGAGTAACCCCTGAGCATGGCCAAGTGTGACCCAAAAAGTCAAAAAAACAAAACCAAAACGAAACAAAATAAAAAGGCACATGTGGTGTAATCTCCAGCTATCACTGAATTTAGTAACGATGTGTGAACACCATGGCCAGAAAGTGCAACCTCTGGCCAACACAACCAGAATGTGCGTAAGGAGCACGGCAACTACAGAGTGTGACCTCTCGCGAGCATCATGACTAATGGCATACTAATACTAATTCCCTGCGAACACCACAGCTTGATGTCTGACCCCAGTGAGCACAACTGAAGGCACAGGCGCCAGTCAGATGTAAGAGGGACCTCCACTCCCACTCACAGAAACAACAGCCAGAGAAAGAAAGGGTAAAAATTTTTTAAAAAAAAGGAGTGTTTGTGGAATGAAGTGCCTGGATGTAACAATTAAGAGACGAGAAAATCCCTTCTTCACACTACAGAGAGATCTAACCGGCCCAGGTCTGTTTTTTTTGGTTTGTGGGTTGTGTGTTTGTGTGTGTATGGTGTGTGTTGTGGGTGTGTGTGGGTGTGTGGTTTGTGGTGTGTATGTGCGTGGGTGTGTTTTGTGGTGTGTGTGTATGAAAGAGAGAGAGAGAGAGAGAGAGAGAGAGAGAGAGAGAGAGAGAGAGAAACTGCCCAGTCCAAGTCCCTTTTTGTTCTGTGGTTACATACACAACCACAAACCCAAAACGGATTTGGGCCATTTGTTCCCAGCAGTAGTCAGAGGCTATAGCAAGGCTTCCAGGAGGAATGACTGCAGGGATCGCAAAGGAGCACAGCGGGGCCAAGCAGGTTACACTCATCAATCAAAGGGCTCTTAAGAGTGAGTCAATTCTCAGTTCCAATCTAGTGTTTTTAGATGACACTGTGGAGTCAGAGTTACTTTCTCTCCCAATTAAAAAAGAAGAAATCTAAACGTTACAGGAGAAATCTCTTGCTTGTTCAGTGTTACTAGCAATTTGCATGTCTGAATGCCACGTGAACCCAAATAAAATTATCTTTCGAGTTCGATGTGCCAAGTCTGACCCAGCCGCACAGCCCACCTGACAGGAACGAATAGTCTGGATGGAATTAAGAGCTAGTTTCACTCTGGCCTGAATGCAGAGATGACCAATGGCTAAAGGCACTATGCCAACCTGCTGCTATGCCTTTCTGAGCTCTTTGTTGGATTATTACTATGCAGAACTCAAAGAATAACTGTTCATTTCCTATTAGTCCAGCAGGATAGAGTTTGAAGAAATAAAGTCATAAAGTCATTCTAAAAAGTTTTATATTATTTATAGCGATTGATATTATATATAATACACACAAACACAAATACATGATTTGGGAGCCACACCTGGCAGTTTTAGGAGATACTTGGGGGATGCTAAGGGTGGTGCTGAGGGGACTAAGAAGTTCCAGGGATCCAACCCAGGGCCTCACAAACGTACAGCTTGTGCTCCAGCCCACTGAGCTGTGCATGTGACTTATTTCAGGCCTGACTCTAAGAACTGAGATTCACACCTGTTATACAATTAAAAGCCCTGAAAAGCCCTCAATCAGACCCATGCTCAACCTTTGTCCGCCTCAGTCCACTCACACACTGAAGCAGTCAGTGAAACTCCGATTCCTGGCAAGCAACAGGACCAGAGGACACAATTCATTAGCTACATGCCTTCACATTCTCCCGAGAGCTTAGCCTAATGTCCCCCACTCGACTTCTCTTCCCCTCTCTCACGTCTGCCTAACAACCATCACAACTTTTTGGCTTTTGGGTGGAGTGGGAGAGGCAAGAGAGCACCCCCAACAGTGCTGGCAGTAAACCCAGGCTGCCACATGCAAAACACACTCTCTACCAGCCTTTGAGCTATCTCCCCGGCCCCAGCTCTCGCACTCTATTTATTTTATTTTTCTTCTAATCTTCCTGGTCCCAGCTCTCTCACTCTATTTATTTTATTTCTCTTCTAATCTTCCTGGTCCCAGCTCTCTCACTCTATTTTATTTTTCTTCTAATCTTCCTGGTCCCAGCCCTCTCACTCTCCTATTTATTTTTCTTCTTACTTCCTAATTTTTTTTTTTTTGGCACCCATCCGCACCCCACAGAAATGGTACACAGGGGTTGCAGGCCACAGGGATTGCAGCAGCCTACCCGGTTCGATCCCGGGCGTCTCCAACCCCTGACAGAAGTGATCCCTGAGCGCACAGGCAGGAGAGTAAGCCCTGGGCACCTCAGGGCATGGCCCCCAAGCAAACAAAAAATTGGGGTGGGGGGGTCACACTCAGCAATACTCAGGGCGGCGATTCCCAGTTGCGCTCAGGGGGCCACTCCCAACTCTGCTGAGGGAACGTGTGATGGCGGCGTAAACCCCAGCCCTCCCGTTCCCGGGCGGCTGAGTCATCGCTCCAGTCAGTGTCCCTGACTGACTTTTGGAGGGTGATGCCAGGGATCGAACCCAGGGCTCGCGCATGCCAAACAAGTACTCTACTGATGAGCTTAATCCCCCCTCCCCCTCATTGGCATTTTGGGGCCACACCCGGCGATGCTCAGGGATCACCCCTGGCGGTGCTGGGGGCGCGGGGGGACCCTATAGGACGCCGGGAATCGAACGGGGGTCCACCACATGCCAGCCGAGCGTCCCCCCCGCTGCGCCGGACTCGGGCCCGCGTGCTCTCGCGCTCCGTGGAGCGGCGTGTGTGGTGCCCGGCCAAGATGGTCTCTCTGGAGACGCTGGCGGGTGGGTCGCCCCGGTGCCGGGCCTCGCCGCCGCGCACGAGCTGGCGACCGACTGAGAACTCACCCGGGGAAGCAGTGGGTCCTCTCCGGCGCGGTTCGGCTCGCCGGGTCCAAGATCTCCTCCCGCGGGGGTCGCCGGGCGCAGTCGAACCTTCCCGCGCCCCGGCGTCGCGCCCGCTCGCGCCGCCAGGCTCCCGCCTCTGCGCAGGCGCAGTGCGCGGCTCTTCCCAGGGCGCGCGCGGCCCGCAGCTCCCCGGCGTGCAACGCCGCCTCCCGCCGTGCGAGGTGGCGGGAACTGGCGGGAAAGGCCCGAGTTCCGGTGAGGATCCCCGTTCCGATCGGAGGAGCACCCAGCGCCCTCCCTGTCTCTGCCCGCGGCCTCGTGGGTCGGCCTCCAAGAGTCAGGCCTCGGCGCTGGGTCGAACGGAGAAAGAGGCACCGATCCGATGTGCACGGCCACGTGGGCTAGGGGATGCTGGGATGAGGCTCCGGAGACCAAGGTGCACCGCCCGTTGTCTCCTGTCTGGGTGGAGACTGTCATGGACCCGCTCAATAGAACCCCTTTCGTGAAGGGGTGTGGGGGACCTAGGTACCTAGCCTTGCACGCTTGCAGTGAGTAGATGATGGGAAGGTGTGACTCCCTCGCTCCAACTTGGATAATTTGGGCCATGGCTCAACCTTATAGGGCCAGGGAGACATTTTCATTTTCTTTTCTTTTTTTCTGTTTTTAGGTCATACGAAGGTGCTCGGGGCTAAATCCTGGCTCTGTGCACAGGGAGCACTCCGGGCAGGCGCCAGGGATCATATGGGATGCCGAGGACGGAATCCAGGCCTGCCACTCCTTACCAACTCCGTGCTATCTCTCTGGCCCAGTCCAGTGGAGACCTTTGCAAAATTGAATCACAGCTCGATTTCCCCACCCTGCTTTCAGCCCTCTCCCTAGAACAGTCTTTTGTTTGTTTGGGATGTGGGGTCATCTCCTGAGGTGCTCAAAGGCTATTCCAGGTGCTGGGGGACCATGTGGTGCCCTGATGGACCCTGTAGAGCCTGTGTTCTCCCACCTCCATTCCTTTCCTGACCTGCTGATTACTTCCTAGTAATGAAATTACCAGCTAATTTATTTATTTATTTTATATTTTGTTTGTGGGCTGGAGGGACAGCACAGCGGGGTAGGGTGTTTGCCTTGCATGCAGCTGACTCGGGTTTGATTCCTCCACCTCTCTCCAACACTGGGGAAGCTACCAGTATCCTGCCAGCATGGCTGAGTCTGGCAAACTACCCTTGGCGGATTCAATATGCCAAAAACAGTAACAACAAGTCTCATAATGGAGACGTTACCGGTGCCCGCTAGAGCAAGTCGATGAACAAGGGGGTGACAGTGCTACAGTCCTACTATATTTTATTTGTATGTGGGGTCACACCCAGCAATTCTCAGGGGTTATTCCTGGCTCTGCACTCAAGAATTACATCTGGAGGCACTTGGGATGCTGGGATCAAAGCCAGGTCTGGCCCAACCCCACTGTACTATTGCTTTGGCCTCTTGCCTGTTAATTTCTATCACGGATTTTTTTTTTTCTTTAGATAGCCAATGTGGAAAAGGTGACTAATCAATTAGTATTTTTCTGTAATTTTCATTTTGTTTCGGGGCCAGTCCTGGTAATTCTGAGGGCTTACTCCTGGTTCTGCACTCTTGAGGGGCTCGGAACCATATGGGGTACCTGGGATTGAACCCCTATCACTCCAGTCCTTTTTCTGTAAATTTTAGTCTTAAAGTCTATCACTCTGGCCTCTTAATTTTAAATCTTTGAGAAGTTTTGTTAGTTGCTTACTTTTGATGGTGACTATTCTGAGGTTGTATGTAATATTCTCATGCATTAGAACTTTGATTTGCAGGTTTACTTTTCTTCTTTTCCTTTTTGGGCCATACCCGATGTTGCACGGGGGCTGCTTACTGGTCGATGCTTAGGGGGTTTTCCGACGGTGCTTGAGGATCCATGCGGTGCTGGAAGTGTAAATGGGAAAAGCATGCCATTCCGCATGCAAAGCATGCATTCCAGACCCTTGGGCGATCTCCCTTGCCCATGTAGACTCCTCTTAATGGAGGTTTGGTGGTGGTTTGGTTTTATTTGTTTTGTTTCTGGCCATGCCCAGTAGTGCTTAGGCTTATTCTTGGTTCTGCACTCTTGATGGGTCTCGGGGGACCATCTGGGGTGCCGGGAATCAAACCCTGGTCACCTTGTGCAAGGCAAGCTCCCTAGCTGTTGTACTACTGCTCTGGGCCCTGGGTTTTACAGTCCCAAGGATGAAACTCAGGACCTCACATGTACATGGCACGTCAGTGCTGTGCTGCTGAACCGGCATCCCAGGGACCTTTGATCTGTGAGTATCCCTCAAATTGGTGGTCCTGAGTCTCCATCTCATTGTAAGAAGCTGTGTCTGGTTGCATGACTTCCTCTGCTTTATGCCACTGTAGCTGGGTAAAAGGTATCCATTATAACGTTTTCCAACTCCTTTCACTGTGAGGGGAAACCGGAGTCTTCCTCATTCATTGCACAGGTGGGGTTGGGTGTCCGAGACCCATCCTCCAGGCAGCTGGGCCAGAGAAGTAGGACTGGGGTTAAGGCACTTGCCTTGTAGTGGCTGACCCAGGTTTGATTCCCATAATATCCCATATGGGCTGGAGTGATAGCACAGCGGTAGGGCGTTTGCCTTGCGTGCAGCCGGCCCAGCCGAACTGGGTTCGATTGTTCCGCCCCTCTCGGAGAGCGTGGCAAGCTACCCAGAGTATTTCGCAAGGTACTCGTGACATATTCAATATGCCAAACACAATAAAAAGAAGTCTCACGATGGAGAATTTACTGGGCCCGCTCGAGCAAATCGATGAACAATGGGAGGACTGTGACTGTCTTAAAGGAGTGTCTTTTTTTTGGGGGGGGGGCGGAGGTCACACCCGCAACGCACAGGGGTTACTCCTGGCTCTCTGCACTCAGGAATTACCCCTGGCAGTGTTCAGGAGACCATATAGGATGCTGGGAATAGAACCCGGGTCAGCCGTGTGCAAGGCAAACGCCCTACCCACTGTGCTATTTCTCCTGCCCCAGAAAACAATCTTTAGGAACCAGAGAGATCATGAATAAGATGCTTTTCCTGCACAGGGCTGACCTGGGTTTGTTTTCCAGATATCCCATATGGTCTCCCCACCCTGCCAGGACTTATAACCCTTGAGTGCAGAGCCAAGAGCTAGCTGTGAGCACCCATGCACGTGGCACAAAAACAAAAAAAATTTTTTTAATAAAAACAACATTTATTTATTTTATTCCTCCTTCCAGTCAGTAACAGTAACAGTCACTGTCACTCTCATTGGGGTGATAATCAGGGTTTGCATAAGTGGAAGTCTGCGTGCTTTCGTTTTTTAAGCTGGGGTAATCACGGTGGGCCATAAAGGAGGATGACTGAGGCTGCCATAGATCAGGCTGCAGTGCTTGGTGTTTGCATATGTTTGCTATACTTGCACTCATAGTTGAGGCACAAAAGTTATGATTATGTGGGGTCAGAAGGGTAGTACAGTGGATAGGGCACTTGCCTTGCATGTAGCCAATCCTGGTATCTCATTTGGTCCCCAGAGCTTGCCAGGAGTGACCCCTGAGCCTTGAGCCAGAAATAAGCCCTGAGCCCAAGGGTGTGGCCTACAAACAAAAGACCAACAATAACAAAAAAGAAGTTGTGATTGTGGTGTGCCCAGGGATGGAGTGCTGTAGTGTTCATACCTATGCTAGCCAGAGATTATACTTCTGGGACATATTCTTTGCACATTTTGAAATTTTTCAGATGTGATGTGTGCTGGAAGAGGTTTCACATCCCTGTGGTTCCTATATACCCCTGACCTCTGTGTGGCCAGAAATCATTTATCTATGGGGATCACAGACATCAGAGCTTCCAGGAGCCTGCTCAGAGTATGTGAGACAACTGGGGATTTGAACCCATGGCTGTACCCTTGCAAGGCCACTCCTTTAAGCTTTTCCTCTGGGCTTGTCCCTGTCTGATTGTTATTATTGTTGCGGCTATTATTGTTGTTTTTGTTTGGGGGCCACGCCCGGTGGTGCTCAGGACTTATTCCTGGCTCAATGCTCAAGGATCACCCTGGTGGTGCTCAGGGGACCTGTGCAGTACCAGGGATCATCCTGGACTGGCCACCCACAAGACAAGCTCCTGCTTGCTCTACTCCCTTTGGCCTTGGGTTTGTTTCTGTAAATTTAAGACACTTCATACAAACAACAGAAATAGCAAAATCACATTAACGGTATTTATTTTATAATATAAATGAAAGAGCAAAAGGAAGATGGATACCTGTCACGGTCATGGTCCTCCCGTTGTTCATCGATTTGCTCGAGCGGGCCCAGTAACGTCTCCATCACGAGACTTGTTGTTACTGTGTTTGGCATATCGAGTACGTCACGGGGAGCTTGTCAGGCTCTGCCGTGCGGGCGAGATACTCTCGGTAGCTTCCAGGGCTCTCCGAGAGGGGCGGAGGAATCGAACTCGGCTCAGCCATGTTGGCTGCGTGCAAGGCAAACGCCCTACCGCTGTGCTATCGCTCCAGCCCTAAGGGAGCAAAACGAAGATGGATACCTAGGGTGGAAAAAATGGATATTAATCTCTGAATTATACAGAACATAGGTCATGAATTTGAAATTGAGTTTATTGCCTTCCAGTCACATTAACTCTCTTAGTGTGGTGGAAATTGTTTCAATAAAATTAACATTGTGCCCAACAAAAGGGTTGCAGGTCACTTAAGCCTGTGTGATGTTTGAATTCTCTCTCTACTGCAGGTGGCTGGAGGTTTGAGGTCTCTTTGTTACCATGGGCATCCAACTCAACTGTCTTCTGTGGGAGAAAAATAAGGCTGAACTGAACTCCCTTTGAGCAGCTTTGGAGCTTAGTGTTCTTGCCGAAGATAAGAACTTGAGACACCATTTTGCCAGAGCAAGTAGGCAACAAAGGTGCTGGTGTATGTTTTCTACTTATTTTTACTCTAAATCGTGAGTAGTAAGAGCAAAGATATTATGTGGGTGGCCAGTAGATTAACAGTGAGCAGAGAAGTGAGGGGGTCAGGAAAGGAAGGTCACAAAGGTGTGAAAAGTCAAGGGGATAGTGACCAATCAGAAAACTGTGAATGCTTCATTAAGGACATGGAGGGCTGCTATTCTGGATGAGAATGTTTGGATTCAAAAGCCTGACTCTCCCTCTAGTTGCGACTATGAGTAAGTTTGGTTCATTCTTCTGGACTTTAGTTTCCTGAAACTTAAAGTCTTACTTCATAGGTTTATCACCATGACTAAGTGAGGTATGACCTGAAAAGCACCTAGAATTAATGTTTGGCAATGAACTTGCCTAATGAATGTCAGACTGGGCGTTGGAGGCTCAGCTCTCAGCGTGGCCAGAGTACGTTGGGTGTGGTATCAGCACAGACAGGAGAAACCAGACCTTCTTTTGTTGTATTATTTAAATCAACAGACATTAGTCAGCACCCAGCAAATGGGGTATCCCATGGGGACATAAAGATAATTTCAAAAATCCTATTGGCAAGGAAGGACTGTGTGATCACCTGGCTCCTGGAGAGTAGAGACCCATTTGGGAGCTCACAGAGTGTGAGCAGAAGTGTGACTTCCCACAGGCCAGAGGTCATTCTATGTGAGAAAGTCCTCTCTGCACGAGGCCATGCACAAGGCAAAGAGCTCAAGTTTAGGGCTGAGACAGGCCTGATTGCAAGTTCCTGGTCTACTTTAGGCAAGGTTAAGTGTTGTTGAGACTTAGGTTGGCCTCATCTCACACAGGGATGTTTGCCTTACAGGAGCCTAGTAATGGATGAGAAGAACAGATTAAGTCCTGGGCAAAGATATTCCCTGATTGTTAATTGGGGGGGAAAATTATGGAAGACCTACTCCTTCTGTCCTGGGGAAGGAATAACCAATCAAATAAAACCCAAAGAGTGATAGTACAGCAGATAGGCCTCTTGCCTTGCATACTGCCGACCTGGGTTTGATCCCCAGAATCCTATATCTTGCCCCCAAGCCCACCAGAGTTATTCCTGAGTTCAAAGGCAGGAGTAACTACTGAGCACTAACAGATGTGGTCTTCCCCCCCTGCAAAACAAAACACACACAAAAGAAAGAAGACCTAGATCTTGGGTGTAGGGGAGGAAAAAGTAATCAGAAAGAGTGAACTTCGGGCTAAATGCCTTGGTAACATTTTTGAGTGGCTTACTATTGTCAACACTCATTTGATTGTCACATGATGAGCAACTGTGAACAAAACTCTGTGATTCCATCTTGACCCTTTTTACAGGGACTTTGTTAGCGGCTAGAACGGTGTGAGAGATCCCAGTGCAGCTGCCATCTGCATGTTGGGACCTTCAGCCGCTGGGTATTCCCACAAAGCGATGACTGTGAGGTCAGGTCTTGATTTCCTTCGGTTATCCCTGTGAGCTGGCCGAAGAGGCCAGTGCACTAGACTCTCCCCTCTTGCTTCTAGCAGTGCTTCCTTTCCTCAGGCTGCCAGCTGCACTGGATCACTAAACTCTGCCTTGTAGCTTTCCCTTACACCCACTTTATCAACAGCATCTTGGCTGTTGGGCAGTGGTGCTAGGACCACCGGGGGTACAGCTGTGGTGCTTGGGAAGCCCTGAGGTGCCAGGGATCAAACCTGGGGTTCTCTGCATGCCAGGTATGCTTACTCACTGGCCTCATGCATGAAGCTTTCTTCAGCCAATCAGTGTGGTCATGGGGATGTGATTCTTTTATTTGTTAGGCCCAAGTCATGTAACCTTCAAGGACATGAGGTCAACCTTCCCAGAACTGTACTGTCAGAGACTAGGTAAGGGCATTCTCCAGAAAACCAAGGGCACTGATAGAAGAGGGACAGTTGCACTGGTGAAAAGTGTCATAAAGTCTCAACCCTATCCCTATCACTCCTAGCCGTGATAGGAGCTGTCATTCTTGTGTCCTTCATGACATCTATTCACAGCTACAGTTTCATTTGTGCAATTTGAATAAAATTATCTCTTCCAGGTGCCTGAGTGGTAGTACAGCGGGTATCATGCTTGTCTTACATGCAGCTGACCCTGGTTCAATCCCCAGTATGACATTTGGTCCCCCAGCACCCTCCAGGAGTGGTCCCTGAGTGCAGAATAAGAATAAACCCTGAACACAGTTTGTGTAGCCCCCAAACAAAACCTTTTTTAAAATCTTTTCATTATTATTATTTTTTTTGCTTTTTGGGTCACACCCGGCAATGCACAGGGGTTACTCCTGGCTCTGCGCTCAGGAATTACCCTTGGCAGTGCTCAGGGGACCATATGGGATGCTGGGAATCGAACCCGGATCAGCCACGTGCAAGGCAAACACTCAACTCACTGTGCTATTGCTCCAGCCCCCACAAAACCTTTTTTTAAAAAAATTATTCATTTAAAAATTTTTATTTATTTATTTTTTGCTTTTTTGGGTCATACCAGGTGATGCATAGGGGTTACTCCTGACTCTGAAGTCAGGAATTACCCCTGGCGGTGCTCAGGGGACCATATGGGATGCTGGAAATTGAACCTGGTTGGCCGTGTGCAAGGCAAACACCCTACCCTCTGTGCTATTGCTCCAGCCCCCTAAAATTTTTATTTTTAAGATTCTTTTTAAATCACTGTGTTATAGACCCTTACAAACCTGTTTATGATTAAGTTTCAGTCAGTGTTCCAACAACCACCCCTCCACTTGTGTACATTTCCCAGCACCAGTGTCCCTAGTTTTCCTCTCATCACCGACATCTCCCCTCCAGCTGCCTCTATGGGAGGCACATTTCTTCTCTCTCTCTCTCTCTCTCTTTCTCTCTCTCTCTCTAGCTCTCTCGCTCTCTCGCTCTCGCTCTCGCTCTCTCCTTTTGGGCATTGCGGTCTGCAATACAGATACTGAACAGTTATCAGGAATATACTTTTACCAACTTTTAACACTCAGTTCTTGTCCAGCGTGATTATTTCCAATTATTGAGCTACTATTGTCACACTGGTTCCTTTTCTATCTTACCTATCCTCCACCCCACACACACTAGTGGTTGATTCCAACCATTGACCAGTCCTCCTCACTCCCCCCACCTTCCCCCACACACAAAACAAAATCTTATCTCTTCCAGTAGACTAAAGCTTTATGAGAACAGAAATATTTGACCTTTGGTGGTGGTGGTGGTGGTGGTGGTGATGCATACCCAGGTGCTTCTCACAGCATGTTGTTGAGGGTCACTCTTAGCAGTGCTCAGGAGACCTTGTGCTGGGGATAAAACCTAGGCCTCCAGAATGCAGACCATGCATGCCTGCCCTTTGTGCTATAACCCTAGCCGACCCTGCTTGAACTTATTCTCATGTCCCTAGTGACTGTCTGCCTCCAGTCGATGCACAACAAAATACCTTTGAATAAACTAATAAACTGCATTTTGGATATCTTGGGGCGGGGGGGGAGGGGGAGTTGTGCAAGAATGATTTTAAAGTTCGATAACTCTGGCTTTCAATGTTGCCTCTTTCATTAATTTGATGTTAGGCTAATTAATAAATTGGCCTACAATTTACTTTTTACATGTGTGAAAAAAGAGTAATTGGACTGTTTCATTGGTTCAGTCAGATAATGAATGCAAAAGGTTGGCATAGGGTAAGCGTTCTTTTATTCCTTCTATTGCCAGGAAAACGGGTTATTCATATTCCCCTGGCATAATTGCCCCACAGTTTACTCTCCCCCACTGAACTTCTTTAACTGTAATTCTGACATATGTCCCAGTATTTTTCATTCCACAGATCTCCACCCTTTAACCCAGAGATTTTCAACCCCGTCCATATATCAAAGACAGTCTGCAGAAATCTCCAGCCAGTCCCAGGAAGAAGTAACTGCTGCTTAACTGATAGTGGATTCGATCAAGTTCCTCAGACAGTAAGGTGTAAAAAGGTTAAAAGCAATTGTTTTAATTGATCCCTGAAGAAAGTTCCGTAGGATTACACAATAGGATTCACAGACCCTTCTCCCCCTTCAATGAAGGCAGAGGAAGAAGCTAATTCAATGAGTTTGAAAACTTGCCTGGGGTAGGAGCCAGCTGCAGCTCTGGTCCCCTCAGTCACTTTTTGTTTTGTACATTCTCAGCAATCAAACTGATATACATAATGACCTTTCACCCCCCTCCCCCAAGTCTTGACTTCTATCTGCATCCCTGCCCTTGTTTATAACCTCATCTTGACTGACACTCCATCCCGCACCTAAATTATCTCATCTGGGGTAATAAGCAGGAAAATGACTGAGTTTCAGATTAACCTGGATACATAAACACATTTTTTTTTTGGCCAATAGCCAGTGTCTGCTCCAGGAAATACTCCTGCAAGCCTCAGTGTTGTAGCCTGGAGTTTGGAAGTTGCCTTTACTCCTCCCTCTTTCTAAATTTTTGGGATCTGGCACAAGACCTCCATGAAAGGGGTTGGTGTGGGAACTGGGAACAGGTTGAGACCTGGCAGTTTTTTGTTGTAGGAGGATAAAGCTCTGAGGAGAAACAGGACCCTAAAGGAGAGGAGTTTGAGCTGTTGGACCGTAGGAAAGGAGAACTAATACCCAGTTTGGGCCTTGAAGATGCCACCAAGGAAGACAGGCACTGTGAACTGTCCTCCCGTTTTTTCATCGATTTGCTGGAGCAGGCACCGATAACGAACATCTCTATTGTATATATCCAGTACATCACGGTTAGCTTGCCAGGCTCTGCCATGCAGGTGTGATACTCTCTGTAACTTGCCGGGCTCTCCAAGAGGGGCGGAGGAATCAAATGAGGGTCGGCCCTGGTCAGCTGCATGCAAGGCAAGCACCCTACGCGCTGTGCTATCGCTCCAGCCCAAGGAAGACAGGCATGAAAAAAAAATCATTATAAAAGTCTCTCATAAAGTCTTGTGATAGCAAGATGGGCAGATAGTACAACAGTTGCAGTTGCTTGGAGTAATAACTCAAAGGGCTGAAACACAGGCTTTGTATGCAAAAGCTACTGGGTGAATGCCTGGCACCCATGAGCCCCAGAGCATTGCTGGGTATCACCTCAAAACAAAACAAAACTACAGCAGTAGGACAGTGGTTTTCAACATTTGAAAGCCTATGAACCTGCAGTAGACTGGAAAACGCTTAGGATAAAAACAGAACTTTTCTGATCCAAATTGACTCTAATTACAGTTTCTCCTTGTTGCACCAAGCAGTAGCCTAATATCCTCAGTAGCAGCTCTTCAGAGCATAATCTAAAACTGGGGTTGCAGTGACAGGGCAACGGGTAAGGCCCTTGCCTTGCATGTGACCCACCCAACTTAGATCCACAGGACCCCACAGAGTCCCTTGAGCCTGCCATGAGTAACCTCCAAATACAGAGCCAGGAATAAGCCCGGTGTGACCCCAAAACTAATAACAAAAATAATTTGAAACGAATTCACCAACCCAAACTGTTTCCATCAAATAATTTCCTTAGTCTCTGCAGTGCTTAGTTTTGTAATTCAATAAAAACCAAATAATAAATAGCGAATATATACTGAACAAATTACCTGCACAGGTATATTTTTTGTTAGGGTTTGCATGGATAGCCTTGTCAGGAAATTCCCAGGAAGGAGATACCATTAATATTGGTAATGTCTCATTTTAAATTTGAGGAAGACTGGGGCTTGGAAAATTTAACTAACTAAAGATTACGTAGCTGGCAACACATAGATTTTTATTCTATCCTCTATTACTCTTAATGCATAAGCTAACATGTTTTCCTTTGCAGACACCTTTTATCCCCCACTAATGCAGCGAGCCATGTTTGCAAATATTGCATGCTTTAAGTTTCTAGGAACAGCTGTTGCATGCTTGCTTCTTCCTGCATGGCACCACAGCTGGCTAAATAGGTGGTGAAAGACACATAATGGGAGGTGACAACAAGGAGTACTGTTTGCTATTCAAAATTTTGTATCCAGGGTAACGCGTTCCATTTGAAAATTTATTATGAGGCTAAATATATTAATTATTCAAATGTCATCTCAGATGTGGTACTTGTCAAAAACAGAGAGAACTGTTTTCCCAAAACACATCATGCTCAGTGTGCCTATTATCAGACACTATTTATGTTCCTACTTCAGTGCTTTCATTTGAACCTTCTATTAAATATGCATTGCCTTGGGTGAGTTATTCATTGTGTTAAAATATCTGGGGACTAAGAAACTGATTTCTTTTATCTTCCAATATGTTGCGGTACAGATATATTGAGTGTAGTCTTTCATTTCACTAATTTTTTTCCCTTTGTGGAATTTCTCTCTCTCTCTCTCTCTCTCTCTCTCTCTCTCTCTCTCTCTCTCTCTCTCCCTCTCTCTCTCTCTCTCTCCCTCTCTCCCTCTCTTTCTCCCCCTCTCTCTCATTCTCCATCTCACAAAGATCTCTCATCAAATTTATCCTCTGGTCCTGTACATAACTGGAGCTGTATAGATGTGACACATCAATCGTATTTTTCTATTCACTCACACTCATGATCACTATCCTCACTATGATAGACAGATGGATCTTCAGAGATATTGCTATACTGATGGAAGCTCACAAAAGGAAGTTCCATATGACCTCATCCAGGGCACAACCTCCTTTAACTTGTCCTTAATTATATTTTCTTCCTTCTTGGGGCACACCTGGATATTCCTACCAATTCATCTTCTTTAGCTCTTCCCTTTTTCCTCTACTCTGACAAACATCTTCTTTGTTCCTCTTACTCTGTCCATCCCAGTAGGTCAAAGTCAAAAGAAATTCTAAAGGTAATATATTCATTTATTCCTTAGCAGGAACAAGCAAATGGGATTTATGTATAGAACATTACTTTGGATTTAGACGTTTCTCACCCAGATCTATCTCAGCATCTAAAAATTTGGTTCCTTCAAGGAATAATACTAAACATATATAAGCAAATTAGAACAAAACTATATCCCATATAGATCATTGATTATTTAGACCATTACCCTAGCTTTAAAACCAAGCAGAGGGGGTATGGTGCCGCCAGCAGGTCAATCTGTACCTGTGAGGCGAGTGCATCAGCAGCCTCATGGCGCCTTCAGACTTCCAGATACCCCAGAATTGCTGCTGTGCCTTTGGCCAGACCCCAAAAACTTGGTGCAAAGTTTACCAAGAAAGTAAACGGCCAAAAGTTAGGTATGTGGGAGACACACCCACAAACCACCTCTGGCTCAGCTATATAATTGGAGGCATGGCCTCTCTGGTTCCTGATTGAACTGCTTAATGGCCATGATCCCAGAGACTCAGAAACAAATCTCGAAACCCAGGGGCTTTTGGCAGAAATGCGTCCGGTCCCTGCAGTAGGTTACTGGTGCTGGGCCAACCCAGGTGGGAATAGGTTGCGTGCCTTGGCCTGTTCCCCCTGGCGGCCGGTTGGCCGCCATCCTCCAGAGGCCACTGGACAGTCAGGTTTGGGCTGTGACGAGTGACGAGACACGCAGGGCCTCATAGGATGGGAGTGGAGCCGGTCCTGTCCTCCCCACCCCAACGAGACCCCAAGTCA
Source organism: Sorex fumeus (assembly GCF_029834395.1). NCBI lineage: Eukaryota > Metazoa > Chordata > Mammalia > Eulipotyphla > Soricidae > Sorex > Sorex fumeus. The sequence continues at coordinate 17,210,348 of NW_026606072.1, forward strand.
TCGCCCACGAATGGCCTCTCTGGCTCCTGATCAAGCTGTTTAACAGCCATAATCCCAGAAACTCAGAAACAAGTCTCGAACCCCAGCGGCTTTTGGCAGAAATGCGTCTGGACCCTGCAGTAGGTTACTGTCGCTGGGCCACCCCAGGGGGGAAAGGGTGCCGTCCCTTTGCCTGCTTCCCCCTGGAGGCTCGGTGGCCGTCATCCTCCAGAGGCCATTGGACAGTCAGGTTTGGGCCTGCAGTGACAATACATTTTGGGCCTCATGGGAAGGGGGTGGAGTCGGTCCTGTCCTCCCCACCCCAAATAGACCCCCCCAGTCATCGCCCACTAATGGCCTCGCTGGCTCCTGATCAAGCTGCTTAATGGCCATGATCCGAGAGACTCACTCAGAAACAAATCTTGAAACCCAGCGGCTTTTGGCAGAAATGTGTCCGGAACCCGCAGTAGGTTACTGTCGCCGGGCCACCTCAGGGGGGAAAGGGTGTCGTCCCTTCACCTGCTTCTCCCTGGCAGCTCGGTGGCCGTCATCCTCCAGAGGCCACTGGACAGTCAGGTTTGGGCCCCCAGTGACGAGACACATGGGGCCTCATGGGATGGGGGTGGAGCTGGGCCTGTCCTCCCCACCCCAACGAGACCCCAAGTCATCGCCCACAAATGGCCTCTCTGGCTCCTGATCAAGCTGCTTAATAACCATGATCCCAGAGACTCAGAAACAAATCTCAAAACCCAGCAGCTTTTGGCAGAAATACGTCCGGACCACACAGTAGGTTACTGTCGCCAGGCCCCCCATGGGGGAAAAGGTGCTGTCCCTCTGCCTGCTTCCCCCTGGCAGCTGGGTGGCCACCATCCTCTAGAGGCCATTGGACAGTCATGCTTGGAACCGCAGTGACGAAACTTGTTGGGCCTCACGGGATGGGGGTGAAGCCGGGCCTGTCTTCCACACCCCAATGAGACCCCAAGTCATCACCCACAAATGGCCTCTCTGACTCCTAATCACGCTGCTTAACGGCCATGATCCCAGAGACTCAGAAACGAATCTTGAAACCCAGCGGCTTTTGGCAGAAATGTGTCCGGACTCCACAGTAGATTACTGTCACCGGGCCACCCCAGGGGGGAAAGGGTGTTGTCCCTCCGCCTGCTCCCCCTTGGCGGTTCAGTGGCTGTCATCCTCCAGAGGCCATTGGACAGTCAGGTCTGGGCCCACAGAGACGAAACTTGTTGAACCTCACAGGATGGGGGTGGAGCCGGTTCTGGTCTCCCCATCCCAATGAGACCCCAAGTCATCACCCACGAACGGCCTTTCTGGCTCCTGATTAAGCTGCTTAACGACCATGATCCCAGAGACTCAGGAGCAAATCTCGAAACCCAGTGGCTTTTGGCAGAAATCCCTCCGTATTTAAGTGTTAAAATTTCAGAATTTCAAAATCACATGGCCCTACTGAAGCCACACAGCATCATATGTTATTCATAACCAGCAATAGAACAAATTGTCTACTGTTGCCTTTTCAGCAGATCTGAGTATTGGGGTAAAATCTCAAACAATAATGGCGGGTCTGGTGTCGAAATATTGAATGTGATCAAAGTAGAGAGAGAGTAAAGTGGAAATCATCTGCCACACAGGTTGGGGGAGGGTGTGGGATGGGGGCATTCTGGGGTTTTTGGTGGTGGAGAATGGGCACTGGTGAAGGTACAGGTGTTTCATTGTATGACCGAGACTTAGACCTGAAAGCTTTGTAACTGCTTTCACGGTGATTCAATAAATAAAAATATAAAAAATGAAAAAAATGTAAGGTGGAGTTCATGCACAATTAAATCAGCTAATCAGTGGCTGAATAAATAGCAGTACTCCTACATTTAGAAAAAAAAATCAGAACCATATTTGTATTACTTAGAATCTATTAGGATTGGAAGCTTCTTTCCTTTCTTTGAGTGAGGGCTCATCCTGCAGTGCTTGGGTTTATGTGGTACTAGGGTGTCTCTCCTACAGAAAGCGCCTATAGAATCATCCAGTGCAGAACATCTGCCCCTACCCTTTCAACCATCTCTACAGCCTGGAATCCAATTAATTTTTTTTTTTGAGCCACACCTGGCGATGCTCAGGGTTAAATCCTAGCTTTGCATTCAGCCACTTTGTCCTTATGAGGTAAACTAGGGAGAGCAACAGAATTTAATTTAATTTTATTTATTTATTTATTTATTTATTTTCTGAGCAACAGCATTTTAAAAGTTATTGTTCATTTCCTGTCCTTGTGGGACATCCAACTGAAAATGGACCCCTGCAGTGATTCTCCATAAATAATAAGGGGTTAAAATTATAATAATAATACTAACTTGAATCTGCCTTCCAACTTGCATGTGTTTTTGGTGATCACTACCAGCATGGTTCAGGGAACACGCAGTGTGAGAATCAAACTGAGAACCAGGGAGCAGTGGGGGCAGGTTTCGTACCCTTCAGTGCTCAGGGCCACACCTTGGTCTGTGCTTTATAGTACCTCTCTAGACCAAAATGAGAGTCTTACACATGCAAGTCAAGTGCTCTATGGTTGAGTTACACGCCCAGTGCCTGAAAGATAAGTGGTTTATTTATTTAATTTTAATGTTTTTATTTTTTGAGCCACATGTTACAGTGCTTGGCAGTTGCTCCTGACTCTGTGTTCAGTGGTCTTATCCTGCAGTGCTAAGAGGACCATCAGGTTCCAGGGTTCTCATCCAGGCCTCCCGCATGTGAGCATGCTCTCAACTCTTTGAGCTATCTCTTCAGCTTTAGGAAATACATTTTTCTTGTTCTTTTTGGTCCACACCTAGCAGTGTTCAAGGCTTACCTCTGGCCCTGTCCTCAGGAATCCCTCTTAGCAGGGTCTGGGTACTGAACCTGGGTAGGCTTCATGCAAGGCAAGAGCCCTACCTACTCTACTAACTCTCCAGCTTTAGAAGATAGGTTTTATAAGAAGTTAATAAAATCTACAAGAGGAGAAAGATGAAGACCATCAGGGACAGAGAGAAAGGAAGTAACGAAGTGAAATAGGTTTTGACTGAGTAAGCCAAAGAATGATATTGTCTCAGCTGATCAGTACAATCTAAAATGGTGTGTGTGTGTGTGTGTGTGTGTGTGTGTGTGTGTGTGTGTGTGTTAAAAGCAACCTCGGAGCGTCCAAAAGACTGTAGATATTTGGTAATAGCAAAGCAGCCTTCTAGGAAGAGATCCTGAAAACAACTATGAATGACAAAAAATTATGATGGTTTTGGAGAAAAATAATAATAGTAATGAGGCATTGTTACAAGCATTTAACATATATTAAATCATCATTTAACCTAAAAACTACCCTGTCAAATTGTCTGGGATAAATCCTATTTTGTAGAGAAAGAAAGTGACAAAGATGAATAGGTTAGTCAACAAAAGACACATCAGCTAGTAAACAAAACCAGAATTGATTGTTTGAAAGGGAATTAGGGGGTCTGCTGTGGAGGAATGCTTTTAGAATCTGTACTGTTAAAAATAATTATTTGGGGCTGAAGAGATGAAATAGCAGGTAAGGTGTACATGGCCTACCCAAGTTCGATCCCTGGCACCCTATATGGTCCCCCAAGCCTTGCTAGGAGTAATCCCTGAGCACAGAGCCAGAAGTAAACAGTGTTTGCTCAGTAGCACCACCAGGTAAGGCCCCAAACCCAAAACAAATGTTAAAAAAATGGAGTGAATCTAGAAATTAAAAAAGAAAATGGAAGAATTAACAAATACATGTATCAAACAGTGCACTTTTGAACACCACTGAGTCAAAGAAGAAATTAGAAGGAAATTGAAAATATCTTGAGACAAACAAAAATAAAAGCACAGCCTACCATTACATAGGGATTTAGCAAAAGTAACTTTAAGGAGCACACATGATAATGTTTATATGTAAATGTGATAAATACTAATACGTAAAATGGTGACAGCATTCAAATAGCTTTTTTGAGCTTCTTTCTTTTCTCTTAATTTTTTTGTTTTTAGCAGGGGCATTGTTTGTTTTTGGACATTTGTCAGTACTTAGGACTTATCCTGCCTCTGTGCTCGGGATCTTTCCTGAACAAGCTCAGGGTCCCATATGCAATGCTGGGGACCAGACCTGGGTCAGCTGTTTGCAATATCAGTGCCCTACCTGCTGCTCTGTCACTCCAGCCCTTATCAGTAGCTTTTACAGAAAAAAAAGGGTTATATAATTTCTAAAAAGTATTGAAAACAGTTGATCTAGAGGAAAGATTATATACCTAGAATATTATAAGCTCAACAAATGTCAAATGATGAACAATGAGTAAATAAAGAAATAAACAATGAATAAATAGATTTTTTTTTTACTTTTTGGGTCGCACCATGTGATGCTCAGGGGTTATTACTGGTGCTCCATGCAGGAATCACTCCTGGCAGTGCTCAGGGAATCATATGGGATGCTAGGGAACAAACCTGGGATCGGCCACGTGCAAACAAACATCCTAACCACTGTGCTATTGCTCCAGCTCTAAAATGAATAGATTTTTTAAAAATGAGGCTTGTAAGAGAATAGCTTGTTCTTTCCAGCTATTTGTTCACAAAGAGTAAAACTGGAGGACAAGAGAAAAGAAGAGAGAGAGAGAGAGAGAGATTGAAACTGAAAAAGAGAAAGGGACAGAGATAGACAGAAGGATAAGAGACTGGAGGAAAGAAGTGGACAAACAGGCTGTCAGAAAGTCGGGGATGAGTGACCCCCCCCCATATTCCTGTTCTTCTGGGAGACTAGCAGTCATGTCCAAAAACTGCCTTTGGCACCATATAAGCTCATTAACAGCAATGACCCAGAGACTCACAAATAAATCTCTGAAGAGATCATCTGCAGAGATGCCTTCAAAGTCACTATCCATTTGAAAAAAAATTTTTTTTGTTTTTTGGATCACACCTGGCGATGCACAGGTGTTTCTTCTGGCTTTGCACTCAGGAATCACCCCTGGCAGGGCTCAGGGAACCATATGGGATGCTGGGAATCGAACCCGGGTTGGCCGTGTGCAAGGCAAACGCCCTACCCGCTGAGCCCCTCCATTTGAAAATTTAACTGAAGTTGTATCATCCTATTTAAAATTTTAGAATTTCTGAAATTCCATACTCTACACCATTGATATACCAGGAGCATACCACATTGGATGGGATATAAAGTAAAAGGCAACCAATTTTGATTATACATATAATACATACTTTATATACATGTATATTATATATTTTATATTATTATTACATTATATTTTATTTTATACATGTATTTTGTACATGTATATTTTACTTTATATACATGTATATTATGTATATTATATATACATATAATCAAAATTGGTTGCCTTTTACTTTATATATATGTATATGTACATATACACACACACACACACACACACACACACACACACACAAGGCTCAACCTGTAACAGCATGTTAGTAAATCTCTTATACAAGAGCTTAATGGCTAATGGCTCTAGGGTGAGATACAACAATCTAAACACACTTTAGTGGATTATCCATAACAAACCATACAAATTAAATTATTGAGGGCATGCTATTGGGACAGGCTTGGGTGGTGATTGGGAAAATTTGAAATAATGATGGTGTAATTGTATTGGGATTGGTGTTGGGATATTGAATGTAATAAATTATTGTGAACAACTTTATAAAAATTAAATTAAATTTTAAAAAAAAGGAGAGGAAAAGGAAGCCTCCCTTTCTATATCATCCTCTTCTACTTCATTGAGTGAATTTCCATAGCACAAGCTGAGAAGACTAGACAGGCCCCACTAACTCCCTCTCTGGGTTTATTCACAGCTCAGCACCTACTATATATTTATATAATCTTTGATGTTATGTCGACTCCCAAAAAATTAAAGGATCCTCAGAATTTTTTTTTATTTATTGAATCACTGTGAGAACAGTCACAAAGCCTTTCATGTCAAGTCTCAGTCCATCATACAATGATCAAACACCCGTCCCTTCACCAGTGCACATTTTCCACCACCAAGAACCACAGTATACCCCCCCTCCCACTCACCCCCAGACTGTGTGGCAGATTTTCACTTTCTCTCTCTCTCTCTCTCTACGTTGATCATATTCAATATTACAACAAAAGACCCAACATTGTTATTTGGAATTTTCCCCAACATTCAGACCTGCCACAAAGACATAATTACAAAATTTGTTTTCTATTGCTGATTATGAAGAGCATATGATGTCGTGTGGCCACAATAGCAGCCACGCAAATTTGGATTTCTGACATTTTAGTAATAAACCTAGAGGGATTACTGCCAGAAGCCCCTGGGTTCTGAGATTGATATATGTGCCTCTGGGATCATGGTCAGTCAGAAGCCGGATGAGGCTTTTGAGGGTGGCAACCCAGAGCATTGTCATGGTGGGGAGCAGGGCCGATTCCATCCCCGTCCCACGAATCCCCACTTGCTTCATCAATGCAGTCTCATACCTGGCTGTTCATTAGCCTCTAAAAGATGCAGGCCACCATGCTGCTGCCGCAAAGGGGGACAGGCAAGGGACAGACACCCTTCCCCTCCCAGAGCGGCAGAGCACCATAGTTAAATACAAAGTCCAGATGTGTTTCGGTTGGGCATTATCTTTTGCTCAGATTTTCCTATCACCATTCAGTCCTGATTTTCAGGGACAAATGCTAGATCATTTGCTTGCCATTGATCACTTTGCATATCAGGAAATATCCCCATTACAGTTCGGAAAAAAAGTCCTGGTACCTGCATGACAGAGCCATGCTTGTAGAAGCTCATGGTCACCGGGATTCCATCTGGGGAAGGTGGGGAGACAGCACCCACCCCATCTGGGATCTCCCAGTGTTATCTGCGCTAGATGGGGCCCGGAGCATTCTCAGGGAACTGTGGAGCCCTCCAGCCGGTTTTTTCCTTCTCTGCTGTGTGCTGTAAAATGGTGCTGGGGGCGGGCTGTGGGCATAACTTCCAGAATCAGAGGTTGCCTGGGAGCCAGGGTGGCCCCGTTACAGTTCGGAAAAAAGTCCTGGTACCCACATGCCAGAGCCATGCTTGTAGAAGCTCATGGTCACCAGGATTCCATCTGGGGAAGGCGGAATTTTTTACTCTACAATTGATTTACTAAAAGCAATATTGTTTCCCTAATATTTTTCTGTCTTCATTTTGTTCAAGATGGCTTTATAGTTTAAATTCTATTGGTGATAAGAGCAGTGTGTTATCTGAAGGTAATCAGTACTACCTACTTTAACTTTTCTTTTTCTTAATGTCCTACTTCTGTTTCTTTTGCTCATAGGTATATGTATTTTCCAATTTCATAGGGGCTTTTATTTTCTTTAGGGAAAAAGCCCACATATTTTTCTTTTTAATGTTAATATTAATATGGAATTCAAACTATTCATATGGTAATTTTTGCTTTCAAATTTATGATTATAATTGAGAATATCATATTTTTTATCTAAAGATAATCAGAGTGAATAGGACTATGGTCAGATTAAACTGGGTTTTCTACACATGCAACACCAAAAAGTAAAAGGGGTGATTTAATACTACCTAATCGAATATTCAATATTCATAGAGTGCTTCCCTAAATTCCTCAAATGAAGTTATTATTCTTTCTAAAGGACAGACTTGAATAAAGAAATCAAGCACAGATGCTGCATATCAATTATAACACCTGGAAATTCTTACCATATGTGAACTACTTTTCAAAGGCGTACATTCACTCTTTCTAGATTCATTTCTAGGGTGTGTATTAGACACTGTGTTAGGCATTAAGATGAAAGAAACAAAACTAAATGGAAAGTGATTGGTTCCTTATGGGTTATTTGTGTGGAAAAGAATTGGGGACGGAAACCCAGAGAAGTCAGTCAGTAACTCCAATTACTATGTAGAGATGGAGAGATTGCTCAATGGACTGGAGTGCATTATTTGTATACTGGGGGCCTGAATTTGATCTCTAGCATCGCATGGTCTTCTGAGCACCACAAGAAATGACCCTTGAGCACTTCCAGGTGTGAACCCAAGCCAAAATAAATAGTATTTCTAAATTGTGCAGAACATGCTATAATAAAGGTAAAGCTAGGGTGCATTGGGGAGTTAGGGTGACAAGAGCATGTTGCAATAATGGGTAGAATTTGGAAAGTCTTAATCTGAAATAGATTAAATCTGAAAGTCTTAATCTCTGTGATGGGAGACCTCAAGGACATTCCAAAGATGAACATGAGCGCTTGAATGACAGTACAGTGAGTAGGGCATTTGCCTTTCACATGGACAACCTGGGTTTGACCCCAAGCCCCGCCAAGAGTGCTATCTGAGCACAGACCCAGGAGTAAGCTCTGAGCACAGTTGTTTTTGGCCCCAAAATAAAATTTTGAAAACCCCTAAACATGGGCAGGAAATATAAAGACCCAGAATATATAAGAGGATCTTATGTTTCCTGAACTGCAAGAGGCTTTCTCTGACTAGAGATTAGAATGAGAAGTGGAAAGTGATACAACACAAAACCAGAGAGGTGAGTAGATACCCTATCAACAGAGGTCTGTAAGCCATTGTAGGGGAATAGTGTTTTTCCAGTCCCCAATTTATGAGTACCTGAAATCTCAGAATGTGACCCTATTTGGAAATAGGGTCTTTGTAGGTGTAATTAGTTTAGGGTCTTAAAATAATTCTGGCTTCTGGGCATGTCCTAAATCCAATACCTGGTGTGCTCATGAAAAGAGGAGAGAATTCACAGAGATACACAGAGAAGGCATGTGAAGATGGAGGCACAATTGAAGAGATGCAGGATTGCCAGGGTCACCAGAAGTTACCTCTAGGGATGAAGTCTTCCCTAGATCCTTGAGAGGGATCATAGCCCTGCCAACAACTTGGCTTCAGAAATCAAAAACTATGAGAGAATATATTTTTGTGACTTTAAGCCACCAAAATTGGAGTGACAGTACCACAGGGAAATGAATACAGTCAAGGAATTTGAACTGTGAGCTCCATACCTACATGTGAGGTGTCAGGCTTGACATATGCTATGAAAAGATTTAAGCAAAGAAGTGACAGTATCAGAATGGTACTTTCAAGTGTCACTCTGGCTGCAGGGTAGAGGATGCATAGAGGAGAGAAAGACTGAATGTAGGGTACATTCAAGTGTATGAGAAAGGGTGGTCTTCATTAGGAAAGTGGGAGAGGGCATGAAACAAAGTGGTTAGATTTGCAAGATTAAATAGATCAAATTGGAATAATTGGATCATTGTTTAGATGAGGTCTGTGAAGAATAAAAAAGTCAGGAAGTAACTTAACATGCAGTCTTGCTTTTCCTTAGCCCCTTTCAGGAGGATTTGGTCTCCTCTATAAATCTAGCCAGGACACAGGCAAACATTAGTAGGTCACTTGACCCAGTTAATGTTGAACAATCTGATTCTCTCTTAGTATGAACTAAGAAATTCAGAGACCTCAAAGAAATGTTGCCATGAGCGTGACTTGAGAGATCAAACTGGGTCAAAATTATAATAGTCTTAACAGGGATAGGGGTTCCGGGCGGGTGGGGGGAGACATAATTCAAAAGAGGAAATAAAAGTCAAAAATGTTTTCTGGTTAACTGGAAGGTGAAGAGAGATTCCTTTGGTTATATTTATTGTAATTATCTTCCATGATAATCATGAGGTTATCTTTAAGAATAGATGAACTCTTTTACGTGTCCTGTTGAGTGGGTTTTATGGAGACAGTGTATCTCACAAGATCACACTGATCTCTGGCATAGATAACTATGAGAAAAGGACAAGTTTTGAGAGAAAAAAAATGTTGAGTTCAGATGTAGAAACTTTGCCTTTGTGGTGCTTCTGGAACATCTACACAAGTTCATTGTTGGCACAGAAGACTTTATGGAAACGCTTCATGCCAAAGTTCAACTCCAGAGTCCATCACCATTTAAAGTTTAATTACCATTTCTTTCCAGGTAGGTGGAAAAAAAGAACTAAGATCAGTGAGAAGCCTGACAGCTGAGGTATTTTTTTTTATACCAGAAAGGAAGAGGAGCCTGCAGAAAGAGCCAGAGAAGTCAAATCCTCAGGGCAAAAGAGTGCAAGAGAAAGTTGAGAAAGGAAAGCTTTTCAACGAGTTCTACAATATCAGATTCTGCGTTGAGTCCCTTGGTTTTTTTGTTTGTTTGTTTTTTCTTTTTGGGTCATACCTGGCGATGTACAGAGGTTACTCCTGGCTTGAGCACTCAGGGATTACTCCTGGCAGTGCTCAGGGGACCATATGGGATGCTGGGAATCAAACCCTAATTGGCAGCATACAAGACAAACGCCCTACCAGCTGTACTATTGCTCCAGCCCTGAGTCTGTTGGTTTTAAGCAAGAAAGAAGGCATGGTGGATGTTAGCAAGAGGATATTAGAAGTACTGGGAAGAGAGAAAAAAATTGCAAATGTAAAACCTTGCCGATGATCTCAGTAAACTGGGAGCAATGAGAAGAAAGGACAAAGGGCTGTTTGATAATAGAGATTTGAGCCTGCTTCCAGACCGAGGGGAAATATCAATTGATAGAATTTAATGCATTGATACCAGCACTATAATTTATATTAATTGACCCATGTTCAAATGTGAACCACCAGTGGTACACAATAGAGTCTATATGTTAAATATTTAGAGCAAAAACAATGGGTTTCTAAGAATGTGGGATAGATGAAGTAACAAGTTGAATTATCACTTCTTTTCATGTTGGTGAGAGAGAATGATGTTTAAAACAGTGAATACAAATAAATTTGTATGTTGACAAGAGTAGTAAAAACTAGAGTATTTCTATTTTTCTTTTGTTTTTATTTTTATTAGTGAAACACCATGAAGTACAGTTGTAGACTTACAAATTTTTGTGCTTGTGTTTCAGTTATACAATGATCAAGTACCCATGCCTCCACCAGTACCCATTTTCCACCAATCAGTGATCACAGTATCCCTCCCATCTCCTCATCCCCCCCATCCTACCCGCCTTTGTGGCAGGGCATTCCCTTTTGTTCTCTCTCTCCTTTTGGGTGCTTTAGTTTGCAAAAAAGGCATTGAGTGGCAGTCATGTTCAGTCTATAGTCTACTTTCAGCATGCATCTCCCATCCTGGGGGGATTCCTTTACTTGGTGCTCTCTTCTCTATCTGAGCTGCCTTTTCCCCCAGCATGTGCGGCTGGCCTCCAAGTCATGGAGTGAAACTCCTAAAACTTATCTCAACGATTTTTGGGTATTAGTCTCCTATTTTGTTACTTTATATTCCCCAGATGAATGCAATTTTTCTATGTCTGTCCCTCTCTTTCTAACTCATTTCACTTAGCGTGATAGTTTCCATGTAATACCCCTTGTATGTAAATTTCATGACTTCATCTTTTCTAACAGATGCATAGTACTCCATTGTGTAGATGTACCAAAGTTTCTTTACCCAGTCATCTGTTCTCGAGCACTCGGTTTTTTCCCCAAATTTTAGCTATTGTGAACAGTGCAGCAATGAACATAGAAGTGCACATGTCATTTCGACTATATATTTTTTGCCTCTCCAGGATATATTCCCAGCAGTGGGTCAAATGAGAGTTCAATTTCTAATTTTTTGAGAATAGTCCATACTGTTTTCAAAAGGGTGGAATCAGTTGGCATTCCCACCAGCAGTGAAGGAGAGTCCCTTTCTTGCCACATCCGCTCCAACACTGGTTGCTTTTGTTCTTTTGGATGTGGGCCATTCTCTGTGGCATGAGATGATATCTCATGTTGTTTTGATCTGCATCTCCCTGATGATTAGTGATGTAGAGCATTTTATCATATGCCTTTTAGCCTTTTGGGTTTCTTCTTTGAGAAAGTTTCTGTTCATTTCATCACCCTATTTTTGGATGGGGTTAGATGTTTTCTTCTTGTGGAGTTCAACCAGTGCTTTGTATATCCTTGATATCAACCCTTTATCAGAAGGGTATTGAGTAAATATCTTTTTCATTCTGTAGACTGTCTTTGTATTATGTTCACTGTATCTTTTGAGGTGCAGATGCTTCTTAATTTAAGATAGTCCCATTTGTTTATTTCTGTTTCTACTTGGTCAGTGGAGTGTCGTCTTTGAAGATACTGTTAGCCTCAATATCATGGAGGGTTTTGCCGATCTTGTCTTCAATGTTCCTTATGAATTTTGGCCTGATGTTGAGATCTTTAATCCATTTTGATCTGACTTTTGTGCATGGTGTTAGGTCGAGCTCTAAGCCCATTTTTTTTGCATGTGGTTGTCCAGTTATGGCAGCACGATTTGTTAAAGAGGCTTTCCTTGTTCCACTTCACATTTCTTGCTCCCTTATCAAAGATTAGATGTTCATACGTTTGGGGTTGTGTGTATGGATATTCTACCCTGTTCCATTGGTCTGCGACCCTGGTTTTGTTTTAGTACCATGCTGTATTAATTATTACGGCTTTGTAGTAGAGTTTGAAGTTGGGGAGGGTAATGCCTCCCCACGTCTTTTTTCCCCAAGAATTGCTTTAGCTCTTTGTGTGCTTTTGTTGTTCCATATGAATTTCAGGAGTGCATGATCTATTTCTTTGAAGAATTTCATGGGTATCCTTATAGGGATCACATTGAATCTGTATAATGCTTGGGGAGTATTGCCATTTTGACAATGTTAATTCTTCCTATCCATGAGCAACGGATATGTTTCCATTTCCTCGTGTCCTCTTTTATTTCATGGAGTAGCTTTTTGTAGTTTTCATTGTAGAGTTCCTTTACCTCTTTAGTGAGGCTGATTCTGAGGTATTTGATTTTCTGGGGCACAATTGTGAACGGGATTATTTTTTTTCATGTTACTTTCCTTTGTCTCATTATTTGTGTATAGGAAGGCCATGGATTTTTGGATGTTGATTTTATAGCCTGTGACTTTACTGTACAAGTCATTTGTTTCTAGGAGTTTCTTGGTAGAGGATTTAGGATTCTCGAGATATAATATCATATCATCCGCAACTAGTGAGAGCTTGTTTTCTTCCTTTCCTATCTGGATACCTTTAATGTCTTTTTCTTGCCTAATCGCTATTGCAAGTACTTCCAGTATTATATTGAACACAATGGTGATAGTGGGCATCCTTGTCTTGTCCCTGATCTTAGAGGAAAGGACCTTAGTTTTTCCTCATTGAGGATAATGCTTGCCTGTTGGAGTATAAGGAGCTGGTTCCTTTGCCCATCCTTTTTTTGTGTGTTTACACAACTGGTATCCCTGGGCCGGCATGAGCCTCCAACCGGTGCACAACAAAAAGTAAGAACAGCGTTTGGTAGACCCTCACTCTAGAAAAGTTTAGTGGGAGAACTAAGATTTTGTGGTGCGGTGAATTAAATTACTAGCCGTACTCCCCACTAAGATGGGACAAAAACAGTGCCGAGTGAAGTCCTTTCAAAATGTTTCGCGCCAAAGTGAACGTGGCCAGTTTTTCATGAAATTGATTAAGCATTTTGCAAATAGAACTGGACTTCGTGTTTCTCGGGACCAACTCTGGTCCTGCCTAAAACTGTTTATACATTTCACCCTTGGTTTCCAGATAAAGGTACTTTGGCGCCTGAAGTTTGGGAAAAGATTAAAGGTAATGTCTTCAGGGAATTTAAGGAAGGGGCTCAGATCCCTAAACAATTCTGGATAACTTGGGAAATTGTCTATTCCATTCTTAAGGCTTTGGAATATACCGAGGAGGAGGAGGATGTTAGATATACTATGGGAGGCTTTCCTCAGGAGTTAAACAGAGAAGATTTTAAGATTAAGGATGAAATGAAGAAAGTTCCTACTACTGAGAGAGCCTTACCCTCGGCTCCTCCCATACCCAAGCCTAGACAGAAGCCTGATGCTCAATGCTTGATTGCTCCTGTACCCAAGCCCCGAAAGCAGCTCAGGGCATTCCCAGTACAAACATGTTCTCAGAACCAAAATCTCTCTGCCACTAATGAATTAACGTTCCCTGATATCAAGCCAGAGAGACCTCCACCTCCTCTGTATGACTCCACCTCTAGTGCGTCTGAAGAAAGTGATGCATATGATGAGCCAGCTACCACTTCCTCAGATTCTGAGTCTGAGAGTGGCTTGGTACAGGAGGCTTCTCACAGGAGCCGCTGCTCCTCAGCCAAGAGGCCTCCAGGCCGCTCAGGACATGTTCCCGATAGAAGCTTACAGCTGAAACCTCTCGACCGTAAGTGGTCAATCCCACCCAGACTCCATGAGCTCCGTCTCTTTTTTCCCATCCAGCTGGAGAAGAATCAGTCTCCGTCTTATGAAGGGTTAAGAATGGATTCACTCAGTAATTTCAAAAAGGCCTGTGCCTTGTACGGACCTACGTCTCCGTACTGTAAGGAGTATCTTACAGGCTGGAGTAAAAAGGCTCACTGGGTACCTCAAGATTTTCATGTGGTTGCTAAGACGTGCTTAAGCTTTTCTCAGTACATCCAGTGGAGGATGTGGTTCAGTGATGAGGCCGAGGCAAAACTTCAGAGCTTAGGTCATGCTGGACGAAATTTTCAGGGATTAAATTGACTTATGAGATGTTAATAGGTGAAAGGAAATGGCACGACCCTAAAAAGCAAGTCACCTTGCCTCGTGCTGTTTTTGCTCATGTCCGTGATGCCGCCCTGTGGGCCTGGGAGAGGATTGATGCAGATGCTGAATTCAAGGGAAGCTATACAAAGATTATTCAGGGTGCCTCAGAGCTCTATGCAGACTTCATAGGGAGATTGATGGAAACCATTGAAAGGCAGGTTAAGGGTAAGGAAACGCAGGAAATTTTGTCTAAACAATTGACTTTTGAAAATGCTAACGAGGATTGCCAGGCCATCCTGTGTCCCATTAAGGAGAAGGAGGACATAATGGGGTAACTGAAGGCATGTTGGAATGTTGGTTCTATCAAACATCAGGCACGTATTAATGCTGTCGAGGCCTATGCCATACAGAGGCGAATTCAGGCCAAATATTTTAATTGTGGGAAGTCAGGCCACCTCCGTAAGGTCTGCAGAGCACCTCCCAAATGTGCAACTGTGAGACGACCACCTGGACCTTGTCCACAATGCCATAATGGAAACCATTGGGCCAGAGATTGCCCCTCCAATCTTGGCGTAGCTGGTGACCCCATTTCGGGAAACGTACAGTGGGGCCAGCCCCAGACCCCGCAAAATCAGGGGACATTTCCAGCTGCAGCCCTTCTCCCCAGTGTGGAGCTTCAGAGCTCTAGTCAGTAGATTCATTACAGCCAGCCACGGCAAGGAGCTCCGCTTTGGATATTTCTTGCTCTGATACAGTTAGCATTTCTCCCACCCAGAGTCCCTACAGATTAAATTCTGGTGCAACGGGACAAGATTTGAACCCCCAAGTAGAAAGGGAGTTTGCTCAAACAAACATTACAAGCAGCACATGAGGTTTTCATGATTGTCTGGAAGGGAAGGGAAAGGCATCTTTGATCCCTGACTCTGTTCCTCAAGGACCGTATCTAGAGGCTCACCGACAAGCGGTTGAGTTCAGGGAACAAGCTATCCCGCGTATGGGACATGCGGAGCTGAGTTCTGCACCTAATATGCATCAGGCTTTGAGCCAGAAAAATGTGAGAAACTTTGGAATCAAAGCATTGTGTCTATTGGTGAATTTGCACTGGCAAACCAAGCAGAACTTTGTGTAAAAGGGCTCAGCTACCCTGAGAGACCTCAGTCAGGTCAGAGGTGGAGAAAGCCTTCTCTAGTTTCTAGTCTTGATTCCCAAGAACATCTGCCAGGAACTCAGTCTAGAGAACCGACTCTCAGGTTTTTTAACAGAACCAATGGTGAAGTGCTAGTTCCAAGGAAGGCTATTCAAAGATTCAGGCTGGTACAGTTTTACTTTTGGGGAAGTGAACGTCTACTTCTAGTTTGTGAGATGCCACCTCTGGGAAAACAGCTTCAGGGCCAGTGGGTATGTGGTTATTCTCCCACTCGGCCATTGCTTGTTGACCCAGGAGGCACAGAGATGCCTCATTCCTGGGTGCTCACCCACTCAGCCATTACAGACGCTGAGTCTGGTGAGGGACAGAAGGCATTGTCACTAGGATACTTCTGCATGTGTATGTGTATGTTTATGAAGCAGGTTATTTCTGATATCAGGAAAGAGTTCCCAATGAAGGCTATAACTCGCCACATTAGTTTTTTTACTCGCCCACGTGCCAGGGCCTACTAATATCATCTCAGACTCAGTTTATGTTGGTCTCTACCCTGGTATTGTGACTGAGTTTCTAAGTACATTATCAGACGCTATATAGCTCAACAATTGCTTCAGCAGCAACAGGCTCTTATACAAAAGCACTCTGAACCTGTTTTTATTACTGATATCAGATCTCATACTGGTCTTCCTGGACCTATGAATTGGGCCATTTAAAAAAAAAAGAGTGGTATGCCTCGTTTGACTCCTTGTCCTTGACATTGTTTTCTTTAAAATTTTGAATTTATCTCAAGGGGAGCCATATACAGCGGCTGAAAAGCATTTTCAGGAAGATGCACAGACTCAGAAAATTACTATTCCTCCTAATTTGATTAAAATTGACAAAGACAAGGTAGCAGGGAGACACCTCATTTGAGGAAAAGGCTATATTTTTCTTTCAACAGATAATTCCACTAAGAAACTTTGGGTCCCATTGCATTTTGTCAGGAGCTGAATTCATCTACCTGCATTAACTTTCAGACCTTTACAGTTTTACAACTCTTTAAATTCCAGCTCCAAGCCATCCCCAAGCTGATTTCAGCTGGAATTCACAAGGAAATCAGAGGAACCAGCATCAGAAGGTCTGCAGCAAAGGCCTCTAGCTCCTTTAACATATCATGAGGTCACATTAAGAGTATTTCCTGTACCCTTCTTTTTCAGGTTTGGGCAACTCCAGGACCTTGTTTTTTGGATTAACAATTCTTTACCTTTACCCTCTCCTTGGAATTCGCAGGTGCTTCATCTCCTGAAGGAGGAAGGAATAACTTTTGAAAGGAGCACCTTTTAATTTCTCTCTAGGATAACTGTTTCTCTTGGAATTTCCCTCTGCCTCTTTCTCTACCCCCAGACATGGAGATGAACCAAACCCCAATGCTCAAAGCCTCTGATAACTTTAAAAAAGTGTTTTTTCCAAACATAGCTAGGTTGCACATCTATGACTGCCAGCAAACCTGAACAGAGAATGGCTGCATTCCCCTGCTGAAGAGCTCCTGACAGAAGTTGTGATGCTCCTGTTCCAGTGCTCCCTGCCTGATCCAGTGCTTCCTGAAGTTCATAGAACTGTGTGAAAGTTGCTTCCTGGGACTCATTGCTGTGACCACTACTGCTGCTGTTGCAGAAACAACTCTTCAAATTGTGATCTGGACACCTCATTTCTTTAAAAAGCAACTAAATGACTGATCACCCTTGAACAGTTCAGGACTATTGGACACTTTACAACAAGCACTGCTCTGGGTTCAAGGGCGGACTGAAGTTTTACTCCTACTACAAATGAGACTGTTTTGTGATTGGAATTTTTCCTCTGTCTATTTCAAAATTTTGTGGTTTTGTAAACAGAAAAGGATGAGATGTTGGAGTACAAGGAGCTTAGGTTTATCAGGTTGCACCCATCACAGTGCTCCCGAGTCATTCCCATTACTTTGTCTGTAACTACTTCTTTGTGCTCTTTTCACCAACCACTTTGTAAGGTGTCATCCTTCTAGGACACTGAATTTGTACTGCAAGTTAATATTACCTTTCTCCTCTCCTTATGTCTTTTGAATAGTTTAATGCAATGTCCTTTTTGTATAGATACAGGAAGACAATTAATGTTATGCTTTATAACTTAGGACTTAATTGGCTTTGAATATTATTCACTCTCAGGCATCTGCCTTCTCAACTTAAGCCTCAGTTGCCCTCACTTCCTAGCATCCCAAAAGCAGGGTCCCGATGTGGGACTGGATGGAACCAGGGCAAGCTGGTAAGTTATGTGCTACCCTGGCATCGAAATGGGCCAGGCCAAGGTGCCACAATTCTTAACTATAGGTTAAGAGTTTGATCATAGGCAAATGCTGTCATGATCCAAAAGTAACGACGAGACTAGGACCCTGCTGCTAGGAATAGGAAAGATATCTGGGCTGAGCACTGCAGTCTGAGATCGAGATGGCCCTAGGAGAGCAATTCTATAAGCTCAAAGTATTTCTTACTGTGTCCATACAAAATGATTTACATTATGTATGCTGGATGAAGAACCTCCAGCTCCAGGCACATCTTTTTGATTCCACTGTTCTTCCTGCATTAACATACGCCTCAGAGACCTGGGCCCTACGCAAACAGGATGAGAACGCTATTCAGGTCTCCCAAAGAAGAATAGAAAGAGCTATGCTTGGAATATCACGTTTCACTCAAATGAGAGAAAGAATCCGGAGTTCTGACATCCGTCGACGATCAAGAATCAGAGACGCTGTTTTTTTCGACACTTTTTGCCAAGGTGTCGAAAATCAGATGGGCTGGTCACGTAATGAGATTTAAAGACGACCGCTGGACTAGAGCTGTTACTGACTGGATTCCATGGGATGTCAAAAGACCGCGTGGCCACCCACCTACCAGATGGTCAGACTTCTTCGTGAAGATCATGAACGATCGGTTTGAGGCTCTTCATGTTCCCAGAGCGAACAGATGCCATTGGGCTACACTAGCACGCGACAGGGACAAATGGAGACGTTACTGGCGCCCGCTCGAGCAAATCGACGACTAACGGGAAGTTAAGTGATTAAGTGATGCTTATATGTTGGTCGGACAAGGAGAGGAGAAACACATCCAGGGAAATCTGTTCTAGGGTGGGTTGATCTGCTAAATGAGAATCTGTCATAGAAGCAGTTTTCCTGTGTGTCCTGACTAGCTTGGATGAGACTGAACTTTCTCCCCTTCAAACTGCCTTCAGTAAATGATTTCAGTGTATTGAGACAGTTTTCCCTTTTCTCACAGACACCTAGCTGGTCTTAGATATGCAGATCTCAGGTGCTAGCCAGTACTGATCTTTGGGATGTAGATTCCCAGCTCTAGCCAGGCTAGTCTTTGGGATGCAAAACTCAGATACTTTGGGATGTAGATTCCAAGCTCTAGCAGACTGGTCTTTGGGATGCAAATCCAAGTGCTTGCAGCTTGTGAAAGTGCTTGTGAAAGGTTTCAGTTTGGCTTTGTATCTTCTTTCCAGAGGCCAGAATTACTGGCCTGCAGATGTAAAGAAACAATGCAGATGTAAGGAAACAATATGGATGTAAAGAAACAATGTATGGATTGCGCCTCAATGTTCTTTCAGTAACTCCTTTTGATGACATCACTATATTGCGCCTTTTAGAGGTTCTATGATCTATATAAAGGGTTTTTCGGGGCTCTCAATGTGTGCACGTGCTTGAGAATTCCTGAGGCCTCTATGACATACACTTCTTCCATATAATAAACTGCTGCTAAGACCAACCAGCTTGGCCTTGTTTCCTTCCTCCGTCTGATCATCACCATCGACCTCCGTGAAGTGGGGAAACAGCCTGAGACTACCGAACACGGAAGGCGGAAGAGATAGGCCGCTGCCGCCCCCTTGCCCATCATTTTTGTGTGTTTACACACTTGCCATGGGTTTGTTGTAGATGGCTTTGACTATCTTGAGGAAAGTTCCTTCAAAACCCATTTTGGTGAGAGTTTTCATCATAAACGGGTGCTGGATCTTGTCAAAAGCTTTCTCTGCATCTATTGATATGATCATATGGTTTTATCTTTACTTTTGTTGATATGATGGATCATGTTGATTGATTTCCGAATGTTAAACCATCTTTGCATCCCGGGATGAACCCCACTTGGTCGTGGTGTATGATCTTTTTGATGAGTTGTTGGATTCTATTTGCTAATATTTTGTTGAGGATTTTCACATCAGTGTTCATCAGAGATATTGGCCTGTAATTTTCTTTATTAGTGGTGTCCTTGTTTGTTTTTGGTATTAGGGAGATATGTGCCTCATAGAATGTGCCTCTTTGGGAGAGTTCCTGTTTTTTCAATTTCCTGGAAAAACTTGAGGAGAACTGGTAACAGGTCTTATTTAAATGTTTTGAAGAATTCATTAGTGAATCCATCTGGGTCTAGGCTTTTGTTTTGGAGAAGACTTTTAATTACGGTTTTGATTTGCTTAATATGAATGTCTATTCAGGTATTCCAAGTCTTCTTGGCTCAGTCTTAGTAAATTATAGAAATCCAAGAATTTATCCATTTCTTCTAGGTTTTCTTGTTTCGTGGCATACAGACTCTCAAAGTAGTCTCTGATGATCTTTTGAATTTCATTGGTTTCTGTTGTGATGTTCCCCTTTTCATTTCTGATTCGGTTTATTAGGGTTTTATCTTTCTCTTTCTTTGTGAGTCTTGCTAGTGGTTTATCAATCTTGTTTATTTTCTCAAAGAATCAGTTCTTGGTTTCATTGACCTTTCAGATTTTTTTTTGGGTTTCCAGGTAGTTAATTTATACTCTAAGTTTTATTATTTCTTTCCTTCGGCCGGGTTGGGTTCCTTTGAAAAAGATGAGAAGGGACAGCAAAGGCCATTTTATATTTATCAAATTGTATGTACAACAGGAAGAAATCACACTCTTAAATGCATATGCACCTAATGAGGGAACAGCTAAATACTTAAAACAACTGCTAACAGATTTTAAGGAGGACATTGCCAGCAATACAATAGTGGTTGGAGACTTCAAGATCGCCTTATCACCTCTGGATAGATCAACAAGAACAAAACTCAGCAAGGAAACACTGGCTTTGAAGGAAGAAATAGAAGAGAGAGGGCTAACAGACCTATACAGGGCTTTATACCCCCAAAAGAAGGAATACACATTCTTTTCCAGTGCACACGAAACATTCTCGAAAATAGAGCATGTGTTGGGTCACAAAACGTACCTCAATAGAATCAGGAAAATAGAAATTGTATCAACTATCTTTTCAGACCATGATGCGCTGAAGATAGAAGTGAATCACACAGACGCGGAGAACCAAATCAAACACCTGGAAATGAAACAACTCAATTTTGAGCAATGAGTGGGTCAGGAAGGAAGTCAAGGACGAAATCAAAAGATACCTGGAAACAAATGAGAATGAAGACACGAGCTACCAGAACCTATGGGATAGAGCTAAAGCCGTGTTAAGAGGAAAATTTATAGCCTTGCAAGCATTCCTCAGGAAGGAAGAAAGAGCCTACATAGAGAACTTGACTTCACAGCTCAAGATCTTAGAAATAGAGTTTTTCTAATATGCCTGTGTAGTAGTAAAATGAAGCACATCAAAATTATGCTAACAAAACTGTAGTAGTGAAATATATCAGGAAGGTACTGTAGAATTATATAATGCTAACGATACTACCTTACCTACCCTCAAGAGCAGTGATTTTTATCCTTTTTTGTAATTGTGGACCAGCACTAAATATATAATCATAAATCAGCAAATTATTAAAGAATATAAAAATAAATTTCTTAATTTGAACAAGATATGGGCTGGAGCGATAGCACAGCTGGTAGGGCGTTTGCCTTGCACACAGCCAACATGGCCGACCTGAGTTCGATTCCTCCGCCCCTCTCAGAGAGCCCAGCAAGCTACCGAGAGTACCTAGCCTGCACGGCAAAGACTGGCAAGCTCCCCGTGATGTATTCGATATGCCAAACACAGTAACAAGTCTCACAATGTTACTGGGCCCGCTTGAGCAAATCGATGAACAATGGGAGGTCAGTGACAGTGATACAGTGAACAAGATATTTGTCAAATATCTATGGCAAACAAAATAATGCTAAAATGATAGAAAACATTTAAAAACACATTATCTTTATATAATTAATTTATTTACTGTGTGTGTGGGGGTCACACTTGTGGGAGCGTGGGGCTATGAGGTGCCAGGGATCAAATTCAGGGCTTGAGCTGTGCTGTAGCTCTGGAACTGAAACATTCCCTTTAAATTTGGGGACCAAGGGGCTGGAGCAAAGGCACAGCGGGTAGAGCATTTGCCTTGCATGCAGCTGACCCGGATTCGATTCCCAGCATCCCATATGGTCCCTCGAGCCCCTCCAGGAGTAATTCCTGAGTACAGAGCCAGGAATAATCCCTGAGCATCGCCGGGTGTGACCCAAAAACCAACAAAAATAAATAAATAAATAAATAAGGGGACCAAATAAGAATATCTTCTGCATTACTAGTACTATTGCCCATAATACTTGACCAATAAAATAAAATTTTAATAAATGTTGTATGTGTAAAGAGTGACAAATTGTCATTAATTGTAGATAATAATGATAATATTTTACAGAAAAAAATTCAGGAGAATTAATAGGACTGCTTGATACAAAAATCACCCCAAAATAAAGTTTAAACTAGGATACCATGTGTAGCAGCAATAATGATTTAAATTTGCTAGAGAAAAAACTATCAAAACCTGTCTGAGCTATGTGGTGGGGAGGAATAAGAAAAATATGCTATTTTCAAAATACAAGGAACTTTGCAAATCTGTGAGAAAAATAACAAATCCACAGCCAGGAACTCCAGTACAAAATGGACAGAGGAAGGAAATTTTGCATTGCTAATAGGTATACAAAAAGATAGTAATCTTACTGGCAAGTAAGATTGAATATAATTGCATCACGATCACGATCAAGATCTTCCTGTTGTTCGTCGATTGCCTCGAGCAAGCCCCAGTAATGTCTCCTTCGTCCTAGCCCTGATATTTTAAAAAGTGCCATATTCAAGGCTCTTTCAGGGTTAGGAGAATGAGACCCATCATTGTTACTGGTATTTGGCATATTGGGTACGCCATGGGGAGTTTGCCAGACTCTGCCATGTGGGCAGGTAACATTCGGTAACCTGCCACGTTGTCCAAAGTAAGAATGAGATAATAAGATGTCTCAGCATGGTGGTGGCTGGTTCTGGAGGAGACCACTCTCCACACGCATGAAGATACCAGCAGAGGAACAAAGGCATGTGGGTCCTGGGGCTGAGATCTCCAAGCCTGCTCGGATCGGGACTGAGCATCCTCCACCCAGATCCTCCATCTTCCAGTAGGCAGGGTCACACCCACCATCTGATCCCCAGAGCAGTGTAATCCCATCAAAGGCCAAGACCCAGAGACTATAAAACCCAGCTCCCGGAAGAGAACAGCAGAGTCTCCTGCCCCCGTGCCTGGCTGTCCTCGCCGGGGCCCCTTGGAGGGGGCCGGGTTGAGTTTCCCTCCCCGCCCCAAACAGAGCTCCGGCAGCCGAAGACCTCCAGAACCAGCCACCACCATGCTAAGACCACTCTCCACATATAATAGCATACAGGGAGGATTTAGGAAATGGGAAATCAGAAATATTGCTGTGTAAACTGGTATAGTTCTTCTTAGTTAATTGAGTAAATACAGCTTTAATGGAGAGGCAACAATTCCACTTCTGGGAACATGCTCCAAACATTATTTTCACGAAGGTCATCAAGTAAACACACAAAGGAATGTTCAAGTGGGAAAATGATTCAAAGTACACACACACACACACACACACACACACACACAAGAATGGAGAGAGGGTAGAGTAGATAAAGCACTTACCTTGCACGTGACTGACCAGAATTAAATTTCCAACACTACAATGTGTTTCCTGAGTACCGAGCCAAGATTAAGTGATCCCTGAATACAGAGCCAAGAGTAAACCCTGAGTACAGCTGTGTGTCCCTCCCAAAAGAATAAATTAATAATACTAGTTTATTATAAACTAAGCATAACAAATTCAATTCAGTACTACTGGCATTGAACAAATGTAAGTATTGTTTAATACAATAATACCATTTTCAGCAATTTTTTAATAAAAACAAATGTATTTGTGTAGGAGGATAGATGAACAAGAATTTTTTTTTCTTTTGACTCACCTAGTGATGTTAAGGGATATCTTCTGGCTCTGCATTCAAGAATTACTCCTGGAAGTCCTTGGGGGACCATATAGAATTCCGAGAATTGAACCTGGGCATCACAAACCCAGGTTCAACGCAAGGGCTCTACTTGCTGTACTGTCTCTCCAGCTCCTGAACAAGAATATTTTTGCAACACTTTTTGGTAGGAGGAAATATTAGTGCTTGTATCTTCACCAACATTAGAATGGTTGAAAAAATTATAGTCTGTCTATATAATAGAATACTATGAAGCTATTGAAAATTAGAGTTACATGCTGATCTGAAAAAATACCTAAGAAATCGAAAAAGCAAGCTGTAAAATAATTAGCATGCTATAATCCCATTTGATGTAAATAACTATATAAATAAGAAGAAAAATTTCCAATATATACAGATTTCTGTGTCACCTGATGTCTACTCAGAGGAACGAAATATCAGTCTGAAAGAGAGAAAATCAAATATACAATAATGTTGAACTAGGTATCAATTTTCTAGCTAGGTAATTAAAAGAGAACTTGGAGAACTGTAAGTTATTGTGGCAGCAACTGCAGTAAGCTCTTGCTACAACAAAAACTAAGGGTAATATTTTGTTTACTTATTTTTGGTTTTATGGCAGCAACCAGCAATGATCTGGAGTTACTCCTAGAGATACTTGGGGTACCCTGAGGTGCCAGAGATGGAACCTGGGCCTTCCATGTGCAAAGCATGCTGTCAACCTTTTGAGCGATCTTTTTGGCCCTCCAAAGCTAAGAGGAGTAGAGGAAGATGTAGGAGTACTAACATGTAAGAATTTAAAGGAGAGGTCAGGGGAGCTGAAACAGATTTCTCAGAGAGGGTTTTGCTTTTTATTTATTATTTATTTATTTATTTTGCTTTTTGAGTCACACCCGGCAATGCACAGGGGTTACTCCTGGCTCTGCACTCAGGAGTTACTCCTGGTGGTGCTCAGGGGACCATATGGGATACTGGGAATCGAACCCGGGTCGGCCGCGTGCAAGGCAAACGCCCTACCCGCTGTGCTATCTCTCCAGCCCCGAGGGTTTTGCTTTTTAGAGTTAATGATTAAGCTCGGATGAGGATGCCAGAGAGGTGACAAAACTGTAAGAGGGTAGTGTGTTTGGATCTCAGAGGTGGCTTTGGGTCAGCAGAAAAACTGCTAACTGGGTTTTGCCAGTTACAGCTAGAGTCATAGCTATACCTGCAGGAGTGAAACATCACTTGGGTGATACTTATGGGACCCACAAATCAGAAGCAAATAAGGATTCTCCCAGGAAGCCCAAGAGCAGAGGAGAAATGGGGTTTGCAACCACAGTCCTAGCATCTCAAAACATGGAGGAGATTGGAACTGAAGGACGATGGCATAGTAACTGGTATTAAATGTTGACACGTGTGTGTGTGTGTGTGTGTGTGTGTGTGTGTGTGTGTGTGTAGAAAATAGTTGCTGATAGAGACCATCTTATTGATAGGAACATCGTTATATCAGATGTATGAAGAACTGGGTGCTAACATAAGTAAAACAAACCAAATAAATAAATAAATAAATAAATAAAAGAGCCAGGGGCTTAGAAAACAAGTAACTCCCCTGAACTTTGTGATGGATGGCAGTGTGTCTGTGCTGTTTATGTAACAGTATTTCAGCCACTTCATATAGCCAGACAATAAGAAAAAAATTAAATTAGAAATACTCTGAGATGTGCCTTGCAGAAAAATAGCTGTGTCTGAGGATTGGATAAAGTTGTCAGTGCCCTTGGACTTGAGAAGTAGCTACTAAGAGGGACAGTTTGTGCTCTTAAACGTAAGCTAGGGGCTGGAGCGATAGCACAGCGGTAGGGCGTTCGCCTTGCACGCAGCCAACATGGCCCACCCGAGTTCGATTCCTCCGCCCCTCTCGGAGAGCCCGGCAAGCTACCGAGAGTATCTCGCCCGCACGGCAGAGCCTGGCAAGCTCCCCGTGACATATTCGATATGCCAGACACAGTAACAACAAAGTCTCCAATGGAGACGCTTGAGCAAATCGATGAACAACGGGAGGACAGTGACGGCTGTATCTGCAGGATAGATACAGGGGCTTCACTGTAACCTTAAAAATGTGGGGGAAAGGACCAAAGAAATAGCACAGAGGGTAAGGTGCTTGCTTTGCACACAAGTGACACGGGTTTGATCCCCAGCATCCCATATGGTCACCTGAGCTCACCAGGTGTGATTCCTGAATGCAGAGCCAGGAGTATCTCCTGAGCACTGCCAGGTGTGGCTCCCCCAAAAAGTGAATAAAAGAAGTTACAATTGCTATTTATCTTACAATCACAAGCCATGAAAGGAAGAAATCAGATGTTTTCCCCAACTCCATGAAAATTTGACAATTTCTTTATAGTCACTGAATTAATTCAGCAAGACAATTTTAATGTTGATGAGTAAATTCAAATTTAATTTCCTATAACAATGAAGAAATAAAATTTCTGAAAGCAGACAGTAAAACTAGCACCGTTGTTTCAAAATTAAGGACAATACAGCAGTAAAACATTGCATTAAAAATCAAGATATAATGGGTAAACTTCTCCAGTGTACACTAGCTAGGAATCACTTCACACTGGTAAGTCTCATAAGTGTTTCTCCAGGAATACTACAAGACAATTTACCTCGATGGAATGTGCTAATGATGTTTTGTATCTTCAGTAAAGACAAAAGTCACTAAGGAAAAAAAAATGTCTTCACTACAATCTGGCTAATATTTACATTTTCAGTGCCCTTCAAACATCTAATTGGTTAGCAATGTCCACCTTTAATTTTTTTTTTCTGTAACAGGCATGAATGTGTAACTTAGTGTTTTGTACTTTTAAATGTCTAGGCCAATATTTTATCAGCCCTTGGGCTGAAGGACAGGAGTTAGGGTGCTTGCATGAAGTTGGCGGAGTTTCGATTCTGAGCACAGAGCCAGGCATTGCTGGGGGTAGCCCAAAAACCAAGAAAATAACCACAAGTACACAAACAAACCAAATAACAGTGGGGGAAAGTTTCATCAGTCCAAGATTTCTGATATTGAAATATGTGACTTTTTTGTATAATTTTAATCAAGTTGAATCAAATATATTTGAGGCTTATAGTTTTTCGGTATATTTTTCTCTTTTTAAAATAAATAAATAAGCTTAGTTTATTGGGGGAGGATTTGTGGGAGGTTGGGCCATGCCAATCAGTGCTCAGGGCTTTCTTCTATCTCAGTGCTCAGGGATCATTCCTGATGATGTGATGGTACTGGGGATTGAATCCAGGTCATCTGTGTGCAAGGCAAGCACCTTACCTGCTGTACTATCTCTTTAGATCCTGTAAATATGATTTTTTTGGTTTTTTTCCTGCAGCATAGAGATTTAGTTTATCCACTCATTTGTTTATAGTTAGGAAATAGCAGTGATTGTCTTTATTTCTTTCTACAATATTGCATTATTGTTTTATACTCCAGTGCTGCTCTACCATGCCCCCACCAGTTTCAGAATCCTTCCACCATTATTCCAAGATCACTTCCCCTGTAAGTCCTTCTCCAACACCACCACATCCTTGGATCTCAGTTTTAATGACCATATCTCAAGGTATGTTTCCATTGAGAATTATCTAATCCCTTGCTCTATTTCTTTATATTTGCTATGAGTGAGATCATCTTATCTTTGTCTTTTTCTTTCTGAATCATTTCAATTAGCATGACTTCCCCCAATCCCATCCAAGTTGCAGCAAACTGCAAGAGTTCGTCATTTTTCATAGCTGAGTAGTATTCCATGATGTATATCTATCACTATTTCTTTATCCATTCACTTATTGTTGGCACTTCCAGACTGTGTTGCTTTCAGATCTAGTAAATGACTTTTACATGGAAAATAGTGGCAATTGTAAATAATGCTGCACTGAATATAGATGTGTTAATGTCCTTTCATATTAAATTTTCTGTGTTCTTAGGAGTGGAATAGCATGGTCACATGGAAGAGAAATAGAAATAGATTCTTCATGTTTTGGGAAGTCTCGTAGGTTTGCTTGCGTTTTGCCTCTGCTCTAGATCTGTCACTCTGAAAACCTAAGAGTGAGGAGACTTGAAGTATATTGCCGATGTGAGAGGGAGATTGAAGACTCATGCCAGGATCACCAAGGGAGATAACAGCAGGGTTTGGAAGGTTAAACAACTATATTATGTATTTGAATAAGAAGGCATGGATTGCTCTGATCCAGGCTCCAGAGCCATTTCTAATTGAGGTGGAAGGCAGAGTAACTCTCATTTTCAACTGTAAAAGCGCTTTAAACCTCTTTACACGACTCAGAGGGAAACAGAGACTTCAAACAGAAATTCCTACTAAAAATGTGATGAACTGGGGGTCGATGCTGAGGAGTGGTGAGCAGGATTGGCATGCCCTCTGGGCCACCGCGTCTGCCTGGTCAGGCCTCCTGAGAGTTTTGTGGCAAAAAATGTCTTTCAATTAAGTTCTGGTCAAGATGCTAGCAGCGCAGCAGCAAGCACCATAGCTGGCGGAGGCAAGGCTGCTCTCAGCGTTCTGAACAGCTGATGGGGTCGTAACATTTCTGCATGAGTGAATGTGGGTGCTCCTTGGATATTCTGTCTCAGGGAGAGCGCCGTTAAATGAAACGGGTCTGTTTCCTGCCACAGAGCTCCAGCCCAGTATGGGACTCGTGAGGATGGCGGTGGTGACACAGCTGCCAGTTGGCCAAGCTACCACAGTTCTCTGGGTAGGGGCAGAGTTTTATCCTTTTTTTTTTCTTTTGGGGTCACATCCAGCGATACTTAGGGGCTACTCCTGGCTCTGCACTCAGAAATCACTCCTGGCGGTGCTGGGGGGACCATATGAGATGCCAGAGATTGAACCCAGGTCAGCTGCGTGCAAGGCAAACACCCACCTGCTGTATTATTGCTCCTGCTCTGTAGCAGAGTTTTAATGTGTTTAGATAGTGCTCTTTGGGTCCAACTCAACCCCACCGTGGAGCACGAGTTCCGGAGTTGAGGGATGCCCTGGATTCCCATCATGAGGCCCCAGTGATTCACTGTTGGCAGGGTGGTCCTGCTGCCATTTCTTCCCCAGGACAGTCCACACTGCCCAGAGCATTATTATGGAGGAAAACTTCCCTGAGTGCCAACTGTCTGGAGACCCAGAATGAAGGCGGCTGGTCAGGCTTTGCTGGACTGGTGGCGATGGCCCACTCGGAGTGTCCAAGCAGCTCTGGCCCCGGTTCTGGTGCCTTCCAGGGCAGCTCCTGCCATCACCACTGGGGTCCAGGGGACGCAGTGCCACCAGCAGATCAAACTGTATCCACGGTTGCACTAGCACCTTTAGGCTTCCTGATATTCCAAAATTTGATCCTGTGCCTCTGGCCAGATACCACAACTCAAGACCAAGTTTCCTGAGAAATTAAACTGCCAAAAGTTAAGTACATGCGAGCCACACCCACAAACCACCTCTGGCTCAGTCATATAAGCTTTTTTTTTTTTTATCAGTCTTGCTTCAGAGATCCATAAATAAATCTTTCAAGAGATCAAAAGCCACAGTTAACCTAGGACCTGTGCAAGGCTGAACAGACTGGGGTAAAACGGAGTGGGGCTGGTTAGCCCCGTGGGTGCCCAAATAAGTCTTAAGTAGCTGCTTGCTCTCACAATCCAAAATTGCTGCCATGCCTCCAACTAGACTTCGTAGTCTCAGGGTGGACCTCACTGAGATATTAACCTGCTGAAAATTTGGGTATGCAGGTTTTGCAACTGAAATCTCCAGGTTTTCTCAGGATTTGGATGGGCTACCTTACCCCCACCTTCCTGTACTTCTGGAAGCCGCAGCACTCACGTCCACACCCCAAAGTCACCACCCAGTTTAAAAAAAAGGAACTCCAGGGGGTTGGAGAGATAGCACAACGGGTAGGGCTTTTGCCTTGCATGCGGCCGACCTGTGTGCGATTCCCAGCATCCCGTATGGTCCTCTGAGAACCGCCAGGAGTAACTCCTGAGTGCAGAGCCAGGTGTGACCCAAAAAGCAATAAATAAATAAATAAAATAAAAAAGGAACTCTATTGGTAACTTCCTGATAAAAATACTGAACTCCTTGAACAAACACGATGACCTTTTAGTATCTGTATTGCAAACCTTATGCACAAAAGGAGAGGGGGAAGGGGAGAGAGGGAGGGAAGGAGGAAGAGAGCGAGAGAAAAAAAGGAGGTGCCTGACATAGATGCAGGTAGGGGGTATGGGGGAGGGAAACTGAGGACATTGGTGATGGGGAATGTAGCTGGTGGAGGGATGGGTGTTAAAACATTGTAGGCTGAAACCTAATAATGAATAGCTTTGTGATGGTCTATCTCATGGTGATTCAATAAAAAAAATTAAAACTTTTTTTTTAATGTAATGAACTGCAGATTCTGCAGGGCCTTGATGCTCCCAGTGTATGGTGCAACTCCAGAGTGAAACTCAGTTCATGTCGTCTTCTGAAGCGAGAGAGATATTTGCAGAAGAGAGGAGTCAAAAGAAGTGTTCCCTGTGTGAAGTAGATGCCATGAGGCATTGGAAAATAATTTGACCAAGCATCCACTTGCAAAATCTTAGCATGTGGAAGGTTGTATGTTCGTGGGCTCACTGGACAAAACTGTCTCACTGCCCGCCTTCAGTGCTCTTGAGCCGCTGTGTGTGGCCTGGATCGGGATGGCTGTTGGCCAAGGGCAGATGAAGGAAGAAACGAGAGCCAGGCTGGTGGGTATCAATTGTAGCTTATTCCAATCCTCTTCACTCTTGTCTCTCTTCTGCCTCCTTCTCTCCTGGGCCCCAATCTGGAACGCCTTCTCTTTCTGGCTCTGGATCTCTTGAGCCCGAGCTCTCTCGCTTCTGACTCTCTCTGAGCTTACAGTCTTAGTTTATATAGCAATCACGTAAGGCGGTGACACAGAGGTGGGTTGAATATTGACAAATCAACAATGAGAGGTAAGACCACTCCTCCAGGAGATTAATCAAGGATAAAATCTCATCTAAGAGATTACTCCAGATTACTAGGACTGGGATGGGTGGGATCCTAACAAGGGTGTGTTCTTTCCTCAGCTGGTAATCTACTCAAATAGTTGTAGTAAATCTACGTCTAATACTTCTAGCAAGGTCATTCTGTGTGAGCATAGTAAGAGATATAAACATCTCATTATACATTCCACAGTCCTCAGACCAGGTTAGTCTTCCTAGCTCCAGCAGAGTCTCGTTATTTGCTCTGGATCATGACAGTGTTTGCCCATAATCATGCCCTCAACTTATAGTTGAGTATCGTGGCGCTTTGGCCTGGCCCATTTCGATGCCAGGTAGCTCACAGCTTGCCCTGGGTCCATTCAGTCCCTCCTCGGGACCCTACTTTTGTGGTGCTAGGAACTAAGGGCAACTGAGTCAAGAAAGCAGATGCCCAGGAGTAAATATTATTCGGAGTCAATCAACTCCCAAGTTACAAAGCATAATATTAATTGTCTTCCTGTGTCCATACAGAAAGGACATTGCTTACAATACAAGTTCAGTGTCCTGGGATGGGTGTGACCAGATAAACCTAAGCTACCTGAGGAAGGACAGAACAGTGTTATCCTACATCCACTGAAGGACTTTTTTTTTTTTACTGCAAGTCCCCCATTATTTTATTCTATCTGTTTTCTTAGGATGACTTTGTGTCAGTCACCAAGATCTAGCTGATTCAGTCTTCTTTGGGCAATGGAAAGAATGCCACCTTAGACACTGTCACTGTCCTCCCGTTGTTCATCAATTTGCTTGAGCGGGCCCAGAACATCTCCATTTTGAGACTTATTGTTACTGTGTTTGGCATATTGACTACATCACGGGGGTAGCTTGCCAGGCTTTGCCGTGTGGGCGAGATACTCTTGGTAGCTTGCCGGGCTCTTTGAGAGGGGCAGAGGAATCGAACCTGGCTTAGCCGGGCTGGCTGAGTGCAAGCACTGAAGGACTTTTGAGCTGTGAAAAAAGTAAAAACGTTGTAGAAAGTGGTTGCATTCTTTGCTCAGCCATTTTAAAACAACACGAATTCATAAGTTGAGGAAATGGATGGATAAGACTGGGGGACAAATACAATCACAGGGGCAATGAGGTGAGATCATTGATGAAAAAGTGATGGAATTGATAAGATGTCAAGTTCAGGTTGAGTAAAGGAAAAAAGAGGAAAGGGCTAGAGAGATAGTTCAATGGGCTAAGTAGATGCTTCGCATGTGGGAATCCTGGATTAATCCCCAGCAATTTCATGGTTCCCTCAGCATTGCTGGAAATGATCTTCAAAAAAGAGAAAGAGGGGGCTGGAGCGATAGCACAGCGGGTAGGGCTTGCACACAGCCAACCCGAGTTCTCGTCCCAGCGTCCCATATGGTCCCCTGAGCACCGCCAGGAGTAATTCCTGAGTGCCTGAGCCAGGAGTAACCCCTGTGCATCGCCAGCTGTGACCCAAAAAGAAAAAAAAAGAGAGAAAATGGAAAAAGAGGAAAAGAGAGGAAAGTAAAGAAGTTAGCTGGAAACCTGGGAGGCAGTCCTTGGGGAGGGGCCTGATTATCAAAGGTCAAGTGGAGGAGAAAGATGTGCGCGAGCTAGAAAGTTGTGGTCAGCAAACAATTTACTGCAGCTCAGTATCAGAGGGAGAGTAAATGAGTGTGCAAAGGTCCCTAGGTGTACTTATGGGAGGAGGCAGTTGTTACAGAATAAAGGTCGTTGTACACATCAAGCCACCACAAGGCTGGATGACTTTCCCATGTATAAACACAGATAAACACTGATTAAATGATAAAGACTCTCTGGCATCTATTTAGGCTCATATAAGAAGATCCGTCTTCTTAGGCAGCTTCTTTTGGGAAATATCACCCCAGCCTTTGGTCTGTATCACATTCTAGAAGCCTGAAAAGGGGTCCAAAGACCCTAAATCCTCCTCTCTGAAAAGACCTCGCTGTACCCTTCTACCTCCCACAGATTCCTGGCTCCACCACCGACCTTTCTCATTCTACGTTAAGAAAAAGCAATTGAAGTTTCCAAACTCAAATTTCTCATAATTCTAAAGAAGAAAGTGAAAATGAATTTGAATAAGTGAGACCATTTTTTAAAAAATTATGAATTAAGAAATCAGGAAATTTCAGCCAGGGATGTAGTTCAGATGTAGATTACTTGCTTTGCATATGTGAGGCCTTGAATTTGATACTTGATATGTGTACACATGTGTTCATCCAACCCCCCTCCCCCATCCCCACCCCACAAACACACACGGGTACAAACACGAAAGAAATCAGAACATTTATTGCTTACCACAGAGTTTAAGTTTATTGGCTTTGGAATCTAGCAGTCCAAAGACCAGATCTGTCACTTAATTGCTGCGTGAGCAGGGCAAATTATCTCTTGAAACGTCATCTTATTGCCTTAAAATTATGATAATCTGACTTCAAGAGCAGGATTTAATGGATGCTCCTATAAAGCATAAAGCGTTTAAGAATAGTGAGGGCCCAATTATCACCATTCTCCTTCCTTGTTCCTGAGGCATCTGCTCTCAGTCACTGCTTTATTCAGTTTAGAACTTACAGAAATCTGTCCACATCTAGTTTTTGCCAGGGGCTGTGAGGGATCCAATTTACAGCAACTTGGAGTGGTGCGTCTCTTCCCAACTTGAGGCCCAGGGGTGCTGACAGTTGAGAGCCACTGTGGTTGCAGTCATTGTGCAGGAAGATGGGCAAATACTATAAATTAGGGACATTTTGGGGTCAGTTTACCAAGCTGCTCTTGGGTTTTCGGCCTGAATATTCCCTTCCCAGATCTTTAGTTTGGGCAGTGATAAAGCTTAGTCACAGCGCAATTGCTTTGCATGTTTAAGGCCTTGGATTTTGTCCCCAGTGAAAGAAAGAGGGAGAGAGGAAGGAAGGGGAAGGAAGGAAGAAAAAGGAAGGAAGGAAGGAAGGAAGGAAGGAAGGAAGGAAGGAAGGAAGAAAGGAAGGAAAGGAGGGAACTCCATTTGATTCCAACCAAATGGCAAACATCACCTTTTGAAGCTTTTCAAAATGACGCTCTGGCGCCTTTGACATATTTTCTTCTACCTGTTGTAACTCTTTCTTCTCCGTGTGATCTGTGAAACATTACAGTCATCAGATCCCTCTAGTTTCACAGTTTATTTCTGTTTCCACTGATTTACTTTGGGGAACACAATACCTCCAATATTGCCCCAGTGTCGTTTTTAGCATGGCACTGAAATATATTTAGAAGGTGAAGGAAAGAAGAAAGAGGAAACACATGTTCTTCCTCATTAAACAGGTCTCATGTAGAGGAAGGCTAATTGTCTGAGGTTCCTTGTAGGATTTTCTCTCTTCATACAGGGCAGGGCCTTTTTAACCTTCCTTCTTGCCCTCCAGATTTACCATTTTACCCCAATGACATGAGAAGTGATTTTCTAAGTTTACACTTCTGTCAACAGTGTATGAGAACTCCTCTTTTATTTTGATTTTCTTTTTAATTTTTATTCTGTTCTCTAGCTTCCCAGCAGTCATAGTCATCACCATATAATTGAAAAGGACAGTTCAATTTTTTTTGGAAGGGGGTAGGGCACTTCTGACAATATTCAGGGATTACTTATAACTCTGCACTCAGGAATTATTTTTGGTGGTCCTCAGGGGACCATATGGGATGCCAGGGATTGAACCCAGGTCGGAATGTGCAAGACAAGTACCCTACCTGCTGTACTATCTCTCTGATGACTGAAAAGGCAACTCTTAATTTAGAAACAAACTGTTCTTGAATGATGTTCATGGTTTGAGAGTTGTGAGTCCCTCAACAAGATATGAGTTAGTATTAACTCAAAGAAAAGAGAGTTGTGTGATGAAGAAAAGTATGGTCTTTCTTTTTAGGCATTTCAGATCATTGATGAGGCCAACTGGAAACTGGAAGCTTCAGGAACACTGAGCCTATCTCCCGACTCTTCATATAGGACAGCCACCCCACAATCATGGAAGACAACTCAGTTTTCAAACTCAGAGGAATTTATTTATTCATTTTTAATAATGTAGGAGTACTAGGGATGGAGTGATAGCACTAGGGTAGGGTGTTTGCCTTGCACGCGGTGGCCGACCCAGGTTCAATTCCTCCACCCCTCTCGGAGAGCCCGGCAAGCTACCCGTGATGTATTCGATATGCCAAACACAGTAACAAGTATCACAATGGAGATGGGGCCCGCTTGAGCAAATTGATGAACAATGGGAGGACAGTGACAGTGACAGTGAAAATGTAGGAGTACTGCTATTTATTCAGTTATTGATTAAGCTGATTGAATTGGGCATAACTCCACATTACTTTTTTTTTTTTAACTGAATCACCGTGAGATATAGTTACAAAGCTTTCATGTTCAAGATACAGCCATACAATGATCAAACACCCATCTCTCCATCAGTGCACACTTTCCACCACCAATATATCCCCTCTCCCCATCCCAGTCCTCACCCTGCCTCCATGCAGGCAATTTCCCCAGTGCTCTCTCTCTTGTTTTGGGAATTAGGTTTTGCTCAAATTTTCACACCACCACTCAAGTCTGCCTGCCAGGGCAGATGCTAGATCATTTATTGTCCCTTGCTCATTTTGAGTATCATGGAAACTGTGGCCACGTGCTTCTGGAATCCTAGATTGTAAATGGTTGGGTTCCAGAGACATTTCTGTAGGGCACTAATCCATTTTGGGATTCAATTGGGTGTCTCTGGACCAGGGCTATTGGTGCACCAAGATGACGCCCAGAGGCACATTGTGGGGGTGACAGCCGGGCCAACGGGTGGGCAGGGAGCTGGGAAGGGACAGCCACGGCGGCACCTCTGCCCCCATGCAGCATGGAGATTTCATCCTGGAACCTGCATACTTGGGCCTTGCTTGTGGAAGTTCTTGGTTGCCGGGATTCCATCTGGAGTAGGCGAACTTTTTTCATTTTTAAGATGTGCAGCATACTTGAAAAACTTTTTAGAAGCAAAAATAGATAACACCAGATTAAGTTGTTTTTCAAATTTAATTTATTTAATGTGTGTTAATTGAAAGACTTCTTCATTTCATTTTACTCTTCTTCTGTAAAATCTTTCTTATTGGAAAAAAGTTGCAGTATTTAAGAGCTTGAAAAACATACAATAATTCACATATTATTATACATGAAATGTTTCAGATGTCTTTTTTTCCCCCAGTGTCAGGGATTGAAACCAGGCCTCACTCATGCAAGGCAAGTGCTCTGCCACTGAGTCACATCCCTGGATTCTTCAGATCCCTTTTGGGGGAGGGGTTGGAATTGGGGATTTGGGTTATTACCTATCAGTGTTTAGGGCTTACTCCTGGCTCTGCATTCAGGAATCAGTCCTGGCAGGTTGGGGAACAGATGTGGTGCTGGGAATTGAACCTGGGTCAGCTGAGTGCAAAGCAAATGCTGTACTATTGTTCCAGCCCAGATAGATTTTTTTTTTTTTTGGAGGGGATGCACCCAGTAGTCCCAATTGTGCTTGGAGGGTACTTGTGGAGCTGAAAATCAAATACAGGACCTCACAAATGCAAGACAAGAACTTTACTATCGAGCCACATCCATGCCCCACTGGTGTGTGTGTGTGTGTGTGTGTGTGTGTGTGTGTGTTTAGGGTGGCATTGAACCACCCACAGTGGCATTTGGGGGCTATGCCTAGATATTTCTGGGTCTATATGCTCTGGCGACTCCTGGCTCAGGGGAATGCATATAAGTGGTTTGATTTGGGGATCAAACCCAAGTTGGCAGCATGCAAGAAGTTTAACTCCTATACTAACTCGCAGGACCCTCAGCTGTTTTTGTTTGTTTGTTTGTTTGTTTTACCTGTTTTCTTATTAGCAAACTTGCCATTTATCCCTGTGACATAGGGAGATGGGTTTTTTGTTTGTTTTGTTTGGGGACCACACTCGACCCAGGGGTAACGCCTAGCTTTGCACTCAAAGATCTCTTCTGGCAGTGCTGGGATTTGAATGTGGTGCTGGGAATTGAAGCCAGGTCACAGCTGCATGTTAGGCAAATGTCTTAACCTTTGTACTATCTCTTCTCCCTGTGATATAGGAGGGATGATAATTGATTAAACTATTTCTTGGGGGGGGGCATACCAGGCAATACTCAGGGGTTACTCCTGACTACTCCGGACTCAGGAATCACTCCTGGCAGGCTCAGGGGAACCATATGGGATGCTAGAGGTTGAACTCAGGTGGGTTGTGTGCAAAACAAATGCCTTGCCCACTATACTATCCCTCCGGCCCCTGATTAAACTATTCTAAATTATTCTGATTTATAATTCATGGAGCTTCCTTCCTTGCTTCTATCCATAGATTAATTCAGTTCTTATTTGGATTTTGGCATTTATCATCTTTCTTACATACTTTAATTGGAAGTTGAAAAGGTTATGTCCAGATGTGTTGGCTAAATGCCATTTTATATTGGAAATTATCCAAAAATAAACTAATTTTTACTTACAACCCTTGGGATTTTTTTCACTCCCTTCTCATGCCCCTGACCCAATTTTTATTAAATAGAGTTATTTTGTACTTATTGCCTTACAGAAAGAACATATAGGAAGAAGAGGATCTAATTCAACCTAGACTTTCTAGTAATTTATTGCAATGTGTAATAGTTCTCTTAATAAAAATATTTCTCATTATATATGAACTAACTAACAGAACTATGAACTCTGTATAAGGAAGAAAAATTGAGACATAAAATACTGATTTGGGAATGGAGCGATAGTGCATGGGAGGGCACTTGCCTTGCATGCGCCTGACCTGGGTTCAATCCCCAGGATCCCGTATGTTCCCCAGCACTGACAGGAGTGATTTCTAAATGCAGAGCCAGGAGTAACCCCTGAGCATCACTGGGTGTGGCACAAAAAACAAAAGCACAGAAGAAATGAAAAAAAAAACCCTCAGATCAATCAAAGTGCGTTTTCAAAAAATACCTTTTAACCTGCATAGACAAAGCCTCTATTCAAATAAATTTTTTTTTTAAATTCCGCCAAACTGATGAAAGGCACAATACCCCAAATCAAGTATGTGTTGGCTACCATCTACCAGCATCATTTACAACAGAGTAAAACATTTTGTCAGAAGCAGAGTCAGAAAGACCTGTTTTGTTTTGTTTTTTTTTTAAGAGAAAAAAGAAAAGAGACCCATCTTTTAGGAACATATTAGCAAAGAATGTTACATAACTGAGGTGGCTCTTTTCTTTTCTTTTCTTTTCTTTCTCTTTTCTTTCTCTTTTCTTTTCTTTTCTTTTCTTTCTCTTTTCTTTTCTTTTCTTTTCTTTTCTTTTCTTTACTTTTCTTTATTTTACTTTACTTTTCCTTGGTGGTGGGAGTTGGGGGGAGGTTGAAGCAAGAAAGTTTTATTGAATCTTCTCAAGGGAGAGAAAAGGAGAAGTTCACATTGGAGAGAGAACACAGGCTTCTCCAGAGATGCATGTCCGAGGGAGACACAGGCGTGAAGAGCAAGCCCGGCAGTTGAGAAATGGAAGGAAAAGATCACCAGTATGTGTATCGGGGGTGAGAGACTGGTCTGTGTGTGGGTGCTGGGAATGATGGGGGAGGCTCTGCCCTCCTTCCTAAATCTCAACCTGCCATCGGGAGGCTGAGTCATGCTAGGTTGATTTATTTTACCTGCATGCAGCCAGGGTGTGATTAGCTGTCAGGAGTGACCTCTCTCCCATGAGTCACCAGGCTGTTTGCTTTCTGTGGGAGTAACACCTCACCTTCACCTGGGCAGAGTTGGTGAGTGTGGGTTGAAGGCTTTGTTAAACAAATCAAAACCTTTTTATGTGGCAGTAGGCACCCCATTTGGGTTCATCAGGAGCAAGACATGACAGAATAAATTCATTTTCTTCCTTCCAAGAGAGAAAAGCCAATTGATAGCTATGTCTTGGTTTATTAAGACATTCGGAAAAGACTATCAGTATAGCCTGATGAAGGAATTCAGGAAATGTGAAGAGGGAAGTAGTACAATGAATTAGGCACAGTCCATTCATAGTTTATTTATTTATTCATTTTTTGCGATGTTGGGGAGTCTTTGCTAATAACACTGGCCAAACATTCTGATTCATTAACCCATCTGGCTAGGAGGGGTTTCTTTTTTGGCATTTTATGTGGGATTTATGAATTATTCATACTTTTATTAGCTACCTCGATGAAGAGCTGGAAATTGTGCTTTCCAATTAGGCAGACGACTAAAAGCTGGAGGAACAGATTATAGGTTGGGCAATGGAATGAAGGTATCCACAGACAACACAATAGACTCTCAGAAGGTAAAGCTTGGCATGAGTTAATAAGTCTACACTTAATTTTAATTTAATTTTTTTTTGGTTTTCAGTTACACCATGCTTTGCTCAGGGCTCGTTCTTGGCACTGTGCTCAGGAATCAGTCCTGGTGGGGCTCAGGGGGCCATATGGGTGCTCCAGTTGGCTGCATGCAAAGCAAAAAACTTACCTGCTGTACGATCTCTCCAGCTCTCTTAAACTTTAAAGATCGACCTTCAATGAAAGAGAGAGTGAGATTTAGAATAGAAAAGAAATTTTCATTTTGGTTTTGGGGTTACACCCACAGGTGCTCAGGGGCTACTCTGAGTGCTCAGAGCTCAGTGCTCAGAAGTTACTCCTGGTGGTGCTGGGGATGGAACCAGGGTTTACCACACGCAACATAAATACCTTACCCCATGTGTTGTCTCTTCTGTTCCTAGAAAAAAAATTCTTTTAAAAAGTGAACGTTTTTGTTGACTGGAGTAAGTGTATGCCAAGCATCTGACTCATGCAGAAGTACCTTCCACCACGGTATGAGGCCCTGGGCTAGATTTGTGCCATCACAAAAGTAAAAGATGGAAAGAAAGAAAATGAAGACTGGGCTGTATCAATAAAAGTGCAGCAAAACAAGAACTGAGTCCAATAATGTAATGACGAGACCAAAGTCACTCCTGATCAGTTAGCGTTACAGTTCAGTCATCATTCTAGAAGTAACGGAATCCAAAAATGGATCAGTCTCAGTTCTTTAGGAAGCTTTTGGTTTAGTCAGAGACTAAATCTGTAGTGACTATAGCATAAAATTAGAATTAGGTTTCATAAATAAGAAATAGGATAAAGTCGTGTGTAAATTCAAAGAAGCCAGATCATTCTCAGTCTAAAGATCAAAAAATGGTCCTGACCCTGAGCCAACTGTCTTCACTAGGGCAACTCGGAAGGGGGCGGGTTGAGTTTCCCTCCCTGCCCCAGCAGAACCCCAGCAGCCGAAGTCCTCCAGCACTCAACCACACAGCCATGCTCAAGGATACTCTTCACAGGCTTGGATGAGCCTCACTTATGAGGGAATCTGCAGAAAAACCCAGGTATGCGGGACCTGTGACTGAGATCTCCAAGCTCGCTCAGAGTTGCACTCGGTCTCGTCCCCCCAGTCCCCCAGTTTTCCAATAGCTTGACAGTCACATCCACAAACTGCCCCCCGGCGCCATATAATCTCATCAATGACCAAGATCCAGAGACCTTGAAATAAAGCTCCTGGAAGAGAAAACCCAGGTATGCGGCAGGACTTTGTGGCTGAGAACTCTGGGTTCAACAACAGGAACAGGAATAGAGATCCTCTGCCCATATCCCCATGTCTCTGGCGACTCAGCATAAGCCTCCTCTCGCTGGCGCCAGATAATCTCGTCATCTGCCACCATCCAGATCAAATGTCCTTCTCTCCCAGAAGGGAGCATAACATGATGCTCGCCTTAACCATGACGCCGGGCCCTATGGCAGGCTGTTTCACTTGGGACGCCCCAGAGGGGGGCAGGTGAGAGCCCTTCCCGCCCCCAAGGGACCCTGCCCCAGCAGCCAAAAACCTCCAGAACTCAACTGACAGCATGCTCACAGCTGCTTTTCACACGCTCAGGCCGAGCCTCACCCATGCGTGAACCTATTCCTCGTTCATACTTCATGCCCTACCCATACTCCAAGAGTACCGCACCACATTTTATGGGGTTCAAAGTAGGAGACAAACAATCTTAGACAAAAATATTTTTTAAACAAATATATATATACACGCACACACAGAAGGCTCAAAATCTAACAACATGTTAGTGATCTCTTATAGAAGGCCTTAATGGCCCCTGGGTGAAATACAACAATCTTCACCCTCTTTCCTCAAAGGATACTCTTTTGGTAGCATTTTCAGCAGGTTTTTTATAACAAACAATACTGTAGCACTGTCCTCCCGTTGTTCAGGCAGGCACCAGTAACTTCTCACAACAAATTGTGAGACTTGTTGTTAAACAAACAATACAAAGTATATTATTTTGGTTTGCTTTGGGGCAGGATTGGGATTCAGGATGGAAACACCCAAAATATAGTAGTGGGAAGGTGTAATGGTGGTGGGATTGGTGTTTGAATATTAAATGTAATGAAATGTTGTGAACTACTTTATAAAATAAAAAAAAAGTAAAGAAAAAAACTCCCTAAAGAGAGTTCCATGGATCGTTTTGGAGCACGTGGCCACATTCACAGTCAAGCAACCTCTTATACTCTAGCCCACTTACATACAAAATGTAGCATACATTTGTTTGGGTTTAACATATATGCCTGAAATCTCTCTCTCTCTCTCTCTCTCTCTCTCTCTCTCTCTCTCTCTCTTTTAAATGTAAGAGTACTGCTATTTATTCAGCCACTGATTGAATTGGGTATGAACTCCTCCTTACTTTTTTTTTCACTTTTTATAATTTTATTTATTGAATAACTGTGAAAGCAGTTACAAAGCTTTTGGGTTTTAGTCTCAATCATACAATGAAACACCTGTACCTTCACCAGTGTCCATTCTCCACCACCAAAAACCCCAGTATACCCCCATCCCAAACCCTTCCCCTACTTGTGGGCCAGTTGATTTCCATATTACTCTCTCTCTACTTTGATTAAATTCAATATTTCAACACCAGACCCACCATTATTATTTGGGATTTTACCCCAACACTCAGATCTGCCAAAAAGGCAACAGTAGACAATTTGTTTTCTATTGCTGATTATGAATAACGTATGATGTCACGCGACTGCAGTAGTGGCCACACGATTTTGAAATTCTGAAATTTTAACAATTAAATCTTGAGGGATTTCTGCCAAAACCTGCTGGGTTCTGAGATTTGTTCCTGAGCCTCTTGGATCATGGCCGTTAAGCAGCTTGATCAGGAGCCAGAGAGCTGTTCCTTGGCTCGGGGTCTCGTTGGGGAGGGGAGGAAAGGGCCGGCTCCATCCCCATCCCTTGAGGCCCTGCATGTCTCGTCACTGTGTGCCCAAACCTGACTGTCCAGTGGGCTTCCAGGGGGAACAGGCCAAGGCACGAAACCTATTTCCACCTGGGGTGCCCTGGCGCTGGTAACCTACTACAGGGACTGGACGCATCTCTCACAAAAGCTTCTGGGTTCTGAGATTTGTTTCTGAGTCTCTGGGATCATGGCCATTAAGCAGCTTGATCAGGAGCCAGAGAGGCTGTTCTTGGGCGGTGACTTGGGGTCCTGTTGGGGTGGGAAGGAAAGGGCTGGCTCCACCCTCATCCTGTGAGGCTCCACGTGTCTCGTCACTACGGTCCCAAACCTGACTGTCCAATGTCCTCTGGAAGATGGCGGCCACTGAGCCTCCAAGGAGGAGCAGGTGGAGGGACAATACCCTTTCCCCCCTGGGGTGGTCCAGCATTGGTAACCCATTGCGGGGACCAGATGCATTTCTGCCAAAAGCCGTTGAGTTTTGAGATTTGTTTCTGGGTCTCTGGGATCATGGCAGTTAAGCAGTTCCATCAGGAACCAGAGAGGCCTTGCCTCCAATTATATAGCTGAGCCGGAGTTAGTTTGTGGGTGTGTCTTGGCCATTTACTTTCTTGGTAAACTTTGCCCCAAGTTTTTGGGGTCTGGCCAAAGGCACAGCAGCATTTTTGGGGTATCTGGAAGTCTGAAGGCACCATCAGGCTGCTGATGCACTCGCCTCACAGGTACTGATTGACCTGCTAGCGGCACCATACCCCTGTGTAATCTCTTATATAAGGGCTTAAGTGGTTCCAGGATGAAACACAACAGTCTTCACACACTTTCCTCTTATGGTGGTAGGAAGGTGCACGGTGGTGGTTTGGTGTTCGAATATTAAATATAATGAATTATTGTGAACAACTTTATAAAAATAAAAAAATAGGAAAAAATCAAGAAATGCATGAGAAGAAGGAAGAGCAGGAGTAGAGGCTGTAGTCAATCTTGTTTGTGTGGGTGACCAGCAGATATTTGGCACATAGCTATATTGATCCAACTTACGTATCAGAGGCAAGACACACTTAATTGGAAATTCTATATACAGAAGTGGTACGGTTTGGCCGAGTTTTTCAGAGATAATAGTAGAAAAATTAGAAAGGCAAGTTGGAATCAGGTAATTGTGCTTTATCTGTGTGAAGGAACCTCATGTCTACAGAGTTCTAGTTCCATCAAATATGAGTTAAATTTCCCTATTTTTTACTGTTCTCTGACAATCACAGTTGTGTTTTATGGGGAGGGGGTGGGGACGAAGATGAGCTGGGATTAATGGCATGCAAGGCAAATGCCTTACACGTATACAGTCTCTCTGGCACTGACCATCACATTCTTAACTCTTATGACACTGGGAGGTTTTTTTTTTTTCCCCCTTTATTTTATTTTATTTTTTTACAGTTGTAGATTTACAATTTTTTGTGCTTTGGTTTCAATTATACAATGATCAGATACCCATCCCTCCACCAGTGCCCATTTTCCACCACCATGGATAATATCCCTCCCACCCCCATCCCCCCATCCCCCCTGTCTCTGTGGCAGGCAATCCCCTGTGTTCTCTCTCTCCTTTTGGGTGTTGTGGTCTGCAAAAGAGGCATTGAGTGGCAAACATGTTCAGTCCATAGTCTACTTTCGACATGCATCTCCCCTCCTGGGAGGATCCTCCAAACATCCTTTATTTGGTGCTCCCTTCTTTATCTGAACTGCCCTTTCCTCTAGGATACCCGGCTGGCCTCTAAGTTATGGAGTAATCATCCTGGTGCTGATCTCAGCTATTCTTGGGTATTAATCTCATACTTTGTTACTTTATATTCCCCAGATGAATGCAATCT
Source organism: Sorex fumeus (assembly GCF_029834395.1). Classification (NCBI taxonomy): domain Eukaryota; kingdom Metazoa; phylum Chordata; class Mammalia; order Eulipotyphla; family Soricidae; genus Sorex; species Sorex fumeus. The sequence continues at coordinate 17,254,353 of NW_026606072.1, forward strand.
TTCTATGTCTATCCCTCTCTCTCTGACTCATTTCACTTAACATGATACTTTCCATGTTGTACCACTTGTATATAAATTTCATGACTTCATCTTTTCTAACAGCTACATAGTACTCCATTGTGTAGATGTACCAAAGTTTCTTTAACCAGTCATCTGTTCTTGGGCATTCAGGTTTCTTCCGACACTGGGAGTTTAACTACTTCACTTTGATAGCACATACAGGAACTCTGATTTTTTTTTCCTCATGCACTTACTTTAACACGATATTGAGTAAACTGAATTCTCTTCAGCTTTAATCACTGAACAGTGTGGTAGCATTCTTTGAAGTGTTGTTATCTGAGTTAAAGAAGTTTTGAGTGCTTTTTTTTTAACTGAATCAACATTAGATAAAGTTATAAAGCTTTCATGATTGAGTTTTAGTCATACAATGATCGAACAGCCATCCCTCCCCCAGTGTACATTTTCTACGACCAATGTCCCCAGTATCCTTCCCACCACCCCCACCCCCACCCCATGCCAACCTCTGCCTCTGTGGCAGGCAATTTCCTTCTTTCTCTCTACTTTGGAGCATTATGGTTTGCAATACAGATACTGAGATGCCATCATATTTGGTCCTTAGTCTACTTTCAGCACACATCTGACTCTGATTTTGTTTTATGTGTGTTTTTACATCCTACCTCTCTTCTCTTCCACCCAATCCCTGTCCATTCATGACTTGTTGATACTTGTTACAACTACACCTCATTCAGAAGGTCTCATGTGACAAGCAGGTGTTTGAATCACACAGAGCAGACTTGGAAGTGGCAAAATCAGGAGCAATCTGAACAATTAAAAGAGGTAATAGGGGCTGGAGTGATAGCACAGCGGGTAGGGTGTTTACCTTGCACGCAAGCTGACAAAAGTTCAATTCCCAGCATCCCATATGGTCCCCTGAGCACTGTCAGGAGTAATTCCTGAGTGTAGAGCCAAGAGTAATCCCTGTGCATCACCAGGTGTGACCCCAAAAGCAAAAATAAATAAATAAAAATAAAAAATAAAAGCAGTAATGAAGAGCAATTGTATTTGGTTTTCTATTTTTATGTTTTGAGGTAGTACCCAGCAGTGTACAGGGGCTTCTCCCAGTTTTGTGCTTGCGGGTCTCTCTTAGCAGGACGGTGTGTGTTTGTGTGGGGTGATGATGAGGGGCATCCATTCGCTGCTAGGGATGGAACTTGGGCCCCTTAAATGCAAAGTATGCACTCCAGAGTGTTGTTTTCTCTTCAACCCTTGAGGATCAATTTTAAAGTTGTAATTATAGAAATATAAAGAAAAAAAGAAATTTTAAGGGTATATATAGTCACTGACAACACAGTGTCTTACTTACTAGTGAAATGCTGTACACATTGGGGCTGGAGTGGTAGCACAGCGGGTAGGGCGTTTCCCTTGCTCGAAGCTTACCCGGATTCTATTCCCAGCATCCCATATGGTCCCTCGAGCACCGCCAGGAGTGACTTCTGAGCATTGCCAGGTGTGACGCAAAAAAAAAAATGCTGTACACATTTCTGTTGGTTAAGAACCAGGCAAAAATTTCACTATCTCCACAACAAAATTAATTGTCAGACTTTAATCCAACATGAGTATTTAGTTGGCAACAATTAGAAGGTTAAAAATCGAAATGGTCTGCCCAGGGAAAAATGTATTACTGCATTTAGTATACCAGTCTTCCAAGCACATGGTCATAAGTACAAATCCCTGGTGTCCCACATGTTCTGAGCACGATCTTGGCAGCACTACCCTCTGGAGTCCCAGAGTCACAAGTGATTTCGGTAACTCCACAGTCAGTGTATGTAATCCCCACACAGGCTGAGACTCCTGATGAGCTACCCCCACTGAGAAGGTGTGTGAGTGTCATAGACAGGAAGTGTGATCTGTGGTGAGCTCATGTTCTCACCCAGTGAACCCTAGTGAGCACTGCTACAGTTACCTCAACTGATGAGTGCAAACCTGGGCCCAGAGAAATAGTACAGAGGGTAGGGCGCTTGCCCAGCACAGGGCCATCCCTGGGTTCAACCCCAACAGCTCAGGTAGTCCTCTGAGTCCCACCAGAAGTGATCTCTGAGTGCAGACTCAGAAGTACACCCTGAGCACTGCTGGTGCATCCCAAAAACCAAAATGAAAATTGAGTGCGACCCTGGAAAGCAGGTGTGCAAACACTGTATCTAAAGGGGTACAGACCTCGGTGAGCACTACAGCCTAATATGTGAGCACCCCAACCTGACCAGCATCATGGCTAAAGAAACTATGAGCACCACAGCCAAGCATGTGTAAAACCCCAGGTCATCACAACAATGAAGGGAGAGAAAAAAATTAATTAAGGATTAATCTACATGTGGGACATAGTAGCAGATGTGGCCCCCAGGGTCTTTAGGAACCACTGGGGAGGCACAAGAAGAAGATGAGGAGGAAGAAGGAAGGAGGAGGAAGAGGATGAAGAGAGAAGAGGAGGAGGAGGAGGAGGAGGAAGAGGAGGAGAGAAGAAGAGGAGGAGGAGAAAGGAGGAGGAGGAGGAGGAGGAGAAAGGAGGAGGAGGAGGGGGAGAAAAAAGGAGGAGGAGGAGGAGGAGGAGGAGGAGGAGAAGGAGGAGGAGGAGGAGGAGGAGGAGGAGAAGAAGAAGAAGAAGAAGAAGAAGAAGAAGAAGAAGAAGAAGAAGAAGAAGAAGAAGAAGAAGAAGAAGAAGAAGAAGAAGAAGCAGCTTAAATGAGTAACTAAGACACTGGGTTATTATTATGAAAATAGGCGGGTAGATCACTGGAAGAGAACAGAGCAGCATTCTTCAATCTCTTTACACTTGCAGATCAGAACTTCTCCTGCACACTGTTCCACAGACTGGCAGTTACAACCCTAGAACTAGATCAGTGTGTTCCAACATTTCTATTCCTACAGAAAAATATCAATGCCATTCAGTGGAGAAGGAACAATATTCTTTTCTTAATGAATGGTGTTGAGCATTTAATATTTAAATGGAACTATAATATACCATAATAATATATTTTATCTTATCCAATACTCAGAATCTAATTTTTATTAATTATGGTCTAAATATAAGATAAATATTAATGCTTCTCAGAAAACACATAATGTATTCCTGGAATAGCAGTGGAGTAGGCAAAAATTTTTATATCTAGGACACCAATGAATTAACCATGATAAAAGGAAAAATCTGATGAAACAGACTTTGTCAGAATTAAATTTTTCTGTTGATCAAAAGTACCATTAAGAGTGAAATACTAGTGTTTGTACAAGCATCATAGTACAAATAACACTGAACTAAACAAAGAGACTTGTACTAGAATATTTATAGCAGTTTTACCCATAATAGTCCAAACTGGAAATGGCCCAAATGTTTATCCACAGAAGAATAGTAATATAGGTCATGGGCATATGATTCATCTATGGACAGTTCTTTACTTTAAACTTTTTTATATTTTTAAATTTTTTATAAGTTTTGGGCAGAAAAATTTAGGAGAGACCAAACATAACAGAGTACTAAATATTCCTTTTTAGTTGTCTCTGGGTATTTAGACCTAGAATGAATTTTTGAGTTGATAAAGACACACATACTATTAAGTAAAATTATTTCTGTTTTATGAAGCATATCTGGATATTTTAAAGTGTATTATATATATTAATAAATCATAAATTTTACTTTATCACATGGCATAAATGAAATAGAAGCATATTGCATCTTGTTACTGCAGCTGCATCTCTGAGAGATCAAGTGCCTACATGATATTTTCAGTGAGATTATATAAGTATGTGGTATTATCTGATATTTTTTAATAGCTACTAAGTGCCAAATAAGATCATTGTAAGATAACTGGATTACCAAATAAAATGGAGCACTGGAGCACTGTCCTCCCATTGTTCATCAATTTGCTTGAGCGGGCACCAGTAACGTCTGCTGATTACTGGGGCTGGAGCGACATGCTGCCGACCTGGGTTCGATTCCTCCGCCCCTCTCGGAGAGCCTGGCAAGCTACCAAGAGTATCCCGCCTGCACAGCAGAGCCTGGCAAGCTACCATGGTGTATTCAATATGCCAAAAATAGTAACAATACGTCTCACAATGGAGACGTTACTGGTTACCAAATAAAATAGTTATTTTAAAACATGGCAAGTGCAGGAGTGGGGAAATAAAGCTGTAGTTAGCAGTAAAATGGAATGTTTGCTATTTCAGCTGACCAGGCTCACTCAGACCCGTGATGCTGAGCCGCCCCTTCTGTGCTGGGCAGAGTTGCATGTGATGCAGGATGGAGTAAGCCCTTGCCCAGGATCTGCTTGTGTTCTATCACTGTGCTTGTCTCCCCAGCTCCCAGAAACAGATTTAAGCAATACACGATGCTTCTGCAGTGCTTACCACTTGCTAGGGAATGCCCCATGGTGTTTAACATACACTAACCTGTTCCATTCTTAACTTAAGGCAGACATTTTTCTTATGCTCTCTTTTACAGATGGAAGAGAATAGCACTGAGCAGTCTGATGCCAGGGTCCTGCTTTTATTTTTTTTATTTTTATTTTATTTATTTTTAAATTTTTTTTTTAATGACTCACTGTGAGGTACAGTAACAGACTTACAAACTTTCATGTTTGTGTTTCAGTCATACAATGATTGAGTACCCATACCTCCACCAGTGCCCATCCACCACCAATGTTCCCAGTATCTCTCCTCCCACCCCATCCCCACCCCGCCTCTGTGGCAGGCACATTCCCTTTCACTCTCTCTCTCTCTCTTTTAGGGTGTTGTGGTCTTCAATGCAGGTACTGACTGGCCATCATGTTCGGTCTATAGTCTACTTTCAGCACACATCTCCCATCCCAAGCGGGTCTTCCAAGCATCCTTTACTTGGTGGTCCCTTCTCTGTCTGAGCTGCCTTTTCCCGCAGCATATGAGACTGGCTTCCAAGCCGTGGAGCAATCCTCCTGGTCCTTATCTCTACTATCCTTGGGTATTAGTCTCCCATTTTGTTACTTTCTATTCCACAAATGAGTGCAGTCCTTCTATGTCTGTCCCTCTCTTTCTGACTCATTTCACTTAGCATGCTACTCTCCATGTTAATCCACTTATATGCAAATTTTATGACTTCATCTTTTCTAACAGCTGCATAGTATTCCATTGTGTAGATGTACCAAAGTTTCTTTAGCAGTCATCTGTCCTGGGGCACTTGGGTTTTTTTCTACATTCTGGCTGTTGTAAACAGTGCTAAAATGAACATAGAGTGCAGAAGTCATTTCTACTATACTTTTTTTGCATCTCTGGGATATATTCCCAGAAGTGGTACTGCTGTGTCAAATGGGAGCTCAATTTCTAATTTTTTATTTTTGCCAGTTAAACAATTTTTTTTCAATTGAGTCACCATGAGAACATTTACAAAGCTTCCAGGTTAAAGTCTTGGTCATACAATGATCAAACACCCATCCCTTCACGAGTGCACATTTTCCACCACCAAGAACCTCAATAGGGTTTTTTCCCCCCGCTTTTTTTGGGTCACACCCGGCGATGCTCAGGGGTTACTCCTGGCTCTGCACTCAGGAATTACTCCTGGCAGTGCTCAGGGGACCATATGGGATGCTGGGAATCAAACCCGGGTCGGTCGCGTACAAGGCAAACACCCTACACACTGTACTATTGCTTCAGCCCCTCAATTTCTAATTTTTTTAGAAATGTCCATACTGTTTTCCAAGAGGGCTGAACCAGTCAGCATTCCCACCAGCAGTGAAGGAGAGTCCCTTTCTCCCCACATCGTAGCCAACACTGGTTGCTTTTGTTCTTTTGGATGTGGGTCCTGCTTTTTAGACACTGCAAGGCTCACGAGAAAGATAGCCCCACTTGCAGAGGAAGTTTCCTGGGAGAAAAAGATAGGGACAAGGTTTGCACTTTTGGAACAAGGACCCTGACAGCCTCTGTGGTCCAGTGAGTGTCAGTGACCTCCAGGGAAGGTCAGCAGTCCTCTAGGACAGGTGATGATTGCCCAAAGGAAGCAGGTTAGCTGTGGAAATAGAGTACAGACAAGTCTGAGAGGCATCTGAACTGGGAGAACTCAGGGCGTGGTTATTTATTGGCTGTGAGGGTAGAGAAGGGGACTAGTCAGAATGATCAGAAGGGATCACTTAAAAATAGTGTCATCCTGGTTAAAGAAACTTTGGTACATCTACACAATGGAGTACTATGTAGCTGTTAGAAAAGATGAAGCCATGAAATTTACATACAACTGGTACAATATGGAAAGTATCATGCTAAGCGAAATGAGTCAGAAAGAGAGGGATAGACATAGAAAGATTGCATTCATCTGGGGGATATAAAGTAACAAAGTATGAGATTAATACCCAAGAATAGCTGAGATCAGCACCAGGATGATTACTCCATAACTTAGAGGCCAGCCGGGTATCCTAGAGGAAAGGGCAGTTCAGATAGAGAAGGGAGCACCAAATAAAGGATGTTTGGAGGATCCTCCCAGGAGGGGAGATGCATGTCGAAAGTAGACTATGGACTGAACATGTTTGCCACTCAATGCCTCTTTTGCAGACCACAACACACAAAAGGAGAGAGAGAACACAGGGGATTGCCCTGCCACAGAGACAGGGGGGATGGGGGAATGGGGTTGGGAGGGATATTATCCATGGTGGTGGAAAATGGGCACTGGTGGAGGGATGGGTATCTGATCATTGTATAATTGAAACCAAAGCACAAAAAATTGTAAATCTACAACTGTAAAAAAAAATAAAATAAAATAAAGGGGAAAAAAATTGTGTCATCTTGGGGCTGGAGTGATAGCACAGCGGGTAGGGCGTTTGCCTTGCATGCGGCTGAGCTGGGTTCGATTCCCAGCATCCCATATGGTCCCCTGGGCACCGCCAGGGGTAGTTCCTGAGTGCATGAGCCAGGAGTAACCCCTGTGCGTTGCCGGGTGTGACCCCCCAAAAATAGTGTATCTGTCAACTCTATCCCAATTTTATCATTGTATATGTTTGGTGTGTGTGTGTGTGTGCGTGTGTGTGTGTGTGTGGCTCAAACCTAAGGTCTTAATATAATGTATGTACATGAGCACTGAGTTACATCCCCAATCATATCACAATTAAAAAAATAATTCTAACCAGGTACATGATGGTGCTATTTACTGCGCTAGAACGACAGCACATCCATCAGGGAGGCTGCCTTCACGGAGTGTAAGCTGTGCAGTGCTCAGGAGGCTCTGTAATTTTCCGGCTTAAAGCTCTGCTGCAGCTGCAGTTCTCCACTTTTGAACAGGATCTCCACACTGGTTCTACCTGAGACCGCACAAGGTATGCGGCCAGCCCTGCTGTCAAGCATCTGGTGCGCAGCACTGAAGCTTAGAGAAATGGGCTTTGAGTAAAATGTTCCCCAAAGTGTGGTTTCCAAGGGTGCAGAGTTCAGAAAGGGGCTTCATGGTAGATCACATTGAGGAAATAACAGGTCAAGTTAAGTTAAATTATCATTAAGAGGTGGAATATCCCAAGGTTATGAATCTACTTATAAGCTATGATATAATAAAAGATTATCTGGTCTTTGTCCCTGGTTCCTGACATAGAACCTAACAGACCTTAGGGATTTGAAGAGTGACCTGTGCATCTTTTTTATGCTAATGACAAGATGTGGGGCTGGGGGTGTCTGGATAGCCCCAGGCAAGGGGCTGTCCATTAGGAAGACCACAGAGCTAATTTAAGGGGTCTTAAATTTCAACCTCCTGACCTCCAAGGAAAGTAAGGGATGCAGACTGTGTTCAATAACAGGGCGACAGATGCTTTTGTTTTTTCTTTGAGGGCCACACCAGGTGGTGCTCAGGGCTACTTGCAGTTCTGATCCCAGGGGTTGCTCCTGTCAGTGCTCAGGTGTGCTGGGATACTTTTCCAGCACTCAGCCTGTCAAGCTGGGGCTCCAGCTAATGAGGTACTCCATTGTGCTTCTGTAATAAAACCCTAATAAAATAATGCTGGGCTCAGAGGCTCGGTGCAGCCTCTTAGCTGGAGGGAAACCTGCCCAGGTGCCCCGAGGAGAGGTCATGGGGGGGACAGCACCCTCCCCCGAGACTCCCACTCCACACTTGCCTTTTGTGCTTCTCCCATTTGTCTGTTTCTCCTTTGTGTCTTTTTTTTGTGGGTTTTTTTTTTTTTTTTGCTTTTTGGGTCACTCCCAGCAATGCACAGGGGTTACTCCTGGCTCTGCACTCTAGAATTACTCCTGGCAGTGCTCAGGGGACCATATGGGATGCTGGGAATCGAACCCTGGTTGGCCGCGTCCAAGGCAAATGCCCTACCCGCTGTGCTATTGCTCCAGCCCCTCCTTTGTCTTTTTTAAATGAAACTGTGACCATCAGCTGGGCTTATGAATCAGGCTGAGACAGGACATGCCTAGCCTGTGAGGGGCTCCTGAGTTTAACCCCCTGGACACAAGTGTTTCTCCCACTCACCCACACAGTCAGATACCATCAGATGGTATTTTCAGGAACAGAAAGTCCCCAGGGGCAGGGAAGTCTTACCCTGCTAAAAGGCAGGAAGCAATGGGCACGAAGGGGCCTTTCTTGTATCTGCAGCAAACACCCACTTACACAGACACTGCCCGCCAGGCCCCAGGTTCCCCGTCCTCTCGCAGCTAATAGCCCCAAGTCCCTTATCCACACAGAGCTGGGAGCCCAGCACCCCTTATCTTTAGATGGGGCTCTGCCTTACCCTGCTCCTGACTGGCCAACCCCTCAGTCTGAGGTGAGCATAACAGTGGGAACACACTGGGAGTCCAGTTCCTGCCAAGGATTGGGCTCTTCGAAGAAAGAACCCTCCCCCCGCAGTGCCCCCTTGAACCAACTGCCCCACCTCTGCACGGGGAGCCAGGAATGAGAGTTAGAACCCAAAGTTCACAAGGCGCCTCCTGCTGCCTCCTCTTCTCCTGGAGGTTTCTCCTCCTTTCCTTTCAGTAAACTCAACTCAGCGTTTAAAAATGGCTAGAACATTCATACACTCTTTGATGTTTAGCTTCAAGGGGCCTTTCATAACCCAACGTAGTGTGGCCAAGCTCTGTTCCTATTAAAAAATGCAAATGACCTTTCAGTATCTGTGTTGCAGATCATAGTGCCCAGACAGGGGGGCAGGGGGGAGAGAAAAAGGGGGTGGGGAGGAAAAGTGTCTGCTATAGAGCCCTAGAGGCAGGTTGGGGAGTGGGATTGGTGGGAGGGAAACTTGGGTCATTGGTGGTGGGAAATGGACATTGGTTGAATCATTGTATGACTGAAACCTGATCATGAACAGCTTTGTAACTGTGTAGCTCATGGTCACTCGATTTGTTTCTTTTCTTTTCTTTTTTTTTATTTTGCTCTTTGGATCACACCTGGTGTTGCACACAGGGGTTACTCCTGGCTCATGCATTCAGGAATTATTCCTGGTGGTGCTTGGGGTACCATATGGGATGCTGGGAATTGAACCCAGGTCGGCCACGTGCAAGGCAAGTTCCCTTCCCGCTGTGCTATCGCTCCAGCCCCTCAATTTAGAAAATAAAAATTACAAAAAATAAAATAAATATGCGACCTAGAAAAAATGTAAATGATGGGAGTGTAGAGATAGTAGAGGGGTTAAAGCACTTGTCTTGTATGTGACTGGTGCTGATTCAACTCCCAGCATTGCATATGGTCCCTGATGTACCATTAGCAGTGATCCCTGAGCTTAAAGCAGAAGAAAGCCCTGAGCACTGTCAGGTAGAGCCCCAAAACAAACAAACAAAATACTTCACCAATGCCATGCTTTCAGTGAGTTCTGGAATTGTCCTAGTGAATAACTGAAAGTGAGGAAATCATGGAAAACTTCTGAATTAGAAACTGTTCAGGCAGAAGAACAGCAGGCCTAAGGCCTGAATTTGATGTCTGACTTGGTGGCTATCCTGGGAAGGACTTTGCTTTCCTGCCCTCTATCCCCAGAAAGAACATACTTTTGGTTTTGGGATTTTTTTTAGCCCCCATGCATGAATCCTGAAGTGCTTGGGGGCTAAATCACGGTTTTTACTGGGAGTGGAGGGGGGAGGGGTTATTCATGGCGGTGCACAGGGGTCTATGATGGGTTGCCAGGCATCAAATCCAGGGCGTTCTGCATGCAAAGCACGTTTTCCAGCCCAAGCATTTCCTTTAACCAATGGGATCTGCATTAACTCTGCAGTTAGTTTCAGGAGTTGAACTGAGTTGACTTGCGGTGTCCCCAATTGGTACAACAGTTGAGCTAGAGTGGAGTAATTCACTGTGTCACCCAACGCTTAGAACCAAAGAGCTTACTCTCCCAGCTGCAGACAGGACTGTAATGCCAATTGTTTCATCCCTCCCCGAGAGCTGACTTGCAGAGGGGAGCTGAGCTGCTGTGATCACCTGCCTTTTCACTGGCCCTCCAGACTATGGAGGTCTGTCTGACATGCCCCAAAGTGCTGAACTGCGCCTGACAGGGCTCAGTGATCTCTGTGGATGTGGCTGCAGTGCTCAGGCCAGAGGAGTGACCTCTGTTCGATCCTGTGCAGAGAACCTCTGCAGAGACAGACTGCAGGAATGTAGCCTCAGCAGTTGTTACAGATTATTAAACACTAATTTTAAAAAAACAGGCAGTCACCCTCTCAGAAGGATATTTTGGAGAATAAAATATATAGGGAAGAGAAAATAGATTCACAGCAAAATATTTCTGTTCCTCCCCCCCCCCCACACACACCCCTTCTCCGCACCCCTGCCACCCCCAGTTTGGTTTTGGAGCCACAACTGGCTCTGGTGGTTCTCAGGGCTTATTCCTGATCTTGTGCTCAGGGATCACCCCAAGCCGAGTTTGGGATCAAACCAGGGTCAGCTTCAAGCAAGGCAAATACCCTACTTGCTGTACTATCTCTCCAGCCCCGCTCTCAGTTCATTTTAAAAGATCAAACCATTGAACCCCAAGAAAGGCATTAGAGAAGTCAGTGGTGGAATGGCCATGTGAAATTATGAAGATAATCAATCAAGAGACTCCTTGGAGTGGGTTGCAAATCTTCCTATTCACAAGTTATCCTACTGTTAGTGAAACCTTATGAATGAATGCTCTGAGTGCGGAGAAAAAACAAACCTTTGTGGATGATTTTTCCTTAAGTCTCAGCAAAGTTCTCACATCGGACATAAACTATTTATGTGAGTAATGTGTGAAAGTCCATGGCTGTGAGTTACGCCTAAGCACTCATTGTGGAGAAACTTTTTAAAAGCCAAGCTTCTGGGAGAAAATCTAAGAAGCTTGTGATGAGTCTCAGTAGTAAAAAAAAAAAAATCTGAGTGTGAGAAATGCTAGAATGTTTTCACTTGCACCTCATCCTTCCACGTGTATGTGAGAGGTCCCCATGCATTGAAACTCCAAGCATGCAAAGTGTGTGGGAAAACCTTTATGTCTTCTTCCTCTTTTACCAGACATTTAATAACTCACTGGAAAGAATGCTATGAATGTGAGCAGGGTGGAAAATTTTTCAGTTGTTGCTTCTTCCTTCAGATACACATAACCTATAGTGGAAAGAAGCCCCATGTGTTCCAACAGTGAGGCAAAGCTGGTGATGCTTGGCACACCTTGGAGTTCATATGAGAATGTGTACTGAGCAGGAACCCTTTGAATGTCAGCAGTGTGGGAAGACTTGTTATCCTCCATGATGTTTTTAAAAAACATTTGAACACCTAATGAAACACTATTACCGTAAGGAGTGCAAGAAGCAGGAAAAACAGTTTGCTTCAATCCCTTTGAGGTCATCTTAAAATGCTTTCTAGGGGGCTGAGGAAACAGCTTTAAAAGCTACAGTTTGTTTCTACCCCTCAGGACTTCAAGGTCCTCCAAGCAAGACCAGGTGTAGCTTTTGTGGCTTCTGAGCACCAATGAGATGGCCCTGGTAGCCCCCAGCACTTCTGGACCAAACTGTACCATGTTGCCAATTTGGAACGTTGAACCACCTGGCCCCACAGCTGGCTCAAACATCACTGGGTGAAATTCCCTCCCCACACTTGCTGGAGAAATGCTTGCTAGTCTCCTGACCAAAACAAACAGAATTCATGGAGTTTTCATACTGGGGAGAAATCTTATGTGGCAAATAATGTGGAAAAGTCTTGATTTTTCATTCTATCTTCAAGAAAACACAGAATATGACTTAGCAATAGCACTTGTTGGCATCAATCCCCAAAGCACTGTAGCACTGTAGCACTGTCCTACCGTTGTTCATCGATTTGCTCAAGCGGGCACCAGTAATGTCTTCATTTTGAGACTGGTTGTTACTGTGTTTGGCATATCGAATACACCACGGGGAGCTTGCCAGGCAATATACTCTCGGTAGCTTGCCGGGCTCCCCAAAGCACAAAAATATTAATTTGAAAAGATATATGTACATCTATGTTCATCACCACGCTTCGTACAATAACCAAGATATGGAAACAACCCAGATATCCAACTATGGAAGAATGGATCAAGAAGTGTAGACTATAAACACAATGGAATACTATGCAGCTTTAAGAAAGAACAAAATCACGTAATTTATGGCAACTGGATGGAACTAGAGGATATCATACTGATTAAAGTCAATAAAAAATAAAGGGGTAGATATAGAATGTTATCTTTCATATGTAGGACTTAAAGATATACAGCAAGGCAGCAACAAAGGGCAAAAGACAACACAACTGAAGAACAGACCCACACAATTTAATTGGAGGGATTGAAAGAAAGCGTGTTGGGGTCCTGGGAAGAGGAATATGGGTAAACTGGTGATAGGTGTGGTGTTAGAATTGTGTTCATGGGAAACCATCATTAACAGTATTGTAAATCACGGAACCTCAATAAAATTTATAATGTTAAAAGAAACCATGGGAATGCATAGTGAAGAGGAATTCTGTAAACATGGAAAGCATTTCAGATCAACTCATTATTTTCAAAGTTGTACGCAAACGAAGAGTAGAATAAAACCATATGAATGTAAGTTGTAACTAGAAAATTTACAGTGGCCCTTGGGCCCTTTGAGAATGTGTGAATGCACAGTGGGTGAAATACCTTGAATGTTAGCCGTGTGAGAAAGACTTCAGGTGTTTAGTAAGTCTGCAAACACCTATGAGAATTCACAGTGGAATTATTCTGGCGCTTAGGTATCCATCAGGCCACTTTAGAATATTGCAGCTGGTGATCTATTACGCTCTCACTCCCTTTGTGTTACATGCCTCTCCTATTACATGATTTTTCTAATAAGCATATTGTTCTTCTAATAGATCTGTTTTGTGACTCCACCAACAGATTTTACACAGCAGTCACGAGAGCTTACTTCCCTGTTACATAATTGAGAGGTTGCACAGATAGCATATTTCTTGTTTTAAGATTTATTTTCTCTTTTATTTTAATTTTTCTGTTTTTTATTTTTCAGGCCATACCTGGCAATGCTTAGAGGCTTGTCCCTGCTTGGAACTTGGAGGTTGCTCTTGGTAGTCTCAGGAGACAAGACAGAGCCACAAACCTGGGCCTTCCTGAGCTACTGAGCCCACTGAGCTACTTCTCTGATCCTACTTTGCAGTGTTTCTTAGGTGTTTTGTTTGTTTGTTTTTTCAGTTCTGGAGCCACACCCAGCAGTGCTCAGGGATTATTCCTGGCTCTGTGCTCAGGGATCATTTCTACCAATGTTCAGGGGACCAGAGGGGATGCTGGGGATCAAACCCATGTAAGCCGTGTGCAAAGCAAATGCCTTACCTACTATACTATCACTCCAGTTCCTCACTGTTTCTTAGACCAGCAGTAGGTGTTCAAATATGCTGTATTCATAAAACTTTTGTCTTGCTAGATTTATTATTGGGAGGGCATGGATAATTGACTTGTTCAGGAGGATTAAGCTATTCTTGTAATTGTGTCATTTTTTACAGGTATATTTCATGTAATAGTGCTAAATATACCTTTGACACTGAAAAAATCATTAAGGTACCATGAAGCCATCTATAGAAGTACCTTGCTTAAGGTACTTCATAGTATCTATAGAAGCTACCTTGCTTAAGGGCTGGGAAAATAAAGAAGAAAGTATATGTTTGGAAGAGGATATTGCAAACTGGGCAAAGATTTTCAAACAGGGAAGTTGTGTGATAAGTGGATGCCATGATGCTGACTCTGGGACCTCCTTGAAAATCTAGATATGAAGCAGTTGTTTCTGTAGGGGTCTTGTCGGGGTGATGCTGAGGACCCCAGAAAAGAGGATGGAGGAGCCTGTCTCTAATCTCTTCCTTCTCTGGCCTCGAAGCCTCATTGTCGCATTTTGTATGGGCAAGAGGGCAAAGAATCAACAACGGCCTCAGAAACCAAATTACAAGAGGTGGTTTGGAATCAGAGGAACAATACATGCTTAAGACTGTAGCACAGTAGCACTGTCCTCCCATTGCTCATCGATTTGCTCGAGAGGGCCTGGTAACATCTCCATTGTGAGACTTGTTGTTACTGTGTTTGGCATATAGAATACATCAGGGAAAGCTTGCAAGGCTTTGCCGTGCAGGCGAAATTCTCTCGGTAGCTTGCCGGGCTCTCCGAGAGGGGTGAAGGAATCGAACCTGGTTCAGCCAGGGTGGCCATGCGCAAGGCAAACACCCTACCACTGTGCTATCTCTCCAGCCTAAGCTTAAGACTAGAGCACTTTATTTAGTGTTACAAAATATCCCTTGGCCACCATGGATAACTATTGTGACAACATTATTAATTCATCGGTCCTTCCAGAACTGTGATTTGAACACAGAGAAAAACAAGAGTGCTAGGCACCATTGAGAAATACTTCACTATGGGAGACTATTGCTCCCAAGCCCTCTGAGGATTAGCCAAGTCCACAAATTTGTCTTTTTTTCCCCGCCTAACCTTAGCACTTTCACTACTGAGACCAGTCCTAAATTTCAAAATAGTAGCCTCCATGGACTAGAAATGACCCAAGGACAGGACTCGAGGGACATCGGTGGTAGTGAAGTTGCTGTAACTTTGTACATCAAAACATTATCACTTCTGTTGTGATCGTGTTACCTAAACTACCATTAAGATTTTTTTGCTTTTTTTTTAAGGTAGCCTTAAATGTTGGCAGTGGAATAACCCACAAATCTTTCCCATGCCTTGACACAATTGCTTATTGTTCTCAGGCTATGGGGCAAATCACATAAAGAAGTATTCCTGAGTCCTGAACACAAGTGATATTGAGGGTTAGATATTTTGCTATACCAGTGCTATGGTAGGGTCCCAAGTGACAGATATGGTTTCTTAATATTTTTGTACTAAATATTGATATTGTTATGTTTAGTATTTATTTAACATTATTAATGCCATGTTCACTCGAGTCATTCTGAATAGGATTGGCAGAACACTAGATGAAGGATAACCATACGAGCAAGCCGGGTTCCGAAAAGGATTCAGCACCATCGACCATATCCACACACTAACCAAGCTCATTGAGATTTCTCAGGAGTTCAAGATGCCGCTCTGTCTAACATTCATTGATTTAAAGAAGGCCTTTGATTCTGTTGAGACAGAAGCGGTCACTGAAGCCCTAGCCAATCAGGGCATTCAAGCCCAATACATCAGGATCCTCCGTGAACTGTATTACGGATTCACTACCATGATCTCACCATTCTACAAAGAAGTAATCATCCATGTCAAGAGAGGGGTTCGGCAGGGTGATACCATTTCACTGAAACTCTTTAATGCCACCCTCGAGAACGTCATGAGACGATTGGAATGGGAAGGAATGGGAGTGAAGATAGATGGTCGGCAACTACACCACCTCTGCTTTGCTGATGACATTGTTCTAATAACACCAAACATCAGCCAAACGGCACAAATGCAGACCGACTTCCACCATGAGTGTGGAAAGGTCGGATTACAACTGAATCTCACAAAGACAATGTTCATGAGAAACAATCTTGTTCCTGATGTTCCATTCACTCTCAACGGAACGACCATCTCCGAATGCAACAGTTATATATACCTAGGTCGAGAAGTCAACATGACGAATGACCCGGCACATGAGTTACTCAGGAGGAAGAGAGCGGCTTGGAATGCCTTCAAGAGCGTTGAAGAAATAACTAAGAGGACAAAGAACCTCCAGCTCCAACCTTCGATTCCACTGTTCTTCCTGCATTAACATATGCCTCAGAGACCTGGACCCTACGAGAACAGGATGAGAACGCTATTCAGGTCTCTCAAAGAGGAATCAAAAGAGCTATGCTTGGAGTATCACGCTTCAGCTGATTATTCATAACAAGCAATACAAAATAAATTATTTAGGTCTTGCTTTGGGGGCAGGGTTTGGGGATCGGCATGGAAACATTAGAAATATGATAGTGGGTGTATAACTGAAACCCAAGCACAAAAATTTGTAAGTCTACAACTGTACCTCATGGTGTTTCACTAATAAAAATTTAAAGAAAAAAACTAATATTAAAAGTGCTTTTCTAATTGCTTTGTCCTAAACTTTCAGTGAAATTATATTGCATGTTATAGTGTAGAATACATATTTATATATATATAAAATAGTTGTATTTCATGTATATATGACATACGTACATATGTGTTTACAAGCATATGTTTGTAATGTGTATATGATTATGTAATATGTGTATATTCGTGTGTACAGTTGTATGGAATTGTAAGAAAGCATACAAATATGCATAAAATAAACATTTTGCAGCTATATTGTCCTTTTTTATGGGTCAACATATACTATTGTGCCCTATTCTGCTCTGTTTATCATACTTGACTGACTTTCATTTAATCAAAAATCATGATTGGAACAATAAAATTTCTCTTACTTTCCACACACACACACACACACAAAGAAATATGATGGTGGGAAGGTGTAATGGTGGCGGGATTGGTGTTGGAATATTAAATGCAATATATTATTCTGAATAACTTTATAAAAATACAATAAAATTTAAAAAATTAGAAACTTGATATAATGTGCCCTTAACCTAGGTTGACTTGCTGAGTTTTTGAGATGTGGTATTGAGTAAAAGTTGCATATTAGCCAGTCTAGCCTCAAAGACCTGTGTCTTATGTTTCTCTCTCCCACTCCATGAATCTAAGTTCTCTTCATCCTCAACAATAAGCTTACTTGGTATGAAGCCTCTGATAATAGCAGCAGCAGATGAGTATACATATTACCTATCGCTCTAAAGGTACATTTGGAAACTATGCATGAGTGTTTCTGCATCTCTGCTCTTCAACTGTGCACCTGGAGTCAAACCCTCATGGTAAGGTAAATGGAACTGCTTAGATAGAGAAGGGAGCACCAAATAAAGGGTGTTGGGAGGATCCTCCCACGATGGGAGAAGCATGCTGAAAGTAGACTATAGACCAAACATGATTGCCACTTAATGCCTCTTTTGCAAACCATAATACCCAAAAGGAGAGAGAGAACAAAAGGAAATGCCCTGCCACAGTGGCAGGGTGGGATGGGGGGGGATTGGGGGTGGGAGGGATACTGGGACCGTGGTGGTGGAAAATGGGCAGTGGTGGAGGGATGGGTATTTGATCATTGTATAATTGAAACCCAAGCACAAAAATATGTAAGTCTACAACTGTACCTCATGGTGTTTCACTAATAAAAATTTTTTAAAAATGGAACTGCTTAATACCAGGGGTCATGGGGCTATGCCAACTAAGTAGGGTCCCATGAATACATTAGACACATTGCCTACCATGAATTTGCATTCCGAGAATGAAAACCAGCATTTACTATGCATATTTTAAGAATCTTTGGTTTTCAGGGAATGTAAGACTGTAACGTGTTCAACAGGTGCAGTGGGTAGCCAGCTGTAAAAGACTCAATATTGGCCTACAGGCTAGTATTAGAAGCCCTGAAAACGATCATTTGCTAGACTTAAAGAAGCGAACATTAGAAGATGAGGCTGAGAATGGATAATAGAATTTGTTCCTGTTACAGAGGAGGGATTTAAATTATTGATTGGAGAAATCATAAGACTGGTGGGTTCCCAGGGGGCAAGGAAAGTAAATGAGACAGTTCATTGGAAGAAGAAGAGGAGGAGGAGGAGGAGGAGAAGGAGGAGAAGGAGAAGGAGAAGGAGGAGAGGAAGAGGAAGAGGAAGAAGAAGAAGGAGAAGGAGGAGGAGGAGGAGGAGGAGGAGGAGGAGGAGGAGGAGAAGGAGGAGGAGGAGAAGGAGAAGGAGAGGAAGAAGAAGGAGAGGAAGAAGAAGGAGAAGAAAAAGAAAGAAAGAAGAAGAAGAAGAAGAAGAAGAAGAAGAAGAAGAAGAAGAAGAAGAAGAAGAAGAAGAAGAAGAACAACAACAACAACAACAACAACAACAACAACAACAGCAACAACAACTGATTGGGGATCCAGAAGGATTAAGAGGTCCTTTAACTTTTCTCATTATGCAGATGAGATGAAGTCCTTTGCTGAGTGCATCACTACAGGTCTCAGGCATTGAGATCCAAGTCATGGGGGTTGCAAAGAAATAGGTGACAGGGAGAGGAAAGGAGAATCTGAGACAAAGTGAGAATTCTTAACAAGTAATTTCAAGTCTTGTTTATAAAAGGGTGGACAAGATGAATTGTCAGCTTTACTTCTGGGAATGAAGGTTTCTAGCACTTAGCCAATTCTCACATTGATTCTCTGATGCATGTACCATTTTATGAGGCATGCATAATAAATTTCATCTTGGTAGTTCTTGTTCCAATAATTGCAAAAGGACAAAGAAAATTCATTTTAATTTTGCACTTTCATGTCCATTTTCTCCACTGTATATATTCAGAAAAGCATCTTTACTTACACATACATTAGATGACAGAACCCTTTTTTCACCCATTCAGAAATATATGAGTGATTTTGTAGTAGATGTTTGTGACTATTACAAGGAGAGAGTTAAAGTCTTTCATTATTTTACCTGTGACTTGAATTATAATAAAAATACTCACTTTCCAAGGTGAAAGATGTTAAACATCACATTAACACTTGCTGATGATTATGAGGCATTACTCTATGGTACATTATAATGCTTCTCTACTCCAGAAAAATAATTATATTCCTTTAATGCATTCATACTATCTCTGCAATTTTTAACTGCTGTTTTGTTCCCAACCCATCCTGCACAAAAATATAGAATCTAGTGCCAGTTAATCAGTGGCTAGATTATAGAAGAGAGAAATTATTCATTAGAAAGCTACAGATGTCTTGTCTTTGTTTCAGAACACACAAGAGAATTTAATTCAAAGTTCTAAAAAATTTTTGATAGGACATGAACTTAATAGACCAGCTACAATACAACACTTTCTAATATATCGACCTCCTTTCTTTCTTTTTTTTTTTTAACTTTTTGGGTCACACCTGGCAGTACTCAGGGGTTACTCCTGGCTTTGCACTCAGGAATTACTCCTGGCAGTGCTTGGGGGACCATATAGGATGCTGGAGATCGAACCCGGGTCAGCCGCGTGCAAGGCAAATGCCTTACCCGCTGTACTATAGCTCCAGCCCCTTCTTCCTTTTTCTATCCTCTTGTTCCTCACAACAGGTTCACATGTGACAACCATGACAAACTCTGAACTATGACATTCTAAAATTGAATAAGGCCATTGTAGCTGTCATACAGTAGGAGCTGAGGTGTGGAGCACCAGGTCACTCTAAATCTCTGACCATGCGACAAGCAGCCAATCAGAATAGAAATGGGATGGCTAGAGGGGGTCGTGTGTTTGGTAGCAGATAAAAGGAATCCCCCAGCCCCTCCCTCTCTCTCCCTGAGCAGCACTCCCCTTTCAGGTAGAGCTGTGCACCCTGGAAACATGGTAAAGGCAGGCCGCTTAGTCCCAAACAGGGCCAGAATACAGGGCACGGGAATCCCACCCACGTGCATGTGGCCATAGCCAGAGACTAGGAAAGCCAGAAATGGAACAACAGGAACTGCTGGGGTGAAGTTGGGAGACCCAGACAACAGGTACAGAGCACTGGGAACTTGTCCACGCACATGTGGTTGTGGCTGAGACCGGGGAAAGCTTACATGGGATAAAGAAGAGTAGGAACAGGACTTGGCCATAGTACACGGGAAGCAGGTAGACTGCATGGTACAAGAAAGGGAAGTGGTTCACGGGATGGGGCAGCATGGGACAGGAACAGTGATTTCGTCCATGAGAGGTATAGTAGTTTGCACGGGAAAGGACAGGGAAGTCATTCATGGGACTGGACAGCATCAGGGACAGGACCTGGTCATTCCACAGGTAAAAGAGAGGCTTGGACATCGGGGGAAGGACCCAAACCTGTCTACCTTTATCTGTATAATAAGCTCTAACTTTTCATCTACTGAGTTTTGTATGCAAATCTTTCGTACAATTCACAAGAACCCACTAGCACAGGAAAAACCATTTTCACGCTAACAGTTGGACAAGAAGAAGACACAAAATAGTTATTTTAGAAAAAACGTCATTTGCTCTATATGAAGCACCCAGAAACGGCTTTGCATCTTGTCGTGCTGCATTCAGGTTCACTTTCTTATCCAGGGATTCTTTGACTTGGGGTGCCTAGGGATGACTGAGTACTTTTCAAGTAGCTAATTATTTTGTCTTAATCCTAGAATTTTTTTATTTGGTAGAACTAGACTAGAACAAGGAATCTTCATTTAATTTATGTTCCAAGTGATTCTGATAGATGCCAGGATGGCATAGGCTTTGACATATTTTGTTTCCAGTTCCTAAGAGCCAAAAGGTGGGTCATTCCTAAGTCTTAGCTATTATGTGTGAGCTGATTTAATGCTAATCTTTGTTGGTTGACCAGAGCTAATGGTCTCTATTCCATCAAGAATCAGTCACTGGTCATAAGGAGCAAAGTACCTCTATTCTGCAACGTAAAACTGTTGTGTTGATTGGCGAAAAAAAGAATACTTCAATCAGCCCTGAAACAAACCTATGTGATAGTGCAGCTTCCCAGTACTATTATATGACAGGTATACTATTGCACAAGTTTGTATTTTTATATAAGGCTGTGTATGTGTATGAGAAGAAGAGAGAGCGTGCACACATACAGCTACTAGACCCAAGATTAGTCTTTTAAGATTCTGCCCCACATTTATAATTCTGATAGAATATGGCATATGACTTCATAAAAATCACCATACTGTGTACAGTAGTGCAGTAAAAAAACCAAGAGTTTAGGGAGTCAATGATCCAAAACTTTATTAGTGACACATTTGGAAAAAGATACAGGAACCTAATAAAAATGATCACAGTTTCATGCATGTGAAATCAGCAAATTTACAAATAGTCTGGGATGGTGTTTTGGTGGCAGAGGGGAACTAGAAATATGGAGGATGCTGAAGACAAAGGTTCCTGCTGTATCAGAAACCATTAGGGAAAAAAGCAAAGGAATCCCACAGAACTGGAGATCAAACTCCTGAGAAAGAAATTTACTGAAAAAATGCTTCAAAAGGGAGGAAGCTGACCTATGAAAAAGCTGAGTACCATCATAAGGAACAGACTGATGTACAGAAGTGAGATTCAAATGGTAAGGATGGCAAGTAAAGTAGACAATTTCTGTGAGCCCCAACCTGACATTCATCTTCAGGATCAGAGATATCAATGGTGTTAGGGTAAAAACATGGGACCCTATCCAAGGTATTATGCCTTTTCACTTTTGCCAGCTCTTCAGTGATACTTTTGCTAAGCTCAACCAGACTTTAGTTAACATGCTAGAAAGTTGGAGCCAGATATCATGGGGGGAGAGTAACCAAACCTGAAATCAGTAAATAAATTGACCAATAGGTATTGTTTTGACAAAATCAACAAGAAGTTAATTTTCTTGACAGTTAATGTAGATTGCTAGATCTTGGTAAATAGGGTATCATCTGCATGGAGTATCTGATTCATGAGATCTTCTCTGTTGGAAATGCTGCAGAGAAGCAAACTACTTATACTGTACCTGCTCCTTGATGCATATGTTAAAAAGACTACATTTTGTAGTGCAATGTAGTGGAAATTTAGTGGAAAGGTGGAAAGGCTGGCAACAGGGATGCTCAGATTAACAAATTTACTAGAAGGACAAACTAAAGCGTCTCCCACAATTAATTATTGATTTATTTATATAGGATACCTCAGCTTGGAAGCCCGACAGAAAGAGACAGACAGAGACAGAGAGACAACTTGATCTAGCTGGGTGCTATATTTTGCTTTCACTTAGTTTCTCACTAACAAGATCTCAAAGACAAATTTTCTTTATGTTCATGTTTCCTAATATACCAATCACATTGGAACACATTTCCAAGATAAACATTATAGTAAAACCGACTATCTGTAGGCTGATTAAGTTATTTGCATAAATTTCCTAAACTTTGAGAGTGACTAGGAAGGTGTTACTGACTTTGACGTGACTTGTCTGAGAGGGATTGGGGAATGAAAATCCGAAGGCAAAGTAGGGGTATTTCCTTCTACCTCTGAGTACCCAGGGGAACTCGGCATTCCCAAGGCATTTTCTTATTTTACATTTCCCATAGCCTAATTTAGGTCAACAATATTCCAGTCATTTAGGATAGATGTAAACAAAAACAAGACAAAGTAAAACAAAAAACAACACCCCAGCGTTAAAGAAAGCTTCACAGGAGTCCCTTTCTAGTTCAAGTTGCAAGAAGTGTGATTTGAGGCTAGTTTCTTACTTTTTCCTTTTTTATTTTCTTCATCTTATTAAATGAAGAAACGGGGCTGTGGGGCTGGGGAGATAGTACAGTGGATAGAGTGCTTCCTTGCACACAGCCAACCAAGATTTGATCCCTTGAATCCCGTATGGTCCCTTGAGCACCAACAGAAGTAATTCGTAAGTGCAGAGCCAGGAATAAGCTCTGAACATCATGGGGTGTGGCCCAAAAACAAAAAGAAAAAAGAAAAAAGAAAGATGCTGGCAGTGTTTTGGCTCTCTGTGACCCCTCTGGGTTTTAATATCTTACGACTCTAAAGTTCCCCTGCTTTTAATTCTTTTTGCGAGATTTCAGAGCTCCTTGCACATTGAAAGTTCAATATTTTATCAAAATTATGGATCATAAACATTTTGCCCAGTCTGTGGCTGTTCTTCTTATACTCCTAATCATGTCTTTTAAAAGCACAGAAGTTTTTATATTTTGAAAAAGTCTAATTTATCACATATCCCTGATCGGCCTTATAGTAAAGAAAAGTTTTGTCTTGTCTGAGCTCATAACAGTTTAGAAATTTCTTCTCTTCTTTCAAAAAATATTACTTCTATTTTTAGTTTTTCTGTAAGGGCCATACTTAGTGGTGCCCAGGGCTTACCTCTGGCTTAGGGATCACTTCTTTATCTTTGGGCTCAGCTAGCCTCCTTCCATAAAATAAAACATACTTTCATGATTTTTCCTTTAAATATAAGTCTTTCCCTTAATTTCTTTGTGGCGCAAAAAAATTATGGACACTTAAAAGATTGAGTTTCTGAAATTTACTTGTAAAGCTTGAATTAGCTCTCTTTCCCCCTCTTCACATTGAGAAAAGTTTCCTTCCATTTAGTTCTTTGTAGGTATGTGTGTTATAGCACATTTCACATTACAGATAGATTTCTACTTACTTGTTTATCCCATCAGGTGGCAAAAACTTTAAGTTTCTATGTATTATTTTAAAGTCTTTTTAGTACTTTTCTTATGTGTGTATGTCAAGTTTCTTAGTCATAACTACTAGAAATGGATTTCGGTTTTGTTTGCTTGTTTTTCTCCCTGGATTTATTGAAGTATCAATGACAAAATTGTAATATGTAATGTGTACGTGATGTTTTGGATACATACTCATTGTGAAATGATCTTCACAATCAAGTTAATTAACATATCTATTGCCTCATGTAGTCATCCTTTTGCGTGCATAGTGAAATTGCTCAAGGTCTTCTTGTGGTTTCCATACTTAGGTTTCCATACTTAGGTTTTAAGCATGGACCTACTATTTTCCAAATTGATCAGAGTGGTTCTATTTGCTTAAATCATACAAACCAATGTGGTTTATAACTAACACATATTTATTTACTGAGAATGTGGGATCTGGGTATGAGCTGAGAGGAGGAGATCTAGTGAGTAACTTCCCAGTGAAAATCCTAGAGAGAGTCTCGAATGAGCTTCCCCGATAGACAGTGTTTCACACATGTAACAGATCCTTGCTGGGGGAATTGAGAATGTTCTGTTCTGTCCACCTAGAGAGGATCCTTGGAACATTTTAACTGGTTTCCTCAGAACTTTGCCCATACACTTTTTCTCTTCGCAAGGAATGCTTTATATGCTAAGGTGTAATAAATCCTAGCCATAATCAAAATGTATACTGAGTCCTCCTAGCAAATCATCAAATCTCCACATAGTCTTGGGGTGAATTCTCCTTTGAAATAGGAGACATTTCTTCAAAAATTTTTGTGCAGGCCAGGATAGTACAATGGTTATGACTTTATCTTTCATGCAGCCAACCCAGGTTCAATCCCCAGCACCCTAAATGGTCCCTGAGGCATGCCAGGAGCAATCCCTGAGTGTAAGAGTAAACTCCAAGTACTGCCGGTCATGAACCCCAAACTAACAAACAAAAATGAAAAAGAAGAAAGTTATGCCTCTGCTAGAGCCCTATTTTACAGGTGATTCTTTTGGTCTAATGTTCCTTCTTCTATCGTGTGGTATGAGTTCGTAGCTTCTCATACTTTTATTGCAGGTATTTGGGGTTTTGATTTCTGGTAGATGACTTTTTCCCTTGATGGATTAACAGCTTCATTGATCCTTCCCTGGACAGTGGTCTGTGCCTTTCTGTTTCATTAGCATGGGCAAGCATCCTTGGAAAACCTGGCTTTTGTGAGTAGCCCAAATTTTCGCCTCTTATCCTCATGAAACCACAGGCTTCCAAAACCTGTATTGGTTTTTCAATATTCTCTTGGGAGGTGTGGCTCCATCTGTGGTTTTGGGTCTCTGAAACCTAGAGATTTTCTTTACCTGTTTTCTGGCTTATTATTTTCTTTACTTGCTTTCTGACTTTTTTTTTTTTTTTTTGGTTAGACCATATGAATTTTTGGCACCTAACCTGTTGTCTAGGAGAGCGTAAGACAAAACAGGGACAAGACTGATTGAATAAAAGCAAGAGCCAAACAAATTGGGGACAAAGGATAGAGATACTAAAGGTCTGGAGATTAAGAAATTAATTGGGGTCAGGACCCCAGTTAGAGACTACACTGTACAGAGTATACATTTCCTTTGCAGTAATTATTGTACCACAGTTGAATTTGTACAATTGTTTGTTAATTGTTTATTTTCTTCACCTAACAATAAACTCCACAAGGAAAATGGATCATGTCTATCTTATTCAGGCCGAATCCACTGTGACAGATGTATAGCGAATATTTGCTGAATAAAAGAACAGTCATAAAATCATCCTATGTCAGGCCATTTCTTCGACAATCCTTTCCTAAAACTAGATTGAATTCTGCACTGAACTTCCAAACACAGTGTCCACCCTACAGTTTCCTTAACAAACCCCACCCACACTATTGTTTTACTTCTCAGTTGATGCAACACTGATCAGCTGCCAAGTCAAAGCAAATGAATTACATTCTTTGTTTTGTTTTTCTGTTTTGATTTTGGCTTATTTTGGTTTGGTAACCCCCAAACAAAGGTGGAGTAAATAGCCAAGATATGAGAAATACAAAAGCAAATACAGTATAGACTGTACAGTAGAAACTCTTTAACAAAAAAGGAACTACAAAAAGAAACACAAAACTTGGTTTCATCCCTTTTCTAACCAAATATCTTTATGCCAAACTATGACACCAGGCTTTCAAATTTTTATTTGTGGAGTGGGAAGTAGATAACCTTTTGATTGCAGCTAATCTTTTAAAAATAAGCAATTAGACTTCTGGTTTGGATGATTTTTTAATTTAAAATTTACTGTTTCATATTTGCAATGAAGTATATATCTTCTGGCTGGCCACTGTAGCACTGTAGCACTATCGTCCCAGCGGGCACCAGCAATGTCTCCATTGTGAGACTTGTTGTTACTGTTTTTGGCATATCGAATATGCCACGGGTAGCTTGCCAGGCCCTGCCACGTGGGTGGGATACTCTCGGTAGTTTGCCGGGCTCTCCGAGAGGGATAGAGGAACCGAACCCGGGTTGGCCACATGCAAGGCACTACCCGCTGTGCTATATAAAATAAATCATCTTTGTATAAGTAATAGTTGCTTTAAGTTAGTAGACTTTCCTAATGTAACTTTTTAAAATTATTTTAAAATCATTATTATTTTAAAATCTTTTGTTTGTGGGCCAGGGTTTACTCCTGGTTCTGTGCTCAGGGATCACTCCTGGGAGGGCTTGGGGGACCATATGGGGATCAAACCCTTGTCAGTCAGCTACAAGGCGAGCACCCTAGTACTTCCTATAATATTGCTCCAGACCTGTTTTTTTTTTAGAAAGTAACATTTATTTTTACATTTATTTATTTGTATCGATATAATGTTTTTATAAAATGATAATTTAATAAAAATCAAAACCCTCATAAGTGAAGAGTTAGGATCAGAACTATCAGGCAGAAAAAAAGCAAGCAAACTGATTCAGAAGAAGTCATTTAAAATATTCATATAATGGTGTAGATGGTAAGTTTTAAGTAAATGAGGGAACGGAATGAAGTGATATAGGAGGTATATAGGAATAAGATTCTTATAATTGTTATACCTTTTTTTCTTTATGTTTGTTTACTGGGCTACACTTGATATGCTCAGGGTTTACTCCTGGCTCTATCCTCAGGAATCACTCCTGGAAGTGCTAAAGGAACCACATGTGAACTGCATGCAAGGCAAATATTTTGCCTGCTGCACTATCTCCCCCTTCTTATGTAGTTATATTATAATTTTTATGACAACTATAAAATGTATAAAATGTAAGGAAAAATTACAACTATCAAAGTCACTGGAATGTAAAGAAATGCAGGCAGATTTTAGAAGGATGGTAAGACTTAAAAAGAAAATAAAACAGTCGATTTTCTATTTCACATTATCTGACATGAAAAAAGGACACATGAAGTGACTTAAAGGTCACTGAAAACTTGACATCTTCCTATTCTTTGAAAATCAGAGGGCAACTAGCTCTACTATTTGATATGTGCCTAGCACTGCAAGGCTGAGTTCAATACCTAGTACTATACACCACCTTTTCTACATTGCTGGGGATGGCTGTGGTGGCCCCTGAGCACCTCAGGGGTGGCGCTGGTGGTCCCCAAGCACTGCTAGGTATGATTCTATTTTAAAAAATCAGAATAGCATTTGAGACAACTAGAGTAACTGA
Source organism: Sorex fumeus (assembly GCF_029834395.1). NCBI lineage: Eukaryota > Metazoa > Chordata > Mammalia > Eulipotyphla > Soricidae > Sorex > Sorex fumeus. Next base: position 17,281,651 of record NW_026606072.1, read on the forward strand.
ATATTTAAGGTCCTAATGGAGTAATTAGTGAGGTAGGAAGCAAGGGTGGAGGAAGGATTGTAACAAATTTGTACTTAAACTATACCTAAATAAATATTTTTTTTCTAAATTACACTCGGACAGATTAGAGTAAATCATTTCTTTGAAGGATAGAAAACCAACCTGAAACTTGATCTGCTACCCAAGAGACAGGCTGCAATGTGAATCAACTGAGTTAAAAACATGAAAATACGGAAACAAAAAACAACATTTTCAGAGGAATAAAATAGAACACAGAGACTGAGAATAGAATAGACAAAATATCTGGGAACAATACAAAATTATTCAACAAAAGAAGAATTAAAACAACTTGAACCATTATGAAAAGAAATGAAAATCAATATAAAGCAACCCTGATTTGAGCTGTTGAAATGGACAAAATAATATGAAATTTCTTTTATAACTTCATTCAGTGAGGGAATGGAAACATATGCCAATAATAAATGAATATATATGAAATACCAACAGTGAAATAAAATCTATTTTATTTCAAAAGAATAAAATAGATTCTATTAGCTTAAAAGACTCCAATATAAATTTTAGTCCTGTAAAATACAACATATAAAATAAAATAATTCCCTAAAGAGGAGAAAAAAGGAATATCAAGAAAGATGATAGGCTAGAGAAATAGTCCAGTGGGTAGGGCATTTATCTTACATGAGGTTGATCTGAGTTTGATCTTTGACACCCTCACAGTCCCTGGAGTGGACTGTGAGCAATTTTTGAATGCAGAACCAGGAATGAACCCTGAGCACCTGGGTGTGGCCCAAAAGAAATAAATTGACGAATGAGGTGGCCAGAGAGAGAGAGAGAGAGAAAGAGAGAAAGAGAGAGAGAGAGAGAGAGAGAGAGAGAGAGTAGTGGGTAGGACACTTTCTTGAATATGGCTGACCCAGGTTCCATTATAGACACCCCAGATGGTCTCCCCATCCCTGAGCCCACCAGAAGTGATCCCTGAGTGAAAAGCCAGGAGTAAGCCTTGAGCACACCAGGCATGGCACAAAAACAAAACAAAAAATCATGAAAGAAAGGTGATAAAAAGCAAAGAATCCATAAACCTGAAAATAAATACTAAAACACAAAGTTCCTGTTTTACCCGTCTCACTCATGGTTTTTCAGTATCTTACTATTTCCATCTGGGATTTATTTTTATTTTATAGAAGTTCTTAAGTACTTCTTGGTTTTTGTTTTGGTTTGTTTGGGGGCCATACCCAGCTTACCCTTGACTCTGCACTTGACACCACTTCTGGCGGGTTTGGGAGTCAGTCTGTGGTGTCTGGGATCAAACCTTGGTAGCTTTCCTGCAAGGCAAATGCCACACCCGCTGAAATAGCCCTCTGAACTGAGCCCTCAAGTATTTTACTTTTTTTCCCCTTTCCCTTTCCCTTCCCCTACCGCTTCCGCTTTTCCTTTGTTTTTTGGCCACTCCCAGTGGTGCTCTGGGTTTACTCCTGGCTCTATACCCAGGGATTACTCCTATCAAGGTTGGGGGGTGGGGGGAGGGGAATATGTTGGTAGCATACAAAGCAAATGTCCTACCTGTTGTACTATACCCAGACCCTGGCTACTGTATTTTTCTTTATTTATTTATTTGGCAGAGCCTGGCAAGCTCCCCGTGACGTATTCGATATGCCAAACACAGTAACAACAAAGTCTCCAATGGAGACGTTACTGGGCCCGCTCGAGCAAATCGATGATCAACGAGAGGGCCTTTACTTTTACTTACTTTACTTATTTATTTATTTAGCTTTTTGGATCATCACACCTGGTGATGCTCAAGGGTTACTCCTGGTTCTGCACTCAGGAATTAAATACTCCGGTGGTGCTGGGGGGTACTATATGGGAGACCAGGGATTGAACCTGGGTCAACAGCCTGCAAGGCAAACTCCCTATCCACTGTACTATTGTTTCAGTCCTCTATGGTATCTTTAGCTCTGTAATCTCTGTTTAGATTTTTTTCTCAGTCTCTGTGCTTCCTCTTTGTTGAAGTTATTTTCCACTGATACTCTTGTTTTAGCCAGCCTCAACAGGACTGTGGCTTTGAAGTCTCTAAGTAATTTGCATAGCACTATGATGTTAGGAGTCCTTTCGAGACGCTGTTGTCTTGGTCCATCAGAGTAGGTGAATATATTCATTTCTCTATTATGTCCAGAGAGTCTGGGTGGGGGCCTGCGATCGGTGTTTCGGCTGGCCTGGGCATTGACTTGGAATTCATTGTCACAGGTGCCTGACACTGGCTGTAGCACCCAATTCAAACAGGCCTGGGGTTCAATAGTGGGAGTGATAGGGTTACCTGGGTGCTCAGTTTAAGCACACTTGGGTGACTACCATGGACGCACAGTTAGGAGTGTCTTGAGGAAGCTGAGCAACAAGTTTGCAAGGGTCTAGGTAGCAATCAAGGGATCCAAGTTGCCTGTGTCTGAGGACACTCACAGATCCAGTTTAACCTGGCCTAGGTGGTGATCAGGGCTCCAAGGCTATTATTTCCCAGCCATTGTTAGGCCTCCTTGTTGGCACGGACAAAATGACTGAGGATCCCACAGTGGTTAAGACATTAGTCCCACCTGGTAAGGGAGCACAGCAGGGATGGAAGACCCGTTGTCATTAGCTGTGATTTGAGGGTGAGAGGGAGGGAGAGGTCTTTCTATCTATAGAGGTGTACTTATTTGCTTGCTATCAAATATGGCTGGCAGAGACCAGGTCTTCTTGTCTGCTAAGATAATTGTCTCTTGGCCCCTAGTTAGCTCAGTAATTTGCTCAGGGCAGGTGGAGCTGTCCATGGGGATTTGGTCTCAGGTGTTACTTTTGGAGAATGAGACTAAATATGATGCCCACCAGCAGAGCTGTCAAATTGTGCGAAGTCATCAACTTGACTCCTGTCAGGAACCCTAGCCCATGGCTATCAGCTATAATTATTTTGTTGTTGTTGTTGTTGTTTTGGGGTTTTTTTTTTTTTTTTTATAAATAGTTTATTTCTTTATTGAATCACTGTGGGAAAAGTTACAGAGCTTTCGGGTTTAGGTCTCAGTCATGTAAGTATCAAACACATTTCCCTTTACCAATACTTATTTTTAACCGTGAACCCCAATAGAACCCCACCTCCCACCCCTCCCAATTCCTGTGAGGCAGATGAGTTCTAGTTAATACTCTATCTACTTTGACTAGATAGATTGTTTCGATAGAAGATGCACAATTATTGTTTAGAGTTTACGACCCACCCCCCCAATCAGATATGCTGAAACAGCGTTGTGAAATGATTTGCTTTCTACAGCTTGGTTTAAGAATAAAATGATGGTTTTGGATTTCTGCTGTTTCACTTATTAACCCTGAAAGTATTTCTATTAAAAGTTAGAAAGTTAAGAGATTGGTTTCTGTGCTCTGGAGTCGTGGCCGTGCCGGAGAGCCGCTCGTGGTGGGCAGCCGGTGACCTCGGTCGGGCGTGAAGGACGGCCCAGAACGCCCCCCTTCCCATGAGGCCCCCACTGCCCCCCGCCCCCGGCTCAGACCTGCTGTCCACAAGGCTCCCGTGCGGCCGCCATCTTTCGTTGTTGTTGTTTTTGGACCACATCTGGCTATGCTCAGGGGTTATGCCTGGCTCTGCACTCAGGAATTACTCCTAGTGGTGCTCTGGTTACCATATGGGTTGTGGGGATCGAACCTAGATCAACCATACGCAAGGCAAATGCCCTTCCCTCTGTATTACTGCTCAAGACCCCATCTGCTATAATTTCTTGCCTCCTTTTCCAGTATTGTAAGTATTGGGCTGTAATATTGGGGTTAAAGTTCCCCATGCTAGAGATCTCTTCCCAATTGTTCTTGTTTTTCCTAGGTATAGTTTTTTTGTTATTTGTTTGTTTTTGTTTGTTTTGTTTTGTTTTTATCTCTGTTTCCAGTCCATCTGGGTGCTGCCCTTTTAACCGTTGCTCTGGTAAATTTGTTCGTTAGGGTTTCAGTTTACTTTTAAGTTTTTGGCATAGATTTTCCAGAATTGTGGGAAAAGGTTAATACAAGTTCTCTCTTCTTGGTCATCTTGGCCCTGTTCCCCTGGTCTTAAGTTTTGAGAGCAAGGTGCACTGCAATTCTAGAAAACATTATTTTATTGGTATTCATTATACTGATAGGGCAACTAACCTTTACAGTTGAGGAGATTTAGTGTGATCACCCATTTCTTATAGAGATTCATTATGTATCAATTTAAAAAAGCACTCTTTTATTTAGAATATCAGAATTTGTGGTCAGTTCTGTGCCAAATTGGGAATACTTATCAGGGTTAATGTACTTTATAAATTGGACTCGGAAAAGCCCTAAAATCTCTTTTTTAAAAATATATTTACTGGACCCAAAGAAATAGTACAGCGGATAGGATATTTGCCTGGGCACAGTGGACCCAGGTTTGATCCCTGGCATCCTATAGCATTCCCCAAGCACCACCAGAAATAATTTCTGAGTGCAGAGCCAGTATTGATCCCTGAGCACTGCCAGGTTTGACCCCAAGATCAAAAACAAAAAACAAATATATTTATAGAATATCTTCTATAAGTCAGATATTATTCTGACATAAAGGTGAGATAAAGATGATCATTCCTATAAATAACATGTTAACATATATGCATAAAATATATATCATAAGTCATAATATGATATTCCAAATAGGTACAGTGCTAGTAAGATTTCAGAGACAGCTGAGAAGTAAGAAAATATTGTAGTGGAGGTTATCAGAAAGATGCAGAGTATTTCAGCATAAGGGAATGGGCATGGAGTTAATAGTCACAAACATATTTCCAAAAAGAAATCAAACTAGTTCAGAGGAATTAGTATCTTGGATTCACAAAGACAGAGGACATACGTTTGGAAAAAGGGTATAGGATCAAGGAATATAGGGCACTGAATCCCAGTTCAAAGAATTGTAGTTTAATTTTTAGTTATCATTATAAGCTATTGCATATCTTTGAACAGGAAACAAACATTAAGGTTTTGAGTGGGGTAGTAGTATGATTGTTGCTCCATATTTGTTATTAATTCCTAGTTCAGGTGGAACTTTATTTTGTGGGTGGGTCACACCTGGCTCTGCACTCAGGAATTACCCCTGGCGGTGCCCAGGGGACCATATGGGATGCTGGGAATTGAACTTGGGTCGGCTGCGTGCAAGGCAAACGCCCCACCTGCAGTGCTATTGCTCCAGCCCCCTTCAGATGAAACTTTAAAGTCACCTTAGGGAGTTTATTTTGCAAGTTTATAAACTACACATGAAGGGGCCATGATTCATTAAGGTCTTCCAGGTCATAGTCACGGTCCTCCCGTTGTTCATCGATTTGCTCGAGCGGGCCCAGTAACGTCTCCATCATGAGACTTGTTACTGTGTCTGGCATATCGAATACGTCACGGGTAGCTTGCCAGGCTCTGCCGTGCGGGCAAGATATTCTCTATAGCTTGCCGGGCTCTCCGAGAGGGACGGAGGAATCAAACTTGGGTTGGCCATGTTGGCCGCTTGTAAGGCAAATGCCTTACCGCTGTGCTATCGCTCCAGAGTCCTTGATTTTTCAATTCTGATTCATTCCGTTTCTAGAGGAGGCAGACCCTCTAATGATGATGAGAGTGATGGCAAACCCCAGGGTAGAGGGAAAGCAGAGCCATTAACAGCTTTCATTTCATAGCAGACAATGCAGTGGCAGGAACAGCCTTCAGTCAAACTGGTATAACCTTGGCCGGGGGCCCAGCTGCTTGGCTAGCTTTGGTCCATACTCCTTTTCTGAGCTATGTTCCACAGATTCACTGATAATAATTTCCTATTCAGCTTAATTACGCCAAATATTTGTCTGTTGTTCGTAGGAAAGTCCTCTGGCCAGTACAAAAACAAATGGAATTTTCAGGAAGGTTCAGTTCCTTCTTGTTCTTCTCTGCCGGTCTCTAACAGAGGAAATAAAATTAATTCATAGACTCTTCATTTATCCGCTGCGAGAAAGCCTAAATGTTTAGTAGAAAAGTCCATTGTTGGCAATGAGAAGGAAAAGGTTTGTAAAAGGTCTCCAGAAGCTCACACATACACATGACATCTACCAAGGCATTTTTACCAAGAAAGACATTTATTTTCCCTTCCCCTGGCATTTCTTCCCTACCTTGTCATAGACCTATGTAACATGGGTTACCTGCATCGTCAGCTGAAATTCCTCTCAATCTCCTCATGTCATGGTCTTTTAAATTCTTGACTCGTTAGCCCTGACCTCCTCTGTTGAATTTAATTCCTCAGATTTCTGAAAAGTTACAGCTGCAAGCCAATAAAGACATTTGGGGAGTAAGCAGCTGTCTACTGCAGATTTTAATTCTTTCTGTTTGGTATCAGAGGTAACTTGTGTGTCTTTTTAAAGTCCCCCTTGTCTTTAAATAGATTTCAGGAAGAAATGGCATCCCTCAGCTGTGGCCCTTAACCTCAGAACAAGAATGCATGGAGTCCAGTGCTTTATTGTAGTGCATATCCCCTGTGCTCTTGGGGATAGAACTTAGGGCCTCACATTTTCAAAGCTTGTACTCCACCGTTTAGGCCACTTTCGCAGCCCCAGCATTTCCGTTTTAGTAGGGTGTTTAGTTCTCTTGCTTTGCCATTTCTATGATCAAGAACTCTAAAGAAGGTCCTGAGAGATAGTACAGTGGGTAAGGCTCTTGTCTTGCACGCAGCCAACCCAGGTTTGATCCCTGGCACCCCCTATGGTCTCTGGAACTTGCCAAGAGTGATCCCTGAGCATAGAGACAGGAGTAAGCCCTGAGCACTGTTGGGTGTGTCCCAGTAACGACGACAAACAAAACTCAAACAGAAGGGAACTGTAAGGACTGAGTTTTATTTTAAGAGCAGCTCATTTGTACTTTTCAAAGGATATCCACTTTAACACTACGACTCTGAGTGCTGTGCTTTGTCCTTCAGGTGGAATTAAATGGGTCACCAACCACAGTTTTCAGACTCAAACAATGTCAAGGTGTCCCATACTCCACTCCGGAAGTAGGAAGTCATGCTCAGCTCTAACAGGAAACATGTTCTGTGAAATGGTGGGAGCCAGGCTTCCTTGGAAGAAGTTTTTGGCAAAGCTCACACACATCTCTAGTCTACCACTAACACCATACAGTCACTTACAGGTGCCCTTAGAGCTTTAATTTAGAATTATGGGGGATTATACTAAATGTTACTTATAGCAGTGATTTAACATGTATCAGGATGATATGGCTAATAGAAAAACAAATTTTTAGGCACCACACTAGACCTGAAAACTAGGAATATCTTACATCTAGAGGGGTGTATGTGTGTGCGTATGTGTGTATGTATGTGTGTGTGTGTGTGTGCACGAGCACGTGCATGTGCATGTGTACACATGTGTGTGTCTATGTTGGAGGTAGAAGATCTCGTCTTATTATTTAAATTAGCAAAATGACCTTAATAAGACAAAAATAAGGCTGAGCTTTTCATGCAGGAGACTCCATCATCAGCACCACATGGACCCTTGAGCAGAGTTTGGAATAGCCTCTGAGTACTACCTTTGTGATCCAAAAAACAAATGAATAACTAATAAGGTCACTATATAAAATCCCCAAATAACAAGTAATGAATATTGGTAAAGGAAGCCAATGTTAAACAACTGTTTTAAAATTCAGTATTTTTCACTATTAAATCAAGCCTTTTACTGTGTTGTGATAAAAGATGTACATGCAGGTATAAAATACAATTTATAAAGAATCCTTATTTCTTTTAGCCCCTTACCCCAGATGAAAATACCTTATAAAACTATCGTATAACATCAGCCGAGATAATGACATTGATATAATCAAGTTACAGTACATGGCATTTTGTTTCGTTTTGTTTTGTTTTGGGGTCACAACAACACCCAATGGTGCTCAGGACTACTCTTGGCTCTGAGTTCAGGGATCACTCCTGGAGGGCTTGAGCGACTATACAGGATAGAACTCAGGTTGGCTATGCACAAGGCAAGAGCCCTATCTGCTGTACTATCACCACAACCCAACACAGAACATTTCTACCAAATCAAAGTCTCTTTTTTGTAGACACACTGAATTTCTACATCCCTGTTCAGATTAATTTCTAGCTACCATTTCTCATTTTAAAATTGTTAGGTAAATGTAACCATGTTCTGTAACTCTTGGAAACTACCAACACCCCCCTCCACCCCCAGTATAATTATCTGAATAAATGACCCAGGTAGTGTGCCAGCTACTCGTGATGTATTTGATATGACAAACACAGTAACAACAAGTCTTATAATGGAGACGTTACTGGACCTGCTCGAGCAAATTGATGAGCAACAGGAGGACAGTGCAGTGCAGTGCAGTGTGGATCAGTAGTTTACTCCATTTTGTTGCTGAGTAATTTATATTATTTGGTTATACCTCAGTTTAATTATTCACCTTTAAAGGTTCAGAATTATTTTTAGCTTGAAACTGTATGACTAAAATGACTGTACACATTTGTGTCCACATTTTGTGTGAGCATAATTTTTTTATTTTTTGGGACAAATACCCAGGGTTACAAATGCTGGGTGTTATGGAAGTTACATGTTTAGCTTTGAAGGAACTGCCAAACTGTTTATCAGAGTGGATTACAATTTACATTCCTATCAATAACATATGAGTGATTTTGTTTCTCAGCATCCTTGATAGCATTTGGTGTTGTCAGTGTTTGGGATTTTAATCATACTATATGTACATAGTGATATCTCTTTGTGTTTTTAATTTGCATGTCTTTAATGGTTTTTGATGCCAAACATCCTTTCATGTGCTTATTTGGCCATCTGTGTATCTTCCTCTTTGAGATGGCTCTTCATATCTTTTGCCCATTTTCTTTTTTGTAGGGATGTGGCTTACCCAACGATACTCAGGGATTACTCCTGGCTCTGCACTCCGGAATCACTCCTGGCAGTGCTCAGGGGGACCATATGGGGTGCCTGGGATGGAACCCAGGTCTGCCAAGTGGGTCAACTGTGTACAAAGCAAATATTCTACTTTTTCTATCATCCCTCCAGCCCCCAAGTCTATTTTCCTTTTTATTTGTTTTGTTTGGGAGCATACAAGTCCTATGTATTTTAGATTTTTAGATATATAATTATTTTTTTAAATACAGATGGCATTGTAATTTTTTAATATCAGTGTCTGTACATTTATTGCTATTATATAAGACTATTGATTTTTATGCTTTTCTTGAATCCTGTGATCTTGATGAACTCATTATTAATTCTCTAAGGTCTTTTTTAATTCCTTGAGAGTCTCTTTTTTTAAACCTCCTTGGGATTTTCTATATAGACAAGTAAAGGCAGTTTTATTTATTCCTTTCTGATTTGGATAACTTTTATTCCCTTGAATCGAACCCGGCTCGGCCGGACTGGCTGCTTGCAAGGCAAACGCCCTACCGCTGTGCTATTCCCTTGACCTTCTATATAATCCAATACAGGGGCAAGAGCAGACATCTTTTCTTTGTTTCCATTCTTAGTGGAATGTTCTCAGTATTTCACCATTAACAATAATTTTAACTAAGGGCTAGAGAGCTAGTACAGCAGGTAGAGCACTTGCCTTGTATGCAGCTGACCCAGGCTTGATCCTGAAGTCTCATCAGGAGTGATCCCTGAGTACAGAGCCAGGAGTAAGCTCTGAGCATAGCCAGATGAGGTCAGAAGTAAATTTGGGGGGCTGGAGCGATAGCACAGTGGGTAGGGCGTTTGCCTTGCACGCAGCCAAATGGCCGGCCCAGGTTCGATTCCCAGCATCCCATATGGTCCCCTGAGCACCGCCAGGAGTAACTCCTGAGTGCAGAGCCAGGAGTAACCCCTGAGCATCGCCGGGTGTGACCCAAAAACCAAAAAAAAAAAAAAGTAAATTTGACTATAAGAGTTGTTTTTACTCTTTCTTTCTTTCTTTCTTTCTTTCTTTCTTTCTTTCTTTTTAGTTTTAGGGAAACATCTGGCAATGCTCAATGCTTACTCCTGACTCTTTGTTCAGGACTTTTGGCAGAACTTGGGAGACCAAATGTGGCATCAGGGTCTGTTGCATGCAAAGCAAGTATCTTATCTGCTATACTGTTTCTCAGCCCCATATAAAGGATTGCATTTGTTTTTTTTAATTTTTTAATTTTTTTTTTTTGCACAGGAGTAACCCTTGTGCATCGTCGGTGCTCGGGAGACCATATGGGGTGCTGGGAATACAAACCCAGGTCGGCCACATACAAGGCAAACACCCTACCTGCTGTGCTATTGCTCCAGCCCAAGGATTGCTTTTAACAGATACTTCATATGATGTGGGAAAGTTCTCCTTCATTCCTAAGACACTGAAAGTTTTATTATAAATGAGTTGAAATTCATCTAATTTTATTTTCTGTATCAATTGATATGAACATGTTTAAAATTTTTTGCATATTGATATGATAAATTATATTGATTTGCTTGAATGTGGAATTTGCCTTGCATACCTATAATAAATCCCACTTGGTCTTGGTGTATTTTTCTTAATACATTGTTGTTATCATTTGCTAAAATTTTACTGTTTGGGTGGAGGGAGTTGGGCCACATCCAACAGTATTCAGGGCTCCCTCCGGCTCTGTACTCAAGGATCACTCCTGGTGAATCCAGGAGACCACAAGGGGTGCCAGGGATCAAGACCCGGTCAGCCATGTGCTTGGAAAGCCTTGCCCACTATACCACCTCTCTGGCCTCCAATTTGCAATATCTAGCTTTGAATGTGGAGGGAGAAAGAGACAGAAAATCAGAAATAGAGACAAAGAGATATACTTGGTCATTTAAAATAAATTCTCGGGTGCCAGGGATGCTGCTTACCAGTTGAGCAGTAGCCTTGCATGTGTGTGGCTCTGGATTCAGTCTCTTAAACCACACAATAAACATGCTAAATAACTCTGATATTTGTCATCCCCAATCCCAAATTTGAGAGAGAATTGAATTAGAGATATAATCAATTCTAACAATAACCTAATTTTTAAGGTTATTCAAAACAAACAGAATAAAGAAAAGGGTCATGAGCTATGTTAGGATTTCCAGGGTCTAGAAGCCCCTTATACTGTCTAGGAGACAGAATGAGAAAATCAGGCAATCATGTAGAATACATTCCTCTCCCAGAGAACACTGTTGCTCTACAGCAGGTGTATGGGCATCCTGCTGTACATGAACTGGATGGGACAGGCTAACTAGAGGATTGGAGGGTTTGGGCAATGAGAAAAACACCTTCACCTTATCTTACCACCACATCCCCAAACTGCCTTAAACTCAGAAGTTCTTGGTACACTATTCATCTGAGACAGTGGCAAGAGGAAGAAGAGCCCTGAGGGGGAAATATATATATATGTGTGTATATATACTTATATAATTATTATTATTATTCAATTCTCTATCTTTCAAACCATGGACTGGGAAGGACAAATATCAGTTATTTGGCGCATTTATTGTGTTGTTTAAGAGAGTGAACCCAGAGCCAACATATAAGGCTAGTATTAGTACATAATACAACCATAAAATTTTTTATATGTATAAAATGCAAGTTTATGGTTTTTACAGTTACAGTGGGATCAAAACTTGTTTGGGGGCTGAAGAGAGCGTATAGGTGTAAGACATTCACCTTGCTCATGGCTACTTCTGCTGGCCCTGGTTGAATTCTGGGCGCGGAATACAGTCCTCTGTGCACCCCTGCACAGAGCCAGAAATAAGCCGTTAATATCATCAGCTGTGTCACCCATTCCCACACGACTTATTTTGTATAAAAAAGCCATGTTCTGGGGGTATGGTGCCGCCAGCAGGTCAATCTGTACCTGTGAGGCGAGTGCATCAGCAGCCTCATGGCGCCTTCAGACTTCCAGATACCCCAAAATTGCTGCTGTGCCTTTGGCCAGACCCCAAAAACTTGGGTCAAAGTTTACCAAGAAAGTAAACGGCCAAAAGTTAGGTATGTGGGAAACACCCACAAACCACCGCCGGCTCAGCTATATAATTGGAGGCAAGGCTTCTTTGGTTCCTGATTGAACTGCTTAATGGACATGATCCCAGAGACTCAGAAACGAATCTCAGGACCCAGTGACTTTAGGTAGAAATGCCTCTGGTCTCTGCAGTAGGCTACCGGTGCTGGGCCAACCCAGGTGGGAATAGGTTGCGTGTCTTGGCCTGTTCCCCCTGGCGGCCCAGTGACCGCCATCCGTCTGAGGCCACTGGATAGTCACATTCGGGCCCCCAGTGACGAGACACACAGGGCCTCACGGGATGGGGGTGGAGCCGGGCTTGTCCTCCCCACCCCAACGAGACCCCAAGTCATCGCCCACGAATGGCCTCTCTGGCTCCTGATCAAGCTGCTTAACGGCCATGATCCCAGAGACTCAGAAACAAATCTCAAAACCCAGTGGCGTTTGGCAGAAATGCATCCAGACTCCACAGTACGTTACTGTCACCGGGCCACCCCAGGGAGGAAAGGGTGTTGTACCTCCGCCTGCTCCCTCTTGGCGACCTGGTGGCTGTCATCCTCCAGAGGCCATTGGACAGTCAGGCTTGGGCCCGCAGTGACGAAACTTGTTGGGCCTCATGGGATGGGGGGGTGGAGCCGGGCCTGTCCTCCCCACCCTAATGAGACCCCAAGTCATCGCCCACGAACGGCCTCTCTGGCTCCTCATCAAGCTGTTCAACGGCCATGATCCCAGAGACTCAGGAGCAGATCTCTAAACCCAATGGCTTTTGGCAGAAATCCCTCCAGATTTAAGTGTTAAAATTTCGGAATTTCAAAACCACATGGCCCTACTGCAGCCACACGACATCATATGTTATTCATAACCAGCAATAGAACACAAATGGTCTATTGTTGCCTTTTCAGCACATCTGAGTGTTGGGGTAAAATCTCAAATAATGGTGGGTCTGGTGTCGAAATAGTGAATGTGATCAAAGTAGAGAGAGAGTAATGTGGAAATCATCTGCCCCACAGGCAGGGGGAGGGTGTGAGATGGGGGTAGACTGGGGTTGTTGGGGGTGGAGAATGGGCACTGGTGAAGGTATAGGTGTTTCATTGTATGATTGAGACTTAGACCCAAAAGCTTTGTAACTGCTCTCACGGTGATTCAATAAATAAAATTATAAAAAAATGGAAAAAAAAAGTAAGGTGGAGTTCATGCACAATTCAATCAGCTAATCAGTGGCTGAATAAATAGCAGTACTCCTACCAAAAAAAAAAAAAAGCCATGTTCTTATGAATTCTACCTGACCACGGCAGCTCTGGTGACTAGAGAGTGCCCCTAGAGGCCAAAACTGGTAGTGTCAACAATTGTACTTTGACTTGGCAAAGTAGGGATTGTTGGTTGCCCTGAGGAAGTTGTATACAATGGAGAGCTTCGGACTGGGGAGATAGGTGAATGGGTGAGCATATGTGCTATGTGCAAGAGATAAAGAGGGTTCGATCCTCTGTACCTCATGGACCTCTGAGCAGCACCAGTCGTGACTCCTCAAGTAGGGAGCCAAAAGCAGGCCCTAAACCCTACCAGGTGTGGCTCCCAAAACCAGAAAAAAGAGAACTTTGAAAGGCTGATTACCAGAGACAGCTGTGCTGGTCTTGGAGGTTTGTTTCCCAAGGCAGAATAGAGGAGTGTTAGTAACCAGAACAACCAACAATATGGCAAATGATAACAGAATTTATATCACTTTTTGTCACAGCTCTACAGAAAAATCTAAAGTGATATGTAGAGTTTAAAATAAATAAATAAATTACCAAAAATAAATAATGACCAGAATGACTGAAAGAAGAAACAATATACAAGTTAATATTTACTCATTGGCATGTGGTAGAAAGAGTCTTTCAGAATCATCTAGGAGTTAATAATTCACATCATTAATCACCTCTATCTTACAGAATAACAGCAGGATAACAGTTTACTGCATACTAGGAACTGTGTAGTGCATTATTTATTCATTATTGTTGTCAATCTTAGTGTAACAGGTAGATATTGAGCATATTAAACCAATGTGATTTTGTCTGAGGAAGTCCTTGGGACGAGGCATCAGATGTATCCCATTTCTAGAACCACTTCTGAGGCATTCAGAACATAAGTTTATGTCACAGCATAAAGTGGTATCACTTCCATCAAATGGTGAAATTATTAGCTTCATCCAATAAATAGGAGGGATATAGCACAAAGTCCATGAAAACTTCATCTATACACCTTTTGGTTCTAAGAATTAAAAAATATTCATTTTAATTGAGTCACCATGAGATACACAGTTACAAAATTTTTTATAATTGGGTTTCAATCATACCATGTTCCAACACCCAGCCCTTCACCAGCGTGCATTTCCCACCAGCAACTGTCCCGAGTTTCTTTCCCTCTACTTCCTTATTCCCCTTCTTCCTCATGACAGACATCTTTCTTCTCTCTCTCTCTCTCTCTCTCTCCTTTTGGGCATTATGGTTGTAATACAGGTTCTGAAAGGTCACCATGTATATCCCTTTACCTATTTTCAACACTCAATTTTCTTTCACAGTGATCATTCCCTACTATTATTGCCATAGTGGTCCCTTCTCTATCCTAAATGCCCTCTGCCCCCCACTTGTGGCAAGTTCTAAGATATTTTAAGGAAAAGAAACAAAGGCATATACAAAGAGAAAGACAAAGAGCTGTCATCTCTTTGCTTGCTCCATAAGGTGGCATTTGTGAGTTTGGGTAGAAATTCTGAGATCTAAAGCATATTAATTAGACTTGGTGGCTTCCTTCTGGGTGTTTTCCAGGACTGGGTCTCTTTCCTCATGTTTGGGTAAAGATTGTTGGATAAGTAGGGCTGCCTGAAAGAGATTGTGACTCCTGAGGATCCCACAGGAAGGGAATCAGTAATCTTCCATGGTCCCACCTCTCTCCATTCTCTCCCTCTAATCCTTTTAGGCTCCTCACTGGTCAAAAACAATTAGAAGCCAGTGATCAAGGGATGTGTGAAAATAGTTCATAGAAGCCAACCTGAAAACGAAGAGGGCCGAAGTAAATATAACTGGAATATAACTAGAAGTGATAAGTGAAAAATATATGACACATCTACTTACTTTTATTACCTCTGTCTAGCCCTTGTATTTCCAACATATGCGCGCGCGCGCACACACACACACACACACACACACACACACTTCCAGCAATTTCTTTTTTCTCTCTGTTTCTTTTCTGGAGGTACTAGCAGTCAAGCCCAGGTTTCATGCAAACAAGACCTCTACCTTACCATTGAACCACATCCCTAGCCCTAAAAATCCAGTACTTTTAATTCTGTTTCCACCTTAACTCATAGTCACTGTGTTGTGGGGCTTTAGTCCCTGGTATCTAAAACTTTCCTTCACCTGCTTTTGTCCTCCCAGTCTCAGTTCAGGCATCATTTCCTCTAACGATCTCTTCTTGGTTCCCAAATCTCCACTAAGTTCCCCTTTTCTGTTTTCCCCAATAATGTGGCTCACATATTTAAGTACATATGGTCGCAGACAATATTCTGAGTAACTGCTGACGAATGTTAACCAACTCATTTATTCACCATCTTATCTGCATGATACTATCATTATCATAAATTTATAGACAAGAATACCAAAACATAGAACAGTTAAGTAATCATGATTACTTGAGTAGTTACTGAAGGTCTAGATTTTAGTTGTGATATATAGAAGACCAGACTGTAACAGCTGGTATGCTAAAAGGCTTCTAGTTCCAGGGACCAGAAAAAATACAAAGTTCTAGGAACTTGCCTTGTATTTTGGTTCACCCTGGGTCAATCCTCAGCAGCATATATGGTCTCCAGAGCTTTACCAGAAGTGGACCCTGAAACCAGGACTAAACCCTGAGCACTGCCTGGTGTGACCAAAAACCAACCAAGCAAACAAAAAGCTTCTCATTCCTTATTATAATTATTCTAGACAATTCATAATTCCTGATGTAGAGAAGGTACTCAATACATACTAGTAGATATAACTGTTTTTTAAAAATTATTTATTTATTTTTGCTTTTTTTTTGGGGGGGTCACACCTGGCGATGCACAGGGGTTACTTCTGGCTCTGCACTCAGGAATTACTCCTGGCGGGGCTCAGGGGACCATATGGGATGCTGGGATTCGAACCCAGGTTGGCCGCATGCAAGGCAAAGGCCCTACCCACTGTGCTTTCTCCAGCCCCTATAAATAACTGGTTAATTCACTAATCAGTGTAAGACAGAGATCCTAAGTTAATTTTTTTTTATACTATCTGCATGAGAAAGATTTATCTAGGTTTTGTCCCTATAAAATGCTTATAGTGACATTGTGTTTTAATGCCTAAGATCTCACTAAGAATTTCCAATACACCAGAATTTATTATCCTGGGAGTTCAAGTGTCCATATGATGAAGTATTTGACAACACAATTTCTGCAAAAACCATTAATGGTATCCACTTCAGCAATTATATTTATCATTTCTCACCTGGGAATTCATGTCTTAGCCTTTGCTCACATGGATGTGCAGTAACTTATGGATCTGTTGCACTGTCTGACGCCACGGTTTCTGCAAAAACCATTAGTGGTGTCTGCCTTAGAAATGAGGTACAGGAATTGGCTCTTGGAAAAAATGAAAGAGTAAGGTGGCTATGTAGATGAGTTGTGGGGAAATGGTCTAACAAACAGGAAAGAAGCAACTCTGAGAGACAAAGAATGAAGAAGTTATATTGGATTTGATGAGATTAAGAGTTAAACTAAGACATTACAAAAGTGAAGAGAGGTAATAGCTAACATTTTAGGGTACTGCTTCCATGAGACATGAACCACATTTAAAGTGATGATTCATTCCATCATTATTGCACTCCAGAGATCTTTTTCAGTTACAGATGAGAAACCTGAGGGTTGAAGAGGTCTAACACTATGTTCAGACCCATGCTGTACGCACTCTGTGCTTCTTCCACTGTTCATAGCCCTCATGGTAAAAGCCTAGAGCTTCAATTGGCCAAAACATCACTCACTCATTTATTAGTTTGTATATGAATATTTATTGAGTGCCCACATTGTGCTTCACTCTAGGCTATGTGATCTGCTACCATGAAGAAGGCACAACCGTTGCTTCAAGAATCACATTAATCAGGCTGGTGAGATAGCTCCTAAGGTTAGAATTCATGCCTGACTTGATTTTCTCCCTACATAACCTTCATCACATGCCCTCTGGGTGTAGCTTAGTAGCCTCCAGCACCAATGCGATGACAACAAAAAATTAATTAATCATTGTGAAGCATGCAGTGATAGGATGTTATGGGAGTTAAGGGTAACTTAACTAGACTTACTAGAATAGAGAGAGATATTGATTGACCTTAGAAACACTTGCAAAGGAAGTGAATTCGAATGGAGCCTTGACAGAGAAGGAATTAGCAAGGAAAAAAAGTGGGGTAGTGTATTCCAGGAAGAGGTTATAACTGATAGGAAGACTTTGAGATCACCCAGAGTAGCTCAGCCGGAGATTCTTGTGTAAAATATAAAAGATTCTAAGGCTTTCAAAGTTTTGAAGGGACATTAACAGGCATATGTCACAGAAGATTACTTGATTCTGAATATTAAATTAGAATATTAAATTAGAAAAGACAAGAATGTAGGCAAGGCAAGAATGATAATTTAAACTAGGAGGGAAGAAAGCAATTCAGAAAGCATAAAAAGAAAAGGCAGAATCAACAAGTCTGGGTGACTTAATGGCTTAAAGGAAAAAGGAGAATAGTAAACATTCTCAGTATCTGCAGTTTCTGGTATGGACTACTGAAGGTAAAAGGTATAGAATAGACATTTAAAGAAAAAGGAAATGCAGAGAAAGAACAGGCCCAGGGCAGATTATGTTAATTTGGGGTATCCAAATGGAAAGCCCAGCAGGCAGTTGATTGCATAGGTCTGGACCTCCGGAGGAAGAGCTAGAGTGAATAGAACAATTGGAATCAACAGGGCAAAGAGCATTGTTTCTAAACTTGGCTAGAAATGGTTACTGCCTGGGGATCTTTTTGCAAATAAGAGCGTTTGACTTAGTCTAGGACCAACTAAATCTAAAAATTCAGGGGGCAGTGTCTAGAAACATTTGGTTTTTAAAATCCCCAATGATAAGCACTGGATGAGATTTTTATAGGATGTGAAAATGCATAGTCAGACCGCTCTTGTGGGCAGTGGTAGAATGTCTGCTTTGCATGCGTGAGGCAGAGATTTGGGTCTTGGGGGCACCACAACCAAGTGACAAGCACAACAACCAAGTATTGGCAGTGTGGAGTTGGAGAGAGGAGATGGGGGTGGAGTGGGGTGGGGTTGGGGAAGAGAACCTGCTAGGAGACGCTTAAGTGATTGACAGAGTCAGCTGGATCCCCTTTGGATCCTGCGCCAAGTACACAACAAGGTGACGTATCTAAGCTAGTTACAGAACTTCTAACAGGCAACCTCAACAGCATTTCCCATGTTTTGAACAGAACCATACGGCAGTTTAAGATTACTTGACCCAGTCCTTCTTTCTACCTTCTCCTCTTCCAAAGAATGACATCACGATCTGAATGTTTTCCCATCCCTCTCACGTCTCTGTTGCTGTCATATGCTTGTCTCAGTATGTCTCTTATAGTCTGGTTACATCCTGATGGACATTTCTTGAAAAACCTGAACTGACACAATCTGGATGATAATTCACAGCACAGAAGTGGTCTAGCGAAGAAGAGAAACACCAAACAGAATCTCTAGAATCTTCTACTAGGTTCTTAGCTGAGGCAGTCCTATAACTGAAAGTAGATCAATAGAAGAGAAAAATAATGTAATTCATTTATGCATGGCAACATCAGAATTTTTAAAGAATGGATCAAAGAGTGTCAGTTTTATGTCTCTTGACAAAGAAGAAATAAATCTGTGAAGAGTTGATGGACAAAATTGGGGGGAGGGGTTGAACATTAATTTAGTGAACTAAGTAGAGTTTAATATTTGGTGATAGGAGGTCTCCTTTTCTCTTATTGGAGGAAAAGTGGGCCAGAGTGATAGTCAATGGGGTGAGTGCTGCTTTGCATGCAGGAGGCCTGGATTTGATTCCCAGAACCTCATATTGTCCCCCAAGAATCTCCCAAGCACAGAGCCAGGGGCACCATAGAGTGAGCTCACTTCATCCCTCCCAACAAAAGGAAAGTATTGATCTCAGTGAAATTTATTTCTGGCTGTTAGTGAGACCAGGGAATCAGAGGAAAGTTCTTGCATTGGTTGTTTTTCAGGCAACTGTAATTTAATAAAAAATAACACATAGGACACTGTGGCACACTTTGGGACATCTGTCCTGATCCCAGAAAGTATCTATGTTAAATAGAAAAAAAATGGCAGAGAGGGTGAGGAAACAAGAAAGTCCAGAACCAACTGTGAGAATTTTAAGGTTTTGATTCAGTTAGTAGGACGTTGAAAGATTTTAGAAGCGGGATTTCAGATGAGAGTAAGGTTCAAGGTGTATCAAATTAAGCAGGTGAAAGTGGAAATTCTTTAGAATTGAGTATGTGAAAAAATCAAGACCCTGAAGTGCTGGGAGGGTCCTTCATGTGGACATTGAGGCATCAGTGATATTTGGAAAAAGAGGGAGAAGGTAGGGTTCATAGAGAATGATGGGTCATTCAGAGAAGGTCAGCAAGTAAAAGAGAGAATGATGGGAGGACAGTTATGGAGCAAGGAGACAGTTCAGTGGGTTAGTGCACATGCTTTGCATGTGGGCAATCAGTCTGATCCCAGAACTGCTTAGTGCCCTGAGCAATATGTTGGGAGTATCACCTGAGCATCACCAGGTTGATCCTCAAACAAACAAAACAAAAAGAAGGGAAGAAAGTAGAATCACATATGGGCTCTAAAGAAACAGTGAAGAATATTGGTTTTACAGTGCTTAGGGATTCTATTAAGCTGATCACTTGACATCAGGGCGTATCAAATGTGGAAGGGTGAGAAATAGTTTGAAGGGTGACAGGGCAAGTACTTTCCTTTGGGACTACTTGGGTTTCAACTCAAGCAACGTGATGCAGAGAAAAGGTTGTGATGTTAAATATATAGTGGGGGGAGGACTGGAGAGATAGTACAGCAGGTAGGAAATTGGCCTTCTGCTCTGTAGACAGCCTGGATTTGATCCCCTGTGCACAGCCAGAGTAATTCCTGAATGCAGAGCTGGGGGGCGAGGGGACATAAAGATGGACAGAGAGATAGTACATTGGGTAAGGCACTTGCCTTAAAAGCAACTGGTCTGGATTCCATCTCCAGTACCATATGTGGAGAAACCTACCATAGTAGGTTTTCACTACCAGGGGTGATCTCTGAGCACAGATTCAGGAATAAACCCTGAGCGTGACCAGGTGGACCCTCTCCCACAAAAATCTAGAGGAGGAGGGGGGTTGGGTTTAGATAAGGTTCAAAGGGATAGAGCATGTGCCCAGCATATGGCTAAAATCAATTCCCAGCATCACATGGCTCCTTTCTAGCACATCCAAGTAAGTATAGCTTTAGTTCTCCCAAGAACTGCTGGTATAGGTCTGGTGGTCCTGAGCAATATCAGGTATGGCCCTAGTGGTTGCCAGCGTCATTGGGCCCTAACAAATGCATCATCTGCCTGGGCAGGGAACCAATAGGCTTGCAGCCCTGATCTGAGTGTCACTGGGAATGGTCCCATGCACCCCACCCCAGCATTGTTGGGCATGGTGCTTATAAATAAAAATCTAGTAGATATTTTGCATAGGAAATAGGTTTCCCCCAGATCTCTATGGGCTATATGGAAAGAGAAGAAAAGTAGTGGTTGAGGAAGAAGAAAGGACAAAATAGCTTCAGGAAGAAGGTCTAGGAGAGCAAGAATAAGGAAGTTTCACTTGGGTGATGTCCAATGTTGAAATGGAAGCAAACCATGAGGCACTGATAGGATTTCTGAAATTCTTCTCAGTGACTTTTGTAAATAGGACACACTTGGGTTCCTGTAAAAAAAGTCAGTCATGGCTCAGGTAGATTATATTTCCATGGGAAATCTAGTCTAGGTGAATTCATGAACACCGGCAACTTAATTTTATTATAAAAGAGTAATAATAACAAGTGAGGGTAGGTAGAGGAATGATTACATTACTCTGAATATATTAACCAGTTTTAAGAAATATTGGTATGAAACACTTATGTCCCAGAGTCAAGAAAATATGAAAGTTCATGCTGTATAACTTTGTCATGTCTTTAGTTGAGAGGAGAAGATGCAGCCTTCATTTGTGTTTCTTAAACAAATAAACAAGAAAGGTGTTGAGAGAAGGTTAGTAAAGAATTAGAGGAGAATCGGTAAAAGTGCAATCTGAATGATATTAGTAAGATTTCTTAACATTAGCCATTTTAGTTTGGTGTCTCCATCTTAGGGACTCTGAAATACAGTAGGTTTTCATTAATTTGAAATGGATTCTCTAGTTGAAAGACAAAATCAGGGCAATCTCCCAAATCTCTATCAAAGCAACTCTTCCGCTATCTTCCTTCCTTCTTTCCTTCCTTTTTTTCCCATTTATTTCTTTTGTTTGTTGTATGTTTGTTTTTGGGCCATACCCAGCAGTATCAGACCTATTCCTGGCTCAAGAGTCAGGGACCACTCCTGGAAGGCTCAGAAAACCAAATGGGGTAACCAGGATCAAACTGGGGTTAGTCACATGCAAAACAAATGTCCTTCTGATTGTACTATCTCTCCAGATACAGTTCTTTCTTTCTTTCTTTCTTTCTTTCTTTCTTTCTTTCTTTCTTTCTTTCTTTCTTTCTTTCTTCCTACCTTTCTTTCTACTATTTCTTTCTTCCTTCCTTCCTTCCTTCCTTCCTTCCTTCCTTCCTTCCTTCCTTCCTTCCTTCTTTCCTTCCTTCCTTTCTTTCTTTCTTTCTTTCTTTCTTTCTTTCTTTCTTTCTTTCTTTCTTGTTGCTTTACCCTGTCGTTTTGTCATTTTCAGCCCATGTTTATATATAGGGCAAAGGTTTCTGTCATTGGATTTTTGTTCGTTTTCTTTAGACTTGCCTCTTTAAATCTTAGAATAAGAAGTTAATCTAAGAAATTTCCTAAGTGTCCTTCATTCTATTTGCATATCAAAATGAACATAATGCTAGAGTGATTTGTATGCTCCAAGAGGCAAAACCAAACCCCTACTTGGTGTAATTTACTCAAATGCCAGATTCTCCTGAGGAAACTGGGCTCTCTTTATAACTTGATTCAAATAACTACTCTGATTCTCAATAGCTTTTTATGAAATTACCATGTAGAACCTAAATTGGTGTAGCTGAATTAAATAAATATCAGAGCTTGACATTCTTAATCTCAAACCCTCAATTTAACCAACCATTTATTATAATCAAAAAGCAATCAATATGTTGATTGTGGTGACATGTAAAATGGAGATAGAATTATTAGTAATTACCCTATATTGGTGGTTCAATGTGATGGAGAAATAACTGGAAGTAAATTTTTAAAGCACACTATGGTTAAAGAAGTGGTTGCTATGTTTTGGAGCAGCGTGCTATATTGATTGTAGTCTTTAAATAAATTGAATAACATAGATTGCTGTCAAACATGTGAATTATTCATGAACAGAGTTTAGGAATACTAAAGCAGACTCCATTTATGAATATTCAAATGTGTTAATGTAATAAATGATTGACCCACACTCACCAATTCCTGTATGAAGAAAAGGTCCCAGAAACAAAGTGGAAATTTATTAGGCAAACTCACTCATTTGAAACAACCGTGTGAAAAATGGGGAATAAAGCCTGAATTCGAAGCCAGACATTCTATTAAAGAAGGAAGTGTTGGGGACCTTCAATAGCTGGGAAAGTTGAGTGATATCAGAGTTTTTCTGCAGGTTCAAGGAACCACAGAGTGTCTATGATCATATTTCTGGTGTCACACTTGGTTTCTTCCTATCAGTATTTGAGGAGGAATCCACCTTTGGTTTGCTTTCCTTTTGTTCTATTTATGAAAGAAGAAAAGGAAATTATAAGCAATCTATTTCGGAGAAATTCAAAATGAAGTTTTGTTTTTCTCAAAATAAGTCTCTATAGTGGCCTATAAACAGAACACACACACACACACACACACACACACACCTTTTAGGATCACACCAGCAATTCTCAGGGGCTGCTCCTGGCTCAGTGTTTGCAAGATTATGGTGTGGATAAACCGATACTGACCTCCTGCATGTGAAGCCCATGCTCAGTCAATTGAGCTATCACTCTGATCCTCAGCTGAGTATTTTAATATTTATGAGGCAAATTAGGAACCAAATCTTTATTTCCTTAAAACTCTGATTATCACTGTGTCTTGGAGTGATTTATTTTAGTAGAAGATAAAATCAAAATCCAGGGCCAGCAACTGTGCAGAGAAGCTCATAAGTAGTCAGTGATTTGATTTGATTAATTCGGTGACCAGTTTATCTGAGACTCAATTCCTAGAACAGCATTCCTGAGATCTTCCTCTTCTCAGGCAAACTGGAAGACTTGGTTAACTTATCAACACTCCTCCTTTGACCAGAGGTGTCTCCTGACGTGAGGAACTTTCAGTGTTAATAGCAGAAAAGCTTGGGCAAACCAGGAATGTTGATCAGGGGCAAACAGAGCAGAGTATGAGCAGATCTAGAGGATCTGCACCCACTGATCAAGTTTCTAAAGAATTAACATAAATTCGAGTGAGGGGCTGGAGCAATAACAGTGAGTAAGGTGCTTGCCTGGCACGCAACCAACCTGGATTCAATCTCTGGCATCCCATATGGTTCTCGGAGCACCATCAGGAATAATTCCTGAGTGCAGAGCCAGGAGTAACCCCTGAGCATCACTAGTTGTGGCCCCAAAACCAAATAATAAAGAAATAACATGGAGAGTGAATCTACTTATTTATAAATGAGTTTAACTTTTTCTATGAGGGAAATTTTAAGCACAGCATCTAGAAGTGTACCTTATCCTACTGGCAACATAGATAAAGTGTGTGGGGTGTGTGTGTGTGTGTGTGTGTGTGTGTGTGTGTGTGTGTTGCTCTGGGGCTACACCCTGCTCTGTGCTCAGGGGTCACTCTGGCTGGTGCTCAGGGGACGATGTAATGTAATGTTGGGGATGGGTGCCAGGGATTGAATCATGGTCAGTCACACTCAAGGCAAGTACCTTAACCTCTACTATCTCTCCAGCTCAATGTAGCTACAGTTTCTGGGTGGAGAGGGGTTGGTCTTTTGGGGTCTCACCGGGAGATGCTCTAGAGTTACTCCTCTGCTCTGCACTCAGGAATTACTCCTGACAGTGCTGGGGGAACCATATGGGATGCTGGGAATTGATTGTGCAAGGCAAATGGTCTACCTGTTGTATTATCGCTCCAGCCCCTCAACGTAACTCAATTTTTATATAGAAATTTTCAAGCATCTGTATCAGAGCCAAAGGACAGAATACCTGGAGTATTGATTTTTAAATATCATTGAATATTAGAATCACCATAATAGTTTTGTAAGAATAGGTACCCTTGAGCCCACCTCTAGAGATTTTTATTTAGTGGGAGCTGAGATGAGGCATAGTTCCTCAGATGATATCAATCAGTGTTTAAGACACATTTTCTGCATACCAAAAGGGCTCATGATGAATTATTCCTATTTGTCTTGGGGTATAGCTCTTGGATGAGCCCAAGTTTTACATCCCATGCAATGTAGTAAGGAACAAGGACATTGATACTCAGTTTCTAGAGTCAGACGTCCTCGGTTCATCCCAGTCTCTAACATGCACTGAAAACCTAAAGCAGGTCAAAGCCATTTTCTTTACTTTTTAAAAAAAATTTTTTTTATTAGTGAAACACCATGAGGTACAGTTGTAGATTTACAATTTTTTTGTGCTTGGGTTTCGATTATACAATGATCAAATACTCATCCCTCCACCAGTGCCCATTTTCCACCACCATGGATAATATCCCTCCCACCCTATACCCCCATCCCACCCTGCCTCTGTGGCAGGGCAATCCCTTTTGTTCTCTCTCTCCTTTTGGGTGTTGTGGTCTGTAAAAGAAACATTGAGTGGCAAACATGTTGAGTCCATAGTCTACTTTCAACATGCATCTCCCCTCCTGGGAGGATCCTCCAAACACCCTTTATTTGGTGCTCCCTTCTCTATCTGAGCTGCCCTTTCTCCCTAGAATGCCCGGCTGAAGGCCATTTTCTGAGCATTTGTTTCCTCATCTGTTGAAAGGGTATAATCACAGAAGCTTCTTCAGAGTGTAGTTAAAGAATTAGGTGATACAACGCATAAGAAATATTTAGAATCTTGAGAGCCACAAAGTTCAATGAATAATCATCAAAATGATGACAATCTTTCTCCCACGATGGTGATGAATCAACTGCCAAATTCTTACTGTTAGCTCTTGAAAAAAAAAAGAAAGAAAAAACAAACTCACCATTCTCTGAAGATTATCTCTTTTATGAATGCTTTCTTTCTTCCAAGAATTCATCGTTGCTAGATATCAGCCTAAATAAACTATTTAGCTACATCAATATTTAGTTGTGTGCAATTTCAGGTTTTTTGTTACAAAAATATTTGATTACATCTATGTTTTACTTGTGCTAAAATTTCAGATTTTTTGTTACAATCATGTCTCTGAAGATTGGACCCACGTCAATCCTGTTCAGCCTGGAAATTATAAGATCTCCAGTCATCTGCATCTAGTTAATCTCTGGGCTAAGGTCATGGTTAGAATGAAGCTATTTCATCGTGGCAACGTGACCATGAGTCACGTGGTTGAGAAAAATCAGCCCTACACTATAGGACATACTTGAGAATGTTTTCTCTTAAAATGTCCATTTAATGTTTTCCTGTTCTTTGGTCAAATAGGTGAGAGGTGGACATATGTCATGTATTTGGATTGGTTCTAATTAGATTTTATTCACTCACCCTGTACCATCACATTTCAGAAAACTAATCTCATTGAAGTTTAGTCACAGAGACATAGACTTTACCTGTTTCATCACTTAGCTTATCCTGGTTTTTCAAGTTGGAAGGAGAATCTTTATGGCAAACATCTGGAAAACTGCATTTTTGACCTCTGAAATGTTTATTATATTTAAAAAACATAGTTGTAGGGCCAGAGAAATAGTACAATGGTTTAGGCATTTGCCTAGCATGTGGCTGTGGCTGTAACCTTTGTTCAAATCCTGGCACAATGCATGGTCCTCGAGCAACAGCAGTCAGAGCTCCTGTGACCAGGATTGGATCAGGATCCTGTGATCAGAGGCCACTCCTGTGACCTCTCGAGCACTGCTAGACTTTTTGGTTTTGGGTTCACACCTGGCAGTACTCTGGACACTATATAGAATGCAGGGGATCCAACTTGGGGTCAGCATTGTGCAAGGCAAGAGCCTTATTTGCTGTACTATCACTACAGCCCCTAAGATATTTTTTAATTAATAAAGTTATGCAACTCTTTATAGAGTTCAGTTACTAGAAAAACTGGCAAGAAAAAATAAAATTTAATGTACACATTTATATTCTTCTGAATTATTTTCTCTGAACATATAAATATATTTTTCATAAAATTAGCTCAGCCATCTTTTGTATTTTAAATTCCCTCATTATTTGATACTTATGTAAATGCTATAGTTCAGTCCTTATATTATATTTTAAAGTTTTATATTTTATTTTATTAAGATCTAGAGTACATTTTTCTTCTCTCTTTTTTTTTCTTTGATTTTTGGGTCACACCCAGCAATGTTCAGGGATTACACCTGGTTCTGCACTGAGAAATTACTCCTGGTGGTACTTGAAGACCATATGGGATGGCGGGGATGAACCCGCATGCAAAGCAAATGCCCTACCCGCTGTACTATCACTCTGGCCCCCAAGACCTAGAGTATATTCTAAGATTGAAAGTGCATTCTGAATAAAACAGTAACAAATGTAATGACAGCAGTTAAATATGACTGATGCATAAGCACATACTTTTCTGGTTCTTTTGATTAAACTCCCCATTCAAAAAATTTTAATTTTCACAATAAGATTTTTTTTTCGGTTTTTGGGTCACACCCGGTGATGCTCAGGGGTTATTCCTGGCTCTGCACTCAGGAATTACTCCTGGCGGTGCTTAGGGGACCATATGGGATGCTGGGGATCGAACCCAGGTTGGCGGTGTGTAAGGCAAACACCCTACCCACTGTGCTATCGCTCAGGCCCCCACAATAAGATGTTTTATTTGAAAAATTAATGATTGAGGGGATGGAGCGATAGCACAGCGGGTTGGGCGTTTGCCTTGCCTTGCATGCGGCCGACCTGGGTTCAATTCCCAGCATCCCATATGGTCCCCTGAGCACCTCCAGGAGTAATTTCTGAGTGCATGAGCCAAGAGTAATGCCTGTGCATAGCCGGATGTGACCCAAAAAGCAAAAAAAAAAAAAAAAGTAAGAAAAAATTAATGATTGATTAACAAGAGCTAACTGCTTTTAGTAGAGAGAGATACCACCATTTCCTATGCATTATAACTACCAAATACCTTGTCTATAACCATTTTGTCACTCTCTGTCCATAGAAGTCTTTCCTATCCTGGACAGCTCTGTTTCACAGTTGTTAAGTAGGAAATTTTTCGTTTCATCTCAACACTCTAGCTAGAAAAAGACAGACACTGTGAATAAAATGAGCATGATGATTTCTTTAAAAATTTTTTTTGGGGGGGTCACACCCGGGCATTGCACAGAGGTTACTATCCTGGCTCTGCGCTCAGGAACCACTCCTGGTGGTGCTCAGGGGACCATATGGGATGCTGGGAATTGAACCCGGGTCGGCCGTGTGCAAGGCCTACCCTACCCGCTGTGCTATCGCTCCAGCCCTCTTTAAAATGTTTTAATTAAATATTAAGACATTGTGATTTACAAAGTTATTGATAGTTGAGTTTTAAGCAAACTATGTTCCAGCACCAGTTCCACCACCAATGTCAACTTCCCTCCACCAGTGTTCCTGGTTCCCTCCCAGACCTCTGCCCCAAACCCCAGCCTGCCTCCTCAACCGGAACATTGTTAAGTTCAATTGTTGTGGCTTGGGACTTCTGCTGTCAGTGTTGTTGACTTTGAAGTTTGGACATATGGTTATACCATTTCTCTACCTCATGGATGTATCCAAGGTTTTAGGCCCCTGCCCCTCACTCCCCCTCTTACTTTCTATCCACTTCTTCTTGCTACCTTCCCCCCGCCCCCTTATTTTCTTTCCCTCTCTTTCCTTCTCCTACCTACACTCTCGGATCAAGGGTGATCAACTTAATCCCCTATTTGATACCTTAAGTATGATGATTTTTATTATACTTTAATTGCTCTCTGTCCGTCTCTGGTAAGTCACACAATTTTGTATTTGATGATTCAGAATCTTTATGTTTCCCAAGGAACATGGATATGAGTGAACCAAGTTTATGATTCCTTCCCAGATGCCAACAGAGAAAGTCTGTAATGAAGGCATAAGATAAACAGATTTTGAACTGCAGTATCTTGAAAGTCACAGATACTTAAGATTTTTATTTGCATGTTTGGTTGTATTGGGTCACACCCAGGTCTTATTTCTGGCTCTGTGCTCAGGGATCACTCCTAGTGCAGCTCCAGTTCTGCTACTTAATCATTTTCATGTCTGTACCATCATCTATTTATAAATGTAAGATTAGTTTCAATTTTTCCCTATAAAACAAATCCTACTGTGAATATCCTTTACATCAATCTGTGCCCACAACTTAATTTTGCTAATATAAGTGAACTAAAGGGGAATTAATCATTTTATTCTTTTTTCTTTTAGAGGTAGAATACACCTGATGGTGCTAAGGTCATCTGGTCCCAGGGATTAAACTCAGGGTTTCACACATGAAAATATGCTCTATCACCTGAGCCACATACCTGGGCCCTAACATCTTATTCTTACAACTAGTACAGGCTAATTTCATTGACTTAAGCCAAAATCAGTAGTATTTAATTTTATATATTGCAAGTGGGATCATGAAAGAATGTATTAATCTTAATCATTATGCCATGACATTTGAAGGAAATGTTAAAATTACTAAAATTTACAATCTCTTATCATAAAATAATTTTTTGAGAAAGGTCTTCTTTATCTTGGTTTCTGAGCCTCTGCTCAGGGTTTCTGGCTCTTTGCTCAGTTATCACTCCTAGTGGTGCTTAAAGTCCTAAATGTGGTATCGGGGAGCAAACCTGGGTGGATCACATGCAAGGTAAATGCTCTACCCATTCCTGTCCTGAGAGAAAGTTTATTACAAATAGAATTCCTTGGGAAATGAGATTTAAGTCTATCCCGAGCTTGATAGACCTTGCCATTCTGCCGCACTTTCCTTTGTCTGATGTTGGCCAGGAAGAATGCAGTTAAATACTGAGATACATATTAGTATTACTGCTGTAGTTAACTTTCCGCAGAAACTATTCTAGTTAAAAAAAAAAAAAGCTTTTGCCTTGCAATTTTGTATGAGTATTTGATTTAAAAAACAACTTTTTTAAATTTTCAATTTTTAGGGGCCAGAGGAGTAACTCAAAGAACGACATGCAGCTGCCTTGGGTTTTTCCAGGACCGCAAGGTCCCTTGAGCCCTACCAGGAGCAATCCCCAAGCGCAGAAACAGAAATAATCTCTGAGCACTATGGTTGTGGACAAAAAGAAGAAAAGAAAAATCTCTTTAAAGCTGAATTATTTGAATTAGTTAACACTAGATGAAAATATGAGGAAGCAAGTATGCGTTTACTCAGGAAAAACTCATGAAATGTTTCAGATACTAGTAAGACTTGCATCTGAGGATTTCTAAGTCTTAGCTGATGGATTTCACAAATCAGTTATTCCAGAGTGAAAGATGCAATGGTGTACATTTTTTAATTTTAGAAATGAGTCCCTGTTCTCCTGTAACACTTAATCTCGCTGACATTAGGCAACCATGAAGGCCGCACACAGTTGCAAAAACTTGTATCTTTCATCTGTAGATGATAACTTTGTATATCATTGTGAAACTATCAATCACTTGAGATGAGTCACCTCCCAATTAATGCCCTTAAACAGCTGACTTTGGGACAAAATGGACAAAGCAAGTGGTTGAAGATACTGATAACATAGGTTGTGTGCTCAATTATGTGTCAAATGCAGACACATTTTTGCAAATATAATGGCCAAGAACATAGTGTTCTATTGTTTTTATCAGGGTCACACACAAATATTATCAAAATATTTCATATGGCATTTGATCAAAACTTGGTCTTGGTTTAAGCCCTTTGGATGGATGGAGTATGACATGTGATATCAGACAAGTTATCTCACCACTCTGTGTCAAATTTCTGCCATTTTATCAGATGATTAGTTGAGCTGTAAGGTACTGCCACTCTCCAAATTCTAGGCTAGGATTAAAACACATTCGAATTCATTTCTTCATTATTTATTTAAAGAAAAATACTTATTGAGCCCAGACTGCACCGTTGGCATTGTTAGGTGTCAGTGACGCTGCGAACAACTTCTGATCGAGTTCCCTGCCCTCTAGTAGCTTAAGTCTCAGGCAGAGAATATGAACATGAGGCTGGGACACTTGGGGATTGTTAATGGTTGACGAAGCTTCACACAGGTGATTCCCACATTATCTGAGTATCAACTGAGATCTTGATGCTCAATCTGAAAAGTTGTAAGAGGCCAGTAGGACACAAAACCTACTTGCCTGTCGCCCCACTCTGTAGAGCCACTCCACTGGACTTATCTTCATCTGTCTGCGTCACATCACTGGACAGTGCACCCATGAGGTCATGTTTTAAATGAGGCTGGGTCCTTTGTCTTTCACAAGCACAGGATTTCATTTGCATTTAAACGTTAGTTGCATACTCTGACAGTGATTGTAAAATCTTTGAGGGCAGCCAGGGGGTGGCCTCAACGGCTCTTCTCCTGGCCGCCCAGGTTCAGGGTGGGCCTGGGCCACTCCCCCAGGCAGGACAGCCAGGGCCATGGGGCAGCCGGCTGAGGAGGTGAGGGCCAAGCCGGTTGATTGATCAGTTGCCATTTATTCCATTCTCTGAGCCTCCCATTCTGGTCTCGCCTGCTCCTCTTTCCCGTCTCCTCCTGTCTCTCCCGCTCATCTCTCCGCGCTCCATCTCGCAGCCTGGGCGCTCTCTCTCTCTCTCTCTCTCTCTCTCTCTCTCTCTCTCTCTCTCCACGTGCTTGCTCCTGTATTCCTCTTCTACAGCCTTCTCTCTCTCTGTCCCCCTTGCTAGTGTCTCCACGGTCCATCTTGCCACCCTGCTCTCTCTCTCTTCTCTCCCACTCTCTTGTCTCTCCAACAACTCCCCAGCTTCTGGGCTGACACTGCACCCAGTCAGATAGCAAAATCAACATAAGAAAACCCTTCCTGAGGGCCCACCAAGTTCAAAGGGAACACCACCTAGGATATTCCAAAGCCCTTCCTGACTGCCCAAGGGCAAAATACCCCTTTAGGTGTTTTTCTCCTTTCCTCAGTCCAATAACTATCAACATATCAATACTAGCTATTTTTGTATGGACATAGTAAGAGATAACATTGAGACTTGGGAACATCTTGCCACAGACTCAGACTACAGTGCTCAGACCAGATTAATCATTCCTAACCCTAGCAGGGTCCAGATCTAGTCATGACTTTTGGATCATGACCGCATTTGTCCATGCCCAAGCTCTTAACTTATAGTTAAGCATTATGGCGCTTTGGCCAGGCCCATCTCGATGCCAGGGTAGCACATAGCTTACCGCTTGCCCTGGTTCCATCCAGTCTCTCGTCGGGACCCTGCTTTGGGGGGTTCTAGGAAATAAAGGCAGCTGAGGCTTAGGTGAGAGAACAGATGCCCAGGAGGGAAAAATCACTGAGAGTCAAATTACAAAAGCATGTCTTCTGGTGTCCATACAAAAAGGACATTGCTCTGAATAAACTATGCAAAGGACTTGAGCACAAAGAAAGAAGTTACAAATAAGCACAGAGGAATGGGAGCACTGTGATGGGAACAACCCACTGAACCTAAACTACCTGAGACTACGCAGGAAGGACAAAACAGTGTCATCCTACAAGTGATTATTTCTTTTACAGTGTCAGAAAATAAACTTGAGGGACTTGTCAGAGAAAGGACCAATTGAATGGCATTTCCTTCAGCTTAGGCCCCTCTTTGTCCAACATTGCATGGGTGCATGGGGAAAGCAGGTGGATAACTGACAGCTGTTAACAGTGAGGACGAAGCTGCCACATCTGTGGCGTTGATGTGAGGGGGTCTGAGACACGTTGGGGTTTGTTTTTTTGTTCAGGTCTTACTTCTGACTCTGTGCTCAGGGATGACTTTTGGGCAACTTGGGGCACCATGTGGAATGCTGGGGATCAAACACAAATTAGCCCACATGCAAGGCAAGCTCCCTACCCCCTGTTCTACCACTCCAGTTCGTACTTTGATACTTGTGACACTCAGCTTTGTCACAAATCCCTCTCAAAGAGCCAATGTTGCCCTCACATCAACTGTGTGATCTCTTCCACCTTTAGATGCACAGACACAAACACACACATATACACACCTGGTTGATGATGATTGTACATTGCTCTTTTTCTCTCCTCATTCATTTACCTGATTTTTCATTTGTTCCCTTGCTTTGCTTATTCAACCATTCATTCATATTTTTTATTGCTTTGTAAATCAGCACTGAAAAGATTTATACAACATGGTGACTCAGTTCCAGCACCAAGTGTTAAAGCATCACGGTCACGGTCCTCCCATTGTTCATCGATTTGCTCGAGCGGGCCCAGTAACCTCTCCATTTTGAGACTTGTTACTGTGTTTGGCATATTGAAAACGTCATGGGTAGCTTGCCAGGCTCTGCCGTGCGGGCGAGATACTCTCAGTAGCTTGCCGGGCTCTCTGAGAGGGGCAGAGGAATCGAACTCGGGTCGGCCATGTTGGCTGCGTGCAAGGCAAATGCCCTACCACTGTGCTATCGCTCCAGCCCTGTTAAAGCATATCATCTTGATTCTCTACATTATATTTCCAATTTAGAGCTCATTTAGACCTGTTCCCTTCCCATGTTCTCTCTCATTTAGGCAACGCTGACAAGCTACGTAGAGATTGCCCTTGAGTTAAAAAAGTTTGAGCTGACTTCCAGGGACCAGATGCACAAACCAATCTCATTAATCCCATTGCTGATAGCCTTGATAGACTTCTAGCTCAGTAGCCTAATGTTTTTGTTTTTGGATACAAAAGCCAGATGTTGCTTGGAGGTTACTTCTGGTGGTGCTTGGGACACCATGTGGTACCAGAAAACAAACCCAGGCCTTCCTCATGCAAAGCACGTGCTCTACTCTGTATGTTATCTCTCTGCCTTGAGTGTCCTTCTCAACATGATCTGCCTTGCATACCCCACAGCTGGTGGCCTGTGCTTCCCTCCTCAAGTGCTTGTACAGAAGTCTGCAGTTGCACAAGGCCTGCACGATGCACAAGATAGGAATGCACTGCTGCTGCAGCTGCTGGTTCTTTCTCCGTCCTGGTTTGGGCTCGATCCCTCTGAACAGACATGCCCATGCTCTACTGCCTCCTCCTTTGCCAACCATCTGTGAGTATTCCTAGCCCTGACTGACTCCCACAGAGTGACACAGGTTATAGGCATGTAAGACTCTAAGGTCATGGCATCTGCTCTTCCCTTGATCCACGTCACAGAAAGAAAAACCAAGATGTGAAGGAAAAGGGAAATTTTGGCATTGCATGCAAAGCTGAAGGGCAGTGTTTCAAAGCAAGGACAAGGTGCTGTATAGTTTCACCAAATTCACTAAATTTTTGCTATGAACCACAAGATTTATTTGATATTGGAATATAGTTATGAATAAGTGCCTCAGTTGTCTTTATGAAACACAACTTTGTGTGGGGGTCTCGACTTGGGCACTTTTGGCATTTTGTTGTGGGAGCTGTCCTGGCACTGGGTTCCACAGCACAGGTGGCCTCTACCCACTAGATGCTAGCATTACCTCTCTTATCTAGACAAGCACAAGTGTCTCCAAACATGAACAAATGTTCCAGGGGTTGGGAGGAAGGATTCTGAAGTGAAGGAATGGGTGATGCAAGTCTGAGGACCACTGCTCTAGTATTAATAATGATGAACACTTGCTAAATGTTTACTAAGCATTAGACTTTGTATTCAGTTCTTCAAGCCAAAGCGTAACAAACAATGGAAATGCCTTAAGAACTCCACCAGATTCTCCAAGGCTCTCCACTCCCTACAGGACCCACAGGACCAATTTCAAGGACAGATTAAACATTTACTGAGGCAACTCAAGGACTCTGATTTGCCTGAACCCTCCTGCTCCTGCTGTGTTGAATCATACTCTTATGAAAAGAAATTGTCTTTGTTCTCAAACCTGTTTGTGCCTATCATACAAGTTATAGTTGTGTGATTTGACTAAACTACACATAAACCTATTAAATAGTGCGAAAAATTGTTTCTAAGAAAGTGAATTGGAATATTTTGTAAAGAAATGATAAAAAAGTTCTGTTCAATTTAATGTGAATATAATAATTGTATGAGAATTTTTTTTAATTGTATAAGAATTTTCTTATAATTTTATATAAGAAAATATAAAAACTTAGAAGATATAGATTCTGACAAAACCCTACAGATCTACAAACTGGAAATTGTTGCCAATGTATCGGGATGTGGATTCGGTTTGAAAAAAAAATGTAAAGTACAGTGAGCTGAAGATAAAGTAGGTAAATATTGTACATGAAAATGTGTATACACACACACATGTCCAGGTTTGGGGCCATGCCTGGATGTGCTTGAGGCTTTCTGTGCTTTAGGATTACTCCTGGCTGACTTAGGAGACCATATGTGGTGGTCTGCCAAGTGCAAGGCAAGAACCTTACCCATTATGCTATCTCTCCAGTCTCCCTGTATTTTAAGTTTATTTTAAGAAAAATAAGCTTCACATCTGCCATTTTAGGATTCTTCATATCTGGTTGATCAGTTTCTTTAGCTAAGATAATACTCCCTGTGACTCAACATCAGTGAATTCTCATGGAAGCCACACATTATTGTGGGCAGCAGGAAGAGGAAGGCAGCTTGCAACAAAAAAGGGGATAGGTAATATTTAGTGGATATGTCAATAGAAACAAAGAACTAATGTCACCTCACTGCATGTATGGTTTTTAAAAATAATATGGAGCTAAAAAGAGCAGAATGAGATATCTATTGCTGTAACACTTATTAAATTTAAGAATTTAATAACATAAAACTAACACTCATTATGTAAGTACAGTTGATCCTTGAACAATGGGGTGTAAAGAGAGCCCATCACAGTAAAAAAGAATCCTCCATAAAAGTTAGAGTCAGCCTTTTTTTGGTTATTAGTGAAACACCATGAGGTACAGTTGTTGACTTAACAAACTTTCGTGCTTGGGTTTCATTTATACAATGATCAAGTACCCATCCCTCTACCAGTGCCCACTCTTCACCACCAATGATCCCAGTAGCCCTCCTACTCCCCACCCCCCCATTTCCTCCCTGCCTCTGTGGCAGGGCATTCCCTTTTGCTCACTCTTTTCTTTAGGGTGTTGTAGTTTGTAAGAGAGGTATTGAGTGGCCATCATATTCGGTCTATAGTCTACTTTCAGCATGCATCTTGCATCCCAAGTGAGTCCTCCAAACATCCTTTACTTGGTATTCCCCTCTCTATATGAGCTGCCTTTTCCCACAGCATGTGATGCCAGCTTTCAAGTCATGCAGCAGACCTCCTGGTATTTATCTCAACTATTCTTGGGTGTTTGACTCCCATTCTGTTACTTTATATTCCCCAGATGAGTGCAGTCTTTCTATGTATGTCCCTCTCTTTCAGAGTCAGCCTTTCTTATTCATGGGTTCTACACACATCGATTCAATAAGCAGGCAATTCAATTGGTTGAATTCAAAAGTACAAAATAAAGCAAGCAGATAGAAAATAATATGTATATATATGGAGCTGTGCAAATTAAACCCATGCCAAGCATCTCAATCTGCCAAGGGGTTTGGTTTGTATGCCCATACAGATCAAATGGTATTCATAATAACCCATTATGATTATTTGGGTAGGATATGGAATAAAAATAAATAAATAAAATGATATAAAGCCCCCCTCCCCCAAAAGGGCCTTATATAAACTCGGTGAAGATTCAGTGCTCTGAACTGGGTATAAGTAACTCTTCTTCTTGATTGAGACTTACATAAACACTGTCTTGACAGTGTCTGCCATGTACCACTAAAGAAACCTGAACACAGAAGCAGCCTTTATGAAATTATTTAATACCAACTAAAAAAGCCTGCTTCTGTTATGAAGATATCAGCTCACTGTAGCGCTGTCCACCGTTCACTGGCCCTTAAAAGTCAGCTTCCGCTCTCAGAACTTAACTCTTGCAGCAAGTACCCAGCACTTGGCCCCCAAGGTGCCTCAAGTCACTTACCTGCTTGTCTTTCTCTTTCCATGCCTCGTCTGTCTAATTGAAGTTTTCCATTTCTCTGGGCTTCCTCTACACTCCACCCCACCTTCTCTCCCTTCTCTTCCTCCTCTTTCTCCTTCTGATTGGAATTGCCAAATTATGTGGTAGCTCCAATTTTAAATGTTTGAGGAACTTGCAGTTTGTTTTCTAAAGCAGATACACCATTTTGCATTTCCCATCAGGAGGGCATGAGAGTTCTGCTTTTCCCCATCTTAGTTAACACTTGTCATCAGTCTTTTTTTTTTTAAAGTTTTAAATAATAGTCTGTTATTTCTGGCTGGGGGTGGAGAGATAGCACAGTGGGTAGGGCATTTGCCTTGCACGCGGCCTGCCTGGCTGACCCAAGTTTGATTCCTTGACCCCTCTCGGAGAGCCCAGCAAGCTACCGAGAGTAACTTGACTGAACAGCAAAGTCTGGCAAGCTACCCATGATGTATTCTATAGGTCAAACACAGTAACAAGTGTCACAATGGAGACATCACTGGGCCCACTCGAGCAAATCGATGAACAACGGGAGTGACAGTGACAGTATTTCTGGCTGTTGACTCCTGGCTCCGCAAAGGTATCAACTGGGTGTTTACCCTACACGTCCTTGATTTCTGGGCTTAAAATTTTCTATGAAAGGCATTCTCTATCCCTAGGCAGAATTAGTTCTTGGTTTCTTCCACTAAGGAAAAAGATAGTGGAGTTCCACATCTCACCCTCAAAATAAAAGTAGAGAAAGAAGAAAGTAGAAAGATGCATGTGGCTGGCCGCTATCTTAGCCCTTTTATTTCTCTTCTGCTCCTGTTGCTAAAATGACAAAGTGGAGGATTCAGGAGTAACTGGGCTGGGAACAGCAGTTATCCTGGAACCTCATTCTTATAGTGTGATAAGGATGCCACCAAGGCACCAAGGCCAGCAGAGTTGCCATTTAAAGGTGGCCTTTCTTTTTCTTCAACCTTTTCATTTTCTGCCAAATGAAAAGATAAGGGTGAGGAATGTCCATATTAGATTAGATAATAATGAATAAATCACTGTTTATACTAACAATCATTTAAACTTACTATATTAATTGGTCCTCTTACCAACAGCTTCTCATTTATGATTTATTTAGAAACAACTGTTGTCATTTGTTCCATTTCTGTGTGTTCTAGGCTGAAGAGTACTAGTTCAGGGTGAAACAGATTTCAAGATTATCACTGTTAAGGGAGAAATGCTATCAGTACAGAGTGAAAAACTTTCATCAGAAAAGTTACGCATTGTGTTACTGTTTAACTCTCTATTCTACTCTAGACTCTAGAATCACATATGTAGGATTTCTGCGTTGGAAAATTGACTTGTGTTTGGAATTCTCAAACATTTGAAAAATCTGACGGCAGGAGAGCAGGCTCAGTGAATATACTCCCCTGCTGTAAATGATTCTATAGATAGCAGAAATCTTTACTTAACAACCATTTAGACTTCAGAATAAATTAAATCCATTAACTGGGCCAGTTTTCTTCTTTACTGTGGTTATTAACCACATCACTACTTCTACTTTTAGTTATAAAACTGATAGGCATGTTTATAGACAACCAAGAACTGTTCTCATATTTTTATTTTGATAGGCATGAATAGGAACTACTTTCTCAACCTAGTTAGTTTATATTAGCTAGAAAGTGAAGATATGTCTGTCATTCTTAAATGATCTGTGCTAGACAAAGGGATGTGACTAAGTAAGTGGTTGAGTATTGGCCATCCTTGCATGTGTGAGGGTCTCGTTCTGATCCCCAGCACCATGAAAACATTCATTTAAACTAACCAAAGTAAATGTAGTAAGAAATGATCTATGCTTGCTCACTTCTGTGTACTACCCTATGACAGCATTTGTCAATGTTGACACTGCTGGTTTGGGGAGTCATTTAATTCTTTGTTGTTGGGGACTGCCTTGAATATTGTGGTTTGTAGAATATTTAGTTTTGTTAGTTTTAGGCAGCCACCTCTAGCAGTGCACAGGGCTCACTCCCAGTGGTGCTTGGAGGACCCTGAGGCTCCCAGGAATTGAACCAGGTTTGGTTGCAAGCAAGGCAAACATGCGCCCTGTGCTAGCTCTCCTTTACATTACAGTATATTCAGCAACACCACTAAGCTCCACTTACTAGATGCCAGTAGCAAACTCCTATCCACACCTGAGTTGTGACAATCAAAACTTCTGCACAGAATTGATCAAATGTTCCTAGTCAGGCCAAAGCATCCCCGGCATGAAGCATCGTCCCAGGATGGTCCTGCTTGTGGACTGCTGTCCTGGAAGGGAGCAGTAGCTTGGCCACAGACCTGTCTGCTACCAGGCAGGAGAGCACACGGCCACAGTGCTATGACCTGCTTGACCTGCTCCTCCTGGTCCACAGAAGCAAAACTGGGATCTTACTTCCCGATTTACTGGGTGACAGCAGGAACAAGGAGCATCTGCACCTCCATAGAAAGTGGAGCAGATGCAATGCACAGTGGTTGCTCCCTCCTTGTAGCCTCAGTGGTAGGGACAGAGAGGGTACCTCTGTTGTGGCTTCATGATGTCCTCAGATATGCCCCATTAGAGGCTCCAAGACGTAACTGAGTAAGACATTGGAGGCTAGAGGTCTTTGAACAACAAGAATGGGAAGTGTTAAATAAAATGTCTATTGTCGTTGGAGCAATAGTACAGTGGGTAGAGGGTTTGCCTTACATGCTGCCAACCCAGGTTCATTCCCTTGTACCTTACATGGTCGCCTGGTCATGTTCAGGAGTGATCCCTGAGTACAGAGCCAGGAGTAAACCCTGTGCATGGCCATGTATGGTACATATCTTTTTATCCTTAAAACAAGCCATCTCTTCAACTCACCTGCTATTCAATTCTGTTCCAAATGTGGATCCGTGTGAATATTTTTGTCCCTGGCCTCTGCCTTGAGAAGGAGCCAGTGCCAAAATACTAATCAATACTGCTTCCTTCATTGAGAATTTCTTGCGATGAAAAATTGCAGCTTAACTGCCAGGAGTGATTCCTGAGTGCAGAGCCAAGAATAACCCCTGAGCACCTCCAGGTGGTGTTGCCCAAAAAAATTAAAAAAGAAGAACAGAAAGGAAAGAAAAATGCAGCTTTTACATGGTGCTTCCTAGCTGCATTGCATAGTGGCCTCACTTGTTGAGTTCTGGCTCCAGCTCCTATCACAACACTCCATACTGCGAGTAGTGGGATAACAAGCCAGGGAAGGGTCTGTGGAGTGACATGAATCAGTTTTGGGAACTGGCAACCTTTGTATTTTCAAAAAGATAAAAGTCTAATGGAGTAGAAAATAACAGAGTGCAAGGTATTTATTTATTTTGCTTTTTTTGGGGGTCACACCCAGCCATGCTAAGGGGTCACTCCTGGTTCTGCACTCAGGAATTACTCCTGGCGGTGCTTGGGGGGCCACATGGGATGCCGGGGATCGAACCCAGGTCGGCCGCATGCCAGGCAAACGCCCTACCAGCTGTGCTATTGCTCTGGCCCCAAGTGCAAGGTATTTAAAGACAATAAGTATTGTTTTGTGAAACATAAAAATCAAATGGGTCACTATATAAAAATTTATTTCTCTAAATAGGGATATTGGTTGGAAAAGTTTGAAAAGTACCAATCGAAGGAAACATACCAATACAACTGTGCCCTTTAACCATGCCAATGTGATGGGTTGCCACCAACTACTATTTCCAGATCTCTTAGTTCTGCCTCAGAGGCAGATACTGCCTGTGCAGCATTTTCATACCTTGGAATACCGCAAACTCTGATCACCTGCTTCCTGCATCTCATTGCCTAACGGTGTTCTCTGTCTGAGACTGTGGGCTCCATCCTTCTGAAAGGCAGGCCCAGAGTGCTCAGGAATTAGTGCCAGGAGTGACCATCACAGGAGACAGAAACTGATGGATAAAATTCCAGTTGATTCACTCCCCAGTAGGGCAATTCTCAGCGCTGCATTCTGTCCCTAAGAGGGACCCCGATAGCCGATAGCTTGATTCACCTCCTCCCTTTTCTGAATCAGTTTCCCTCTCCCTGGCAGGGGAATCATCTCCATAATACACTATGCATAGATTACTGCTTTTGGAAGAACCCAGACTAAGGCAACTTCTAAATAGCTATTTGTTTTCTATCTTGGTATTAGGAGAGATGTCTTTTTGTTGATTGTATATGAAATATCAGATAATACACTAAGAACTTTACATAATAAACAGCATCTCATCTCTTTGTTTTCCATCTTGTTATTAGATGAAATGCCTTTTATTTATTTTTTAATGCCTTTTATTGATTGTTATTGAGTATCATGCATTTCACTAAGCACTTCCATAAAGGATCTCATATAGTCTTCCAACACTGATTGAAAAGAGGTAATTGAACTTAAGTAAAAGAAATGATTTATCCAAACACTTGCAATAACCTTTGAACTCTGATCTATTTTATTCCAATCCCACTATGCTAGAACTACTATATTTCTCCCCCAAGGTTTACTGTTCTGACTGGAAAAGTCATTCACCTCCTAACAGCTTCATAGAGCTACCAACCTTGTTTTCTGGGCCAGCTGTTAGCCTGGGCCATTAATCTCAATCCTTATCTTTCCCTTGAATTGCTTCATTTAACTGGGCAGCAACTACTGCAGGCTACATTTCCCCCAGGTTCCTGGGTCAGCTGGCTTCCTCCAGCCATGAGAGAGTTTAGCAAAGGGAAGTGAGGCAGGGAAGCAGAGGGAGGAAGAGGGAGAAGCCAGAGCAGACAGCCAAAGATTGATGCGGCTTGTTACAGGACCTGTGTGGCAGCTAGAGGTGAGGTGGGGTCCCAGAGAGAATGCTGAGACTAAATGTCAAGGAAGTATGTCCCCATGACTCATAAGGTAAGAGATCCTGAAGGGCATTTGCTTTTGGTTTGACATGAAGGGGAGTTAGGCATCTGAAGAAGAGGATGGAGGGAGAACTCCCATATTTCCAAATAAGTGAATAGTAGGACTGCCTGTCTACATAGTAAAATCCAAACACTGGATTCCATAGCTGGGCTATAGAACACGTATCACGTGAGTAGGTCTGATCCAATCAAAGGCCTGGAAACACTACACAGGTATTAACTTTGATACCAATGTGTATTACCCATGGCTCACAAATGTGGTTTAACATAAATTGTCATGCCAGCATCAATGTGCTAGTGACTAAATGACTGTTGTCTCTATCATATCCTCCCTAGTAATTTGGAAGGGCACAATGCCTATTATAATCATTGAACACTATGGGTTATGTCCTTTTTTGTTTTTCGCTGTCCATCCATCCGTCCATCTGTCTTGAGTTATCTTTTTATGGAAATGAGTCAGTGGAACTGGTTCATCCAAAAATATTTATTGAATGAGCATGCAATAAATAAATGTGCAGATCAGGCTGTTGGATCAGCAGAGTGAGGTCAAGGAGGGTTTGAGGTGAACGTGGTCTCTACCGTCTCAGCTTGCTATCTCAGATGATGTTGCCTAAACGTACTACTATTACAGTGAATTGATTTGATATCCATTTTTTCTTCGGTGGGGAAGAGGGATGTAGGGACAAGGATGGTTGAAGCCATACCCTGCAGTACTCAGGGATTACTTCTGTCTCTGTGCTTGCTGGACCACATGTGGTACTCTCTCTCCAGTTTATGTTTCTCTTTATCCAGTTCCACAGGTTGACACTTTATTTGTTTAGCCTATTTTTTCCCCACAAGAGATTGCTGCATCTCAGTCATAATGATCAAGGTTTTATTTGAGTGCTTTCTTTTTGTTTTTTTATTGGTTCTTGGTTTACTCTGGTTTTGAATTCCAGCAGATTTGGGCCCAAGTTCAACGCTGTGTGTGTGTTTTTTTTTAAGTAGAAAAGTTTATTGGAAAGTAGAAGAGAAATGAAAAGAAACTTAGTATAGGACCAAGTTCTAACTCTGTTGTTTCTAACCTAGTATGTCTAATTTCTCTGAGCCTTAGCTTCCACATATGTAACATGGAGACATTGACACCCACCTTCAAGGTACAGAAAGAATTGTATAAAATAATAAACACTCCTAAAATATTTAATATACATACATTTAATATCCCTAAACATTTCATAATAATTCTAAAAGAAAAATTTTAAGCTTAAAACTTTTTAAAAACTTAGTAAAATGACATATTAAAATTTGACTTGTAGCCTCGCAAAAGTCCAATGAGCCAATTTTTCCTTGAGTGGTGGGGCCTTTTTAACTGAGTACCAGATGAAGGAGACGGCTTATATTCATACACCATGATACACCAAAAGAAATAAAAGTGCATCTTTAAACACCAAAATTAAACTCAGTGCCTCACCAGAAAAAGAGGATCTAGGTTTACATCTCAAGCTAAACTGAGTATATTCATTGAAGAGATCAGGCAGCAGACCTCTGGGATTCCTTAAGTATGCCTTTTCTTTTCAAGATAATTTTTACAGCCAGTAAGTGAGTCTACACCTGCTTTTACTGGCCTTGGCTAATACTGGCATGATCATCCATTAAGAAAAGAGCCTGCATATCCTTCCTCTGTACATTTCATCTCCTATCCACTTCTCCAAACTGACTGCACCAGAACTGCTAAAATTCTTCAATTCAGCTCAAGTGTTATCAAAGTTCTCTCTAACTTCCATAA
Organism: Sorex fumeus; assembly: GCF_029834395.1. Taxonomy (NCBI): domain Eukaryota; kingdom Metazoa; phylum Chordata; class Mammalia; order Eulipotyphla; family Soricidae; genus Sorex; species Sorex fumeus. The sequence goes on from NW_026606072.1 coordinate 17,324,769, forward strand.
GAATTTAGGACAACATAAAATTATGAAGCAATTGTCAGCATTTATACTGGTCATTTTTTTTCTGTTTTGGTCAGTCTTAAGAGAATGTCTTTTTTAGATATATAATTAGAATTAGTATAAGAAAGCTTCATGGTATGTTCTTAGAACTCCACATTCAAATAAATGAAATATAATAGATTTTAGATTGTATTTAACAGACCTCCTTGGAAAATTTACGTTTGTGACATGACAGCACAGATCCTACACATTGAAAGCACTTTGGGGAATGGTTTCACCAAGGTGTTCAGGAGTCACCTGGGCCACATTCAGAAGTTTTCAGGGATCAGGGACAGGATCTTGCACACAGTAGCCTTGTGCTCTGTCTCTTTGTATTTCATCCCTGATCCCTCTACTGAGCTTAGCTCCACTCCTAAAGAAGTGTCAACTAAGTGATCACTTTCATCAACATGTCCTAGTACCTCAGGGTTCATTCTTTTGGGGTTAGAGGTTTAGACCACACCTGCCCATGCTTGAAGGCTACTCTCAGATCGGTGCTTGGGGTTCACTCTCTCCAGTGCTCAGGGAACCATGCTAAGGATAGAATCAGAACCTCCAGCACGCAAAGCATTCACTTATTTCTCTGTTCCGCAGGTTTATTTATAACCTAAACATGCTCTTAAAGGAAACAGCTGATTTTATTTTATTTTAATTTATTTATTTATTTATTGAATCACCGTGGGAAAGGTTACAAAGCTTTCAGGTTTAGGTCTCAGTCATGCAAATATCAAACACATTTCCCTTTACCAATACTTATTTTTTACCATGAAGAACCCCAATAAAACCCCACCCCCCACCCCTCCCAGTCCCTGTGGGGCAGATGAATTCTAGTTAACACTCTATCTGCTTTGATTAGATTCATTGTTTCAATAAAAGATTCACCACTATTATTTAGAGTTTACCCCCCCCCCCCCCAAATCAGACATGCTGAAAAAGCATTGTGAAGTGATTTGCTTTCTACAGCTGGGTTCAAGAATTAAATGTTGGTTTTGGATTTCTGCTATTTTACTTATTGACCCTGGAAGTATTTCTACTGAAAGTCAGATAGTTAAGAAATTGGTTTCTGTGCTCTGGAGTCGTGGCCGTGCTGGAGAGCCGCTCGTGGGGGGCAACTGGTGGCCTCGGTAGGGCGTGAAGGGCGGACCGAAACGCCCCCCTTCCCATGAGGTTTTAGTCGCCCCCACTCCCCCGGCTCATACCTGCTGTCCACAAGGCTCCCATGCGGCCGCCATCTTTCTATCCAGAGAGGAGAAGGCGACTGGGGCAACACCCTTTCCCCTCCGGACAGACATGATGGCCTGGATTAACGCATAGTCCGTTCACTTTTCTGCTCCAAGCTGCTGGGTTCTGCATTAAGTCCTTGTGCTTCTGGGGCTGTGGCCATGCTGGAGAGCTGCTCGTGGGGGGCAACTGGTGACCTCGGTAGGGCGTGAAGGACGGACTGGAACGCCCCCCTTCCCATGAGGTTTTAGTCGCCCCCACACCCCCGGCTCATACCTGCTGTCCACAAGGCTCCCATGTGGTCGCCATCTTTCTTTCCAGAGGGAGGAGGGCGGAAGGGACCAACACCCTTTCCCCTCCGGGCAGACATGATGGCCGAAACAGCTGATTTTAATGCCTTTCCCCCCATTGGATGTAAATTATTGGGCAAGAAAATGAATTTTGTTTATCATAACCTTACAGTCCTACAGATACTTTGAGTCTCAGTTATAAAGCCAATTTCTGTATAAAAGAATGTCAAATAAAGCATTGATTGGGGGGATCAAGTGCCTCATCCACAGAGAAAAAGAAGTCACATTAAAATTAAAATTGTGGCATATTAAATAAATATTAAATCTTCCTGTCATATATTTTATTAAAGTTTAATAAGTGTAGTGTGAGGAGTGAAGTATTTTGGTCATTATTGGAATTTTTTTGAGATCAAATATAGAATATTGTGGAGTGTAGGTTATGAACAGGAGAGCAATTTTCATTTAATAGCTTTCTTCTTTCTCTCTTGATCATGTCTAAGAATGCATTGCTCTTCAAGGGAAGTTCTAGAAAAGACAAGTCAAAATTCAGCCCTGGTAGGAAATATTAAAAACTATTTAAATTTAGTAAAAAAAATAAATTTAATCAAGTAATCAATCTATCTCAATCTTGATAATCGCCTATACATTAAGTCTTTGGGAGAAAACAAATGTTTTGAGAAGCATCAACATTTCTATGAGCACTATTTATCTAGCCTCATAAATATCCTGTTTTGAGTTTATTTTATAATATTTTTTACTTGCGATTTAAATAAAATAAGACAAGGGTTCTCTACCTAGAACAGCAAAAAAATTATTTTGTTTGTATTGGGGTCATACCCAGAGGTTTAGAAGCAATCTCCAACTTGGGGAATGCTTCTAATAGTGCTTGATGGAAACTAGCAATGTCAGGGACTGAATTTAGGGCTCCTACATACGCAGGATGCACTTGGACCTTTGCCCTACCTCCCTTGCCCACTAAATAAAATATCAAAATGAAAAAATGAAAAAATAATAGGCTAACTCCTGATTATTTGAGCAGTTTTCTGTCATCAAATACATTTAAAAGTTTTTGATAGTGAATGAAATTAACAAAGTATTTAACTTTAATATATACATAACTTAATTATTTTTATTCCCACAGCAAATATAGCATTTAATACATACATGTACATACTAACAAAAGAATAATGTGACTTTTTCCATATTCTTTGTGATATAAATAGCTAATCAATTTTAGCTCCACATTATTGAATAATAAAAATATTAAGGAACTGCATTTTGATTACTTTTTTTTTTTTTGCTTTTTGGGTCACACCCAGCAATGCATAGGGGTTACTTCTGGCTCTTGGCCGTGCTCGGGGGACCATATGGGATGCTGAGAACCGAGCCCGGATTGGCGACATGCTAGGCAAACACCCTACCCACTCTGTGCTATCACTCCAGCCCCCATTTTGGTTACTCTTGTTTTTATACTTTACTTTAAAATGAACTAATAATTCTATTAGGTCTTAAATATTTTGAGGGAGATAGAGTCATAGAACAGCAATTAGTGTGCTAATTGCTAATTGCACGCAGCCTATGTGGGATCAATCACCAGCACTACATATGGTTACCCAAGTCCCACCAGGAGTCATGCTTGTTACAGAGGCTGAGTAGTGCAAGGTACAGCTCAAAAACACAAATAAAATTTTCTAAAATATTGAATTATCTGTTTTTTTTGTATTCTATCTTAGAGTACATGGTTTGTAATTTATCTTCAAAGATTGGGCATGGGGGGTGCTGGGCTACAACAGCAGTGCTCAGGACTGACTCCTGGCTCAGTGCTCACTCCTAGTGGTGCGGGAAGACCATATGCAGTACTAAACCGGTGTTAGCTGCATGCACAGCAGCAACTTACCTCCTGTATTATCTTTTCAGCCCTTAATGTGTTTTATAATAAGATTACACAGGTTCATTGTAATGAAAAATGAAGTCAGACTTTTCCTGAAAGAAAGTATCACTTGACAATTCAGTTGGAAGAAGAGGCCAAGCATTGCTAGTTTGGGCTATGTCTTAGACATTTCCCATAAATTAAACTTTAAGGGCTAAATCCATGGCTTTAAGGTTTTTTCAAAAGTATATTTAATATGGGTAATAAGATAATTTTTTTTCACTTTTTGGGTCATATCTGGTGATGCACAGGTGTTACTCCTGGTTCATGCACTCAGGAATTACTCCTGGTAGTGATCAGGGTACCATATGGGAAGCTGGGAATTGAACCCGGGTTGGCCGCATGCAAAGCAAACGTCTTACCCGCTGTGCTATTGCTCCAGCCCTGAATCATTTTATTTTAAAATACTTTATTGGCAAGAAAGAATTCAAATTGAGAATATTTTCATTTTTCCTCTATTTTGGGTTGACTATATTGGGGTGGGTTAAACATGTACCGCTAAGTGAAAAAAAAAAAAAGAAACAACCTAATACAGTGAATAGTCATTGGTAAATTTTAGCCAAGTCTTTTTAGCCTTCAGCAAGTTTGAAATGGATTATAATTCAGGGCTATAAAGGTTGGCTCATGCAAATCTTTTGCAGGTCAGGCAGCTTTTAATTCTATTGTTTTTAAACCAAAACTGAAAGAAGTTGATCAAAATATCAGTATAAGATCATAAAAATAATGTTAATTAGGGACCAGGATTAAGGCATTTGTCCTGCATGTAGCTGACTCTAGTCTGATCCCCTACGCCATATGGTCCCCAGACACCAACAGGAGCAATCCCCAAGCATAGTGCCAGGAGTAGCCCCTAGCATCTCCATGTATGACCCTTCTTGACCCCCCAACATAATCAATTTTATTAGAAGATCACAACATGAACTATTATATAGAGTCAAATAACTGAATGGCAGTTTAATAATAAAGTCACTTAATTCCTATCATTCAAAGAATTTTAACCACCATCGTTTACAATTTTACTATATTGTAAATGGTAAAGGCCCTCCCGTTGATCGTCGATTTGCTCAAGCAGGCCCAGTAACGTCTCCATTGGAGACTTTGTTGTTACTGTGTCTGGCATATCGAATACTCTCGGTAGCTTGCCGGGCTCTCCAAGAGGGGCGGAGGAATCGAACTCGGGTCGGCCATGTCGGCTGCGTGCAAGGCTAACGCCCTACCCACTGTGCTATGCAATTATAAATGCTAGGATTTCATGAATACAATATTCCAATACATACGCCCTAGCCAGAATGTCTGCTTCCACCCATCATTTTGGCCGTCTGTCTTCTTTGGGAAGTGTCTATTAATTTCTTCCTAACTTTTAATGGAACTGATTTTTTTTGTTAATATTGACAATTACTTTATAGATCCTAGATGTTAACCCTTTGTCAGCTGACTGGTGGGAAAATGGTGGGAAAACATTTTCTCTTAGTCTGTGTGGTGTCTTTTTATCCTTGTCATCATTTCTTTTGTGGTTCAGGAGCTTCTTAATTTGATGTAGTCTCTTTTGCTTAAGTTTGATTTTATTTGCTTGGCTAATAGCATGGAATCATTAAAGATACCTCTAGATTCAATGTCATGAAGGATTCTCCTATGTTTTCCTCAGTATGCTTTATGGAGTCAGGTCTGATATTGAGATCTTAGTCCATTTTGAGTTGATTTTTGTGCATGTTATGAGAAAAGGGTCTAGCTCATTCTTTTTTTCACATGTGACTGACCAGTTTTCACATGTGACTGACCTACTACAATTTTCTGAAGAGGATTTTTCATTCCACTTTAAATTCGTAGTTCTTTGTCAAAGATTAGATAGGCTTATACTTGAAGCTCTATCTTTGGGTCCTTTATATTTTATGAATAAGAATAAAAAAGATGTTAGACTCATTCCCAAATATAAAATAAAATTCATCAGCAGGTATAAGGAACTATTTTTTTTAAAGTTTCCATTCATCTTAATCTGAGAATATTATAGTTCCCATTTGTCTAATTCTGAAATTCCAGGAGCCCAGAAGATGTAACAAAGGGTTGGAGCATATGCTTTGGACATGGAAGCTTTAGATTTGATCACAGTATAGTCATCCCATCCCCAGCAAAGCAAGTGTGGCCCAAAAACAAAAAAAAAGAAAGCAATTTAAATGTAATTTCATTTTTATTCTATAAATCTCAATCAAAATGTTAATTAAGGTATATTATTTTGAATTGTGAATGAATAACAAGTGGACTGATAATGGAAAGAAAATTTATTAATTTTGAATGTCAAATTATAGCAATACTTTTTTTTTTTTTTTTTGCTTTTTTGGGTCACACCAGGTGACGCACAGGAGTTGCTGCTGGTTCATGCACTCAGGAGTCACTCCTGGCGGTGCTCGGGGGACCATATGGGATGCTGGGAATCGAACCTGGGTTGGCCAAGTGCAAGACAAACGCCCTACCTGCTGTGCTATTGTTCCAGCCCCTATAGCAATACTTTTGTTGCAGAGGAAGATGGGGTATCAACAAAAGACTCTGGGTGTAAAGCACACACTGAAATAAAATCCTTTGGAGAAAATAGAATGAAAATATAAGTTGAAGGAGAAAAGGGAATCTAAAATTCCTATTGTTAAATAAAAAAGTTTGTTTAGGGTCAAAATGATAGTACAGCAATTAGGGTGTTTGCCTTGCACACAGCTGGCCTGGGTTCACTTCCCGACATCCTGAGCACTGCCAGGAGTAATTCCTGAGTGCATAAACAAGAGTAGGTCCTGAGCACAGCCAGGTGTGGCCCCAAAACTAAAATAAAATAAACAAATACTTTTTTTTTTTACAATGTTTCTTTTTGTCTAAGAATGATGGATCCATGGATCCATGATCCATGTGGTATATAGGTTTCATCTTACACATTTTTAAGTGTTATCACAAGATTTTTACGTGTGTAGTAAGTTTGTAGTGTTGAGGTCAAACCCTGGTCTTAAGCATTTCATACACTGAGTTATATCTCTTTATTTTACTTTGGACGCCATTTGTGGTAGTGTTCAGGAAGGATCTACTCTCAGTTCTGTGCTCAGGGGTCCTTCCCATTGTTGCTCTGGGAACATGTGGAAACCAAACTGAGCCTAGGCATCCTGCTTGCAAAATATGCCTGTTAGCCCTATTGCTGTCTCTCTCTGGCCCAAGGGTCTTTTTGTTTGTCTCTGGTTTGGGAGCCACACCAGTGGTGCTCAGTGCTTATTCCCACTCTGTACTCAGGAATCACTTTTGGTAATGCTCAGGGGACCATATGTGGTGCCCGGGATCAAGCTCAGATTGGCTGTATGTAAAGCCCTACCTGCTATACTATTACTCCAGCACCTCAAAAATTAAAAAAAAATAACCACATGCGTGATATAAGGGTGTTTGTCTTACACACAGCTGACCAGGGTTTGATCCCCAGTATTTGACAGGCCCCCTAAGCCTGCCAGGAGTGATCCCTGAGCACAGAGCCAGGAATAAGTCCTTAGCAATGCTGGATGTGGCCCCCAAACCCAACCAAACCAAAATCCCTCAAAAAATAACTACCACTGCATTATATTTGGATATATAAAAAATTATATATATTAAAAATTAAGCTTAAAATTTAAAAATTAGGTATCAACATGGGTAAGTGGAAGGTATTCCGTTATTCAATATTCTTTGGAAAATATCTCTTAAATGTAAGCAACTGACTTAGAAAATCTATTTGGGTTTCTTTACAAAGATATGTTATAAAACGCATCCTTGACTTAAGGGTTAGGTAGATTCTCATGTCTAAGGATCATATTTCCTTAATTTTTAAAATAACAAAGTGAGGATTCACTTAATTCAACTCCGAATGTTCTTTTTTTTTTTTTCAGTCACCATGCAGACTGTCTCCCTTCAATAAATAATTTTTATCTAGGTAAAGCTTATTATAATGATTAGCTTTCTCAATAGTCATTTATTATAACAACAAAAATACTAGAGTGTCAAACAGGAAAAGTATTTGCAAAACTGTAAATAGTTTGATCTCATAGAGAGAGGACTTAAAATCATCGTAGTCCAAAGTCATGTTTAGAAAAAATATTAAAAGACAGTTCTAGATTTCTGCAAACTGGAAGCACACAGTTAGTATGTTCAACTTGATTTATTTCCTATCCATTGTATTATTTTTAAAATTAATCGACAAGCTTGAAAACCAGATTTTATATAAAATTTTTCCATATAAAAACTTTCATGTGGTTCTTGGAAAATCAGACTACCTGGAAGTCTTGTGGGTTCACATTTTGATGCAAAACTGAGTTTTAGTGATAGGATAGTGGGTAGGGCACTTCTCTTGCACGAGCCTGCCCCACGTTTGATCCCTGGCACTCTATATGGTCCTCAGAGCCTGTCAGGAGTGATCCCTGAGTGCGGAGTCAGGAATAAGCCCTGAGCATTGCCAGCTGTGGCCCCAAAACAAAAGCAAAATACAACCCAAAAATGTCAGTTTGATGCAAGTAAACAGCATCTGTTCCATTTAGAGAATTACTGTCTAGTGGTTTACTCTTGTCTCTGCTTTTGTTTCACCCCTTCATCGCGTTGCCTACCATAGATACTTGGGTTTGAAATATTAACTTTAGGGGCTGGAGTGATAGTACAGCGGGTAGGGCGTTTGCCTCGCACGCGGCCGACCAGGGTTTGATTCCCAGCATCCCATATGGTCCCCCGAACACCACCAGGAGTACTTCCTGAGTGCAAAGCCAGGAGTAAGCCCTGAGCATCTCCGAGTGTGAACCCAAAAAGAAAAAACAAAAAAGAAATATTAACTTTAGAGAGTTATAAGCTGTCATGGACGGGTACCAAAACAGACCGTGTTGGAAATCTGTTAGAGTGTGAAGCTACTTCGTTCCTTTTTCACAACCAGTGCAGATACATTGCTTCAAGATGTCTACAAGAGCGATGGTGGGAAAATTAGAAATAATGGTGATGGTAAGGTGTAATGGTAGTGGGACTGGTGTCAGAATATTGAATGTAATAAATTATTGTGAGCGACTTTATAAAAATAAAATTAAGAAAGTTAAAAAAAAAAAGGATGTCCCAAGAATCATGTTTCTACTGAGAAATTTTCCTATTTCTCCCCAAAGGCAATGAGAATAACAAGGGATTGTATTTTCTTTTGTTCTGCTATCTCATGCCTTTGCTTCGACTCTCTCGAGCTATAGTCAAATCTATAGTTGAATTCTCAGAGTGTGTGTTACATATGGGCTGGAGCTATAGCACAGCGGTAGGGCGTTTGCCTTGTGCGCAGCTGGCCCGGCCGAGCTGGATTCAATTCCTACGCCCCTCTCGGAGAGCCTGGCAAGCTACCAAGAGTAGCTTGCCTGCATGGCAAAGCCTGGCAAGCTACCTATAACATATTCAATATGCCAAACACGCCAAACACAGTAACAACAAGTCTCACGATGGAGATGTTACTGGCCCCGCTCGAGCAAATCGATGAACAACCGGAAGACTGTGACTGTGACTGTGCTACATATCATTACCTGCCATACTCTTATTCTATGTTTTCCTTTCAAGTGATAACCCCCAGTCTAATTAGTTTCACTCATCCTAATTTTTTATATTTCCTTTTTTGTATATTTTACTGCAAACACATTCATAATCCTTTCTGGGTGGGTTCCCCGTCCCCCCCCAAAAAATGGTTGGAGGACTCATTTTATTTTTTTCTCCAAAGGAGATTGGTTTGTTTTGCACTCTCATTGGTCTGGTTCCCATACACCTGTATAATAATAACTTAAAGAATTTTTTTGTTTGCTTTTGGACATGTCTGGCAGTGCTCAGGGTTTACTCCCAGCAAAGCTCAAGAGATCATCTGCAGTGCTGGGGATCAAACCTGTGCGAGCCTCATGCTAGGCCAGTGCCTTACCCACTGTACTATCTCCCCACCCTCCATCCTAAAATTTTGAGGTATAGAAATGTTCCTGGTGATCCCTTTCATCCCCAGCATCCAGCATGGGATTCACTTTTTATATAATGACGCCTGTTGTGTAGGTGACAGGATAATAGCAATAAAATGTGATCTTTAATTTCAACTTTTCTGGAACAGGAAACTTTTTATTTGTACCAACTTCTGGAAGTTTTGTCAACAATAAGAATAAAGATGCATGTATATACACATTTTATTATAAAAGGAATATGGGATGCAAGACTGGATAGTATATCAAAAGAAAACTGTGTGTCCTAAGCTCAGTGAATTAATTAAGCATCACATTTGTATGAATCTTTCTTTACACAAGGATGACATAAACATTTTACTGTGATCAAGTGCAGATAAGCAAACATGCACACAAAACCTTTACAATTTAATAGAGATTCTGCTGAAGCTAATTTCATGCAAGTGGAGGCGTCCGTACATTTCTGGCATGGCAAAATGGAACCAAGGGCTACAATTATAGCTGCATTTGCTAGGAAGTGACAGTTGCTCCGAGTCTTCAATACCTGGGGCTGATTATTGGAGATGCTTTCGTCTTGACTTGGATTCACAGCCAGTCTATGGTCAAGTGGCTCATAGTACTATTTAAGGGCTCTGTCCACAGGGCATGCTCGTGACCCCATTTCCAAAGCTAATCGTTTGAACTCAATTTTCAAGTCTCTTTTTACTATGAAAACTCTTACGCCTGAGTGAGGACTGTGCATATGATGTGTGCCAACAAGCCTCTGGTTTCAAAGTTCAGCTGTTTTTGAGTTATTTGACTGGACAAAAGGTCGAAAGATATCTTTCACAGCAGGGAAAGTGTAATTTTCCATGGCTTTATGATGTTTTGAAATGGTGAAGTGATCTTCCCCTAAAATTTCCATACATAAATAACTTTTACCAGCGGAGTGAATTTCATTTTGAAATGCCTTGGCAAAAATGTGCAACAGAGCGGTCGCCCCTCTTGTCCAAGATCCAGACTCTTGCCTCATCCTCCTACATTTGTGCCCTTAGAGGGAGAAGGAAGGCCACCCTGGGTTTAAAGTCAGATCATCCATGTTTGGAATAAAAATATGAAAGCTTTCGGCTTCTTAAAAATCTCTTCATTTGTGATATTAAGCGGTCAACTCCATCACTTACCATATACAGTTTAACAGTTGGAGAAGAGGCATATTGTCTGAAGCTGCTCTCCAAGTCTCCTGAGGACCCTAACACACTATTTTGATTTGGTTTGAACCTTATCAATGGACCTTGGGGCAGACTTAACTTTTGCAAAAGTTTTCTCTTTCATATACATTATTTCTGGTCTCAGCACAATCCTGTTCCAGGCAAGTCGACTGGAACTTCTTGTAGGATCTACCTCTGTGGAGGCTAACAGTGATTGGAGAATACTGGAGAATAGTTTTTGGAGTACTTTGCTCAGAGTTGTTCAATGCGCCTATCTAGAGTTAGCTTACTTTCTCCTTTCTCCAGTGGCGTGCAAGCAGCCGTCAGGTGTGGACAGAAGCACATTAAGCCAGTTAACCTTGTCCTCCTGCTCCCCCACTCACCCTCACACCCCCACAACCCACGGAGCTAGTTTCCTTTCCCTAACCCTAAGCAGACGTTAACTGTTTGGGGAAGGGTAGACGTCTGGGGCATTTTTGAGATTCGGTTCAGGGTTTTTGATTTGTATTTCCGTCCTTCCCAAGGTCCTCGGGGTCATCTCCTGGACTGCTTGGTGATAACCTAAGTCATCTGGAAAAAAAAATTTTTTTTTGGTATGTGTACTTTGCATTTTACAAGGCGCATCTTTTAATCATCCCTTCCTGGCCGTGAGTGGCTTGCCTTCTCTTGGGTACCATCACAACTTCCCAGAGCCTGTCGGGGCACCGGCACCGTCCACTCCCAGAGCCAGCGTCGGCGGTCTGCAAGCCTCGTGCCCGCGGGTCTCCACGGCAAAGTGCCGGGTGGCTTCCAGTGGGGCCGCGCCGTCCAGCGGCCGCTCGTCCCTTCGTGGGTCTGCACCCCGCTCCGTCGACGCCCCTTCTTTGGCGGGGGCGGGGGCGGTGCAATCCGCCGACTGGTCCCCGGGCACCTCCAGCCCGGCCCCTCGGCCCCGAGCCTCCGCGGGCCGCGGCCGTCGCGACGTGGACGTGTCCCGCGCCCGCGCGCCCGGCGTCCGCTCCGCTAGTCCGGGTCCCGCTGGAACTTCGGAGCCCGCCGGGGCGAAGGCGGCCCCTGAGCGCGGCCGGCGGGTGGCGGCGCCGGGCGCAGCGGACCGCGCCGGGGCCCCGGCGGGGTGGGCGTGCGAGCGGGGCCGGGGGCGTCGCGGGCCGCCCTGCCCTATAAGGGGCCGAGCCGCCTCCGCCGCCGGGCGGGTGCCGGGCGGCCGGCGGCGGCGGCTGCGATTGGCTCAGGCGCCCCATCCGGGGACTGGGCTCGGCGCTGCTCGTTCGCCCTAAAGGTACCAATATGGCGGAGGTGAGCGGAGGAACCGGGCGGGAGCGGCGGGCCGGGGCGGGCGGCCGGGGCCCCCCGCAGTTCCGCAGCCGCCTGGGGCACCCGGGGCGCCGCTCGCGGCCCCGCGGCGGGCGGCGGGGCGGCGCGGGGGCGCGGGGCGGCGGCGGGCGGCGGGGCCGGCCGGGGGGCGGGAGCGGGCGCGGGCGCGGGCTCCCTCCGGGACTAGGCCGCGGCGGCTCCGGCCCCGAGCCGGCCGGGAGCGGGTGGCCGGCGCCGCGGAGCCCGGCTCCGGGGCGGGGCGCGGCGTCGCGGCCCGGGTGGCCGCCGCGGGCCGCCGGCGCCCTCCGCGCCGCCTCCCCGGGCCGGGTGGGTGGACACCGGCCGAGCCCCCCGCCGCGGCCGAATTGCCCGGCGGGGAGCGGGCTGCGCCACTGCCCTGCGGGAGGGGGACTCGGCCGCCCCGGCCCCGCGGACCCCGGCTGCGGCGCCGCCGAGTCCGCGCTCCACTTGGCGGCGGGCGCGGTGCGGGCGAGATGCGCGGCCGCCGGGCTGCGCGGGAGGCGAGCGGGACGCCCCGTCCCGCAGCCCTGGAGGTGCGGGAGCCGCGCGGACGTCGGGGAGCCGCCGCGGGCCGTCGACGCTCTTGCTCTTTGCAGGGGCTCCCCGTCGGCCCCGCTTTCCCCCCGGCGTGGAGGTGGGAGGTCGGGCTGGTGGAGCTACGCGGGCCGAGCGCCCCCCGGTCCCCGGGACGGGTGGTCGAGGTGGCGGTGCGTGTGTGTGTGGGGGGGGGGGATGGTGGGAGGCGGGGGCGCCATCGAAGCCCCCGGGCTCGCCGGGCCGGGGGGTTCTGGAGGACCCCGGGGAAGGACTGAGCACCTCGGAAAGAAGTAGCTTCTGGGGGGGGGGGACCGGTGGCCCGCGTCTTCGGACCGGGAGAGGGGGCGGGAAAGGCCGGGGCGGGGGTGGGGGTGGGGGGTGCGACGCGCGCTTTGGCTTCGGGGCGGGTGTCGGACTGCGAGCCCGCCCGCGCTCGGGGTGGGGGGTGGGGTTGGGGGGGCCCCGGAGAGCGCTGGGGAAGGGGGGCTCCCGGCGATTCCATGGTCGAGAGGGGGGCTCGGTGGTCGAGCCCCTTCGGGGAGCGTTGCGTGACGAGGTGTGCTTGGGGACCGCCTCGAAAAGCCGGGTGGGATTTGGCGGGGGGCCGGGGGGGCGGCGATGGCAGGGAGCCCCCCGCCCCCCGAGCTGGCGGGGATCCGGCGCCGATGCTGCGAGTCGACGTCTGGGTTCTGCCGCTCCGCGGTGCAACTTGCGGCGCTCCAAAGGGGGCGGTTCGGAGTTGCGCGGCGGGCTCCGGGGCGCCGTGTCCCGGGCGCTGCGAGTTCGCACGCGGGGGACCCGGGGAGGGAGCGGGACGGCCAAGGGGGGCCCGAGCGGGGCCGGGAGCGGGGCCCGGAGCGCCCGGAGCCGAGCTGCGTCTCTGCACTTTTGGCAGCTGCGGTGGCGCGCGGGACTCCGCCTCCTCTGCGCCCCGCCGCCCGCCCAGCGATCTAACCTAACCCACGTTCTTTTCTCTCTCTCCCTCTCCCCCCCTTAGGCTTCTTTTGGAAGTTCGAGCCCAGGTTTGTCCTGTTTTCTCACCTCCAGTGGGCCCCCGGAGGGTAACGGGCTTTCCAAAAAGCTGTTGCTAAAGGTTTTTCTCACCAAAATCAGGCCTGCGAGTTTTTTCATCACTTGGTTTGAAGAGTTTGAATGTGCATATGTGCATTTGGTAATTAAGGTTTCCCAGGAAGAAATAGTCTACTCCCCCCCCCCCCCCCCCCCCCCGCCTTGTATGCACGTTGAAAAATATCTATTTATTTATTTTACAATGCTGCTGGCAGACTTGTTTAGTGCCTTTAATTCGGACACGTCTTTTTCTTTTTTCTCCAAGCCTGAACCAGCCAATCCCTGAGCAACTTTGCCCTCGCTAGCGATTTAGAGTTTTAATTTTGCTTTCTTGAGAAGTCGGTTCTTTGTCCGAACTTTGATGTTGCTTATACCAATTGTTGATCATGATTCCCCGGTTCAGCCTTGTCTTACACGTTTTTCATAACCAACAGCCGCCCAGTAGATTACTTCTAAATGGAAAGTTAGGTAAAGATGTCTTTAAAAAAAGTACAGTCTTCAAGTTTGGCACAGGCAAGCAGCAATTAAAAAAGAATTGTTTTTGGTTTTGGGCCACATACGGCAGTGCCCAGTGCTTACTCCTGGCCCTGCACAGATCACTCCTGGCGGGGCTTCAGAGACCATATGAAATGTTGGGGACAGAACCTGGGTCTATGAGTACAAGGTAGGCCCCTCCCCGCTGTCCCTAATATAGAATTTCTGAAGCATGTCTCTCTTGGCTGCCTGTTCTCCCTCCCAAAACCCCAGAAAAGGTCCCCTGAATGAACCCAATTTATTTTATATTTGAGGAGACTTTATAGAGAGCCACACATCTGAAGTCCATCCAAGCAGAGCCTGGGTGGGCTCCCAGGTCTTAGAACTTGGTGCCCAATTGTGAACAATTCATTGTATTAAAAATAGCAATGGGGTGGGATCGGGTGGGACATTTGCAAGTCGTGGCCAACCCAGGTTCGATCTGCGGCATCCTACATGGACCTCCGAGCACCGCCAGGAGTTATTCCTGAGCACAGAGCCGTGAGTAACCCCTTAGCATCGCTGGGTATGACCCCAAATGGCAAAAAAATAAAAATAAAACAAAAAAGCTAGCAACATCTTTATATTGAAATTTTGTTTTTAAAAACTAATTGAGTCAATTGTTGTTGTTATTAGCTGGTTCCAGGAAAAGAATATTTATGTATGTGATGCCAAACATCTGGATGATAATGGAAATTTTCCATGTTTCATCAGTCTGCTTTTAAGAAGTCATCCATGGAATGGGGGGGAAAGGGGAAGCAGAAAGATAGCTACGTTTTGGTGTTTAAACAGACTTTTAACTGGTTTTTAGTTACTTAGCTGATCTATTAGAGCATTTTAGAGCTAGGAGAAATTTTAGAGGCTGTCTGAGCCAACTCTGTAATTTTTCATTTACAAATGAAAAATTAAACTTCAGGTCAGAAAGTTAACAAAACTTCTGTCAGGTCTCAGATACCTGGGATAGAGCCAGGATTAGTTGGTTTGGGCCATACGATTTTTGTCCCTTATTGAATAACTTATGTGCTCTGGATGATTCTTGTCTGCTCTGTGAGGTGGTAAGAGGGTTACAGAATGCAAGAGCTTTGCCCTCAGAAAAGGTAGAAAGGTTGCATCTGTTTCCTCCTTGGCATTTGAAGCATGCTACAGAGGCTTCCAGAAATTTCTTCCCTGTTTCCCCAAAAAACTGGGATGGTGGATGTGTGCTTTTGAGCAATTTGACAGGCATGCATCTTTCTCTTTAAAAATTAAATTGAAACCGTAATATTTCAACAGGTTTTCAGATGAATAAATGTCTTTCAGCGTTAAAGAAATCAAGTTCCATACAATTTTTTTTTTTTTAGAACTAATGATTAGGTTTCCTAAAAGTCATAGCCTGAAAAATTGAATTGTATTTGAGGTATTTTCAATGGTGAAAAGTCTTTGACCTAGTTAATGATCCTACATTCTTTTTTTTTTTCTTACATTATTCTTAGCTATTTGGAATTTTAAATATCAAATAGCTTGATCAAAAACCCGAATCAGACTTATGTTGCAGATGCTTCTTTCTACTTCATTCCTCTACTCCCAAAATCCTGATCTTTCCTTCCGTACTTTGAGAAACACTGATCTGATGGAAATTGATGCCTTAATTTTTAAAATGGGAAAATCCTATTTTTCAAAATATTGATTTGTCTGAAATTATGGATTTAATTTTCCCACTTGTTTGGTTTTTTTTTTTACTTTTTGGGTCACACCCGGCGATGCACAGGGGTTATTCCTGGCTCATGCACTCAGGAATTACTCCTGGCGGTGCTCGGGGGACCATATGGGATGCTGGGAATCGAACCCGGGTCGGCTGCGTGCAAGGCAAACACCCTACCCTCTGTGCTATCGTTCCAGCCCCTCCTCTTGTTCTTTTAAATGTCCTATTGATGTCATATTTGCTATTAAAAAACTAGCAATAAATTTTGGTTAAATCAAGCTGCAAATGGGATTTTATCTTCCAAAGCCTTTACAGATGATTTTGTAAGGTAAAGGTAAAGGCCCTCCCGTTGATCGTCGATTTGCTCGAGCCCGATAGCACAGCGGGTAGGGCGTTCACCTTACAAGCGGCCAACATGGCCGACCCGAGTTCGATTCCTCCGCCCCTCTCGGAGAGCCCGGCAAGCTACCGAGAGTATTCGATATGCCAGACACAGTAACAACAAAGTCTCCAATGGAGACGTTACTGGGCCCGCTCGAGCAAATGATTTTGTAAATCCATTCATTATAATCTTAAGAACTTTATTGGTAATCCAAGAATTGTTATGCTCTATGGTTTGATGCTTGCTTCTTACAGAGGAGTACTGTTAGTGCAGTCATATATGTGAAAGTAATATACTGCTTTTATTTTTATTTATTTGGCGGGCCACACCCAGTGATGCTCAGGGGTTACTCCTGGCTCTGCGCTCAGGAATTACTCCTGTCAGTGCTCAGGAGACCATATGGGATGCCGGATAACAGTCTCAGGTCGGCCATGTGCAAGGCACGCACCCTTCCATCG
This sequence comes from Sorex fumeus, assembly GCF_029834395.1. Taxonomy (NCBI): domain Eukaryota; kingdom Metazoa; phylum Chordata; class Mammalia; order Eulipotyphla; family Soricidae; genus Sorex; species Sorex fumeus. The sequence goes on from NW_026606072.1 coordinate 17,341,349, forward strand.
ACCCACTGTACTATCTCTCAAGCCACTAAAATAGTGCTTTTAAAGATTGAATTATTATGTAATTGCCTCACAGAAATTTGTTTATTTTATACCAGATTTTTCTTACATTTTACAACTATAATTGACAATTAGAAATTTATAAAATCTGTTTGCTTCTTCTGAAGTGTTTAGTTTTAGTATGTAACAGTCTTGTGAAAGCCACCATTTGTGAATCTTCAGATTTTTTTCTGTTTCTAAACAAATGTGGGTCTTTTTTTTTTTTAATTTTACTTTTATGTTTTTGGGATCTAGTGTTTCTGAGGTGGTAATGGGACCTGAGGCTCCTGCTTGCAGAACCTTTACTCCAACCCTTTGAGCCATCCTCCAGCCTCAATTTTTAGACAAATGTATTAAGCTGATAAATAAGCTTGACTTTATGTTGGAACTTTTTTTTGTGTGTGTGGAATTGGGTGGTTTGGGGGCCACACCTGGCATTGCTCTGGGCTTGCTCCTGGCTCTGTGGTCAGGGCTCACTCCTAGCAGTGCTTGGGTTCTGGATCTTCTGCCTGGGTCAGCCATGCCAGGCAGTATCATAACTGCTGGACTCTCCGGCCTCTAGAAATTTTTTTAGGGCTACTCCATTTAAATCACCCTTCTTCTGCTATTATAAATTGTGTTCTCATGAACTGTATCCTCATGAAAGTTTGTAAATTACATACTTTTATTTTTTCTGCTGATTAGATACCTTTTTAGAACTGTGGTCTTTATTCTGTAAAGTATATATAGTAAATGCATTTAATAAAGTTCATATAGACATGCAAAGCCATTTTTTAAATGAAGTTGTTATGCAAAATTATTTCATTTGTTTCATTCCAGTTGGGTCTTTATCTTCTGAGGATCATGATTTTGACCCCACTGCTGAGATGTTGGTCCATGACTATGATGATGAAAGAACTCTTGAAGAAGAGGAAATGATGGATGAAGGAAAAAACTTCAGTTCTGAAATTGAAGACTTAGAAAAGGTAAAGAATTTTTCTTTAACATTTTAATACAGACTTATAGTAAAGACAGATTCTGTTGTAACGTATTTTGCAATTTGTCTGAAATTAGGATCAGCATCTTTATTTTTTCGACTTTTGGCTCATACCTGGCCTTGCTCAGGTCTCCTTCTCTGTGCTCAGGGGTCACTCCTGGTGGGCTTGGGAGCCCATAGGTGGTGCTGGGAATCGAACCTGGGTCAGCTGTGTGCAAGGCCAATGCCCTACCCATTGTACTATCTCTCTGGCCTTCAGCATCTTTATTTTTGACTTAACTTTTACCCCCTGGTTTTGGGGGTTATAACTGGCAGTGCTCCAGGGCCACTCCCAGCACTACTTACGTATGATGTGAGGACAAGGAAACTAAGAGCTCCCGTATGCAGAACATTTGCCCCTGCCCCTTGAACCATTTCCTTGCCCCTCATTTTGACCAAACTTTTAAGGAGTGCCACTGATTTTTATTCCCATTATTTTGAAGAGTTGCTAAATAAACATACAAAATATATATATAGGTTTGTGTGGGGAGAGGTGGACCATACGGTCAGTGCTTGCTGAGGGATACTCCCTCAGGTGCTCAGGGGATGAAGCCATGCCAAGGATTGAACATTGGTCCTCCTGCGAGCGTTATAACTTGTACAGCTCTCTCAGTTCAGCCCAACGTATTTTCATTTGCTTTTCCAAAATTATTTTATACCTGTTAACCTAATTTTTAAGTTTATATCATCACAGTGAAGAAGACGCACCTTCACTTTTCATCTTAGAGAAAAGAATATTCACACACACACACACACACAAAGAATATTGAGACGGAGAAAACCTAACTGAGCTCTTAATTCGGTCCCAGCCCTCTTCATATCATGTTATGCTATTCTGCTGAAAGTCACATTGAACTTTAACTGAGTGCTGAGGTAGATACAGAGTCTAATCTCTTCCTTCAAATAACGTATTCTGGTGAATCCTATAAGAAAGTTGAGAGAGAAAACATTCTACTCTTTTAAAATGTAAATTCGTAATATCCTATTCCTATTCCCTGTATCCCCCAGTTTTCTGTCAGGAATAAATAGTTCATACCTTTTTAAATCCAAACCAATATAAATTCAAATGAAGTGAATTTTAAACGTATTTATATCACCACTACAGAAAAGGTCTCTATAGGTGTCATCTTTTAACAGTATGGAGGACTGTACTTAACTATAAATTAGCCATATTCTGAATATCCAGTTAGCCCAGAATAACAGGAATTTTCCAAAATAATATTCAGTAGTATTTCATTTTTAAGATTGTCAAATTTTCTTTGAAAGGAACATCTTCCTCATATTACTACACAGAAAACAAAAGACACACTCTGTAGGCTTCTGGCTTGCTCTTGTAAACCTGAACTTTTATGAACACATATCTTTCGCAAATTGATCAAACACACACAATTACAGTTAGTCATTTTTTAAAAATGCATTCTAAAAAGATTGAACAGATTTGGGTTTAGAGATAAAATTGAAATTAGGAAGTATTCAAGAAAGAAGGTATAACATTCTTCTTTTAAAGGGTGATGATAAAATGTTACCTGTTAATGAGAGAAAATATTCAATGTTTTATATTCTGTCTTGGCTTTATTCAAACTATTTCTTTCTACTTGTATGAGTAGGCACTAAAAAAAAAGGCCCTCCCGTTGATCATCGATTTGCTTGAGCGGGCCCAGTAACATCTCCATCATGAGACTTGTTGTTACTGTGTTTGGCATATCGAGTACATCATGGGTAGCTTGCCAGGCTCTGCCGTGCGGGCGAGATACTCTCGGTAGCTTGCCAGGCTCTCCGAGAGGGGTGAAGGAATTGAACCCGGGTCAGCCATGTTGGTTGCGTTGAAGGCAAACGCCCAACCGCTGTGCTATCGCTCCAGCCCTGTATGAGTAGATTGCATAGAATAATATCTGTAATCCAGCTAACATTACTGCTTAGCCAAGGACCAGGGTAAGCCCTGGGATTGCGAAAAATGAGCAGTTTTTCAATGTTCTTGAACACTAGGAACTTTTTTTTTTTTTAATTTCTGGGTCACACCCGGCGATGCTCAGGGGTTACTCCTGGCTCATGCACTCAGGAGTTACTCCTGGTGGTGCTCGAGGGACCATGTGGGATGCTGGGAATTGAACCCATGTCGGCTGCATGCAAGGCAAATGCCCTGCCCACTGTGCTATTGCTCCAACCCCTCCAGGAACTTTTAATGTGGGGTTAGACAAATAGGATTAAAGATATTTAATGATGTGCTATGAACTGTGAAAGTGATAACCAGTGAGAGCTGTGAGAAACAGGGTTAATATATTTCTCAAAGGTGTTTAGCCGTCTGTGGAGTTCATAGACGGCTTTTCAGAATAGACATTTCTGTTGTCTGTTAAATAGGCTGCAGTTGCAGTGGACCTCCTCGGTCTCCTTTGACTTAAGCTAGGCATTGTAGTTTAAGCAGGACTTAAGACAATGATCAAACATCTCTCAATTAGCTTTTCGTAGAAATGATTAGACCCCATTTCTGTGATTTTCATTTTTTTTAGTAAATGCTGTATTTTCAGGTTTTGTAGTGATGTCTTATCTATAGCAATGTATAACTGTGCAGATGTGATCTCTAGTCTCTGGTGACATTTAGTGAAATATAAAATAGAGAAACTGATAGAATAGTAATTATTTTTTAAAGTATAGCCATTCCCAGCACTGCCAAGGTGCCCAGGACTACTTCCCGAAGTGCTGAGGATGGAGGGTTATTTGGTACTGTGGATGCGTGTCAGGGTCTTTACCACTTGAGCCATATTCCTGGCTTCAAGGACCATTTAACTTTCAGAAGAAAATTTTAAATATTTTAAAATAATATATTTTACTGAATTGCTTATGATTGGTGCGTGTTAGTTGTCTTAGGGGCTTGATGGTCAAAGGGTTGGTATGTGTGCTTTGCATGCGGGATTCCCTGGGTTCAGTGCCTGGGCCAGCACGGCACTGGGAATAGCCCCTAAATACTGCAAGTCTAGACCCCAAAAGACCTTGAATAAATTTTTATACTTATAATAAACTTGATAGCTTATAAATGTGCCCTCTATTTTGGTACTTAAAATTTTAGCACATATGTTGTGGAGAATAAGAGGGGAACAAATCGGTTTCTTACTGCAGTACTTGGGTAAAAATATAGAGAATAGATTATGTCACTTATTTTTCATTATTAAACATTAAAGTGGTTTTATGTGATGCCTTTATTTTAACTTAATCATGTTATTGTTGCCTGTGAGATTTCAGTTTAGTAATCTTTTTGAACTATACCTTTTTAAGAGGTCTTTATACATCTGCCTTTTTTTTTTTCCAAATTGACTTTTGGGCCATACCTAACGGTGCTCGGGTCTACTCCTAGCTCATAGACCCAGGAGCTCCTGCATGTAAAATATTTGTTCTAACCCATTGGGTCTATTTTCCTGGCCCTATATCTGCTTTTTTAAAATAAAATTTCTACCTGATGTTTATGGTGAAATGAGAAATAGAAATAATCTTTCTGCCACTTAGACTGATGAAGTAACTGCTTCCTTTCTTCTCCGCGCCCCCCCCCCCCCCCTTCTATGGGCTGGAGCGGTAGCACAGCGGTAGGGCGTTTGCCTTGCACGCAGCCAACATGGCCGACCCGAGTTCGATTCCTCCGCCCCTCTCGGAGAGCCGGCAAGCTACCGAGAGTATTCGATATGCCAGACACAGTAACAACAAAGTCTCCAGTGGAGACGTTACTGGGCCTGCTCGAGCAAATAAAAGTTATATCTACCTTATTGCTACCTGGATTTTGTTTTTTGGTACACCTGGCAATGCTCAGGGGCTACTCCAAGCTCACTAGGGTCCCTCTTAGTGGTGCTTGGAGGACCCCATGTTGCTGACTGAGGATTGAATCTGGGCCTCCCACATGCAAGAATGTGCTCAGCCCACGGAGCTATCTCTCCAGCTCTGCTACCTGAAATTTAAGATAAGCAGACTGGTATTAGAATCAGACTCACTTGGACAATTTTTTTCCCTCTTCTCCCCCTTGTTCTTTTGGCTACACCTCGGTGTGTTTGGCTTGCAGTGTAGGAGGCTCCTCAGAGGTGCTTGAAGGACCATGAGCTGGGACTGAACCTGGGCCTCCTGCACGCGGAAGGCGCAGGCTGCAGCATGTTGCTCTCTCCAGCCCCTCACTTAGACCGTTTTGTTCAGTACATCCGACCTCATTCGTTGTGTTAGAAGAATATTGGGATTATTTCCTTGTCCCAAAAGGCACTTTACTGTTTATTTTCACAGGAACACTCCACAGCACTCCAGCGTGCTGCGTGTTGGCTTTTTTCTCTTCTTTTTATTTTCATCAGCTTTTTCTCTTGATTACTAGTACAATTACCTGCATTGGGGCTCTCAAGCCTTATTGATTGGTTATAAGATGTTCCATAGATTTAGAAATAGAGTGTGAGGACAGGGAAGAGCATTACTCTGTGAAGTAATGGTTTTCTGATATGTGAAGATAATGTATCATGGGATTAAGAGAATTCATGCTATTTTTCTATTTGTAGATGAATATTGCGTGGGGTGTTAGTGGGATTGGAGTCATAGCCAGTAGTCCTGGGGATTAAACCGGAGTTGGGTGTATGTAAGGCAAATGCCTTGGCACCTGTATAATATGTATATATATACATATGTGTGTATATATATATATATACATATATATACATACACACACACACACACACACACACACACTCTTGTTGGATGAGTAAGCGGAGGTGATTTGCTCATGCTAGTAGTAAACAGCTAGTCCCTTAATAGTTTTTCTGTTACAAATCCTTCAGTTTATAAAGCTTTTCACTTAAAAGAGCAATCTGACTCAAATGTGTCCCTTTCTTCAACAAAAAAAAATACTTGTGAAAAAGAAAAGCCCTTATAATTGAAATAAGGTGTTGATTCAAAATATCTAATCACCACAGATCCTGGAGACTTTGAGATTTGCTAACATAATTTTGAAAAAATGTATGCTTCGGAGGGGAGGGCTAAGTGCCTTATTAATTGGCTCTGATAGAAAAGCCACTTGTGAAATGCTTCAGCATTTTCTGGTTTTTTTTTTTTTTTTTTTAATGTTCTAGTACAGGGGCCAGGAATGTAGCTTATCAATAGACTATTTTGCTTGCATGTGTGAGATCTTGGATTTGATCCCTAGCACCACACAGAAAGAAAGTTTGGTTTGGGTCAGATAATTGCTCCATTTTAGCATCCAGGCCCTTTTTGGATCATTTCCTCAATATGCTTATAAAGTTTCCACTAAGATGGTCACCTCCTTCAGCCAGTGATCATGCTTTTGACTTTTGAGGGTAAGTAGGGTTTTCTTGAATGATCACTCAGAACCTTTTATTTTGAGGTTCCCACACACGCAGAATTGACTTTCATTCTCAGTCTTCCTTCTTACCTTCTGTCCCCAAAGTCTGTCTTATCTGACATATCCCTGGCTTACCCCTAGATTCCATCCCCGTCCCCACCCCCCTCAGCTCTCATTTCATTACTTAATTTTTTAATTTTGGCATAGAATCCTCCTCTTAACATTCCCCATGTTTGCAACAGATTCTCTCTGGTCCTGTGGTGCACTTAATCCTTCTCCTTTTGTGTTTATTGGGTCCGTTCCCATTCAACTTCTCCTCATAGACTGTAAGGCTACCAAGAATTCTCTATTGGCAGATGCTAAGACTCCATCTGTCTTTTTCGCACTTGATCCAGCTGTTTGCTCTTTGACCTAGGTGACCATCCCTGGGTTCTGCATTCTTCCTTCTTCATAACTTACACACTCTGCTTCTCCCAGTTCTCTGATAGCTCCCTCAGTTGTATTTATGGGCTTATCTCCCTCACCATATTTTAATTGATGGCATTCCCCAGGGTTGTAGCTTTTGTGTTCTCTTTTTTTTCTCTCAATAATCTTATTTAAACGTCTTGTTTTAACTTTGACTGTAAGTCTTGATCATCTCCCATTTACCCTTTGCCCTCATTTTTCTTTGCTTCTGTCTCATAAAGGTGCTGTGGCTATTTAAACTTCTTAGGCCAGAAATGGGCAGCCCGTTTAGCTTTCTGTGTTACTTTCATACTCTTAAGTAAGGCAAGAAACTGATTTTTGGGTCTGAGAATATGGCTCAGAGTTTGCCAAACACTAAAACGAGGCTGTGGGTTTAACTTCTAGGTGGCTGAGGTGAACGTTACAGCCCCCAGTCAGGGGTCCTCTGAGAACAGAGGAGAGGGGAAATTCTTTTCCTTATTTTGCTTAGCTAATTCCTCCTTCGTTCTGGCTCTTATTCCATTCCCTCTGGAAAGCTATTTCCAAAATACAAATCATGTTTAAAATTCTCTGGACGTGTCCCATAGCCTGTGGATTATTGTATCTGAAAGTTCCCCTAAAGAAGCATAGACCCCCTTTCTCTCTATCCTCTCCCTGAGTGAGCTCATTCAACTAACTCCTGTGGCTTTAAATATCATTTAGATTCTAGATGCTAATGAATGCCAGATTTATATCTTTAGCCCTGTCTGATCCTCTGAGATCCAGGCTCCTGGCCAACCTTACTTTTCCACTTGGATCTTTTATAGTCTTCAAACTTAATATGTGTCCTCTGCAGAACTCATTTTTTTTTTTTTGTTCTGCAGAAACCTTTCGTTTTTGTCTTTTCTGTCTAATGTTCATAGCATATAGGCAGTTGCTCAATTAGGAATCTTACAAGCCCTCTCTTTCCCGCATCTAGTGAGCCGTTAGATTCTTCCTTAGAATATATCTCATTTAACTTCTCCATGTCTGCTTCACCAGTAGAACCCACTGGGGAGAATCCTAAGTATGCTCCCTGCTTCATCTCTCCATTTCTCCCCCACTTTTCTTCCGGCAGCTGTCCAGCCTTTAAGAAGAAATTAACGCATCATGCTTTTTGGGTTACACCCAGCGTTGCTCAGGGGTTACTCCTGGCTCATGCACTCAGGAATCACTCCTGGCAGTGCTCGGGGGACCATATGGGATGCTGGGAATCGAACCTGTGTCGGCCATGTTGGCTGCATGCAAGGCAAACGCCCTACCCGCTGTGCTACTGCTCCAGCCACATGCATCACTTTCTTATTGGAATTCTCCTGGGGCTTTTTCTTGTGCTTCGTCTGTCCATGGTCCTGTCCCGCGAGGTTTTTTGTGACCAGCTCTATCTCTTTCTAGTCTGCTCTTGTTCTACTCGTGATTGTACTCCCCAGACTAGCCAGGGGCTTAGTGGGGAATCACCTCCAGGCCTCAAGTACATTGCAGTGTTTGCCTGCGCGCCTCACAGAATTGGTCTTTTCTCAAACTTCAGGGTTCTACTGAAGATGGCTCACTACCTTCTCAAATGCCCTCCTCAAGTAACGAGGCCCTCTCTCTTCTTTTGTCTCTTCAGACTCTGTTTGTTTGCCTTTGTAGTCATCGTAGTTGGTGGTTCTGTTTTTGTGTGTCGTCAGTATTTACCCCTCTGGTTTGTGAAGTGTAGAAGAGTTAAGACCTTACCTCATCCCAGCATCTGGCAGTGTCATCCTGACACACGGCCACTTGGGATGACTGATGGACCCTCATCTGTCAAACACCCTCATCTTCCTATTTTTAGCTCCTCCTGGGACCTGCCAGTGGCACCTTCTATCTAATAGCAGTAGTTCTGCAATGCCTGGCTTCCCATCCCTCTAAGCCACAGTTTATAGTGCCAGTTCCAAAATTTATTATCACAGGCCTCACATGGTGGTACACTGTTAATTGATACTTTTCTTCCACCAAGGCTGAACTTATTGAAAGTAGGGATTTTTCAGTAAATTTCCAACACTGGTCGCTCTCTGCATACTGCCTAGCGCTTAATGATCAATGCTGTATTGATGGAAAGGTGGGAATTTGAATTTGAATTTGAATCTGAAGTCACTCTCCTGTACCAGCTTGAAGCAAAGGGAGCAGGCAACAGGGACTCTGCATAGAACAGGACCAGAGTCTAAATCTGCTACTGAGTACCTTCAAGGGGTTCTTGGGTTTACAAGAAGAATTGTGAGGTTACCCCATAGTGTGGGTAAAATCAAGTCCTCCTAACCTCCCAACTGTTTGTGCTGACTCCATCCTCTCCTAGTAACTTTTGAGCAATTTCAGTCCCAGTCAGTCAGGATTTTCATGGGTAGCCTGATGGGAAAGTGTCTGTCTCCTCCTGAAGACTGGGACAGTAGCATTCTGACAACCCTCTTCTAGGTTCATTTAGCTGGGATCTCTCCAAAATAGTGAAAATGTAATTTTCATGCCTGCAGAGGTGATAAGCAGATTTCTTGGGGACACCCCATCCATGCTCACGTAGTAGCACCTGGATCCCATGTGGCACTGACTGATAGCCATCTGGCTTTTTCAGACTCCTCACTGAATCCTGAATCCTTTCAACTGAGTTAGTGATCGTTTGTAGTCATGTTTCACACTTTCTCCTTTGGCATTTTCATGCCGTTTGTTTCATGACCTAGTTCTTAAAGGGCAAACCAAACAAATAAGCCAGAAAGCATCACTTACTGGATGTATACAATATCCATCTTTAAAATGTTTCACAAGGGGCTGGAGTGATAGTACATCGGGTAGGATGTTTGCCTTGTATGTGGCCGACCTGGGTTTGATCCCTGGCATTCCATATGGTTCCCTGAGCACCGCCAGGAGTAATTCCTGAGTGCAGAGCCATGAGTAGCCCCTGAGAATTGCCAGGTGTGGCCTAAAAAAGCAAAAAAAAAAAAAAAGTTTCACAAATAAACTAGCATCTTGTTTTTTGCCTTTTTGGGGGCCACATCTGTATGCTTAGAGAGTGACTCCTTGTGGGACTTTGGGGCACCATAAATGATGATAAGGATTGGACCCAGGTCAGCAGTATGCAAGAAAAATGCCCTACCTGCTGTTTTGTATCTACTCCCTGGTAGTCTCTGGTCATACTCATTGAAATTATTTATTATTGTGGGACTTCATTGGTGCTGTGGAAGGGACATGCTTTGCGGGGCATCAAGCTCAGAATCTTAACACAGGCAAGGCCTGTGCTCTACCTCTTAACATCCCTGGCCCCTGAAGATATTTATTTGAATAATTTAACTGTCCTTTGGTAGCTTAAAATATTTTTGTTGGGTTTTGGGCTATTCCCAGCTCTGTGCTTGGGGTCTGTTCATGCTCAGGGTACCAAGCAGTGCCAGGGATCAAATACAGACCTTCTGCATGCAAATCATCTGCTCACTTCTCCAGTCCTAAAAATAATTTTAGAAAGAAAATAAGAGCAGTACAGTGCTTACCTTACCTGTGTGAGGCCCTGGGTTTAGTTCCTAGACCCATAAAGATCATAAAAGGAAGTAAAAAGCAGAGACTGGGCACTCCCGTGTGGCATGACACAGGTTTTCATATATAACACAGGCAGAACTGCAGCCAGAGTATGTGATTGTATCAAAGTGGTGCTGCCTGTGGGGTTTGAACCCGAAACTCATCTTTAGCTTTCTCACCTTTAAGACAGAGGGGAGTGATGGAGATTTACTCAAAAATATGGCGGGAGTGGGGGCAGAGGAAAATGAAAGATCAGCCATGTTTGAAGGTGAATGTATCAGTGTTACGGTACTGTGTATTCAGCAAGAGTTCCCATTAGATGTCTCCCGATAAACCAAGAGACTGGGGGTAGCACAGGAGCGGGCAACACATGTGTGATCTCCAGCAACTGATGACCCCTGAGAACTAGGGATGGCCCTGAAGCCCCTGAGCTTCAGAAGTGGTCCTGGCAGTCCTTGGCATTGTACAGCATGAGCAGTGCTGCATCCTTTGGCCCTCTCCATCCCAGTGAGCTGGAGTGGAAGGAGCTCCCCAGCCCCTAGAAAGGGAATAGTCAAAGCGGTCAACTGTTAACTGCAGGGGAGCAAGATGAAAATGACATGAGGTCATTGATTCATCGGAAGTGTTTTAAAGGCATGTCTTTTTTTTTATGAAGGCTTCCCCCCACCCCCCCAGAAAAGTGTGCAATTTTTTTTTTCAGTATGCAGCGTTTTAAAAAGTAAATGATGCTGGAAAATTAAAACTAAGGTATCAATTGTTAGATTTTTATTAACGTGTTAAAAGTAGCTCTAGATGTGTGATCCTGTTTTCTGATAATAGTACAAAAAAAAGTCAAAACTAAAATCCGGCTTTGATTCGATATGGTTGTTTTGATCATTTGATGGCAGTATGGGTATCACAGTTAACCTGCACTTTAGTATTGTGACATCTACTGAGTCTGTGTTTGTGCCCTGGCTTACATAGGAAGGAAACATGCCTCTAGAAGATTTACTGGCATTCTATGGCTATGAACCCACAATTCCAGCCGTTGCAAATTCTAGTGCAAATAGCTCCCCAAGTGAACTTGCTGATGAACTACCAGATATGACACTAGACAAAGTGAGTACAAACATTTCCAGATTCTGTTGACTGTTTCTGTTGGTGTCTTCAGTTTAAAACTGTTCACAATTCTGAAATGTGAACTTGTGCTTATCATTTTGGTGAGATTGCATATTTAGCTTTGACCATATTACTTAAAAAGTACTGTCGCTCCTCAAAACTTGGCTTGAGTATTTCCCACAAATTTTGAAGTTACTTGTAAATTGTGACGATTTGAATGTGTTGACTGATCAGTCTCTCAGGATCCTTCCAAGTTTGCTTAGATGTAGTATGGGTAGAGAGAAGTTGTATGTTCTCGAGCTCTGGGAGAGTCAGTGGCCTTAACAGCCACATCTCCAGTAACCCGTTTTCACATGCACTGGCTGTGAAGGCAGTCTGGTGGCTGCAGAAGAAAGAAATTACTCTGCCAACATCTGTAGGAAGCCGTCCTCACCTTGCAGATCTCAGCTAGGGAGAGGAACAAATTACACTCTTCCTACCTTTCAGTCAAATGTGATGGTAATAGTATCATAAATCTTAACAGTTCTAGTCATTGAGTGAATATTGAGTGCCTCTAAGGATGACTGTACATTAGTATAAAATTTAAGGCCAGTTTGTTTTAAAATCATATCACTAGTTAGAACTATTGATTAGCTGGACCTTTAATTATCAAAAGAATGGTGTTTGTAAACTTTTTTGTTTCAATGATCTTGGTAGAAAGTGAGTTTCATTGCTGCCACTTGGTCAGATACAATCTCTGCCTCTTGATAAAGTAGAATTATTATAAGTATTTTATAATAGCTTTTAAAATAACTTATGCTATTAAATATATACATGAAATCAATTCTAGGAGAATTTTAAATTTACTTCTCTTAAAACTAAAGGCATTTTAACTAGTGATGGCTTAATACTGTTAATTTATGAAAGGATATGTTACAAATCAGTGATAGGTGGTTGTTTCAATAGTCACACTGTATTTCTGTTCTTACAGGAGGAAATAGCAAAAGACCTGTTGTCAGGTGATGATGAGGAAACTCAGTCTTCCGCAGATGATCTGACACCCTCTGTGACTTCCCATGAAACTTCTGATTTCTTCCCTCGGCCTTTACGATGTAAGAAACCAACCCCATAGTACTAACATAACAGCATCTCTGCTGTAGCTTGAGAACATTTTAACACATCTGGTAGTTTATTATCAAGATATTCTGAGTGAAAGCTTTTACTTAGGCACTTGAAATATTGTTTTAATTTGAACAAGATCTTAGCCTTCTTTAAAATTTGATATAGAGGTTAATAATGCTGTTTGAAATGAAAAATTTGTTAGTTTTTCAAAGCCATTTCATTTATTAAGACTCATTCGTTGCTTTGGGAGCCTTTATTCATCTGTGAAGTTTTATAGACTTTTTTGCTTTCTTTAAAAATTCCCTGTTTCGGGGCTGGAGAGATAGCACAGCGGGTAGGGCGTTTGCCTTGCACGCGGCCGACCCGGGTTCGATTCCCAGCATCCCATATGGTCCCTTGAGCACTGCCAGGAATGATTCCTGAGTGTGGAGCCAGGAGTAACCCTTAGCATCGCAGGGTGTGACTCAAAAAGCAAATAAGTAAAAATTAAAAATAAAAATAAATAACAATTCCCTGTTTCCCTGCTTTTGAAAACTGTCAGTTGCTCAGAAAGTATTTTTTTTAATTTTTAGTGGCATAGTTCTTTTTCTTTAGAACTTATAATATTCCATAATGTATATCAATAATATTTAAAGGGTCTTTGAATAGAAATGATTTCTTATATGCAGTCATGTTTATTATTCAGGTATTTTTATGGTAGAAATATTTAGTTAACAAGTTCAGATATAGGGACTGGAGTGATAGGGCAGCAGAGAGGGCGTTTGCCTTACACATGGCCAACCCAGGTTTGATCCCCAGCATCATCCCATATGGTCTCCTGAGCACTGCCAGGAGTGATTCCTGAGTGTGGAGCCAGGAGTAACCCCTGAGCATTGCCAGGTGTGGACCACCCCCCCCCCCAAAAAAAAAAAAAAGAGCAAGTTCAAAAACACATAGAAGATCCTGTGCCAAAAGCATGATTTTGGTGGACTGAGTGTCTCATTCTTTGTGTGTCTCATTCTGGACTAGTGTTATCCAAACACCAGTGCTTTGCTTTTTTTTTTTCTTTTAGTTAAGGTGATCCTAGTATTTTCTTCTTGCCTTTCCAAATTGACTACGTGTACATCAAATAATTATGTGAATATTATTTATTTATTAGTGTTTCAGTGTCTTATTTTAACTATTGTCCAAATGTTCTCATATAGTTCTCACATAAATGTTCTCCCAGTAGTATAAGAGGTTCAGTGTATTTGTGCTGATCTAATTTATTCAACAATATTTTTAAAATACCATATACTAGGCGTTCTTCCAGGTGCTGCAAAAATAGGCAATGAAGACATTTCTTAAAATTTAATTTTTTTTTTAAAGCAAATACTATATGTGACGGGGATAAGGAATCAGAGGTTGAAGATGTTGAAACAGACAGTGGTAACTCACCTGAAGATTTGAGGAAGGTAAACGGCATTATTATCATAACTTAGCATTGTAATTTAGATTTTAGCAGCTTTTAAAAACATTTCAGAAATAGTTTGGTAATTTTATTGTTGTAAGTGACATTTCTGATAGAATTGGACTTCTTAAACTGATTTTTTAATAAGTTGTTAACTTCTAAATTTTCCCGTAGGAAATAATGATCGGTTTGCAATACCAGGCAGAGATTCCCGCGTATCTCGGAGAGTGTGATAGTGACGAGAAAGGTGAGGAAGAGTATTGGTTTTGATAATATCAGGTAGGCCAAGTTGCCTCTTAATATCGTCTTTTAAATATCGGCTTCTGTACCAGTCTTGGCAGTTCAACTTGGAGTGAAAGTTCCAGTGTCAAAATATTTAGGCCTGACTTAGGAAAAAATGTATCACAGCATACTCTGGGAGCTACCTGTTTCCCATCAAGTGCTTCTTTTGAGGAAAATGTGCTAATTGACTGTTAGAATAATGGAGGGCCTCTTTCTGAAGGCGTGACTGCTGAGCTCTGTCCTCCGGAGGACAGAAGTGGATAGAACCTTGTCACCTTAGAGAGTGTTAGTGTTCGGGATATGATACTCTTAGAAAGAGACATTCTGAGGAGGAGAGACTAAAATTCACTGAAGAGTTGATTCATCCCTGTGAAATACGGGGGGAAAAAGCAGCACGGTGACACAATACTTCTTGAATTCTTTTTCTCTCTGTCAGGCTAGTCACCATTTAAGGAAGGAAAGGAAGGGAAGACAGACTTTCCTGCCATCTTCAGCCTTGGCAGTTCTAGCCACTGTTTTCTAAATTGCTTTCAGAGTTTTGGAAGACGGTTGTCCCAAGCAAGCAAATACAAAAGTGGTTGTATTCAGACGCCTCCAACTTTGCACCCCCATCCCAGTACCACACGTGACCTTAATCATGTACACACAAACAGCCGTGTCTGTGCTTAGATTGAACTTGATAGAGATAGACTCTTTTTTTGGTTTTGGTGCTACACCTTGCAGTGCTCTTAGGGATTATCTCTGCAGGTTTGTGGGACCACATTGGGTGCCAGGGATTGAATCTGTGTCAGCCGAATACAAGCTGCATACAAAGATAGACCCACATTACTGTCGCTCTGGCCCTAAGACAAACTCTTGAGTTCTGTACATTCAGACAGGAAGAAAGAACCTTTTGAAGAAAGTTTATCTTTTGGAGAAGGAAGTCCAAACTGTTTTCCCTATTTCAGTTTTGACCAAAAGAGTACAGAAAGTGGTTCTAGAAACTTCCTTTAAGAGTCAGTCTTTTGAGGGCACCTAAGCTATAGTACAGTGGGTAGGGCGTTTGCCTTACACACAGCCAGCCTGGGGTCGATCCCCGATGTCACATAGGGTCCCCTGTGCCTTGCTCTAGAGTGATCCCTGAGGACCACTGGGTATGGCCTGAAACAAGTCTTTAAGCTTTTACTGTGACTATCTCAACTTGTCAGATAACCAGATTACCAGTGTCCTTAAAGGTAGTTGCTTGCCTAGTGTCTGTTCTTATTAAAGAAGAGGAAGGACAGTTTATATCTTTGAGTTGCTTGTTAATTGTAATATGATGTTGGAATTCTCAGTGTATGAAAATGAGGACCAGTTACTTTGGCGTCCTGGTGTGGTTGTGGAGAGCAAAGTGAAAGAGTACCTTGTTGAGGCCTCACTGAGAACTGGAAATGAAAAGCCCGACCGGACTTCTGCAGGAACGATTACAAGGGACAACGAACAGGTACGTTTCAGCTTGTTCAGTATCCCAACATTATCTAAGAAACAAGTGTATCTTCGATCTAGTGCAGGTATTTCATAAATGTGAACCGGATGGTTTTTTTGGTTTGTTCTTAAATTTGGCAAATTTGATTTAAAAAAAAAAATCCCAAGACCTACTCAGAGCCAATTCTATAGAGCTTTGTGTCTTTTCTTATGGTCCTTTTAGATTGCTTTGTGTTTGTCTCTTTGGTTTTTGCAGCGCTAGTGATTTAACCCAGGATCTCACATCTGCAGGCATACACTTCACCACATAGCCACTCTGGCTCTCTTCTAGTCTTCTTTCTCCAGGAGAATGCGTGGTGGGTCACACCCTGCAGTGCTCAGGGAACACTCCTGGTGGTATTTAGGGAACCAGGTGTCAGGCTAGGAATATCACCCAGGTGAGCATGCAGAGCGTGCTCTTCTGTCTCTCCCATTCCTCATATTTCTGTTTGCCATTAGAGTTGATGGTTGTATATGTACTTTGTCCTATCGTTGGAATACTTAACTACTTCTTCATTTTTCTAAGGTTGGGTTTTTAGATTTTATGATAAAGATCTATGGATTCTTGAATTTTATTTGGGAAGTAATGAAAGGTAATGTGTCATAAGACCCTGGTTGGGAGCTTTGGCCGGGGCTGTACACTGCAGCTCCACAGTGCTCCTGACAGGGTTGGGGTGGGAGGTGTGAGATCTTGGGAAGCGTTTTTGAAATGAACTTCTTGCCCTGCTGAGACTCTGCTCTTACACTCGATAGCTTCAGCCTAGGTGATCCTGACTCATGGAAGCCAGAGACAGGTAGACTCACACTGAGAAATTGAGTATCTGAGAGAAATCTGACCAGCTGAACTTCAGAGTAATTTTGTCAGAGAAATTCCACTGGACTTAGTAGTATACGTGGGAACTGTTATAATTGTGTACTGTAGAGAAGTATCAGTAAAAATATGTTATTAAAGCTAATCATTTTTCAATTTTTTCTCTTAGGTTTTCTAGTTGATTGTTTTTCTGGTGGTGGGTCCCTCCCCGCAGTGCTGGGGCCTGGGGGCCACACAGCAGTCCCTTTGCCCAAAGGTTTGGGGCTTAGCAGTGAAGTGCTAACCAGCCTCAGTGGTGCTGGGGGCCACCAGGGCTAGGTCCTGTGGCGGGGCTGGTGGGGGGCCGGAGTGGGGGTGTCTGAGGGCATGTACTGCCTGGGATTAAAACTCTGGAGTTGAGCGAGCAGGTTGTGTGCTCCAGCTCTTTGAACCATCCTCCCTACGCCTAGGGTTTCTAGTTAAAGTCATTGTTGAATTATATTCCTGCTGTACATCTTACTGCACTAGCCATCATTCTCAGAGGCACTGGAAGTAATAGTTTGAGACCTGCTTTTGATGAAAGATCCAAAGTTTTCACATGAAGAGTAACTTGAGACCCGGAATATAGCTCAGTGATCGCATGCTGTGTGAGTTCAATTCCCAACAACAAAACCCCCCAAAACAAACAAAAAAACACCCAAGAAAATAGAAGAAGAAAGGAAAAAGAAAAGGGAAGGGAAAAAAAGAGTAGTTTCAGGACTGGAGAGAGAGAGAGTACAGGGGTTATAAGGTGCTTGTGCGTAGCCAAACTCAGGATTTATCCCTGGCACTACAAAGTCCCAGAGCACTGCAGGGCATGGCCCAAATACCTTTGCACCTTTCAAAAGAATAATTTCAGGCCCTGGTTTGATATAGGTTATCTTTGAGAAGGCTGTATCAAAGCAGGGACTAAAATTGGTAAGGAAGTGTTTATCGCCTTAGAACTATTACCATCCTTTGTTTTGCGGAACTGGGTGGTGGGGTTGAGGGGTGGGGATGCAGACAGGACGCCTGATGGTGTTCAGAGACTGCTCCTGGCGGTGCTCAGGGGACTATATGGATTCCAGGGACAGCCACAAGTGAGTCAATTGCCCTACCCACTGTACTGTCTCTGGCCCCTGGTACATGACTTCTAAGAGGTAGAATGGGAATAAAGAAGCCGAGATACAGTATCTTTCATGAAAAGCAGGCCTCAAACTATTACTCCCAGTGCCCCTGAGAATTACGGCTAGTGCAGTAAGACGTATAGCAGGAAGAAATTCAACAACTTTAACTAGAAACCCTCTGTATAGGGAAGATAGTTCAAAGAGCTGGAGCACATTCAAGTGGGCTGGAGAGGTAGTACAGCAGGTAGGGCATTTGCCTTGCATGTGACCGACCCGGGTTTGATCCTTGGCATCCTGTATGGTCCCCCAAGTACTTCCAGGAATAATTCCTGAGCGCAGAGCCAGAAACAACAGGAGTATCACTGGGTGTGACCCAAAAAGAAAAAGAGATGCTAGTTGGAGTTGAGTCAATCTGCAGATTGTCAGAGAGATCAAGTGTCTGGCAACAATCTTCCAGGGGCTGGAGCAATAGCACAGCGGGGAGGGCATTTGAACCTACCTGCTGTGAACCCGGGTTCAATTCCCAGCATCTCATATGGTCCCGTGAGAACCGCCAGGAGTAATTCCTGAGTGCAAGCAAAGCCAGGAATAACCCCTGTGCATCGCCGGGTGTGACCCAAAAAGGGAAAAAAGAAATCTTCCAGATGTCCTGAACTGGTATTTCTCAGGATCTTTTGAAAAACATATTGTTTAAATTATAATACATGTTGTTAAGTTAAATGTTCAGTAATTTTTATTCAATAGCTTCCTTTTCCCCTCTGCTGTAGGCACTATATGAACTTCTCAAGTGTAACCATAATACAAAGGAAGCGATCGAAAGGTACTGCTGCAATGGAAAGGCTTCTCAAGGTGAGAAAGACTTGTGATCACAGGGGGATATTGTCTTTGGGGGCTTAGAATAAACCTTAGAGTAAACAAAGTATAAAGAATGGAGAATCCTGTAGCATATTTTTTGGTAAGATGTATGTTCCTCTTCATAGCAAATAATTTTTTTCCTTTTCTTACCCTCTATTTTAGACGTACCAGAGATTGTTCAGATACAAATTAGTTAACCCCCAGTCACCTCCACTTTCTTGAAGAAATAGTTACAGAACAAAGCAGCCCCAGAGATGACAATATATCCAAAGTAATTAAAAAGAATGATTTTATGATTTCATTGAAAAAAAAATAGTTGTTTTTTTCTTTTTGCTTTTTAAAAAAATGGACCAGAAAAATGAAAAGGAGATTAAAGATTTTTTTAAAAAGGAAACATGTATGATGTATTCCATTGAATTTATTGCAAGAGAAATTTTTAGTAGTCATGTTTTGTTTTCATGCCTAGGAAAATGGTTAACTTTAATTTCGGTGTTTTTTGTGATATAACTAGATTGCATGCTGCATAGAATAACTTTCATTGAGTCTGTGTAGGGAGAAATTATAGTCAATAGGGGGAAATATAAAAGTTGAAAGCAGTACATCTAAACTTAAAGATTGAAATAATTTATTGAAATGTTTCCTTTAGGAAAAAAATATATTTTTGTGGTGCCAGGGATTGGACCTCAGGCCTCACATATACAGGGCATGATGTTCTGCAACTGAGTTTGATCCCCTTATCCCAGCTCCATTGAAAAAAATATCTTCAGGTCTCAGAATTCTAAGTGCCTGGTATCTTAAGCTATTTTTCATCTTTATGGTGGACTCTGAATGGCTCTGGGCATCTGGCCATCAGTATGAGACACTACACTTCTTTGCACCAGGCAGGTTTGCCAGAAAGCTGTGTGGGATTTAGTCTCTCAAAGTCTGGGCTCTTTCTCGTTCCCTTTCTTTTCCCAGAGTATACAAGTGTATAGTCTACAAACCAATTTAAAGTAAATACAGGTTGTTATGGTTTCTAGTTGGAGGACTTAGGATTTTAATGTGAGGGTTTTTGTTAGTTTTTTTTCCTCATCAGGGAATAGCCTTTATTTTATATGAAAAAAATACATATGTTTGGTGTTTAAAAACTCAGAAAAGCAATGTCTAAATTATAACAAAACATTCAGTTATTAATCCACCATGCAATGAAAAAATTTTTTAATATTTATATTTTAGTATTCTAGATTTTTAAGACAGGGTATGCATATGTTTGGTGATCCTTATCAAAGTTTCCTTCATACACTGTGTGTGTGTGTGTGTGTGTGTGTGTGTGTATGTATGTGTGTGTGTGTGTGAGAGAGAGAGAGAGAGAGAGAGAGAGAGAGAGAGAGAGACTGTGTGACTTTTTATAGGGAAAACAGACTGAACATAGTTGTAATTTATTTATATTTGAAAGCCGGTGAATTTTATCTTAAAATTTCCTTAGAAGGAATGACAGCGTGGACAGAAGAAGAATGCCGGAGTTTTGAACATGCACTTATGCTTTTTGGAAAAGATTTTCATCTTATACAGAAGAATAAGGTAAATTAGGCAAATTGTACAGAAAAGTTGTTTAATAATTAAAATGACTAGAGGCCAGTGCAGTAGTTCAGCAGGTAGCGCGTTTGCCTTGCACATGGCTGACCTGGATTCAATATCCAGCATCCCATATGGTCTCTTGAGCACCAGCAGGAGTAGTTCCTGAGCTTTGCCAGATCTGTGGAACAAAAACAAACAAAAAATTTTAAATGACAACATGGGGCCAGAGCAATGGTACAGTGGGTAGGGTGCTTTCCTTGCACATGGCTGATCTGGGTCCCTGACATCCTCTATGGTCCCCCAGCGCCGCTGGGTGTGGTCTGCCTCTAAATATAAATAAAATGACTGGAAGCAACTGTTCGTTTGTTTGAGGGCTGCTCTTGGAAGTACTTCCAGCTCCATGCTTGGAAGTCACTCCTAGCAGTGCAGTGCATGGGGGAAACGTGCTGTGGATGGGACCTGCCTCTGAACCATCTCCAGCTTAAAAGCAACTAATTTTTAAGTCAGTTAGGGTTTTAAAAAGAACATCTTTT
This sequence comes from Sorex fumeus, assembly GCF_029834395.1. Classification (NCBI taxonomy): domain Eukaryota; kingdom Metazoa; phylum Chordata; class Mammalia; order Eulipotyphla; family Soricidae; genus Sorex; species Sorex fumeus. The sequence goes on from NW_026606072.1 coordinate 17,361,961, forward strand.
TCTTGTCCACCTTTAGGATTTCCAGCAAAGAATTGCTCTAAACACAACTCAGATGTGCTTATTAAATAGAGCTTGCTCATGGGTTAACTGATGTTCTATACACATCCTTTGACATAACTATTTTTGTGCAGAAAATGCATTATGTATTTGGGAGGGCGGTGGTTGCACTCTGTAGTGTTGCTCAGTGGCTTCTCCCTGCTGAGTGCTTTTGGGTCACACTGCACCCCTGGTAGTTACAGGGGACCATGCGGTGCAGGGTATTGAGCTGGACCTCCTGCATGCAGAGCGTCACTCAGCCTTTTATTGAGTATCTCTGCAACCCTAGATTTAATCTGTTTTTTTAAAAAAATATTTCAGTTTTCACTTTTTTCCTGACTCATTTCATTCCAAAGCTTTTTAGAGGTTTGTGGCCTCAAAAATCACTGCTCACTGTAAGAACTGCAGTCACAAAAGAAGGATCAGTAAATTTACTAAAAATAATCTAACACCATCAAATATTGAAGATGTAGAGCAGTAGGGACTCTGCTGGTGGCAGCAGGGAATCACTGCTGGTGGCAATGCAAAATAATATAGCCACTTTTGAATGACATGTGGCGTATGTTTATAGAAGTGAATACACTGGGGCTAGGGAGAGAGCACAGTGGGGAGGACTCTTGCCTGCCCCGCAGCTGACCCGCATTTGGTCCCTGACATCCCATATGGTCCCTCAAACACCACCAGGAGTAATTCCTGAGTGCAGAGCCAGGAGTAACCCCTGATCATCACCAGGTGTCACCCAGAAGAGAATGTACTTTTGCCATACAACCCAGAGATTATACTTGTCAACATCACCTAAAGGAACTGAGAACTTGCATCTACAGAAAGACCTGCAACGTGGAAGTTTATATACAGCAGTTTTTATTCATAATGCCAAAATTTGAAAGTAGCCTAGGGTCCTTCCAGTAGTTGAATGGATAAACCAACTGATAGATCATGCAAATGTGCAATATTGTTAAGTCAAAAAATAAATAAATAAATAAATAAGTAAACAAGGGTTCAGAGCCATAATACAGCGGATAGGGCGTTTGCATTGCATGTGGCAGACCCAGCTTAATCCCCGCATCCCATATGGTCCTCTGAGCACAGAATCACGAGTAAGCCCTGAACATCACTAGATGTGGCCCAGAACTCACCACCCCAGCCCTCCCAAAGAAACAACTTTTTAGAGTGACGTGAAAGAAATTTTAGTGCATATTAAATCAGAGCAATGTGAAATCTACAAATTTTTGCATTCTACATCTGAGTTTATAATCCGATAGTGTTGATTTTGTAAAAGATAAAATCTGTTTAGATTTTCTGGGTTTTTATTTTTGCAAGTCTATGTTATTATTCTAGCTCTCTTTGTTGAAACTATCCTTCCTTCACTAAATTGTCTTTGTTCTCTTGTCAAACATTAGTAGACTATGTGTGGATATATTTCCAGGCTCTCTATTCTGTTTCATTTATCTGTTCTTTTCAGTACCACATTCTTTGAATCGCTGTAGCTTTATATAGTAAGTTTTGAATTCTGCAGTTTTGTTAGTCCTTTAGCTTTGTTCTTAAATATTGTATACAAGAGGGGCCAGAGCAATAGATAGTAAAGAAAGTAGGGCCTCTGCCTTGTATGTGGTTAACCTGGGTTCCCTCCCCAGCATCCCATATGGTTCCCTGAGTCTCACCAGGAATGCAGAGCCTGAGTGCAGAGCCAGGAGTAATCCCAAGCATGTCAGTTGTGGTCCAAAAGCAAAAACGAACAAAAATACTGTACAGTGTTAGACACTTAGTTTGCATGTGGTGAACCCTGCCTGGTTTGATCCTTGGCATCCTATATGCTCCCCTGAGAACAGCCAGTACAGAACCAGAAGTGATCCCTGGACATCTTTGAGTATGGCCTCTTCCCACCCCACAAATACTGTACTGCTTTTTGGATTCTTTTATCTTTCCATATGAACTTTAGTTTTCATAATTTACAAAATAGCTGGTGTTTTGATTGGGATTTAAATCTATAGATTGAATTGGGAAGAACTGACATCTTAACAGAAAGGATCTCTTGATGAATATAAAATATTTTAATTGATATATTTACTCAGAATTTTGCAATTTTTCTCGTAGATCTTTCATGTATTTTGTTTGATTTATGCTCAAATATTTCATAGGTTAGTATTTTGGAGGGTGATTGAGACCCCCCAAGTTTTGCTCCGGAGGCCCCTACCAGTGATGCTCAGTCAATTCAGCTGGTGGTTGAATGCAACGGCCTGATGATGCAGTACTGGTTGGGCCTTGTGCTTGTGCGCTCTGGGGCTACACCCCTGTGATGCTTAGGGACCACGTGGGGCTCAGGGTTGGAAGTGGGTCTCTTCGTGCAAAGCGTTTGCCTCGGCTCCCAGCGCATTGAGCTATCTGGTCTCTCCAATCCCTCATGCTTTTTTGTATATGAAAGCCTAGTATTATCTCAAAGATGAGATGAACTATAAGTTTGGGCTGACTCTTTAAAAGACTCGGAATGTTTTATTCTGACTCTTTAAAGTCAAAATAAAACATTACATTTATAATGACTTAATTTTGTTTAATGACTTAAATTTATACATTCATTTCATAAATAATTAAGTGCTGTCACTTACAGAGATTTTTTTTTACACATAAGAGATATGATTTGGACAAGAAAACCCATCCTCACTAGGACAGGCTGCTTTCAACTTTATCCAACAGCTTCTCAGCTGAGAAATGCAAAAGGGGATGTGGATCCCCAGAAACATCTTGGTTCATTAAGCGTTTGAATTAAATTTTGATTGTTGTAGCGCTGTAACACTGTCCTCCTGCTGTTCATTGATTTGCTCAAATGGGCACCAGTAACATCTCCATTGTGAGACTTGTTACTGTTTTTGGCATATCGAATATGCCACAGGGAGCCTGCCAGAATCTGCCATGCGGGCAGGATACTCTCAGTAGCTTGCCAGGCTCTCCGAGGGGGGGCGAGGAATCGAACCTGGGTTGGCCGCATGCAAGGGAAATGCCCTACTTGCTGTGCTATTGCTCCAGCCCGTTGTTTCACTGTTGTCAAAGCTTCTGAAATCCTGACTTCAGTTTTGCATTCGGGTTATGGAGTAGAACTAGCAGTTTAAATAGCAAGGTTTTAGGTTAAACTGTTGATTGAGAGGAGAGCTTGGTTTCTTTTAAAAACTTAATATTGTAGTCCTGTATCATAACATGGCCACTCCTCAAGCTAGAGATAAACTGATAATTCCTTACCAAGTAAGGCTTTTTAAGGTTTTATTATTAAATAGTGTAAATGTAAAGAGATTTCACTAGTAAAATCTTCAGGGTATTATATTGGAAAGATTAAAAAATAAGACTATGACTTGAAGTTAGGATGTTGTTTTAAAATAATTATGTAGGAGCTAGACTAGTCGTACAGTCATTGGGGTATTTGCCTTGAATGTGGCTGGGTTTCATCCCAGGATTCCTGAGCCCTTCCATGAGTGATCTCTGAACACAGAGCTAGGAGGAAGCCCTAAGCACATCCAGATGTGGCCCAAAAAATATATATAAATTAATAAAAATACTCTTGTAAAGTAGGCTGGAGCGATAGGGCATTTGCCTTGCACACGGGCTGATGTGGCTGACCCAGGTTTGATTTCTCCTACCCTCTCAGAGAGCCTGGCAAGCTACTTATGACGTATTCGATATGCCAAACACAGTAACAAGTGTCACAATGGAGATGTTACTGGGCCCGCTCGAGCAAATCAGTGAACAGGATAGTGACAGTGAATCTTGGAAAGCGAGTTGTGGTTGTTGGCTTGTTTTTAAAATGGGTTTTCTGTTGTTGTTAGGTGAGAACTAGGACAGTTGCTGAATGTGTAGCATTCTACTATATGTGGAAGAAATCTGAACGTTACGATTACTTCGCTCAACAGACAAGATTTGGAAAGAAGCGATACAACCATCATCCTGGAGTGACGTAAGTCGTGTGGGCCTCACTTCAGGGACTTTGATCCTTTATTGTGAAATACAGTCCTCATATGAGCACGATGTGTTTTTCAGGGACTATATGGATCGTTTGGTAGATGAAACAGAAGCTCTGGGTGGGACAGTAAATTCTTCAGCCTTAACTTCTAACCGCCCTGAGCCCATTCCTGATCAACAGCTGAACATTCTCAACTCGTTCACTGCCAGTGATTTGACAGGTAAATTAGATCTCGTTCTGCACGATGGACCGTGAGGCACATAGTGTCTTCTTCGTTTTATGGCGCAAGTCACTTCCTTAAACTAACTTTTCCCTTTTCCCTCAGCTTTGACCAACAGTGTGGCAACAGCCTGCAACCCCACTGATGTGAATTGCTTGGATGATAGCTTTCCTCCACTGGGTAACACGCCCCGTGGACAAGTCAATCATGTGCCTGTCGTAACGGAGGAGTTACTTACCCTGCCTAGCAATGGGGAAAGTGATTGTTTTAATTTATTCGAGACTGGATTCTACCACTCGGAGCTAAACTCCATGAACATGTGCAGTGAAGAATCAGAGCGACCAGCAAAAAGATTGAAAATGGGCATTGCCGTTCCTGAATCTTTTATGAATGAGGTTTCTGTAAATAACTTGGGTGTGGACTTTGAAAATCACACACATCACATCACCAGTGCCAAAATGGCAGTCTCTGTGGCTGACTTTGGCAGCCTGTCCACCAGCGAGACTAACGGCTTCATCAGTGCCCACACTCTGCATCAGCATGCTGCCCTTCACTCCGAGTGATGTGCCTGAGTGGCCCCGGCGGTGGGCGTGCGGTCCCAGTAAACTTGAGGAGGGTATCAGGTTTGCTTAGTCTTTCACTGGAAGTTTGAACCTCTTTCACTATGACATCAGTGATGTCAGTATGTATAGAACTATATCTTGATTTATCAAGAGTATTTTCATTTTTCAATCCATAAATGTGGAAATGAACTATGATCAGCAGAGTTGGGAACTAGGATTGAACTCTGTGGTGCAGCTTTAAGCTCTGCTTATCTCTTCCTCGCCCCCAATACCTCTTCCCCTGGTCCCTTCCTTTTCTATTTTCTGTTCCCCGCTCCCCATTTTAAAACCTGTAGACAGAGGCCACCGGCTCAAAACCAGCACAGATGTTCTGAACTGAATGGAGTGGCTTCTTTTCATGTAAGTTCCTTTTGCCGTAATGGATGCAGTGGAATAACAATGTTTACAGGTACCGATCCCAGTCCCTGCTCTATGTAGCATTTTTGGGTTTATTTTCTTAATTAAAAGCAGGGGTAGGTTTCTTTAAACTGCACAAACATGCAAGGATTTTTTTTTCTTCCAAATGGAATCTTCTCTCATGTTATTCAACTAGAGCACTTCAGTTTACAAAACAGCAAGTCCATCTTGATGGAAGCCAGCACGAGGAGCTGCGTGGGAATTACAAAGTCAGAGTTTTCTTGGATCCTGCTTCAAGATTTTAGACCAAGGCTACCTTACATAGAGTTGGTCATTTCGCCAGAAGGAAGATTTCTGTGTAACTTCATTCATTGGTTAAAAAATTTGACATCTGAAGATGTAGTATTCAGTTGGGGTTTTGTCCACCATGTCAAAATTGTAATTGTGAAACCCATACCAGTTGTTGATAATTTGTTAAACCTGAGATGGTTACTTGCAGGCCACAGTCTGCCAGGCCTAGGAGGTTGCCACTCAGTGATGACATTTTGGGACACCTCTTAAGTTATTTGTAGCACTGCAGTTCAAAGTGTTGATATTTCAGAGGGCCTTCTAGATTTTACACATAATGCAGTAGAACCTTGAAGTATATTTAAACTTTTTATTTAGCCTGAAGAGTTGGCAAGGAAAAAAATGTGAGTTCCTATCTGAAATAGAATGGTACGTTACCACTTTTAAGTTTAAAAAGTGATAGACATTCAAATACATCTCAGCGTAGTTTTGTCTTTATTCAGAATATTGTGAATGAGAGGCCACTGTCATAAACTTTGGCCATTTTTGCTCTATTGACATGCATCTTTAAGTTATAAGGTGAATTCAAACAAGATGTAATACAGTATTAGGATATAATAAGCTTTACTTTTAGAATTCAGTTAAAACATAGAATTTTACTTTTTTATTTTTTGCACCGTCTTAATTAAAATTTTCGATTTCTGCTAGTTGTGTTGCTTTGCAGAAAGCTTAGATGTTTGACTGCATTGCTGATATTTGTAAGTATAAGTTGCTTCAAGGTTGTGCTGATGAGTAGGTAAGATGTAGTGACCTTAGTAGTGATGGAAAGGGAGGGTATTTATTATACAAACTGTGAACTGCAATGTCATCCTTAATTTTGGATGATATGTATTCTTGTTTTTCTTTGCAGCATTTTAATGAAGATTGCTTTCAAAGTGTTTACGCAATAGCACATTCACTATAAAACTTAGTTTAGCATAGTGGACGAAAGTAGTTAAATTAATAACTTAAAACCAGTCTCTAATTTATACATCAAAAGTCTAGCATTCCTGTATGCACACAGTAAATAATGGGTAGCCTGAATTCTGTTGCTAACAATAGTTCTTATCCAAGTGTCAGCTTCTGATTGCTGTGGTGTTGTGCTAAACTTGGAACGTTACTTTTTTTGTTATAAAACAGTACATCTATAATTTAGAAAGATACTGGCCATAATCTTCCATTGTTGTAACTTTTTAATTTTCACTCTGGGTTTACAGTGGCTGGTCTGTAAAAGTAATATACACAAAGATGACTGAATGCTAATACCAGTTGCACTTAAATGAACATGCCCATTCTCTAGTAGCTGATGCAGTAATATATTCAGTTTATCTATGCATTGCTGGGATCTTGATATAAGATGGAAACAGTGTTTCTTATCTGAAGTTTTGATTATCAGCAAGTTGAATGGACACTTTAGTTATTTAAATAAAGATTTTTGACCAAAATCCAGAAAATGATATGAGAGAAAAATTAATTCCAGCTAGTTTAATAGATTTTTTAATACTAATCTGGTTTTAGCCTCTCAGAGCGCTAACTAGCTGGTAACGTTTACTTTTAATTCCTTGTTAAAATGAGGCAATAATTTGCAAGATTTTTGTATATATATGTAAATTCTTCACATCTTTTTAGATCTAATTCAATATTTTCTGACTGCTTTTGCCATGTATAATACCATTTTTGTGCATGCTTGATGTGACATTCATAATTGTACCACCATGACTTTATCCATGTAAAATAGCTATTTATTGAATTTTGTTTTAAAGCTGGATTTACTGTTTTTTCCCTTCTATTTAGGCATCTTAAACAGAATTTGTTACTGTTTATTAGAAGAATTGCGTTTGAGAGCATGAAAATAACTGGTTTGCAAGAATATGAGAAAATAATAATGCCTTTATTATCAAGTGTTAAGCACAATTCTTATAACAAACTGTGATAAATTCTTTGTGGTTTTTTTTTTCTTTGCTGAATTATTTTTGTATGAACAAACCAAAAATCCATGGTGAGCAGTTGCAGTGTTGGCTGATTTATCTTTTATGTACAGGGAATTTGAAGAGGACAGCGGATTCATTTAGAAGTGTAACTGGTGCTGTGATTATAGCAATACTTTACTTCGTTAGTTCTTCCATCTCTTTCATGCTAGCTTATAAATGTTTAGTTTTCCTCTTGTCATGGTCAACTGCTGAATTTACTTGAAGGATGTAGAATACTGTTTAAACAATACTAAAGTGTATACAATTAGGTCAAAGAATTGTGCAATTATTTCCTTTTTAATTTTTGAAATTGAGGGTCATAGGTATTTGAGAACGTTAGAGCTAATAGAGCATAGTGATACTATTTAATTTAACCAAAGTCTAGTGAATATTTCAACTTTGAATGTAAACTAATGAATAAACCTGACCACCAAGGAGATTGTTTGCCCAGAGTTTCAAAGCACATTGTCTACAAATGGAAATTGAGATAATTTATAAAAAATATTGACATTACTATGTTTTGTAAGAAGTTTTTAATTTTTTCACTAAAAGGAGGAAACTATTAGTTTTATTGTTAATATGGTAGATATTTAAATTCCTCTTAGATGAGCAGTGATTCCAGTTGTCCCAGTTTGAAATAAGTACCCTGTGAGTATGAGATTAATTAGTGACAATCAGAACAAGATTTAGTATCAGATGTTCAAGAGGAAGTTGCTATTGTTGCATTGATTTTAATATTTGTACATAAACACTGATTTTTTTGAGCATTATTTTGTATTTGTTGTACTTTAATACCTGGTGTACAGTTCCAGAAATAAAAATCTGGAAATCTTTTTTTTTTCTTGGTTCGTGTGAGTATTTGCTACAAAGTAGATTTTTAATGAATCATATGCCATAAACAAATGGGTAGTTAACCATTCTTGAATTGGTTTTAGATGTAATAAACTTTGATAGATAAGTCATGGAGATAATAGACGAGGTAGCTATCCTTTAACCCTTCTAATAAAATTTCATCAATAATGAAATTCTAGCCCTCCCAAAGAATCATAGTTTAATTTAGGGAATATTTATTTAATGTCCAGTACATGTCAAACACCACTCGAGTAAGGTCTGAGATCTGAAAATTGATCTAATATTACCGTTGCCTGTACTTTAGGGTAAACTAGTCTGAATATTTGTGATTTTTCACAGGTTCTAGTTACACCTCCCAACCCCGTGGCTTTTTCAGCTAAAAACCATACGGTTTTTTCCACTTTGTTTCCCGGAGCATCTGTCTCCCCATAGTTCATCTGCAGTGACCAAAGCCTTTCTATTTCTAGTTCCATTTGTAATGCGTAGTTATCAGATTACAGGTACCTGCATAGATTTTTAAATTAGGAAGAAGATAAAAATATAAGCAAGTACCTTGGCTTTGCTGCTTTGGATTTTTATGCAAAACCACATTCATTCAGTCGTCAGAGTGCCTTAGTGTTCAGGCTCCCTGGTGGACACATGAGCACACATACGTGTTTCAAAACACATACATGTGTTTTGAATGCAGCCGAGAGTACTGCTAAGTGCTATATGGGAGCTATTGGAAGCGGCAGGGAGAAGTGGCCATTAGAAGAATTTCTAATAACAGGATCCTGTTTGGTCATAATTTTTATTAAGAGTATACTTTTGAACATGCTGCTTCTCTATTTCTCAAAGGCCTTATAGTATCTAAACCTGGGCATTTCATCACATAGACTTGGATATTAATTTAAACTTGTCCCTGTGGCTGTAATGTTGTCGATTTCTCAGTCGCTTAAGAGTACCTGAGGGGCTGGAGCAATAGCACAGTGGGTAGGGCATTTGCCTTGCTTGCGGCCGACCCGGGTTCAATTCCCAGCATCCTCTATGCCCCCTCCCCCCAGCAGAAATTCCTGAGTGCATGAGCCAGGACTAACCTCTCTGCATCACCGAGTATGACCCCCCCCCCCAAAAAAAAGAGTGCCTTAATCTCTTCCACTGTCCTGGATCTGTAGGGGTTTGTGATCTTAGGCCAGAAGTGCCAGTTTTCTAGGCTTAGCTGGATTTCATATGAGCCATGGGCTGTGTGTTCCTTCATTCTGATACTCTATACTTTACAGTTCCAATGCTGCCAGAAAGTCATCTCCAGAATTCATAAAAGCACATTCATTTTACATGTTAGAAATGAAATCAGACTTTAAAAAAGAAAACGGGTGTATGTGTGGAGACAGCACTGGGTAAGCACCCTGTTTCAGTGCCCAGCACCGTAAAACCAAGATCTCAAGCTCAGAACCAGGACAGCCGTGTGTACAGCCCAGTTCTCCCCAAAAAACAATCTAAAAGGAAGAAAATATGGTGTAGGCTGGAGTACACATGGGTGACCTAGGTTCAATCTCCGGCATCCTATATGGTCCCTCAAGCCCACCAGGAGTAACATATCCCTGCGCACTGCCGAGTGTGACCCCCCAATCCCCCAAATTAATATGGATTAATTGAAAGTAATTAATTACTTGAATTAATTAATTGAAAGTAATTAATATTACTTTCAATGATAAGTATTTGGATTTTGTTTTGTTCAGGGAGAGGGTTAGGGCTAATCCTGGCTCTGCTTGATGCTTGTTTCATTCTACAGTTTCATAAGGGATGGTTCTTAAATTGAGGGTTGGGTGTTGGGATGTGGCCAGGTTTTGACCACACATGGTAGTACTCCTGGCTACTCCTAGCTCTTTGGGGAACCATTCAGTACAGGGAATCAAAATTTGTAGACTGACGTAAACCAAATGCTTTAACACTCATAGTAATTCTCCAGACACCAACAGATATGTGTGTGGAGACTGGGATGAGGGGAGATGGGGGGAGTGGAAGGATGGACAGCATACCTAGTGTGCTCAGGGGACCACAAGTGCCAAGGATTGAACCCAGGTCAACTGCATGCAAGGTCTTAACCCCTTTACTATCTCTCCGGGCTGGAGCAATAGCACAGCGGTGGGGCGTTTGCCTTGGACACAGCCAACATGGCCGACCCGAGTTCGATTCCCCCGCCCCTCTCGGAGAGCCCGGCAAGCTACCGAGAGTATTGGATATGCCAGACACAGTAACAACAACAAAGTCTCCAATGGAGACGTTACTGGGCCCACTCGAGCAAATCGATGATCAACGGGAGGGCCTTTACTTACTTTACTATCTCTCCAACCTAAGTATTTTACTTTAAAAAAAAAAAAGTCTTGGTACTATACGAACTCCATTTATGAGCAGTTTATGAGCAGAAATTGTGAATCTTTGAAGCCTTCATGTAGTAAGATAGATGATTGTCAGCTACTGGTGACATTCCCAACTTCATTTTTAGAAAAAAAAAATCAAACTATCAGAAGTAAAAAGAACAGAACATAACTCTGTTTTTCAACCAGTGGCCACAGGCCCATGACAGACCGTGGACATTTCCACCAAAACTTTCCTCCAGTCATGTTCAGCATCAGATATCGCACTAGCTAAAAACTAATTTTATAACACTGAATTGGATAAAATACTATCTACATTGGCCATCAGCCAGTTCCCCCAAATATTCCTATTTTTCCTGGTCCACAGGTGTAAAAAAGTTAAAAGGATACTATATAACATGCATTTTTTCTGATTTAAATAATTTAGCCCAACTAGTCTGCAAGAGTTTCCATGTTCTACATAAATACATGTGTATGAAGACATATTTTTTTTTTTTGTTTTTGAGGGGGGCTCTGAAGCAGTGATTGGGGTTCTGGGATCCACTCCTAATAAAACAGGGACAGAAATTCATTGCTAGAGCAGAGAAGGTTCTAGAGGCATCTGGATGTCTAGTTCTTTTGGGGAGGGTAGGGGGAGTTGCACCACTAGCTGTGGTGTGGTTAAGGGACTACATTCAGTGCTGGGGATAGAACCCAGGTCACCTACATGCAAAGCATGCCCGGTCTCCTATATGATCTCTTTGGGGTCTCTGATGACTAGACTTTTCATAGATCAACAAAGGGAGAATTGATCCACATAATTTAGCTGGGGGAGGGACACTAACAGGGGCATTGGGATCCTTGGTGTAGAGAGGAATCTACACTGGTGATGGGTATGGTTTTGAAATTATAAGAAACCATTATTAACAGTATTTGAAACCCAGAATCTCAAATTTTTTTAAGTTATTAGAAAATTGGGGCCGGAGCGATTGTACATGGGTAGGTTCAATTCTGGCATCACATAGGGTCCAAGCAGAGTCAAGAGTAATTCTTGAGTGCAGAGCCAGGAGCAACTTCTGAGCATCGCCAGGTATGGTCCCCAAACCAAAAATAAATAAACGAATACCAGAAAAATCATTGTCCCTCTAATGGAGAGAGATCAGGATAGTGTTCTTTTTCGTATCACTTTTTAAACAACATTCTCAAACTACAGCAATCTCTCACACTTTATAAACACTTAAGTTAATACTGAAGGTAGAGAAAATATAGTGGCCCCATGTCTTACCCAGCTAGAACAGTATTTAAATCATACACACAGAAATACACTACCGTGCATATCAGTACAATATAAATTGTAGCTTTATTTGGGAAAAATAAGAGTAACATATAGGTAATATATAAAATAAGAAAAATAGGATTATGGGATTGGGCCACACCTGGCAGGGTGATTCTTGGCTCGGTGCTCACAGCCATATCTTGCTGGAAGCAAGGCAAAGTGCCTTAACACCTGTACTATCTAAAAGTTTTTGCCTAAGTGTGCACACATCAACTTTATAGGAATTAGTAATTATTTAGCTTAAGTTTTATAAACTAGCATATACAATCACTTGATCACTTGACTTCCTGTTAATCGTCGATTTGCTCGAGCGGGCGCCAGTAACGTCTCCATCTGTCCCTGTCGCATGCGAGTGTAGCCCAATGGCGTCTGTTTACTCTAGGAACACGAAGAGCCTCAAACCGATCGTTCCTGATCTTTCCCCACCCGCGGCACTCAAGTGTGCAGGCGCCGGGCGGTTACCGGTCTCGCCATGGAGCAGAAAGTGCTCGCGCTCCAGGCCTGCAAAAAGAGGACCAAGGCCACGAAGGACAAAGCCCAAAGGAAACCTGAAAGTCAGCACAGAGGCTCTGCGCCCCATTCTGAGAGTGATCCACCAGAGCAAGAGGAGGAGATTTTGGGATCTGATGATGACGAACAAGAAGATCCTATTGATTACTGTAAAGGAGGTTACCATCTTGTGAAAATTGGAGATCTCTTCAATGGGAGATACCACGTGATCTGAAAGTTGGGCTGGGGACACTTTTCAACAGTGTGGTTATCATGGGATATCCAGGGGAAGCATACACAAAGGGAAGAAAATCTGAAATTACAAATATTCTGACAGATTTTAATTAGGTATAGTGCATTTAGGTGAAAAATCAATTGAACTGGAATTGCAATGGAAGCAGATTTTATCCTGGAACTAAAATAAATATAATGTCAATAAAAACAAAACAACTCCCACTTCAATTAGGTTCCCAAATACTTGTCTATGGTGGAACTTGGAGAATGATTAACAAAAAATATTCAGAATTAATTTCAGAGCTGAGTACAAACTTCCCAATTCAAACTTAGGTGACAATTGTGTAGTAATTTGAAAAAAGCTCTTCCCCTTGTTTGATATCCCTGAGTGCAACAAGAACAACACATCGAAGTGGGCTGAAAACGAAAAGAGAGACAAAAGTTTAGAAATATTAGCATGCTCATACTTTCAATATACAATATCTGATCTTACAGGCATAGTTTTATTCAGATTCCTCACTCCAATCTTAGTTTATGTACTTGATTTCCCCAAGGTCTTTATAAAAAGATGACGAATGATTAAGTTTATGTGCCTTATAAGATACTATTTATAAGTTTAGGCTCCCAAACCTTGTATCACAAAAAGTATTTTTTAAAATTACACTCATGATAGTTTCCCCTCTAAAAATTAATCTGTATTTTTGTATTCTATAAACTGGAATTCTAAGGCATGAACAAATCAGTGTTACTACTCTAGACTTTTCCAGTAGTTACTGAACAGTAATGATATAAAGGCTCAATGTTATGGCCAAAAACCCAATTGTTACGTATACATATATAGCCAAAAGTTACTAAGTTTTTTAAGTACAGAAAATAGTTTAAGTTTTTTAAATGCTACTCATATTAAAAGGGATATTTAGTTGGGCCCATATGAAGTTTAGTTAGCAAGAAGCTGTTGAGAGAAATTACATATTCCGACAAAATTGTTAATAGAAACATCAAGTTCTACAGAATGACTTCGATTTAGAATTTTGAGTTGGAGCTACAGAAATAGGATACTGAGTAAAGCACTTGGTCCAATCCCCAGCACCACGGAGAGTGATCCCTGAGCAAAGAGCCAGGAATAAACTGGGTCTGGCCCAACCCGCCTTTCCACCCCCATAAAAAACAATTTTGAATTGAACAATATCAATGGTTTGCCATAGAGTGAAGTGCAAATGTTTCATTAAGCATGTTATCTTCTGGATATTTCCCTTTTTCTCAGTGTCTTTAAAAGTTAAAAAAAAAAAAAAAGACAAGGTAGTCTTTAACTGGATGCTTTCATGTGAGACCGAGAACGTGACCCTTGAAATGATTAAAAACGGAGCTGAAGATTCTGGAGCACTGCACTGTAGCACTGTCCTCCTGTTGTCCATCAGTTTGCTCGAGCGGGCATCAATAACGTCTCCATTGTGAGACTTGTTGTTACTGTGTTTGGCAGATGGAATACGCCACGGGGAGCTTGCCAGGCTCTGCCGTGGGGGCGGGATACTCTCGGTGGCTTGTCGGACTCTCCGAGAGGAGTGGAGGAATGGATCCCCGGGTCGGCCCTGTAGACTGCTTGCAAGACAAACTCCCTAACACTGTGCTATCGCTCCAGCCCAAAAGGAGTAATAATAAGCAGAATAAGCTAATGAATGGGCTGGAGCACAGCGGGTAGGGCATTTGCCTTGCATGCAGCCAACATGGTCGAACCATGTTGGATTCCTCTGCCCCTCTTGGAGAGCCTGGCAAGCTACCGAGAGGATCTCGCCCATACGGCAAAGCCTGGCAAGCTACCCATGACGTGTTCGATATGCCAAACACAGTAACAACAGTCTCACGATGGAGACGTTACTGGGCCCGCTCAAGCAAATCGATGAACAACGGGAAGACAGTGACAGTGAAGCTAATGAATATTTTAGGATTTCAATTAAGCCCATACTAACACTTTAAAAAGTATGTGTTTAATTAAAAAAAAAAGCTATAATTTTTTTGTTTTGGGTCACACCTGGCGATGCACAGGGGTTACTCCTGGCTTTGCACTCAGGAATTACCCTGGCGGTGCTCAGGGGACCATATGGGATGCTGGGAATTGAACCCGGGTTGGCCACATGCAAGGCAAACATCCTACCCACTGTGCTATTGCTCCAGCTACTAACCTATAATTTTTTACTAAAACTTTTACCAAATTTTAAAAAGCTTCTCTTTAGAAAATACACTTTTAAAGTTATATTAGCATAAGAGAAGAACAGAAAAACTTCGAGTAGACCAACCTTTGTTTGTCAGAGCTGTAGGCAATGTTTGGAAGATACTGCTTCAGTTCTACAGGGAAAACTGCAGGCACATCAAATTCCTGATAACAGACATTAGCTGCTCTGTCTAGGAACAGATACGTAATTTTCAGAAACTGCCATTTTATAAGATCATGGAAATTATCCCTGAGTTGTATTTCTTAATATATCATTTTCAAACATCGAAATACACTCAAATTACTAATCACTATTATGTTCTGGGCATTTCTAACTTACATTAGAAATGTATACTTATACATAACTTTTTATAAAAGGTAGGTAAAGGCCCTCCCGTTGATCGTCGATTTGCTCGAGCGGGCCCAGTAACGTCTCCATTGGAGACTTTGTTGTTACTGTGTTTGGCATATCAAATACGGCACGGGGAGCTTGCCAGGCTCTGCCGTGCGGGCGAGATACTCTCGGTAGCTTGCCGGGCTCTCCGAGAGGGGCGGAGGAATCGAACTCAGGTCGGCCACGTTGGCTGCGTGCAAGGCAAACGCCCTACTGCTGTGCTATCGCTCCAGCCCATAACTTTTTATAAACTTGTATTTATATTTATATATGCTAATTTAAAAATACATATATATATGCTTCCTCTTTTTCTTTTTTTTTGCTGGGGGTGGGGTGGTGGTGGTTGGTCAGTGCTCAGGGGCTACTCCTGGCCCTCTGCTGAGGGTTCACTGCTGGTGGTTCGGACCATATTTGGTGCCCAGGAGACCATAGAAGGTGCCGGGGATTGGCCGCATGAAAGGCAAGCGCCTTATCCACTGTACTATCTCTCTCACCCCCAATTAAGTAAAGACCTTCACTTAATATAGTTGATTCTTGAAAGCTGCAACTTTAAGTGAAACAACCTATAAACAAAATTAGGTCCTTAAATAATACAGCTTCACTCAACTTCCAGTCTTGTTTTTTTTCTCATCGATGTTAAAATTAAAGAATGTTATAATTAAATTTATAATAAAACAATGTTATAATTAATAAAATGCCTGAGTTGGAGGACATGCTGGATAGGCCACATCCAGCAATGCTCAGGGGTTTCTCCTGGCTCTGCACTCAGGAATAACTCCTGGCACCTGGCATATTAGGGCAACTATACGGGATGCCAAGGATCGAAGCCAGATTGGCTGCATGCAAGGCAAGTGCCCTCACCCGCGGTACCATCTCTCCATCCCCTTATCAGTCTCTTTTTAAAGATCAGGCTGAGAAGGGATTCAGATTCACAGAAGAGTCTGGTCTTCCTGACGCCAAAGCCTATACTCCCTGATCATCGACAACACTTGTACTTTGAAGAAAGGTAAACAAGAAAAGAAGGGCTTACCAATTTGGTCATCTTTTAGGATATATTGAGGCACTGACAAAATAACTACAAAAAGCTAACATAGTAATGCTCAAAAGGGTAGCTGGTATCACTTATATTACAAAATTAGGAAAGTGGTAAATAAAAGAATTCCAATTAATGACATTATTATTATTAACATTATTTCTTCAAATTCACATGATACCTGTCCCCAAAAAGTAATAGCTTACAGGCCGGGATGTGATCCATTCACAAAGTGGTTCAGCAATAAAGCACTAGCCTAGCACGTGCATACTTTACATATAGTTTACTTAAGAATTTTGAATAGCTGAGATGTCTCTGACATTCGATCATAATGCAATGAGTGTCATTATGGTGTATTTGTGTCAGCCCCATGATGCCAACTTACCATTTGAACAATTGTTGACATACTGTCCTATAGCCAAGGGATTATGAATTTCTGATGTCAGCCATGTACTATCACTCATTTTAAAAGGGCCAAGTTGATCTCTCCCATTGCAAGATCTAAAACAGGTGAACGCATGTGTTTAGGGACTGTTCTTCTGTGACTTAAAATTCAAAAATACAAAATCAACCATAAAATTGAACAATTTCTCTTAAAAATATTTTGTCTAATCAATAGTTGCTACACAGCAGCTGCCTAAATAGAATTTTATTTAAAGCACAGATGCCTTTAGCTTTGTCACTGTTGTAAGTCTGCTATATTTAAATTTTAGTATGGGCACTAACTTACCTGTACACAACTTTTGATATTCCTTTGTCATTTCCATCAATGAGTACCCCATCTAGGCATCTGAATATAAATGGATTTCCAATGGACTGGAAAAATATTGGCTCATACTTCTGATACACTGTACCTATTACATAAGACAAAAACAATAACATGAAAAAGCTTTCTTAAGATCTCACCACCAATCTAGACTATCATGTTTTTATAGGGCTAATTTCCTTTTTTTTTTTTTTTTTTTTTTGCTTTTTGGGACACACCCGGCAATGCACAGGGGTTACTCCTGGCTCATGCACTCAGAAATTACTCCTGGCGGTGCTCAGGGGACCATCCTGGCTCATGGACTCAGGAATTACTTCTGGCGGTGCTCAGGGGACCATATGGGATGCTGGGAATCGAACCCGGGTCGGCCGCGTGCAAGGCAAATGCCCTAATTTCCAGCCCCTAATTTCCATTTTTGAAGAGGGTCCAGTCACAGATATAATTCAGTGTGTTAGGGTACTTGCCTGGCAAGCAGCTGACCTCAGGTCTATCCCTGGCACAGCACCTGGTCACCAGAGCACAGAGTCAGGAATAGTACCTGAGCACTGCTGGTGTGACCCAAATCCATCTCCTTCCAAAAGAATTTCCAACCACAGATGAAGCACAGTACCATTTTTTTAACCAAACTATTACTAAACATAAACTGTGAACATGACATTTAAGTTCAATTTGTGTCTGTGTGTCTGTGTGTATTGGGGGGGGGGGCCTAGTGAGACTGTGGGAAAGAGAAAGAGAGAGAGAGAGAGAGAGAGAGAGAGAGATGTGTTTGACTTTTTACTTTCTTTTTGATGTTTGGGCCACACCTAGCAGTGCTCAGGGCTTACTCTGTGCTCAAGGATCACTCCTGGTGCGGCATGGAGGACCACATGAGGTGCCGATCAAACTGAAGTTGGCCATGTGCAAGGCAAACAATCTACCACTGAACTATCAGCTCCCGAGAATTGACATTTTTAAGTAAAGTTGTTTATTAGGCTGGGGATATGCTTCAGTGGACTAAATGTGTGTACTGTATGCATAAATGTATTAGACCTCGATCTAATTCTGACACTGGATATATCTATAATAATAACCAATTAAGTAAATGGTGTAGTTATATGATGGATGAGTTTGACCTACCAGGTTGTTTCTCCTTTCACTAGCAATAGGAGTAGAAAATAAATATTATTTCCTTGCAGAGCCTGGCAAGCTACCTGTGGCGTACTCGATATGCCAAAACCAGTAACAATGATAGTTCTCATTCCCCTGACCCTGAAAGAGCCCCCAATATGCCACCGGACTACACTAGCACATGACAGGGATGAATGGAACCGTTACTGGTGCCCGCTTGAGCAAATCGATAAACAACGGGATGATAGTGATAGTGATTTTCCTATATGCTAGACAAGTTAATCTATTTATTACATTTAAATTAGCATTAATGTGTTTGTTGTTGGCTTCCTCTAGTCTTTACTGAATCTGGTTGTTGTGTGAGAAGAAACTGAGACACCATACTCAGGAATTTAAGATTACAAAACTAGCAGAATGATTTTCAACATCTAAGTCTTTCATTTTTTCAGTTTTTGGGTCACATCCAGCAACGTTCAGAAATAACCCCAGATCTGCACTCAGGAATTACTCCTGAATACTGCCCAGGAATGGGATGCCAGGGACTAAAACAGTCCTGTGTGTCCAAGGCCAGCAAGCACTTTATCTGCTATACTACCTCTCCAGTCACCAAAACCTAAGTCTTCGTGATTTAAACATCCATATATATGTATATATAAAAATATATATGTATACTTTTTCAGTACACCAAATATTATTATTTAACAAGTAACATATTCATTGAGCACTTTAATCAAAGATGTTGCAAAGAGATGTTGTACTTTGTAAGTATAGATATGGGAAGAAGCGGTGAATGATATGGTTCAGCAGTATAACCTTCCACATGTAAGGCCCCTAGTTTGATCCTCAGCATCAGCAAAAACAAAAACAAAGCAGGGCAGCACGGGAAATGAAAAGATATTTATTCATAATTTATAGACAAATTCTAAAAAGGTGGCAGGGACGGGGTGAGAAATGACATGAAAGTACTTATTCATGCCTTGGACGCTTAAATTCTATCTTTTCAATAGCACACACTTGCATGCGGCCCACCTGGCTGACGCGAGTTTGATTCCTTCGCCCCTCTTGGAGAGCTCGGCAAGCTACCGAGAGTATCTCCCCTGCACGGTAAAGCCTGGCAAGCTACCCTGCACGTATTGGATATGCCAAACACAGTAACAACAAGTCTCACAATGGAGTCCTTACTGGGCCCGCTGGAGCAAATCAATGAACAAGGGAGGACAGTGCTATAGTGCTAAAATGTTTTAACCCTTACCATTTACCTTCAGTTATCAATTGCCTAAGATAAACTAATTTATTCTTTAATTAGCTTTTAAGTACAAAGGCCCTCAAATATAGACATTTTGTTTAAATTTCTTTTGTATTTTGACTCGGATTAAAAAGAAACATTTTTAGGACCAAAGAGAACAGTACAGAGGGTAGGGTGTTTGCCTGGCATGTGTTCCACCTGGTTTGACTCCGAGAGATGGTTCTCCTGCACCTCCAGTGATCCCTGAGAGTAGAGCAAGGAGAAACCCAGAGCCAAGTCACATACAGCTCCAAAACAAAAATAAATAAAAATTAAGGGTTTTTTTTGGGGGGGAGGGGAGGGTGAGTTCGGTTCGGTTGTTTAAGTCACACCTGGCGGTGCTCAGAGCTTACACCTGGCTCTATGCTCAGGAATCACTCCTGGCAGGCTCAGGAGACTATATGGGATGCAGGGGTTATTGAAACCTGGCCAACTGCACGAAAGGCAAACACCCTACCCATTGTACTATAACTCCAGCGCTCAAGATTAATATTTTAAAATTCTTGCCACATGGAATAAAACAACTCATTCAAGGACTTGATTTCATTATATACAGCGTGGTTTAAAGTCAGTTTCCAAGAATCTGTGTTAAATGAGAATTTACTTGTAATCTTTATTAAAGTAGACCATACTATATTCTCCTAAATTTATAAACTAGAATTTTTTTCCTCAAAATTTATCTAATTCCCAAAATACTAAAGAATACCAACACATAAAATGATTTACAGTTAATTTCCATGTCAGTTTTTTAAAAAAATCTAAAAATCTGAGTTTCTAACAAGCCTCTTACTCTAAAGATTGCAGAACTAGACATTTTGTTGCATTTATATATTGCAGCATTAAAGAAACTCTTGTACTAACTGTGCCATTACCAGGATACATAGAAACAACCGCTCCTTTTGGTATCAGTCCTTTAGTAACGAAGACCCCTTTTCCAGCAGAAATCAACGAGCTAGTTGCTAGTGCAACACTGAAACCCAATGTCTTATAAAGAATTTCTTCTGGTTTAAAGGTGTTTGGTTGTTGATGTCTGTATTCAAGCAGTTTCACCTTTGGCTGCTGAACTGACAGTAAGTCTTGGTATTTTGATTTAACGGATTCTGGAAGCCGAGTCAAAATATCTGATTGCTTATTGAAATCATTAATAAACAGAGCCTGGAAAACTGTCAGTAATGTTCCTAGGACATCTTCATCTGAGATAACTTTGTCTTTGGAATCCTCTGGAACATATCGAAGGGTCCTGAAAACGGGAAAAGTTTCTATTCACTATGCTTCATCTTACACAAGTTTTTTTAATCCCTTTGGGTTACTGGTCTTGGGAAGGACATAAAAATTAAGTTTACCAGAGCTGCTAGGCAGGGATTTTCTGTCAAAAAAAGTTAACAAGCGCCTAAACAGAAAGGTCCGTCCTATATAAATTGTTATTGAACGCCTCAAGTCCTATTTGCAGACAAGAAAAATGAGGATTTTAGAATCAGGAAATCTGCCCAACGTCCTAAAGCTGCTAAATGGGAGAAACAAAAAGACCCAAGAGAAGCTGCTCTCCTCCCTCCACATTCACAGCCACTCCGAGTCCCTCCTGAGACCCTCCAGATCGCAAAGGCTCCCTGCAGTTTCGTGCCATTCAATGACATTGTGTGTCTCTGCCGCCTTCTCGCCCCAGAGTACATCTTTAATTTCCAAAACAGTACTGTTTTCAGTACTTGGGAAAAGAAATCCACATCTCACAATTCTAAAACAGCGATGCATCTTAATTTT
Source organism: Sorex fumeus (assembly GCF_029834395.1). Classification (NCBI taxonomy): domain Eukaryota; kingdom Metazoa; phylum Chordata; class Mammalia; order Eulipotyphla; family Soricidae; genus Sorex; species Sorex fumeus. Next base: position 17,383,218 of record NW_026606072.1, read on the forward strand.
CGCTTCTGCCTTACAAAACTTCGGGAGAGCTCCTGCATGGGCTTCCACTGAGCTCGACCGTCAGCTTTCGACTGGTTTATTTCTTCCAAAACCCGGTTAGCACATCTCTTACCCAGAGCCCGCTGGAACCTGCACCCCCGTGACCCACCCAACTATCTCCCTCTCTCCTCGCATGAACACAGACAACATTTCCGAGCGCTTTCGGTGACTTTTCATCCGTTTTTATGCGTCGGCAAACTAAAACGACCCCTCGGCACTGAAGGGCTGCTAACTAAAAATTAAAGCAAGGAACTGTGGAAAAAAAAAAAAAGTACATTGGGCTTTTTTTTTCTAAGGGGGGTCGCGGGTATTTCGACGTCGGCCCCTGCTGTACAGGCCACGGAACCCCACGCAGGGCGACTTTCCGTTCTGAAATGAACGCAGCGAAACACGCCAAACCGCACCGCGGGGGCCAGAAGACCCCGGGGCCCCGCTGACCTCGCAGCGTGGAGAACTATGGGAAACAGGCCCTGGCCCCGCCCACCACAGGCCCCGCGCCCAATCGCGGCGCCCCCAGCCCCCGGTGTTAAATGCCACTTGCCTCGCCACGCCCACCGGAGGCCCCGCCTGTCTCTGGCTCCGCCCACCAAGGGTGCCGCCCGCCCAGGTACAGCTCCCATTGGTCCGAGTCAGCGCAGGCCCCTCCCACGCTCGCCGCCCTCCTGAGCCGGCCTCTCTGGCCTTTTCGGCGTCACCGGCCCGCGGCTCCGCCCAGCCCGGGGCCTCCTGGCCCCGAGTTCCGCCGCCGGCGCGCCTGGGCCGCGGATAGGCGCCCCTTGGACCGCCGACTGGCGCTCTCACCTCGGATTGTGGCTTAGGTTCAACGCGATCCAGGGTACGAAGCGGTACCTGTAACGGAGCCATCGCTGCCGCAGGTCCCGCAGCAGGCGACCCGGCATAGCGCGGTCCGCAGGGGAACGCGGGCGAGTGGCGGGGCCGGCGTGGGGCCCGCCCCTGCCCGGGGAGGGACGCCGGCCGCGCCGGCCCGCCCCTGCCCCGGCTCCGCCCTCCTCCGGACGCCCCTCGCCCCCGCCCTCCGTGGCTTCCGTGCCTTCTCCCGCTTGGCCGTGGCTAGCAGAGTCGGTGGGCGCGCGGAATCGAGGAGGCTCCCGGTTCCCGTCTCCCCTTTTAGCGCAGGCTTCCCGGGCTTCCTGAGACCATGCTCGGTTCCAGTGGGGCCAAATTGCTAAGAGTCCACGAACCGCCTTCCAGTCTCCAAGTCTGTCCCAGTCCAGGTGGGACCCGGGAGACGGTTCCGTGGGCTGGAAGCACATGCTGTCCCTGCCATGCTGTCCTGCCATGCCCCGGGTCCTTCCCTGACACCGCATAGCCGCCCCTGCTGCCCTCGACCTGGCATCTTGAGGTGTGTCACCCCCTCATCACCCCCAAAACAGAACCACGGATTCTACTTGCTGAGGCTGCAGAGTCTGCTTTCTTGTTCTTTCAGAACAAGTCACTTTTATTCCCCATTCTCACAGCCAGCAGCAAGTTAGCAGAAACATTTAAGAGCTGATGCCAGGGGCTGGAGCAATAGCACAGCGGGTAGGGCGTTTGTCTTGCATGCGGCCGACCTGGGTTCGATTCCCAGCATCCCATTATGGTCCCCTGAGCACCTCCAGGAGTAACTCCTGAGTGCAGAGCCAGGAGTAACCCCTGTGCATCGCCAGGTGTGACCCAAAAAGCCAAAAAAAAAAAAAAAGAAGAGATGATGCCCGGCTCCAGAGGAGAAGGAAAGTGTCCTTTCTTTCTGCACCCCCATTCTTTGGATTTTCAACGGTGTTACACCATCCCTGGGATTTCTGATAACCCTACTCATTTATAATTCCCACTTTGGCCATGCTCACTAGGTTTCTACATGCTTTTGTTGTCATGACCCCTTTATTTTTGAAGTGTTTTTAAGTCTGGGGGCCTGTGACTTGTTTATAGTATTATTCCAAGATTTGGTATTAAGGCTATATCGACTTCATATGGCAAACTGAGAAAGCTTCCATTCTACTCTATTACCCAAAATGTGTGTAGATATAAAGATGAGATTAGTGTTATTCCATATTCTTGAATTGTGATAGAAATCCCCAGTGAAATTGTCTGTACTTACAGGTTTGTTTGTTTGTTTTTAGTAAGAATTTAATTTCTTTTTTCTTTTGGGAGATTTTTAGTTTGGGGGACACACCTTGTGGTCCTCAAGGTATAATCCACTGAAATTAGCACTGTAGCACTGTCCTCTGGTTGTTCAATTTGCTCAAGCAGGCACCAGTAACATCTCCATTGTGAGACTTGTTACTGTTTTTGGCATACGGACTACGCCATGGGGAGCTTGCGAGACTGCCATGAGGGCAGGATACCCTCAGTAGCTTGCCAGTAAAGTTTTGAAAATTCTCAATAATTAAAAAAATTTTTTTGTTTTGGGGCCACACCCAATGTTGCTCAAGGGAATATTTCTGGCTTAGGGGGTCGTTCTGGGAATATACATTGCCAGGATCAAAGCTAGACTCAAACTCTGACATGTATAGCAAGCTCTCTAACCCTTTGAACTAGCTCCACAGACTCCCTCAATTATGTTTTGGTTTGGGAGCCCCATCTGACAGTGCTTAGGCTTACCCCTGGCTCTGCACCCAGGAATTATTCCTGGTGGTGGTCAGGGAACCATGTGGGATGCCAGGGATTGAACCAGGTCCACTGCGTGCAAGGAAAGTGCCCTTTCCCGCTTTATTATTGCTCAGCCCCATTTTTAAAATATAATTTATTGAGCTTTTGTTTACTCAGATCTCACCAGTGCTTTTAATTTTATTTTGTTTTGGGGTGATACCCAGTGGTGCCTGGAGGCTAGTCCCAGCCTGGATTTCGCTCTCTGCAGTACAGTGCCTGGATCTAATCTGGACTCCCTTTCAGGCAAAATATGCACTCAGTCTTTTTTTTTTTTGCATCACACTCGGCGATGCACAGGGGTTACTCCTGGCTCTGCACTCAGGAATTACTCCTGGTGGTGCTCAGGGGCCCTCCCGTTGTTCATCCATTTGCTCGAGCGGGCCCAGTAACGTCTCCATTGGAGACTTTGTTGTTACTGTGTCTGGCATATCGAATACGTCACGGGGAGCTTGCCAGGCTCTGCCGTGCGGGCAAGATACTCTCGGTAGCTTGCCAGGCTCTTCGAGAGGGGCGGAGGAATCGAACTCGGGTCGGCCATGTTGGCTGCGTGCAAGGCAAACGCCCTACCGCTGTGCTATCGCTCAGGGGGACCATAGGGGATGCTGGGAGTCGAACTTGGGTCAGCTGCGTGCAAGGCAAACGCCCCACCCACTGTGCTATCACTCCAGCCCTGCACTCAGTCTTTTGAGTTATTTCTCCAGCCCCAATAATTTGAAAAGGTATAACGTGATCTAATGATGAAAGTGAAAATCAAGTTTTAGAATCACATGCAACATTTTGAGAAGTTTGTGCCAGGGATTTTTTTTTAAATATATATTTAAAGTTAATTCTAGTACTGTGAATTACAGCAGCATTCTGCATAATGGTACTATTACTGACATTTTTTTTTGCCACACTCAGTGATGCTTAGAGCTTACTTCTGGGTCTGTGGTCAGGGATCTCTCCTGGAAGGGTTCAGGGGACCATATGCGACTGGGGATCAAACCCGGTTCTGTAGTATGTAAGGAAATCTCCCTACCCATTGTTCTATGGCTCCAGTCCGCATACTGCATATTGGTTTTATTAGAAAAAACATGTCAAGTTTTTGTGCTGCAGGACCCAAAATAAATGTCAAAAAAAGGCGTGTTTGGGGAGTTAAGGGGAGAAATGAGCAGGGGCCTTAGAGGGGAAACAGGTCTCTGCGAATTACAGCCTCTTAGACCTCTTTACTGCCATCTAATGGGGATTAGTCGTAATGAATATACAACTCAAATAGAACTGTGCTAATAATGAATCCCCAGAGCCGTGTCGCAACTAAAAAATTGTGGCAGCTTTAGGTATTCACTGGAAAATTCTGTACAGAAAAGGCTGCAAGAACCACTGGCAGGAGAAAGATACAGAGGTGGGATTAAACACACTGAGTTCAGAGAGCAAGAATGGAATGAGTTTAGAGCAGAAAATCCTGTTATTCCCTAATGGGAAGCCAAGATTTAGTTAGAGTTACGTTGACCCTGAGAAAATTTCAAGATTTGAGATAATAGGCAGAAAGTAGCCATTGGAGGTTCTTAAGCGGAATATTGAGTAGAAATAACTTGGGAAACTCTGAAAACTCAGAACACTGGTTGGCAGGCTGGCTAGCTGATGGTGATAGATGGATGAACGGGTGGGTGGCTGAGAGAATGATAGATGGTTGGTGGGTGGGTGGGTGGGTGGATGAATGAAGAGGTGGTTGGGTGGGTGGATGGATGGATGGATGGATGGATGGTGGATGGATGAATGGCTGGCTGGCTGGGTGGATAATTAGCTAAGGTCAGAGTGGTCTTGTGAACAGGACACTAGGAAAGGAGCTGTCACATTCAAACAGCTTCTTGTCATGACTGCCAGTTAAAAGGGAATGGGAGTACCGAGTGTCCTGTTGAAATAAACAACCAGTTGAGGTTTTAAATTGCATAAAACAAATTTTTCATTGATTGAATGTTTTTTTTTCTATGAAAAATACTGATATAAGTCCATTATTCATTCCTGAAAAAAAAAAGAGGTGAAGTTTGGTTTTCCAAATACGTGGCAAAATTGCCACTGTGTTAAGATTATCCTTAAACTCAAAAAAAAAATTTTTTTTTTTACGGTGCTGCCCTCTTCTGGTGCTACTGGCTGTACCATTGCTCTGGCCCCAAGGCTGTCTTTTCAGAGTTGGGAATATTGACTCTGCTTTCCCTCCAGCTCTTGTCTGTTTGAAGAGAGCAGTTGCTTTGGCAGGAAGTAAAAGCTACACAGATCTGGCTTTGCCTGACTGGCCAGTGTGTTCAGCTCAGAAGCTGGACATGGGGTTAATGTGGGAAGGCTGCAGGGTTTGGAGGAAGTTCCTTTGCTCTAGTAGAACATCACTCATCCTTCCATCCTCCTTATTTCATGTAAATGAAGGGAAATCCCTCCTGGTGCTACAGGTTGCTGATGGAGGAGGGACTGCTGCTGGCTTTGAGAGGAGGACAGTCAAGCTGGCCTCAGGACTCTGGGCTGTGATAAATTTGCCAGCTTCCTATATGGACTCGCTTTTCCTGACCCCTCACAGACCATCTTGAATGAGTATGTCCTCTAACTAGAAGAGGAATGACATCTGACCAGTTCTGTGTGCCTTTGCACCAACTTTAGTCCAGGTGTGTGAGTGGTATCTTGTGCAAGACACCAGTCCTTGGTAGGTGAGGGGAATATGTTTTTTTTTTCTTTTCGGGTCACACCCCAAACCTGGAGCCATAGTACAGCGGTAGGGCGTTTGCATTGCACGTAGCCAGCCTGGCCGAGCCAGGTTCAATTCCTCCGCCCCTCTCGAGAGCCCGGCAAGCTACCGAGAGTATCTCGCCCGCACGGCAGAGCCTGGCAAGCTCCTGGTGACGTATTCGATATGCCAAACACAGTAACAACAAGTCTCACAATGGAGATGTTACTGGGCCCGCTCGAGCAAATCAATGAACAACGGGAGGACAGTGCACAGTACTACAGTGCCCTCTTCTGGATGCTGGGTAACTGCACCAGTAGATGATTAGTTTAGACTGAATTGTCACTGAAATATGGGAAGCCCACTTCAAAAAAATGGGAAAAAGCAGGGATATCAGGCACATCATGGTGTAAATGGTAAACTCCTCAACTCAGAGCCAGAACTAACCCAAGTGCCACCAGGTATGATCCAAACCCTGTAACACATCCCCGCCCTCCCCAGAAGTAACCTCTGATGAACATCATAATTGACAGTGTGACTAGCACAGCCTCATGTGTGAGCTCTGGGGAGTACCACAAGTAAATGAGCAACAGCACAGTGTGTGTGTGTGTGTGTGTGTGTGTGTGTGTGTGTATGCCGTGCGCGCGTGCTCGCGTGCAGAGAGAACAGAAATGGGAGGGGGGCAGAGGGTGATTGAACATGAAGTGTTTCTTTTTTGTTTATCCCATGCTACAATACGCAAAATACTTTCAAAACTGTACCACCGAAACTAAATGCTTCTTTGTTGTTGTTTGACTACATCCCTTTATATTTGTTTTTAAACTTGGGCTTCCAGAGCAGAGTGAGTGCTCAGGGTGCTACTTTCTGCCCCTGGTCACTGCTCTTCTCTATAGTGGCTCAGGCAGCTCATATCCCGCCCAATACACCAAAGTCATTTTCCTCCACACCCTGGCCAGCACATTTGGTTTCTGACCTTTTAGGTGTAGACCAGTCTAACAAGTAGGCGGTAACATCTCATCATCATTATTTTTCTTTTTATATTATCTCTCCTTGCCGTTTTAATTTGCATTTCCCTTATAAGAATAATAAATAATGTTTGTTCCATTAGCTATCTGTGTGTCTTCTTTGAGGAAGCGGCTCCTCTTCCCATTTTTGAGTTATCTGGTTCTGTTTTTCTTTTTTTCACTAGGAAAAAAACCCTTTATATTTACCTCATAGCAAATTCATCTAAATTTGTTTTTCCCCATTAAAACAGCTCCCTGAGACTATCTTAAACTAAGAAGCTTCTGCACCTCAAAAGAAACACTCACCAAAATACAAAGACAGTCTACAGAATGGGAAAGAATATTCGCCAAATACACATCCAACAAAGGATTGATATCAAGGATATACAAGGTAATGGTTGAGCCCCACAAGAAGAAAACACCCAACCCCATCAAAAAATGGGGTAAAGAAATGAACAGAAACTTTTGCAAAGAAGAAATGCGAATGGCTAAAAGGCACATGAGAAAATGCTCTATATCACTAATCATCAGGGAGATGCAGATCAAAACCACAATGAGATATCATTTCACACCACAGAGACTGGCCCACATCCAAAAGAACAAAAGCAACCGGTGCTGGCGTGGATGTGGCGAGAAAGGGACCCTCCTTCACTGCTGGTGGGAATGCCGACTGGTTCAACCCTTTTGGAAAACAGTATGGACGATTCTCAAAAAATTAGAATTTAATCTCCCATTTGACCCCGCAATACCACTCCTGGGAATATATCCCAGAAAGGCAAAAAAAGTATAGTCGAAGTGATATCTGCACTTCTTTGTTCATTGCAGCACTCTTTACAATAGACAGAATCTGGAAAAAACCTAAGTGCCCGAGAACAGATGACTGGTTAAAGAAACTTTGGTACATTTACACAAAGGAGTACTATGTAGCTGTTAGAAAAGATGAAGTCATGAAATTTACATACAAGTGGTACTACATGGAAAGTATCATGTTAAGCGAAATGAGTCAGAAAGAGCAGGATAGACACAGAAAGATTGCATTCATCTGGGGAACATAAAGTAACAAAATGGGAGACTAACACCCAGGAGTGGCCGAGATTAGTACCAGGAATTTTGCTCCATGACTTGGAGGCCAGCCACACGTGCTAGGGGAAAAGGAAGCTCAGAGAGAGAAGGGAGCACCAAGTAAAGGGTGTTGGGAGGATCCTCCCAGGATGGGAGAAGCATGCTGAAAGTAGACTATAGACCAAACATGATCAATGCCTCTCTTGCAAACCACAGGACCCAAAAGGAAAGAGATAGAACAAAAGGGAATGCCCTGCCACAGAGGCAGAGGGGGATGGGGGTGATGGGGTTGGGAGGAATGCTGGGACCGGTGGAGGTGGAGGATGGGCGCTGGTGGAAGGATGGGTACTTGATCATTGTATAACTGAAACCCAAGCACAAAAATTTGTAAGTCTATAACTGTACCTCATGGTGTTTCACTAAAAAACAAAAAAACCAAACAACTCCCTGATCCAACATCTTCTGATCAACTGTAGCATTATAGGGTGGTACATAGCATTTCTGAATTTTTAAAGCCCATATTGTCTCAATGGTGCTGTCTTTAATAAATGTGTCACTATTTATATAAAGAAAATTAAGCACTGTCTGGAAAAAAAAAACATGGAACCCTCATGGTTAGGGAAGCATTATTTCTAAAAGTTACTGAAATGCACTTAAGTTCAAGAATTAATGAATAGATAAAGGTGATCTGTTGGGGTCGAGGGTGGGGCTTAACGGCAGAGCACTTGTCTGTAAGTGCAAAGCCTTGGTTTTAATCCCCAGCACTGTGAGATAATTAAATCGTGTGATATATACACACAATGGAGTATTATTCAGTCATAATTTTATTTTGTATGTTTTTAATTTTTTGTTTTTTTGAGCCACACCCAGCAGTGCCCAGAACTTACTCCTGGTTCTGTGCTCAGAGATCACTCCTGGTGGTATTCAGGACATATGGAATGCCGAGGATCAAACCCAGCATGCAAGGCAGGTGCCCTAACTAGCTGTATTGTCACTCTAATCTCATAAACTTTATTTTTAGTCCTACCATTTGCAACAGCATAGATTTGACAAGGACAGAAAGTCCCTGGGGGAGAGGGAGGTCTTGCCTTGCGAAAAGGCTGTAAGCACTTGGCACCCAGGGGCCCTTCTAGTATCTGCAGCAAACACCCACTTATACAGACACAGCCCACGCCAGGCCCCTCGTTCTCCATCCTCTTGCAGCTGATAGCCCCAAGTCCCTTATCCACACAGAGCCGGGAGCCCAGCACCCCTTATCTTCAGATGGGGTTCTGCCTTACCCTGCTCCTGACTGGCCACCCCCACAGTCTGAGGTGACCATAACAGTGGGAACACCCTGGGAGCCCAGTTCCTGCCGAAGGTTGAGCTGTCCAGAGAAAGACCCCCCCACTGCCCCCTTGAATCAAATGCCCCACAGCTACACAGCAGCCAGGAAGGAGAGCCAGCAACCCTAAGTTCATGAGGCACCTCCTTCCCCCTACATCCCCGGAGTGTCTCTGCTTTCCTTTCGGTAACCTCTGTGTTGAGCAAACTAGAACGTTCAGAAATTGTTTTGCGTTTTGTCCCAAGAGGCTTTTCTTGCCCCAGCGGAATGGAAGTTTCTCAAAGTATTAATATTCTTTGAGCTAGCATACAGTCAAGTCACTTGCCTCCTAGGTATCTAAAGAAAGTACGAACATGGGGCCAGAGAGATAGTGAGGTAGGAAAGGGGCTTGCCTTGCATGCGGCCAACCTGTTTGGATCCCCAGCACCCCATGAGGTCCCCCAAACAATGCTAGGAATGATAAAGGTAAAGGTAAAGGCCCTCCCGTTGATCGTCGATTTGCTCGAGCAGGCCCAGTAACGTCTCCATTGGAGACTTTGTTGTTACTGTGTCTGGCATATCCAATACTCTCGGTAGCTTGCCGGGCTCTCCGAGGGGGCGGAGGAATCGAACTCGGGTCGGCCATGTTGGCCGCTTGTAAGGCGAACGCCCTACCCGCTGTGCTATGCAAAGCCAGGAGTAAGCCCTGAGCACCTCCGGGTGTGGCCCCCAAACAAAAAAAAAAGGAAAGAAAAGAAAAGAAAAACATGAATTGATGGGACTGGAGAGGTAGTACAGGAGCTAGGCTGGCCTGGTATGTGTGCAGACTACCTCATGTTTAATCCCTGACGTCACTCAGGGTCACTCCTGAACACACAGCCAGAAAGAGCCACCGAGCACTGCCCAGTGTGGCCCAATTTTACCCCATCTTCCCAAAGAGGGCAAGAAAACAAAAGGGGTTAAAAAGAAAACTCCACAAATTAGAAAACATACATGCACTCATGTTTTGTAGCTTCATTTACAGCAATCAAGATGAGGAAAGAAGCCAACCTCTTGCAAGTGGATGAGTACAGAAGATGTGATGTACTTGCACAGTGCACTATACTTAGCCGTAAGATGAAATACTGACATTTGGGATGACAAGGATGCAACCAGAGTGGGTCCGTGAAAGTGAAGTAGGTCATAAGGAGAAAAAAATAGCAGGTGAGGGGCTGGAGAGATAGCATAGCGGGTAGGGCGTTTGCCTTGCACGCAGCCGACCCGGGTCGATTCCCAGCATCCCATATGGTCCCCTGAGCACTGCCAGGGGTAATTCCTGAGTGCAGAGCCACAAGTGACCCCTGTGCATCGCTGGTGTGACCCAAAAAGCAATAAAAAAAGTACCAGGTGGCTTTACTCATCTTTGGGATAGAACGGCAAAAAGCAGGGCAACCAAGGGGAACCAAACCAACCCTTGGAATCTGACTGCAGAACTGAGGTTAGCAGAGGGAGAGGGGTTCAGTGGGCTGTGAGAAAGGGACTATTTTTTTGGGGGGTGCCCACACTAAGCTGTACTCAGGCTCCTGGCTTTGTGCTCAGGAATCACTCCTGGAGGGGCTTGGGAAATGTATGCTGTGTGTGTTGGGGTGTCAGCTACATACAAGGGGAGTACTTTAACCCCTATACGGTGTCCTCAGAATTTCGTGGAGTTTTGCTTTGTTTCTGTGCCACACTCTGTAGTGCTAGGGCTTCTCCTGGGTCTGTGTGCAGGGATCACTCCTGGCAGGGCTCCAGAGACCATGTGGGGCTCTGGGGATTGAACCTGGGTCAGCTATGTGCAAGGCAAGTGCTTTACCCACTTTACTAGCTCTATAGTAACTGGGATTTTGATGATCATGTGGAAAATTACACTTGAAGAGGCGTGAAACTGCATTCCTAAATCAGCTTTACCTTGATTGAAAGGCTAGATGCTATAGAAATTCTATGTTTGGTCTTTTGGGAGAACTTCGATACTGTTTTCCACAGTGGCTCTGTCAGTTTAGCTTCCCAGCTACAGTGCCAAGCCCTTTCCTCCACATTCTGGTTTTGTTTGGGGGCCACACCTGGTGAGAGGCTCATCTCACCCCATGCCCACCACCCCACCCCAATAGCACTTGCTAGTTATCTTTCTGAGAGCCACATGACTTGCTATCTCATTATCACTTCCGGGAGCGTTCTTTTGTTTTTTGGTTACTCACCCTAGTGTCTCCCAAGAGGGGAGCTGCTGCCCGAAGGGGGCAGGGAGGAGGGATCCCTGGTTGTGGCTTCCATGTCTCTCCTCCCAGGGAGAGGGGAGAGAGCTGAGTATTGAAATCCAAGATTCATTTTGGGAGGAGGCGGGGCAGGTGGGGGCATACCTGGTGATGCTCAGGCATCACTCCTGGCTCTGCACTCAGGAATTACTCCTGGCAGTGCTGGGGTGCTGTGGATGGCACCGGCGTCAGCCATGTGCAAGGCAAGTGCCCCCCACCCCGCCCCCGCTGTGCTCTCTCCATCCACCCCTCCCCTCCTTTTCTCTGTGCCTTTCCTTGAAGGCTGGGGGGAAGCAGGAGTGGGTGATAGTGCTGGCCATGCATAAGGCGTTTGTGGTTCATGGAGAGCTGCTGATTTCTGCGGGCCTGCAAGGCTCACTGGAGCCCAGCGCCCTCCAAGCTTCTTCTGCCGCAGGCTGCGGAGCTGACCTTGCAGGAGGTTGCCTTGTTCCACTCCCCCCCAACCCCAGGGACAGTTTGTTCCCAGCCCAGCGCTCAGTACCCCTCAGGGACAGTTTGTTCTGTGTGCTTCAAGTTTTACAAAGTTACCACAAGCTCCCCCGTTCCAGGGAGACAGATTCCTTGGGAGGAAACCTGTTGGAACTAGTTTGGCAGCCATCCAGACCCCTTCAAGACTCTGGGGCTAAAAGTAGAGAGAGTATGGGGGAAACTGTCTGCCATAGAGGCAGGGGGAGGATTGGAATGGTGGGGGGGGTGATACTAAGGACATCAGTGGTGGAAAATGTGCACTGGTAGAGGGATGGGTGTTCGATCATTGTATGACTGAAACTCGAACTTGAAAGTTTTCTAATATTGTAAGTATCTCATGGTGGTTCACTAAAACAAATTAAAAAAGAAACGACTCTGGTTCAAGGGCTGAGATAGTAGAGTGGGAGGGAGCTTGTCTTGCACGCAGCAGACCTGGGTCCCACCCCACAGGGAATGATCCCTAAGCACAGAGCCAGGAGTAAGCCCTGAGCACTGCTGGATATGGCTTCCCCCGCTCTGCCCCCAGCCCCCTTCACTCCGAAAAAGCAACTTGGGGCTTCAATACTCAGATCTATTCATTCCCTCTTCCTTCCCTAGTGGACAGAGTGGGAACCCTCAGCCAGACAGGACCTCTCTCCTGTGCCCCATTCCCACCCCCGCATCGTCCCCAGTACCAGAGTGAGGTATGTCCCTTTACCTACTTTCAGCACTCAGTTCTGAAAATAGTTCTGAAATGATCAGAATGATCATTTTCAATCATCATTGTCATAGTGGTCCCTTCTCTATCCCAACTGGCCTTCCTTACTCCCTCCACATGTGTCAGGCTTCCAACAGTGGACCAGTCCTCCAGGTCCTTGTTTTTAATGTCCTTGAGTATTGGTCTCATACTGTTTGTTTTCTTTTTAATATCCCACAGATGGGTGCAGTCATTCTCTGTCTTTCCCTCTCTAACTCATTTTACTCAGCACGATACTCTCCATATCCATCCATTTCTAAGCAAATTTTCAGGACTTCATTTTCCCTAACAGCTGTGTCATATTCCACCGTGTAGATTCACCATAGTTTCTTTGTCCAGTCATTTGTTCTAGGGCACATGGTTTGTTTCCAGATATTGGGTATTGTAAATAGTGCTGCAATGAACATAGAAGTGGCACCTTTTCTTGTATAGACAATTCTCACTGATGGGACTTTAACTTATTTAAAAAAACTGACATAACGCTGCGTACATTTTAAATATGGTATGACTTTGATACATGTACATACTGCAATATGATCATCATTGTAGCCTATTTCCACATTGCATTAGAATACAGCTCTTCCTTGTAATTAAGGGATTGCATCAGTCTGATAAAGCTGGAGTGAATATAAAAATATCCCAAATCAAAACTACATTTAAGAGGTTGGGGAGAGAGCTAGTGCTCACGCGGAAGTAGGAAGTATGGGTTTAATCTCGAGTACCACATAGTTGAATTTGGCCGGGTTGGACATGTGCAAGGCAAAAGTCCTACCTGCTGTGTGACTCCTCTGCCCCTCTCAGAGAGCCCAGCAAGCTACTGAGAGTGTCTCGCCGCATGGCAAAGCCTGGGAAGCTACCTGTGATGTATTTGATGTGCCAAACACAGTAACAAGTCTCACAATGGAGACATTACTGGGCCCGCTGGAGCAAATCGATGAACAACGGGAGGACAGTGCTACAGTGCTACCACATGGTCTCCAGAGCACTATGCTGAGAGTAACTTCTGATAGTGACAAAATGTGCCTTTCCCCAAAAAATAAATGTAGGGCTGGAGAGATAGTTCAAGGGTGTGACTTGCACACATGCAACCTTGTAGTGGGGAGAGGGTCTGGCCAGATTCATTGTCAAAGTAAAGGCACAGCACAAAAGCCAGTAGGGAATGGATTTGAGTGAACTGGGGGAGTGCAGCGGAGGTGGGACAGGAGACCCAAGGTGCTCACAGGTGCAGCACATCCCCTATCCCCCACCCCGGGTTTCCACAGTACTCAGTTTCCTTGTACCCGAAGTAGCAAGATGTTCTGAGAGCAGAAGTGCACACCTGTGCTCACAGCCCACTTCATAGCCGACAGCACACAGGACTTCTCATTCCCCTAGTCTCTGCTGTGCACTGGTAGTCCCTGGCACCGCAGGGTGGGAAAAGCACCGCATCCTCAGACCCCAGCACCAAAATGTGCCTGCATGATTGGACTGGCCAAGTATGGCAGGTCCCCTGAGCTCCGTTTGGGAGTCCCCCCTCCCCCACACCCCCACCATACATACTTTTCAAATAGAAGCTCCGGGTTCCATCCCTAACACGAAGAAGCAAACGTTATTCAATAGAACTGACTTATTGAATATCAAGGTGTGGCCAAACCTTCCTTTAAAGTGCTTAAAGCAGGGTACAGCAGGGAGGGCGTTTGCTTTGCGTGTGGGGTCTACCTGAGCTCTGCCTGAGTGCACTGTCAGGAGTGACCTCTGAGCACCACCAGAAAAACAGAAAATGCTCCAAGCAGGGCTGGAGACAGTACCGGGTTAAGGCACTTGCTTTATACATGACCAACCCTGTTTAATCCTTGGGGAAAATTGGTCTATAGACCAGTTTTCAGGGGTGAAAAAGGTTACAGAACGCTAGAGTACTGAATATTTCCATTCAGACTCCTGTGGCTGGGAGTTCCTCATCCTCCTAAAGAAGGCTATCGCTAGTCTGTGGAAATAGCAGCATCTTAAAGTATGGCTTCTTTGAACGCTAAGTGGCTTTTACCACCATTCTGAAGTTAACAAATCATAAGCTGAGCTGGTGATGCTTAGGGGTTACTCCTGGCTCAGTACTCAAGAATTACTCCTGGTAGGACTCAGAGAACCACATGGAGTGTTGAGGATCAAACCTTGGTTGGCTAAGTGAAAGGCAAGTGGCCTACCCAGTACTGTCACACTAGCCCCAAAGAGGACTTATCTTGTATTCAACCCCCCGCCCCCGCCATTCATTGGTGACCATTTCACTCATGTTTAAGAGTTTGACTTTTAGCTCTACATAAATGTGCCATTAACACTTTCCTTTTCCCTCTGACTGACCTATGTGTTCAAGATCTGTGAATACCATTGCAAATGTCAGGGTATCCTCTCCTTTCATCAATGAATAATACTCCGTTAGTGTTTTTTCATTCACTTATTTATGGATGGATAGGTATTTAGACTCTCTATCTTGGTCATTGTGAACAATTATGCAAAACACATTGAACACTTCTCTATTAAAACCTGTTTCATTTCCTTTGGATATATTTATATTCAGAAGTGGAACTGCTGGGGTCCTATAACAGAAATTTTTTTGTGCCACACCCAATGGTGCACAGGGCTTACTCCCGGTTCTTGCTCTTGGGGATCATTCCTGACAGTGCTTGGCCTGCTGTACGATCTCTCCAGCCCTGACAGAAAAGTTTTGAGGAAGCTCCATATTGTTTTCCACAGTAAATTATTAATTCTTATTCCTATCAACAATAATTTCTGCTCCTTTCCCCAATATCCTTGCTGGCACCGGCTGTGTGTGTGCTTCCTTCTCCAGTACTGGGATGGAACACGGGGCCTCACACGTGCAAGGCCTGCACTCTACCACGTGCGTCACATCCCTGTCTTTTCTCATATTCTTTTTCTCCGCCGCCCTTAAGATGGTACTGTGACTTCTTTTTTTTTATTGATAGCGTCTTAAATTTGATAGCTGCACACTGAGCCATTCTTGCATCTCAGGAATAAAATCCACTTGGCAATGGGATGTAATAGCTTTAATTGTTCTTGAAGTTGCTTTGCTGATATTTCAGTCACACACCTATACTCTGAACTAAACCTATGATGTAAATGTATTACTTGCCTGCTAAGGAGAGAGGCTGCGGGGATGGATTGGAAGGAACCTTGGGACGACAGTGGTAGAAGGCAGGTCACTTTGTTGTAGGACTGATGTTGGCACACTGTATGCCTGAGACAACTGTATTATTAACAACTCTGTAAACTACAGTGTTTAAATAAAAAGAAAAAAAGGATGAAATAACTTTAAATCTTCAAACACTTTAAAAACATGAATGTTTCAAAGAAAAATGAAGGAACAGTTCTGAATTAAAAGAACGTAAAGAGACATGACAAGGATTACATGGATCCCTTGTGATAAAAGACACACTTGGGGGCTGAGACAGTACAGCAGGGAAGGCACTGACTTGTATGCTGCCAGCCCTGGTTTGATCCCTGGCCCCATATATGGACATACTGCCAGAAATGACCGTTGAACACAGAGCCAGTAATAGACCAGAGCACAGCCAGGTATGGCCCCAAACTCCCCAAAGACATAGCTAGGCAGCTGATTGAATGCCAGTGGGTGGGGCTGTTGGGTATAGGAATTGTGTTCTTGATAGTTTTCCATATAAATGATCACGACCATCCTGTTGTTCATCGATTTCCTCGAGCAGGCACCAGTAACATCTCCTTCTTCCTAGCTCTGAGATTTTAAAAGAGCCATTTCAATGCTCTTTCAGGATTAAGAGAATGAGACCCATCACTGTTACTGGTATTTGGCATACTGAGTACGACACGGAAGTTTGCCAGACTCTGCCGTTCCATATAAAATGAAGTAAAAATAAAAATAATCAACTTTGTTCAAAAACGTTTATTTACTATAAAGACAAAACACCAAAATAGGTACAAATACTATAAAATTGGTTCAATGGGGTAAAAATTTTAATTAAAATATCTTGATATATTTAAAATAACAAAGGATACATTTAAGCCAAATCTTCTTAACCCAGAGTTTTTTTTTTTGTAACATTTGCTTACACAGTAAGGTGCTAATAGAAGTTAGCCCTTAAGCCCTGGAAATCTTAGGAATCATAGTCACACAGCAAATATAATTTCATTGTGAAAGTGAACTTTGGTAGAAGAAAAATCTATAGGACACCTGAGGTAGTAGAAACTGGAATAACAGCAGTAGACGTTATTTACAACTTGAGTACCAAATAACATTAAGAACACAAAATAATTACACAATACAATTTTCAGTCCAGCTTTGATCCAAAGAAAATAAGAATATTACATCACATTTGCATTGAAAACAAAACAAAACAAAAAAACACCACAATTACCAGCAAGCTGAGGGAACTGCAAACAAACTCAAACAATGGATTTCGACATCTACAGGCAGTTTGAGTTTGAAATGTGGTGGGCATGGTGATCTACAAAGTAATACTGATTAGCTGAGGTTCCTCAGTTTATACAGTTTACATTTCTGTCAGATATAGCATTCATCCGACCAATGATCTTCCAGTACATAAAATGGCAAGAGTGCATCCTTTAAAGCTTGCACGAGACTTGGAAACAATCTTATTAGAACTGTGGAAATTCTAAAGTAGTCCAAAAAAAAAAAGAAAATAAAAAGAAAGTCAAGTACAACACATTAGAGCTACCAAACTTCACATTTCGGTACTGTTTTTTTTTTTAACTCTTCAAATATTGCCAATCTTTCAAAAGGAATGTAAAAATTTCCTAAAATACACATTCACATAAAAAAAAACTGCCTTTTAAAAATTATATGCAATATATCCCTGTAAACTTATCATGTAACTTATTTTACTTCCAATTTGTGTTGTACATTTAAAATGTACTCAATATAGCTTATTTAGTTTATCCTGAGTTTTTGAGGATTACCAATTCCGTTTCACTCTGCAACAATTCAACTGGCTTCTGAAGAGTTAAAACTTATCTCAGAAAGTTGTATTAAATATTTCATCAGTACTTAATTTAAAAGACTCACAAAAAAAATATAAAAAGAGCTGCCATTTTCCTTCCGAATTCCATGCATCTGAATTCAACTGAGAGGAAAAAATCACTGGATAACTGTGCAATGTGTAAGGAATATTGTACAAATAAAATCCAATTCCACTTTCCTTCTGAACACATTTTCTAAGTTCAAAAGAAATTTATCTTTAAAAACACTATTCCTCATTAGTAAATAAGTTAATTCTTTTCAGAGTCAGGCCTCTTGTAGAAAAGATGCACAGTAGAAGGAAAACAGCAGTTGCAAGTTATTTTCAGTGATGGTGATAAAAATGGTCATACAGAGTTAAGACTTAATGGTGTGAAGCCTTGAAGTCTCTTACAGTTTGACAAAAGAAACTGACACATTTTTAAAAAATCAAATACATATCAAGGTAATCTTGATCTTGGTTTTAAGCTGTATCACAAAACATAGCTGATTTTCACTTAATTCATATTTAACATGCATTGATTGAGAAGCGCAGTGACGGACTCAATAAAGGTAGCATTTTATCATATTCCAATTAGAAAGAATAAATCTGCATTTGCAAAACTCTTGCAATAGCAAGATATTTGATAAAAATCTAGTTCACACCTAGTTCTATGTTTTTTTTTTCCTGGTTTGAAAAGATCACCTTTCCCTGAATATTAAACAAAAATGAAGGTGAAATGAAAATACAGAACCATAATTTCCAAAAACGAAATGAATGGGCCAACAGTAAAATGCACAATAAAACACAACTGCCCAGGCATTTAAAAAAATAAAGGTCAACCGTAGGTCCTAAAGAAGTCATTAACTTTAAAAAATATATGGATTTACTGCTAACTGTAGCACATTTCTGACCTAAAAGAGGCAGATAGTGATTTTTTTTTATAACCAGTGACAAATAAACTGAAGGGAACAGCAGAACCCCCTCTTGTAATCATGATATGAAATGGAAGAATAACTGACACATTAAAACAGATCCTGAGCCCCTCAGCTGCTAATATTGCTGAAAAAGTGCTCTAAAAAAATAAAATTATGCTCTTGTTAATTAGCCATGCAAACTTCATTGCTTTCCTGTTCACCTAGGGCCAGTTCTTTGAAAGGCACGGTTTACAGTTTTTGCACAATTTGTGGACTTTTGCATACTAAGCTTAGGTACAGATCATGATTTGTCAATCACATATTTAGGTTAGGGTCCCCCATTGGTCTTGTTTACAGTTGTTCAGTGGCAGGAAGGCCAGCAGATTATCAATGTGGTTCCCCACAAAAGTTCTTTTTTCCCCCTCTTACTGCGCATCCTCTCTCCATTCTAGTTCATGTGCATGGCTACCAGGTAGTGCGGAAGACTGGATGCTTCAGTAGCTCTCTGGAGGGAGGTCTGTCCTGAGGCTGAAGTTCTAAACATCGAAGAGTCACGTCTCGTAAACCGGGAGATAGGTGTGAGGGGATGGATGGAGCAGTCGTTGCACTAGCGATCTGTAGGAGAGAGCACCAGAGCAGTGAGGCTTTGCCCGGCCGCAGCTTCTGGGACAGAGTCCGCGTGCATATTTCAGAAACATCTTGTAAACAGGTGGGGCTCAAGAGAAAGGGAGTGGAATTTCCAACATGGGAGAACATTATCTACTACTGCGTGGGAGATTTCTTCTACAAATTCTTTCAATTTTAGGATCTCAGTTTTTGGTGCTTGGGCCCTAGCCATGGTGCCCAGAGACTATCACCAGCTCTGGGCTCAGGAGTTGCCCTTGGAACTACTCAGGAGACCAGGTGGTGCCACAGATCACACCTGGGCCTCCTGCACACAGAGAATGCTCTCAGCCTGTGAGGCTCTCGCTGGTCTCGCAGATTTCCAAATTTGATTACTTCATGAATTGATTTGTCTGTTTTTTTCTTTTTTTCCTTTTTCTCTTTTGGCTTTTTCGGCCACACCTGGCGATGCTCAGGTGTTACCCTAGCTGTGCTCAGGGCATCATTTGAGGTGCCAGGGATTGAACCTGGGTCAGACACATGCACGGCAGAAGCCTTACTGCTGTACTATCACTCTGGCCCTGATTTTTCTTGTCATAAATGAACAAGGTCAAACGCATGAAGATGAGAAAACAGGAAAAGTATTCACTCAAATGAATTCTATTTTCCTCATCATCACTCCAAGATGGTCTGTCCTCTCTGTTTCAATGCATATTTTCTAGTTTCAAAATTACTATTATAATATAAATGTGGGAGTACCCAGAGGAGAATACAGGTGAGAGGTACTAGGTACAGTGGGAGAAAAACAGCTCAGGGGCTAACAATTACACACAGTGACATCCTTTGGTGCTAAGCAAAGGTGCTGAGGTCCAGAGGCAATTTTGTTTGTCCTCATGGTAATCCCAAATAAGTATCAATAATATGCCGCGCTTATAAACAGGAAAATGAAAGTCATAACAGGTCAATCTACTAAGAAAATAACAAGGGGCGGTCACATAGGAGTCTTGCTACAGTATTTTTTTCGTCTGCATTCACATGTCAGCATCTAGTCCAGATTCAAACTTCATTTAACAGCAGAATTCATTAGCCAACGTCTGGGTGTATTTTGGAATTAACTTGTACACCTTCACTCCCAGATGCTTTACTACCATGACAGTATCTGCGCACAGCGGACTCTTGCCCTGCATCAGATGCTTGATGGTTTCGGACCCACTTATGAGACATTCCTCAGGACTGTCCACAGGGAGGATTGGCTACTATGATATCAAAACCAGCGCAGCAACAATTCCAGGTAAATCCAGTATACATTATAATCACAGAGGACAAACTCCTCTCCGAAAATGGCACATCGTCTACGTACATAAAGGTCTTCTCTATACAGCTCGAGCGGCTGCTGGTAAACCCTTGGGGTGCTACACACGCAGTCCTGCCACCTTCTCCGGCAGCTGCAAGCGCTTCCTTGGCGAGTCACAAAGTGGTTTCCTGACTGTGCCCAAACTGACTTAATTGCTGGGTCAGTCTGTGGCTTCTGCTCAACATAAAATTCCTGGAAAGCTGCTAGAGTTTGGGCTGAATCTGGGAGATATTATCATCCTTGGAGTCACTCATTACACAAATTGTCTACATTACCAGCAGAGCATGTATGGTGATGCCCAAAGTCCAATGTCTGACTCAAAAACGAAAAATCTCAACCATTACATTGTTCTGAGATAGAACTGTAAAGAATAGCAATTTTTAACATTCTGGCAATCAACCCGGGTGTGAACTGTTTTAATACAGAAAAATCTGTATACATAAGAAACTTCCTGTAAATATTTTACTTAGGCACAGTGATTGATTCAGTATTTACTTCAATCCATGTCCTCAGTGACTTTATAAAGCCTTATTACTACAAATATAATATTAACTAAGTATACTCAATACCAATAACACATAAATTCCTGGGGAAATATACTTACATATAAAACTTTTCTGGGGGTGGGGGAGAGAGAGGGGCCACACCCAGAGATACTCAGGGCTTACTCCTACCCCTGCACTCAGGAATCACTGCTGGCAGGCTCAGGGAATCACATGGGATTCCAGGAATCAAACCTGAGCTGGCTACATGCAAGCAAGTGCTCTACCTGCTGTCCCATCTCTCTGGCCCTAAAAACCATGTTCATTTTATTTTTTTGCTTTTTGGGTCACACCCAGCAATGCTGGGATCGAACCCGGGTTGGCGGCGTGCAAGGCAAACGCCCTACCCGCTGTGCCATTGCTCTGGCCCAAAACCATATTTATTTTAAGGAATCTAGACCTTCATGTTAAACGACAGTTGAGGAGAACCTATGAGAATATGACTTTTTCAATTTTATTTAATTAATTTTTGTTTTGGGCGGAGGGGGGGCAGGCCTGGCTGTACTCAGGGCTTACTCCTGGCGCTGCACTTCAGGGTCATTCTTGACGATGCTCAGGGGATCATAAACACGGGGTGTTAGGGACCGAACAGGGGTTGGCCGAGTTCTGGCCAGGGCTTTACCTACTGTACTACTCCTCCAGTCCCAGACCCCTGCAACTTTTAGAAGAAATCGTTTCTCCTTGAATTACCTTAAATATCAGAGCAAGATGATTGGAGTGCTTTTCTGCATTCCAAGGTGGTTTAGCACAGGCCATCTCTATAATAGCACAGCCGACACTCCATACGTCACAGCTTCTGCCATACTGCTGACCTCTGAGTACCTGAAATAAAGTGCAGTTGACTGAGAAAAGAACTCAAATTAAATTGACGAACTAAAAAGAAGGCAAAAGAGAGATTCCAATTTTCCACCACAGAGCAGTAACAACAGTGCAAACAGGAATCGCAAGGCCTGGTCTGTGTGGTGCTGGCAGACCCTGGGAGAGACCCTGGGAAGTCGCTCTGCAGAGTTTTAGAGTGGCCCCACCATTACCTATGTAAGTGAAAAGCTTTGACACAGCTGAAAGGCTGAGCTCATAACAACACCGTGGAAACTTCTGGTCTGGTACTACTACTAAGAGCTGCCGCTGTGTGTTCATTTCCTTTGAGCACAGATAATTATTTTATTTTGGTTTTGGTGGTGCTCAGATGTTACTCCTTGGTTTACACTCTGGAAATTGCTCCTGGCGGGCTGGGGGGGGACCGAACTGAACCCAGGTTAGCAGCTTAAAGAGAAGAGTCCTAATTGCTATGCTACTGCTCTGGCCCTCAGAGAACAATTTTAAAACTTCTATCATGCATGGGCTGTGGATTCAGTAGTAAGTGCATGCCCTATATCCATGCACCTAGTATGCAAAAAAAAAAAAAAAATCCCCAAACCTCTGTCATGTGCTCTTTGGGGGCTGGGGAGATAGCACAGGGATTGGGGCACAGGGTGCCGGCACTTGGCCTCCCGAGTTCAGCCGGTGCAGCACGGGAGCCCTCAGGATGGCGAGGTGAGGCCCTGGGGCCCCGAGCACTACAGGAACTGAGCAGCACAGCCACCACGGACTGAGGCTTTCAAACACCCACCCGGCGGGCTGAGTATCACCAGGAGGGCCCCTATCTTCTGGGAGCACTGTCCAGGAGGCCCAAAACAAAGGAAACAAAACATGCACTTTGGGTTTCTCACAAAACTATAAATTACCTGATGATTCTTGTAACAACTGAATTTAAGCTACCAACAGCCCTTAAGCAAGTTGATTATAAAACAAAGTAAATTCGTATTTTTAATCAGTTAAGTTGAAAACGAAAAGGCAGGGACTAGGGTTGTGAAATGAATTTTAGCATTAGAATCCTTTCTTCAGGGCCAGTGGCATCCTGGATGCCACTGAATGATGTGTCAGACTCAAAGCTGCTTCTCACCTCAGGTGCCATAAATGCAATTGTCCCCAGTAACTGTCCTTGAAATTCTCCGGCACCAGTTCCTTTTGATGCCAACCTGGCAGCAGCTCCAAAGTCTGCAATTCTCAGTCTCTGTCCTGTGCTGTCAATGAGCAAATTGGCACCTGTCAAGGACAAAACAGCAACAGTTAACGGCCTTGGAGGTTCACAACAAAAGTAGAGACAGAAAGCTAAGCGGATCAGTAGTAATGAAATAGGACAACAAAAGACATAAACCGATAACCCAGCAGAGGGTCAAAGAAATGTACCCGCCCAAACACACATAATCACTGCAATAGATACACAGGTCTTAACAATGAAAGAAACCTAAAAACATACACAAAATCAATTAAAACGGTCTAAAATAAACAAAACCTAAAACCCTGAAAGTCTGAAAAACTAAGTATACAGGAAAACGTAGTAAGGCAGATTTTGTGGAGACCAAAGTAAGTGTGGGAAAGGACATTTGGCCAGGCACCTCCACCGCCCCTCTAGCCCTCCAAGTTCCAATTTTAGTGCCAGGCGGAAATGATCGTACAGAGGGCAGGGAATTTGCCGTGCATGCAGCTGATCCGGGTTTGACACCTGGTACCACATGCGGATCCCCCCTGAGGAGCAATCCCTGAGCACTACTGGCTGTGTCTATCCCCCCCAAAAAAACAAAACAAAGCAATTTTAGTGTCATTTACATATTGAGGTAAGGTCCTGAGGAAACAGATGAACCCAAACCAATTCAAACTCTATTCATGCTGAAATTTCTTAATAAACGTCAGATGCAGAGGACAGGAATGCACGCTGCTGGATCCCAGAGATTCAGGAGAGCAGTGAGGCTCTCGGAGCGCTGAGCTGCCCAGACCGCAGCTGAGGGCGGAAACCCGGGCCCCATGCTGAACTTGCAAAATGCCTTTTTAAAGAAATGACACTTAAATTCATTCCCATGAAATCATGCAGAGTTTCTGTGCCACTGTGCCCCACGCATGGGTGGGATATTAAGTACAAGGCAACCAATCTCAATTAGGAAATATTAACACACAGGCTTAACCGGTAACAACGTATTAGTAATCTCTTATTACAAGGGCTTAATTGCTTCAGGGCGAGATACAACAATCTTCACACACTTTTTTCTTTCTTTCTTTCTTTCTTTTTGGGTCACACCCAGCGATGCACAGGGCTTACTCCTGGCTCATGCACTCAGAAATTACTCCTGGCGGTGCTCAGGGGACCATATGGGATGCTGGGAATTGAACCCGGATTGGCCACGTGCAAGGCAAATGCCCTACACACTGTGCTATCGCTCCAGCCCCAAACTCGTTTTTCTAAGGAAATCTTTTTTGATCATTTTTAGCAAATTATTCATAAAAAGCAATATAAAATAAAGTTTTAGGGCCCACTCTGGGGGTAGGCTTGGGTGGTGGTTGGGCAAATTGGAAGTAATGGTGGTGGGATTGGTGTTGGAATACTGAATGTGATAAATCACAGTGAACAACCTTACAAAAATAAAGTAAAAAAATAATCAGCTGAAAATTCAGGCATGCAGGTTTTGTAACTGAAATTTCCAGACTTCTCCCAGAGATGAGCTGGGCTATCTCCCCCTACCTCCCTGTACTTCCGGAAGCCCTGAAAGTCATGTCCACACTGGAAAGCTGCCACCCAGTTCAAAAAGCTACTCCTGCTACACCTCCCTGAGAAAAGCACTTGATGGCCTGAATAAACACGATGACCACATAGTATCTGTATTGCAAACTGTAATACTCAAAAGGAGAGAAAGAGGAAAAGTGTCTGCCACAGAGGCAGGCCGGGGGGGTGGGGGAATGGTAGCATGAACACTGGGGACATTAGTGGTGTGAAGCGTGTATTGGTGGAGGGAGAGCTGTTGGAGCACTGTATGAGTGAAAACCGATCATGTACATCTTCGTAATGGTCTGTCTCATGATGATTCAATTTAAAAAGTAAAACAAAAAAACTGAACTGATGAACACTTCATGCACATTTAGGTTTTCTCCCTTATTTTTTTTTGTTTTTTGGGTCATACCCGGCAATGCACAGGGGTCACTCTTGGCTCAGCGCTCAGGAATTACCCCTGGCAGTGCTTAGGGGACCATATGGGATGCTGGGAATTGAACCCGGGTCGGCTGCGTGCAAGGCAAACGTCCTACCCGCTGTGCTTTCGCTCCAGCCCCCTCCCTGAACTATTTTAAGATTTTTCAAGTCAGATTTCCAGTCTGTCCTCCTACCCCACCCACCACTTTACTTTCTGCGAATGGAGGTGGTGCTGCAGATTGAATCCTAAGCCTTACACAAGTAAATCATATGCTCCCAAGCCCTTGAAACCCGGGGTTGGATTTCTGGTGAAACAATAGATAAATAAGGACACCAGCAGCGCCACTGTTGTATCTTCAGAACCTCTGCTTTCTTCTCCACCCTTTCAGGCGAGCTGACCTCCACACTGCTATGCCCAAGGCCTTTTGGGAATGAAGAGCAGAACCCCTCCCTTCTAGCTGGGTCCTGGCAGCCTCCACCCCCGCCACCCGCCACATCGGCAGGCCCAGTTCCACATTCCCACCTCCTCAGCTCTACGCATCACACCTCACAAGAACATTTCCTCTCACTGGGTAAAGACAGAGGGAAAGAGAAGAGCAACACACAGCACCATCCCTCAGAGAAGCCTGTGGGGCCAACTCCAAAGGCTCGTTCTTGGCACAGCGGGAACACAGCATACCCAGCAGGGAAGAACAGTAAAAATAAAAACACGAAAGGATCTACCAGGACCAATCAGCTCTGTCAACTCTCAGAGAATGATTTTAGGGGCACTACGCTGAGGACATTTAATGAGCTCCGAGAAACAATGGCACAGGGTACGCAGCAAAACACAAGAAAGAATGAGAGCCCAAAGGACAAAATTACAATCAGAAATGACAGAAATAATGGTAGTAATATAGAAAAAAAAATCCAAAATCAAACAAACAAACAAACAAACAAACATAACAAAACAAAACAGAAGGTCTGAGCTGCAGAATAATAGCAGAAGAGGAAAAATCAAGAAGCCCCAAGAAGTGATGTGGGAAAACCCTAGGTAACAATAGAAGATGGGAAAAAGTCTGAAGGGAGAGAGGGAGATGGGGAGAAAGGAGAAGGGAGAGAGAGTAGAGAGAGGGCGGAGGGAGGGAGGGAGGGAAAGAGAGAGAGAGAGAGAGAGAGAGAGCACCTGACAGAAAAAGACCCCAAGGTTCCTTTCACTTCTAAGAGTCTGATTTGAATCACACAGGAGAAACGATCACAGTCTGTCTCAACTCAGAAAAAAGACCCACATTTAAAAATTCTGTTTTGTACCCATTTATTGGGCTGGAGTGATAACACAGTCGGTAGGGCGTTTGCCTTGCACGCAGCCGACCCAGGTTCTATTCCTCCGCCCCTCTTGGAGAACCCAGCAGGCTACTGAGAGGATCTTGCACATACGAAAAAGCCTGGCAAGCTACCCGTGACATATTTGATATGCCAAAAACAGTAACAGGTCTCACGATTTGTTGTGAGACATTACTGGTGCCCGCTCGAGCAAACTGATGAACAACAGGAGGACAGTGCTACAGTGCTACCCACTTATTAAGAGAATCCCTACCTTTGACATCTCTGTGAATGATCTGGTTTTCATGGAGATAGGAAAGGCCACGAAGCAACTGTTCAGTATAGTTAATAACTACTGATTCCTTGAAGGCTCCGTATTTGCTGAGCAGATGAGCCACTGATCCCCCTATAAGACAAGTGTGTAACAATGGTTAGCGTTAGAAACTTAAGCTAGGATTAAAATCATTTGCTACAATTTGGTTGCATAAGATAGTACTGTCGGAGAATCAGATTCATATCTGAAATGCTCCATTTTTTGTACACTTTACATCAAGAGTGAAACTTCTTAAAAACAAACGCATTATTGTATGACCTCAAATGCATCCCCTAGGATCCACGCTCAAAGACCCTCCTAGTCCGTAGGTTCACTGTGCTTTTACCTGTCCTGCAGGCGCTTTCATTTCTTGTCTTGTTTTTGTTGAACAGGCTCACAATAGGCTTAAACCTATGATAAGCAAGTCTACTGGATGTTATTTTCCCAACAGCACGTGTCCACGTTGTGTCTACCACATTTAATGAAGGTACATTCACTGTTTTCAGATGTAAAGCTATTAAGAACCTAACTCCTATATGCATGAGTTAACAATTTTCTTTTCATGATTTATGATTTCACCTTGAAATCAGTCATCTGGGGAACCAAACCAGCAATATCTCCAAAGAGTTTCTGTGGTTTTCTGAAGGTCCCAGGTCTCAGAAAACTTTAAAAGTTAACAATGAAAAACCGGAAAAAAAGTTGACAGCTTTAGGTGTTAACTATTTCTGTGCTGCACATTTTACTATGTTGAAGGTGAAGAGGATAGGAGGACCCAGGATTCAAGCCGGGTTGTATTCCACTGCAACCTGTTTGGGACCTAGAACAGGTCACACTCTCACAAAGTCTCATTGAAAACTTTTTACAACTGTCCTAAATGTAACACTCAACGAGCCACAACTAGCATCACAGACCACCAGAGACTGTCCATAAACACTCACTGACAGAAATAAGTTCCTCAAGCTCAAAATGCCTAAAGACTTCGGCTGGAGAGTTAGCCAAAGGGGGTGGGGAGGGGCACATGCTCTGCATGAAGGAGACCTGGCTGGATCCTGCATTGCGTGGCTCGAGCACTAATGGAGAGCAACTGAGCCCGTGCCAGGAGCAGCACTGCCTCACGGAGCCCCCAAACCAAAACCAGAAAATGGAGAAGAGCTAAGAAGTTAAACCAAGCACTTCTCTATGCACTAGCACAAATCAGTTACTGTGTAGCACTGTAAAATACAACATTAAACTTAGTTTTCATTTGTCCCAGTAAATGATAAAGTTCAACTTGATGTACCAACTTTGATTCAAGTTTATCCGTAATACAGTTTTCAACTTTCCCAGTATCAATTTTATTTTGATATTGCCAGGTTAAGTGAACGTAGAAGGTTTAGAAAATATATTCCTATAAAACAAATGCTACACTGAAAACCACTGGAAAAATATAAAGGGTATGTATGCAACAAATGTTTTATTTACAGTTAAAGTAAAAGCCTATCTACATTCCACTACTACAAAAAGGTGATTTTTAATAGAAATAAGAACTAATAAAAATGTTTATTAAACTTTTTTCTAAATTTAGTATGTATTATCAAGTTATCGGCATACTATTATTACTTTTTTTTTTTTTTTTGCTTTTTGGGTTACACCGGCAATGCACAAGGGTTACTCCTGGCTCTGCATTCAAATTACTCCTGGCGGTGCTGAGAGGACCATATGGGATGCTGGGAATCGAACCTGGGTTGGCTGCGTGCAAGGCAAATGTCCTACCTGCTGTGCTATCACTCCAGCTCCCATACTATTATTTTTAATTTAACAATGAACCTGCTGGGGCTTGAGAGGTACCTGATTGGCTGGAGTGCTACAGGAGGCCCGGATGGGAGACCTGCCACCACATGGACCCCTGCAAACACTGAGCCAGGAGTCGTCCCTGAGCACCCCCCAGAGTGGCCTGAAAAAAGCAAAAGAGAATGAACATACCTGCCATCCACTCAATGAAGAGATTATAATTGCTCTTCTCACACGTGGCTCCCAACATCCTAATGATGTTTGGGTGGTTCAGATGGCTCATCATTCTTATTTCTTCTCTTAATGCTTCCACTACTTCTTCTTGCTCAGAAGATGTGTTTCTGACATATGTCACCTGTTTCCAAGAATATGTTGACAAGACTTTGAATTCTGATGATTTTCTATTTACAGTTTTCATTAAGAAGATAACAAATGGACCAATATAAATCAGCTTGTATATCAGCAAGTGAAATTAGGGTTCACTGGTGCAGTAAGGATACTTGTAGACAGTAAAAATGTAGCTCTAGGCCTGGTGAGATACTACAGAAGTGAAAAGTGTCTGCTCTGCATGAGGCCAAGCCCAGTCTGATTCCTGGTACCACACAGTCCAGAAGCACTGCTGGTGGCAACCTCCGATCACAAAGCCGAGCGCAGCTCTCAAGACCCACAGAGTATGACCCCTACACCTAACCTAAGTAAATAATAAAAGTACAGTTAGGTGCGGGGTGGGACGTAGTATAGCAGTGAGGGTGCAGGCCTAGCATGTCCCAATCCAGGTTCGAGTTGAAGTACCACGATTCCCACTCTCCCACAGCGCCACCTGGTGTAGCCTTGGAGATCCCTTGTACCACAGCAGTATCCTGGGCATTCTCCGGACCACAGGGTCTGAGCAACATCACAGAAACACCCGAAAACCGTAAGACATAATCAATATTCCAAAACTAAAGACAGTAAAATTGAGAAAAAGTCAATCACGGAAGAATCAGGGTATTTTAAAAAGCAAGCTTTGTCCTTTTCACATCTTGCTAAGTGAAAAAGAAAAAACCACCTTATAAGTTCCAAAATGACAATGCACCAGTAACACTGAGGGAGTCTGGGGCTTATACTGTGGGTCGGGCACTTGTATTGCATGTGGCTGACTAGAGTTTGATCCCCAGCTCCCTAGATGTTGCTCCCTGAGCCTGCCAAGACTGATCCGTGAGCTCATGGCAAGGAATAAGGGCACCAAGAAGTATGGCACAAAAACAAAGATACCAAAACAACACAAAAATTGGAAAGGATATGAAAACAAACCTTAATAAAAAAAAACACTTCTATAAGGCCTATCTTGGTGTTGCATATTATGAGCATCAAGCTCCAATTTTTCTGAGGAGAGAGAGGGCCATCCTTGGTGGTGCTTGGTGATCACTTCTGGCAGTGCTTGGGGGATCATATTGTAGTACACCAGGATTGGACACTTGCAAGGCAAATGCCTGCCCTGCTGTACTATCTCTTTGGCCCAAGCTCCAATTTTTCACTAATGACAATGATAACATTAAATAATTCAGGATGTGCTTGGTGTCTTGACAACATCTGCTTGAAACAGATTTCTCGAATTTCCAAGAGCTGAAGTACACACACGAGACATATTTTAAGATTGTATTTGCTTCTATTTTACTGAATAACTTTGATCATTTCACTTCTATTCTAGTTACCTGTTTAACAGCCATTAAAGTTCCAGTTCCCACATCTTGAGCCTGATAGCAAGAAGAAAACGCTCCCAGGCCTATCTGCTGACCTTTCAGCCACTCGGTGTCTTCTCGATAAGGCTGTTTTGCTTTGGTGTGTCCTGGCAGCGTCTCTGGTGTCTACGTAGTAAATAAGAGCAACCATTTTACTATTAAAGCCAAATCTGTGAAACTAGCATGGCAAAATATCACTTGTGCTCAGCCCGACTTCCCAAATCCCGTCAACTGAACTCAACCTCTGAATAGACAGTGCTGGTGACCAATATTAAACACAACAGTGCATCACCGTTACAGAGGCAACCAGAAGCATCACTGACATAGGAATAATTCTCTCTAAACAAAGCTCTGACCAATTTTGTTCTCTCATTAGGCATTTCCTGTGGGAAAAAACTGCTTGCAGTAATTTAACTCCTGTTAAAAGCTGCATTCCTGAGTTAGATTTATTTGAGCCTGTCCAAGGGACAGCTTTAACAGTATACTTACATCCTGTTGAATAATAATGATATCTTCTCCATTTTCAACCTGAAGTTGAGGAACTACTGGGAGGGCATCCTGGGATGCCGACATTGCCATGGCAATTGCTAAAGCTTCTTCTTCCTCCGCCTCCATCTTTTCTTTGCATTTCTGATTATGATTCACATCATCTTTGTAGGTATCATCGTTCTCATCTTTTTCAGGGGAGAGGACAGCCACTTCTGACTTAAACGTTACTGTGGTGTCATTTGAAGGCAGAGATGCTTCAAGAAGGTCCTCGATACTGGAATTGAGCTCTGCATTGACATCTAATCTGCATTTCTCCTCGACCGGGGTGAACACTGTCTCATCACTGGGTATGACAGCGTTACTGCTACTGCCGCTACTGCCAAAGCTGTCCTCACATTTGGAAGAACTGTGGAGATCCAGTGTCATGCTGTTCTTGGAGGAGTCTCCTTGTTTACTTGTGTTACCTGGGGTAGGTCGAGATGGCTTTGGCCTGTGTATAGTACTGGAGGGTGCAGGTCTCGACTGAGTAAAGATTGGGGAAAGTTTATCTGGATCGTTGTTTTCAGAACAGTTCCTCTGGAACTGGAGAGAAAACTTGCGCTGTGTTTGAGGAGATGCACAAGGTATTTTGCAGGGAATGAATCCCTGAGGTCTGTGCTTGGGGACATCTGTTCCAGTGGCAGCGGGGACAGATGGGGCAGAGGAAGATGGGGTCGACAGGGCTGGGAACATAACCTGGGAATGATGAGACAAAGGAGAAGAGTTCAAACACTGACTGTGGGGTCTGCCTTTTGTTTGAACCATTGGCTTTGGTTGCTCCATCGTTGCTGAATTTGCAAGTCCTAATGAAATGCCAGTCAGTCTGTCAGAAATGTCCTCCGAGCTGGCACTCAATTTTGCAGCACACAAGGCTCTTCCAGTTTTCTCTGGATGGTCTGTGTGCTCGGGGGAGCTGTTCTCTGTGGCTTCTGAGTAGCTGCTAGAGACAGATGCCTGCAAAAGGCTGTCGTGGCGACCACCCAAAGGCTCTTCCATGCCCAGTTCGATAGCCTCAACGATTTCCACCTCGTCTGCAATGGCCATCAGACGGCGACGCATCCTGCTGAAGTGAGTGGAGCTGGACACGTTCAGCATTTCTAAGAGTTTTGAAAACACATGAGGAACTGCAGTGACCATCCTCGCTGAACTCAAATATATCCTTCGGGAGAGTTTGCCAACCATTGAGTGGGAATTATCAATGGACTGCAAAGCAAAGGTTAGGAGAGACAGCAGCTTTTTATACCTGAAATGAAACAAATGAAACATTTATTGGACTGTTTTGCTGCACACACATACACACACACCCACATTAATACACACACAACAGTTTTTTTTAAAAGATGGGACTCAGGGTTGACCTTTTTAGAAAATCAGGAATTATGTTTTAATAGCCTAGATTCAGAGATTTTTAAATGTAAATTAAATCAAATATAAAGTGAAGCTATATATACTTTAATTCCTGAGTCTTTCCTGAACCTAAAAAGTGGTGGTTCTCTTAGGCAGTGAGGGAGGGTTGGGGTATGTAGCAAGAGCCAAGTATTTTTAGAAAACAAACAGACAGACAAACAAACAACAACCCTACCTGACTTCAACAGGCTCAGCTTGTGAAACATCAGTACTGACTATATGTGGGTAGAATTCAGCAGGAAATTCCAAAAGCAGTCTATCAATAAGACAGAGGCGGCCCAGCAGTTCTTGCCAGTTGTTTGATTCAGTTTGGTTTCCAAGGATACAATTTAATACATAATCAACACCACCAATACCAATGGACCCTAGAAAAAAATAAGTAAAAATAAGTAATTGAAAAATAGTGGCACTAAAATACGAAACAAAATAGGATCAAAGGCATATGGTTAACAATACATTTTTCTCTAAACGACCAGGCAAAGGACATGGTTCAAAGGGGGGAATATAGCCTGCCAAGTGCAAAGTCCTAAGATCAACGGCCGCACATCGCATGGTGTGAGCCACCCCCTAGTCCCAAGCACTGTTTGGATGTGGGGCCTAAGTCGTACCACTGGGCAGTGCACACTGAACCATTGGGTCCATACCCCCAGGCAAAGCATCACCCAAGTACTCCTAAGAGTGTGGCCCCAATTTAATAAAAAATCCTGAGACCCTCCCTTTCAGAGAGAATGTTAAGGAAAACAATAAAACAGAATTTATTCATTTTAAGCCAATGCTTTATTACCAGTTTTAAGTATTTCTCTGCCAACTGCCAATTCTCCTGCTTGACCTTTGCACAGTTCCAACAGAGTTGATATGGACAGCTGACTGGTGCGACTGAAAAATGAAAGAAAAACCTCATCAGACTCGGATCCTGGTTAAAATAACATGTAATGCCTGTGGAAGAGTGGGAAAATGTTCTCAAGGATCTTTATATTTCCACTACTAAAGGGGTATAAAGAGTATTAAATAATGATGCCAAGCCCAATTTAGTAAATTTAACTTTCTCCTTTGTGTTGAACACCAAGTATTGATTTAAATGTCAACCTAGATACTATTTAAACACTGGGTAAAACTATATTTATTATCATTAAAAAAAGAAATCCTGGGGCTGGAGCGATAGCACAGCAGGGAGGGCGTTTGCCTTCCACGCGGCCGACCCAGGTTCGATCCCCAGCATCCCATACGGTCCCCTGGGTGCAAAGCCAGGAGTAACCCCTGTGCATTGCCAGGTGTGACCCAAAAAGCCAACATAATAATAATACTAATAAATAAATAAAATAAAAAAAGAAATCCTGATTTTTTTTTATTAATGAAACACCACGAGGTACAGTTATAGAATCCTGATATTTTTATTTCTGAGTTTCCACTAAACATCCTCTGAGCTGGACCAGACAGAAGTACAGCAGGAAAAGCGCTTGCCTTGCATGTGGCCAATACGGATTCGACTCCTGACACCCACTGTGGTCCCTTCAGCCCCACCAGGAGTGATACCTGAGAGCAGAGCCTGAAGTAAGCCCTGAGCATCACGGTCTGTGGATCTCTAACCAAAAATAAGGAATAAATAAATGAGTCCTTTGAGTTGAAAATCAAATCTTTCCAACCAAATTTTTTGGGTTTTTTTTTTAAAAATACAGCTAGTGAGCTCCAAGTACTGCAAAATGTCACCACAGTATTTCTTATAGTATTCAATTAATTATTTAGCCTAACAACTTAAATTTGGAGTTTCAGAAAGCAGACACTATAACATATGACAGACATAAAAGTGCTGAAATGCTGGGGCGGGGGCGGGATTCCACTTCAGTTAATGCTTAAAATGACATGATTTCTCCCCCACCCCATGCATGTTGCAAACTGGTAACACGCTAACGTTTTCCAGAAACTGTATTAGTCTCTCATGAAGAAAAACATATGCTTTCAATCTGTAGTTTTGTGTAGAGAAATCAACGGAAGCAAAAGACAGACCTGATGAGAAGAAGAATCCATGAGATAACTGACACATCAATCATTTAACTGATGGGACCATTTCAAACTACATCATGTAATTTATTAGGAGCACAGGGATAGACTGAAAACTAAATCACGTGACCAGTTCAAGCTACATCATGTGATTCAGGAAGAGCACAAGGAAGAGACTCTGCCCCAAGGGCCACAGGGAAAAGGAGAGCGCCAAAGCTCTTCCCACCCGAGATCTGGTACATAAAGAGAAGAATGGTCTCACAACCGTTTACTGTAGCTAACTAAAAATGGTCTTTTCTATAGACCAAACATGATTGCCACTTAATGCCCCTTATGCAAACCACAACACCCAGTAAGAGAGAGAGAACAAAAGGGAATGCCCTGCCACAGAGGCCGGGTGGGATGGGGGGGGGGGGGGAGGGATACTGGGACCCGTGGTGGTGGAAAATGGGCACTGGTGGAGGGATGGGTACTTGATCATTGTATAACTGAAACCCAAGCACAAAAATTTGTAAGTCTACAACTGTACCTCATGGTGTTTCACTAATAAAAAAATAAATAAAACCGGTCTTTCCCCCCCACTCATTGAAGGGAAAATAAAAGAGAATAAATAGCCCATAAAAGCATAGCTTGTGCTTATTATAGTAGAATCATTTTAATTCCTTATTGACTTTGAAAGACCATGCACATATATCTATAATCTCAATAATCTGTAATTGTTATCTGGTCATAATTAGTGTAAAATCTCACTACACAAAAACAATGACATTGGGCAGGGCCAAAGCACAGCGGGCAGGTGCTTGTCTTACATGTGGCCGGCCTTGATTCAATCCCTGGCACCCTATCTGATCTTCCAAGCCTGCTGGGAATAATCCCTGAGCACAGAACCAGGAGTAAACCCTGAACACCAAAAATCCAAAAGAGGTGGGTGGGTGGAGGTGGAATAAGGGCATTTCCCCCCCCCCCAAAAAAAGTTTTTATTGGTTCTTATCCCGTTAATTTGTTCTTTAAAATGAATTCATACTTATAATGACCCATATCCATAAAATAAATCCAAATTTGTTCTTTAAAATGAACAATATAAATCTGTCTCTTTCTCTCTCTTACACACACACACACACACACACACACACACACACACACACACCAGTCACTATTCTTATCAACTGGACTTCAGATGGAGAAAATTACTTAAAAGCTCCCAGCATTCAGGCCACAGTAGTATTGCTTGGGAGGTCCTCGAACCCTCCCAGCCACCCTCCCTAACAGAGATTCAATAACCAAACAAAAATGAGGAATATGATGAAGTCTGTACAACTGGTTTGTTCTTGCCATCATCTATCTTAGTCAAATATTCACTAGGTATGAGGCTTGGGACTGGGCTTTGAGTACCTGGGGGGTCTGAAATGGTTCATCAGGGGGATCTTACCTATTGGCATCTGCACACTTCACTAGAATGGTGTCCACAACTGGCCGGAGAAGTCTCTGCAGTTTTATTCTTTCTGCCAAACTATGGCAAGGAGTATAAACTAGCATGGCTCGCAACGTTTTCTAGGGAGGAGAGGGGGTAACTGAAGGTCAGATTATCCACACTTAAAAAGCAGAGACAGTGATCTAAAATGAGACAAACTTGAGAAGCAAAAGAATAACAGGAATAGATTTTAACCTTTAAATAAAAGTCAATGAGTCATTCTAATACAAACAACTAAAAAAGTATATAGGATAAAAAGAAACTCTGTGAACTATTTGCCCATTTTTAAAGTTTCAATAAATTTCAAAATAAAAAGTAAAAAATTCATATTAAAGGGAAAATGAGTCTCCGTCAAACTAAAAGATCTC
Organism: Sorex fumeus; assembly: GCF_029834395.1. NCBI lineage: Eukaryota > Metazoa > Chordata > Mammalia > Eulipotyphla > Soricidae > Sorex > Sorex fumeus. Next base: position 17,418,732 of record NW_026606072.1, read on the forward strand.
CAAATGGTAAAAGCTGAAAGATAATCATGCAATAAAGGTGTATAATCCACAGAATAAAATTAACGACCACGAATCTATATTGAGGCAAGCTGAAAAGCAAATGGGGGGAAATTCTTCCTTACAGAAGAATTCCAATTAATGTAGAAGGAATGGGGGAAGACAAAAACCATCACTACTGTGCCACAGTAATAATTACTGTAGACAAAACACACCGACAAACACTAAAATCAGCTGCCAAAGTTTTGAAGAGAAACAGGTATTTGTACAGTTATGCTGCCAAATCTTTACTCACAATAATTCAGTAAGGAAGCAGAAGGTATAATTATGCTAGAACAGTACGTCCCAACACTAAACAATGCCTGAGACTAATTCCTGATTTTCACAACTAAAGGGTGAAGTGCTTTGCTACTGTCACTGAGTAGGTTAACCTAGGGATGATGAGGAATACCTTACAAGACCAAGACAGCTGCTTGCCCCAACAAATGACCTGGGCTGAGTTGGATACTCCCTTCCAAATACTCAGACAGAGGTCAAATTAGTCTCCAAAATGACAGAATTATGAAGTCTTGCCTTGTTAGTCCACTCCATTTGAAAGACAACCTCTAACACCTTAAACTAGAGAAAAAACTCTATTTCTATGTAATCTATGTAGAACTCTCTTCTATGAAAAGGTCCCTACATTTCCTTATAACGTTTACTTAAAGCCAGTATACTAAAGTCAAATTTTTAAATAAAAAGATCAGAGAAACTCTGATTACTATGCTATCCTAGAATAGAACTTTAAATTTTGCGATGTGTTAGATATGTAAAAGTTGCAGATAGGACGTGCATTACATTGCTATTTAAAGTGTGTTTATGCGCGCATGCGTGGGCATGCAGCAGGGCTAATAGTCTATAAATACAGACCTGAATAGATTAACACGAGTAAAATTAAAATGTACAGACAAAATAAAAAACTACTTTTCTGGTATTACAGAGTAAAAACTGAAAATGGATTTACAAAATTGTTAGGCAGCTTTATTAGTGTTTAAGAATGTCATCAACACACTATCACAGACAGACAGACTCACAACACGGTGGTTAGGGAATAAAGCTACTTACTAAAGCAGCAACGTACACTTTGTAGACAGGGTCGGCACAGACCATGGACAGGACGTTGCAGCAGGCCTCCACCACGTCTCCTGAGATACTGGTCTGGGAAGACCCACTGGTGGCCCCCGCACTTGGGCTGCTCCCACCACTGCCCCCAGAATTTCCAGTGCTCTCCCCATTCGCCAACAGCAGGGCCCCACTGACATCGTGGGAAAGACGCCGGAGCGCCATCTCTCGAACATTCCAGTTTCTAGAAAATAAGCAGCCGACGAGCTCCATTCCGAACACCTGGCGGGATACGAACACCAAGAATTCTGGGTGAAGCAAAACTAAAAGGAGCCCGAGTTAAGCATGACTTTTTTTTTTTTTTTTTTTTTGCTTTCTGGATCACACCCAGTGATGCACAGGACTTACTCCTGGTTCATGCACTCAGGAATTAGTCTGGCCATGGTCGGGGGACCATATGGGTTGCTGGGAATCGAACCTGGGTTGGTCTGCGTGCAAGGCAAATACCCGATCCGCTGTGCTATCACTCCAGTCCCCAAAGCATGACTCTTTTATTACTATGAGAAAACCAGACACTTTTATCTTTTTAGGTTTTGAGCCATAACTGGTAGTGCTCAGGGCTTACTCCTAACTCTGCACTCTGGGCTTACTCCTAGCAGTGCTGGAGTGTATATGGTACTGGAGATCTAACACAGTTGGCTATGTGCAAGACCAACACCTAATCCACTATACTATTGCTCTATTATTTTCATTTTGCCATTGGTGTTAATGCTATGCCATTTATTTTAGACCGTAAGCTTTGTTTAAGTTTGATTGTCTTGTGTACTGTCTTCAGAAACTTCTCTTGTTGAACTAACAAAAAGTTACCCAGGGATAGGCAATAGAGTCCTTCAGTGCTGACTTACTCCAGTGTTTAATCCCATTCCTGCTACGAATTTCCTCATTTTTCCTATTTGTTGCCATACAAAATCAGTGTGTCCTTTCTGGGTTCTAGTGGCATGAACAGATGCGTAATCATTTCTGAGTGGCCCCTATTCTTCTTGATAAAAGCCAGGCAAATATAACTTAGCTCAACCCTAACGCTTAAGCCAGACAGAATGGCATTCAGCCTGGAATCAACCTGAGCATTCTCACAGACAGCACAAGACAGCCTATGCCAATACTATCCATATAAACTACACAAATGGAGTAAGGTATTTGCTGTTTAGAAACTTTACTAGATTCATCAGAGGGTACTAACATGCTAAGAGAAGGAAGTCCAAAGCTGCACAACTGTAACGGTCATAAAAAAGGGGGGTGGGGTTTAAGAGAATGTTGGCGCTTGCCTTGCACATGGCCAATCCCAGTTGGATCCCTGAGCATAGCTGGGTTGTCCTGAAACCCTTACTCCCCAAAAGGCAAAAAAATAAAAATAAAAACCCCACCCAAAGATCTAAAGGTCTACAAACTTAAGTAACTAATTTTGTTAAACTTGTGAACAGACACAAGTTTAACACATCATCGAAAATGATCATTATTTTTATTTCACTACTGTCTATTGGAGAGAACATCTACTTTTGGGTTCTACATTGTAAAATACAATAAATTATACGGACAATAATAAAAAAAATTAATACCAACAAATCAAGCCAACTATAGGAACCAGGACTTAAGACAGAAGATCAGAGTAAAATTTAATCAGGAAAGAAGGTAAAGGGATGGGAACTGTCCTTACAAATAAAAATGGTTAATACAAGGTTAAGTACCACCCCCCCTCACTCAGAAATGATTACGCATCTATTCATGCCACTGGAACCCAGAAAGGACACACTGATTTTGTATGGCAACAAATAGGAAAAATGAAGAAATTCGTAGCAGGAATGGGATTAAACACTGGAGTAAGTCAGCACTGAAGGACTCTATTGCCTATCCCTGGGTAACTTTTTGTTAGTTCAACAAGAGAGGTTTCTGAAGACAGTACACAAGACAGTCAAATTTAAACTTAAAGCTTAAGGTCTAAAATAAATAGCATAGCATTAACATCGATGGCAAAATGAAAAAACTTGAATGGAATACTAATTACAATGGAGGCACACAAAAGTACTGCCTTATATGAGACTCAATTAGGGAGACACCTACGGTAACTGGTTGATGATGTCCGAGAAACGAAAGACAAGAGCTACTTACCTGAATCCATGGCTCAGCTAAATCTTTGTAAGCAGGAGGGATCTGAGGAGTTCCGTAATGAGTCAGGTTAAAATTGCTCTCCTGGTTCCTTCGCTGTGACGCGCCTACGGGCTGCTGGGGGGCGCCCTGCTGCTGTGCGGCTCGCAGGGACGAGGGGGAATCCACAGGGCTCGACAACTCGTGGCTAAGTGGCAAATGCACAAAGCTTGTGAGAAGTATGAAGACGCAAGCAACACTTTCAAGAACACTGACACTTCACACTGAGTATCCGAGTCATGAATTCAAAACATTTACCTGTAGAAATCGTGGGATCTCCATTTAGACCTACAAAGGGGGCATATTAAAGGTTCTCTATTTCTTCTACATTCTTCTGCCCCTAGAAAATTAAAAACAAAAAACATAAAAATGATTTTTTGGGGTTTAACATTATTTAGAGGCAGTAACTTCATAATGGCTAATACACGATTTATGTGGAATATAAAAAAATATTAAAAAATTGGAGCCGGACTTTTTGAAATATCCAAACCGGCTCCAAGTGATTTATTCAATCTTTGCTATCATCCTCTCTGCAATGCCTGCCCAGGCCTTTCCTTCAAGTGTATCTTCAAAATTGTGTTTCCAATTCTATGAACTCATTCCCATAACACTATACTACATTTCTTTACTCATACATCTAATTTCCTAACATGTCCTAAATGTTAGTTTGCTGAAAACTTCCCCAAAGAGGAATATTTTTCATCTCTCACTAATTTCCCCCAAAGTCACATCCAAGTCCTCCGCAGTACCGTTAGCTCAGCTGAGTAAGCACAGAATATAAACTGGTCTACTTCCCTAGAAACAAAGAAATGTCACATGCCAATATACAGGGAGAAAGAGCAGGAGCCACCTACAGATTGACATGCAGTGATGGTGCAGCTTATTACGACAGCCATCCTCACATACTGTCAGGCTTTCTTCATCAAGCATGCCCAACAAACAAATAGGACACATCTGCTCCTCTTCATCTTTTATACTATAAGGAAAGTGAAATAAAAGCATTAAACAAAAAAAGAGCATTAAAAAAATACCCTATGCTAAACAATTGTAGCTTCTTTAGAATATGAAAAAATTACTAAACATTCTCATTTAAAAATCTTATTTGATATTTACTTTACTTATAAAAATACATGAAAAATTTTAAATTATGCAAAAACACACAATACAAAAATACATAAAAATACACAATCCACAATTATGGATTGTGGATAGGTGCAAGTATTTTCTCGCTCTAACTCAATACATATGACCTGAGCATCACCAGTACCTAAGCATACGATGAACCCCTAAGCATAGTCAGGCATGGTCCCCAGAGACAAACAAAATTCTTTGTCTCTGCATGACTATTCTTTTTTTTTTCTTCCTGAGTTTTTGGGTAAAGTAAAGGCCCTCCCGTTGATCATCGATTTGCTCGAGCGGGCCCAGTAACGTCTCCATTGGAGACTTTGTTGTTACTGTGTCTGGCATATCGAATACTCTCGGTAGCTTGCCGGGCTCTCCGAGAGGGGCGGAGGAATCGAACTCGGGTCGGCCATGTTGGCTGCGTGCAAGGCAGACATCAGGGGTTACTCCTGGCTCTGCACTCAGGAATTCCTCCTAGTGGGGCTTGGGGGAACCATATCGGATGCTGGGAATCGAACCCAGATCGGTTGCTTACAAGGCAAATGCCCTACCCACTGTACTATTGCTCCAGCTCCCATCTTTATGCCCTCTCCCCATTTACATATGGATCTGGGTTCCAACTTTTAGCTTTTGAAAAAAAACTGTGATCTTTTAATTTTTTCTCGTGCCACCCTCCTTTCCCATTGTTGTAATAGGGGACAGACAGACAGACTACAAGGTAAGCCCCTTAGCCCCTGTCCTATGTCTGGCCCTAGAGTATTAGCTTCGCATCTGGGAGGTCCCAAGATAGGTTCCAGAAACCAAATCAAACTACCAAACAAAAAAACCGCACCTATTTACAGTAAAATCTCAGTAACTCCAGATTAAAAATTCTGTGATTTCCCCTCCCCACAGACATGCTAATGCAAATAAATAAATATGCAATACGATTTTGTCAGCCTATAAACCAAGGGAAGGTGCCTTTCTTTGAATTATAGATACTCCTATTTTAACTTCGGTGACCTGGTGTTCAGTGATTCTTTCCCCTCAAAACAAGACGCTGGGGGCCAGAGCGAAGAACAGCGGGTCGGGCGTTTGCCTTGCATGCGGCTGACCTAAGTTTGATCCCTGGTATCCCATATGGTCTTCCCAGTACCACCAGGAGTAATTCCTGAGTGCAGAGCCAGGCGCGACCTCTGAGCATTGCTGGGTGTGAGCCAAAAAGCAAACAAAATAAAACAAAACAAAACTAAAACAAAACTAAATGCTGGAGAAATGTCACGCAAAAGGAATTCTAAAATAAGTTTGAATCAGAAAACTTGGGAAATAAAGCCCAAATTTCTTCTTCTACTTATAAAACATGAATGATTAGAGAAAAAGACCTGTACTACAATTTAAGATACTTTTGTTGTAATTCTTTCTTTGTTCAAAGGATCTTCCTTTATTCAGTGACCCCTTTTGGGCCACTTATTACTGTGATGCAAACTAGAGAACTTCATTTCAAAAGCCCTTGTAAAACTCAACTCATTTAATAATAAATAAAATGAGAAGATTTATTTTTTACAGATAAAAATCCTCTCTCAGTTCTCTTCACCAGGCCCTTTTCAAGTAGCATCATTTTCTTTTATTAATTCTGAAGTATTTGCAATACTTAAATATTGATGGGATGAAGATCGAAGTAACTACTTAGACCTGCACTTCTCCAAATGGAGTAGTGCATTAGAAATAAACAGGAGGTGTAAGAGAAGGCGTATTCCTTTCTGGAGCAATTAATAAACTTCATTTTACATTGAAACAAAGAAGTTTTGGAAAAGAAAATAAACTCACACAAATTTCTACGTGAAAACCTAGAGACTTCAAATGCACACCCGTCATTTTGGTTAAATCTTCAGGGGTATGAAGTATAACTAGGCAACGAAGCTTGAGAAGTACTACAGATCTTAAGTATGAACTGTGGTTAACAACTCCTGTATCGCTTAGCAACATGATCAGGCTATTTTTTTTTTAAAAGAGCATGTTTATGTTTTCACTGGGAAAACATCCTGTAATGAGGGAGTCCCTGAAAGTCCCTATAAAAGTAATAATACCATATAATTTTAAAGTTCTATATTTGGAAGTGATTTTAAAAAACCACCTGGCCTTTATATGTCATTCGTTTGTAAAAGAATTATAGGCATATTCTTCTGTTTCACAGTGCCTCTGCTCCTTCATCTGTAAAACAGTAAATTTTTTCCTTCTGGGGGAATAAAATCTACCAAATAAAGTTGTCATAAAGATGAAACAATATATTAGGTACTTGACTCAAAGTGAGACTGATACACAATGCCACTTATTTTCTATTTTATTTTCCTTGTGAAACAGACTTTTTTGTATTCTGATACTCAAGGTGCCTTTAAAAAAATCATCTATTTCTTTTTTTTTTAATTTTCTATTAGTGAATCACCATGAGGCACAGTTTCAGACTTACACACTTTCGTGCTTGTGTTTCAGTCATACAATGCTCGAGTACCCATCCCTCCACCAGTGCCCATTCTCCACCACCAACGATCCCAGTATCCCTCCCACCCCCCAAGGTGCCATTTTTCAATCATGTATGTATGTAAATTGATAACCTTTAATATGTTTACCCTTGATTTTAACTTCAAAGTCATGATATCATTTTAAGAGCAATTAGCAATATTTAAAAAATTATTCCTAATACTGAAAATACAGGATTAATGCTTTTAATTCCTTAAGAGGTACCAACCTGTTTTCTGAACTAGATGTAGATGTACTAGAGGATGACAATGTATGAGAATTTGACATGCGTGAAACAAACTTCTGGATGGTGTTACGAGATGGAGCTTTGATCCTTGAGCTACGCCTACTGTGGTATTTCTGGAACAAACTCTCAACCTAACAGTGAAGAAAGACAGCAACAATGATATTTATGTCATAATAATATACACACGAAGAGCTGCGGAGGCTGAATTATGTCTTTTATTTTATAAGTTTATCATAAAGCTGACTGAAAAGCTTCAAAAACAGAAGGGCTATCTCTTATAAAGGATGATGTTTTCATCGAATATTAGTACTTATATTTTATCAGTCTAGAACCAGTCAACAGATCAAAGAATCGCTCTTTATAAGGAGCAAATAATTCTTTTATACCTTCGCATCTTTAGCATGACTATGATCTACTTAAACTCAAGAGCATACAGAAAAATTCCAGGCGTATATGAAAAATTGTGGACAACTGCATTCCCAAGTATCTTTAAAATTTACCTCAAAATTTTTTAAGGTTTTCCTCCATAACATAGGGTCTGATGGTTCTAGTTGGAATACCCGGAGCATAACAAATAATAGGTGAATACAAAACGTTCCACGCCCACAGCTGCAGTTCTAAAGAGTGAAAAAAGAAAACTCACAGGTTAATAACTCTGTAGTGCTATTATTAGAACTCCTAAGATGATCTCTTGTTTATTTCTAACTTTACTTAAGTTTTTACTAATTTTCTTTGTTATCCTAATACACAGAGGTATTTTCCGCTTTTCCAAAATTTACATCATGTTACCGTGCTCTCAGGAACGCAGGCTCAGGGTCAGGCCACTCTCTGTGTGGAGTTTGCAAATTCTCCCCCGTCTGCCTGGGGAGTCTAGAAGGGCATACAGGATTCCCTGGCAGCTCTTACTGTCCTTGCGTGAATGATCGCAGACCGGATGAGGTGTGTCCCGGCCAGGGTTGGCTCTTTCACTAGCTGCCAGACTGGGCCCCTGCTACCCACAACTCTGAACTGGAATGAGTGGGCTGGAAAAGAGACTCATTCATGAACACAACTATTGCTTAATATTACAGTATTGGGGGCACTGAAAGGAAGTGTTAGGGACATGTAAGATAACCTACTGGTATCAGTACTATAAACCAAAGAGCCCCCAAAAGAGAACAGTGCCTGCCACAGAGGCAGGTGGGGGTTAGGGGTTGGTGGGGAACTGGGGACATTAGTGGAAGGAAGTAGGCACTGATGAAGGGATTGGTGTTGCATTCAGTAAAAAAGAAAAGAAAAAAAAAATTCCAGTATCTCTCTTTTCAGCTGGGTGGGAGGGGGGTTCGAAGTGGTGCTCAGGGGGCCCAGGGACCAATTCCAGAAACACTTGCCCAAGTGAAGGTGGTTTGATGTGTGGGTCCAGTGGTTTGGTGCTGCTTTGCCCAATGGAACTGGACATGCACACCTGCTAGACACCTCTGCCAGACACCTGAGCCATCTCATCTCTCTGTTCCCCTGAATCTGTCTATCGGAGTCTAGTGAGATGTTCTTTGTAGGAACCCTGATGCTTATATAATTAGTCTATGGTGAAACTGGTTTTGAGCTACATCATTTCAAAGCTGCAGTTTCCAAAAACCCATCCTAGAAGTTAAACGAGGACTTTACTGAACCTACAGTGTCTTGAAATACTCCTTTTTCTTTTTTTTCCCTCCCTCCCCTCCACGAAATACTGTTTAAAATTAATATTTGTTACTTTACAAGGTAGAAAATGGATAGTACTTCATGTTTGATTTGTAGCGAATGATGCTAGAGGAGTTACACCAACCAGAATGGCACTCCCAAGCTCCTTCTCTGGGAGCTACTTTATACAGGCTGAGTATGGATCCTAGCATGTCAACTTTTACTATCTCTTAATGTTATTTTAGGCTTTATAAATTATTTGGTTAGGTTACTTTTTTGGTCTGGGAAAAGTAAAAAATGTTTCCATATAAATTAATGGTAATTGCCTCCTTGCTTTATATTATTTTTACATATGATAGCTCTCACAAGTATGTCCTACTTTCAGGGGGCATGGGAAACATGAAGAGGAATTAAGCTATATTAGGATGCCTAAGGAAAGTCTACAGTCATCTGCTCAACTTTTTTGGGTGAATTTACGTAAAAAAAAATCAAATCTGTATTTAATACCATCAAGTAATGGTCAAAACCTTTATGAATATATTAAATAAAAATGTTTATCAGCCTCAAATACATTTTATATTCTATTTGTTTATTAAAGAGAATTACTAACCTAAAATTAAGAATGCTAAAGTCTAATAAATCTGAGTTAGTAATAGACTCCAAGGGAAAAATGAAATGATGAAAATCCCACCTGTGGTCCAATAAACACCCGGTACTTGTTGTCAGGACTATCCCCTCCAATCAGGAAGGAGTTGGGTCCGATCTGCTGCAGGAGGTACAGCCTGGCACGCATCACTTTGTTCACACGCCGGTTTGTCTCCTCAGGGCTGTATGGTGAGAAGCCATCTGGCGATGGGGCCCTTCTGGGCGGGGTGATTCTCCCACTCTGAAACTTCACAACATTTCCTTTTAGTGAGGGCAACTTCTGACTTCTCAATAAGAAACAATTACTCAAAAAGGTCATAGCAGAGACCCACATATGACATTTTGTATTATGAAAAACTTGCTTAAGCATGTAATGCAATGAAACAAAATGCTTTTGGCAAATGTTTTGGCTGACATTCTCATCAAGAGTAAACTTCTAGGGCCAGAGAGACAGTACAGCAGGAAAGACACTTGACCAGGTTCAACTGCTGAGCACAGATCCTGGAGTAAGCCCAGGGCACCACTGGGCTCGCTCCAAACACCAACCTCCCCATCACCCCCTTCTCCCCAAAGTAAACTTCTAATCTGGGAGCCAGGGACCAGGGTGATGGCTCACAGGGCTGGAGTGCATGCTTTGCAAACTGTAGCTCCGGGTTCAACCCCCAGCACCACCCGGTCTCTGGAGCACGAAGGGTGTGCCACTAAATCAACAATCTCTAACATACAAAATATATGACCAAGAAAGACTATTGTGTGGTAACTTTATAAATTAAAAAACAAAGATTATTTGAGAATTTTGTTGTTTGGGGGCCACAACCAAGCTCAGGGATCATTTCTGGAGGGACGCTAAGGAGCATGTGGTGCTAGGGATCAAATCAGGGTCGGCCACATACAAGGAAAGAGCATCAGCTCCTGTACTCTCTCTCCAGCCAATTTGAAATGAATGAGCCAGGAGGGTGGGAGTGTGGGGCTGCGCGACAGTGGTGGAAGGCCCTGGACAGACCGGCGCAGGGACCAGTAGAGCAGCTCTGCAAGTTTCAAACGATGATTTCAATACGGTTGCAAACTAATATACCTCAATAACAAATCAAAATAAATGAAAATATCAATAGAAGTTAATGGTATACTGCATGCTATGCCATGGATGAGCCTTGAAAACATACTAAGTAAAAGAAACCAGCCACATAGACCAGACATATCACATGAGTTCATTTGTATGAAATGGCCAGAAAAGGCAAATGATAGAGAGTCATAAAGCAGATTACCGGTTGCCTAGGGCTGGGAAAGAGACTGCTAATTGGTCTAGGGTTTCTTTTTGGGGTGATGAAAATGTTTTAAAATTGATTGTAGCAATAGCTACACAGTTCTGTGAATAGACCAAAATCCAATTAATGGTACAACTGAAACAGGTTATTTGCAGTAAAACCATTATTGACTGTTTTAATCTTATTAAAAAGTGAAACAAAATTCCACATGCACATTCTATTTGACCTGTGGGGTACTTAAGGCTATGAATATAGTTACGGATATATAAACTGTTACATACACAGAAGACATTTTGCAGTAGTTTTTAATAATGAAAGGCTAAGAGGAATACTAATGTCCAGTAACGTGTTAAATAAACTTATGGTTCATCCAGTAATGAACTGCTACGTATGCTATTAAAAATAAGGAGGGCTACCCAACCATCATAGTGTTACTTTGTCTACCATACTCCAAAGTGGATTGGGAAGAAAGTGGAGATACAATACTGATAGGTCTGTGGCAGACTTTTACTCTGATGGTCGACATGAACCACTACCTGAAGTTATATCTTGTGCAGTCCCTTGCTTCACTGATCTTGGGTTTGGGCAATAAGGCACTAGTAAGCATGAGGCAAGTATCAGGTAATATCAGCTAGACAGGCTCTTTTAAATTTGTTTCTCTTTGGTTCTGGGGCCACACTTCATGGAGTTCAGGGCTTATATTCCTGGGAGTAGGAAGCCGACCCTGTGAGGGACAGGGTACTAAGGCAGGGCGAGCTGTGTGGAAGGCAAGCACTTTAATCCCTGTACTTTCTCTCAAGCACCTAAGACAGGAGCTTTCATAGTACGGCATAGCTTCTTGAAACACCTCTGGCAAGGGATGGTATGGGGATCTGTGTTCTGTGCTGGGTACTCAGGAGTGATCCTGAGCAGTACTCAGAGGACCATATTATGATGCCATGATTTGAACCAGGGTGACTGCCACTAGAGCTGCATCAAGGCAAATGTTTTACCTCCTGTACCTTCAGCCTTTTGGCTGCCACCCAACTTTCATGCTATGGGGATGCCAAGAGCTCTCAATTGCTCTAAGTCCCAGACATGTAAATGAGTAAAGAAGAAGTCTCGGATATTCCAGCTTCAGCAAATGCCACAGAGAGCGGAGGTGATCACTTCCTCTGAGTCCTACCCAGTTAGTATGTTGAGGAGCTAAACAAGTGATTGTTCTGGTTTTAATCAGGGGCTTTGTTGTTGTTGATCTCGGGGTCACACCTGGTGGTCATCAGGGCTTACTCCTGGCTCTATGCTCAGGGTTAAGAGCTAGGAGTTTTCCTGTAAGTCTACTGAGTTTAAACTAACGTGATAAAAACAAACCAAGAGTCTGGAGACCGTATTTTGAGAACTGCTGCTCTACTTGGGGGTTAGCTGATCTATCTGTCAAACGTGTAAAAGCTGCAGAAACTGGAACCAGGCAGAGATAGTGCAGCAGGCTGGGCCCATGCCAAACTGTTCACCCTCGAGACATGGGTTCAAACCCCAGCACTGCATGATACATAGGGCACGGCGCTGAGAGGAGCCCCCAGACACTGCTGGTTACGCCTGCCTGCTTCCCAGAGTAGAGAGTTAACACGCGTGCCGCAATATTAACTCACAGGCACTGGAGAAACCCTTTTCCTTCTTACTCCTGGAGATTCCGACTTGGCTGTGCGACCAGATGGGGAGCTGGTGGGGGAAGGACTCCGCCGGCCTTTGGGAGCTGACGACGTGGCATTTGCTTGGGCCTCTGCCTGAGTCTCGGCGGCCACGATGCTCGTATCAGATCCATCTCCTTTAATAGGGATTGGTTTTACCACCTAAAATTGGAGGCATTCCAATATTATGATTACAATGTAAAACTAAATATTAACACAAGAGACTAAGAAATAAACTGTCTTAATTATGGCATTATACAAGGACAATCAGAAAACACATTGATTTTTATTAGTATTAGCCATAAATGTAAGACTAATTTTACCTTTATAGATTTCAGTTAGTCTTTATCATTAGCTAAAAAAAATATATGATCACACCTGATTTTAGTACTGGGTACTGTATCCAAACAAAACAGAAAAAAAACACCAATAAAGTAACATTATTAAATATGTGAAAAATAAGCGTAACTTCTAACCTATTCAACTACATTGAAGTAGACGTCTATGTTTTTATTTGTGTGTGTGGGGGGGGCGGGGGGGGGGGAGACAGAATCTTGAAAACACTCGGCACAGTTCAAAGTACTCAAATTGCCTGACAAAAATTAAGTCATTTGCTCCCCTTCCTCTACTTTTTTGGGCAATGTTATAATAAATAATTTACATGCTTATTTTAGAAGCAGCCAGCAGTTTAAAGACCAGTATCCCAATTGGGCAGAATCAAGCAGAAAGCATGTATAAATGTCTAAAACCTGCACTTTATATTTTATTTATTTTTAAATTTTTATTATTGAGACACCATGAGGTACAGTTGTAGACTTACAAATTTTTGTGCTTGGGTTTCAGTTATACAATGATCCAGTACCCAGCCCTCCTGCACTTTGTATTTTAAACCCAGGGCTGTCAAAGTGAACCCATGCTATGACCAAAAGGTCAGACCACGTGACCTTAATACTCTGGGTCAAACCAAGTTCAGCAGGCCTCCTGGCTTTTCCCCAGGGGTCTGCTCTGCCAGTAAAGTGCCCTGTTACCACAACTAACCTCTCTCCTTGGGCTTTCTCACTCACACTCCCCTTCCTAATCAACATCTTCCCACCTAACCTCACCTGGTGAAAGTGTATCCATCTTTGAAGGCTTGGTTTACACTTGGACACCAGAACATACCACTGGAAGCTCATGCCTGAATGTGGTTTAGTAACACAAATTACTGCGCTAGCATCACTGTGTTAAAATCCTCTTTCACCCAAACTCTCCTAATTCCAGTAGCTGGATATTCCTCCTCTGTTATGTCTTTATGGCTCTTCTGACCACTGGAGACACATAAGACACAAACTACTTTGCGTTACCTCATGACTAATTTAATTTTCATTTACTGTGCATAATTCTTCTTTTCACAATTAAATCATATTTAACATGCATGACCTTAAGACTTTATGATCATTTGGCAAGGAGTCCTACACATGCAGTAACCTAATTGATCTTAAAAAATTTTTATTAGTATTTATTGGCTTCAGATACTTAAGACATGAACTTCCAGTAATGTAGCTGGCCATGAACTAAATACAAACACTTCATACCAAAATTCAAGAGTAGTAGCTATAGAAAATAGTTTAAGAGAATTACTATCTGCTTCTTTGCTCAATTTAAATCAGTTTGTTTTACTACTCTTGAATGGATTGGGTTACTTATGCATCTTATTTATATATTTTATGTATTAACCTCTGAACTGATACATGGCTTGTAAATTTTCTACTTTTCTGTATAGTGTTAGCCTTTTATTTGCTGATTAATCTTTTGTTGGGCAACAACTTCAGAGTATTTTTCTTTTTAAAGTTTCTGGGTCATACCTGGCTATATTCAGGGCTCACTCCTACAGGGGCTCAGGGATCCGTATGTGCAAGCCCCACACCCACCGTACTCTCTTTCTCTGGCGCCAACCTGATGAATCTTAATCAAAGTTGCCACCTCTGTTTCCACAAAACAAAGAAAGCAAAACTTGCTGGCATAGACTGGTACTGTGTCACTCTTATGACTGAATCTGCTTTTTTCTTTTATGAGACCAAAGAAATAAATTTCATGTACTCTTGTTTTGAAAGACAGTAACCAGAGCATGCCTGGTCTTCCTAACTAGAAATCTAGGCTTTCTTTCCTTAAACTTTAAATCTCATCTCAAACTATGAGTGTATTTCATTTTTTCCATTTTTTTTTCTTGATTAAAATCCTTGAATCCAGTATTAGAGCTAAGACTTCAAATGCAAGTGGAAAAACAACTAAGTGTTAAGCACCTATTAGCTAATAAGGAACTTTTAGAGACCAACATTAGAGGGCAGTGTTGCTTTGAGCATCCCCTCTCCTGGTCAGAGCGGAAGACACGTTAATGGCCGCTTCAGTCCTATTTTGTTCAAGTGGCAGAGTAATAAAGCAAATGAAACTATTTCATTCAGAAGATCTGGCCCTGCCGACTGTCCCGTCCACCTCTGCTTCCCCGACGGCAGGTAGCTCCCCACTCACCACCGGGCCTCTCCGGCTTCTCCTCTCCAGCCACTCGTGTTTCCAGGCGGGCATGCAGGTCGCCTTCAGCTTCTCCCTGATCATTCGTTCTTCTGGGCGATCATCCATCTTGTGCAACCCCTTGAGTGTTTCTTTATTCTCCATATCTCGGCTAAATGGAAGAAGAATTAAGGAGAATGAGACTTGTGCATGAAAAAAATAATTCCTAAGAACAAACAGGACAACAGGGCTCTATTTTTGTTTGTTTCTGGGTCAAATCCATTGACGCTCAGGGGTTACTCCTGGCTCTGCACTCATAAATTTCTCCTGATGGTGCTCGAGGGATCATAGGAGATGCTGAGGATCCAATTCGGGTTGTCCAAACATAGGGCACATGCCTTACCCACAGTAATATCGCTCTGGCCCTGTGGCTCTATTTTACATATTCAATTGCCATGCAATAGAAAGATAATCACTATAAACCCTGAGCAATTCAAGCAAGATACAAAAATACTGTGTACCACTCCACTGTTGAACGTATGATGTGGATGGCATTGAACACTGCCTGGTAGGTAACAGCACTTTTTTTTTTTGGGGGGGGGGAGGGTCAAACCCTGTGATGCACAGGGCTTACTCCTGGCTCTGCACTCAGGAATTACTCCTGGCAGTGCTTAGGGGACCATACAGGATGCTGGGGATTGAACCTAGGTCGGCTGCGTGCAAGGCAAACGCCCCAGCCCCAGAAGGGACAAAGTTTTCCACCACAAATACTCCATGAAGACTGCACTGTTTTGGGCAGGGCGGTGCCTGGGGCCACCACAGCCATATCTGGTGATGCACTAGGGTCTTGTGACACCAGGGAGAGAACTCAGGCTTCGAACATTCTAGACAAGTGCTCTACTACTGGAAAAACCTCGCTTACAAAAAGCCTGCATTGTTTTTCATTGCACCCGCTATCATACAGATGCCTACTACAGATATTTAGTATTTTCCTAACCTTTGTCTAAGGGCTTCTAATAACCAAAATCAGTATGGAGGGAATTTTGTGACTACGCTCTTTCAGAAATAAAGTAGTTAATAAAGTGAGATGACACCTTACATCTATGACCCAACAATGTTTTCCAAATTTTAAGTTTATACTCTCAGAGTAGTACTTTCTTGAAAAGGCATTTGAGGTGCTGTATATATAAAAAGTAAAAAAAGCACAAGCTTTTAATTTAAGCTATTAATTTTTGAGAATGAATTCCACAAAGCCTAATAGGTACAGCATCCACTAACAAAAAAATTGATCCACAAGAGGATGTAAGGGTAGGATGTAAGGGTAAGGCTGATAGCGGCCATGACCCGCTTCCAATCACTGCCACCACCAGAGGTCACTCCTGAGCACAGTCAAGATCAGCCCTTGAGAATTTTACTCCATGGCTTGGAGGCCAGCTACACATGCTAGGGAGCTCAGATAGAGAAGGGAGCACCAAATAAAGGGTGCTGGGAGGATCCTCCCAGGATGGGAGAAGCATGCTGAAAGTAGACTACAGACCAAACATGATTGCCACCCACTGCCTCTTTTGCAAACCACAACACCCAATAGGAGAGAGAGAACAAAAGGGAATGCCCTGCCAGAGGCAGGGTGGGATGGGGGGATGGGGGTGGGAGGGATACTGGGATCCGTGGTGGTGGGATGGGTATTTGATCACTGTATAATTGAAACCCAAGCACAAGAATTTCTAAGTCTACAACTGTACCTCATGGTGTCTCACTAATTAAAAAAAAAAAGAACAGCCCTTGAGCACTGCCAACTGCCCTGGAGCCCCCCTCCCCCCTCAATTCACATGTGGAGATAAGCCATACACAATCTACATAGACACAGATATCTGGTTTATCAGTAAACCTTTCAAGGAACTACACTCCAGAAGAAACTCTTTTAAAAATACTATAGAGGAATCACTACAGTGGATAGGATGCTTGCTTCACACAGCTGACAAATTCAATCCCTCGTACCACAAATGGTTCCCCAAGCCCTGCCACGAGTTATCCCTGAGCACGGAGCCAAGAGCAAGCCCTGAGCACAGTGGGGTCAAATCCCAAACCAAACAACACTGTTAAACTTATATTAATAGCAATTTTGAAAATTCTATACAAGTTACAAAATAGTGATCTTTGGATAGGAAAAGGAAAGAGTCAGGGAAATACCAGAGATGATTACAGTAAACTCACTAAAAAGTCTGATTCAAACTCCTCAAGGAATTTTCCAGCTTAACAAACAATAAAGCAGCAGGACCTTCAGATAAACAGCAAAACACTTATTTAAAACTACATGCATTAGAAATGAAATATGCCGGTATTACTGCAGCAATGAACCTGTGAAGGAAGTGGAAATCATTAGGCTAAATCCTTCTGTGCCGAGGAGCACTAGATATTTTGAGAAATACAAAGAACATACAACATTTGGAGTCTGCAGTGAGCAGTAAGACTGTCCAGTCAAACACTGTCTTGATCTCACAGGTGAAAAACCTGTCACTGCTGGGCACGTGTGAGAGGCCCTGGGTTCTATACCTGGCACCGCCAACAAAAATAAGAAACAGACAGAGCTGCTACACGCAATGAAGCAATATGAGGGACTGAGGGAGGAAGGAGAACAGAGAGGGAGAGAGGAAGGAGAGGAAAAGAGGGAAGGCTGGGGCAGAGGGCCAGAAAATGGGGGTCGCAGGGAGGGGAAAAGAAAAGAGAAAACGGGAAGTGAAAGGCAGTGGGAGAGGAGAAAGATCTTTCCAAAAAGTCATCCTGCACAGGGAGGCTCAGATTCACAGAACGAACCACGGGGCTGCCCGCGCCAGAACTTCACTCCCGACTCTCCAAACATTCCCTCTACAGTGACAAGCTGCCCGCTCACTGAGGTTCGCAGGCTCCCTCTCAAAGAGATAGGAGCACAGTGAGTCTGTAACGTATTTATTTTTACACCAGAGGTTCCTGTACTCCCTGACAAAGGTGCTTATTTTCTTCCCTCTGGTCTTGGAAGCCGCTCCTCCCCGTTCTGTTTTCAGTGCGCCTCTCTCTGACACTCCCCAAACACAGAGGACTCTTCCTTGTCTAAACAAATCTTTCCTGGATGATGTGGCCTTAAATCAGCACACACACAAAAGTTTGCCTCTGTCCTTTTGACTTGTCTGCAAATACCATAATCTTTTAAACTAATTTTTCTATGAGAAATAATAGAAGATGTGCAGACGTATGGCTGAATTTTCACACACACCTAAGATGATTTCTTTAGAGTGTCTAGAATTGAAATTGCTGGGTCAAAGTGTGCACTAAATGAGACCTTGGACCATACTGGCCAAATCTTCAAGAATACTTGTCTTTGATTAATAACCCGCCGGAGGTCAAGCTGCCAACTTCTCCGGCATAACTAGCAAGACTCGTAATGAGAGGAGAGTACTTCATCACAGAATTCAATCCAGGCTTCATGGGCCAGCAGGGATCACTCCTCATTCTAAACCTGAAGTAGCTTCCCTCTGGGCTTAGACTTCCAAAAGTCCCATACGGTCCTCCGAGCATCGCCACGAGTAATTCCTGAATGCGGAGCCAGAAATAAACCCTGACCATCACTGGGTATGACCCAAAATGCCCCCCAAAAAAAGAAAGAAAAAGGCACTCAGACTCAATGAAATATACAGTAAATCATATTTTATCAGGAAAATAATCATGCCTATGCAACTTCACATGACTGCAACAGAAATCAAATGGGGAAGGAAAAAAGTCTTAGCTACTCTCTTCTGCTCTAATCCTAAAGTATCTATGGTGTTTATTTTTTACAAAGCATGTGTGTGTGCGTGCGCAGATGCGTGAATGCAGGTATTCAACAGCAGGAAGTTGTCATTTTAGCCAGGAATGTTACAGCGATAGGAATATTACAGAAGGAATCAACACATCTTCTCTTTCAAGACCTTTAGAACCTAATTTGCTAAAAGCAAGCCGCTTCAAAGGCAGCATCTCAAAGGAATCAGCTGCTTCTCACCTAATCTACCAGGAATGTCTTCCTGGAGCTCTCCCCTCTAGTGACTGTGAGGAAATCATCTGCTTTTCCCCGACTCACCTCCCCAGCACTGGACTTCAGGCCCTCTTTGTGGAACCCCTTCAGACCAGCCACAGCCTCCTTCCCACAGCACTAAAATATTCGCCCTTCCTAAACACACCACGATTATTTGTCTCTTTGCAGGTATCTTTTTTACCCCCGACAGGAATATCTTTTGTCATCTCATGTGCCTTCAGTCAAGAATTTTTTACCTTCATTCTATGACGGTCAACCAGCCCCTCCCAGAGTGTTCGCATTAATTACTGTACAGCACCAATGCGAGTGTTTGTTTAAATAACGGCTTCCATTTTATACTGGGAACGTGTCCACAGGTTTGTTTCGGTATCCTACTCATTCTTCTGCCAAATGTAACTACTGAGCCATAAAGGGCTCCCAGTACCCTGGCTTTCTTGTAGGGGTCAGGCAGCTTCCTGCGCCGTCTTCCCTTCCCTGGGCGGCGCCTGATGCTCAGGGCATCCTGCTTCCTACAAATGAACCCATCCTCCAGCCCACAGTTGGCCAGTGCAAAAACTTGCCTGATCTACAGACCCTCGAAAGGGATGGTGGTGTAGAACTTACTGAGACCCCGCTCTCTAGGAGTCTGAGCACAAGATGCAGAGCCAGGTCGGCGCTGAGAGAATGCTACCAAACAACAGCAAAAAAAAGAGCAAAGTGAGCAGAGAAAAGAGAAACTCATAGTAAGATATAGTTAAGAGAGGAGGCAAGAAATTGCATAAGTAAAACAAAATGGTGGGCATTCCTGGGTCCCCTGCTGGAGGAGTCGAGCATTTTTGAATCTCACTGTGTGGGTCCCACCAAGTTCTCCAGAGGCCACCAGAGGGGCTAGAGAGAAGGAAGCGTCTTGGATTCCTTGCACTGGAACAGACACTAGCACATCTGTCTTCCGTGCAGTTCCAAGGAGCGGATGGAGTCAGTGTTCCCGCAAGCCACCCTAGCCCACAGAGAATGCTGGATAAATGTTCAAGAACAGAATCCTACCAAATGTACAGTAACTTTTTAAAGGTTTTTCCTTAGCATAGAAACACGGTGTTAGTCAACCACGAACGACCTGGAGAAGTGTCAGACTTAGAAAAGATGGTGGCTACAATCCAAGAAACGCATTAGGCACTTCTCTCAGCACTGGCTTAATTGCAGCATGGAGAGGTTAGGTTACAGTCCTGGCTCAAAGAGGCCATGAAGCCCAGGGTCAGGACTCTCACCTCGGTCAAGATCCAGCCTACATAGGCCGTGAAGCCCAGGGTCAGGACTCTCACCTCAGTCAAGATCCTGGCCCACACAGGCCACGAAGCCCAGGGTCAGGATTCACACGTCAGTCAATCGTAAATGATGCTTGGAGGGTTCGTTCAGTATGGGAGATGTGTGCTGAAAGTAGACTATGGACTGAACATGATGGCCACTTAGTACCTGTTTTGCTAACCACAACACCCACAAGGAGAGAGAGTAAAAGGAAATGTGTCTGGCACAGAGTGGGAGGGATGGGGAGGTGGCGGAAGGGATACCGAAACATTGGTGGTGGAGAATGAGCACTGGTGGAGGGATGGGTACTCAATCACTGTATGACTGAAACCAAAGTTTGTAAGTCTGTAACTGTATCTCACGGTGATTCATTAAAAAAATGAAAAAAAATAAAGAAATAATACCGTGAAAAAAAATTAAAAATGAGTTAGAAAATTTGCAGGCTATCGAATGTAGCCTGCCCACAGGGCAGAGTCTGGCAAACTCCCCGTGGCGTACCAAATATGCCAAATACCAGTAACAATGATGGGTCTCATTCTCCTAAAGAGCCTTGAATATAATCCCAGGGCTAGGATGAAAGAGACGTTACTGGGGCCTGCTCGAGGCAATCGACGAATAACGGGATGATGAAATGAAATGAAAATGAAATGAGTTAGAAAACAATCAAACACAAAAATATCTGACTCGGGAGCCTGTGATCTTTCATTGGTACTAGGAAATCTGAATCTATTTTACAAGTCACCTACAGTAATACCTATTTGATGGGGTTACAAAGAGATTTTATACATTTTTCACAGTGGTGACTTTTACATAAGAATCGGGGAAGCAGGACGGAGAGAGATGAATGGAATGAGGTCATGTTTGAGTAAAGCTGGCCTGGGCTGGACCCCAGCTCTGACAGACACTGTTGAGTGTGGCACCCCAAGGGAACACATTTAAGGCAACACATTGATTCTCTTCATTAATAGAACAAGGTAACAGGAGTGAATTTAATTACCATGGGGCCAGCTAGGCATCACAGTAGGTAGCATGTCTATCTTGCCTAGCACATGGCCAACCCGGTTTCAATCTCTGCCACCCTATATGGTCCCCCAAGTCCTACCAGGAGTGATCCCTTGAACAAAGAGCCAAGAGTAAGCCCGGAGCACTGCTGGGTGTAGCCTAAAAACAACAACTAAAAGACCATGACCCTGAGAAAATTTTCTCAACCTTAACAGACATAAAGTTTTCCAGAAGGGTTTAGGTTATGGGTAACTTCATTTAGAGACTCTCCATTCTTTTGGCATCTAAGGAATCTCAAGGCAATCTCAAAAAATGGAGTAAATAACCCGGGACAGGCACAAATCAGTGCCAACTTCTGTGAAGTAAGATATAAGGTTGTTACTAAGGAGAGAGGAAGGGAGGAGCTGTCTTTGCAGAACAAAATCAGTCCATTATGAGATGTTAAATGTCCATTATGAGATGTTAAATGTCAGCTTCCCAAGCAAGCAAAGCCTTAGGAAATGGAGTGGGGCCTGCAAGCTGAAAAACCCCACCTCGGAGAGCTAATAGCTTCATGTGTTTCACGGGGGAGTTCCACGAGATGGAACTCATTTTGTTCCATCTTGTAGAGAAGAAAAAGGAAAAGTTTAAATATGAAAAATATAGGATTCAAATTCCATCATTTTTGGTTTCCCACACGGTGAAAGTCAAAGGAGTATTGGGGTCGGTGTGATAGCACAGCAGGTAGAGCGATGCCTAGCATCTCAAGCACCACCAGGAATAACTCCTGAGTGCAGAGCCAAAGGTAATTCCTTATAACCTGAGGGGTGTGTCCCCTCACCAAAAACAAAAACAAACAAAAAAACAAGAATAAAAGGTCAACAAGTATTTATAGGTTCACAATTCACTGACCTAGATCTGAGGCCAACAAGTCTATATGTCCTGACTGGAATGACTCTACTTTCCCGTAATGTATTTCTCCAGAGTGACGTCCTCATTGGCAACTGCTGCCCTTTTCCGTTTCCGAGGATTAAATAAATCGTTGGCAAGGGTAACACTTCCATCTTTATATGACGCAATGATTTTCAACATAACCAACTCCATGCAAGAAATAACAGCACAGGAGCAGGGAGGTGGCTTTGAGGTCAGGGGTACGTGCCACGCATCCACAAGGCCCTGGTTCAGTCCCTGGTACCACATGGTCACCCAGTAGGCTGGGCTAAGCAGAAGTGCATCGTTGGAGCTGGCTCTGAATTGCTTGGCCCAGTTGGTTGGGTATTACCAAGAGTAGCCCCCTGGCCCCTTGCTCTCTGGTACAAAGTTTGCACACCTCCAACTTTTACATACCTACCAACAATCAAGACAGAGGATACACTATGGCAAAAGGAAAAAAAAGGTTCTAGGCTGTTTTCTTTTATTAATCTTACTTTTGGTCAAGTCTACCCAAGGCTATTTTCTGTTTAAATGGCACCTTTATTGATCACAAACATAGCAATATGCAAATATGAATTTGGCAAAGTTGTCTGACAAGTAAATCTTGTAAAACCAACAAACGTCCTGAGGATGGAGAGAGAGTACAGTGTGAAGGGCATTTGCCTGGCACATGACCAACCCAGGCTTGATCTCCATCATCCCATATGGTCCTCTGGGCATTGCCAGGAGTAGTTCCTGAGGAAAACACCAGGAGTAACCCCCAAACATCACCAGAAGTGGACCCCCAAATAAAACAACAACAAATCAACAAACACTCCAAATGTATTTCAATTTCTTCCAAAGTAAAGCCAAAGGCTAGGCGGTAACTCAGCAGCACAGCGCCTGCCTTGCATGCGTGAGGCCTTGGCCCAACTCTGCGCTCTCCCCCCATCTGTATGACTCCTGTGGTTAAAACCCAGATAAAGAAAAAGAGACAGTACAACAAGATCATCTAAATTACTGTTTTATACCTGTTGAATCGAAGCTTAAGTACAATGAATGCAGAACTTTAAGGTAATCTTTAGTCGAGGCAGGAGAAACAGTATAGTGGATAGGGTTCTTGCTTTCCAAGTGGTCCATCCAGGTTCAGTCCCTGGCACACCATGCGGTAACCTGAGCCCCACCAGGAGTGATTCCTGAACACAGACCCAGGAGTAATCACTTAACTCCATCAGGTGTGGTCCCCAAACCAAACTAAACCAAACCAAAAAAGGATAGTCCTTGATACATTCATGTTTCAGGAATGAAGCTGGCAGATTACAGTAACGACAATACTCAAGTTCCTAATGTTTCACAAAGAAATCAGTCTAGAATATATTACCGGGAATGTCACTCAAAATGCTCTATTTAAATGTAAAAAAGAGAGACATTCTTTATCCTAAATATAGATGAATATGAAAATCAGTACACAATGAAACTGCATATAACATATCAAACATGAGGTAAAGACCATCTGCACTGATAGACGCGTAGCCAAAGCCAGTATAAGTTGGAACTCATCAGGAGGAGAATCATTCAGACGGCCAACTCTGCAGCAAAATGCAGGAGCGATGGTAAGTAGATATGCAGAAACACAAAAAATATGCTGTGACTATTACAATTGGTAAGACTTTTAGAGCAAAATGAAACACGATCAATCAAATTAGTTACTGAGTTAGGTTAGTAAGAAGTGAAAAATTCTAGATCAGAATTTGAGATCAGAAAACAATTTTTAAAAAGAGGGAGGGGCGGGTCAGGGAGACAGTCAAATCTGCCCTGCATGTGGTCTGCCCCAGCTGGATCCCTGGCATTACTGATGGTTTCGGACCATCACCAGGAGTGACCCCTGAGCATGAGGCCAGAAATAGTCCCTGAGCACCATCCTCAATCCCAGATGACGGAAAAACAGTAGGGGAGGAAAACTAAAGAAAATATGGGCGGATCCCTCATGTGAGAACATAAAACAAATGAGACTAAAATAAAATTAACACGCTAATACTATGATGACATAAGATGGAGTTTTGAGGTCAGAGAGGCAGTACATTGGGGAGGGTGCCTGCCTTGCACACAGCGACCAGGGGTCAATCCCTGGCATCTCATATAGTTCCCACCCCTCCAACCCAGTAATTCCTTAGGGAGTCAGGAGAAACTCCCAAGCATCACTGGGTGTGGTCCAAGCCCTATCCGCCTACCAATACTCAAATTCAATAGAATTCACTGGCTTGTCTCATTATGAACATTGGATAATAGCACTTATGGAGACAAGTGAGGGCATTTTCCTTGTAAGTGACCGACCCGGGTTTGATTCCCAGCATCCTATATGGGTCCCTGAGCACCACCAGGAGTAATTTCTGAGTTCATAAAAGGGTCAGAACCGAACAGAAATAAGTTTTATGATTTTTAATATTCACTGTTTCACAAAACATACGAAAACAAGACTGTCATTTTACTACCAGTGACAGACAAAACAAATGGATGGATTAGTTACTAGGTGTCACTAAAATACTCTTTTTTTCCCCCTTCTTTTTGGGTCACACCTGGCGATGCACAGGGGTTACTCCTGGCTTTGCACTCAGGAATTACTCCTGGTGGTGCTCAGGGACCCATATAGGATGCTGGGAATCAAACCCGGGTCGGTCGCTTACAAGGAAAATGCCCTACACACTATACTATCCAGCCCCACAAAAATACTTCTTAAATTGAGTATTTTTCAAAAAATTTTTCTCTTGCTCACTGTAGTGCTTTCTAACAATATTTACAAACAATACAATATTATCTCTATCTTCCCAGTCACACTGCTCTTCCCATGCACTAACTTAGAAACTCTACCAGGTTTAATGTAATCGTATTTTCTGAGGGATTAGAAGCATCTTACCGAAGTCAACAGTCTAATTTCTCACTTGCTCCTTCCCAACAAACCCCAAGATAGCTGCAACAAACCTTCAATCCTATAGATTCGTTTTTTTTTTCTCTTAATTCAGTGCTAAAAATTCCACTGTTTATTCCTTCCATTGTTGTGTCCTTGCTAGTTAATGAAGAATCTTTAGAAACTTTTAGGGGATGTTATGAGCATGCTCTTCCTTAAATGTTCAAAAGAGATCAGTTAGTAAGGAAAAGGATGCTTTTACAGAATTTGGCTACATTTGTGCTTCCTTTCAAAAATTCCCCTCCCGGCAAATGTTGGGCTGGGAATGTCTAAAACAACTGATTCTCTGCGTTTTTATACTCTATTAAAGAGAGTTTGATGGAATTCCTGCACGTTCTGTGGGGAAGTTCTCAGCAAGGCAGCGCGCCCTGTTCTACACATGAGAGCCCAGGTCTGCAGTGCATGAACACACGCGGGTCCTACACTCTAAAGGAAAGAGGGCTGCTCCTTCATCATTTGGAGTTTATCAAAAAAGGTAAAGGAAAAAGCCGAGTTAGTATTACACTGAGACTCCGGTATTAATTTTTCCTTGAGATCCTTTCCAGAGGGGTGACTACATTTGTACAGTTGATTGGCTTTAAAGAAATATGGTAGCTTTTATGTAGAAATAAACTATACATAGAGACAGGTAAACAAATAAATGAGAAAGCGGTCTGTCAACTTAACATATTTCCCACTTTCACTGTTTAAGAAGTGGTTTAAAATTAAAAATAAAACATCCTGAGAAAGCGTCATCTATGTTACTTTTCATAAACTTGCAAACAGGGATACAGGGGGCACCCTACCTATGGTCCCGAGTGCCAACAGGCATGGTCCTTGAGGCCCCCCAAAACAAAACAAATCCTCCAAAACTTAGAAAACAAGAACAAACATCTGGACTGTTTCAGTGATTCCTAGATTAACAGAAGACACCACTAAGTTGGAGCATGGAACGCTTCACCACCCCTGCTAGGAGAATCATTTCTTTCACACCCACTGCAATGGACGTGCAGCATCATTTCTATGGCACTTCCTTCTTTCTGATGGAAAGCTCTACAACGGGGAGCCTTTCAATAAAGAATGACTTCCTAACAAATGAAATTTTTTGTTCTTAGGCTTTTAATACTTGAAAGCCACTCAATGTGATGGTTTCGGCATTACCATTGTTACCATGTGAGCTCTGGGCTAGGAAAAAGATAAAAATATAACGTGGGAGACAGAAACTAAAAATAAACAAGCAAGGAAATCATAGATTTCTCCAGGCACTAGGTTTAGCTTAACACATCTTAAATGCTGCAGGGACAGAGTAGCTCTCCATCCTTGATTTTACAGAGGGTTGGGGGGAGGGCTATCCTTGAAAGAGCCACTGAGAAGGTGTCAGAATGTCTAAAAATTTTCAAGGAATTATGCATCCATGCATCTAGTTGATGAAGGTTAAAGAGATTTTCTAAATAAATGAGAAATGGCTTTGCTGAAAATAATGTCCAATATTAAAGAATTTTTGATGCTGCTTGTTTAGAAAGCACTAGATAAAATGAAGTTACAGTTGATTTATCATAGGACTGCTCAGTGCCTCTAACAAGTACCTACCCAGGTGCATTAGGACCATCTCAGAGGAAAAGGGTCCACAACATTCCTCACTCTCACTTAACATAGAAGTCTATTTTTTTTAGCACATAGCTTTTTTTCTTTTTCTTTAAAGCCTAACACTTGTCAGAGTAACGGTTCTTTCAAGACTGAGAAATTGTAACTGGGTTATCTCTAGAGCCCCTTGGCTCAAAGCAGTCAACATGTCTACTAAGAAAAATCCAGAGACTATGCAAACCGTGTTAGCAGCATTTTATGTTAACAACCACATAAAACTTCTCAAACTATCACAAAATTAAGCAAATCTTTAGGGCAACTAAGATCCCAAGAATTCAAATGGAGGGGAGTAAATGCCTGAGAGCTAATCAGAAAGCCAAGTACAAATCTCATCCAACTGAAGTAAGCTGGGATGTGACTCAGTGGCAGCATAATGCTTGAATGAATGAAAGGAGGATTATGGGTACACACACACACACACACACACACACACACTCCTGAGAATGGAAAGTGGCTCTAGATCCCCTGAGGGAGATCAACCCCCACCCCCGAACCCCACCTCTGACACACCAAATCAAAGAGTACTAGTGAACTACTACTCCTGAGACTTCAAGGAACCCAGAAAACAACAGCATTGGGCAGCAGGTAGGGTGCTTGCCTTGCACTTGGCAGGCCTAGAGTCAATTCCCAGCACCCCCGTATAGTCCCCAAAGCTCTGCCAGGAGTGATCCCTGAGCCCAAAGTCAGAAGTAAGCCCTGAGCACCTCCAGGTGTGGCAGAAAAAGGGAGAGGAGGGGAGAGGCCACTTGATTAATTAGCTAGAAGCACATCTCGCAACAATTTATTCCTTGCGGGGGTAGAGGGCTTGCTACTCCTTATTAATTACACCTGCTATTCAGGGCCCAAGTTTGATAGGTGTGAGTTAGGCAATATAAACATATTATGAGGAATGAAATGACTTTTTTTTTTTTTGCATTTTGGGTCACACCTGGCGATGCACAGAGGTTACTCCTAGCTCTGCACTCAGGAATTACTTCTGGCGGTACTCAGGGGACTATATGGGATGCTGGGAATCGAACCTGGGTCGGCCGCATGCAAGGCAAGCGCCCTACATGCTGTGCTATTGCTCCAGCCCCCGAGGAATGAAATGACTTCTAACAGCAAACACTGTTAGTTTTTTGGTTTATTATTTTATTTGGAAAATTCTTGGCTTCTCAACTCTTAAGTCTTTTAAGTGCAATGAGGCAAGAAGTTGGGGAATAATTTAACTATGCTCTTTGTTACTAAAAATTTCATGTACTTCTTTGGCGAAGAACAGGTTCTTTACTGTTTCTGAGTGGCATACATCCTTTGCCCCCCTCCCCCGAGTTCTGCGTTCTCCCATTCAATCTTGGTGGTCACCATCAGACCAAGGAGGGAGGGTGCTTTTCTCCTGCATGTGTGGTAGATACTTGGGCCAGCAGGCAAGCAGCTGCTGCAGGCCTGTCAAAGGCATTGCAGTCCAAAGGTGGGGGGTGGGGGTGGGAGAGGGTTTTTCAGATTTCAGTTCAGAATTGTAATACCAAGTATCACTCTCTCAGTGGGTTGTACAACTACTCTGTTACTCTGTCTACATCAGCCGCATAAATAAATCTAGCAGTTTACCTCCTTTAAAACATCACCTTCCAGACCAGAGAGAATAAAGGTTAAGGCACTTGCTGAGCATTCGGCTACAACTCCGGTTTGAATTTCGGCGCTGCATATGGTTCCGGGCGCAAAAGAACCAGACGGAGCCCTTGAGCACTCCTGGTAGAGACCCCGGAACAAACAACAAAAACTTTTTAAGTTACTTTTTATTTGTGTAGTCTCATAAATTAATGGGCAGGCTAGAAAGGCACACGATACTTGGCATCAATTAAGTCAAAAACACAAAGAAATTTCCAACATACTACAAACGATGTCATATAAAATTATCAAGTAAGATATTTTAATCCTTTTTTTAAAATCAACAGATTTTATTTGGAGGATTTTTAAGGTGTGGAGAGGAAGAGAGTGAGAGAGAGTAACGTACTCAAGAGAGAACACAGGCTTCTCCAAGGGCGGGAGAGAGCCTCTACGCAAACACAGCATTAGACACGAAAGCATGAAAGTCCACATCTCAAGAGGGGAGATGCGGGCGACGCATGTGCTCAGCCGCGTGGGTGCAAGCAGCACATGGGCTTGGGAAGCATATTGCCAAGCTATTTTAATTCTGATATAGACGTGTTTGCAAGTGTTCTCAATTTTTTTCACTGGTGATATACAATCATCTTAGACTACCAACACAATGCTATAGCCTGAAATATCTAAATCTGCAACCTGACTTCAGAAATTTGCTCCCTGCAAATGACCTATGGCCAAGTTTTGACCAATTTATGAAGTAATTACCCCTTATCTCTATACTGTAGTATCTCCACAAAACCTGAGGTCACCCCAACTAGATCTGTATGAATGTCATATATTCCTCAGTTTCCTTCAATAATTTCTTAGAATAATTTCCTCCCAGACATTTGCTCACTTCTTGTTCAGTATCCAAGTTCACAGCTTAAAACAAAATAAAAACCCTCTGGGCCAGTGAAAACATTAAAATAATGGGAAAGTTTTGAAATCGCGTTTAGGTTTTGCTTCTACAACTGAATGAGACACAATCTCCCTCGATGAATACCAGCCACCCACATGATCCACATCAAGGAGGATGCAATCAGGAGAAAACATGACTTCTCTGTCCATGGTTTGGCATGAAACATCTATTAGAATTAGATACTGCACACAGTTGAAGCTACAAATTCAAATGACATTCTAGAAGTGCAATGAGAAAGAAAGAAAAAATCTTCAGCAGGTGGCACTCTTTACTAAAAAATGTAATGGAAATATTAGTAACAAAGATGTCTTCTGCCACTAATCAGTTGAAAGAGAAAGCACTTCCCAATATCCTATCCCAATTCATTTCTATTTCCCAAATAGTCATTGCCTTCTGACTACCTTAATGTCTCTCTAACGTCAATGGGATTCTGCGTGTGCTCATAAATATGCCAAATTATTTCTACTATATTAATAGCTGTCGATATGCCAGACACAGTAACAACAAAGTCTCCAATGGAGACGTTACTGGGCCCGCTCGAGCAATATAATAGAACCGAAACTGCATTTATTTTACTGTGGCAAGTTTTGACTACCAAGACTTGGCCTGGTATATGCCTCAAAAGACTTTCATCATAATCATTTTCTAATTTTAATGGATTCAGTTATAAAAGAATAATCATAATGAAGATGAGGCAAAAGATGAAACTATTATTGTATAATTTTTGTTTTAAAACATGACACCAACGCTCATTTTCCTAAGAAAGTATGTGAATACCCGTTATACATAAAATGAATCAATTTACTAGGGCTGATTCTCAACTTTTAAGTTGAAAATGGAAACAATGTCATTTATGAAATGCAAGCCAACCAAGTTAAACAGAAGCGAAAACAAAACCTGCCTACTTTTCCTAAGGTCTTGACCTCAATATCCTGCAATTCTCACCTCATCACTCAAGTTCAAGAGCTACCACTGGCTTGGAAACTGTCCCAGATGCTATCTTCAACCTCCCCAACCTTTCAGAGACCCTCTGATTCGATCTGAAGAGGGGAAGTGTCTTCCTCTATCCTCATTGAGCAGACAGTGCTCTGTTGTAATGGCCTCTTCCTGGTCTCGTAACACTGGATTGTGAGATCCTTGAAAGCTTCAGGTCCCCTGCCCCAGAGAGAGCTTGGCACACAAGAGATACTTAATAAAAAGCCACAGAAAAAAGGAATACAGTCTGTATTTTCTGAGGGTAAGGCCTCTGTCATTCATCTTCCATTCTAATAGCATGGACTCTCAAATACATGGCAGATGCTGGGAAGCCTTTCTCATGAGCCTCCAGAGCAGAATGATCTCTCCAATGTAAGCCATGACGAGAAGCCAGAATTACAGAGTTACTGCAAAAAATGAAAGAGTGGTGGAGGAAAGAGACAGATTTCACCCCCAGAAAAACACTGAGAAAGAAAGTCAATGAGGGCTGGTGAGATGGTACAGTGGGTAGGACACTTGCCTTGCATGCAGCTTACCTGGGTTCAATCCCTAGCATTACATGGTTTCCCAAACTCTCCAGATACATCTAGATTTCAATGAAAAACCTTGCCCAGAACTTTAGATCTCGTTCATGTCTGTGACTCTGTTAGTCTATTGGTTTTCCTGTGGTTAAATGAAAAGACCCGAAGAAAATCTCCAACTGTGTTTGTACCTGGGAGAAGAAAGGCAGAACTTACGAGACTGTATCTTACTGCTCTACTAGAAGGAAAGAGGTAAGTAAGGAATTGAGTATGTCTAGGAAAAAGCTGTGCTTACCCTTGGAATCTTCTTGTGTGGGTGGGAGGAGATACTGATGGTATGACACTTTTGAAACCACAGCAAAAGCATGAAAAAAAACGTCAGCACCTATTTCTAAAATATCATTTTCAGGGGCTGGAGAGATAGTAAAGCAGGTGGGACACTTGCCTTGCACATGGTCGACTCAGGGTCAATCTCAGCACCCCATATGGTCCCCCAAGCACCACCAGGAGTGACTACTGAGTGCAAAGGCAGAAGTAACCCCAGAACACAGCTGGGTGTGGCCCCAAAACCAAAGAAACAAAACATCAACTTCATTCCAAGATTTGAAAGAGAAGTATAGTAATAATTTTGTTAAAAATATAAATATGGGGCTTAAGAGATAGTATGGGGTTTAAGGCGCTTACCTTGCATATGCCACAAACTCTGTTCAATCCCTCAGCACTGCATATGATCCTCAGAGCACCACCAAGAGACTCCTGAGTACTGAGGCATGAATAGCACCTCCTTGGGCTGGCCCGGGCAGAGCCCCCATCAGCTGCTTGCGTTCACAATCCAAAAATCACCACCACAACTGGGCCTGACTCTACTGTCTCAGGACGGATCTCACCAAGATATAATCTGCTCAAAATTCGGGTTTTGTGACTGAAATGTCCAGGTTTTGTCGGGGTAGGGATGGGCTACCTCTCCCACCTACCTGTACTTCTGGGAGCCTCAGCAGTCATATCTACACCCCAAAGGGGCCACCCAATTGAAAAACCTCACTGTCCCTATAAAAATACCGAATGCCCTGAACCAACACCATGACCTCTTAGCACCTGTACTGCAAATCATAATGCACAAAAGGAAAAGGAGAGAGAGCAAGGAGGAAAGTCCCTCCCATAGAGGGAGATGTGTGTGTGTGTGTGTGTGTGTGTGTGAGGTATTGGGGGATAGTGGAAGGAAAACAGGGGACACTGATGGTAGGAAATGTGCAGTGATGGAGGGATGGGTGCTAGACCATTGTATGACTGAAACCCAATTATGAGCAGTTTTGTAATGGTCTATCCAATGGATACTGGATCTAAAAAAATTTTTTTTTAAAAAAGTAATGTGGCATTCACGCCCAATTCAATCAGCTTAATCAATGGCTGAAAAAAATAGCACTACTCCTACATGAAACAAAAAACAAAATAGCCACCCCCCCCCCCACACACACACACACAAGGTACAAATAGAAATAAACCAAAATTCAAATGCTCCAGCTCAAACAGGCTGGAAAACAGGCTGGACCACATGCACCATATGTTGGGGCCTTTCTTTTCAATACAAGTCGGCTGACTGAGCAGCCAAGGTGTTCAACAGTAAGGAAAGCCGCTGCTCCCCAGCACTCCCATCATCACACGGTAAACACCCACAAGATACTATAAAACTTAAAAATGTTTAGGGAAGTTATTTAGATCACCACTCCACAAAATTTTCCTGCTGGTCTCATCATTTTACATTCAAATAATTACAGAATTTTCCTTTTATGGTACTAGATCTTAAAACTACTCCACAGAACACTTAAGTCTGATTTTCATTTATGACTTATTCTCTGAACCTTTTTTCTATTTCACCAGTTCTCAGGTGTAAACAGGTTGAAAATCCCTGGCTTAGAAGAAATAATTTGCCAGGTTCACAAACTAGCTATATATAAGGATGCAGATAAAAGACCAACTTCATTAGCCGTCTATACACTAGCCATATCTTTACCACTTTCCTTCCCCAAAAGCCTGGCAGTTAGGCCTAGACAGTAAATAAGAATTAAAGAATATGTCCTGGGGGCTGGAGCGATAGCACAGCGCAAAGGGCGTTTGCCTTGCACGCAGCCAACATGGCCGACCCAGGTTCGATTCCCAGCATCCCATATGGTCCCCCAGGCACCGCCAGGAGTAATTCCTGAGTGCAGGAGCCAGGAGGGACCCCTGAGCATCGCCAGGTGTGACCCAAAAAGCAAAAAAAAAAAAAAAAAAAAAAGAGAATATGTCCGTGTGTGTGTGTGTGTGTGTGTGCGCGCGCGTGCTTGAGCCACACCTGGCAGTACTCATGGCTTACTCCAGGCTCCAGTGGGCTGGAGGAACCATGCAGGGTGGGAGGAATGAACCTAGACTGGACACATGCAAGGCAAGTGCCTTACTCATTGTACTATCTCTCTGTCTCCAGTTCTAAGTTGGTTTTCCAAAAATCATTTAAAAAACTTTGATATTTTATTATTTCCGAGAGAGCACTCTTGGATCACTTCCCTAGGTTTATTGCTACATACTGGTCAATTCCAAGTGGCACAGAGTAACCAAGGGGTATCTATCTATCTATATCTATATATAGATATATAGATATAGAGCACAGCAGTAGAACATTAGCCTTGCATATAATGGGGCCCTGGTTCAAAGCCTGACACCGCAATAAATTAAAAAGGAGAGGGGGAGGGGAGAGAGAGAGAGAAGAGAGAAAGTAAAGGGGCTTGCCTGTGTGCAGCTGACACTGTCTGAATCCCCAGCATCACATCTGGGCCCCTGAGCACCACTGGGGAATCACTCCTGAGCACCGCCAGGTGGGGCCCCAAAATTAAAGAAAATTTTTTTTAATCAATTAAGTGGGACAGAGTAAATGTTTCTCCGAGGCACTTACAAGTGCCAATTAGGAAAAGGGTAGAAAAAATGCTAGAGATGGCCAGAAAGCCACACTCTGAAAACTTAGGACAGAGAAGGTCACCTCAAAAGAAATGCTCACAACATCTGAAATGAAATCCACAAGGCCAGAGTGATAGTATGGCGGGAAAGGCACTTGCCTTGAAAGTGGTCAACTAGGTTCAATCCCTGGGACCCCATGTGGTCTACCGTGCACTACTAGAAGTGATCCCTGAGCAGTCAAGGTGTAAATCCTGAGGACTGCTGAGTGTGGTCCAAACCAACAAAAATAATACATGAAGTCCTCACACACGTGCACGCGCACACACACACACACACACACACACACACACACACACACAGAGTTTTAGAAATGCAAGCAGAAGCCATGAAGTGGGTTCCAAGCACGCTTACAAGTGTGCTCCTGGTAGACTATGAGAGCAGGGGACCTTGGTGTCATCAATGCCCTATTCCCAGCACCAGGTGGAGATCTGTCGAGTGAACGAACCTGTTGTTATATTGTGAGCTACAACACTGAAGCACAAAGAAATCTCCTATCTACATATTTCATCACTGTGGCAAGCTTTTAGTCACAGACCGGGCTGCCTACTCAGCACCCAGTCCAGTGCCTCCCGTGCTCCTCCCCGAGAAAGGCTGCGGTTACAGAAAGGTCTACTCACAGCTCTCCGAGATCTTCTCTGGCGTCATCCCTCTTTGGGCCTGAGAATACAGCTGACCACACGAACCCCCAAAGGCTTCTCAACCTTTGCAGAACTCTGGGCTTTTGCTCTTCACCTGAATCTTCCTTGAGGCCTCTCAGCTGAGTCCTGCTTCCTCACCACCCTGAGGGCCTGGACAAGTTCAGTGACTGACATCCAGCGGCCACTAAAACTGCTGGGTTTGAAAAACGCTGCAGCTCCTGCATCCCTCACCCAGGGGCATCTCTCCCCACCGCCTGCTAAGTCCTCTCCCAGCCCTGCAGGTACCCGGTTCTGCAACAGCTCGGGTTCCTCTGCAGGTTCTTCTCCACTCTCTTCCAGGAAATCCTGGCACTCCTCAGGAGGAGTCTGAGCTAGAATTTCCCCACTACTCTTTCACAGGCATGAGTATGAATGATTTCAACTTGCCAACAGCAACTCCCCATTCATTCCTCAGCCCTCAGTTATTGTGCAAGATTCTGAGCAACCTGGGGTTCCACGGGGCAATGTGCTCTTTAGAGAAAAATGCTGTGGGAAGTCAGAAAATATCAACCTCCAAAACAAAGCACTATTAAGATATTTCAAGCGACAACATAAGCCCACCTTGCGCTGAAGAATGGGGCTTTCAGAGGTAAATTTATAAAATATATGACCATTTTCAATGATTCATTCACATATGAAACTTACATAACATTATAATGTGGCATCATCTCAGTAAGATTTTAATTAAGATATGCAACAAAATCTGGGGCCAGAGAGTTAGTACAGTGGACAGGGTGCTTGCCTTGCATGAGGCCAACCTGGGTTTGATTCATGGCCACAAGTATGGTCTCCCAATTTCCACTAGGAGTGATCCCTGAGCCAGGGCCAGGAGTGAATTCTGAAAACTACTGGGTAACCCCCAAAAATGAAACAACACACACACAGGTCAACAAAACCAAGCCATCATTACCCTGAAATTTATTTTATTAAAACATTTATAAATAAAATACACACCATAAAATCATTTTCATGAGTCTGACATTGTTAATATTTTAGGAGTTAATCAACTAATTTTAGGAATCAACTCATTTTAATTGAGGACCCCTTAAAGCACAATGATATTTCTCTTCTCCTCTGGTTTTCTTTCCCTTCATCACTTACACTCTCAACTGA
Source organism: Sorex fumeus (assembly GCF_029834395.1). Classification (NCBI taxonomy): domain Eukaryota; kingdom Metazoa; phylum Chordata; class Mammalia; order Eulipotyphla; family Soricidae; genus Sorex; species Sorex fumeus. The sequence goes on from NW_026606072.1 coordinate 17,454,240, forward strand.
GAAGCAGCAGTGGCCACTTTATCTTCCTATCAGTGTATCCACGAATAACACCAAATTCAAGTAGAACTATAGGTCCCGTAGTTCTTCTTGAAACTGTTGCTCACTGAGTTATCTCTGAGAGTTTCTCATGAAACGACCCACAGTAAGCAATGCCAGGCAAGAAAATACAGAAGGAGCATTCCTCGTTTCCTGACCCGGGCTAGTTCCCAGCGCACAGTACAATGTCAGTGTGTAATCAATCGAGTTGGAGCAATACTGTACGTTTCTTTAACTTACACAAAAGATTACAGCAGAGAAGACACACATTACTATTATTCTTTTATAAAACAACATAATGGAATATCAGAGGCACCGTTAAGGATAAAGATACTAATCTTTCCTTGAAGAAGATTTCCATTTTATTGAAGGATCTTTCTATGGTTAAACTCAATGCTGACTTGCAAATCTTTGCCTCTGAGGTAAAGGGCTGGGGATATTACTGACATTTCAGAATCACCGAATCTTTTAATGATCAAAGAAGATGCATGCTGAATAGAAAATTATGATACTATTGCTATCTAAGATATCTACTACTATAGAGAAGAGCAAACATCAGGGAGAGAATAAGTGAACTGGGGTTCATTTAGGCATAATCCTTTTCTGAGTGTTACCTTTTGAAATGAATGTGTTTGCTCAAGTTAATAAACAGGCATAATACCATCAAAGCAAACTAAAAGAACGCTGAATTAAACCTAAATTTGAAGCCACTGAAAAGGAAAACTAGCTATTTTGTCACAACTCAATTATGAAGAGTTCTAAGAGCCATGTTAGCTGTAAACATAAGAATTTCAGAATGCCAGTGAGGTATTCACAGTGCCATGCATGAAGCATGCATAAAGACAACCTGAGGAGGGCAGGAGAGTATAAATGCAATGGCGAGGATCCAGAGTTCTCACTCTCCCCCATCACACCGGTCAGCTTGAGAGGCTGTCTTGCCCTCTGAGGTGCTCCCACTGACAGAAATACAGAAATGACACCCAAGTCACAGGGCAAGTGGCAAGCAAAGCATGAGAAAGCACTTTCTGTGAAGGGTGATGGCCTCGTAAATGTTCACAATGATCCCTGTTTTAAAACACTGACTGGCATAGGACATTCAATTTTTACAACGTAATATTTGTGCATACTGCAAAATGATCACTACTAGACTAGTTAACAGCCACTATGGAAAATGACGGTTCCTCAAAGAATTAAGAATATAACTATCATATGAATCAGCAATTTCACTGCTGGATATTTATCTAAAGAAAATGAGAATACAAATGTGAAAGTGTATATGCATCTCCATGTTCTCTGTAGCATTATATAGAACAGCCAATTATGGAACCACTGTTAAGTATTTCAGGCTGGAGCGATAGCACAGTGGTAGGGCATTTGCCTTGCACATGGTTGGCCGGCTGACTCGGGTTTGATTCCTCCACCCCTCTCGGTGAGCCTGGCAAACTACCGAGAGTATCTCGCCTGCACAGCAAAGCCTGGCAAACTACCCGTGACATATTTGATGTGTCAAACACAGTAACAAGAAGTCTCACAATGGAGACGTTTCTGGGCCTGCTTGAGCAAATCAATGAACTACGGGAGGACAGTGCTACAGACAGTGCTACAGTTAGGTATTCACTGATGAATGAACAGATTTTTAAAAGTGGAGACCCCGAATCAGAAGACAGACTCCTGCAGGTCCTGAGCTGTGGAGGTCCAAGTTCCGCAGAGGCAAGCTCTAAACTGCATACAGTCCTTTAAAAGGCAAAACGGAGCAGAAGACAGAGAGATAGAATGTCAAAATCATGACATTTCTAGGCTACTTTAATGATTTCTTTCTAGAAAGAATATTATGTTTGAAGAGATTTGGCACACCTGCCTAACAAAAAGAGTTATTAGACATTTTAAAGGTCTTTTCTTTTGTTTATGGGCCCCACTTGGCCATGCTCAGAGGCTACATCCAGTTCTGTCCAGCTATTGCTCAGTGGCCTATGAGGATTGAACCATTCGGACTGACTACATTATTTTTTTCATTTAGATAAGCAATTTCTAGGGCCAGGGAGATAGTTCAAAGGTCTGAATGCACACTGCCTACTACACACCTAGGTTCTATCCCTCTCTACCTCCATCCCCCTCAGCCCCTGCACTGCATGGTTCCTGAAGCATTGTGCTAGTGGTAGCTCTGAGCACTACAGTATGGCCTAAAGAAATGAAAATAAGAAGTTTCTACTAACTTGTTTTAGCTGAAATCTACACCATTCAAAATTCTGAGGAAACTTCAAGCAGCAAAAAAGTTATACAACGTAATTATGAATGCATTTTGGGGGGGTGGGAGGGAAGGGGCAAGTTGTTATGTGCAGAGATAACGTGACTTCAGACATTTATTTATCTCCAAAACCAGGACCAGAGAGGAAAAGTACAGCGAGCAAGAAGCTCTTGAGCATAAACCTTTTTCTTTCTGATGCTCTAAGTGCCGTTATGGACCCAGCCCAAAAAGGAAAGGCTTTGTTCTCATGTGTCTTTGGCACTTTTAAAAACTCTCCTAGCAAATCATCTTTAGCGGAGAGAATGTTCCCCGATCCACTTAAAAACCTGTAGGAGGATTTCAGTTTGCACTCGGCAAATGACATAAGTGCCAAATTTATTGGCAACAAAATCAAAAGCCAATTATCACAATTAGTCACAAAAGGCTCAACAGGCCTTTGTTTTATTTCTTATCACAGTTTTGTCTGGAAATCATATACCATAGCATGGAGTAAGTACTTACAAAAATAAATGACCACAACAGTCAGAATTAAGGAACTGGATTTGTTATGATGAAAGGAGGAAGAGTTAAGTGTCCTTCACTACCAGAAATCAGATAAACAGCAATCGTTGAACGTCTACATACACAGCAATGAAAATGAATTATGAGCAGTTCTCTGTATGAACAACAATTGGAAGAGGACTGTGTGAAAGAACATGCTGTAAGTTGGTGCAATCACAATGGTAAAATCAGTTACAAGGTTCTATTCCAAATCTATCTGAAGTGAAAAATTTTATAGGACATAGGCCCCAAATCATTAGTATATAAAATAATATGGTTAAATCTATACTTTCAGTAATTGCCAGCAGTAACTGCCAGTTCTGTCCAAATTATGTAAGGGAGGGAGAAAAAAACCTTAAAATAAAATAAATCCAAATTCCACAATTGAGAAATAGAACGATTATCAAAAAAACAATGCATTTTAAAAGCCCGAAGTAAAGAAAAGTATGGACCTCAATGGTCTGGAGTGTATGGATTTGAGGCCTGGCAAAGCATAGTCCTCTGAGCACCATGGGGAGAGCCCCCCACACGAAGCCAGGAACACAAAGTCCCCAGTGTTGCAAGACATGCCCCCCAAAATATGTGAACTGATGAAAAAGTCTATAAATACAGGAAAGAATCAAAGGGGTGCTTTGCTTGTTAGAGGCTACCCCTGGGGAACATGACTTTATAATTACGATAAAATAATTAACTGATCTTATTGTGACTGCACCAACATAAAGCATACTCATTCACATAATCCTCTTCCCATTGTTCAAACATACAGACAACTGAAGCCGCTCATAATTCATTGCTGGGTACACAGACACTGTTAAACAGTAATCACTGTTTATCTGGTTTCTGGTAGTGAAGCTGCGGAGGGAAATGAGGGGCTTGGGGGTGGGTGCACACATCCAGCAGTACTCAGGGCTTACTCCTGGTTCGATGGTTGCTCCAGGCGATGCTTGGTGCAAGGTATCAAACAAGGTTTGGCTGCATGTAAGTGCCTTAACCCCTGTACTACTTCCCCCGATCCCCAAACTGAGTTTTTAACAGTGAAACTGCCAATAATTGAAAGTGATTTCCAAAACTGTTATTTAAGCATATCTGCCAGACATGCTAACAATTCCCTCTAATTTTCTCCACTTTGCAAAACAATATTCTCCTAGCACATACTTTGAAAAGAATAAAATATTTTCCCATCACAAATCATCAATAATATTGTTTCTCTTTCTTAACAAGCCTTTGCTCCTTCTGTTTCATCTGTATTTCTTTGTAGTTGGTACCCACACTTAAAAGGGCAAGAGTTCACAAGTTCAAAAAATTGTAGCTTTAATAATCAGAACTGAATTTAGCCACAAAGGACTAATTTTCAAATCGAGTTTTTGGGAAGCTGCAAGAGCTTAAAGGAACCCCCAAAATTATATATGCCAATCTCTTCTTTCCCATTAATGAGAAAACAAAGGTGGAGAAAGTCTTGCAGAGTGAGGAGAATCCTGATCTATGTAACTAGCAATGACATGCTTTATCCCACACCACCTTCCTTTTGAAGGTTCCATTTTCCTGTTATTCTGGGAAATAATTTCAAATCAGCAACCAAGAAGAATACTGCTCTGAACATGATGCATGATCAAAATGAGCTTTTCTCAACCAGGAGCATAGAAGGGGCCACTGCTGAAAATCAGGTAAAACGGGGAGGGGATGACTGCCACGCGGCTAAGGGCCAATTGCTAGGACAGAGGGGACACAGGAAGAAAACAAGGTGGAGGAAGAGGCCACTGTCTGGGGAAAAGGCTGGAAAACACTTCTCTAAACAAATGATCGTGGCTGAAACAATGGTAACTAGCAACTGTCTCCTCACCTCCTCAGCTGTAAATCAAAGGTTTAAGTGGTAAATCTCCATCGTTCTTGATGTACTATCATAAAATAACCAATACAGCTGAGTGCTTAAGTGGGTCAAGGACCATGCTCTGCAGGGGCCAGAGAGATGGCGCAAAGGGCTGGAGGGCATGCTTGGCATGTTGGAGTCCCGGGTCAGGTTCTCAGCATCAAATGGTTTTCTGAACACAGAGAGGGTGTAGTCCAGAACCCAAAAGGAATCAAGCTTCATTTTCTTCCTAATCACTGCCTCTTACCCCATTTTAGAGAAGAAAAATGAAGAGGTTCAGGGCTGGGGAGACTGTACAGGGGTAAAGCCTTGCACGTGGTCAACTCCAGTAAAGAGTCTTGAGCACCGTATGTGGTCCCCTGAGCAGTACCGGGTATAATCCCAAGCCCCATATTCGAGGTTCAGAGACAGGACTTCTCTGGAGCTCGACAGTATTAAGCGACTAATAGGTCTGATTCCTAGGGCCCAGGGTCTTGAGCACTAGACTATGAAGGGAAATGTAAATAAATGTGTACTTTCAAAACGATATCCATACCCAGAGTGGAGGAAATTTACTTTACACTGAAACATTTCCCTTATCTGAGAGCCTGTAACACTCTGCAGAACCGCTGGAAGTGCCAGGACTGCAGCTTCCAGCCCGTGGCCTCCGACTGTCCTGTCTCCGCTCAGATATAGCTCCTCCTTCGGGCCTCCTGACCTACTTCCTGGTGCACTGTGGTAACCTGTCAAACTACAAAGGCATTTTTATTTGTCCTAAGTACAGAGATCTAAGCAGAAAGGAGACAGAGCACTCCACTGGTTTCCCGTTGGAGCCAGGCGCCTTGCGGCTTCCTGGCTCCCAGAGCCCAGCCGCCTCTTCACTAAGTCAAGCCACTGAAGTGTACTTGGAGTTCCTTTCAGCACATCACTGCAGACTGGTAAATCTGTCACACCACAGCCACCCCAGGGCCACAAAACCTCGCAGCACTGGACCTTTCACCTGTTTGAGTCCTCTGCATTCTTCAGAACTTGGTCAGGGGCCCTAGCATTTCCCGGATTCTGTCCCCTCCTCCCCCAGGTGACTAAGGCTAGTGCCAGGCCACACGTGTCATCAGTTAAGGCTGTGGCCCTGTTCAGCTTCTCCTCTGATTCCTGGTGGGTCTCCACACCCTGGGACCTGGTTCACAGCGTCACTCAGAGACTGTTGCTAAGGGTGTAAGAACTGCCCATGTCAGAAATAAGGTTAGCACCAATGACGAGCATTCATGTTGAGATATTTACTGCTCTGCACATCCATTCTCTAGAAAGAGTACCCACAGACCAGATAAAAAGGCCTTTGACAGGATCCCTTATCTGATCTGCTCTGCTGCTTCCCTGGGACCTCGCCTGTGGAGTCCAGGCAGCCAACGTAAACCTAGGGATGGGCATGCCCAGGCAGACACATGCTAGACCTGTGCTCGATGAACTAGCTGAAGCACGTGCCTTCTCTGACTTCAGATGGTCTTGGATGATTCTCAAGGACAGTAGCATATTTCTTGGTACCAAAAAAAGTATTTCTGAAATAACACCACTAAGGTGTAGGGGAGTTGGATTCACTTCCTAACACTGTATACTCTACAATCAACTCTATAAACAATGTTTCTCCATATGACATGACTGCAATATGGGCAATGAAAGAGGACAAACATGGCAAAGGTTTAACAGTGGCAAATCTTGGGGTTGGAGAGAGAGAGTGCAGCAGGTAAGGTGCTTGCTTTGCAGGCAGCCAACCTGGGTTTGATCCCCAGCACCCCACATGGTTCCCTGGACTCCACCGGGAGTAATCCCTAAGCACAGAGCCAGTTGTAAGCACTGAGCACCACTGGATATGGTCCAAAAACAAAAAAACAGAAAATCTCAATCAAATGCTAAGGAACCTTAAACCAAAGGGTCTAGCAGAATTTCAAAACTATAAGGATTTCTGCAAACAGCCAGAATTATATTTAGCAGAATATTTTTTGCAAAGGGAATGTGAAGTTATACCGTCAAGTATTTGACAGGAGGCAAAATGAGTATTCTAAATTGAGAGAGAGAACAGCACTGACCAAGTGAGGAGGGAAGAAAGGAGAGAGGAAGCTATAAAAATCTGAACAAGACACCAAATGACTCAAGTGGGGAATTCTAGATGGGCAGCCGAGAGGGGAAGAGAGACCACGAAGCTACATGACAGAAACTAGACTTCATTGTGAGGAGGAAAAGGTTTCAGGGACAGAAATACCAAGAGGGGAGCAGCAGTGCAGAAACCGCACCCCACTGTAGGGCAGATAAAAGACAGGAGGAGGCGGCCACGTCCTAAAGCAGGAGACTGGCTAGGAAGGAGCCTCTGTAAGAACAGGGATGAGGTGACAGTGGCCTGACCCTGGTTAGCAGCTGTGGGGGTGGATTCCTTGGCTAGCAGAGCACTGGCAACAATAGAGCTGCAGGCTGATTGGCCGCGGAGGGTGAGAAAGCCAAGGGGGTAAGAACACATCAATTAGAGAGATGGTGGCAGGGATTACCCAGAGATAAGGGGGAGGCTGCAGAGGCTGCAGGACGGGATTCAGCATGACACATGGCAGCAGAGGTGCCTGGTAGTGAGCAGAGCTACCCTCCCAGGGACACTAGTCCAGAGGTGGCTGGATGCAGGGAGAGAGAGAATCAGTTGTGGATTAGTTGTCTCTATGCTGGCTCCATGTTACTTGTTTTAGTACCTGAAATGTCTTTGACTTGTCTTTTCCTTAATACTAAGAATATAATCAGAGAACACTGGTGAATTTTTTTAATCCTGCAATAGGGAATAATGATAGCTATCATTTACGTAGTGTTTACTACGTACCTACTGTTTTAAGAACTATACAAACACTTTTAGTCCTCATAACCACTGTGAAGCACTATCTCCATCCTATCATTGAGAAAACTGAAGTGCAAAGAAGTTAAGTAATTTTCCAATTACATGCCCTGACAGTGGTGAGCCTCTGACTCGGGCCAGGATGGTTACTCTCAAGCACTACATAGAACAGCTATCTGGAAGAACAGATACTATAATTGAAATTTATTAATTGGTAACACAAAAGTAGAGAAAAAAAACTGCAATCGATATCACAGCAAATACTCTTATAAAGAATGTTTATAAGCCGGTAATATCAAATGAACAGTTCTCTTTCCTGTTTAAAAGGATATATAACAAAAGAAACATAATTTGCCATTACTAAGAAAGGAGGAATAATGATGTTAAAAGAGAAGAAACACAAATTGAAATGAGAAAACATCTTTCAACCATCAGACTGGAAAAACTGAAAGACTAGTGATTTTTTTTTTTTGTCATCAGACTGGCAGAAAAGTAAAGGGCACTCCCCCATACTGTGAAGGAAGCATAAACTGGCACAATGTTTTACAGGGCAACATGGGAAACCGTTTTAAAAAGAACTGGGGGAAAGACAATCAGCAGTGTTTTAGTGCTCAAAATTAGCAGTGCTCAGGGGACCGTATGTGGTGCTGGAAGCAGAAGCTGGGCCCTGCCCCCCCCCCCAGCAAAACAGGTGCGGACCTCACTCAATTAGCTCTGCAGGCCCTCCATAATCCGATTTTAAAATATGCATATGATTTGACTCAGCAATTCCATTTCTGTGTGATTTTATTTTTATAGATCTAAACGATCAGCTATCTGGAATCTGAAAGTAAATGCACAATGGTAGTCATCCAAAAAAAATGCAAACAATATAAATGTCTGAAAATAGGAAAGCTGTTCATTAGTGAGGGCCATATGATCATATGATGGGATGTTACACAATCATTAAAGGGCTGGTTCCAAATGTTGGTGATAGGCTGGTGATCCTCAAGCACTAATAAGTATGGCTCCGACTTAAAAAAATAAGTCCTAAATTTATAAGGATATGTATATTTTTTAAAAATTATGAGTTATAAATGCTAATTTTAGAAATATCAGTTTCTACTTTAACCGAGTTCGATTTCTGGCATCCCACCTGGTTCCCTGAGTCCCCCCCCCCCCACCAGAAGTAATCCCTGAGCAGAGCCAGGAGTAACTCCTCAGCACTACTGGGTGCAATTTAAAACAAACAAATCATATACAGGGCCAGGGAAATAGCTTTAAGGTCTGGAGCTTACACGCTGCATCTTTCCATCCCAGGTTCCATCCCAGGCACAGCATGGCCCCTAAGCACCACCAGGAATGACCCCTGGACACAGAGATAGGAATAGTCCCTAAGCGCTGCTGGGGTGTGGCCCCCAAACAAAATCCAGATACAACCTTGATCATGCTCACTTTAAAAATAAGGGAAGTAATGTCCCAAAGGTAATGCCATAAAATGCTGTCATTTAATAAACGTATAGTCTCAGGGGCTCTCCAGGTACGTGGAACTGTTGCAACACCAGGTGGCCCTAGATGGCAATGTTTTCAAGTTTTCCCTCCCTTCTTTTTTCTTCTTCTGGCTCCCTCTCTGGTCAGTCTATGCTTCTGTCCCCTCCAACTGCTCATCCTTCTAACTGGATGTTTTTAACTGCTACATATGAGAGACACCAAATGGAAAAAGAATGCAAGAACAGTATCTTAAATAACTAAGAAATTTTGAGTGAATGCTCTAAGAATTCTAGTTGTAAAAAAATCAAAGAACTCTAAAGCACAGATCTTGTTACAAGTACTTTGGCAGCTGAGAGAGACATTTTCCCCTTAATACTTAGAAACTTAACCACGTTCTAGATAAAGGAGCTACAGAGTTTTCTGTTTCAAGGTTCTTGGTTTCTGAGCTCCCACACAGTTCTTGCCTAGTGGAACTTCATTAATGCAAATGTCAACTTCTCTTTATCTCAAGTTGAATTACTTATCAACAACAAATTAACAAACTGTAGATGAAATAGGGCTACTGGTATAAGAATTCTTGAAGTGGTTTCTTAAGTTCAGGTAATATTTGAGAACAGGTAAAAGGAATCATAACTTACGTGGAAAACTTTTAAGTGACCCCTCCACAACTCTCTCACTCTCTCTCGTGCGCGCTCTCTCTCTCTCTTTCTGTAAGTCAGAAGAAATACAGGTCCTGCTGCTAAGTGTTCTCATTCTCTTCTTACCAACAGCAGAATATCTATCATGTCGTATAGCTATTTTCCCTATGCCATTTCACTCAAGACATCTGGTATGTCTAAGAGTCCAAATCACCTTCCAATGAATCTGTCAGAAACAGATAATTTAGAAACAACAATAGTCTAGGCTTTTGTGCCTTAACCACATCTCAGTGAGCCTCTACACTCCTTCTAATTGGGGGGGGGGGGGGACTTGGGGGAAGCAACAGATGACTACACTTGCCGTGCTATAATTCTACTTACACTATTTATTCAATATTTTGGAAGGGAGTGGATTCCTATCCAGCCACAGACTCTGCCCATTCAAATACTAAAGTCTTCTGGGAGGGCAGCCATTCATCAAATAAGATGATAAATGTAAAAATCACAACATGATGAAGCCACCCTGAGAGAGAGGGAAGGAAAGCTCCTCTAAGAAGGAAGGGCTATCCCTGAGCTATGAAGCAAGTGAAATAGGGCTGGAAACAGGCAGAGGGGTGTGTCACCATGCAAAGGCTGGAGAGGAAGTGTCCAGTATGAGGAAATGAAAGAAGGCAATCCTGCAGAGAGAGCGCACGAGTGAGCAAGAGTGGGATGTGAGAAACTTGGAAAGGCAGGCGGGTCATCTTAAAGAGCAGAGAAACTATGTCAAAATTTTAAGATTCGATTTTATGTACTTCCCCCAGAAACAAGCTATTTTCAGCAGAGTTCCATGCTGGAATAATCAGCCAATCATTTCACACTGGAGAGAAAAAACAGGAAGAGAGTAAGGATAAAAAGGAGCAAGTTCAGAGGCTACTGTATTGGTCCAAATGGAAATCCAGGAGTCCTGGATTAGGGATGGAGTAAAAGGCCAAGTCACCAGGCTCTCACCAACGACATCAAGAGGAGTTGAGGGAGGAGGAGATGTGCCAGATCACTCCTAGGTCCTGCCAGGAGCAGGAAACATTAGCAGAACAAAGTAGAGGGGAAACTGAATTTTCTTTTCCTGAATGCAGATGTGTTATGCACATGTCTGGAGTTTAGGAGGGGTCACGTTCAGAAGAAGAAACGTGATCTTAAGAGTATTAATAAGACTGAGGTGGAGCCTGATAAGACAGGCCAGAGAGAGAGAGGCCTTACAACCCACCAGGAGAATCTTCTAACACGGATGATAAAAAGGACAATGATGCCTCATCAGAGACTGTCAATGTTTAAAGTCAGGACTGTACCCAATATTCCAAATAACAAGATACTTGTAAATCCAAACAACTCAATATTTGAAGTCTGAACATGGCTACAATTACTTTATGACTAAATATACTTTAGGCAAACAAATGATTCTAAGCTTTATGATATCTAAATTAGTTAATATTATTAATGATTAGCAGCTAAATATCAACTATTGCTACAAATTTTGAAAAACAAGAATCAGTGCTTGCCTTCAAAACTTACCCTAAACTAACCATGGTTAACACTGTATCACTTAATTCACTTTCATCTTCTAATATACAGAATTTAAAACGACCATTTTGAGAAGATTAATTTGTGCTATAACATTCTCAGGTACGTAGTATTCATAGGTGCCAGACAGCAGGCCAGATGCGGAGAGACGGTCTGAATAGTAAGACTGAATTCCTTGCCTACTGACAACTGATACTAGTAGTTACTAATACTAAGCTGTAAGACCAGTTTGAAGATTATGTGATATACAGCAGTTTAATTATTATGCAGGCAATAAAGGAAAGTAATAATCACACGTAAAGAATAAGCCTCCCACCTGCGGCCCAGTATCTACCCCTCTCTTCACGTCACATATGCTGGTGATTACCACACTTTCTCATGATAAAGCTAATTTCTTAGCTCATTGCAGCACTAGTAAGTTCCAATAGCTTCTGACATCAAAAGCTCTGATGAGTACTAAACACGTCCCATGTGACACAGTGTATTTCAGAAATACGGCCTTAATAGGACTTAAGAATCTAATAGCACCTGGCACTCTACAACACGTCAATCTATTGACCGAACTAACTATACTTGTATTCTACAGAACTCCCCTCCATACCAAGCATACCTAAACCAAGTGTGATATGTCATAGAGTAAATGATGACAAGGATATCTTCACGGTTATCTTACGCCCTAGAGCATATTTTGCATATCCCTGTGTTGTTTTGTTAACTAGAAGAGCTGCTGTTACCAACAAATAAAAAATGACCTTTAAAATCAACATTGGCAGATACTGAGTTTCTTGCTCCCCTATAACCAACCCATTTTAATTTTCTCTCGCAAGAAAAAGAAATCACGCCTGAACTTGCAATTCTGCTTATTCTGTTTTTAAGAGTGTAGGCAGAAATAGTTTGAAACTATCCTGTACCTAAAAAATAAAGATTCCTGTTCCCATTACTGTGGAAATGTAAAAATTACAGCATATTTCTATCCTAAGAAAAGAAAAAAAGATCCAAGGAAAATAGTAAAAAATACAGACCAACTGTATAAGCACATGTAGAACAAAATACCAATTAATTGGAAGACCAATTAATGCCTCAGAAAGTTAGGAAGATACCAAAGAATTCACCTCGGGAATGTTGCTGATGAAACTGAGAGCACTAATTTAACAAGGTACACCCCTCTGTATTGCCGTGTTCTTACAGCATTCAGCATAGTATTTCTTACTTATATACTATATACCATACAATCTACAACACCACAAACAGAAGTTGTACACTGATGATCTTTTTCTCCACAACCCAGATTACTGCACTGCAGAGGTCCCTAAATGTGGGATGAATGAAATACCAAAACAATAACAAAGGGGGTAGGGTCCATCCAATACTGGAAGTTTTTCTCTGTGTGTGATGATTACAATGCATGAGTCATTGTAATTCCAGCTTGTTTCCTTCCACTTATGATTTAACATACAAGCAAAAAGTAAATAAATCTAAGAAACACTCAACGCTAATCATCGATTCTTCTTGCCTAACACAAAGAGCTGATCTAAAGTACAGCTTACTTGTCTTAGAAATGTGAGGCCAGATTATGGAAAGTTACATATATATAATTCAGGAGACAAATATATTGGCAAAGGCACGGGGAGAAGACCTATTAGTCTATGATGACTCCTGCAGAACAACTTCCTCCTTAAAAATCGTTTCATCTTTTTTTCCCTTTTTTCCTTAATGGAGTTAGCACTTGAGAGTGGTGGGAAGAAATGGATCAGACACAGGAATCAGAAACCGAGCTGTCCTGTGTTTTGTGTGGTGGTGACAGGGCATGGATCACAGGGGTTATCTCAGACAAATCTTCAAAAAAAGAGAAATCACAAAGCCTTAGAGGGCTGTAGTAGTGATAAAAGGAGGTCATTCATATTCGTATAACACCCCAAAACCGAGAGAGAGAGAGAGAGAGAGAGAGAGAGAGAGAGAGAGAGAGAGAGAGAGAGAGTGAGTGAGTTTTGGGGAGGGATGAGGTGGAAAGGGAGAGAGAGGTTTGGGTCACACCTCACTATACTGGGAACCATATGGGATGACAGGAATAGAAACTGGGTTAGTAACATGCAGGACAAGCACCCTAGGTGCTGTACTAACTTTCTGCCCCCCAAAAGTTATTTCTTAAAGACAATTTGGCTTTATTCCTAATATTGCACATTTTCTCACATAATCTTCTGGCCATTTACATGTTTAAGTAGTACCAATTTTGTTGTGTGTGTGGGATGGAGTTACATGCCACTGAGGGGTGGGGGTCCCACCCACCTGGGGAACACATGTGCTCAACCCAGGGAACCTTTTAACTTTTAACTCAGAAAAAGAGGCCAGGACTGAGGAAAGCAGCCAAGCCTAATGACTGTACTCGGTTTATATGATAAAAGCAAACATTCCAAGGTCTGAGGTAGAATGTACTGCAACTCCTAGCAGTTTCTGGAGACTATTAACTAAAAATTACATATCATGTTTTCCTAATTGCCTTTTCCACAGAGAAATGCCTTCAGCCCTACAAAACGGGGCACAAAATGCAAAAGTTGCTCTTTTCATCTCAGAGCATTTCTGAGTGCTCTGTATTTTTCCTCAGGGGAATCTATTCCCCATTAACTAACTGCCTGCCACCCCATCATTTCTTCCTTTGGAATGCTTACAGTTGGTGTCAAGGACTGATTAGCAGACAGCACGTAGGCAAGCTGTAGCTGGTTCTTTTTGCTCTTGTTGAAAGCAAAGAACACTCCTTACCACATTTTGAAATGTTCAAGTTAACAAGTCAGTGACCATTTCAAAAACATGCAACCTTTTGCTTGATGTGCTATAGAAGATATCAATCAACTTCCTGCTTTTTGTATCTAATAAAATGGAGTTATTATTGTGTTATTGGAAACCATATATTAAGGAATGCTGGTTAACTAGTCATTTTTGCCAAAATCAGATATGAAAAGAAAACAAAACTTGGCAACAATTCTAGCTCTGATATACTACTTTCAGAATTATATTTAATAAGGTTAATCTTTGAAGAATGCATTAATTTTCTTACCTGATTTTAAAGACAGTGAATAACTATAAAATGTGCAAATTCACATGAGACTAACTTTAAGCAACAACCTTCATTGTTTTATAAAGTCACCAACTTAATTTTTCCACTCAGCAGGTAATACTCTTCTTATACTTCCTCTAATAAAAAGTCACTATATTGCTTTTTTAACCTATTCTAAAAGATTATTAGAATAACAATTCTAACTATTCTTAACAATTTCTAAAAGGAAGTGAAAGTTGAGGGTTCTTTGAGGATGTAAAAGCAGCCTATGAAGTAGCTTTAGCTTTGAATGAAAACTAACATTAAAAGTACAGTATATCTTGTTCTTTCATGGGGCCAGCAAATTGATAGTTAGGGGGTTTTTTGTTATAAAAATAGGATGGAGTAATTATATCTACCAAACTCACAATAGCCTGTTCAATGGAGAATAACACTGTAATTTTCCCCCAAAGACTGTAAATAGGAAGAAAAAGCCCTTAATTCTGTAATGTAATGAAAAATTCCAAACCCCTGGGCACGGCTGATAGGCACTAAACTTTCACTGATTTCAGTTAACACCCTGAAGATGAAAGACAAAATTCTATTTAAAATATGAATATTTTAAATAGAATTATTTAAAAAATATTCATATTTTAAATAATATTTTATTTAAACTGTGCGTCACAAGGGTAATTTCTACAATTTCAACTTCTATATGTAAGATTCAATAAAATGATGAAAGTTCTGAAATAAAAGTATAGCATTCTCTTTTAAAATACAGTAACAGGTCTTTAGGTAGAAGGGATCTTCAAACCCACACTTCCTGAAGCATAAAAATATTACAAAATCTGCCAAGATTTTTCTCCTGAGAGCACAAATGTAATGACTGTATCAAAGAGTTAAATGCAAAGTTTAACCAAGATGCTTCTGAACTGCTAATTATGTTTATTACCAGGAGATTCAAAGTAATCTCAACCCCGTTGACAAGGAAATATATTTTTAAATCACTACTCAAAAGACTAAGGGATCAACATTTAACTACAAAGGAAATTATTAGATGACTTTTGAAGTGAACGAACAGCATCTGGCTAATAAATTCATTTTTAAGAAATGATTATGCTGATTAGACCATTATATCACATGCTGCGCAATCATAATCCACCCCTTAAAGAGGGGGAAATCCCAGGTTACAAAATGCAAACATTAAGAATAATTTTTAACTTGCCCCTGATTTCTACTGGCCTTAACCTTGGTTCTTAAAATTTTGTGTAAGAAAACTCTGAACGACTTTTATACATTGTTTCTACAGGGGTTACTCTGATACTACATTCACGACAGGTTAAAATGACTAGAACGTTGACACTATTAATCGTATCCAAAACCTGGTGTCTTGAGAATAAAATCAATCTCTCAAACTCTGGGATTAGTATTTTTTATCTGAAGCTCATCTGTAGAAGAATCATTTTCAAAGAATCAATCTAGGGAAGTTTTAATCCCATCTGCTAGAAACACAGTGCAGAGGCGCAATTAATGTAAGACGAGGTTCTATGCACAAGTGTACACAGCAAATTGTCACGGTAAGTCAAATCTCTACTCTCAGCACTCCCGAGGCGCAAGTGCTGACCAGACCTGGGGGCGGGGTGTGTTGCAGGGCCACTTCCAGTAAAAAAAAAAAAAAAAAGGACGACCTTAAAAAAATCAAGTTGGAAAAAAAAAAGGCACTAGGTCGCCTCAATGAAATTCGCTTTCACGAGGGAAACAAATGTAAGATACGACCCACAAAATAATCCCCCCAAAAGGAAGGCGGGGGTCCCAGAAAAAAAATTACGGAACCAATGACAATCCCCAAAGCATTTCCAGCCACGCAGAACCACCTCCAACACAGCGCTGTGATCACCAGCCAGATTTTTTTAAGCGAGGGTCGCATTAACGGCTGTCACCTTTAAAAAATTTTCAGTTGCAAGAAAAATAAATAAGAGCGCGGCCCAGAGCCCCGGTGGGAGTCACCTTTCCCCGGCGGCGCGGCCCCCACCCCACCCCCACCCGGAGCCCCGGAGCCCCGCGGGGCGCGGAGAGCGAGCGAGCGCGCAGCTGCCCCGCGCAGGGAGCCGGCACCGGCGCCCGGAGCCCGCAGGAGCGCGGCCGCGGGGAGCGGTCACCGCGCCGGGACACTGGATGGCTGACACATCCGGTCCGGGCTCTGGCACCGCTGCGCCGAAAGCCGACTTCAAAGGCCGAACCCCAGCCCCGAACGCCAGTCACTGCAGTCTCAGCGCCGCCGTCCGCGATTCCCCGGGGCGGCGGGGGTGGGAGGCAGCGATCAGAAAGGAGCCCCCCGACCCCCCCATTCGCGGAGAGCGCGCAGCCCGCCGGCGCCGCTTTGACAGGCGTTCCCGAGCCCCCCGCTCCGGCGCCCGGTACCTGCCGAGGCTCTCGGCCTGTCACGGCCGCCCGGCGCCCCCTCCGGCCCGGGGCTCAGGCTCCCACCCGCCCCGCCCCTTCCAGGACCACCTCCCGCAAGCCCACCCCGAACAGGCTCCCCGGCGCTCCCCAGATGCGGGCGCGCGGGCACCGCCCCGGGGGGCTTCCTGCCCACCCCGTCCCCGGATCCCGCTCCCCAGCCGGCCCCCGGTTCCCGCGCAGGGGCCCTTCCCGGGAGCCCCGATCGCGGAAAGTCCCCCACGCCGTCCTGGGCCTCCGTCCACACCTGACCTCCGCGGGCCCCGCCGCGCGACTCGCACGCCTGTCACATGTCGCCGAACAATAACAAACTCTCCGGTGCGCCCCCGCGCCCCCGCGCCGCGTCCCGGGCCAGGGCTGCGCGCCGCCGGGCCGGGCGTCGGAGGGTCCCGGGGCGGGGGCTGCGCGGAGCCCCCGCGAGCCGCGCGCGGTGCCCGGGCTCGGCTCATTCATCGCCCTCGCCGCCCGCCCCCCGTCCGCCCGCGAGGGCCGCGCTGCTCACCCGGCGGGGGCCGCTGCAGGCGGCGGCGGTGGCTCCGCGCCGGGCGTCCGCTTCTCCCCGGGCTCGGCCCCCGCGGGGCTCGGGGCGCCGCCGTCCGGCGCGGCCGCCGCCTCCAGCGGGCGGGCGCCGCCGCGGCTCGCGGCTCCGTGGGACGGCGGCACGGCCGCGGGCTGGACGCCGCTGGCGTCCGCGGGCTCGGGCGACGGGGCAGCGGACGAGGACGGCGCGGCGGCGGCGAGGAAGAGCGGCGGCTCGGGCAGCTGGTCCAGCTCCACGCTCCGCACTTTGCGCAGCTGCCGCCGGCGCCAGTCCGCCCGCTCGCGGCCCCCGCCGCCCGCCTCCCGCAGCAGCCCCGCGGCCGCCGCCGACGCGCTGCCCGCCCGGAGGCCCCCTCCGCCGCCGCCCGCTTCGGGGCTCGCCGCCCCGGCGCCCGCGAAGCCCGACGACGAGGCGCGATTCCCCGCCGCCGCCGCCATTTTCTCTCGCGGGCTACATTCGCCCGGCCCCGGCGAGGGAGGGAGGGGGCGGGGAGAGCGCAGGGGGCGGGCGGGCGGCGGGCGGGCGCTGCGCCGCCGGCGTAGGGCCGCCTGCGCCAACGGCGTGAGCGCGGCCCCGGGGCCCCTCGCGCGCGCGGACGGCTGCGGGGCGCACCGCGCTCGGCCGCGCTGGGACGCGGCGGGCCGGGCGCGCGCGGGCCGGCCCGGGGGCCGGAGAGGGGCTGGAGAGTCGCCCCGGCCCGGGCCGCCCCGGGCTCCGCACGCGCCTCCGTCCCCGCCCCCGCCCCGGCCGCGCCGCCAGGTAGTCCCGGGCGGCACCGGCTGGAGGAGGAGTCCGGCTTCCTCTGCACGGCCTCGGCCCGAGCTCGCCCCACGCGAGGCACGGCGGTGAACCTTGCCGCGTGGAGCGTGGCCCGGGACGCGGGCGACAGAGTTTGCAAAGTCACTCGGGCGGCCCTTCACCGCGGGCGTCGGGGAACCCGAACGTGTTGGGATCCCCACCCTCGCGCGGCCCCGGGCGCTCAGGTGGCGCCCGGATCGTCGCCGGGTGCAAAACGGAAGAGTGCGACGTGCAGCAGCAGACCCTCCCCGATTTTTTTTTCCGGGGAGGAGGGGTGTTGTTTTTGTGCGTGTTTTTAACGCTTGATTTTTTTTTTCTTTCGGACCCAAGTCGTGCTACAAAGAGCAAAGCTTCTAAGTCCCCGGCGATTGCTTACGGTCCGAAGTCACCGACTGGGGACTTTCGCCTCCTCCCTTTAGCCACCTGCAGCTAGCCAAATAGGACCGGGAGGCAGGGGTCCCGGTCCCCCCGCCCCACCCCCTCTGTCTTAGGGCAAGGCTGCAGCGTGCAACCCAGCAGAGAGCGTTTATGGGGCAAAGCGCCAACGCCGTGCCAGGAAGCGCTCGGCAATGTCATCCTGGGCTGGGTCTGGCGCGCCCTGGGCTCTATGCCTGCGGCCGCACGTCCCGCTTCCCCGCAGGGTCGGGGCGGTTCGTGGGGGCACAGGGGGTTGGTGGGGAGCGGTGGACGGTTGCCGGTCCCACCCACCCAAGCAGTGTGGGCCTGAGTCCCCGGCGTTCCGCACCCAGCCAGTCCCAGGGGGCGCCCCTGAGATAAGGTGCTTTGGAATGGGAAAAGCGTCATTGACAGGTTAATGATTGTCGGACCTTTCTGGTTGCTGCCGAGGGCTTCAATTTCACGTTAATTTCTCGGCTCCCTTTCCTGGAGCTGGTTTGTCTGGAATCGGGAAGATGGGAGCGTCCCCGCTAGGATTTGGTGCAATGTTAAGACAAAGGTGTTGTGAGGGGCTGGTGTTCCTCCTGGAGGGAATAGAGAAAGCTCCCTTTTCAGTTTCCCTAGATGGGTAGACAAACGTTTGAACTGTCGACAGAATTCCTTTGACTTCTTGAGAATAGATCAAATGAAAGCTCCTTCCCGGGTACAAATGTTAACTGCTGAGAGGAAAGCGATAAAAATCAAAGTGAAAAATGTTTCGTCCTCGTGTGTGTGTGTGTGTGTGTGTGTTTTAAAATAAACTCTGATTTTAAGTGAGCTTGTCTTGAATACCTCGACCACATCTGCCGCAAGATAAAGTTTTAGATAGCACCGAACGGTACACATTTTTAAAGTTTAGATAAATCTGTTAAAATTTTAAGTCTCCATTTAGGCTGTAATTATATGTTCTTTTAATGGTAGCCAAGTGTAACATCCAAACCAAACAGTAGTTATTTCCCAGGTCTTCCCGGATTGTCACACCCACCAAAACCTAAACTTGAATAAACTTTCCTTGTTCCTATTTACATCGGAAAAACCTTTTCAATTTGCACCTTCTCTCTCTCTCTCTCTCTCTCTCTCTCTCTCTCTCTCTCTCTCTCTCTCTCTCCAGGTACCTGTAAATAAGAAAAGTGAATTCCTTTAACCTGTTCCAGTTTTGAAGTAGGCCTGCAGTAGCAAAGCAGAATGGGATGGATACCAGCAAAAAAGAAAGAATCAACACTTACCACCTAATTTATGCACAATGAAAAAAAGGAACTGAATAAATAAAAACGCTTAGTTTTTGGTTTTCATATTCCCTTTAATCTTTCGTGTATCTGGATTGTCATTAAGCATTAATATCCTATCAATTATTTTTTAAAGAAAAAAAACAAAGAACATACTTGGCTGAAAGGGGTGGTCTCCTTTAGCCATACGTAAATACAGAATCTTCTATGAGGAGACTTTATCTGGTGGCATTGGAATGGTAGTTTCTAGTTCTTGGGCATGATTAAGACTCCAGCTCTGGATTTGTTGTTGATGGATTATGCTTTGTATTATGGTGTGAAGGAAAAGACTGATTGCCTTCAGTCATTTGATTTCTTTAAGAAAAAGAGAGAGAAATGTCTCTTCAGAGATTACTTCTATCCAGATAACTCTAGTTAGTATTCCCCAGCTCTCTGCTTCCACCTTCTCTTAGATAGAAACCTTGCTTGCCACAATTTCATTTACACTGTGACAGTTTCGGTAACCTTTCTGCCAGTATTTTACAGATCATTGCTTCCCTGTAGTGCTTCTGGGAATTGCCTTGTCACACTTCAGTTCCTTTACCACATCCATGTGGTGGATTCAGTTTAATATTGGCACAATTCGTCACTGCATAAATATCACTGAAGTTAGAAAGAGCATTGAATACACAGGCAGAAATAGTTCAGCCTGAGTATCTCTCATCACATATTTATTAAGAATCTACTATGCACATACAAGAAGCTTTCTTCTTCTCTGAAGATACTGTTTGTTGATTGACGATCATATTTACAAAATCAAGTGCATAAAAACTTCGTTGACAAATACTTTTATCAATTGTATTTATTGAACTTAGAATTTTAGCTCTTTGTGTGTATGTGTGTTCGTGCCTTTGTGAGATCTGTGTTTTAGGTAGACATAAAATAAATTCAAATTTGAGATGATATTGAGCAGAGATGGGAGTTCCATCACATTAATACATACTATAAAATATCACAGGAGAGATGGGACCAAAACTTGACTTCTCGGGGCTGGAGCGATAGAGCAGGTAGGGCGTTTGCCTTGCTTGTTGCCGACCGGGTTCAATTCCCAGCATCCCTCCCATATGGTCCCCCGAGCACCGCCAGGAGTGATTCCTGAGTGCAGAGCCAGGAATAACCCCTGAGAATCAAATCTGTCATCTATGGGATAATTGGCCCCCTACAAGGGCACTCTAGATGACTTTATAATTGTGTTTCTTTGTGTTTTTTTTTTTTTGGGGGGGGGGTTGAGTTTGGATTTGGGGCCATAACTGGATATTCTTTTTTTTTTTCTTTTTGGGTCACACCCAGCAATGCACAGGGTTCACTCCTGGCTCTGCACTCAGGAATCACTCCTGGCGGTGCTCGGGGGCCATATGGGATGCTGGGAATTGTACCTGGGTTGGCTGCATGCAAGGCAAACACCCTACCGGCTGTGCTATCGCTCCAGCCCATATTCTTGACGCTTATCCTGACTCTGTGCTCAGGGGTAACTCCTAGAGGGGCTCAGGGGACCCTATGTTGTGCCAAAAAAATCAAACCAGGATTGGCTGTGAGCAAGGTTAGCACTTTAACCCCTGTATTATCTCTCACCCCAGCAGTTTTTCTTAACCAGTCTCTACTGAGCTGACTCATCAGTAACAGATACCTGCCCTGGTAAAATATAAGCATACCTTGTGCAGAAACACCTTGCCCAGTGGACACTCAAGGCACCTGAATCAATCTTCAGCTCCCATCCTGTGAGTTTTGGCTCCCAAGAATCTCTCATTCTTTTGTTCTTGTTGCTGCTGTCACTATTTGGCTTGAGTAGCTATTCCCAATTTTCTGCAGGGGCTTGGTACTGGAAGTGCCCGGAACCCTGTGGTGGGTGCTGGGATTGGACCCACGCCTCTTGCAGGCAAAGCATGCGCTCAGCCCATTGAGTTCTCAATTCAAGTTGAATCTGCTATACTTATTCCTCAGCCTGATCACCCCTATTATAACTGTCAGTATGATATTTAATTAAATATTATTAAGTTGATCATTAAATACATGAGTACTTGAATGCCTCAATTAGCTGTTCCAATGAAAAATGTTTTGAAGAAATGGATGAGACACGAAAAGAAATCTATCAAATTAGTTGTGGGTCTGATGATTCTAAGACATAGAGGAAAAGAGAAAGTATTAAAATCTGGAAGACCTTACTTTACAAGTACCTATCAGTTCTCTGTTTGCTTTAAAAGAACTTAAACGAGAAATTATAGATGAGACATGTAGCATAGCTACTTGGGACCATAAATAGTAGAACCACACTCAAAAGATCGAAGCCCTAGAACCAATGTTTTTAGTTTTTATTTTTAGAATGGGGGAAGGGGCTTTCTAAGGACTGCGTAGGAACTTGGGAACCTCCCCAGATACTTGACCAGCTGGGCCTGTGGCTCTATGCTCAGAACTGAGGATGAGGTTCTGTTCCATCCCTGTAGTGCCAAGGACCACCAGCACCGCTTAGGGGTCTCCAGCTATACCCCAAGCAATGCTTAATGCTTGGGAGCTTGTGGTGCTGCGGATCAAACCCATGCACCCAAACCCATCTATTGTATCTCCAGTCCCCAATATTGACTTAAAAAATAAAAGTAAACTAAGCCAAGAGGCCAGAACAAATGAGAATTAAGGTGCATGACTTGCATGTAGCAAACTCTGATTTGATTCCCAGAACCACATCATCCTCCAGCATGGCTGTTTACAGCTTCAGAGGCCACCCAAGTATCTCTAGGTGTGGTCCTGTACATTTCTGTACCCTCTCTTCCTTCCCGCAAATCCTTGAGGATGGCCTGGGGAATCCCCATTACTCTAGAACCAAAATATCACCACAGACTCCCAGAGTACTGCTTGGGATTTCATATTTAAAAACAAAAGTACAACTCAGCAGTCCTTGTGTGTGTGTGTGTGTGTGTGTGTGTGTGTGTGATCACATCTAGTGATGCTCGGTGCTTATTCTTGATGCTGTACTCAGTGATCACTCCTGGCAAGGTTCAAGGGCCATATGTGGTGCCAGGAATCAAACCTGGGTTGGCTGCGTGCAAGGCAAGTGCCCCATCTTATAAATACTAAGTGTATGAGTTCCTGTGTGCAGGACAGTGGGCGCAGCACAGGAAAATCAAAGAAATGAAAATTGGTGTGTTTCTACCCTCTGGAGTTCAGTCTCTCACCTTCTTGCTCATTCTTCCACCACTTGGTTCTCACCACAGTTTGTCGTGTCCTGAGACCTGGGGTTTCACCAGTCTGTTCTTGGGTCAGGAACAGAGAGAAATACTCTCCATCCTCCACATCTTCATTCATGGAGTCTTCTTCAGAAAACATTTCCATAGCAAATTGACTTCCCTTTGACTGCCACCACAAATCTACTCTAACTTTGACTATCACCACCCCAGTTTGTTCCTAGTGTTTAGAATGAATCCAGAGGGAGGACCAAGACAACATTTTTTAATTATAAGTTACAATATAAGTCAATAGTAAATAAAATAGGTCCTAGGCTCCTACCTATGGTTTTACATAGCTGACATGACAAAATATTAAAGATAATTTTTATTTAATTATATATATCTGGGTATTCCATTGATGGGCTGATAGTGATTAGAGAGAAACAATTAGGACGTAATTTTCTAGGTTTTTTTTTCCTTTTTGGGTCATACTCGGTGATGCTCAGGGGTTACTTCTGGTTCTGCACTCAGTGATCACTCCTGGCGATGCTCAGTGGACCATATGGGATGCTGGGGATCAAACCCGGGTCAGCCATGTGCAAGGCAAATGCCCTACCTACTGTGCTATTGCTCCAGCCCAACTTTCTAGTTTTATTGCAACAAAATTTTTAATTATGTTGTTTAAATTATTTTTACTATCGGGTTTGAACCACATCTGGAGGTGCACAGGGGATTACTCCTGGCTCTGCACTCAGGGATCATTTCTAGAAGGCGTGGGGCAAGGGGGGGTTGCATATAGGGCGCTCAGGATTGAACCCAGGTCAGCCATGTACTATGCACATGTCCAAACTGCTGTACTATCTCTGCAGGTCCAATGTTGTTAAAGTCAGTGTTATTAGGTCAGAGAAACAGTTTAGAGGTTAAAAGATATATCATGCATGTGGCTTATCCCAACTCAATACCTGATACCTCATGATCTCAGAGCATCCCTAGATACAGCCCTGAAAGCCACTGAGCACTGCTGGGCTGGCCTGGTTAATCCTTGGCACTGGCGGGCCCTGGGAAACCTGAATCCTTGATCTCTTGCACTTAACTGTCTGCCTTCTTGGCCAAGAATTCCTGGAAGGGGCCAGAGTGACTTGTCCAATCCATCTACTCAGAAAACAAGAATGTGTAGGCCAGAGAGATAATCTGGGGATTAAGGAGCTTGCCTTGCACACAATTGACCTCAGTTCGATCCCTAGTACCAGATATGGGCCTGGGAGCTTCCCCAGGAGTGATCCTTGAGCACAGAGCACAAGTCCTGAGCTCCTGAGCACAGCTGGATATGGCCCCAAACTCAAAAGACAACAACAACAAAAGAATTCCCTGAAGGAGACCCGAGACTTGTGAGCACTGCTTGAGATTCTCCCCAAATTCATTAATATTATCAAATATGCATTAAAATAAAACTATTTATGATCCTAATTCTCCATAGCTATGCAGTTGCCATTGTAAGGAATATTTCATGTTTGAAGTGTTTTGTCTATACCTATATAAGTCAAGTCTCTTGCTTAATATTGCAAAACATTCTCTCTGTGTACGACTTGCACATTTTTGCACAAATGATAAGCAGCTGGAGACACATGAAACAGGACACAAAGAGAAGCAAGAAAATGGACAAGCAGATGACAGGACATACCATTATCCAAGAATCTATCACAGTCTGTTTTCTTCTATTTTTGCTTTTGGACCACAACATAACACCTGGCAGTGCTCAGGACTTAATCCTAGCAGTATTCAGGGGACCATATATGGTGCTGGGGATCAAACTTGGGGTCAGTTTGTGTGCAAGGCAAGTGCCTTAACCCCTGGACTATCTCTCTGGGCTATGCAATCTTGTTTTCTAAGAAGACAAGACATTCCTTTTACTAAACGTTTCTACCACAAAGTCTTCCAAGACTTCCAAAATGCAATGCATTTTTCTAACATGGGTAGCCTGCATATTTGAGGATGTTTCAGGGCTCTGGGATAAAGCCTGGTAAGCAGTGTTTCTCTGTGACCAGAAAGGTGCTAGTTAGGACATGGGCACTGAGGGGACATACTGAGCCAGAACTGTCCACGAGATCCAAGTGACCAGGACAACTTACTCGTGTGTGTGTGTGTGTGTGTGTGTGTGTGTGTGTGTGTGTGTGCACGTGTGCTTTAATAAATCTGCTTTTCCAGGGACAGGAATGTGGCCCAGCAGTATTTAAGTAAATAAATAAATAAGTCTGTTTCTCCAAATGTGTAGCACATTTGCACTCTGACCCACACACATACACAAACATGGAAAGAGAGGGTGTTTGGGAAGTAGGAATTTAAAAAAGCAGAAGAGAAAGGCAGAAAGTTTTGCAATGAAGTCTTAGGAAAGTTTAGGGAAGATGAGGGGAGATAAACTCAGGCCTTGACACTGGAGAGAGGTGAGTGGGTTACAGAGGAAATGGGGTAAGGGAAGGGGAATCTTTTTTGTGTGTTTTTGGGGCCACACCCAATGATGCTCAGGGGTTACTTCTGGCTGCATTCAGGAATCACTCCTGGCAGGCTCAGGGGACCATATGATGCCAGGAATCAAACCCAGGTATACCACTACAAGGCAAGCACCCTACCTGCTGTATTATCTCTCCAGTCTGGGGAGGGACCTTTATTGCAAAGTCTGTTGTGTATTTAGATAGAAGTCCAGACATGGGAAAAGGAAAACGTTCGTAGGTGTGCATCTTATGTATATTCCCTGCAAGACATAAAACAAATCTGAAGATTTGTAGGGGAAAGAATCCTGAAGTGTTTAGGGAGCAAAGGGTATTTTAAGTCATTATTAAAAATAATTATAGGGCTAGAGAGATGGTGCAGGGGTTAAGGCACTTGCCTTTTTGTATGCAGCCCACCCCAGTTCAATCCCTGATATTGTCTATGATCTTCCAAATAGTGCCAGAAGTGAGCCCTGAAC
Organism: Sorex fumeus; assembly: GCF_029834395.1. Taxonomy (NCBI): domain Eukaryota; kingdom Metazoa; phylum Chordata; class Mammalia; order Eulipotyphla; family Soricidae; genus Sorex; species Sorex fumeus. The sequence continues at coordinate 17,480,094 of NW_026606072.1, forward strand.
CAGAGCCAGGAGTAAGCCCTGAATACTACCAGATGTGGCCCAAACATCCCCCCATAAGTAATTATAAACATTTGTTGAACATCTCCTATAAACAGAAAAATGGTAAATGCTTCCTGTAAATCAGTGTATTTGATCACACATTAACATAGGAGGGAGTACTATCATCTGTTTTTTTAAAGACAAAGAAAATTAAAGACCAGAAAAGTTAAATACCTTAATCAAGTTCACTCTGAGTCAGAAAGTGGGGGTGGCTGTATCAACTCACCTTGGTTCCTTGGCCCATTCTTTGCAGTTTAAAATTGTAGTGTATAAAATCTACTATTACTAATATAATATATAAAGTATTTTTAGTTTTTATAGTTTATTTTTGTATATTGTTATTATTATTTTGCTTGGGGGGGGGCACCTGGCAATGCCCAAAGTTACTTCTGACTCTGTGCTCAGGAATTGCTTATGCCCAGGCTCCGGAACCATATGGGATGCTGGGAATCAAACCTGGGTCGGCCACATGCAAGGCAAACACCCGACCCACTGAACTATCTCTCCAACCCTCTTTTTACTGTTTGGAAAGGCCTCCCCAGAGATGCAAGGGTGTCACTAGTGCTATGACTTGTAGGAATATGAAGTGCCGAGGAAGGAACTTGGGCCACTGTTCATGCCAGACATGCTCTCTAGATTCTGAGTGATCTTCCTAGCCCTGGTTATTTCCCCTGCCCCCTTAATTGATATAAAACTTACATGAGATTGTTCAGAGGTTTTGTGTCAGTTAAATTCTTATTCCCTAATCTTTTGTGCTACATCCAGTGGTGTAGCATACTTCTAACTCTGTGCTCAGGCATCATCAATAGTGGAGTTGAAGGTGCCAGAGATCAAACCTGGACTGGCTGCATGCTAGACAAGTGCCCTACCCACTGTACTGTATCACCAACCTTTATTCCTAATATTTTAAGTATCTCAGTAAAAATATGACCCTGAAGGTCATTTTATTTTTGCATTATGGGGCTCAAAAATAATCCTTTATAAATAATAACTTTAACCAGCATCAGTAGTGCTTGGATGCCAGCCTTGTACATGCCGGAAATGTGTTCTACAATTTAGAGCTATTACACTTTATATTATCTTCTAACCTAAAGTTCCAAGCTGTTTTTATTCTAATCATAAAAGTTAATTTTTGCATTACTCTCAATCTTAAACTTTATTTTACAAAGGAAAATAATATCTACATTAAATATTTTCTGGAAAATTGTGGTGTTTTTTGCTGACCAAGTTCCCTTTCCCCATTACTACCCCATCCATTACTGTGTAGGTGGAAACAGCTGACTGACTAGAGATGAATTTCCCATCCTGCCTTTCAGCTAAGTTTAGCTGTGTGACACCATCTCATCACTAGAACATGAGCTGTGACATTAAAGAAATCGCAGGGCCAGTACAATATTGGAGCAAGTAGGACACTTACTTTGCACTCAGCCAACCTGGCTTCAATCTCTGGCATCCCATATGGTCCTCCAACCACCGCCAGGAGTAATTCCCGAGTGTAGAGCTATAGGAACCCTTGAACATTGCTGGTTGTGCAAGCAAAAAGAAATAACAGAGGTGCGAGACTAGATGATTACAATGCCCTTGGGATGGTAGAACAATGGAATAGAGTCTCTGCATTGTCAGGAGGAAGGACACCTGCCTCAACAACCTGAATTCCTTTTCAAATACAATTTCTCTTTATTTGAAAATAAAAATGTAATATAATAAAAACACTTATTAGTTTTACAATGAAAAATAAAAACATGAATAGGGTCAAGGTAGAACAGTTTTATATGCCGACAGGCTGTAATATTGCTTTATCTTTATATTGAATGGGGGGGGGTGGGAAACCGCTTAAACAAACTTTTTCTATGTGAAGTACGATTCGTTTTTTAAAAATTAAAGTTTAGGGCCAGGGTGATCGTAGAGGCATCGTTGGGTATGTTTTGCATGTGCAGGACCTCAGCTTGATCCCTGACACTCTAGAGCCGAGAAATCCTACATCCTCAGTGGCCTGCTTGGCCAAGTATCACTGGAAAGTGGACCTCAGTCCCCTCAAACTGCCTGGGATCCACCCCCACTGCCAAAGACTGAAGTATTATATGCAGCACACAAGTTTCAGAGTCTAACATCATCATTCAGCATTTGTATACATTGTGAATGATCACCATATATATTTATTTATGATCATGGCATTCTTCAAATTTCCAGTACAGTATTATTTATGGGCTTTAGCTCCAAGGATATATATCAACACTGGGGTGGGGAGGAAATTCTATTTTCTTGACTCCTTACATCATTAAATCATTCATTATAGAAGTTTGCTCTGCAGGGGCTTCCCTGGCTGGAGCGATAACACAGTGGTAGGACGTTTGCCTTGCGTGCAGCTGGCCCGGCCAAACTGGGTTTGATTCCTCCACTCCTCTCGGAGAGCCCAGCAAAGCTCCTGAGAGTATCTCGCCCGCGCGGCAAAGCCTGGCAAGGTACTCGTGACATATTCAATATGCCAAAACACAGTAACAAAAAATCACAAAAATGGAGACGTTACTGGGCCCGCTCGAGCAAATAGATGAAAAACTGGAGGACAGTGACAGTTATAGAAGTTTAACCTGCCCTGAATAATACAATATCATTTTCTTTGTTTGTGAATGCATTGTGATACTTACAGCTTTCTATTAGAGAAACAGAATGACGTAGAGACTGAAGGTCTTTGCTACAGTCAGATTTGTGGTTGAGTGTGAGCTGCATCACCTTCAGAAGGTTGTACACACTGTAGTCATTCTTCATCATTAACATGTGAATGTACTCTTGGAGTCTTATCCTTTTCTCACCATTACCACTACTTTGGTGTATACCAGCCAGAGTTTTATGCCAGCAACTGCATCTCTCTAGACTCCGAGGAACACTTAGATTATGATCTAACAAACTGGAAGGAGGCCCAATGTCCCAGTCCTTATCCATGATTGAAATTGGAGTTTGTTGACGTACTGCAGATGGTTGACACCAGCTGTGGTAACCCAGAATGCACATCTTTTCCCAACTGCAAGTTCAGTGATGTCACATTAATAGCTTAAAATGGGAGTGTTAGCAGTGTAAACCTTATTAATCAGAGATAACATATGGCAAATAAAAACTTAGCTGAGTTAGAGGTTAAATAGTTATGATGAGTTGAATGCATGTATTATTAAAATGAAATTATATTAAATATATGAGTTACCTCCAATTACGTTGTCCAACTTCAATTTAAATGGATTCATTCTAAGAAATTAAAAGTATACATTTGAAAGTAAAAGTATACACTTAAATTAACTTTCAAATGTATGATTTTATTTTTATTATTGATTTTACTTAATTATTTTTAAAGATTTATTTATTTGTTGCTTTTTGGGTCATACCCAGCAATGCTCAGGGGTTACTCCTGGCTCTGCACTCAGGAATTACTCCTGGCGGTACTCAGGGATCATATGAGATGCTGGGAATTGAACCCGGGCCGGCAACGTGCAAGGCAAACGCCCTACCCGCTGTGTTATCACTCCAGCCCCTCAAATGAATACTTTTATACATAATTTGTCTAGTGAGACAATGAGAGAAAATTAACTCTGCAATTTAAGATTTCTGACCCCTTTATTTATTGATTTTGATTTTACGTTAGTAACTGATTGTCTTACTATTTTTTAAATTTTACTGCAGATAAATACGCATATGTAAAATATAATATATTACATAGCAATTTTAAATATTATTAAATTAAAAATATTATTTAATGCCACCTTGGAACTGAGATATATGCCAGGATCCCAGTATTCTAGTAATACATTCTGACTTTGGAACTATTGGGAAGCTCTTTCACCATTAAAAACTTGCTTGCAAAGATCTAAATTCTCTTGATTTAAAAAAGAAAAGTTGTTTATGTTATTCACCTTACCCCCACCCCTAGTACCAAGGAATGAACCTCAGACCTCACACACGCAAGACAAGTGTCCTGCCATGAGCCACATCCACCATCCTACTTTTACGATATCCTCATGACAAAATTATGAATCACATTTCCTACGTTATTACATTTCAAGAGTATATTAAGTCTTATCAGATTCCAGGACTGAGAATGTTTTAGAAAAGTCAGTTGAACATTTTCTGAAGAGAGAACAGCACGATAGTGGGAAAACTTGGAGTTAGGAATCCCAGGTTGGCAATACCAGTGAGTGTCATTGTGGGTGAGTCATCAACTGTCACTCCCTTCCTGGCCTTAGTGGCTCTGTTTTCAAAGTAAAAATTCTGAACTAGATGGAATTTATTACCTATTTCATCTCTAATAGTTTATCCAAGTTTGACAGATACAGATGAAGGTTCATTCAAATTATTAGTCATAAAGTGGTAGAAAATGACTTCTGGACGTGTTTTCTTGGTACTATCTTTGCTGTGTCAGTTAATACAAAACAATCATAAAGTCCTAAGTTCACCTTGTGATTTAAGTTTATCCTTAAGTTTCAGTGTTGAAAGAAATGACTGATTTTTATTGAGGTTTACTTTCTCATTTTAAATTATTTATGTGTAATATTAATGAACCATGCAAAACAAAACAGACTGAATTTTTTTTTAAATTTTGTTTATTGGCTCTCTTTTATTTGGGGGAGCAGGAGGTCGGGGAGGAAGGCATACCCAGCAGTACTCAGGGATTTCTTCTGGCTCTGTACTCAGGGATCACTCCTGGTGGTGCTGCATATAAGGCAAGAGCCTTCTCTAGCCTTAGATTTGTTTCTTATCAGGCTAAGTACATTTCAAAAGGTGGATAGACAAGTGGGTGGGGAGACAGCTCAAATGATCAAGCACATTTTGTCAAGTTAAAAAAAAATCAGTCTTGGGGGCTGGAGCAATAGCACAGCGAGTAAGGCGTTTGCCTTGCACGCAGCCAACATGGCTGACACAGGTTTGATTCCCAGCATCCCATATGGTCCCCTGAGCACCGCCAGGAGCAATTCCTGAGTGCATGAGCCAGGAGTAACCCCTGAGCGTCGCCGGGTGTGACCCAAAAAGCAAAAAAAAAAAAGAAAAAAAAAAGTCAGTCTCTTGGGCTGGAGAGATAGCACAGCGGGTAGGGCGTTTGCCTTGCACGCAGCCAACCCGAGTTCGATTCCCAGCATCCCATATGGTCCCCTGAGCACTGCCAGGAGTAACTCCTGATTGCAGAGCCAGGAGGAACCCCTGTGCATCGCCAGGTGTGACCCAAAAAGAAAAAAAAAATCTGGGCCTGAGAGAGAGATGGCTCATGCCCTGCATGCAGGAGGCCCCAGGCTTGATCCTTGGCACTGTGTGGTCTCCCCACCAAGCACAGCCAGCCGGCCGCCCAGCACAGAGCTGGAAATAGCTCTCAGAGTATGCCCCCCAAACAGAAGCAAAAGCAGAACTAACTGAAACAGAAACAGTTTGCCTTTGGGGGAACTATTTTGAGTTTCGGACCAAGTTTAGTATCACTCTGCACTTCCTATGAAATCATTGACTAGAATCTCGAGTTAAAAAACAAAACAAAAGCAAAAGCAAACATTTCCCAGGTCAAAAATGTAGAAGTGTCATTGTAGCAACAGATGTAATACAGGAAAATTGAGGGGAGCCCTACCTTTCACAGCACTTATTGGCCACTGCAGGGCACAGCTATGACCTCAGATGATTTAATGGGAAGAAAATCTGCTCTGCCAGGCTGCAGGAGAAATATGTGAAGCCTAAACACTCTCTTTAATTATAAAAAGGTAAAGGTAAAGGCCCTCCCGTTGATCGTCGATTTGCTCGAGCGGGCCCAGTAACGTCTCCATTGGAGACTTTGTTGTTACTGTGTCTGGCATATCGAATACTCTCGGTAGCTTGCCGGGCTCTCCGAGAGGGGCGGAGGAATCGAACTCGGGTCGGCCATGTTGGCCACGTGTAAGGCGAACGCCCTACCCGCTGTGCTATAAAACTAGAGTCACTCAAACCTCAGCATATGTTCAGATATGCTATAAAACACAATAAAAATAATTTTGGTATCGGGATCTTAGCCTACTCACCCTCAATTCACCTGCTTAGGTTACAGTGACTTCTCATTTGTATCGCTTCTTTTTCCCTTCATTTCAGTTGATTTAAAGGAAAATATCACAGCCTTTGTCATCACTTTTCATATTAGGGGCATGAAGGAAAATGTTTGCATAGGTAACTGTCAAGACCCATTGTCATGAGAGCCATACAACTACAGTCAGCGGGGCCTCCTGTGAAACACTGCTGTTCCCTGGGCCTGGGAAAGTTCTTCCTGGAGTCACAGCTTTGCTCCCTTACCCCTTAGAGTCTGGACTACTCTGTGAGTTTACTAACACCTAAAAGAAGATCTCAGTCTTTTTTGGTTGACACAGTTGACACAGTGGGAATTCAATATTCCCGCAAGTTTTTTGTTGTTGTTTCTGTACTTGGCCCAGTATTATCTAATGCCTGTCAGGTACCAGGTACTTGAAGGTTTTTTTGAGAAGTGGTAAATGTACTAATCACTGAGTTCTTAACCAGTCTGATTTTGAGTGGTAGCACAAAAATTCCCAGCAACTCTCCAGGGTTAGAAGCATAGAGGGTGGTAAAAGTAATTTTATGTAAATGCATTAAAAAAAAAAGTGCTGTCTTTTGAGCTATCTCCCTGGATCCTTGCTTGCTTATTTTTTTTTTATGTTTTTGTCATGAATCTTTAACCTACTGTATTGTAACTTCTTGATTATTTCATGTGAGATTCTCAGTTGTTTCCCCATTTGAAGATTTAGTCTGCTTCATACAAATCTCCTTCTCTGAAACAGTTAAGCTGGGTTTTCTAAGATTTATTTACATTATGATGGCCATGGATCACAGGGTTTGTTTGTTGGTTTGTTTGTTTTTTCTTTTTGGGTCATACCTAGCTCTGCACTCAGGAACTACTCCTGGCAGTTCGAGGAACCATATGGGATTCTGGGAATCAAACCCAGGTCAGCCACGTGCAAGGCAAATGCACGACCTGCTGTGCTATCGCTCTAGCCCCCTCATGGCTCACAGCTAATACGTAGAAAAACTATACTTCTTCCTGAAGTTAGTGCTAGCGACAACTTGTTATCCTTTAGACGTCTAACTACCTTAATCTGTACTGGAGAGATAGTACAGGGGTAATTGCCTTGCACGCAGCTGACCCAGAGTTGATCCCTAGCACTACATGAGCCCTCCAAGCAGAGCCAGGAGTAACCCCTGAGCATTGCTGGGTGGGTGTGGTCTAATACACTCTCCTCCCTCTCACTCCACCAAAAATAAGTTTTAATCTAATGGTGCTCCTCAAAAGGGTGATTTTTAAAAAATTTTTATATTTTTACTGAGAGATATTGATTAATATTATTAATTTATAATAATATTAATATTATTAATTTAGCATTACAATTAGGCATCTGTAAGTTCACCACTAGAGTCTAGATTCCACTCCAACCATATGCTTGGTTCTTTTTACCTATTTCAACCTCCCCCAAGCCTCTTCCTTTCTAGTAACCGACAATCTGTACTGAGATTTGTTTGTTCATTTGCTGTTTCATTATATTACACGTATGCGTAAAGTCATATGGCTTTTGCATTTCTCCCACTGACATTTCACAGAGCTTAACATGCTGAAGATTCATCCATGTTGTGATAAATGGCAACATTTCTTCTTTTTTATAGTTCAGTAATATTCTGTTATGCATATATACTATATTCTCCTTATACATTCATCTGCTAATGAACATCAGTGAAATGTAAACCAGAACCGCAATTGTTATAGGTATAGTGATAGGTTTATTTCTTTCTTCTTTTTTTTATAATCAAGGAGACAAGAAATGAGCAATGGTAAAAGGTGTGGATAAAAGGAAACCTTTGTACTTTATTGGTGGGAAAATTGCATTGTTTCCACCACTATGGAAAATAGAATATTTATTCCTCAAAAAATTAAGAACAGTGGGGCTGGAGAGATATAGTACAGCAGGTAGGGTGTTTGCTCCAAATATGATCAGCCTAGGGTCTCTGAGCCCCTCCAGGAATGATCTCTAAGCACAAAATTACTGTACCCTGAGCTCTCTAGGTGTGGTCTCCAAAAAAAAAAACAAACCAAAAAAGAACAAAATATTATATGATCCAGCTAGTTATGACACTTCTAATTACTTATCCACTTAATCACTTAATCACTTAACTTCCCGTTAGTCGTCGATTTGCTTGAGCGGGTGCCAGTAACGTCTCCATTTGTCCCTGTCGCGTGCTACTGTAGCCCAATGGCATCTGTTCGTTCCGGGAACATGAAGGGCCTCAAACCGATCGTTCATGATCTTCACGAAGAAGTCTGACCATCTGGAAGGTGGGCGGCCACGCGGTCTTTTGACATCCCGTGGAATCCAGTTGGTAACAGCTCTAGTCCAGCGGTCATCTTTAAATCTCATTACGTGACCAGCCCATCTGATTTTTGACACCTTGACATATGAGACAGCGTCCCTGATTCTTGATTGTCGACGGATGTCAGAACTCCGGATTCTCTCTCTCATTTGAGTGAAACGTGATATTCCAAGCATAGCTCTTTCTATTCTTCTTTGGGAGACCTGAATAGCGTTCTCAATAGCGTTACTTATCCAAAGACAATAAAAACACTAACTTGAAAGATAAAAACACCTCAATGTTTATTGCAGTATTATTTATAACAGTTAAGATATGAGTGGTTATTCATTCACTATTGAGTAAAGGCCCTCCCGTTGATCATCGATTTGCTCGAGCGGGCCCAGTAACGTCTCCATTGGAGACTTTGTTGTTACTGTGTCTGGCATATCGAATACTCTCGGTAGCTTGCCGGGCTCTCACTATTGAGAAGCCCAACATTTTCTTCTAAACTTTATATGCATAGCAATTTTGTTCCCAAGGATGTGTGTTCATTAAAATTATCTCTAATATAGTATCTCATTTCAAACATTAATCTATGGTGCCTTACAACTTCTGAAGACTCACTAGTAAGGTAGTAACTCATCTATATATTTGCAGTGCTCAGAATTCCCCAGTGACCTTCATCTGCAAATGCCTTCCTTGTCCGTAGGTGAAACCCCTGGGGTGTTAGGTATTTCCTGTCTTACCAGGAGTCATCATCAGGGGACCTCACTGAATGTGCTCTTATTGATGCTTTCTGGAAACCTATTACTCATGCAGAGACAAATGCTATCCCCAGTAATCCACAGGATCCATGTCCCGAGAATCTCAGCTCTTGTTCTGACCAGCACATCCATCAAACCTGGCTTCAATCTGTTACTCTGTTGGCAGGGAAAATTTTGCTTTGCTGAAGTTCAGGACTGCAGTTTGTGGGATCCCTAAGTAGTCTAATAATTCAACACCTCTTAGATAGATATTGAAAGATTTGGTCATTTAATGAATATTTGGGGGACCTGGAGAGTATCATGCTGAGTGAAGTTAGTTCGAGGGATAGAGATCTACCCAGACTGACCTCTCTCATATGGGATATAAAGAAACAAAATGGTGGAATAACTAATGCTGAAAGACAATGGAAACAAAGGCCATAGAGAACTGCTAATTTAGTAGGAAACATGCCACTTTCAGGTAGGGGGATAAGAAAAGAAGGGGGAAAGGGTTTAACCAGGAGGAGGTGGTGCTGAAAGGTGGTAAGGTGTTACACATGAAACCCTATCAATAATAATACTCTAAACTGCAGTGTAAAACCATATATATATATGTGTATATATATTGCCAGGTGTGGCCCAGAAACCCAAAAATGAATAAATAAATAAATAAGAATAAAAATGTAATGCCATTTGGTGATATTGAACTGGCTTGACTTTGATTGGTTTGAAGTTGTGTTCATTTTGCACTTCATCTTAGTTTCAAAATCTAAATATGCACATTCCTACATAGCCTTTATTTGCAGAGATCGCTAGCATTGGCTGGGAAAGGAATCTCGGCAATCTTATTTTAGTGATTGCACTATATCAAATACAACAAAAGCAGTCCTAAAGTTGAAGAGTACAGCCTTTTCAAAAAGGGTTCATGTAGCATATTCAGAAGGTCGTAGGTCCAAATTCCACTGATGTCTTACATTCTAGTTTCCTGGCAGAGAATGGAAGCATGTAAATGAATATTTCTGTGTTAGCCTTCAGCCATGCGGTTCTACTCATTCTATTACTTGAATGCTGTTTCATATGAGAATCTGGGACCGTAAATCAGTGAGAAAGCCTACAACTTCTAGTAGCCTTTCTTAGTCACTTCAAAAGCTTAAACCAATAGGTACCTTGTAATGCTTTCTCTTTATTGATTACCGAGACAGTATGGGATTATCAAACAGATTATGTTGTATTCAGAACACCAGCACTCTGTTCTAAAAATAAATAGGTTGACTTTGATATGGTTATCCAGAATTTCACGCTCAGAAATGTAGAAAGAAACTTAATTTTAGCATTCATGGAAAATTTGCATCATAAACTTTTTTTTTTTGACTTACCAAATGGGGTGAGGTTTTCAATGTTCAGCATCTCCTAAGGCCCTAGCTACAAAAAGCTACATATTACATGGGCAGAGTTCTTTGAAAAAAAATTTGATGGTTACATGTCTGTTAGCTAATTTTTGTGTGTGAAAGTGAGATAAGACTTTAGAACACAGGCACATGAAAACTTTGTCCTACTCCCCCCCAAAATCAACTGGAATTAAGATCTAGATGTTGGGCTGGAGCGATAGCACAGCAGGTAGAGCATTTGCCTTGCATGCGGTCGACCCAGGTTCAATTCCTCCGTCCCTCTTGGAGAGCCCCGCAAGCCACCAAGAGTATCCCACCTTCGCGGCAGAGCCTGGCAAGCTCCCTGTGGAGTATTCGATATGCAAAAAAACAATAACAAGAAGTCTCACAATGGAGACGTTACTGGTGCCTGCTCAAGCAAATTGATGAACAACAGGAGGACAATGCTACAGTGCTACATGTTGGTTCGTGCCACTTAAGATGAAGGAAAGAAAATAAGTTAGCTAATGATTTGAGTCTTACTCAAGCATCATTCTTACTGTGTAGCCTGTGTTCTGATAAAGCATACTGCCAATGAAAGTATAGCCATGTATACTGGAGTATGACTGGATTGAGACCTGGATATCAATTCCACTTCAGAGAAGATAAAGCCATCATTCATTAATTCACCCATCTTTTCTTTTTCCTGGGAGTATCCAGGGTGAGTTTATATTTAAAATTTTCTATGGATCCCAAAGCAACAAGGCAGATTGATTCTCTTTTTCAGTTTGCTCTTTTGTGAGCTAAATAATGAATAAGGATCCTGAGAGCTATATTAATTTTATAAACCATATTCCTATCTTTTGATCTCACCTTTTTGGTTTTTCTTGAGTCAAAGAATTAGAAGGCTCATGAGTGGGATTGTCTCTTAGCTGAAGTGGCTTGGATAACATTAGTAGTTTTGTTTTTTTTTTGGTATGGGTAGGCATAGCAATGAAGCAGTATCTCAGTAAGAGATTATTTTATTGCAGGATAGCTTCTTGTCTAGTTTTTTGAGGACAGAAAAATTTTAGTAATTATCTAGCAGTATTTAGTGCATCTTTTTATCTATCCCTTATTTATTCTTTTAGTTTTTAAATCTTTTTTGTTAAATTCCACCATCTATTCAGAGATACCTACCAAGTGCTTTCTAGATACTAGTATTCTGCTCAATACTGATATAAAATGTTTTTTTTTCTCTTTAGGGTCACACCTGGCGATTCACAGGGGTTACACCTGACTCTGCACTCAGGAATTACCTCCGGTGGTGCTCAGGGGATCATACGGTATGCTGGGAATCGAACCCGGTTTTCAAGGCAAACACCCTACCCACACTGTGCTATTGCTCCAGCCCCAATACTGCTATACAAAGGTAAAAATACTAGTCCTCAAACTCAAGGAGTTCTTTTCTTCTCTCCCCTCCCCTCCCCTCCACTTCCCTTCCCTGTCCTCCCCCCCTTCCTCCCTTCCCTCCTCTTCCCTCCCCTCCCCTCCCCTTCCCTCAACCACATCCCTTTCCCTTCCCATCCCTTCTCTCCCCTTTCCCAACTGACTGAGCTCAGGGGCTCAGGAATTACTCCTGACTCGGTGCTCAAGGATCACTGTTGGTGAGCTCTGGGGACCATGTGGGGTGTAAGCGATCAAACATAGCTACCTGATATACTTACCTCTTCAGCTAAATTCTTATGTCATTGATAGAGATAAACACTCAGAGAAATGATTGTAATATGGTAAAATATGCTTAATTACACAGTTGTTATGGAAAATAACTTGTCAGCCTTGCGAGTTTCAGATTAGGTACAGTCTAGCTCCAGACTGCGGGGTTTTTGATCCCTTCCCTTCCATTTTGTTATTGTGTAAGCAGAGACAAATTAGGTGACTGGTTTGTACTTGAATTTCATCATTTGTGAAATAGAGGTAGTAATTACACCTCTTGCATAGGGCTAATACCAAGATAAATCAAAGTAATATATGTTAAGTATAAGAATTAATAATTTAGTTTTTTACACATACTATGTAAATGTAATTATCATTTATCTTCATTTATTTTCAAAATAGATTTAAGATTCCTTAAGATCAACAGTTCCCATTGGAAGGATGGAGAAATCAACTGGCTAGGTGCATGATTTGCATGTGGGAGGCGTGGTTTTGATCTCCAGTACTACATGATGCTCTAAACATTGTCGGGAGCAATCCCTAACCACAAAGCTGAGGATAACCCCTGAGCACTGTCAGGTGTGGCCCCAAATCATTACCACCACACCTCACAAAAGGTCACATACATTTGGAACAACAACAACAACAACAACAAAACCACTTCTTTCCTACTTATTTTTCTTTCCTTTTGCTTTTTTTGTGAGGGTACACCAGGCTGTGCTCAGTTGTCTGTGCTCAGAAGACCATAAGGGGTGCCAGGGATCAAACTAAGGGCAGTCATATGCAAGGCAAGCACCTTGCCTGCTGTACTATCACTTTAGTCCCCCTGCTTATTTTTCTTATGTTCTTTTAACTTTTATTTTGTCTCTCACAATATGTTTATATGTATTAGTAGAAAAGTATGAATATAGCTTATTAGTGAATAAATACACACAGAGAGTTTTTTTTCCTTTGGATCACACCCGGTGATGGGTTAGTCAGGCTCTGCACTCCTGGCAGTGAGTGGGACCATATGAGATGCCAGGAGTCGATCCCATGTCAGCTATATCGCTCTGGACTCCATACATAGAGATTTAAATATTAATTTGTTTATTGATATTCAATCAAAAACTCAGAAATATTCCTGTTTTTGAGGTCTGTGGCACCCCTGCCAGAAGAAACTGACAATTTGTTTTATTCACACCCAATAGTGCTCAGGGTTTACTCTCGACTCTGTGCTCAGGGATCACTCTTGGTTGGTCATATGGGGTGCTGGGAATCCAACCCTGGTTGGTAGTGTACCAGGTATACACCTTACCTGCTATACTACACTCTGTTCCTAGGATTGACAATTTTTAATTTATAAATGGACTTATGTACATTATCTGAAGCGCCAAGGAGATGCTGAATATATTAGTAATTATGTGCTTTCTAATTGGCTCTGTTTCTTGCCACATTGAAGTGGACATAATTGAACTATGAGGACATAGATATGTTAGAGGAATTAACTTGAGAAGTCAATTGTATCTTTTATTCTGGATAAAGCATTTGCTTGGCATTGCAGGGTTTTAGAGAAGTTGGCTCATACTTGGCTAACATGTATTCATCACACAGCAGATAGCTATAACTTGGCAAAGAAATATGCAACATAAGATCCATTGGAATATAAGCTGAAAATATCACTGGCCAACATTTTCTCTAGTGTGATGGTTAATGAGTGATCTTTTTCTGCTGTTTACCTTTTTTAACTTTAAAAATTCTATGAGTCAAGCCTACCAAAACATTTACTGTAGAATGCAATCTGGTCTTCCTGTAGACACATATGATTCATTTTCAGATTTTCTTGAGTTAAATAAGCTGAAGATACTACCAAAACAACAGCTGCTTAGATATAAATGACTAAAGCAAGCTTTTCATGCAAGATTATCATTGAAGGGCTTTATTTAAAGCAATTTACAAATTCATGAAGGATTTAATTTAACACGATCACACTTTATATAGCTTTTGAAGCCTTTTAGTGAAGGTCTGGGGATTACACAGGAGCAAATTTTCTTTTTATTTCCTAAGAATTTGAAGATTAAGTAAACAAAAAGGAAAGTCGTGTTAACTAAAAATTCCATAAGCTCATTACACTTTAAATTGTGGTTCCACAAGAACCTGTTCATTAAAAAGCAAAGCATATATGCTCAAACGGCAGTTAGCATATACCTCTAATTGATTCTAAAGACAATACAGAGCAGATGGAGGTAATTATTGGCAACCTTGGGGACATAGAAATTATTAGTTTGCAAAGTTCTCTTATAGCTTTAAGAATATTCTTTTACTAAAGCTCATTTTCCTAAATTATTTTTATTCACTGGTATCATTTTCTTTTGTTTTTGGAAAGTAATTTTTGAGAGGGTGCAGGGCTCCACCCAGCAGGACTCAGGTTTTACTTTTAGCTTTGTGCTCAGGGATCACCTCTGGCAGTGCTTAGGGGACCATGTGTGTGTCAGGGATAGGTCAACTGCACTCAAGGCAAGCGCCTCTCTCTCTCTCTCTCTCTCTCTCTCTCTCCCCCCCCCCCCAATTTTATTTTAAGAAAACAAAATCTGGGGGTATAGTGCCGCCAGCAGGTCAATCTGTACCTGTGAGCTGAGTTCATCAGCAGCCTGATGGCACCTTCAGACTTTCAGATACCCCAAAATTGCAGCTGTGCCTATGGCCAGACCCCAAAAACTTGGGGCAAAGTTTACCAAGAAAGTAAATCGCCAAAAGTAAGGTATGTGGGAGACACACCCACAAACCACCTCTGGCTCAGCTATATAATTGGAGGCATGAACTCTCTGGTTCCTGATCGAACTGCTAAATGGCCATGATCCTAGAGACTCAGAAACGATCTTGGAACCCAAAGGCTTTTGGCAGAAATGCGTCCTGTTCCTGCAGTAGGTTACTGGCTCTGGGCCCCTCCAGGTGGGAATAGATTTTGTGCCTTGGCGTGTTCCCCCAGGAGGCCCGGTGACCACCATCCTCCAGAGGCCACTGGACAGTCAGGTTTGGGCCTGCAGTGCTGAGACACGCGGGGCCTCACCAGATGGGGGTAGAACCGGCCCTTTCCTCCCCATACCAACGAGACCCCGAGTCGCCACCTACAAACGGCCTCTCTGGCTCCTGATCAAGCTGATTAAGGGCCATGATCCCAGAAACTCAGAAACAAATCTCAAAACCCAGCAGCTTTTGGCAGAAATGCATCCAGATCACATACAAGGTGGCCGCCACCTCAGAGCTTATTGGAAAGCCAGGTATGAGCCAGTGGTGACGGGGCAACTGCAGTCTCATGGGAAGGGGGACAGTACCGGCTCGTCCTTCACACCCTACCGAGGTCACGAGTTGCCCCCCACAAGCGGCTCTCTGGCACAGCCATGGCTCCAGAGGCAAAAGGACTTAGTCCAGAGCCCGGCAGCTTGTGGCAGAAAAGTGAATGGACCATGCGTTAAACTATGGCACTATGCCTCCCCGGGAGGGAAAGGGTGTTGCTCCCTTCCGCCTCCCCCCTCCACACCCCACCCCCCGCCGCCCCAGCAGCAAAGTGGCCGCTGCCTCAGAGCTTATAGGAAAGTCAGGTATGGGGCAACTGCAGTCTCATGGGAAGGGGGGCGGTTCTGGCTTGTCCTTCACACCCTACTGAGGTCACAAGTTGCCCCCCACAAGCGGCTCTCTGGCACAGCCATAACACCAGACGCACAGAAACCAATCTCATAATTATCTGGCTCTTTGCAGAAATCCAAAATCGAGAGGCTGCTATCTCAGCCATGCGACATTATATGATTCTCATAACCAGCTATAGAAAATAAGTATTTCACAATGCCTTTTCAGCAGTTCTGATTTATGGGGGGGAAATTCTAAACAATAATGGTGCATCTTTTGTTGAAATAATGAATGCAATCAATGTAGAGAAGAGTTAAGTAGAAACCATCTGCCTCACAGGCATTGGGAGGGGTGGGAGGGGGGTATATTGGGGTTCTTGGTGGTGAAAAATGAGTACTGGTGAAGGAAAAGGTGTTTGATCAGTCATTGTATGACTGAGTCTTAAGCCTCAAAGCTTTGTAACTTTTCCCACAGTGATTCAATAAATAAATATAAGAAAAAATAAATAAAATTATGAAAAAAAACTAAGGTGGAATTGATGCTCAATTCAATCAGCTAATCAGTGGCTGAATAAATAGCAGTACTCCTACATAAAAAAAAAAAAAAAGAAACCGAAATCTAAAGCAATGGTCGTAACATAGAGTCTGCTCTGCATTCAGTGCTGACTCAGGGCTTATTTTAGGCAAATCCTTGCCTCTTTATTCCTCGGTTTTTCCAGCCGCAGAACAAGGTTAATAATGCCTACCTTACAAGTTAGACTTGTGAGTTCACTATCTAATGCAGGTGTAGTATTTCAAATGATACAGAGGATCACTCCATTTGATAGACTTATCATTGTAATTTAGGACACACCCTCTGAATTTTTGTGTAAGTGTGCTAGTGGGGTTACTCCTGGCTCTGCACTCAGAAATTACTCCTGGCAGTGTTCAGGGGACCATATGGGATGCTGGGAATCGAACCCGGGTCGGCCGCGTGCAGGGCAAGCGCCCTACCCTCTGTGCTATCTCTCCAGCCCCAACACGGTGATTTCTAATGTTGAATACCAGTTGAAATGTTTGAAGTACATGTAGAGGAGAGGGCTGGAGTGATTGCACAGCAGGTAGGGCGTTTACCTTGCTCACAGCCAACATGGCCGACCCGAGTTTGATTCCTCTGCCCCTCTCAGAGAGCCCAGCAAGCTACCGAGAGTATCTCGCCCACATGGCAAAGCCTGGCAAGCTCCCCGTGACGTATTTGATATGCCAAACACAGTAACAAGTCTCACAAAGGAGACGCTACTGGGCCCACTCGAGCAAATTGATGAACAACGGGAGGACAGTGCTACAGTGGACAGTGCTAGTGTCACACCCAGAGATGTTCTGGGTTACCCTTGACTCTGTGCGTGCGAGTTGCTTCTGGCAATATTTTGGGAACCATGCTGTGCTAGGGATTGAACCTGGGCCTGCTGTGGCCAAGTTAGTGCTCAGCCTGTTAAGGTCTCTCTCTGGTCCCAATATAAATGTTTGATGAGAATAAATAAATCTCAGATTTCTCTTTCAGTTCTTTTTGTTTATGATATGTGTGTGTGTGTGTGTGTAAAACACACATATACATGATGCATGTATCACTTTTTTTTAATAATTTATTTCTTTATTGAATCACTGTGGAAAAAGTTACAGAGCTTTCGGGTTTAGGTCTCAGTCATGTAAATATCAAACACATTTCCCTTTATCAATACTTATTTTTAACCGCGAACCCCAATAGAACCCCACCTCCCACCCCTCCCAATTCCTGTGAGGCAGATGAGTTCTAGTTAATACTCTATCTACTTTGACTAGATACATCGTTTCGATAGAAGATGCACCATTATTGTTTAGAGTTTACGACCCCCCCCCCCCCCCCCCCCCGCAATCAGACATGCTGAAACATCGTTGTGAAATGATTTGCTTTCTACAGCTTGGTTTAAGAATAAAATGATGTCAGTTTTGGATTTCTGCTGTTTTACTTATTAACCCTGGAAGTAAGGTAAGGTAAAGGCCCTCCCGTTGATCGTCGATTTGCTCCAGCGGGCCCAGTAATGTCTCCATTGGAGACTTTGTTGTTACTGTGTTTGGCATATCGAATACTCTCGGTAGCTTGCCGGGCTCTCCGAGAGGGGCGGAGGAATCGAACTCGGGTCGGCCATGTTGGCCGTTAGATAGTTAAGAGATTGGTTTCTGTGCTCTGGAGCCGTGGCCGTGCCGGAGAGCTGCTCGTGGGGGGCAGCTGGTGACCTCGGTCGGGCGTGAAGGACGGCCCAGAACGCCCCCCTTCCCATGAGGCCCCTGCCGCCCCCAGCCCCCGGCTCAAACCTGCTGTCCACAAGGCTCCCGTGCGGCCACCATCTTTCTTTCCAGAGAGTATTGGGCGAATGGAGCAATACCCTTTCCCCTCCGGGCAGGCAATGCATGTATCACTTGATCACTTGACTTTCCATTACTCATCGATTTTCTCGAGTGGGTGCCAGTAATGTCTCCATTCGTCCCTGTCACGTGCTAGTGTCGTCCCAATGGCGTCTGTTCATTCTAGGAGCACGAAGAGCCTCAAACTGATCGTTCAGGGTCTTGACGAAGAAGTCTGACCATCTCATAGATAGGCCGCCCCTCATCCTTTGCTGTCTCGTGGAATCCAGTCAGTAATGGCTCTAGTCCAGTGGTCGTCTCCAAACCTCATTATGGGTCCAGCCCATCTGATTTTCAACGCCTTGGCAAATGAGACAGTGGAGGTCGGAACTCCAGATTCTTTCTCTCATTTGAGTGAAACGTGATATTCCAAGCATAGCTCTTTCGATTCCTCTTTGGGAGACCCGAATAACGTTCTCATCCTATTCTCGTAGGGCCCAGGTCTCTGAGGTGTATGTTAATGCAGGAAGAACAGTGGAATTGAAGAGATGTGCCCAGAGCCGGAGGTTCTTCATTCTCTTAGCTATTTCTTCAATGCTCTTGAAGGCATCCAAGCCGCTCTCTTCCTCCTGTGCAACTCAGGTGCCAGCTCATTCGTCATATTGACTTCTCGACCTAGGTACACATAACTGTTGCTTTCGGGGGTCTTCATTCCATTGAGAGCAAATGGAACATGAGGAACATGACTGTTTCTCATGACATTGTCTTCGTGAGATTCAGCATAGTCAGACCTTTCCACACTCACGGTCGAAGTCGGCCAGCATTTGTGCCGTTTGTTTAATGTTTGGTGTTATTAGAACGATGTCTATTTTCACTCCCGTTTCTTCCCATTCCAGTTGTTGCATGATGTTCTCAAGGGTGGCACTGAAGAGTTTTGGTGAAATGGTATCAACCTGCCAAACCCCTCTCGACATGGATGATCACTTCCTTGTAGAATGATGAAATCTTGGTAGTGAATCTGTAATACAACGCACAAAGGATCCTGATGTATTGAGTTCTAATGCACTATTTGGCTAGGGCTTCGATGACCGCTTCCGTCTCAACAGAATCAAAGGCCCTCTGTAAATCAATGAACGTTAGACAGAGCGGCATCTTGAACTCCCGAGAAACCTCAGTGAGCTTGGTTATTGTGTGGATATGGTCGATTGTGCTGAATCCTTTGCGGAACCTGCCTTGCTTGCACGGTTGTCCTTCATCTAGTGTTCTGCCAATCCTATTCAGGATGACTTGAGTGAACAGTTTGTAGATGACAGACAATAGGCAGATCAGATGATAGTTGCCAATGTCGTGGATGTCTCCCTTCTTGTACAGTAGTGCAGTCCTGCTGGTTTTCCATTAGGACGGAAACTTGCATTCAGACAGGTAGCGTGTGAAGAGCCGAGCCAGTGTATTGATGAGTATCTCTCTCTTGGTGTTCCTCGCACAATCATGGAGGTGCTGAACCAGTCGATCATATTCCTTGTCAATGTTGTCAACGATGGCATCTTCCCATGTTGCTGCAATAGGGCCAAAGAGCTCCCAGTTGGTGGTCATTCTGGGAGTTCTCTTCTTAAACTTTGCAGCCCTTTCTCCCCTCTCTGTGAAGTAGAATTTTGCACGAAGGAGACGGTGGTCCGATCCCATTTGGAATTTTGGGACAACAGCGACATTGGTCAGGCAAAACCATCGATTGAATATGATGTTTCAATTTCATTGTGGAACCATCCACCGGAAGACTCCCATGTCCAACGTTTAGATTCGGTCTTCTGGAACTGTGAGTTACCATGGATGGTCTTGGTTGACATGATGAACTCAGATAGTCTGTAACCCTGTTAGTTCCATTCTAGGCCATGGGTCCCGATGTGAAGTTCTTCGGCTGATCTTCTGGGTCCTATCTTGGCATTAAAATCATCAACAATGATCTTGTAGAAAGTGTGGTCTTCTTTATAGAACTTGTCCAGCTCCATGTAGAATTTCTCAATTTCTCCTTCATTATAATTGGATGTTGGTGCATAGACAACAAAGATAGAAACTTCTGGCAATGAGAAGGATGCATGTATATTTTCCTATATTGGTTGGGAAGCATGAAGAGAATTGCATTGGCTTTTATTTTTTTAGATTACTCTTCTCCATGAAAAGAGAAAAAGAATAGGATACCAGAATGATAGTATATTGGGTAGGATGCTTCCCTTGCACGACCTAGGTTCAATCCCTCGCACCCCATATGGTTCCCTAAGCCTTACCAGGTGTGATCTCTGAGTGCAGAGCTAGGAGTAAGCCTTCTCAGCACCCTGGGGATGGCCCCCAAACAAAAACAACAAACAGAGAATGCTGGATACATGAATCCCAAATGTTCATTCAAAATCACGATCACGATCACGACCATCCTGTTGTTCGTTGATTGCCTCGAGCAGGCCCCAGTAACGTCTCCTTCATCCTAGCCCAGAGATTTTTTAAAATGTGCCATATTCAAGGCTCTTTCAGAGTTAGGAGAATGAGACCCATCATTGTTACTGGTATTTGGCATATTGGGTATGCCACGGGGAGTTTGCCAGACTCTGCTGATTATTTCATTCAAAATAATCCCCCTTATTCACATCCAACAGTGCTTGAGCTTCCTTCTGGCTCTGTGCTCAGGGATCACTCCTGGCAGTGCTTGAGGAAACATATGCAGTGCTGGGGATGGAACCTGGAATGACCACATTGCAAGGCAAGATAGTATCTGCTATACTATTTCTCTGGGTTTCATTACTTTTATTACATGAATACTTCCTTCATAATTCTCAGATTTAGGAATTTCATCCTTTTAATCTGAAGTTTTGTTTTGTTTTGTCTTTTTTTAAAAAAAAACATTCTGAGTAAAAAAAAAATGCCGTTAAGGGGACTGGATAAATAGGGTGAGTAAGAAAGATACTTGCCTTGAAAGTGAATGAATCTTGGCATAGCATTTGGTGTCCTGAACACTGCTAGGAGTGATCCCTGAATGTAGAGCCAGGAATAAGCCCTGAATACCACCAAATGTGGACTCTCCCACACATTGCAGTAAAGATAAAAGGTAAAAGGTAAAGGTAAAGGCCCTCCCGTTGATCGTCGATTTGCTTGAGCGGGCCCAGTAACGTCTCCATTGGAGACTTTGTTGTTACTGTGTCTGGCATATCGAATACTCTCGGTAGCTTGCCGGGCTCTCCGAGAGGGGCGGAGGAATCGAACTCGGGTCAGCCATGTTGGCCGCTTGTAAGGCGAACGCCCTACCGCTGTGCTATCGCTCCAGCCCAGTAAAGATAAAGGATACATAATACTCAGAGTGAAATAGCTGATATTTTTATTTTGAGGAATATCCAACACTGTTTTCCACAATGGCTATAGCAATCTTCTTCATTACTTGAGTGTATGAAGTTTCCCTTTTCTCCATATTCTTGCCAACATTTGATTATCTTTCTGATAATAAGCATTTAATTAGTGCAAAGTGATATCTCATGTGGTGTTGACTTGCATTTTTCTGAGGTTTAGTGATGATGAACATATGTCTCTTGGCTATCTACATATCATTAGTGAATTGCTCAGATCCTAGGTACCCACCCACACATCAGTAGTTAAAGAAAATGTGGTATATACACACCATAGAATACTACTCAGCCACCAAAAGAAAAAAAATTGCAACAACCAAATGAACTTAGAAGGTATCATTGCTAAGTGAAATAAGCTGGATGGAAAAAGAGAAATGTTATATTATTTCACTCATATGTGAAAGATAAAGAAACAAAGCAAATTAACATAACAAGAACAAAACCCAAGAGGTTGACACAATAATACACTGGGTAGGTGCTTGCCTTCAATTCCCAGCACCCCATTTGATCCCCTGAGCATCACTAGGAGTGATTCCTGAGTGTAGAGCCCAGAGTATGCCCTGAGCATAGTGAGGCGTGGCACCCAAACAAAACCCAAATTAACCCCTACCCTCCAAAACCCCCAAACAAAGCTTAGAGAAACAAAACAAAGATTTAGAGATTAGATTGATGATACCAGAGTAGAAGAATGCTGAGGGATAGAAAAAAAAATAAAACACATATAGGGGATCCAGGTGTTAAATTGGATCTAGACTTTTGGTGACGATATAATGATGAACCTAATATATATCAACAAATGTTACCTCAATTAAACATTTAAAAAATTCTAGATCTGCAAAGCACACATATATATCACCTATTATCAATGAATTAACATCACTGAATGAATGTCTTCTAGCCATAAGCTCTGATAGAGATGATGTGAGTCGATCACCTGGGAACTTACAAGAAAAGTAAATTCTCAGGCTCACCGAAGGCCTTTGAATTAGGACCTCTGGGAATGGGACCCAGTAATCTGTGTTTTAACAAAACTTCTAGGTATTTCTGGTACTCGCACACGAACAATAAAGCACACTACTGTGGAGGATATCAAGCTGGGGTAAAGTGAGTGTTGTAAATGATCCACATCTGTTCTTATTGCAAGCATTTAGGCTGCAATGAGGCCGTCCACATAAGTTTAGTTTAAGAAATCCTGTCACTATCATTTCTTGCACCTTCACTATGTAAGTGGGCGTAAATATTGAGACTGTTCTGGCTGCAGGAAATTCTCTCAACTAAATTCAATTCTTGAATTCTCAATTAGCTCCAGCTGGGCATAGACCGGAGTCCACACCTGTGCAGAAGAAGCTATGGGGTAATGAAGGGGTGCCTCTGAGAGTGAGCACAATATGGGGGGCGGTGGAGGTGAGGTGAGGCAACAATGGAAGAAGTAGTCACTTCACTTAACTTAATCACTTAACTTCCCGTTAGTTGTCGATTTGCTCGAGCGGGCGCCAGTAACGTCTCCATTAGTCCCTGTTGCGTGCCAGTGTAGCCCAATGGCATCTGTTCGCTCTAGGAACATGAAGAGCCTCAAACCGATCGTTCATGATGTTGATGAAGAAGTCTGACCATCTGGTAGGAGGGCGGACACGCGGTCTTTTGACATCCCGTGGGATCCAGTTGGTAACAGCTCTAGTCCAGTGGTCGTCTTTAAATCTCATTACGTGACTAGCCCATTTGATTTTTGACACCTTGGCAAATGAGACAGCGTCCCTGATTCTTGATCGTCGATGGATGTCGGAACTCGGATTCTTTCTCTCATTTGAGTGAAACGTGATATTCCAAGCATAGCTCTTTCAATTCCTCTTTGGGAGACCCGAATAGCATTCTCATCCTGTTTATGTAGGGCCCAGGTCTCTGAGGCATATGTTAGTGCAGGAAGAACAGTGGAATCAAAGAGATGTGCCCGGAGCCGGAGATTCTTCATCCTCTTAGCTATTTCTTTGACGTTCTTGAAGGCATTCCAAGCCGCTCTCTTCCTCCTGAGCAGCTCGGGTGCCAGGTCATTTGTCATGTTGACTTCTCGACCTAGGTACACATAGCTGTTGCATTTGGAGATGGTTGTTTCATTGAGAGCGAATGGGGCGTCAGGAACGAGGCTGTTTCTCATAAACATTGTCTTCGTAAGATTCAGCTGTAGTCTGACCTTTCCACACACACGGTCAAAGTCGGCCAGCATTTGTGCTGCTTGGCCGATGTTTGGTGTTATTAAAACAATGTCATCAGCAAAGCGGAGGTGGTGTAGTTGCCGACCATCTATCTTCACTCCCATTCTTTCCCATTCCAGTTGTCGCATGATGTTCTCGAGTGTGGCACTGAAGAGTTTTGGTGAAATGGTACACCCTGCTGAACCCCTCTCTTGACATCAATGATTACTTCTTTGTAGAATGTTGAGATCCTGGTAGTGAATCCGCAATACAGCTCACGGAGGATCTTGAGGTATTGGGCTTGAATGCCCTGATTGACTAGGGCTTCAATGACCGCTTCCGTCTCAACAGAATCAAAGGCCTTCTTTAAATCAATGAACGTTAGACAGAGTGGCATCTTGAACTCCCGAGAAACCTCAATGAGCTTGGTTATCGTGTGGATATGGTAGATGGTGCTGAATCCTTTGCGGAACCCAGCTTGCTCGCATGGTTGTCCTTCATCTAGTGTTCTGCCAATCCTACTTAGGATAACTCGAGTGAACAACTTGTAGATGACAGACAATAGGCAGATCGGGCGATAGTTGCCAATGTCATGGATGTCTCCCATTTTGTACAGTAGTACAGTCCTGCTGGTTTTCCATTGGGACGGGACCTTGCATTCAGACATGTAGCGTGTGAAGAGCCGAGCCAGCGTATTGATGAGTACTGATGGCAGGTTCTTCAGGTGTTCAGGTCTGACCTTGTCTGGGCCGGGTGCTGTTCGTTTCTTTACTGACAAAATGGCGTGTCGGATTTTGGAAGGGAGAACGTTGGGAACGACATATCCATCCTGTGGAATTTGGTATGTCGGCAAGTGGACATGGCTATCGAAGAGATTTGAGTAGAAGTCATGGATAATCTTCTCCATTGCCGTTCTGGAGGATGTGAAGTAGTGCTTGATTTATTTCTGTGCTTTTGGCTCTGGGCGTTTGGAGCGGGAATTTTAGTTGCGTAGAGTCAATCCACTGTCTCAGGATTTCTCCATTCTGGGTGAGTGAGATATTTACTGCCAGGCAACAAGGATTTAGTCTCACATTTGAGAGTAAGTAGCTGATCCTTGCCAGGGAAAAAATTTTCCAGAAGCTTCCTGGTAGCTGTTTACAGAGTCAGTGGGGGAAATGATTGTAAATGACCAGATGCTTGTATTTCTTGTGGGTAAAGCAAGTAATTAGGGGTAGGAAATCCTCCCAGTTGGTCTAGCTGGAAAGGAGTTTGTTTGCTGTTCTCAGCTCTGTCCATCTGGTAAGTGGGTTGTTGTTAAACTTTTTGGTTGAGTGGTTGGCGTTCTTAATAATCTGTGAACTAGGATGCTCTAAATGGAGAGTACAACTAGTAGCCTGGGCAACTACAACACTGTTAGAAGACATTTTAGGGTAAACTGTCCATGGGCCTGTGAAAATTAGGCTTCTCTCCTTGATGGATCAGGATGGTGACTGGGATGGTTGTCAGTCCTGTAGGGCTGCCTGCTATAGACCCTGTGATAAGTGACGGGAGTAGAGGAAAGTTGTCTCTGTCCTGTCCTTTGAGCAAGTGGGGAGGAAAGGAACAGAATGGTAGGTCATATCTTCATAAGGTTTCTCTGTGGGCTATTTTATGAGGACAGCCTTCTAGAAAACCCTCTGTTCTTCCTATAGGTCCCAGTTTCTAGAGAGTTACTGTCTTCTCTGTTTTGAAGCAGCTCTTTTTTTGGGAGGATTTTCTTAGAGGTGTGGGTACAGGTACCAAATTGTGTCCATCCAATGCCGTTGAAGTAGTTTTGGAGTTTGAGGGTCACTGAGGAGGCCCTAATATATTCCATTTTCTTCTTTAGAGAAAGAATGGTTATTGGAGATCTGTTTATTAAGAGATCAGGTGGTGGGAAAGGTCCTCTCCACAGATATTACTGACATCTGCACTGAAAACAGGTGGATATTATACTTCATACTGTGTACAACTTCCCCTGTTTCACCTGCCTTCTCTGCAGGAACTTGTTAGCCCTCATGTGAAACAGTGGGTCTGGGGGGCCCAAGTCCATGTTCCTGGCAGTTGGAACCTGGTTGGGCTGTTTCCAGCAGAGAGGCTCTGTCAACTGAGTTCCATAAGGTAAGATATGGGAATTTGTTCCTTTTCTGGATTGCATTGGATACCCAACTCCCTAGATCTCTTTAACTGAAGTTAATGAAGGCAGACCTAATATGATCTAGCGCTAATATAGTGTGTTGCTTTTTCTCCCATTGCAACTTTATAGTTTATCTCTTCTTAACATGTATCAACTTCTAAAGATTTCTGGAAGAATGCTTGATCCAGCAGCTTTCCCCCCTACACTCTCCTCCTTTCCCTTACATTCCCCTTGAATCTGCTAATGCCCAGAAGCACAGGACTGTGACTATAGTAATACCTATACTAGTTCCTTGGTTCCTGCAGGGGAATGCTTCCACCTGCTCTAGGCTCTTCATAGTCTGTGGGCCCATGGAGATTAGGCTTTTCTCCTTGATGGTTCAGGATGACGGACACCAGATGCATGTGCACTGTGTGAACACATCCCTAATGAAGAAGCATATCAGCTTTTAAAGTAAAAGCTGGTGGGGTTGTTGAAATGAGAGCAGAGATATAAAGGTTCTTGACTTGCAGGATGCCTTCTCTGACTTGATCCCTAACACTACAATATTGTCCCCTGAGCACAAAGCAAAGTGTAAGCCCTGAGCCCTGCCATGTGTGGTCTAACAAAGCAAACAAGGAATAATATTAATAAAAATAAAGTACCTTGGAGCCTCCTATGGATTCCAGGGCACCCAAGTATTTGGACCCTAATTGAAGGACTGGCACACATGAAGGTACTGGCAGAGGGACAAAGCCACGCGGGTTCCGGGGCCGAGACCTCCAAGCCTACTCGAATTGGAGTTGAGCATCTTCCACGCAGATCCTCCAAATTCCAGTAGGCGGGGGTCACACCCACCACCTGGCCCCCTGGCGCCATGTAATCCCATCAGCGGCCAAGACTCAGAGACTATAAAATCCAGATCCCGGACGAGAACAGTGCAGTCTTTTGCCCCTGCGCCTGGGTGTCCCTCGCCGGGACCCCTTGGAGGGGAGCGGGTCGAGCTTTCCTCCCTGCCCCGACCGGGGCTCTGGCAGCCGAAGACCTCCAGGACCAGACACCACCATGCTGAGACCACTCTCCGCACACATGAAGGTACTGGCAGAGGGACAAAGCCACGCGGGTTCCGGGGCCGAGACCTCCAAGCCTACTCGAATTGGAGTCGAGCATCTTCCACCCATCTTATCAGAACTTTTCTTTATGACATCTTATTATCTCATTCCTACTTTGGACAAACTTGCAGGCTATCGAATGTACCCTGCCCACAGGGCAGAGTCTGGCAAACTCCCCGTGGCGTACCAAATATGCCAAATACCAGTAACAATGATGGGTCTCATTCTCCTAAAGAGTCGTGAATATAATCTCAGGGCTAGGATGAAAGAGACGTTACTGGGGCCTGCTCGAGGCAATCGACGATTAACAGGATGATGAAAATGAAAATGAAATGAATT
This sequence comes from Sorex fumeus, assembly GCF_029834395.1. NCBI lineage: Eukaryota > Metazoa > Chordata > Mammalia > Eulipotyphla > Soricidae > Sorex > Sorex fumeus. Next base: position 17,507,386 of record NW_026606072.1, read on the forward strand.
GAAGGATTGGAATTGGTTTTCATATATTTTTTTTGTTTGTATTTTGTGGATGCATCCAGGGGTTACTCCTGGCTCTACCCTCAGGAATTACTCTGGGTGGTACTCTGGAACCATATGGGATTCCAGGGATTGAACCTGGGTGGGCCGTATGCAAGGCCAGTGACCTATCTGCTGTGCTATCATCTGGCCCCTGGGATTAGTTTTAGAACAATAAAAAACCCTCTGAAGACTGGTGAAAATTTCTTTTTTAATTTTTCAAAGCATGGTAAGAATGTTGAAGTTAGTACTACCTTGGATGCTAGTCTTCGATGCATGCAGAGACCCTTCTAATACTGTTATTGACATTCCAATCTCTGGGCGATGTGTGACATCTGGGGGATGTGTCACACAAGCCCACTGCATGACATATGTTTGAAAATTTCTGTCTTGCACTGGGTGTTGGCCAGATGTAGTGCCACCTTAGGAGTCTCTTGGGGAGGGACAGAGGAGCTGGAATTGGGAGGTGTGACACTGTTACTGGTGTTAAACTGGGTTCTGCTTCGGATTCTTTCAACTTTTCCTTGCTCTTGTTCTTTTTTATACCATGTGCCTGGGACTGATCCAAAATTGACTTGAGCCTGGAATGTCAATTCTTCCTGCCTCCTCCACATTTAGCCCTGCCCGTCTCTGAAGTGAGAACTCTATCCATGAAAGCAGACTCTATCCAAGAAAGCAGACTGTCACTGCACTGCTTAGTTATGGGCACAGGACACCAAGGCCTTAGCTGCCACAGTTGGATGAGAATCTGGGAACTGCTGGGCATGGAAGATGTCACTTGAGAATGATTCTGGATTGTGGGACCTTTGGTATTGAGGGAGGGTGAAGTTTCATTATCACTTAAACTTTCTGCCCAATGCCTAACTTCATGGCATTAAGGCTTTCTAACTGTAGTACCAGTGCTGTGAGTCTCTTATGTTGGATGTATATGTTGGCTATATAATACCCTTGAGCATGGATGTGGGGGACAAGAATTATGCTTGTGTATACGTGGGAGATCTAACCCTGGGGCTGAGTCATTTCCCTGGCCCCCTCATTAAACATTTTAATGGGTCTTTTCCTGCATTCCATTCCAATCCATTGATCTTTGTCCACTTTCACATGGATAGTACCAATTTAATTCCTATCATTTTCATATACATTTAGGATTCTAGATACTAATACACTGAACTATCTTCTTCGTCAGTTCTTTTGTATTTATTTTACTCAGTTTCTTTTATAATGTGAAGTTACATACACTCTGATTTGGGTTTAGTCTGTGGAGAAAAGATATTATAAGACCCACCTATGTACAAAGTAAAACCTTTAACCTTTAATTTAACGAGGGAGGAAAAGATATTAATAAATTTGAACATCTTTCACTTCCTACATAGCTGTTCCTACTTAAGATTTGTTCCTCAGTGCCAGGTTATTATGATAAAAAGACCTTGGATGTCAAATTTTTCTAACTTCCATGAGGCAAATCTCTAATACTCACCCCATTCTGTAACTGAAATCACAGAAGATGTAGAACATTTTTTTTTTTAACATTAAAGACCATTTCAGCATTCTAGCTCTTCAGAAAGTTCTCTTGAAGAGTTGCCTTTCACTCCTGAGCTTGAATTGGGCAGAGCTATTAAATATGAGCGTGTCTCCACTCTGGTTATTACCAGGATAATTTACTTAACTATTGGCAAGTGTGTTGAACCCGACTGCACACCCCAAGTGCAACAGGTTCTGAGCACGCTGAGCCTTGAACTCAGGGCTTGGAACCCGGGAGGGCCTTCCAAGCCGGAACTTCTTTCTCATGATGTGGGTCAGAGTGCACCGAGTCCACTTCCGCAGCTGAATGAGTCCCTGGATGTGGGTCTCTCTCACATCGATCGGGGACAGGCCTGAAGTTCTAGGCGTGTCTCCGTGGCGGTCTTCTCGTGCCTTCTACCTCCCCACCGACACTGCTTAAAGGCCAGTTGTATGTTCTGAAGGACAGCAGCAGCGAGGCACCCGGGAAGGAAACCCCGAACGGGTTTGATTGACAGGTACAGAGAACTTCCGGGATGGGGGTGGGATGGGGCAGGTGGCGGGGAGCCAGGACTGGCTGAGCAGAAGACTGGCGGAATTCGTCTTCCAGCGTGGACACCAGGCTCATGCAGCTGCGATGTGTACTTGGGGGAGACCTAGGCTTTAGAGGACCTAAAGGACAAGGCTGCTGGTGGCCCTGGTGGAAGCGGTGACCCCGGCGAGATGGTTCACTCCCCCCGCCCCCAAGCCCCTAGACTGGTGTCCCCCGAGAAGGGTGCGGCCGTTCAGGCAAGCACAGAAGACCTGGAAGAGAACACGGTGGACAGGCGAGGCCGGGAGGGGCGAGGAGGGAGCTGGGTGAGTCGCTCAGCGCTTCCGAGTTGAGTGCAGATGCTCCTGTCTCCACTGACGTTCACACTGTGCCAGCACATCTCTGGGCTGAGCTGGAGGGGTGGGAGAGGGTTCTCGACTCACCGTGAGCACACACGCACCCCTGGACACCAGCACCTGCACCGGGAGCAGCACTGCAGCGAGGCTCCCCGACTAGAAGGGAGCCCAGTTCCCCGCCAGTGAAGCGTCTGGGCATGTCCTAGCGGAGGGCGGTGCAGACCGCACATCTGCGGGCCAGGGGCTCTCAGGGACGTGGTGTGGAGGGGGAAGCTCGACTCAGAGGCATCGCCTGCAGGAAAGATTCCGTTTCTATAGTGCCCGGAAACAGGCACATACGGTAGGATTCCGCACATCAGATTCTAGTTTTTGTTTGTTTTGGGGGCTACACCCGGTGGTGCTCAGGGTTTACTCTAAGCTTGGGGATCCCTCGTGCAGGCTCGGAGCACCGTATGGGGTCCCAGGAATCAATCCACTTGGCACGTGTGCAAGAAAAACGTTCTACCCGTTATCCTATCGCTCCGGTGTCACCAAGATTCCATTTTGGCAATGACCAGAAACAGGCAGATATGGTATGACTCCAATAGCAGGCTAGCTGGAGGAATTAAATTCACAGAGTGGGACAAGAGAGGGCTCCGAATGGGCTAAGCATGTGCCTTGCAAGTGAGTGGGTGAGGTGGGGTGGCCCTTTTTCATCCCCAGCACTGCATGGACTCTGCAGTACCACGTGGTGTGGTCCCTAAACAACAACAACGACAACAACAACCACAACAACAAAGGTAAAGGTAAAGGTAAAGGCCCTCCCGTTGATCATCAATTTGCTCGAGCGTGCCCAGTAACATCTCCATTGGAGACTTTGTTGTTACTGTGTCTGGCATATCGAATACGTCACGGGGAGCTTGCCAGGCCCTGCCGTGCCTTTACAACAACAAAAACATAGAAAAATAAATTAGTTGAGGCAGAGTATCTGGTGATGAACAGGGTATGTGGGGAGGAGTCTGGAGAGCTGTTTCAGGAGTAGTTTCAGTCTAGGTTAATGAAGAGGATTTTGGAGGTGATCGCTCAAGATGTGACTTTACCTAATGTCACAAAACTCTATATACATAATGCTAGTTATGTAGTGATTTTATCTTATGTGTATTTTACCAGAATTTGAGGAATGAAAGTACGGATTTTGTACAAAGGCAAAGTTAATATCGTAGTGATTAGCTTCTGCTCAGGGTCGGTAAGTGTGGGGAGGGACCGTAGTGATGGGAGCTTGGTGTTTGGACTGTTATTCATCTGAGGAAGGAGTTTCTTGGGTAGGTTCTATTAAAATATATTAAACCATAAACACATAAGTGTTCTACCTGAACGCATAAATTCTATTTATAGAACACATAAGTTCTTTTTATACCTTATGCAAAGCCATCCTGGAAGAAATATAAGTAATGGGAATTTTCACCCAAGCAGCACTGCATCCTTGGGCCCCTGTGTTGAGCTGCAGCCATGGTGGGGCTTCAGGACTCTTGAGCACTGCTTTCCCCTCCCCTCCTCCCTTCACCACCCCTTCCCTCACCACAGCTCCCCCCCCCCACACACACACCTGCCACTGGGAGTTTTCAAAGTTGGATATTTGAAAGATATTATAATAGCTTTATAACTTTTTTCAGGGCAAGGGGGACCCCCAGCAGTGGTCAGGGCTTACTCCTGGCTCTGTATTCAGGGATTACTCCTGGCAGTGCTCATAGGACCAGGTATGGTCCTGGGGATTGAACCAGTCGGCAGAATGCAAGGCAAGAACCCTACCTGCTGTGCTATCACTCTGGCCCCAGTAGATTTATAATTTTTTGCAGGGTGTAGGTCAAACCAGAAACTCAGTGTGTCTTGTGTCTCAAGACATTTGCATCTTGAGTCTTATGTCTCGAGGTTTCCTGTATCTCAAGACATTTTCAGATATTTGGGGCCAGGAATGTGGCCCTAGCAGTAGCGCATAGACCTTGTATGTGAAGGCCCTGAGCTCCAGTTTTGGCACCACATGCCCCCCTCCCTCTTTCCCATCACCCCTGACACCTAGTACCACCCCTCACATCAATAAAACTGAAATCATACTTTTAAAATTTCTTATTAAAATGGGATTTTTTGTTTGTTTTTTATTTCTAGCTATTTTAGGTAGGGGTGGGGACACATACATTTATTTTTTGGGGGACCTCCAAGTAGTGTTCAGAGGCCTAGGGTAATTCTGTATAATACTTGACGTGAAAGTTTAGTGCTCAGACTGGACATGTGTTGCTCAGGCTTATTGGTACCACTCGGGTAACCCTGGCAGTGCTCTGATGATGCTCATGTCACTCACAGCTATACCCAGTGCTTCTCCTTGGGACCATGCAGTGCCGGGGATAGAACCTCCAACATCTGCATCAAGGCATATGCTCTAGTCCTCTGGGTTATCTCCCCAACCCCCGGCAACGCCCGAGTACTCTTCCTTTTACTTCCATATTTTTGTCTCTAAGGCATGTTCATCCTTACTTAGTTTTATTGAGCTTCCAAACAACCTCTGGTTCACTGTCAGCCTTGGCCCCATCCTGATACCTCTGGCTGGCTTATCTGAACTCAGAGTAGCTGTGTACAGGGTCCTGTTGTGGAGCAGAGAGGCATATGTGTGTCTGCTCTGGGTCCTGTTCTCTGTCACATCCCATCAGATTTTTGAGACACTAGCTTGCCCCAGGCATTTGGTCTGGTTAAAATCAGCTGTTCAGAATTCTCCCAGAGAGTTGATATCTAAGAAGGTTGGGAAAGAAGAGAAAGGAGAGTGGTTTTGGGAAAAGATAAAAGGAAAAACAGTACAGGAAGTGGGAAATAGATGGAACCAGAGGCTAATTCTTATCACAGCCAAACTGGTTCATCTTGCTTGGGAAAATATCTCTAAAATATCTGTGAGCTGTCCTTTAGAGGCTATCTTGCTGGTCATGGCTGCTTTTTTTACAATTCTGAATTCAAGGATGCCTCTGTGAGAAGAATACAGTATCTATTGTAAAGACTTCCACATGAAGCCCGTTGTGCTGTCCCCTAATTTTAGCTTGAATCCAGGCATGCTGATATGTTTTAAATGGGGGATCTATGTGCAGTCTCACTCATCGCAGACAAGTCATTCTCCTATGTGGAAATCGCCCATTTCGCTTCCTCACAGTGTCTCTGGTCAACAGTTAAAAACTTTCTCTTAGACAGCTGGTTGTGTATTAAAGGCTATTTATAACAGTCAATGGACAACTGCTTGTTTATGGGGAATTGTGGCAATTTTTGCTTAGGAAGGACAATTGGGGCATTTCTTCTGTAGTAAAGCAGACTCAGCCGCCAGACTCCACAAACATTGCCTCACTTGTCTTCTTACTTCTGTGCACTGAGGTTACCCTGATGCTAATAGTGAATTCAAACCCAATATAGACGGCTGGTTCTTCAGACAAGGTTTTTGGGAACTGGACAATGGAAAAAAATAAAGCAGTAAAACTTTGTGGGGAACAAAGAAGTACTCCCAGCAATGAGGAACCGTATACTGTACTCAAAATCTGTAGTAGAGTTCATGAAATTGTAGATTGTTTTTCTGTATGATTGCTTAAAATATGACCATATTATAACTTGTTAGCATTCACAAAATATTCTGGTGTATCTTGAGGTGCCTTTTAAATATTTCAGAACTTTATACAAAGGAATCAAATACCTCAGATCTATTAGTTATGAAGTAAATATGCTAAAGGAGGGAAAAACACAGATTTCCAAAGAATGTTTTAGATAAGTAGTTGTTTTGCCTTTAATGTGATGGCGTCTCATTATTCAATTACTTGAATAATGAATAGGTAAAGATATTTAATTTAGTAACAGAATATATTAGGTTTTTAATATAAGAAAAAATTAGCAAAAGATTGACCCATGTCTTCCCTGCCCAGATAACACATATTAAAAAGAAATTGACTAATGTATGGTTAGAAAGTTCACTTGAGTCACTTGAAATTGAACATGTAATGAAAACGAACTATAATCATTGATCATGATTATCAGTCCAGAAAAAAATTTCTGTATATCAGTTTATATACCTAGTACAGTATCCTTGGAGGTATTTTAAACAAATTCATCACTACAAAGATTTGCTTCACCTTTTGTTTGACTAACTTTTATTTCAATTTATTCCATGTCACATGTTTTGTTTTTGATTTTTTTTCCATACTAATTGGTGCTCAGGAGCTACTCTTGGCTCTGTCCTCTGGGGACACCCCCAGCTGTGCTTACGCACCAAGGTGGTGCCAAGGATTGAAACTAGGCTTGCAATTCCAGTTAGCATTGAGCTAACTCTCCAACTTTCATCTGTAAGAACAGTATATTTCATTCATTTTATTGTGTCTTTTCCAGAAGATTGAGAAAATAATAAATATGATTTTGAGTTATTTTAATGGTCAGTTTGCTAGGTAACTTATAAATAAGGATTTAAAAATTCTTAGTGGTTTGTTTTTCAAACCAATAAATTATCCCTAAGCAACATTTCATCATGTTGGCATCATTGTGCTAGAAACATTTTTAACCCTTATTTTTAAAAAAATTAAAATTTTTTCATTGAATCATCGTGAGATATAATTACAAAGCTTTCATATTTGAGTTTCAGTCATGCAGTGATCAAACACCCATCCCTCTACCAGTGCCATTTTCTACCAACACTGTCCCCAGTATTTCCCCCCCCCAACTCCACCCCTCACCCTGCTTCTTTGGCAAACAATTTCCCCATACTCTCTCTCTACTTTTGGTCATTATGGTTTACAATACAGATACTGTGAGAAGCTATCATGTTTGGTCCTTTATCTACTTTCAGCACGCATCTCCCATCCTGAATTATCCCTGATTTAGTTGACTTACTGACCCCTTCTCTATTCCAGCTGCCTTCTCCCCCAGCTCATGAAGCAGGCTACCAACCATGGATTAATATTCCTGACCCAGTCTCTACTGTCCTTGGGTGTCAATCTCATGTTATTTTATATTCCACAAATGAGTGCAGTCATTCTATGTCTGGACCTCTCTTTCTGACTCATTTCACTTAGTATGATACTCTGTATCGCCATCCACATATAAGCAAATTTCATGACTTCGTCTTTCCTAACAGCTGCATAGTGTTCCATTGTGTAAATGTACCAAAGTTCCTTTAACCAGTCATCTGTTCTCGGGCACTCGGGTTGTTTCCAGATTCTGGCTACTGTGAACAATACTGCGTAGAGCACAAAGGTGCAGATGTCATTTCTACTGTGCTTTTTTGCACCCTCAGGATATAGTCTCAGAAGTGGTATTGCAGTAACCCCTACTTTTTAACTGTGTTCCTTACATCAGTAGGGGAAATTCCCATGTTTTTGAAAAAAAATTTTTTTGGAAGTCCAATTAGCAATAAATTTGTTTTATTTTTGTTTTGTTTGAGGGCCACACCCAAGTTTGCCCAGTGTTTACTCTTGTCTTTGCACTCAGGGATTACTCCTGGCAGGACTTGGGAAACCCTATAGGTTGCAGGGATACAACCTGGGTCAGTTGTGTACAAGAAAAGCACCTTACCCACTGCATTATCTCTTTAGCACATAACAGGAAATACATTTTAAATAACTATCACGTTCATATAACTCTGTTGTTAAAATTTCACAAGGACAGTACTATGAAAAGAAAACTATGGGTCAGTTGCTTTTATTAATATAGGTGCATAAATTCTAAGCAAAATATTAGAAAACTCAGCAATATATAAAAAGATAGCACATTAAGACCAAATTGATTTCTTCTGGGAATGCAAGATTTAAAAATTTAGAGTATCAGTATCAGTGCAATTAAACTAAGATTTTAATACAAAAAATCAATCATCAATATATAAAGAAAAAGTTTACAGTGACATTTAATATCAGTTATAATCTTTAAAGCATTTTTTCACTTGTTGGTAATAAATACAGAGGTACTTGATTCAGACAAACAGAGCAATGAGACTACCTCTCAGCTCATGCTTAATGGTGAAATAGGGAATGTTTTCCCCTTAAAAACAGAGCAATAAAGGAACTCTCTTTGTTTGCTTTCTTGCTTGTTATGTTATGGGGACCACAGCAATAATTTGTTCTTAATTTTTTACTAATCTAGGACTGATTTCCAGGAGAAGCAGTTACAGCCCATTGCTGTGCTCAACAGGGTTCCTTTACAATTTTGTCCTTGGGCAGTTTTCTTTTTGGTCTTTGCCTCAGCAGAAGTTAAATTAATAATGAGGTGCAGACGAATAAGCCAAAGCCCTTTCAGGAGGAGTCTGCCCAGCAATATCATAGTTTCAGTTATTGTATTTCACTTAAAGTCTCAGATTCTTATGGGATGCAAAACAGCCAAAAGCTCTGCCGAGTCTGGAATTGGTATCATGTTGTTCAGACAAGATCATCATTCTTACTCCTGGTTCCCATCAGAGAAAGAACTAAAGGTTGAGCTATTTAAAGCTTTGCTTGTGGTCACATAACATGTTAAATTATCAGAAATGGGGAGGAGGAAGAACAGCCAATTCATCACAAATAAAAGCCCCTTTTGTGAGTTTATCAGTGAAAACTAAGTTTTACATTGACAGATGCCTCTGTGAGACTATTTGAGGTGGCGATAACGAAAAAGGGAAAATAAAAACTTAAATAGGTCAAAGAATTTTCAGAATTCCATATGCAAATATAGAACACAGAAGGGAACAGACAGTAGAAACAATGGTGTAAGAATTTAAAATGAAGCATCTAGATTTAGTAGTTTGGGGTCATATTTTAATACAGTTTTATTGGGAAACAAGTCATTGTGGTTTTTCCCTTTCAGCAGTTGAAGATGCAAGATTTTAAAGACCTTAGTCCTCTGTGAGCAATAAGGACCATGAAATAAGTCTTCAAGTCTAGTTAATGTAACTTTCAGAAAAATAGAAAATACAGCTTTTCAGGGTTGGCCAACCTCAATAATACAGAATATCCTTCTCCAGAAGAATGCAGTCCTCAGGCAGCACTCAAATTCCTGACAGGCAGTTTGGGGAGCAGGAGGGGCCTGCCCAGCTCTCTTTCTTTATTCTTAAAAATCACTGATAGGGGAGCTTCCTAGGAACGAAGAATGGTGATTTGGGACATCTGTTTTCTTTCTTGTTTATTTTCCTTTCCCCCGTTTTATTGTTGAAACCACAGAAAGTGTCTTTTCCCAAGCTCACTGAAACAAAGGCATAGAACGTGCTTTCACCAAAGCTTTCTCTGAAACCTTGGAAGGGGGGAGGTGGATCATTCAGGAAAGTGACTTAAGGTCATTGGTGACAGAAGAGAGAATCCACCCGAGAGAGGAAGAGAGAGAAAAGCCCAAATGTAAGACAAAGGCTGTAGGTGCTGCTGCCTGGAGTCGGAATCGTGTGCTTGCTGCCCTGAGTGGTGGTCCCTCGGTTACCGCTGACGCCAGGATCTTCCCGGTGGCCTCAGCTGGCTCAAACTGGGCCGGAGGTCACTCAGGTGCAGTACAGTAGTATCTCCACAGGAACAAGGATGCTTCTTAATATTTGAGAGAAATTAACTTGTGGTCTTATGTTAGCTTTTCAGGTCATTTTAGTGTGCAGCTATGAAATTAGCTTCTGAGTGGATAATTAAAGGGGGGTGAAGGAGTATAAACTCCAGCATAAATCCTCTAAATGTTAATCTTGGATAGCATTCAAAATAATGCCTATTTCGTGGGATGATTGGGATGGTTATACACCAAGTTGAACTCAGCAACTTAGAAACAAAAGGGGTTAAAATTCCAGAGGTGTGTCTTTAAGCAAGTTGCTTAATTTCCTAAACCTTAGTTTCCAGTTTCCTCTTCTGTAAAATGGGGGCAGTAAATCTTTTATTTATTTATTTATTTATTATTAGTGAAACACCATGAGGTACAGTTGTAGATTTACAAATTTTTTTGCTTGAGTTTTGACTTTACAATGATCAAATACCCATCCCTCCACCAGTGCCCATTTTCCACCACCATGGATCCCAGTATCCCTCCCACACCCATCCCCCCATCTCTCCCTGCCTCTGTGGCAGGGCATTCCCTTTTGTTCTCTCTCTCCTTTTGGGTGTTATGGTCTGCAAAAGAGGCATTGAGTGGCAAACATGTTCAGTCCATAGTCTGCTTTCAACATGCATCTCCCCTCCTGGGAGGATCCTCCAAACACCCTTTATTTGGTGCTCCCTTCTCTATCTGAGCTGCCCTTTCCCCTAGAATGCCCGGCTGGCCTCTAAGCTATGGAGTAATCCTCCTCGTGCTGATCTCGGCTATTCTTGGGTATTAATCTCCTATTTTGTTACTTTATATCCCCCAGATGAATGCAATCTTTCTATGTCTATCCCTCTCTTTCTGACTCATTTCGCTTAGCATGATACTTTCCATATTGTACCACTTGTATGTAAATTTCATGACTTCATCTTTTCTAACAGCTACATAGTACTCCATTGTGTATATGTACCAAAGTTTCTTTAACCAGTTATCTGTTCTTGGGCACTCAGTTTTTTTCCAGATTCTGGCTATTGTAAAGAGTGTTGCAATGAACAAACAAGTGCAGATGTCACTTCAACTATACATTTTTGCCTCTCTGGGATATATTCCCAGGAGTGGTATTGCTGGGTCAAATGAGAGCTCAATTTCTAATTTTTTGAGAATCGTCCACACTGTTTCCCAAAAGGGCTGAACTAATTGGCATTCCCACCAACAGTGAAGGAGTGTCCCTTTCTCGCCACATCCGTGCCAGCATTGGTTGCTTTTGTTCTTTTGGATGTGGGCCAGTCTCTGAGGTGTGAGATGGTATCTCATTGTGGTTTTGATCTGCATCTCCCCGATAATTAATGATGTAGAGCATTTTCTCATGTGCTTTTTTGCCATTCGGATTTCTTCTTTGAGAAAATTTCTGTTCATTTCATGGGGGCAGTAAATCTTATAGAGAGGATTCAGTTCAATAACTGCCCAGAGCATGAAGTTTGTTATAACAGAGACATTCAGAAACTTTCCTCACTCCCCATACCCCCATTCCCCAGCCTAGTGACCGATAAAAATGTGTAAAAACTCAATGCTAACTTTTTTTCTAATGAGTTATGGCACATTATTATAATATGCATGCTTAGATAATTAAAAAAATTTATTAGTGATTCACCGTGAGGTACAATTACAATCTTACAAACTTTCATGCTTGCGTTTCAGTCAAACAATGGTTGAGTACCCATACCTACACCAGTGCCCATTTTCCACCACTAATGGTCACAGCATCTCTCCCACCACCCTTACCCTGTCCCCTCAACCCTAGCCCGCCTCTGTGTCAGGGCATTCCCTTTTGCTCTCTTTCTCCTTTTGGGTGTTGTGGTTTGCAGTAGAGGTACTAAGTGGCCATAATGTTCAGTCTATAGTCTACTTTTAGCCTGCATCTCCCATCCTGAGCGGGTCCTCCTAGCACCCTATGCTTGGTGATCCCTTCTCTATCTGACCTGCCTTTTCCCCCTGCATGTGAGGCCAGCTTCTAAGCTGTGGAGTAATTCTCCTGGTACTTATCTCTGATGTTCTTGAGTGTTAGTCTCCCATTCTGTTACTTTATATTCCACAAATGAGGGCAGTCTTTCCAAGTCTGTCTCTCTCTTTCTGACTCATTTCACTTAACTTGATATTTTTCATGTTGATCCACCTATATGCAAATTTCATGATTTCATCTTTTGTAACAGCTGCATAGTATTCCATTGTGTAGATGTACCAAAGTTTCTTTAACCAGTCATCTGTTCTTGGATACTCGGGATTTTTCCAGATTCTGGCTATTGTAAACAATGCCGCAATGAACATATAAGTGCAGATGTCATTTCTACTATACTTTTTTGTATACATACTTAGATAATTATGTAACGCATAATATCTGTTTTTATTTTTTTCTATTTTTCTTGTTTTAAAATCTTTCAGTACAGTATAGACGAATATGTAAAAAATTAAGTGCTATTTGTCTGAGTGATTGTTAGACGAAATCAAATGTGATAATCCTTTTACAAATTAAAATAATGTGATCACCTCCACCAAAACATTAACTAATAAGTAGATCACATATTAGTTCAGTCCACACAGCAGACTTCCTAAGTTCTTAACAGAATTATCTCTGTATTTCACATAAGAAAGTTGAGGACTTCAGAAACAAAATAATTTGTCCAAGGTCAGAGATAGCGTTGACAGGAAGTGAATGAGTCTTAATTCAGGCAGACTATGTGGAACTTTTGTTGCCTGTACCCCCGCTCAGAAAGACATACTTGCCAGGATTCAGGGTCCTTAAGGCAGACTTTAAGATACCCTAAGAGAATAGGGACCCCCAAGAAGTCTTTCACTCCATGTTGCTAAATATATTTTCCTAGTATATGGATTACTAGGAAATAGCATAGATCTTCCTAGTATATGGATTATTGTTCAAGCATCACAGTTCTTATATATATTATTGTATTACATTATTTATGATCTTTACATCTGAGTGAACTTATAATGCAAGAGGAGCAAATTTTGCATTGAGCTGTTCAGAGACACATTATATCCACTTTATGTTTTAAGTTTTTAAAATGATAAGACATTGAAAATCAGAACACAAAACAGAATATGTTGTGTTCTAGTCTTTTCTAAAACTTATTTTTGCATATGGAAATCTACAAAGGAAAAAAAAGTTGTAAAACTTAGTACTAAAATGTTGACATACTATAAAGTGTGCTGGATTGACTATCCCTTTGTGATCTTTTGTATTATCATATTTTTCCCCTCATGGGCATTAATGATATTAAAAACCTCTCTGACTTTATTTGACTTAGTGGATTTCCAACTATTTTTGCCTACAGACTTTCACTGACTGGTCCATGCATCTGTCCAGGAACAGCAGTTAAGTTGGCATAGCATTAGATCTGTGGTTTTCAACTTTTCTAATTACTGACGACCAGCCTTGGTCTTGGGAGCGACAGTTGAAAACACTGATATGGCTACTATATGATTGGGAACAGTTTTGGTGAACTCGCTCAGTCAGTACCACAGATTGAAGAATAAGAATCGAAATTATCACATAATAGCACTGTAGCACCGTCTCTTGTTGTTCATCGATTTGCTAGAGCAGACTCCAGTAAAGTCTCCACTGTGAGACATGTTACTGATTTTGGCATATTGAATCCATCATGGGGAGCTTGCCAGGCTCTGCCATATGGGCGGATTACTTTTGGTAGCTTGCCGGGCTCTCCAAGAGGGATGGAGGAATCGAACCCAGGTTGGCTGCATGCAAGGCAAACACCCTACCTGCTGTGCTATTGCTCCAGCCACCACATAATAGATAATAGATAACATATATGATTTACTTACCTGTTTTACTTTAAAAACTTTTAAAGTGATGATTAGTGATATAGTAAATATCTTTATGTATATTGTTCATTATTTCAGATTGAATTTCTAAAATTTTTGACCTCCTTACTGGTGCTCAGGAGACCAGGGCTCCTCCCTGTGATTCTCAACCAACCGGATAGCAGTTCAATGCAAGAACCCAAAGATGAGGTGCTGCTCAGACCCTGTAGTGCCAGGAACTACCAGACCACCCCCTCTGTGGTTCTGGATGCCCTGGCCAGGATGCACCTGGCCATGTTGTGGGGGGACCACGTGGTACTAAGAATTCAACTGAGGTTGTCACATGCAAGCCATATCCTTTATTCCTGTACTATCTCTTGAACCCCTTTTGGGTTTTCTTCTTAGAATGATGGAGTCAAAGCAGATGATCATAGTTGTTATCCATTACCAGTGCCAAATGGAGTTATTTATAATGATAATTTGTTGTTGTTGTTGCTTTTAATTCTGTTGAATGAGCTGAGTTTGGCAGTTCTTGTTCGGGATTTCACACAGTCAGTGGCTTCCCTCAGATTGAACATTCCACAAGGCTTTTTCTCACACATGCCTTAGTGTCAGTGCTCCTGAGGCTTCTCTCCAATGAAAGAGCCTGGATTTCTTTCAGGATGCCCCAAGAGACAGGAAGGGAAGGACAAGACTTGGAGTGCAAAGCCATTTCTGCTGTGTTCTGTTGTTTAGAACTGTTTCAGACTAGATTTAAGGGCACAGAGGAATAGATAAATCTTCTAATGGATAAATGTACCTGAAGGGATAGCAGGAATTGAAGTCTTTGGATGACTCAGTTTATGGGTTTTTAAATTTTTTTATTTTGGGGGGATCACACTTGGGGGTGCTCAAGAATCATTCCTGGTAGGCTCCAGGGACCATATGTGATGCTGGGGATCAAACCTGGGTTGGTAACATGCAAGGCAAGTGCCCTACATACCGTACTATCTCTCTGGCCCTGGATGACTCACTTTCAGAATATATTCTAGTTTAGTACAGTTTTAGATAACCTTGCAAAGTTGTTGGATGTTTACAGTATTCCCGGAAAGACTTTACTGTCAGAAAGGAAATTGATAATTCCCTGTAAAGGAGGAGGAGTGAGAGGTGGGGTGGAGTAGGAGTGGGGTGCAGTGTTGGTTCTCCTCAAAGAAGGCACTACTGGGGTAGTTCGTGCTAGTAGGAGCTGCTGTTGAAAGAGTTGTGCTCTCAACATATTCTGAACTCGATGTTCTCTGAGTCCCTGTTCAGTTCAGAGAAACCCTGGCAAAGCTGCCTGGAAGGTGGAGGGACTAGAGAATGCTGGCACTCCTGTGTCTGGGACAACTCTTAGAAAGACTGTATCAAGCTCTCTCTTTGAGGGGATTTGAGAAAAAGAGGGCTGTGTGGGGAGGAAGAGAGGGTCATAGACAAGATGACTAAATGAGGTATGGAGATCTCCAACTCTGGCCTGCAGATAACCATGGATCTGTTAATATGTGTGCTGGGCACATGGCTTTACTTGGGTCAGCCCTCTACCCTCTAATTAGACAGCTAGCATTCTACCCTTGAGTAAACTAGACTACATGATATTGCAAGTGGAACTGCTCTGGGAAGGAGAAAATTTGAGGGCTGCTGGTTTTCCATAATTATTCTCAGGTATCCTCCTCTCCATCCCTCTTTGTAAGTCTCTTTATGAGTTCCTCTTTGTGCACCTGATAGGAAGTTACTCATCCCATACTTGGCTGCCATTAACCTTCATGGAAGGCACTGCTCTGATTCCAATCTCTCTCTCTCTCTCTCTCTCTCTCTCTCTTGTAAATTAATCACTGTGAGATACAGTTACAAAACTTTCATATTTGAGTTTCAGTCATACAATGATTGAGCCCCCTGGCGCCCTGGCGCCGTGTAATCCCATCAACGGCCAAGACTCAGAGACTATAAAAACCAGCTCCCGGAAGAGAGCAATGCAGTCTCCTGCCCCCGTGCCTGACTGTCCTCGCTGCCGGGGCCCCTTGGAGGGGAGCGGGTTGAGCTCTCCTCCCTGCCCCGACCAGGGCTCCGGTAGCCAAAGACCTCCAGGACCAGCCACCACCATGCTGAGACCACTCTCCGCACACATGAAGGTACTGGCAGAGGGACAAAGTCATGCGGATTCTGGGGCCGAGATCTCCAAGCCTACTCGGATTTGGGCCGAGCATCCTCCACCCAGATCCTCCAAATTCCAGTAGGCGGGGGTCACACCCACCAACTGGCCCCTTGGCGCCGTGTAATCCCATCAAGGGCCAAGACTCAGAAACTATAAAAACCAGCTCTCGGAACCACGCAGCCGCAAATGCGGCCGTGCGACATCCTATTATGACATCTTATTATCTCATTTCTACTTTGGACAAACTGGCAGGCTACCCAATGTAGCCTGCCCACACGGCAGAGTCTGGCAAACCCCCCGTGGTGTGCCCAATATGCCAAATACCAGTAACAATGATGGGTCTCATTCTCCTAAAGAGCCTTGAATATAATCTCAGGGCTAGGATGAAGGAGACGTTACTGGGGCCTGCTCGAGGCAATTGCCGATTAACAGGATGATTTGCGATTTGTGATTGTGAATGATTGAGCACCCATCCTTCCACCAGTGCACATTTTCCACCACCAATGTCTCCAGTATTATCCCTCCCCTCCCACTTTCCAACCCTCCCTTTACCTCTATGGCAGACAGTTCCCTCCATACTCTCTCTCTACTTTTGGGCATTACGATTACAATTCTCTTACAGCACTTCTGTCTATGACTTTTGATTAAATTCTTAGCTTCTCTGTACTGTGACTCTATGCATGAGGGCCTTAAAGCTTATCTCATTTGGCTGAGGTGAATGAGTTCATTCATGTAGAATTTGCTAGTTTTCTGGGGGCTGGAGCAATAAATAGCCTTGCATGTGACCAACTTGGGTTTGATCCCCAGTTTTAGACTTTATTTTGATAAATTTGTTTTAGACTTTATTTTGATAAATTTTAGATTCTCTGAAAAATTAAGCCAAAAAAAGAAAAAATTAAGCCAAAATTAGAGATCTTTCGTATGTACCCCCTATACCTGAATACGCACAGCCTCCCCCATTACCAATATCCCAGCTCCAGAGGGACATTTGTCATGATCCGTGAACTACAGTTACTACTTGGGTAGAACTTGAAGTCCATAGTTCACTTACTGTAAGGGTTATGCTCGTGGTGTCTGTTCTGTCGGTTTTGAATAATGTGTCACTTTACTTCATTTAACAGACTTTCATTGCCCTAATGTGCCTCTGCTCTTTAATTCCTTTGCCTCCGGTTGCGGATAAGACATTCCTTAGCTCTGCTTTATTTCCTATTCTGAGCTATTAAACTGAGATGGTTTAATTGTATACTTTTATTATTAGCTCTACCAAGCAAAGGATAGCACTTGTCCAAAGTATGTAAACTAGTTCGTCTGTTAGATGGTAAGAAAAAAGAATGAGACCTATGATGGGCATGGAGAACTCAAATTGATAAGATTTTTGTTTTTTATGCTTTTTAGCATTCTCTGAATTTCTCCCTATATGCTATTCTTCTTCTTATGTCAGGAATGAGAAATACCAAAAGTTCTTGTTGTGTCTTTTCTTTACCCCCTTCTCTTTATTGTTGTTATGACCTGGGTTTTTCTGCACTTAGTTATTCCTATACTGGAGGTTACACTTGCCACACTTGAAGGTGTAATGCTCCTATACTGTGTATGATGCTCGCTGTCATTTCATACCTGGTATGGTGTTTGCATGTTTTAGCTGTGTTTGCACGTTTTAGATGTGGTACCCACATGCAGTTTGGTTGCATTGCTCCCGGGGATGCACGCTTGGCATGCACGCTTCGACTGGGATCACACACACAGCAGTGCTGCTGGGATTGTACTTGACATATGGATGTCCCTGGACTTTTAATTCATGGCCTCAAAAATACAAAGCTAATGCCCCTCATTTGTGTGGCTTAAGGCTTTGAATTTGTTGGGACTAGAAAGATAATACAGTGGTTAAGGAGCTTGCCTTGTATACGGCTGACCCAGGTTGAACCTCTGGCAACCCATATGGTCCCCTAAGCTAGTTAGGAGCAATCTCTGAGCACCGAGTGCTAGGACAAAGCCTTGAGCATAGCCAGCTATGGCCAAAAAGGAAAAAAGAAAAAGTAAAGGACCTTGAACTTGCTCTCTGTTTCACAGATCTTTATTTACTCACCAATTTAGCTGTGATTTGTTCTTTGGCACTGTGTTTGGGTGGCAGGAGACATTGTGTTTTCTGGTTACTATTCGTGTGGGTAGTAGTTTAGGACTACTAAAGTATGAGTCTAAATAGACTCTGGAACCAGATACATGGGCACAAGTCTTGGGTTACCTCCAACTCCCTTCCTAGCACTGTGAACTTGGATAAGCCACTTTTCTGCATCTGCCTTGTCATATCAATAACATAGAATGAAGATGATAATGTACAGATTTATGAGGATTATCAGAATTAATACATATGAAGGGTGTGTACAGCACTTGGCACATAAGGAGTGCTCATACGTTAATTTTTATCATATGAAATTTGTTAGAATTTCCAGAATCAGCCCAAAGAAGCTTCTGTTCCGGTTAAGGACCATTGTAGATGGCTTGTTTGTGCTGTCTTTTTTATTGCCATATCTACACATTACCCTGAAAAAGTACAATGCTGATTAAACAAGTTATATCTTCAATTTTTGTACAAATATAACAGACTTCTGCTACCTTTTTAACTAAAACTCTTTTCTAGTCAATACATTAAGATAATAATTAAGGGCTTAAATATTGGATTACCAGATGAATTGTAGAAGAGAAATCTGCTTGCTCCCTTGATTTTCCTTTACCCTTCAGTGGCATCAGCAAAATTGAACAAGCAAGACTGGAACGTGAATTGTCACTGCTGTGTTCTGTTGAAGATGGTCCAGGCAAGTTTGATCACCCAGTTTCCTACCTCACTTGAACGCAGGACTGTGCATATTTGCAGTCTTGGTCTGTCAGAGGATATCACTTTTAGCCAGAATATCAACGTTGTGGCTTCTAACCTGAAGTTAAATCCAAACCCGTTTGGTTATTATTATGCTTTGGTTAGCCTACATTTTCCTTAATATTCATGCGTTAGTAGGGGTTGATTTGGTCAGTATAAAAATCTCAAAATAAAACAATTCAGTTTCTTTAAAGAATGGCTCTTGCATTCCTATACTGAGCAGACTTCATTCACTTGAAAACTATTTTGAGCAGGGGCTGGACGCTGGGTATGGCAGTAGTTGTTGGTCCTTCAGAGGTGGACAGGCTTGTGAAGGCTTCTCTCTTCTCAAGAGTCTATACTGACTTGTGAACCAGAAATGTTCAGTGCCTCAGCACTGAGATAACGTCCCAGCTGGGAGATGGCTTTGTATGTGTGAGGTGCAGGTTTTCTCCCCAGCAATGCTGAGTGTGCTGAAGCTCCTTCCTGCCTCTGCCTCCTTGCCATTGCCCATTTTTTTCCTTTTTAAACCTTCAAGATTGTTTCTTGATTTCAGGTCAAATCTCAAATCTCAGGTAGGAATGTCTTTGTTTTTTCCTTGCTTTCTCTTCAGTCCTTGTTTACAGGTTCTTCTTTGCCTTACACTAGTATCCTGATAGAATTCTGGGGCCTGGGATTCTGGCTGATGGATGTATTAGAAATATATTCTCCAGAGAAACAGAAAAAGTTTGATTTATGTGAATATAAATGATATATTTGAGTATTATTTAATTTTCAATTAGATTATATAAGGTTTATTGTAAAAAAAAGCAACGTAAAGAATAGAGAGAGACAGAGAGAGATACAGAGAGAGAGGCGGAGAGAGAGAAGAAAAGCATCTGCCATAGAGGCGGCAGGGTGGGCAGGGAAACTGGGGACATTGGTTGTGGAAAATGTACACTGTGAAGGGACCAATGTTGGAACATTATATGACTGAAACCCAATCATGAACCACCTTATAACGGTGTATCTCACTAATTCAATTAAACAAAATAAATAAAAAAGAATAGACTCACAAAGTTATGGGGACTAACATTGGAAAGCCCCGAGACCCAAGAGAACCAGTAGTTTAATACCAGTGTGTCCAAAGTTATAAGAGTCAGTTACATGAATTCTAGCTTGGGTTCAAAGATGGGAGAACGATGTTTCAGCCTTGAAAGATCAATACATTATCTCTTACTGTCCCTTTTTGTTATAGTCAGACCTTGCATGGATAGGACAAGCCCATCCTTATCAGAGAAGGCTTTATTCAGTTTACTGACATAAAAAAATCATCCAGAAGCCTTCATAAACACACACTCATAGACATACCCCAGAATATTTTTTAATGAGCTATCTGGGCAACTGCGATCCCAAAAGTTGACACATCAAATTAGCCATCACACTAGAGCCATCATGTATCCACATTCTAGCTGCAAAAGGAGGCTGAAACATAAGTGTCTGGACTTTTAACCAGGTGCAATGAGATATTTGGTTCTGTTCTCATAATGACAATGCGTCAAGCCTAAAAAGGAAGGGGTCAGATTCTAAGTTGCTGAAAAGAATGGTGTTTCCTAGAGACTATAACCCAGTTTTCCTGATTCCAAGTCGAGTACATTCTTTACTATCTCATGGTTTTGCCACATTACTGCGAAAAAAAAATTCTTTACTGCAGAAAGTCGGCTGGTGGGGTGAGAGAGCACTGAGAATTCCATTCTTCAGTGTGTATTTAATTATTTTTACTCTGGAGCAAATGCCATAGACTGATGTTTTTTCATGGGAATTCAAGCTCTACTCTCTTTGGCAGAAAGTCCTAACTATTTTTGGAAGTTGGAAAAAAATTCAGAGAATCTGGTTCCCTTTTGGTCATGTACAGTAATGTTATTTTTATGTATCTAGGACAATGACATGGTCAATGCTTATTTTTAATTGGCTTTCTGGGAGACCTAAGTGTGGGCTCAGAGGTCAGGGACATGACAGGAGAGCCACTTGCGATTGTCAGGAAACCTTTCTGTCAGTAGACTCACTAACAGAAGTCCTTTTCCCCCCGGGGTGTTTGATATTGCTTTCCTTTACAGACAACCAGACCTCTCTCTGGTCTTCTAAATTTCTTTTGATTCCAGCTAGAGTGTTCTCTAAAGATTGGAAGAAAGTGTTTATTTTATGAACCAGAACACCAACATTTGATTTGTAACTATCACTTCATTGCTGTGGGTGTTGAGCAAGTTCCTTACTCAGTGTCTGTTTCTTTATCATGAAACAAAACTCTTGGATAAGATAATCCCTTCTCAGGATGCTTTGGCTACAAATCAGAATACCCAAGTGAAAAGAACTTTAAAAATAAGTCATGTCAAAATCAAAAATATGAACTTAGGGTCATTTCATGGATTGATTCAACAGCTCACTGATAAAATTAAAGACATAGGCTCCTAATTTTTTTTAAAAAGATGATTATAAAATCATCTTTAGATTGATACTGTCATTGTTGGTGTCATCATAAGTAGATGTAATGACATAGTTCAAAATAGAGGAGGGATTACTTCTTGTGTCTCTTTTTATTTTATAGGAAGCCTTTCCTAGGAGACATCAGCAGACAACTTCTTAGTTCCTATGCCTTAGTCCCTAAGGGAGGAGAGAAAGCTACTAATCGTATATGAAGTCTTTGGAGTAGGAGGCAAGCTCTCTAGAGGAAATAAAGACCTGCAAAGCCTTTCTATTTCCAACACGTTGTGATTCTTTGATGCTCTTCATCAGTGAACAAGACTTTGCTCTGGTGCTTGAGTGTTGGGTCTTGCACTACTTTGGAAAGAAAAGATACAGGAGCCATCTTCTATGAAAGGCCCTTGGAGGAGGAGCAGTGGTTGCCTTCTATAAAAGGTATAGTGGGTCTCCGGGAGTGAGTGAGTCTTGCCAATACTCTTCAGAACACTTTTTTTTCCGTGGGAGAAATAGAATTTGCCTATTCGGAGGGAGATTATTTTCCTTTGTTGAAGAACAAATATATAGATATGCCCATCAAAGTCTAATTTAGGTCAGGAGCTTTTTCTTAGTAGCTCATCTCAGTGACTCAAAGATCTAGACTTCTTCCTTCTGTAACCGTTATCTGGGCATGAGGTTTCCAAGGTCACCACAAAGCAGGAAGCACATACTGGAAGCTTGAAGGGAGTTGCTTTTAATCACGCAAGTAATGAATGACTTAATCACTTTCGCTCATTTTTTTCATCAGTTCCCAACCTATCTGAAGAGAATACTGGGCAAATCTTTTTATTTTTTTTATTCCCATGCTGGTGCTTGGAATTTCTAGTGAGTAGTTCACAAGATGCACTATCCAACAGAAATATGCATTTACCCTTCAAAGGCTGTTGATTGTACATGGTTATTGCACATAGTCCACTCTGATCACGTCACTCAGTTCACACAGGAAAGCCTCCCCATTTATTTTGGGCCACCCCTAGTCCGGGGGATTTGTGGTGAGTAATCCATTCGATGCAGGATTCAACACAACTAGATACATACACTTTCAAATGCTGTTCATTAGCATACAGCCTACACTGACTCTGTCATTAAGTTTACACAGTTCGGAATTCATACAGGGTATATCATTCAGCTTCTAATTTGTAGAGCCTTTCAAGAATGAGAGTTCATATTATCCAAAATTCAAGTGGGTGGGGGTATACACTGTGAATTGTTGTTAGTGGCTCAGTTCACATTAGCCTGGTGGGCTTTGGTAACTTCCATCGCTGACTGGATTGGAGAGAGGATCAGATATATCCTGAAAGGATCCCTTGATGCTCAGGTATGTTGCTCATGAGTGCTTACCTGAGAGAGGCTTGCAGAGATCATCTGTCAGTGGTCTGAATACTTCTACATTTATACATAGTTTTGGACATTTGGCCTTTCTCCGTGGTTCTAGAACTATTACCTATTTATTTCTGCCTCTGGGCTTACTCCTGGCTCTGTGTTCAAGGATCACTCCTGGTTGGCTAACCAAACTTATCTGTTTAGATAGTAGAATGGTGTTTATAAGAAGTTGGGGGAAGATACTGATCTCAGGGTGCAAGAGTCCAGTTTGAAGATGAATAACTTCTGAAGGCCTGTGTATAGCCTGGTGGCTATACTGTGGTGTTTCATTATATGCTTAAAATTTGCAGAAGTGGATCTCAGGTATTCTGAACACACAAACACAAGCATATACACAGGTAATTCTGGAAAGTGATATGTTGATTACTGGTGATAATTGTTTCATACTGTATACTTATATAAGCACATCACCTTATACACCTTAAATATACAATTTTTATTTACTAGAAATAAAAACATTCCCAAAACTGTATCTTCCTAGGATGTGATTTTTGTTTTTTTTGGGGGGGAGAGGGGAGGTGGTGGCACACCTAGTGTTGCTCAGGGGGTTCTTCGAGTTCAGTGCTTGGTGTTGTCCCTGGCAGGGGTCACTCTTGGCTCTAACCTCAGGGGACCACATTTGGCACCAGCAATCAAACCTGGGTGGGCAACATGCACGACAAACACCTAAATCCCTGTAATATCTCTTAGACTCTATGACTTGAGTTTTAAGAGTTATTAGACAAGGTTTTATGTTGTTGTTGTTGTTGTTTCTGCTTTTGGGGTCTTACCCGGCGATGCACAGGGGTTACTCCTGGCTTTCCATTCATAAATTACTCCTGGCAGTGCTCGGGGAACCATATGGGATGCTGAGAATCAAACTCAGATTGGCCACGTGCAAGGCAAACGCCCTGCCGCTGTGCTATCACTCCAGCCCCCTAGTATAGGATTTATAATCCTATGGATTTGATTGTATTTTCTGATGGTGCCAGAGTATGATTTGTGTTGGAAGAGAAACTGTATAGAACTTGTATTTATTTCTTTGCCCCTGCTTGCGGAACCACATGATGCTGAGGATTCAACCTGGGGTTCGTACATGTAATTCATTCACTCCAGCCCTTTGAGTCATGACCCCATGCCACTGTTACTGAGTCAAAGTTGCATAAAACATTGCACTCGTTTTAGGTGTGCTATGTTATTATTTGACATGAGTGTATTATAAATTGATTACCACAGTACATCTAGTTAACCATTATCTTGCCTCAACTATCAGTTATTTTTTATTGAAAAGAACTCAAGTGATCATCTAATATGAATATTCTCTTTAGCAGCTTTTTCTTGCAGGGGGAGGTAGGGGGTATCTGGGTCATACCCAGACGTGCTCGGGGCTTCTGTCTCTGTGCTCAAGGGTCACATTTATATGTGTGGTACCTGGGATTGAACAGGGTTTCTAACTGGACACTGGACCAGGGTCAGCCACATTCTGGCACATGCAAGGGAAGCATCATAACTGCCCTGTTAGGAATATTCAAATGTGTGGTGTTGGCTGGAGTGGTAGTTTCATGTGCTGCGTGTGCACTGCATGTGGGAGGATGGGGCTCAGTCTGCAGCACCAAGTGCTTCTTTGAGCACAGAGCAAGAGTATGAGCACTGCTGGGTATGGGCCCCAAACTGAAGACAAAAACCCAACTCCAAACTACCTAGAGTTGTTACCTTTAGTCACCAGTCTGTAAGTGACATTCAACGACCTGTTCATCCTTTAACTTTCATACCTTTTTTGACCCGGGCTGGAGCGATAGCACAGCGGGTAGGGCGCTTGCTCTGCACGCAACCAGCCTGGGCCAACCCCGGTTCGATTCCTCCGCCCTTCTTGGAGAGCCTGGAAAGCTACAGAGAGTATCGCGCCTGCACAGCAAAGCCTGGCAAGCTAACCGTGATGTATTCGATATGCCAAAAACGGTAACAAGTCTCACAATGGAGATGTTACTGGTGCCCGCTTGAGCAAATCGATGAACAATGGGAGGATAGTGCCACAGTGCTACCTTTTTGACCCACCTCACATATTTTGCCCACCTTTAAGCCCATCCCTGATAACCACTGAGCGTGTGTGGTTTATTAATTGTCTATGTGCATAGACTTCATTATTTTTTGCCACAGCTTTTCTTTGGTAGAAGACTCTTCCAGGCAATGCTCCTGGGACACCAGGGCTGTTCCTGGAGACAGTTATCCAGGGGCTGCTCATGCCCCAAAGTGCTGGCAGCCAGCAGCCCACCTCATGGTGCTAGGGAGCTTCTGTGGTACTAGGAGTTGAACCCTGTGGCTTCTGCTTGCCAGGCAGGAAGGACAGTCCTTGAACTGTTTTCCACGTAGGAATATTGGGTAGAGAGTGTGGAGCTCCCATATGTCCCTGCCCAGAAATCATCCTCTACCATCAGCATTTCTCATCAGAGATGGGGTATTACAGACTTTTATTTATTTTAAATATACATAGACCATTTCATGCAATTTCCTCCCCTCTCCTCCCTTTGATGTTTTTATTGTAATGGTCAGGAGTGCTTGCCAGGAAGTGAACATCAGATTGCAGTGCTCACACCCTCATTTGTGGCGCTCAGTGAGGTTTGCTCCTTCAGTTGTAGTACTCGCATACATATGTGCCATGTTGCGCTCTTAGTTGAGGCACACGGCTGTGGTGCTTGCCATAGGTTGTTCATTCCTGTGCTTGCACGTTTTTCCCGCTTGCAGTGTTCCCTGAACTTGCACCTATTTTTGTGGTGCTTACTCACACCTGTCTGCTCTGCAGCTGGAAGTGGCTTGCAGCACTGGGAATGAGACAACGTTGCTGCCAGGTTCAAACAACAGTTGCCTGGATCATGCTCATGTGGCAACACCAGGGATTTAAACTTGTGACCATTTGCTTGCAAGGCACGTACTCTAAACTCTATGCTACTCCTTTGGGCCCTGATTGTGTTTAAATGATAGGAATTTAATGGTGTGTTTTAATGTTTAGTCACTTGATTCTTTTTCTCTGGGAATTTGATTTTTTTCTCACTTAAGTTTTATTTTGATGTAACTCATGAGTCTAATGCCAGCATATTGATAAGGGATTATATTACACATTGAAATAATCATGACCAAAAAAGAAAAAAATCTCTGAATGGTGGGGATTGTTATATTTTTTTCTTTAGAGTTTAGTTTAGCCAGTTGTTTTAATACAGACATGTAAGAGTTTTTGTAATAAAGGCAGTTAAGGATCCACAACTGCAGAAGTAAAGATAAACAAGTGAAACTACATCAAATTAAGAACGTACTGCTCTGCAAAAGAAATGATGGACAAAAAAGACATTAAAGACAATTGAGGGCTGGAGCAATAGTACAGTGGGTAGGGCGTTTGCCTTGCATACAGCTGACCAGGGTTCAATCCCTGACATCCCATATGGTCCCCCAACCACCATAATCACCAGGAGTAATTCCTGAGCACAGAGCCAGGAGTAACCTGTGAACATTGCTGGGGGTGACCTAAAAAGCAAAAACAAACAAACAAAAAGACAATTTAAAAGATTTCAAGAAAATATTGCTCACTACCCATATAACAAAGGACTAATTTCAAGAGATAGAGCATTGGTAAATCTTAAGAAGTAAAAACCAGGACCTGGAGTGATAGTTCAGTGGGTCGGGCACTTGCCTTGCATTCTCCAGACCTCTGTCTGATCCCTGGCATCCCATGTGGTCCCCTGAGCACTGCCAGTAATTCCTGAATGCAGAGCTAGGAGTGAGCCCTGATCATTGCTCGTTGTGACCCCAATTTTTTTAACAACAAGAAAGAAAAATAATGAAGAAAAAAATGCCACAAAAATGTGGACAGAAAATTCCTCAAAGAAGACATACACAGACGGCTAAGAGATATATGGAGAAATGCTCTATATGGCTAAATCAGGGAAATGCAGATCAAAACAATATTACCTCATGCCAGGGCACACACCAAAAAGGAATGAAAATAGCCAGTACTGGTGTACATGTAAATAAAAAGGAACCCTCATTCCACTGCTGTTGGGAAGGTCAACGGGTTCAACAGTTTTTGGGCAAACAGTATGGACACTCCTCAAAAAACTAAGAATTAATCTTTCAGAAATACCACATTTTTTTTCTTTTTGGGTCACACCCGGCGATGCACAGAGGTTACTCCTTGGTTCATCACTCAGGAATTACTCCTGGCGGTGCTCAGGAGACCATATGGGATGCTGGGGAATTGAATCCAGGTCGGCTGTGTGCAAGGCAAACACCCTACCTGCTGTGCTATTGCTCCAACCTCAGAAATACCACTTCTGAGTATATACCCCAAGGAGAAAAAAAACTCTACTCTGAAAAGACATCTGTACTCCTCTGTTCATTGCAGCACAGTTCACAATAGTCAAAATCTGGGAACATCCCAAATGTTGAAGGAAAATGACTGGATAAAGTAACTATGGTACATATACATGATGAGATCTTACTGAACTCTAAGAAGAGATGAAATCATGCAATTTGCTGCTACATGAATGGAGCTAGAGGGTAACATTCTGAGTGAAGTCAGCCAGGAGTGAAACAAAGGTTGATCTCTCATATGTAGGATATGAAAACCTATAGTAAGGGAACAACAAATGGCCAGAAGAAACAGAATCTACCAACCGGTCTCCAGAACAGAGTTTATCAGGGCAGTGAGATGGGGAATTGGGTCGGGAATGGAGAGACAGGGGTGGGGGGATGGAGGGTAGGTGAATAAGGGAGGGACCCTGAGATAATGGTGGAGAGAAATGGGCATGCTGGTGACAGTGTGCTATTGAAATGTTGTGTACGTGAAACCTTATCATTGATGGAATTGTAAGCTTGTAAATCATGGTAGCTAAAATTAATTAAAAAACAAAACAAAACACGATCACGATCACGATCATCCTGTTGTTCGTCGATTGCCTCGAGCAGGCACCAGTAATGTCTCCTTCCTAGCCCTGAGATTTTAAAGGAGCCATATTCAATGCTCTTTCAGGGCGAAAAGAATGAGACTTATCATTGTTACTGGTGTTTGGCATAATGAGTATGACACGGGAAGTTTGCCAGACTGCCATGCGGGCAGGATACTTTCGGTAACCTGCCGGGTTCTCCAAAGTAAAAGCGAGATAATAAGATGTTGCGCAGCCGTGAATGCGGCCACGTGCTTCCGGGAGCTGGGTTTTATAGTCTCTGGGTCTTGGCCGTTGATGGGACCACCTGGCGCCGGCAGCAGCTGGTGGGTGTAACACCTACCTACTGGAAGATGGGGGATCTGGGTGGAGAAGGCCCAGTCCCAATCCGAGCAGGCTTGGAGATCTCAGCCCCAGGACCCGCATGCCTGGGTTCCTCTGCCAGTTCCTTCATGCATGAGGTTTGTCCGGACGTGTGGAGACCACTCTCCACACGTCCGGACAAAACGAAACAAATAAATAACAAACTCCAAAACAACCCCCAACTGTTCATCCTGTGAAGTTCAAATTTTTTCATATTTTGGCTGAGGGCTGAGCTTAGACTGCTATTATAACTAATAATAGCAGTTTCTGTCTAATAACAGATTATGATTCTGAAAATACAAATAAATTGTATTAATCTTGGAGGTTATTAACTGGATGTGGTGAGCTCTTTCAAAATAAACAACACATGTCTCATCTGAAGCATAATAAAGAATAGCATGTGCTCCTTTGGGCATGTTTTCATATAGCTAGTTGGGAAAAATCAGTCTTATAAACATATTCCCAATTTGCATCACCAGCAAAGTTCTGTGATTCAGTACAGATTTTTCTGTTTGCTCCAGAAGCTTTTTTGATTCCCGCCCCCTTTTTTTCACAGTTTTTTTGAATATCCCGTTTGGTCGTTCCAATCTCTTGCTTATTTCCCCCAAGTCTCCCATAAGGGATGGGATGGTGCTGGCTATGCCTTGCAGGAGGATTGTCCTCTCACTCCAGGTCTTATTTATCTACATTCTTCACCATATCTTCATTTCCATTTGCTGGTCTTGAGATTGCCATATTACCTCCCACCAACCAATCTCCAGGAAATCTCTCTCCTTCTGTGCCTCTCAAGCTGCCAACAGTCATCTCAAATCTCCCTCATCCATTTGTTTCTGAAGAACCTCTTCTAACTTGAATACCTTTTAAAAGAGATACTCAAGTGTGCGTTTTTATAGCACTATTTAAAAAGCACAGGAGAGCAGAGAAACTTCACTGGATGGTGAATTAATTGTCAAGATCCCAAAAGTTTAAAAGGATAAAGGCTAGGTTGAATTGAAATATAAAATGATCCAAAGTAAAACAGGAAACAAATGCTTGTGCAGCCAACCCTGGCCTAATGAGGTCTGTCTGGGTACTGTGGTCTGTGAAGGCTTCACTGTTCACCCTTAAACAGATTGAAATGATCCACGGGGGGAAATGACTCCAAGAACTGTGTGAAAGCGATGTTCGGTGCCAGGCTGTGAGCTGCTGCAGAATGGTGGGCTGCGAGGCCTTCGTGCCTACACTGAAGGGAAGCCTTTGAATGCCCTCACTAACGAAATGACTGGAGCCACAGGGAAGGGAGAAGGCTGCACCAACTGCCACTTGAGCATTGCTTCCTGCCCTGGAGCTCTAGCTCTCTGCTGACAGTTATTCTTAGGCCTTCTTTGGCTTCAAAGGTTTCCTCTTTTCTATTTTTGGTAGCAGAATATAGATTTAGATCAGCATAACCCCTCTCCACTACTAATCCTCATCCTGAAGAGAGAGAGGGCTTGCTGTTTTCCATAACTATCAGGTCTCTTTCTTTTCAGCACCTCCAAATGATTTTTAATATTAAGGGCACAGATTTATGGGAAGGAGTCATTGAGTTTTCAAACTGATTTGTAGTCTCCTAATTTACACATTCCTTTCTCCAGCAGGGGCATTTCAGAGATCATGTCAAATAATAGGGTCTGACTTCTGTGATGAGTGAAAGAATCCAGGTTGGTGAAACAGATGGCCGTCGGATGACCAGAACATAAGCGGGGTGATTTGTATTGGAGTAAAACACTGAATTAATTGCACTCTGGGAAAAAATTGATGCCTATATAATCTAATATTATTTTTACCTGTATAAATCGCAAAAACAGACCAAAACCTGACCAACTATCCCAAATTAGAATGTTTGAGACAGTAGCCTGTGCAAAAGAGAATATGTGCCCAGAGAAAGTATTTTTATTTCATGCCCTCTCATTCTGTTTCTTTTCTTTCTTTCTTTTTTTAATTTGGCCTTTGGGTCACACCTGGTAATGGTCAGGGGTTACTCCTGGTTCTGCACTCAGAAATTACTCCTGGAAGTGCTCAGGGAACCATATGGGATGCCAGGAATCGAACTTGGGTTGGCCACGTGCAAGGCAAACACCCTACCCACTATATTATGGCTCTGGCCCCTCATTCTGTTTCTTAATCACTTCTGTTTTTCCTAAATCGACACTACCTTTATGTTGGGCCACTAATAATCATAATAACTTGGCCAGGTGGTTTTCGTTTTCCTCCTCTCCCCTCCCCCTCCCTCCCATTCCCTTTCTCTCTCCTCCCTTCCTGTCCCCCTCATCTCTCTTCTCTTCCTTTTCTTTTCCACCAGGTTGTACTTAGGGCTTACTCCTGGCTCTGTGTTCATGGGTCACTCCTTGTGGGGATTAAGGGAACATATGTGGTGCGTTGGATCAAATCTTGGTTGGCTACATGCAAGGCAAGCGACCAGCCTACTGTATTATTTCTTCAGCCCAAGCTTGGTTGTTTATTTATCTGGGTAATTCAGCATGGTTTTGAAATACTACATCCCCACTTTTTTCCTTTTAAAAACCTGGGTCTTCCCACTGGACTGAATGCAGAGCTGGGGGACAAGGGCTGCTGCCCCCTTGGCCCAGCTGCCTCTGCCAGTCATCTTAATTAGGCTCTTCCTCCATGGTCTTTAAAGAGTGATGATCTTATGTTTGTGAAGGATTATTGTGGGAAGCTGTGGACTGAAGTTTCAAGGGTTTGCTCACCTCCGTAGGGTTAACCACACATTTCTGTCTACCACACTTTCTGGCTTGACCTTCACAGCCCTCTGGAAACCATGAAGCATGGCACTCCCTGAATATTATGCATGTACCATTGGTTTTATTTTGTTTTGCAAAGAACAGAGGGAATAGAAGATTTTTGGGATGGGGGATGGTGGAAGTGCCTAGAATTCCCAAAGTGCCTTGGGAATTCTAGCCACTTTGCAAATGGATAATCACAAGAAAGAAACCAAATATAGTTTATACATTGGGTTTCCGTTGCCAAAAATGTGACTTTAAATACATTTTACGTAATGGTTTTGAACAAGCAGCATTATCTGCTAAATGGCAGTATTGGCAGTGAGCTATAAAGCTACATAATAGAGTGAGAAAGAAAGCCTCCCTTAATATTTCTCCAGAGTATTTTTTACCCTGCTGAATTTTTTTAGGGGTTGTTTTAAGTGTGTCCCAATGTCAGAGGTGTTTAGAAAGAAAGCATCGTGTCTCCCCAAAGAAAAATGATTTACTCCCCCCACCCCCCAGTGGAACAAACTGCTAAGTTTTAATAGACTAGACTTTTCTGTACAGTGCAAGTCCTCCCTCAGAATTCTTGTGCAAGTATTCAAACTCCCAGGTTGAGAAAAGGTTAAAAGGAACTGACAAAATCAATGGTGGCCCTTTCTGAGTCGCACGCCAACACTTGGCAGGGTGAGGTGTTCCTAGCAGGTGCTGGATTTGCTATAAATGGACAATTTATAAACAGAGCTAACAACTGGGAAAACAGAGTCGTGGGGCATGCCGGCATTCCAGGGGCCAGTGGTTGATTTCCTATCAGATGGCCCTCAGCATGGAATTATTGATAGCTGCTGCTCTGAGAGAAAGCCAGTTGGCTGCCGCATAAAGGGCTGGACCTCAATTCATGCATGATCTGCAGCTAGATATTTTAAATAGGTCAGTGCAAATTAGCTTCTCCAGGTTGGCACTTTCTTAATTAGCAATTTAATTGCAAAATCTTCTCCTCCCTCCTTTAACTTACTGAATTTGACTCTCATCTCTTTCTGTGCTGCCAGAAGACTCGGACCTGGGAGGGGTGTGAAACAAAAGAGGAGCCGTGGGGGAGGATTCCTAGCAGCTCTCATTGCCGCAGCCCTGCACAGACCTGGCTCAGGCAAGTCACGTGTGCAGCTGAGGGCAGCATTTTTTTTGGCCACGTGTCCTGGGGGAAAGTTGCTGGGCCTTTGTGCAAGGAGCCAAGGAGCAAGAAAGCTGAGCAGCAGATGCAGCTCATTTCTCTCTGGCCGATTGGCAGGGCTGCCAGTGCATCAGGACATTCCTCAGACCCTCCGCAGACTGCTTTCACGGTATCCCTGTGGCAATTCTAATAACCATCCATGGTTTCTGTTTTATTTTTTTAAGGCATTTTGATTTTTAAGGTGCTAAAATTGAACCCCAGGTATGAGACATGTGAAGTGTACCTCCATTAAAAAAATTTTTTAATATCAGTTTTCTCGCATGGAAGTTTGTCGCTTACTAGATGATACCTTTGATGCCATCTTGTTTTGAATCTCCAGTCTTGCTTTGCAGTAGGATCCTGCTTAGAGCTAGTGGAGTGGCCATACCTGTTTGTTCTCGCTGTGTGAGTGGTTTTTCCAGGAGTTGTTTGGCTGCGGTTCTCCATTTGCTTCTGACCACACCCTATTGTTTTTCTCGCTTCAGAGGAAAGACTGAGGACCTGAGAGACCATTGACTTCCTTACAAGGAGTGCAAATGGCACAGGCGTGAAGATTAGGTTGTTGAATTGGATGCACATTCCAACATGAGGGTTGGCATAAGCATGAGGGTTGTTGAACTCTGTGGGGGCTTTGAGAGAATCCACATAATCTCTCAAAGAGAAAGGGGCCACATATTGGCAGATACCTGGATGAGAGGAGACATTTCAGGAATGGATTTTTTTTTTTTTTTGCTTTTTAGGTCACACCCAGCGATGCACAGAGGTTACTCCTGACTCTATACTCAGGAAATACTCCTGGCAGTGCTCAGGGGACTGACATGGGATGCTGGGAATCGAACTCGGGTCGGCTGCGTGCAAGGAAAATGCCCTACCCACTGAGCTATTGCTCCAAGCCCCAGGAATGGATACTTTTGTGATGGGCAGGGAAGTATCTGTGAGTGGGACCCCTGCGAATGTTATGTTTCCTGCGGGAGAGTCAGGTATGCTCTGTGAATGTCCAGGGTACAGGAGGTGTAACCAAGTATAGGCACAGTCCCGCAATGTAGGATGTGTATACAATGTCCTCTCATGAAACCATGGGAAGCCAGGAGTAAAAGGGCTTCCCAAAGCCACAGTGAGCGA
The DNA here is from genome assembly GCF_029834395.1 of Sorex fumeus. Lineage (NCBI taxonomy): Eukaryota > Metazoa > Chordata > Mammalia > Eulipotyphla > Soricidae > Sorex > Sorex fumeus. The sequence continues at coordinate 17,540,387 of NW_026606072.1, forward strand.
GTGTGCTAGCAGTACCCAGGAAGGCCTGAGGACAGATTGGTGAGAGAGGCTTGGCCAGAAAGATAGAACTGAGTCACACACTGAGGCAGAGTTAAGTCTCAGGACTTGGGACTGTGAAAAACAGCTGTTCTGAGGTAGGGGATGCTACAATGCTTCTTGTCCCCGGGGCTGGTGAGGGGACATTTCTGAATTTGGGAGGAGAGAAGAGTGTACTGAGAGGTAAGCCTGAAAGATCAAGCAGAACCAAGGCTTATGTGGATTTTTGGGTTCATCTTCTGGACATTTTTCCCTTTTATTCCTTTTTAATTTATCCCTCCCCGCACCACATCCCCTTTGTTACTGTTGCTACTGCTTCAGTGACTGTCTGTGGCACACTGGGGTTTGCACCTCTTTCACTATAGTGCTTGCAGAGTGCTCATTGGGAACTACGCTTTTTCGTGGAGGTATGCGTGGTCTGGTTATGGAGCTGCCTAGGGGTCGCCGAGATGTTTGCTTTCATGCATGCCGGGGTCACACTTCTTGGATGTGGTATCCGCTCTCCTCTTTCTCAATGTGGTGATGGCTGGGGGTCGCACCCCTTGGTGCTGTGGCTGAAAGTTGCTTGTGGTGGTGAGGATCCCAGACTGCAGAGCTGCCAGGCTCAAGCAGCGGAGCTACCCGTGATTGAGCCTGCACATGTGGCAGCACCAGGGATTTGAACACTAGACTGCACACTTGCAAGGCAGGCGTTTTAAGATGCTGCACTGTTCCTCCAGGCCCTCTTGGCTTTAAAGAAAAATTAAAAACAATTAATGTGCTGAGACTTGTTAGTCTGGGATCTCAGGTCTCTGAGGTGTGCCCACCAAGCTCCATAGGGCTCCCTGCTGATTACAGTTCCTTTGTTTTGATGCTTTCCTTCCTCTTGTCATAGTGTTAGAGTATCGGGCCTTCTCCCTGCTCCATTCGCGATATCACAGTAGCAGCACCTGCCTCAATGTCACCATGGGGACATTTCCACCAGTACCAGAATTCTAAAAAAAACTGTATTTTTTTGTTGCTGAGGAGATAGGAATGGAGACAAACTAGAAAACAGTGTTGAGTAGGCCCCAATGTTCTCTCTTCAAGTTGGACACATTTAGGCTTCTTCAGTTCTACTGAATATTATAGGACGAGATGCTTATCGGGGGGAAAATCTGAATAAGCTGACATCCTGTGTTGATGCTAACAGGTGACTTAGTGTTTGGTTTATGGCTGATTTCTATAGTACATAAAAATTGTACAAATACATTTTTATTGAAACACAGATATTAACAGGCGCATAGATACTGAAGTCTAATGTATAGCTACTTGCCGAAAATGTCACCAGGTACAGAGGGCATGCCAGGTCCAGAAATAAACAGTGTTGTTTCCACAGAAGGCAAAGTTTTGACTGTTAATTGTCCTATGGGGTTCCTAAGCTGCCAGTCCTAGTAGCTTTTCCAGGGACAGTAAGACACTTACTACCCTCTGAAAGTAGATTTATGTGGAAGATCAGAGGCTTTTGGACATGGTTACTGTCTATAAAATAATTTGTAATTTGCACCTTGGTATGCCCAAGTTGCTCCTAGGCACCTCAGTCTGGTGCTTGAAGTCAGTATGCCTTCTGTCCAGACAAGTCCTTTCTTGGACTATTAATTATGCAATTAAGAGTCTAAGCCTTCTCATTTTAAATCATAATAAAATGTTTAAAGGTATACCGCTTGTAAACCTATTTTATTTTTTGTCTTTCCATCTATTTCCATTTTATTACCTTTTATCAAGTGTTGGTTGACTGGCCAAGCCAAGCTAATTATGCCCTATTGTTTTTGGAAGACTAGGTGCCACGAAAACTCTTAATGCGTCAATCCATTCGGTTTGCAGAGGAAGATCCTGGCTTCTCTCCTCCATCCCTTCTCTCTTAAGTAGGATGTTCTTCTGTGTCCAGTTCTAAGAAATGGACACAGTGAAGTTTGCTCTTAATAGGAGAGCATCAGTTGAAGAAAATATCAGTGTGCGTAGACTCCATAGACCAAGAGAGTGAGGAGGTGGGTATGGACTTGGGTGTGAACCACCATAATGGGAGGAAGGAAAGGAGAGAATTCCAAAGTGAGAATTGC